>NC_142756.1:54263735-55490521 GCF_054948205.1 Urtica dioica subsp. dioica
TGAAAAGTGACAACCAACAATTGCAAAACATTCACATTATTATTTAAATTAAAATTTATCAAACTTCCCGGGCAACGCCGGGGCCTATTTCTTGTTAATTATATATGTGAATGACTCATGGGGATTGTTGTCGCAGTTTTTCGGACAACGATTTAGGAGTCGAAGACGGTTAGACCCAAGGCCGGACCGAGTGGTCTCGCCTCGACTCGAGCGTGTCGGACCCGATGTCCCGAGTCGTCTCTTAGCTATGAATGTCCCTGGAGTTCGTCCAAACACCTCCAAATGAGGAACTTGGAGGGTGAATGGGGGTGTGACCGCGCCAAAGGTTGGCTGCCTACGTACCCTTTAGTCGGGATCAGGTCGTGACGTAGTTCAGGGCAAGTGTCGTGGCTGGATCGCGAGCGCCGGGTCGGCTGGATCTGCAGCGCCGGTCGGGATGAAAGCTTCGGCTAGCGCCACAGTCGGCCTACGCGCGCCGGGGCCGAACAGGTCTACAGCGCCGGCGGGGGTCGAGGCTTCGTCGGGCGTCGAGGCTGGATCGTGAGCGCCGGGTCGGTTGGATCTGCGGCGTCGGTCGGGATGAAAGCTTCGGCGAGCACCAGAGTCAGCCTACGCGCGCCGGGGCCGAACAGGTCTGCAGCGCCAGCGTGGGTCGAGGCTTCGGCGGGCGTCGAGGCTGGATCGCGAGCGCCGGGTCGGCTGGATCTGCGGCGTCGGTCGGGATGAAAGCTTCGGCGAGCGCCAGAGTCGGCCTACGCGCGCCGGGGCCGAACAGGTCTGCAGCGCCGGCGGGGGTCGAGGCTTTGGCGGGCGTCGAGGCTGGATCGCGAGCGCCGGGCCGACTGTATCTGCGGCGTCGGTTGGGATGACAGCTTCGGCGAGCACCAGAGTCGCCCTACGCGCGCCGGGGCCGAACAGGTCTGCAGCGCCGGCGGGGGTCGAGGCTTCGGCAGGCGTCGAGGCTGGATCGCGAGCGCAGAGTCGGCTGGATCTGCGGCGTCGTTCGGGATGAAAGCTTCGGCGAGCGCCAGAGTCGGACTACGCGCGCCGGGGCCGAACAGGTCTGCAGCGCCGGCGGGGGTCGAGGCTTCGGCGGGCGTCGAGGCTGGATCGCGAGCGCCGGGTCGGCTGGATCCGTGGCTTCAGAATCTCTGAGAATGAGAAATCGAGGAGAATTCACTTCAGGCCAAGGATTGCATCAAGGGAAGCAGAGAGAAGTCTCAAGTTTTTTCTCAGAAGGAATGGTCGTCCTTTCCCTTCAATGAGAAGGGGTATTTATAGTAGTTGGAGGTTGTGTGTTGAGGGACTTGGTGGGGTCCAGCCGAGATGGCTTCAAGAGTGATAAAGAAAATGTTGAGCTCGTTGGTGTGGAAAGGATGGTGTTGGGATGATATTATGGTTTATTGGCGGGTCCCAGAAAACAAATAAGCTGAGGTCATTGGTGTGGAGAGGTTGGCGTTGGGATGATATTTTGGGCTGGTACTTTTCCTTTTTGGCCCTTGGCATGGCAGGGATTTTTCCTTTTCGGTCCTTGGCAGGGCTGGGATTGCCTTCACAATTTTTGGGTTGGACTTCCTCCTGGAGGTCGAATCTGGTTTGGAGGTCGAGCTGAGGCCGAGGTCGAGCTCACGAAGCCGAGGTCGAGCTGAGGCCGAGGTCGAGGCCGAGCTCATGAGGCCGAGGTCGAGCTGAGGCCGAGGTCGAGCTCATGAGTCGAGGTCGAGATGAGGCCGAGGTCGATCTGAGGCCGAGGCCGAACTCATGAGGCCGAGGTCGAGCCGAGGCCGAGGTCGAGCTCATGAGGCCGAGGTCGAGCTCATGAGGCCGAGGCCGAGATGAGGCCGAGGTCGAGCTCATGAGGCCGATGTCGAGCTGAGGCCGAGGCGGAAGTCGAGCTCATGAGGCCGAGGTCGAGCTCATGAGGCCGAGGTCGAGCTCATGAGGCCGAGGTCGAGCTGAGGCCGAGGCCGAACTCATGAGGCCGAGGTCAAGCTCATGAGGCCGAGGCCGAGCTCATGAGGCCGAGGTCGAGCTGACGCCGAGGTCGAGCTCGCCTGTTGTCAATGGTGCCCACAAGAAGAGTTGTAGTCTTTATTTTGTACATTTGATGTAATAAAGTCTCATGAAGACTCTTGCTTGTAATTGCCTATCTATTCATTAATAAAGTTGAAACGTTCATTCATTCTTTCTATGTTTGAAGCTTTATGATAAAACCTTAGGCTTTTAGTCCATAAACAAACTTAACAACTTACGAAGAGACAAATGTAGATTTGCATGAACAAACTCTTCGTAGTTTGCTTAAAACGATATATTCGCAATCTTAGGGTCAAAGGACTATTGACCTCAGTATGATTGTTAGAAGAATCTATGATGTCTGGTTATGAAGCATTGAGAGTTTGGGACTCTATACTTCTTCTAGGTATCTTCCGAAGGTACTGAATTGACCAGTGCACTTCTAGAGACAATATAAGAACAAACCATTTAACCTCTTGTGTCTCGAAGTCACTATGTATGAATTGCATCATGCTTACCTTAATCCTGAAATGAGACATGCCATTTCACACCTTAGTATTCTCATTTGAGAAAGTCAAAGTTCGGACTCACTATGTGATTCCGAACAAGGCCTATTGGTGAAGTACTAAGTTGTGAGTATGTCATGAGTAACTTTGTGAAGTTCTCATAGATATGGAATTCATGTACAAGATTACTGAAATGCAATGTATGTCACCTCATGCTTTGTTCCTTGGAGTGTGAATAAATGAACTGGCCAGTGTCTAAATTGAGTCCTGACTCTTTTGGATGAAACAATGTGACTTGTTAGCTCCTCGTCAATACATTGTTTCTAACTTATTCACAAGCGACAAAGGAGTTGAGGAAATAACAGCTAGAAGGGTAAAATGGTAATTTAGTAAATCCCGACTAGCTGATGACATTCATGAAGGGTAAACATAGATAATATTCAGTGGATCCGCTCATTATAATTAGGTCGAATTCTTGAGTAGAAAATAAATTCATTTGAACCGAGAGATTTTCAGTGTCAGCTCTTTAGTGGAGTCAGTTGGCATTAAGCTAAACTTGGAAAAGGTTTGTGAACTTTTGAGTCCAAGTGTTTAGCTCAAGCTTTGTTCATTTGGGTCCATGAGGTCACTGTCACGAATCACATCGATAGGAATAGTTAAACTGGAAGCTAAGTCAAAACAAGAACGAAAATAGTTAAAAGGGTATTTTTGTCTTTTGAGACAAAGGATGAAGTGAATGTTAATAAATTTTTTGACAAGTTCATTTGATGACTTAATGTCACTCGGCCATGACTTGATTATTGGGCCTTGTGAATTAATTTCGTTTCATAAGAATTTTATTGAAAATTCTTAATGGGCTTTTCTCATGTTGTCATGAACAAATGAAGAAGCTTCTAGAAGCTCCTTCTAGATGAGAATAGGCGCCCATAATACCCAAGGAAAGAGAGTTTATTTTGTCCATAAATGTATCAAGATACTTGCCAAAAGAAAAAGAGGAAACAAATTTCCTCTAGAAGGAAAGCATAACTTCGGCCAAGAGAGAGACAAAGCAAGGCTTGGAACAAAATAGGAAACAAATCCAAGGCTTATTGAAGCCTAATTTGGCCGAGCATCTCAAGTGGGAAAAGAGGTAATTGGCTCATGAATATGTGATATTCTATAGAAGAGGAAACTACCTTATTGAAGGTGAGACCTCTCCTATAAATAGGAGCCTCATTTCCTCACATTTCAATTCAACATAAGTTAGAGATTGAGAGACTCTCTCTCTACACATTGTTGGCCGAACTCCTCTCTCTCTCTCTCTAGTTTATTTTCGATTTTTCTTGTCTTGGCACCTAGGTCCTCACTCGACCTAGTGTTTAGCTCTGCGACTTCAAGACTTGTTCTTAAGTCGTAGTGTTTAAAAGTGCCCACTCACTGATTCCTTCTTTTCGAGTGATTTAGTGATAGAAACTTTCGTGGTTGCTCGAGGTGCCGAGGAAAGGAAGAGAGACGTGCTGCGAGGGGAGACGAGCGTTGCAAACTTTCCAAAAGCTTCTTCAAAGTTCAAGCTTCAAGAAAGGTTAGTAAACTCTTAGCTCATATTGATTTTTAATTACATGTACTTGCTTCTTTGTCTAGGTTAGTAAAAACTGTTTTTACTTGAAAATAAATTTTTTAAAATTCCGCCGCTTCCCGAAGCGTTTAATCTTTTTCTTAAACCCTAGATCTATTCCAACAATTAACCCCCCAGTTTTTTGGAGGACTTAGTCGTTTAAGAAACTTCGTGCCTTCGGGGTGGATCGTTGCCTGCCAGGGCGTTACCCCGACCGTCCTTGGTTTCCTAGCTTGAGTACGTCGTAGGTCAGCGCTCCCCACATGCCTTCGCTCGTTGTTGGGTTGCTCGTACAACATTGTTTGCTTTAGTTAAAGCTTTTTTTGCCAGTTATGCGTCTTATTTTCTCGACTTGCTATGCTCAGCGTAATCGTCTTGCGCGATTTGATCAACGCGTGTCTCACGAACTTGGCTTACTATACCTAGCATAACCAGGTTGCACGGCTTACCGCCATACTTGTCGGCGAAGTTTCCCGCAGACGCTGGCTAGACCAGTTGCGCCCGACGGGTGGGACTTTCGGCCATCCATTCGTGACTCACTGCCTATCGGCGTGTGCGAGCTGGGTGGCCGCCACGCTTATCTTCCGGCGAGTACGCTACCTATCGGTGTGCGCGTCGGAGCGAGCTTGTTGTGGATGCAGTTCCCAATGAGCGTAGTACTTGTTGGTACGCGTGTCATGTTTTGGGTTTTGACTGCCGGGATCGACGGTCCGGTCCGCAGACGTGATCCACCGACGCCCCGTTGCCTATCGGTGTGCGAGGCGTGGAATCGTACGAGAGCGTCGCACGAGGGTCGGAGGTCCGGGGCGCGGATCCGACTTGTTGACGTTTCGTTATCCTTCGCCGCGTAAAACGCGTCATTGCGCGAGTGCGTCGCGCGCGGGTCGGAGGCCCGGTGCGCGGATCTGACTTGTTGACGCTTCACTACCTTCCGGCGAGTAAAACGTGTCATTGCGCGAGTGCGTCGCGCCCGGGTCGGAGGTCCGGTGCGCGGATCCGACTTGTTGACGCTTCGCTACCTTTCGGCGCGTAAAACGTGTCATTGCGCGAGTGCGTCGCGCGCGGGTCGGAGGTCCGGTGCGCGGATCCGACTTGTTGACGCTTCGCTACCTTTCGGCGCGTAAAACGTGTCATTGCGCGAGTGTGTCGCGCGTGGGTCGTAGGTCCGGTGCGCAGATCCGACTTGTTGACGCTTCGCTACCTTTCGGCGCGTAAAACGTGTCATTGCGCGAGTGCGTCGCGCGCGGGTCGGAGGTCCGGTGCGCGGATCCGACTTGTTGACGCTTCGCTACCTTTCGGGGCGTAAGACGTGTCATTGCGCGAGTGCGTCGCGCGCGGGTCGGAGGTCCGGTGCGCGGATCCGACTTGTTGACGCTTCGCTACCTTTCGGCGCGTAAAACATGTCATTGCGCGAGTGCGTCGCGCGCGGGTCCGAAGTCCGGTACGCAGATCCGACTTGTTGACGCTTCACTACCTTTCGGCGCGTAAAACGTGTCATTGCGCGAGTGCGTCGCGCGCGGGTCGGAGGTCCGGTGCGCGGATCCGACTTGTTGACGTTTCGCTACATTTCGGCGCGTAAAACGTGTTATCGCGCGAGTGCGTCGCGCGAAAAAAGAGCCTGTTATCCTCATTAGTCCCCCGAGTTTCTTTTGTACTCGTAGAGGAGACAAGAGATTATAATACAACAGGGTAGAGGTTTCGGAGTGAAATGTAATTAGATTATCATGTGGAAATAGTAAAAAAATTACATTCCTAAGCCGTTGGCCGTACTTGAAATTTTTAAAATTGTCTTTGCAAAAATCGAAAATAAAATGAAAACAACAAAACATAGAGTAAGCAGGAACGGGCATCTATTGGTGGTATTGCCGAAGGTGCTCCGCGTTCCAAGGGTGCGTGAATACGAGTCCTTCTAGGTTCTCGAGCTCGTACGTGCCATTGTGGATGGCTCGGCGCACACGGTACGGGCCTTCTCAGGTGGGACCCAGAACTCCCGCACCTTGCACCTTGGTGTTTTGGAATACCCTTCTGAGGACGAGGCTTCCATCGGCGAACTTTCGCAACTTGATCTTGGAGTTGTAGTACTTCTCGACCTTCCTCTTTTGCGCGGCAAGGCGGGTGAGTGCGTCCGTCCTCTTCTCATCTATGAGGTCTAGCTCGAGCCTGATTGCGTCGTCGTTGGCGACTTCTTCGTATTCCTCGATGCGCAGGGTCGGTAGCTTGGTCTCGACAGGTACCACGGCCTCGATGCCGAACGCAAGAGCGAAAGGGGTTTCGCCAGTCGTTTCGAGCGGTGGTTCGGTATGCCCACAAGACCATAGGAAGCTCGTCGGCCCAAGCCCCCTTTCTTTCTTCCAGCCTCTTTTTCAGGTTCTCCTTGATTGTTTTGTTGACCGCCTCGACTTGACCGTTGGCTTGTGGATGGTGGGGAGAAGAGAAAGTCTTGCTAATGCCCAAATGCTCGCACATTTCTCGGAGGCGCGTGTTGTCAAATTGCTTTCCGTTATCGGTCACAATCGACGCGGGGATCCCGAAGCGGCAGACAATGTTCTTCCAGATGAAGTTCATCGTGTTCGCCTCGGTGATCTTTGCTAGCGGCTCGGCCTCTACCCACTTCGTGAAATAGTCGATTGCCACGATCGCGTGCTTGTATTGCCTCGGGGCCGTGGGTAGCTCACCGATGAGGTCGACTCCCCATTTCGCAAAGGGTCTCGGCACGATGATCGGGCATAAAGGGGCCGGCGCTTGGCACGGGATGTGGGCGAACCTTTGGCACTTGTCGCATTTTTTGGCCCACTTGTGGGAGTCCTTTTTCAAGGTTGGCCAAAAATATCCCAGTCTTAGTAGCTTTAACGCCAAAGATTGTCCGGCGGTGTGGTTTCCGCACACCCCCTCATGCACCTCATGGAGCGCTTTCTTCGCCTCGACTTCGGTCAAGCAACAGAGGAGAGGCATGGAGTAGCTTCTCTTGAACAAGACGTCTTCCCTCATCGTGTACTTCGGCGCCAAGCTTTTCAGCTTTTTGGCCTCTTCTTTGTCTTCGGGGACGACTCCTCGCTTAAGGAATTCCACGAGCGGAGTCATCCATGTGGGAGGCGGAGTTTTGTCAACTACCCCTACGTCGCTCCTCGAGACGTAGGGTCGGGTCAATACTTCGATCGGGACGCTGCCTTTGCCCTCCTCGTCTATCCCGGACGCGAGGTGAGCCAGGGCGTCGGCGTCCATGTTCGCTTCTCGAGGAACTTGGACGATCTCGAACCACGACAGGGCTTCTAGGTTCTTTTGGGTTTTGGACAAGTACGCGATCATGTTCGGTTCTTTAGCGGTATAGTCGCCCTTAACCTGGTTCACGATCAACTGCAAGTCGCAGTGGATGCGCAGGTTCCGGACGCCTAGCCTGTTCGCCAGCTCCAAGCCAACGATCAGAGCCGTGTACTCTGCCTCGTTGTTGGAAGCCTTGAACTCAAACCGCATGGCGTATTTCAGTCTTTCCCTATCAGGATTTGTGAGTACGACGCCGGCGCCAGCCCCCCGGGCGTTCGACGCGCCATCTACGTGCAAGTCCCAGACCGGCCCTATCGGGCTGTTGGTTCTCTTCTTCGATGACTCGATGCGGTCGTTCTCCTTGTCTTCCTTGTTCTCATTATCTTTGTCTCCTTCTTCAATCAAGGGTGCGCTTGTGAACTTTGCTATGAAGTCGGCGAGGGATTGGCCTTTGATGGCGGTTCTCGGCTGAAACTCGACCCCGTACTCGCCCAACTCTTGGGACCATATGGCCATTCGAGAGGAGGTCCCTTTTTGAAGCGCCTTCTCGATGGGATGTCCCGTGCGCACCACGATGGGGTGCGCTTGGAAGTAGGGTCGCAGCTTTCTCGCGCTCATGACGAGGGCGAGGGACAATTTCTCGATTTCCGGGTATTGGGTCTCGGCGTCGAGGAGCGCCTTGCTAGCGTAATAAACCGGCCATTGCACCTTGTCTTCTTCGCGTATAAGGACCGCGCTCACGGCCCTATCGGAAACCGCGAGGTAGAGGTACAAGGTTTCGCCATTCTTTGGCTTCGCGAGGAACGGGGGGGAGGTGAAATAGGCTTTCATTCTGCGAAACGCTTCCTCGCACTCCTCCGTCCATACGAACCCGTCGGTCTTCTTTAGTGCCTTGAAGAATGGTTGGCACCTATCGGTGGCTTTGGAAACGAATCGCGTCAGGGCGGCGATTCTTCCCGTCAAACTTTGCACTTCTTTCACTTTTCGCGGCGACCTCATCACTAAGATCGCCCTAATCTTTTCAGGGTTAGTCTCGATCCCGCGGCGGCTAACCATGTAGCCCAAGAATTTTCCGGACTCGACCCCAAAGGCGCACTTATTGGGGTTGAGCTTCATCTTGTAACGTCACAAGATCGCAAACATCTCTCTTAGGTCTCGAACGTGGTCATGGGTCTTGAGGCTTTTGACGAGCATATCGTCCGCGTAGACCTCCATAGTTTTGCCGATTTGATCGGCGAACATTCGGTTCACCAACCTTTGATACGTCGCCCCCGCGTTTCTGAGGCCAAAGGGCATGACCTTGTAACAGTAGAGTCCGCGGTTAGTAACAAAGGTGGTCTTGATCTGATCCGGCTCGTGCATGCGGATCTGATTGTAGCCTGAGTAGGTGTCCATGAAGCTTAATAACTCGTGGCCCGCCGTGGCGTCCACAAGTTGCTCGATCCTCGGGAGAGGGAAGCTGTCCTTCGGGCAGGCTTTGTTGAGATCTTTGTAGTCGATACAGATCTGCCACTTCCCGTTTGGCTTTTTGACCATCACCACGTTGGACACCCACTTGGGGTGTTCCGCCTCCCTGATGAAGTCGGCGGCGAGAAGTTTGTCAACCTCTTCACCAATGGCTTGGTACCTCTCTCCACTGAACGTCTGTCGTGGTTGAACGCGCTCAGCCACTCTCTTGTCGTCGTTGAGACGGTGAACCATTATCTCGGGGTCGATCCCCGGCATGTCGGCGTGTGTCCATGCGAAGACGTCTTTGTGCTCGCGAAGGAAGGTGGCGAGCTGGGCTCGTACTTCGAACGGGAGTTCGGCGCCTACCTTGACTACTTGGTCAGGCTTGGCGTCGTCCAACACGACGGGAACGAGGTCGTCCGGTGTCTCCACCTTTCGACGCTCGACATCGTCCCTTTGGTCCAGTTCCCTGAAGGTGCCTCCTTCCTCTATCTCGCACGGGAACTTATCCCCGAGCTGGAAGACGGTGCTGACCATCACACCTTTCCCCTTTCCGTCCACGCCTTGGATGTAGCACATCCTTGCCATTGATTGGTCTCCCAACATTATGGCGATCCCCTTCTCGGTCGGGAACTTCATCATCAGATGGTATGTGGACGTTATGGCCTTTAACCGATTGAGAGTCGGGCGGCCGACGATGATGTTGTATGCCGAGGGCTGGTCCACGACCTGGAACGACACGATGTGGGTCACCTCGAGCCCCCCTGGTATACCGAAGGTAACCGGGAGGTCGATAGTTCCCTCTGTCATGACCCTTTCTTCGGAGAAGCCGAAGAGCGGGGTCGATATCGGGGTCGGTCTCATCCCGGATAGCTTCATCTTGTCCAACGCCGACTTGAAGATTATATCGGCAGAGCTCCCATTGTCGATTAGGATTCTCCGGACGAGGTTGTTGGCGACCGGGGCCGAGACGACTATCGCGTCGTTGTGTGGATGGAGGACTCGTGCCTCCTCTTGGCCGGTGAAGAACATAAACTCGAATGGGGTCGGAGGTGGAGCCTTGTACGTATGGTTGATGTAGTGCGCTATTTTCCCTTGGGAAACCTCACGCACGTACTTCTTCCTTTGCGTGGATGAGTCTCCAAATTCCGGGCCCCCCATGATTGAGCCCACGACGTGCAGTTGTGAGCTCTCCAGTTCTTCAAATGCTGCTCGGTCCATGATGGTTACCGTCGCCGGACCCTTTCTTTCTTGCCGCGGGCGCTCACCGTGTGCCTCGGGTGTCCCGATCGTTCGAAGGACGTACTCTTTCAATTTCCCATCTTGAATCAGGGCCTCGATCTGACGCTTGAGTTGATAGCATTCGGAAGTCAGATGCCCATGATCTTGGTGGTATTCACAGAACCTGTTTCGATCCCTCTTGGCGGGATCCTTCGTGAGAGGATTTGGACTTCCCAGCTTGTCACGGTGCAGAGCCAGGATCCGCTCCGGCGGAGTGTTCAGGGGGGTGAACGTCGAGTTTCTGAAGCTGTCGACGTGCGACAGTCTCGGCCCGGGGAGGGAGCGACCGTTAGGGGCCTGGCCTCCCTTGTTCCTCCTCTTTTGAGGGTCGGGGCCATCTCCATCTTGGTCGTCACGGCGTCGACTGCTTTGTCCCCCTGACTTCCAACCATCTCAGCCATCGAGATAGTCCTCGATTCCCATATACATGCGGGCTCTCGTCATCAGCTCCGCCATGTCCCGCAGAACTTTCCCAACAATAGACTTGAGGAAATCGTTCGTGCGAACTCCCTCGGTGATCGCCGTGATGGCGTCCTTGTCGTCGAACCCTTCGACTTTGTGAGACTCCTCGGTCAAGCGAGCGAGGTACTGTCTCAATGTCTCGTCTCTCCCTTGCCGGATGGAGAGGAGGTGGGTCTTTGACTTCTTTTGTGCCACGAGCGTGGCGAAACGGGCAAGGAAAGCCTCTCGTAGAGCCCGGAAGGACGGGATGCTACCCGGTCTCAAACTCCGGAACCACTCGAAGCCTGATCCCATGAGGGTCAGGCTGAAGGCTTGGCATAGGGTCGCATCCGGCTGCCCTTGCATGGTCATCCACGTCTCGTAGTGTTGGATGTGGAAGTATGGGTCCGTCCGTCCATCATAGGGAGGGATGGATGGCAATTTGAAGTTCCCTACGCAAGGCTGCGCGAGGATTCGAGCGGTGAAGGGAGAGTATGACTCCTCAATCCCTCCGTACGGCCGTTGCTTCCCTGACTCCCTCATCTCGATGATTTGATTTTGGAGGCTCTGAATCATTGTGACCATGTCAAGCCCGTTAGCAGGGCTGACCGCCGGGGCCACAAGAGTCTCCAGTTGGCGCTCGTTCGACGCTTGGTCCACGACATTGGCCTGAGGCCGGCCGAGAGTTGCAGCGGGGAGCGCGTCCCCTCGGGAATTTCTCTGCACCGTCAAGCGCTCCCTAAGGTCCGAGCTCGGTGTGTGGTGAGGCGAGGTCGCCCTTGGCCGGACCGTCCGGCGAGCGCTTCGGCTATCGGCCCCATCGTCCCCCAGAGTCGTTCTCTCCTCGGCGAGGGGCCGTGTCCGGCCGCCTCTTGAAACCGAGGGGGCGAGCCCCCGGGAATGTGACCGTGCCTGGCGTCGCGTCGGGTGCGAGGGATCGGCCAATGCACCATTGGACCTCTCCGGCCGTGAAGGGGCGAGGCTGGGAGTCGCCTCATTGGTCCTCGACTCTTCCACGTAGTCGGGGTCGGAGTCATCTCGGGCAGATCGATCCTCGACGTCGTAGCCGAGGATATTGGCGATGAGCGAGTCGTCGACGCCGGGACGGTCAAGGAGCTCCGCAAGCCGCCGGGCCATGTCCTCTCGGAGCTCGGCCTCGGGGTCATTCACCGGGTCTCGGGGCTGGCTCTCACTATCGCGACGTCGCCCTTCAAGGCGGTGCGCGAGGCGTCGGAGACCGTACCTCGAGCTCGTCGCTCGAGTCCCCGCGGAGGTAGTGGGAACGTGACTCATCGTTCGAGAGTCGTGAGAGTAGCGGGAGTGAAAGTGGTAGAGGGAATATGTCGCCAAGGTCGAGAGATCCCCTCCTTCTATTACCAAAATGTTGTCGCAGTTTTTCGGACAACGATTTAGGAGTCGAAGACGGTTAGACCCAAGGCCGGACCGAGTGGTCTCGCCTCGACTCGAGCGTGTCGGACCCGATGTCCCGAGTCGGCTCTCAGCTATGAATGTCCCTGGAGTTCGTCCAAACACCTCCAAATGAGGAACCTGGAGGGTGAATGGGGGTGTGACCGCGCCAAAGGTTGGCTGCCTACGTACCCTTTAGTCGGGATCAGGTCATGACGTAGTTCAGGGCAAGTGTCGTGGCTGGATCGTGAGCGCCGGGTCGGCTGGACCTGCAGCGTCGGTCGAGATGAAAGCTTCGGCTAGCACCAGAGTCGGCCTACGCGCGCCGGGGCCGAACAGGTCTGCAGCGCCGGCGGGGGTCGAGGCTTCGGCGGGCGTCGAGGCTGGATCGCGAGCGCAGAGTCGGCTGGATCTGCGGCGTCGTTCGGGATGAAAGCTTCGGCGAGCGCCAGAGTCGGACTACGCGCGCCGGGGCCGAACAGGTCTGCAGCGCCGGCGGGGGTCGAGGCTTCGGCGGGCGTCGAGGCTGGATCGCGAGCGCCGGGTCGGCTGGATCCGTGGCTTCAGAATCTCTGAGAATGAGAAATCGAGGAGAATTCACTTCAGGCCAAGGATTGCATCAAGGGAAGCAGAGAGAAGTCTCAAGTTTTTTCTCGGAAGGAATGGTCGTCCTTTCCCTTCAATGAGAGGGGTTATTTATAGTAGTTGGAGGTTGTGTGTTGAGGGACTTGGTGGGGTCCAGCCGAGATGGCTTCAAGAGTGATATAGAAAATGCTGAGCTCATTGGTGTGGAAAGGATGGTGTTGGGATAATATTATGGTTTATTGGCGGGTCCCAAAAAACAAATAAGCTGAGGTCATTAGTGTGGAGAGGTTGGCGTTGGGATGATATTATGGGCTGGTACTTTTCCTTTTTGGCCCTTGGCATGGCAGGGATTTTTCCTTTTCGGTCCTTGGCAAGGCTGGGATTGCCTTCACAATTTTTGGGTTGGACTTCCTCCTGGAGGTCGAATCTGGTATGGAGGTCGAGCTGAGGCCGAGGTCGAGCTCACGAAGCTGAGGTCGAGCTGAGGCCGAGGTCGTGCTGAGGCCGAGGTCGAGGCCGAGCTCATGAAGCCGAGGTCGAGCTGAGGCCGAGGTCGAGGCCGAGCTCATGAGGCCGAGGTCGAGCTGAGGCCGAGGTCGAGCTCATGAGGCCGAGGTCGAGATGAGGCCGAGGTCGATCTGAGGCCGAGGCCGAACTCATGAGGCCGAGGTCAAGTCGAGGTCGAGGTCGTGCTCATGAGGCCGAGGTCGAGCTGAGGTCGAGGTCGAGCTCATGAGGCCGAGGCCGAGCTGAGGCCGAGGTAGAGCTCATGAGGCCGATGTCGAGCTGAGGCCGAGGCCGAAGTCGAGCTCATGAGGCCGAGGTCGAGATGAGGCCGAGGTCGAGCTCATGAGGCCGAGGTCGAGCTGACGCCGAGGCAGAACTCATGAGGCCGAGGTCGAGCTCATGAGGCCGAGGTCGAGCTCATGAGGCCGAGGCCGAGCTCATGAGGCCGAGGTCGAGCTGAGGCCGAGGTTGAGCTTGCCTGGAGGTCGAGGTCGAGCTCATGAGGCCGAGGCCGAGCTCATGAGGCCAAGGTCGAGTTGAGGACGAGGTCGAGCTCGCCTGGAGGTTGAGGCCGAACTCATGAGGCCGAGGTCGAGCTGAGGCCGAGGTCGAGCTCATGAGGCCGAGGCCGAGCTGAGGCCGAGGTCGAGCTCACTTGGAGGTCGAGGTCGAGCTCATGAGGCCGAGGCCGAGCTCCTGAGGCCAAGGTCGAGCTGAGGACGAGGTCGAGCTCGCCTGGAGGTCGAGGTCGCCTGGAGGTTGAGCCTGCCTGGAGGTCGATCCTGCCTGGAGGCCTAGCTCGCATGGGCGTCAAGCTCGCCTGGAGGTCGAGCGTGCCTGGGGGTCGAGATCGCCTGGAGGTCTAGCCTACCTGGGGGTCGAGCTCGTCTGGAGGTTGATCCTGCCTGGAGGTCGAGCTCGACTTGTCTTAATCCCGGGCTCTACTCTTTGGGCCGGGGTCGCCATGCACCCTTGGTTGAGTTGGGCTTTGATGTTTTTTGAATGGGGAAAAATCCCACACAACAGGGATCCAAAAAACTTTTCTTAGTCCCGAAATCAGGAATAGTATAGAAAGGCATTGTCATATTACTTGCATTCCTATTGAGTGTATTTTTTTTTTTAGAAAAAAAAAATATTTTCATCATTTTTCTTTGTTAATAAAGGTAACAGGTATTTATTAATTTTGAGTTTAATTTAATAAGATAATAGAGTCTTGTCCTTTCTCAGCATTAAAAATAAGTATTAATTTTATTAAAAAAAATATAGGATATAAAAGTTTACTGAGAAAAGTGTGTTCAAACTTTAAATCTCTATTATATCTCTCACATTTATATTTATTGTTATCGGCCCGATGAGGTCCGACGACGCGATCAACGTTTCGGGCGGCCGGACGAGCTCACCCTGCCAATGGCCGGCCCAGTTCACTCGGCCATCGGCCGGCCCAAGCAGTTCACTCGGCCATTGGCCGAGTGAATCTCAACCGGCCCACAATGCTCACTCAGCCAATGGCCGAGTGAATCTCTGCCGGCCCACCAAGTTCACTCGGCCAATGGCCGAGTGAGTTCCCTGCCGGCCCAACAGCTCACTCGACCAATGGCCGAGTGTGTCCTCCCACCGCCCAAGCCCTTCACTCGGCCAATGGCCGAGTGAACCTCGTCTAGCGTTCGCTCGGCCAATGGCCGAGTGAATCTCACTCGGCGTCCGGCATTCACTCGGCCAATGGCCGAGTGAACCTCGTCCAGCGTTCGCTCGGCCAATGGCCGAGTGAATCTCACTCGGCGTTCGGCATTCACTCGGCCAATGGCCGAGTGAACCTCATCCAGCGTTCACTCGGCCAATGGCCGAGTGAACCTCCCTCGGCGGCCAGCACTTCATTCGGCCATCGGCCGGCCGAGTCTCACTCGGCCGATGGCCGACTCAACCTCACTCGGCCAAGGGACCCTCAAAACGTCCCTTGGTCGCCTACAAATACCGGGGTCCCTCCACTGGTCCAAGTAATCCAATTTTGAGCCCCGAAACGCTGTTGAATTCATAACTCACTCGTTTCACTCATCTTTGGCCTCTAAACACTCAAACCCTCTACATTCTACCTCAACCCTACTAATGTTGAGCGTCGGAGAGGTAAAGAGAGGCAACCCCTCTGTTTCCCCTTTGTAGTTCACGTATTCTCTATTGCTTATCAGGTATCGAGACGAGGTGAACACCAACCACAGCTAAGGGAAGACTCGGGATACCGAGTCCGACACGCTCGAACCGAAGCGAGATCACTTGGTCCGGCCTTGGGTCTAACCGCTTTCGGTTCCTAAATCGTTGTCCGAAAACGAGCGACAACATTTATTAATGATCTTCAATTTTCTTATTCATTCCAGAAGAGTTATCAGGATGAATAGTTTTGGGCCAATGTTTCAATCTTTTTCTTCATATACTTCTATGATATGCCCATTTTTTATTCGCCCTTTGAAAAGTGATAGTTTTTCTCTCTGAAAGTTATTTGAGAAGTAGTAGTTGGTAACTATATAGGGTACGACAAGAGATTTAAGTACCTTCAACATTTAAAATAGGTATTAATTTGATAACAAACATAGGGTATAGAAGTCTACTTAATCAAATGTGTTCAAACTTCAATCTTTATTATATCTTTCAGATTTATATTTACTGCTCGTGAGTTTCTTTTTCATTCCAAAAAAATTGTGAGGAGGATTAGTTTTGGACCAATGTGCCAATCTTTTTCTTCAAATACCTCTACGGTATACCCATTTTTTATTCGCCCTCTGAGAAGTGGTAGATTGTTTTTTTTAAGGTTTTCTGAGAAGTGGTAGTTGGTACTTTCTCATTTACTGGAGAATGACAATGTCCGAAGAGGATCACCGCCTGTAACGAACTAAAATTTTAAGTCAAATATTGCAAAATACGTTACTCGAGAGGACGAGAATAAACCGAGTGGACTTTAAGGATATTTAAGGTCGAAGAGGTTTTTGAATATTTTTGAGAGTTTATGAAGGACCGCAAAAGTGAAAATAAATTTCAACGAATTTAAATAAACTCACGTGAAATATATTTTAAGGGAAATTATTTAATTAATTTTTCGGTATATTTTTTATCTCCCGATACATGAATAAATGAAACAGGATCCATTTTAAACATTTAAAGAAAAGAAAAATGGTCTTGTGGAGGAAATTAAATGTGGCATAAAGAGGAGGTGATTTTGCAATATTCAAAAATTCACTCGGCCTATCCCTTGACACTACCGACTCTCTTCTTCATTAGCTAATCCATAACATAGATAATAAGAGGCATGGCCTCTTCAACTTTTAACCAGGTTCCGCCACGTGGCGTCGCCATATGGCGCCACATGGCGTCTCCATATGGCGACACGTGGCAGCTTTTTTTTTTTTTTTTTGCCGGAGCTTCGGGGGGTTTTTTTTTTCAATTTAAATTTTTTTTCCTTCTAAATATCAATTTTTTATGTATATTATAATCATAATTACTAATACTATATCAATAACATATATTATCATTTATTTTTTTCCTGATCTTTAATTTTTTTTCTCTCTCTCATAAGTATATTTTGTATATATTTTTATTTCAACTTGAATCCTGGTGCCGCCAGGCAGCGACACGTGGAAGCCATTTTTTTTTCCTTCCGATTTTGATTTTTTTTTACTTCCGATTTTTATTTTTTTTTCTTTCCAATTTGATTTTTTTATATTTTTTTTATGTATATTATAATCATAATTACTAATAATATATTATATTATATCAATAACATATATTATCATTTATTTTTTTCCGACCTTTAATTTTTTTCCCTCTCCCATCAATATATTTTGTATATATTTTTTTTCCAACTTGAATCATGGTGCCGCCAGGCAGCGACACGTGGAAGCCATTTTTTTTTCCTTCCGATTTTGATTTTTTTTTTACTTCCTGTTACCGGTCGTTTTCGGAACACTGGAAATTCAAAAACAATTCAGTGCCGGCCGGGCTTTGCCGGCCGGAAGCCCAACGGGCCCCGGCCCACCAGGCCCGAGCGCCCCGACGCACCCACGGCCCGACACGGCCGGTGCGCGCGCACCTGCGCCCCCGGCCCAATGGGCCTCAGCGCGCCCTATCGCGCCTGGCTCACGCGCACTCTACGCCCCGGCCTCCCGGCACGCGCGCGCACTCCTGCGCCCCGAACACCCGGCCCACGCGCGCGCTCCTGCGTACCCCGTCCTCCCGGCCTGCGCGCACCTCGGCACCCCGGCCGAGCGCCCCTGCTGCCTCAGCCGGGTGACCCTGCCACCTCGGCCACCTCGATCGAGCGCCTTCGCCAGCTCGGCCACCCCGGTCGAGCGCCTTCGCTAGCTCGGCCACCAAGGTCGAGCGCCTTCGCCACCTCGGCCACCTCGGTCGAGCGTCTTTGCCACTTCGGCCACCTCGGCCGAGCGTCTTTGCCACCTCGGCCGAGCATTCTCACCACCTCGGCCGCGCACGCCCGCTGCCGGGCACGCCGCGCCCAGCCAAGTCCCGCGCCTGGCACGACCCGCGCCCGTCCAGGCGACATGTCCCACGCGCCCTCCGCCCTCTTCGGCGTGAGGCCTCGCGCGCCTCGCTCCCGGCCACCCGATGGGCCTCAAGGGGCCGGCCCAAGGCCTCCCCTCAGACACTATAAATATACCCCCCCCCCCCCCCCCCCCCCCCCCCCCCTAGGGGAGAAAGGGGACATGCTGATTCAGCCCTGAGAATTGATACATTTTCGAAGAACACATACTTCTTCAAGAACAGTACCTCTCTCGTGATCTTGTGACATTCCAAGAACACGCACTCCTCCTCCCTCGGCCCAGAAACAAGGACCCCCCTCCACGAGAGGGAGCGCGCTCCCCTTCTGCGACCCGAGCTTCTGCAGTACACGCTGCCCTCCTGCTTCTTGGCACTTGAGCTAGAACTCCGAGCTACGAGCACGCGACCCCTCTAAAGCCTTCGCTAGAAGCTACGAGCCGGGTCCTACTCTAAAGCCTTGGATTCACAAAGCCTCCGAGCCCAAGATAGCCTCCCACACAAATTGAACTACGTTCTGACCTGATCCCTACTAAAGGGTACGTAGGCAGCCAACCTTTGGCACGGTCACACCCCCCAAAACACACCTCAGGGTTTGGAGGGTGCAGCTCGGTCTACGAGCTCCCGTTTTTGGCCCGGGCGCGATAACTTGGTCCGGCCTTGGATCGAACCGCCCGAGGCATTTAATCGTTGTTCATTTTCGTGCGACAACATTTTGGCGCTAGAAGGGGGGGACTTCCCGACTTACACAGCCCAAATCCCTTCTACAGTTCGACCCCTTTCTTCTCGACTCGAGAAAGACATGAGTGGTCAACCACCCGTTCGTTCTGAGGGCGTGAACAACCCCGAAAACGCAACCGCGGTGAAGAAATACTTCATGCGCTCCCGAGCGCAAGGCGATGCGGAGTCCCTCAACGACGAGAGCCCCACTCCCTCGCCCCCTCCTCTTCAGGACAGTCGGGATGACCGCGTCCTTGAAATGGAGGAGAAAATCTGCCAGCTGAAAACAGCCAATGCAAGGTACCACCGCCAAGTCGCGGGCAAGGCTCCTGCACACGGCGCCCCCCACGGGAATCTGAGGACCTCATGAACGAGGGACATGATTATGACCCCGACTATGAAGGCTTGGAAATTTCATCGGACGTCGAGACTTCTCTCACCAAGGACGAGGAACTCCCTGTTGAGATCGAAGCCGGTCCGTCGAAAACGAAAGCAATACCGGTCTCCTCTCAAGAAGAGACCTCCCGACGTTCAGCCCATGACCGACTCGGTCAAAGAGGCAATGTCAGGGAAGGTACAACGACTCGGCGAGTAAGGCGCGTGGCTCGAAGCTCGCACCCCCATATCGCCGGGCCGGATCTTAGAGATCGACTTACCGCCCAACGGAACAACCGTGGCGAAGACCTCAGAGAGAGGTTGAGCGCTCGTAAGGGTCACAACCCTACGGCCCCAATCAATGGAGAACCTCGCACGGCTCGAGGGTCGAACGAAAGGCGACAGGTGACTCCTCTTGAACAAGGAGCGACCCCCAACACTGGCCTCGACGTCGTCACCATGATTCACAATCTCCGTAACGAGGTGCGTGACCTGCGTGAAGGCGGCTTGGCCGGTGATACATACGGGGTCGTGGAAGAACATTCCTCTCCCTTCACCGCCCAAATCCTTGCTGAGGTGTGCACGGGAAACTTCAAACTCCCGAATCTCCCTCCGTACAACGGGAAATCTGATCCCACGTATCACATCCAACATTACGAGACTTGGATGACGATGCAGGGCGTCTCACCTGGGGCTCTATGCCAAACTTTTAGTCTTACCCTCACCGGACCCGGTTTCGAGTGGTTTAAGAATCTAAGACCAGGGAGCGTCCAATCGTTCAAAGACCTGAAGGACATGTTCCTGGCACGATTTGCTACATCCATGGTCGAAAAGAAGACCAAGATGTACTTATGGTCAATCAGGCAAGAGAATAATGAGTCCTTGAGACAGTATCTCACTCGATTCACCACAGAATCGAACAAGGTCGACCGCTTTGACGACAGTGACGCGATTACAGCCATCATCGAGGGCTTGCGTGCTGGAGACTTCCTAAAGTCCGTCGTCGGCAGAGTCCCTTCTACGATGGCCGAGTTAATGAACTGAGCCAAAACCTTTATGGGGGTAGAAGATTACCTCGACGGCCGTAGGAGCTGCAACCAAAGCTCCCGCCGTCGGGACGAGTCCGGCAACGAGCCTGGCAATCCCCGTAAGAGGATAAACAAGGGAGGTCAAGCTTCCGATAGCCGACCCCCTACGTATCAAAAGCCGCGTCTTGCGAGCAATTTTAGAGACTACTCGGGTTACACTCCCTTGAACGCCCCGGTAGAGCAAATCTACGCTGTGGCGCGTGATAAGTTCGTCGCTCCGGCTCCAATAAGAGGCAACCCCGCGTCTCGCGACCGGTCCCGCTATTGCGAGTTCTACCGGGATTACGGTCACACGACCGCTCAGTGCTTCCATCTTAGGAAACAAATTGAGACGTTAATCCAGAAGGGAGAACTCAAAGAGTTTGTCCTTCGCTTGGTAGGGGCGGCAGCCCTCACCGACAACAGGCCACAACCTGAAAAAGGTGGAGGGACCAACCCAAACATCGACCGCACGGCAGTCACAGCTACGGCTGATGCGCAACTCCACGTCGTCACCACCATACTAGGTGGCTTGCAAGACGGGGACTTGGCCCGGCAAAGGAAGAAGCTCCTCAGAGCTGCCTCCCATGAAGGCCTCGCCGGGCAGGTTAACCTCACCTACGAGGAACCTCCGTCCGTACCTTACGAGACGATACAATTCACCAACGAAGAGGCCAAGCGAGTTGTGCACCCGCACAATGACGCTATAGTCCTTAAGGCCCAGGTGGCTAACAACTTGGTAAAAAGAGTTCTTATTGATAACGGCAGCGCGGCAGATATAATCTTTAAGACCACCCTCGAGCGCATGAAGCTCGTGGGGCTCCGCCCTATCCCAACTCAGACACCCCTGTTTGGGTTCATGGGAGAAAAGGTCATGACTGAAGGAATCATTGATTTACCAGTCACCTTCGGAACTGCCGGAGGTATCGAAGTCGTTCACATGGTCCCCTTTCTTGTGGTCGACCAGGAGTCGCCCTACAATGTTATCATTGGGCGACCCACGTTGAACAGACTAAGGGCTATCACGTCCACTTATCACCTGCTAGTGAAATTCCCCACCGAAGAGGGAATTGGCATCATGGCCGGTGATCAAACCCAACCGAGGATATGCTACGTCCAAGGCGTGGACGGCAAGCCCGCTGAAAAAAAGGTTAACACGATCTACCAACTGGAAGACGACTACCCGTGTGATCAAAAAGACGCACGGCAACTCGGGGAATTAGACCCCCGCGACGACATCGAGAGGTTGAAGGTTGACACCCCCGATGATCTCACTTCGATCGTTCTCGACGAAGCTAAACCTGACCAGGTAGTGAAGATCGGTGCACAACTCCCTCTCGCCATCAAAACTCAACTCGCGTCCTTCCTTCGGGAGTTTAAGGATGTCTTTGCATGGACACATGCAGACATGCCCGGCATAGACCCCGATGTGATTGTGCACCGATTGAATGGCGATAAAACCGTCGCTGAAAAGGTACAAGCTAGACGTGCGTTCAACCCTGAACGGTACCTAGCAATAAACGAGGAAGTCGAAAAACTTCTCTCCGCTGGTTTCATCCGAGAAGCCAAGTACCCAAAGTGGGTGGCCAATGTGGTCATGGTCAAAAAGCGCAACAGGAAGTGGCGCATTTGCATAGATTACAAAGATCTTAACAAAGCCTGCCCGAATGATTGCTTTCCACTCCCACGCATCGAACAACTGGTCGACGCCACGGCAGGACATGAACTCCTAAGTTTCATGGACGCCTACTCTGGCTATAACCAGATACGAATGCACGAGCCCGATCAGATCACGACAACCTTTGTCACTGATCGCGGCCTCTATTGCTACAAGGTCATGCCTTTCGGCCTTAAGAATGCAGGACCTACTTACCAACGTTTGGTAAACCGGATCTTTGCCGACCTAATCGGCAAGACCATGGAAGTATACGTGGACGACATGCTCGTTAAAAGCCTGTTGGCTACCAACCACGTAGACAACCTGAGGGAGATGTTCGTAATCCTCTGCCGGTACAAAATGAAACTCAACCCCAACAAATGTGTGTTCGGGGTCGAGTTCGGGAAGTTCCTAGGCTACATAGTTAGCCGTCGAGGTATCGAAGCAAACCCCGAGAAAATCAAGGCACTCCTTGACATGAAGTCCCCGGGACGTGTCAAGGAAGTCCAAAGTCTGACCGGTCGGATTATCGCCCTCTCGCGTTTTGTGGCCAAAGCAACCGACAAGTGTCAACTGTTCTTCAAAGCAATAAAGAAGACGGACGGCTTTGAATGGATGGACGAGTGCGAAAAGGCCTTTCAGGAAATGAAGGCCTACTTCGGGACACCTCCGTTCTTCTCCAAGCCAAAAGAAGGCGAGACGCTTTACATCTACCTCGTCGTCTCCGAACGAGCTGTGAGCGCTGTGCTGATCCGTGAAGAAGATAGGGCTCAATGGCCCATCTTCTACATAAGCAAAGCCCTACTTGACACCGAAACGCGTTATACAGAGATAGAGAAGCTCTCTCTTGCTCTCCTCGTAGCCGCCAAAAAGCTACGCCCATACTTCCAGGCTCACCCAATCGTTGTCCGGACCGGACACCCAATCGGTAAGGCTCTTCAAAAGGGAACATCGACTCGCATGGCGATCTGGTCCCAAGAATTGAGCGAGTACGGGATTGAGTTTCATCCGCTGCCGGCAATAAAGGCTCAAGCCTTAGCTGATTTCGTGGCAGAATTATCTTACACTCTCGACATGGGAAGAGCAGAAAACGGCTCGACCGACGACTTGTCGGCTCGAAAGAGAAAGGTCGACCCTACGGGTCCCATCTGGGAACTACACGTAGACGGAGCATCTAATGCCCAAGGAGCAGGCGCCGGCGTGATTCTGACAAACCCCGACCGGGAAAAGTTACGCTACGCCCTCCACTACGGATTCCAGGCCTCCAACAATGAGGCCGAATACGAAGCCCTCATCGTAGGGCTAGAGCTCGCTAAGAAGCTCGACGTACAAAATTTACGAATACACTTTGACTCATAGTTAATCGTGAATCAGGTGAAAGGCGACTACGTTGCCAAAGAACCTAACATGATTGCCTACTTGGCAAAGGCAAATGCCAAGCTAGACGCCTTCTCCTGGTTCGAGATCGTCCAGATCCCACAAGAAGAGAACTCCGAGGCTGACGCCTTAGCTCGCCTCGGATCCGGTATCACCGAAGACGGGTTGGGAACCATCCCAATCGAGTCTCTCTCGCGACCATCCGTCTCACGTGACGAGGTAGGAACGATTGAGAGCGCCGCTCATCCAACTTGGATGACCCCGCTTACGGACTTCTTGCGAAGAGGGGTACTTCCCGAAGACCGCAAAGAAGCCGAAAGGCTAAAAGCCCTCGCATCCAAATACGTGTTGAGAGGCGAAGCCTTATACAAGCGTGGGTATTCAACCCCGCTGCTCCGATGTCTCAACAGCGTCGAGTCGACAAAGGTCATGCGCGAGATCCACGAAGGCCTCTGCGGAAACCACGCCGCTGGAAGGTCCCTCGCCCTCAAAGCGCTTCGACAAGGCTATTTCTGGCCAACGATGAAAAAAGACGCCTGCGACTGGGCGAGAAAGTGCGACAAGTGTCAACGTTTCTCCAACGTTCCACAACAACCGCCATCTCCCCTAAGTAGCATCGTTGTTCCACGCCCCTTCGCAAAATGGGGCGTAGATATTATCGGCAAGCTTCCCAAAGCCCCGAGACAATACGAATACGCCATCGTCGCTATCGACTACTTCACCAAGTGGGTCGAAGCCGAGCCTCTGGCCAGGATCACCAAGGCCAACACTACGAACTGCATCTTGAAGTCCATAATATGCCGCCACGGCATCCCCGCGTCAATCGTGACCGATAACGACGCCCAATTCGACAACGCGAGGGTTAGAGAGATCTGCGCCCAACTAGGGATAAGCAAGACATTCTCATCCCCGTGACATCCACAGGCTAATGGCCAAGTGGAAGCCGTCAACAAGACGATTAAGAGCAACCTCAAGAAAAAGCTCGAAGCCAAAAAAGGCGCCTGGGCTGAAGAACTGCCTTTCATCCTATGGGCCTATCGAACGACCGTTCGAAACACCACCGGAGAGACCCCCTTCTCCCTAGCTTTTGGGGTTGAAGCGGTGGTCCCCATGGAAGTAGAAGTCCCCACCTATCGGGTTGACACTTTCGACGAAAAAGTAAATGAGGAAGCCATGCGCCTCGAACTGGATCTAATCGACGAGAAAAGATCCGAGGCTATCACCAGACTCGCTGCACAAAAACGAAAAGTCGAGAGATACTACAACGCCAAGGTCAAAAGGCGGATCTTCGCCGTCGGCAGCCTTGTACTCAGACGCGTGTTCAAGAACACCCAAGTGCAAGGCACCGGAGTCCTAGGCCCAAATTGGGAAGGACCGTATAGAGTCCGGCAAGTCATACACGACGGGACCTACTACATCGAGCACACGGACGGAACTCCAATCCGGCACCCGTGGAACGCCGAACACTTGAGGCAGTACCACCAGTGATCAAGCCCCCCATTATTGCTCTGATTTCCCTTATTCAATAAAGGCCTATGTGCCACTGTTCAAGGATGTTACCTGTTAGCAAAAATCAATAAAAAATAAAGTTTGCGGTCTCTTTTACCCACTTTTAAAAAAAAAAAATTTAGTCATCATGGTACGACCTGTAAACTAAAAACTTTGGGGGCTAAGGGGTCCCGCGACATACTATAATTCACGGCAAAAAAAAAGAGGTAAAAACCTTAAGCTCCCCACTTCTGGGATGAGGCTTAGGTCGACCTAACTCGGCGAGCTCGGTCGCTCACCAGAGCAAGCTCAACAAGTCCGGCATCGAGTCGAGCTCGCTCCTCGAACCCAGTTCGCTCCTCAAGTCGAGTTCGCTCCTTGAGTCGAGTTCAAGTTCGCTCTTCAAGTTGAGCTCGCTCCTCCAGTCGAGCTCGCTCCTCGAGCTCAAGTTCGCTCTTCGGGTCGAGCTCGCTCCTCGAGCTCAAGTTCGCTCTTCGAGTCGAGCTCGCTCCTCCAGTCGAGCTCGCTCCTCGAGCCCAGTTCGCTCCTCAAGTCGAGCTCGCTCCTTGAGTCGGGCTCAAGTTCGCTCCTCAAGACGAGTTCGCCCCTTGAGTCGAGCTCAAGTTCGCTCTTCGAGTCGAGCTCGCTCCTCGAGCTCAAGTTCGCTCCTCAAGTCGAGTTCGCTCCTTGAGTCGAGCTCAAGTTCGCTCTTCGAGTCTTGCTCGCTCCTCCAGTCGAGCTCGCTCCTCGAGCTCAAGTTCGCTCCTCAAGTCGAGTTCGCTCCTTGAGTCGAGCTCAAGTTCGCTCTTCGAGTCGAGCTCGCTCCTCCAGTCGAGCTCACTCCTCGAGCTCAAGTTCGCTCCTCAAGTCGAGTTCCCTCCTTGAGTCGAGCTCAAGTTCGCTCTTCGAGTCGAGCTCGCTCCTCCAGTCGAGCTCGGTCCTCGAGCCCAGTTCGCTCCTCAAGTCGAGTTCGCTCCTTGAGTCGAGCTCAAGTTCGCTCTCCGAGTCGAGCTCGCTCCTCCAGTCGAGCTCGCTCCTCGAGCTCAAGTTCGCTCCTCAAGTCGAGTTCGGTCCTTGAGTCGAGCTCAAGTTCGCTCTTCGAGTCTTGCTCGCTCCTCCAGTCGAGCTCGCTCCTCGAGCTCAAGTTCGCTCCTCAAGTCGAGTTCCTCCTTAAGTCGAGCTCAAGTTCGCTCTTCGAGTCGAGCTCGCTCCTCCAGTTGAGCTCGCTCCTCGAGCTCAAGTTCGCTCCTCAAGTCGAGTTCCCTCCTTGAGTCGAGCTCAAGTTCGCTCTTCGAGTCGAGCTCGCTCCTCCAGTCGAGCTCGGTCCTCGAGCCCAGTTCGCTACTTGAGTCGAGCTCAAGTTCGCTCTCCGAGTCGAGCTCGCTCCTCCAGTCGAGCTCGCTCCTTGAGCTCAATTTCGCTCCTCAAGTCGAGTTCGCTCCTTGAGTCGAGCTCAAGTTTGCTCTTCGAGTCGAGCTCGCTCCTCCAGTCGAGCTCGCTCCTCGAGCTTAAGTTCGCTCCTCAAGTCGAGTTCGCTCCTTGAGTCGAGCTCAAGTTCGCTCTTCGAGTCGAGCTCGCTCCTCCAGTCGAGCTCGCTCCTCGAGCTCAAGTTCGCTCCTCAAGTCGAGTTCCCTCCTTGAGTCGAGCTCAAGTTCGCTCTTCGAGTCGAGCTCGCTCCTCCAGTCGAGCTCGCTCCTCGAGCTCAAGTTCGCTCCTCAAGTCGAGCTCGCTCCTCCAGTCGAGCTCGCTCCTCGAGCTCAAGTTCGCGCCTCAAGTCAAGTTCGCTCCTTGAGTCGGGCTCAAGTTCGCTCTTCGAGTCAAGCTCTCTCCTCCAGACGAGCTCGCTCCTCGAGCTCAAGTTCGCTCCTCAAGTCGAGTTCTCTACTTGAGTCGAACTGAAGTTCGCTCTTCGAGTCGAGCTCGCTCCTCAATTCGAGCTTGCTCCTTGAGTCGAGCTCAAGTTCGCTCTTCGAGTCGAGCTCGCTTCTCCTGTCGAGCTCGCTCCTCGAGCTCAAGTTCGCTCCTCAAGTCGAGTTCGCTCCTTGAGTCGAGCTCAAGTTCGCTCTTCGAGTCGAGCTCTCTTCTCCAGTCGAGCTCGCTCCTCGAGCTCAAGTTCGCTCCTCAAGTCGAGCTCGCTCCTTGAGTCGAGCTCATGTTCGCTCCTCAAATCGAGTTCGCTCCTTCAGTCGAGCTCAAGTTCGCTCCTCAAATCGAGTTCGCTCCTTGAGTCGAGCTCAAGTTCGCTCCTCAAGTTGAGCTCGCTCCTCAAGACGAGCTCGCTCCCTGAGTCCAGTTCCCCCCTCGAGTCGAGCTCGCCCCTCAAATCGAGCTCGCTTCTTGAGTCTTGCTCGCTCCTCGAATCGAGCTCGCCCTTCGAGTCGAGCCCCGAGCCTACGAGTCGATTGATACTCCTCGTGCCGATTCTTCAAAAAAAAAAACAAACAAAAGACGCCGGCCTTGTGCGTCGGGTTAGGCCGACGTCTTTTGGGCCCGCTCACCCTGGGGTGAGCGGGCCCAAAAAAGACGCCGGCCTAACCCGGTGCACCTATGTTCCGACGCTCCAGGGCGCGAACACTAAAAAGACGTCGACCTAAACCCGACGCAAAGCGCGTAAGCTAGCCTTAGGGCACGAACACCAAAAGACGCCGGCCTAACCCGACGCATGTGGTTTGAGTAAAAGACACCGGCCTAACCCGGCGCAACCGCGTTTGCTCACTCCAGGGTGAGCGAGCCCAAAAAAGACGTCGGCCCAACCCGATGCACCCGCGTTCGCTCACTCCAGGGTGAGCGGGCCCAAAAAAGACACCGGCCTAACCCGGCGCACCTATGTTCCGACGCTCCAGGGTGCGAACACTAAAAAGACATCGGCCTAAACCCGACGCAAAGCGCGTTCGCTTGCTTCAGGGCACGAACCCAAAGACGCCGGCCTAACCCGGCGAGCTCGGTCGCTCAAACTGCGCGAGCTCAAAGACGCCGGCCTAACCCGGCGAGCTCGGTCGCTCAAACAGCGCGAGCTCGAAAACGCCGGTCTAACCCAGTGAGCTCGGTCGCTCAAACAGCGCGAGCTCGAAAACGCCGGCCTAACCCGGCGAGCTCTGTCGCTAAACAGCACGAGCTCAAAAATGCCGGCCTAACCCGGCGAGCTCAGTCGCTCAAACAGCGCGAGCTCGAAAACGCTGGCCTAACCCGGCGAGCTCGGTCGCTTAAAAGCACGGGCTCCAAAAGACGCCGGCCCAACCCGGCGCGACTTACACGTCCAATCGCCAATGGCACGGATGCTAAGCCCCCGGGGACTACCCGGTACGACCTCTTCGATCGCCGAAAGGCGCGAAGCAAAGTCACTGGGCCACGATAAGCCCACAAAGAAGGCACATGCGAGTAAAAAAGCGCTCGAAAAATGAGATATGCATTCAACATGAAAGCAATAAAAATGTCTCATAAATAAAAAGAGCCGCGGCTCTGATAAACACGTGCTGAACAAAAAGTGCGTGGAAAATAAATAAAATCCTAGAAATAGGAAGAAAAAGCAAAGCGCTAAAGATGCGCGCTGTTAAAGAAAGCCACTCGGCTCAAGGAGCACCCTCGTCCAACAAAGGGAACAAGGTGTCGAAGAAGTTAAAAGTGACCCCACGAGCCTCGTTCCGGCCGCGGTCGCATCTCGACATTCCACTGCTCCGACACGACGGGCTTCCTCGGTCCCTATGTCGTAGTCGTCCTTCAAGTCGGACGCTCTCCGCTCCGCTTCAGCGATCAGGGACGAGAGTCGAGCATTTTCCTCAGCCAGAGAGTCGCGCTCGCGCTCCGCCCTAACTCGCGCCGCCTCGCTCGAAGTAAGCTGGCGGTGCGACGTCTCCAAGGCTCTGGATCGAGAATCCAGCTGCCTCCGAAGGTCGGTAACCTCAGTGCGAAAAATCTCCGCTGATCGGGTCGCCACCTCGCAAGCTCGCCGCTCTTCGGTGAGCTCGCCCGCCATCTTGGCCACTGACAGTTGGGCTCCGTCGCGCTGGCCTTGTGCGATCTGGAGTTCCACCCTGGCCTCACGGAGCTGGTCTCGAAGCGTCTCGGTCTCCACCCCCGGGTGCGAACCTCGCTCGACCTGAGCCAACCTAACCTTCGTCCGGGCGAGCTCCTCCTGGGATGCCCCTAAGCGCCGGATGAAGTCATGCAAAATCCTGTCGCTTCGCACGGCCCTTGCATAGGCCTGCGACGACAAAGAAGTAAAGGTTAAAACTAAAAACCTACGCTTACAATAAAAGCAGAAGTACTGACCCTCTGAGCGTCGGTAACACCCGCCTGGAAGAATGCTATGTCGCCCGTCGACACCACGCCCTTCCACTAGGATAGTGGGGATCCCTCGAGGTGGCGAAAAAAGTCCCCTCGGGCCTCTATTGCCTCCAGCTCAACGCCGAGTTCGACCTCTTGGGTTCGGAACGCTCATCGGGAGGTGCCGATGTCGAAGCCCTCTTCAAAGAAGCCCGAGACTCCGGTTCGGCTAGACTGGCGGTCTCGACGAGCTCTCCTATTTATATAGAGGAAGGAGCAAACCCTGCTCCTTCTCCCTGCGCGCGCGACACAAGGCCCGGCCCGTGGGCCGGCCTCGCGCGCGCGCCAGTCCCCCAGCGCCAGGCCGCGCGCGGGTCTTGCGGCCCGATCGGCCCGGTCCGGCCGCCAGGGGTCCGACCACAAGAGATATGTGTGCGGACGATCACATGTGATCGAAGGTGAAAATACCTCAACGCCCTTCTCTTTTCTAAAGTTCACGACTTACGCCCCGTAAGCCGTAAACTTGGGGGGCTAATGTTACCGGTCGTTTTCGGAACACCGAAAATTCAATAACAATTCAATGCCGGCCGGGCTTTGCCGGCAGGAAGCCCAACGGGCCCCGGCCCACCAGGCCCGAGCGATCCGACGCACCCACGGCCCGACACGGCCGGTGCGAGCGCACCTGCGCCCCCAACCCTAAGGCCCCCGGCCCAATGGGCCTCAGCGTGCCCTATCGCGCCTGGCTCGCGCACACTCTGCGCCCCGGCCTCCCGGCCCGCGCGCGCACTCCTGCGCCTCAACCTCCCGGCCCGCGCGCGCGCTCCCGCGCACCCCGTCCTCCCGGCCTGCGCGCACCTCGGCACCCCGGACGAGCGCCCCTGCTGCCTCAGCCGGGTGACCCTGCCACCTCGGCCACCTCGGTCGAGCGCCTTCGCCAGCTCGGCCACCCCGGTCGAGCGCCTTCGCTACCTCGGCCACTTCGGCCGAGCGTCTTCGTCAGCTCAGCCACCACGGTCGAGCGCCTTCGCCAGCTCGGCCACCTCGGTCGAGCGTCTTTGCCACTTTGGCCACCTCGGCCGAGTGTCTTTGCCACCTCAGTCGAGCCTTCTCGCCACCTCGGCCCAGCGTTCTTGCCACCTCGGCTGGGCACGCCCGCTGCCGGGCACGCCGCGCCCAGCCAAGTCCCGCGCCTGGCACGACCCGCGCCCGTCCAGGCGACATGTCCCACGCGCCCTGCGCCCTCTTAGGCGTGAGGCCTCGCGCGCCTCGCTCCCGGCCACCCGATGGGCCTCAAGGGGCCGGCCCAAGGCCTCCCCTCAAACACTATAAATACCCCCCCCCCCCCACCTAGGGTAGAAAGGGGACATGCTGATTCAGCCCTGAGAATTGATACATTTTCGAAGAACACATACTTCTTCAAGAACAGTACCTCTCTCGTGATCTTGTGACATTCCAAGAACACGCACTCCTCCTCCCTCGGCCCAGAAACAAGGACCCCCCTCCATTAGAGGGAGCGCGCTCCCTTTCTGTGACCCGAGCTTCTGCAGTACACGCTGCCCTCCTGCTTCTTGGCCCTTGAGCTAGTACTCCGAGCTACGAGCACGCGACCCCTCTAAAGCCTTCGCTAGAAGCTACGAGCCGGGTCCTACTCTAATGCCTTGGATTCACAAAGCCTCCGAGCCCAAGATAGCCTCCCACACAAATTGAAGTACGTTATGACCTGATCCCTACTGAAGGGTACGTAGGCAGCCAACCTTTGGCACGGTCACACCCCCCAAAACACACCTCAGGGTTTGGAGGTGGAGCTCGGTCTACGAGCTCCCGTTTTTGGCCCGGGCGCGATCACTTGGTCCGGCCTTGGATCGAACCGCCCGAGGTATTTAATCGTTGTTCATTTTCGTGCGACAACACTTCCGGTTTTGATTTTTTTTTGCTTTCCAATTTTGATTTTTTTCCCTTCCAAACATCAATATATTTTGTATATTTTTTTATGTATATTATAATCATAATTACTAATACTATATTATACTATATCAATAACATATATTATCATTTATTTTTTTTCCCGACTTTTAATTTTTTTTCCCTCTCTCATCAATATATTTTGTATATATTTTTATTTCAACTTGAATTCTGGTGCCGCCAGGCAGCGACACGTGGAGCCATTTTTTCTCCTTTCCAGTTTTGATTTTTTTTACTTCCAATTTTGATTTTTTTTTTCCTTCTTTCATAAATATATTTTGTATAATATTTTTTATGTATATTAATTTCTTTCCTCCCTCTCTTATCAATATATTTTGTATAGTTTTTTTAATATATATTATATTTAATACAATTAAAAGTCTAAACTTACTTTATTTTACTTATTTTTCTTTTTCACTTTTTTTTATTAAAAATATTGCTGACTCGCGCGTAACGCGTTTTTTAAACTAGTAAAAACAAGAAGAGAAGATTAAAGAGCGAAGAAGAAGAAAGAAAGAACGAAGCAGAAGAAAAATGCAAAATAGAGGAAAGAAAGAAATAAGAGAGAACAGATAGAATTCGAGAGAGATAGAGAGAGAGAGAGAGAGAGAGAGAGAGAGAGAGAGAGAGAGAGAGAGAAAGAGAGAGAGAGAGAGAGAGTAAGAGAGACTAAGTGATAGAGAGAGAGGGAGAAGTTCATTCTTCCTTGTCTGTTTGAAGCTTTATGATAAAGCCTTAGTCTTTAGTCCATAAACAAACTTAGCAACTTACGAAGAGACAACTGTAGATTTACATGAACAAACTCTTCGTAGTTTTCTTAAAACGATATATTCGCAATCTAAGGGTCAAAGGACTATTGACCTCAGTACGATTGTTAGGAGAATCTATGATTTCTGGTTATGGGGCATTGAGATTTGGAGACTCTATAGTTCTTCTAGGTATCTTCCGAAGGTACTGAATTGACCACTGCACTTCTAGAGACAAAATAAGAACAAACTATTTAACCTCTTATGTCTCGAAGTCACTACGTATGAATTGCATCGTGCTTACCTTAATCCTGAAATGACACATGCCATTTCACAGCTTACGTATTCTCATTTGAGAAAGTCAGAGTTCGGACTCACTATGTGATTCTGAACAGGGCCTACTAGTGAAGTACTAAGTTGTGAGAATGTCATGAGTAACTTTGTGAAGTTCTCATAGATATGGAATTCATGTACAAGATTGCTGAAATGCAATCTATATCACGTCATGCTTTTTTCCTTGGAATGTGAATAAATGAACTGGCCAGTATCCAAATTGAGTCATGACTCTTTTGGATGAAACAATGTGACTTGGTAGCTCCTCGTCAATACATTGTTTCTAACTTATTCACAAGCGACAAAGGAATTGAGGAAATAACAGCTAGAAGGGTAAAATGGTAATTTTGTAAATCCCGACTAGCTAATGATATTCATGAAGGGTGTTGTCGCTCGTTTTCGGACAACTATTTAGGAGCCCAAAGTGGTTAGACCCAAGGCCGGACCAAGTGGTCTCACTTCGGCTCGAGCGTGTCGGACTTGGTATCCCAAGTCATCCCTTAGCTGTGGATGAAGCTCACCCTGTCTCAGTACCTGAAAAGAAGTAGACAGTACGTGAACTACAAAGGGGAAACAGAGGGTTTGCCTCTGTTTACCTCTCTGACGCTCAACATTAGTAGGGTTGAGGTAGAATGTAGAGGGTTTGAGTGTTTAGAGGACAAAGATGAGTGAAACGAGTGAGTTATGAATTTGACACCATTTCGGGGCTCAAAAATCGGTTACCTGACTCGAGGGGTCGAGCCTCATATTTATACGCGACCTAGGAACGTTTCGGGTGGTCCTTAGGCCGAGCACCAGCTCTGAGCCGGCCATTCACTGAGGGCCGGCTCTGAGCCGGCCATTGGTCGAGCGCCAGCTCTGAGCCGGCCATTGGCCGAGCGCCGGCTCTGAGCCGGCCATTGGCCGAGCACCGGCTCTGAGCCGGCCATTGGCCGAGCGTGAGCTCTGGGCCGGCCGTGCGTCGGGGGAGACCTAGGACGGCTGCTATCATGGCCGTCGCCACTTTACCGGGCATGGACGGACCGGTATCATTAGCCCCTCGAGTTTATCATCGAGTGTAAGTCGCGTGGTAAACTCAAATTCCTCGCTAACGTTGGCCCATCGGAGTAGCCGGTCGCCAAGAGGTATTCTCCGACGTCTTTAATTATTATTTTTCCTTTTCATTGAGCACTTTTCGTCTCGTTATCTACGCCCATGGACCCCACCGACCGCCTATCGGGGTGTGGGACCATCGAGGATGATTTGTTTCACTTGCTCGGGAACCAACACGTAGACTTGGACAACTTTTGGGTCCAATTTTCGTCCCCTTCAACAATTCCCGACACATTGCATTCGTCGAATTCGATCAACACCATAGAGATGACCGGGGAAGATCTTTTCTTGGTGGAGGCGTGGCTGGCCGGTGAGGAAGAGGGCGCGTGTTCCGGAGACGGCCGGCCCTGGCAGGTGGACGCCGGGGACGATGTACGCGCCGGAGGAGACACCTCGGCCCAGGGTGGCGTAGATGGCGTTGGAGACGTCGAGGAGGACCCACTCAGGCCGAGGAACGACGCCCAGCCATCCACAGAAGGTCAGGGCGGCGCGCGTGCGCCAGAGGGGGCCGCGCTTGGTGTGGCTGGTGCTGGAGGCGGCGCGCCAGAGGAGGACGACGCCGGGGAAGGCATCTTGACTGATGGCGGCGCGATCTGGGTCGACCCCAGTGCCGAGGAAGTCCCGGGCAGGGCTGACGGGCCAAAGGCCCAGCTGGCCAAGAGCCGGGCCGGGCTGACGGTCCGGACGCGCGCGCTGGAGGCAGAGGATCGCCTGGGCCGGTCCCTCTCGCGGAGGAGCCGACTAGCCAGGAGATGGGCTAGGTTCTTGGGCAGGACGCACGCGTAGGAGGGAGCATGGCCGGTCTGGGGCTGGGCCGGCCTGAAGAAGGTGACCCAGCCGGCAGCCGGGCGCGCGCCCGGGGAACTACGCCGGGGCCGAGGGGAGCCGACCGGCTCGATCAGGCGGCCTTGAGGGGGTCCCCCCCTGCCTGAGCAACGCTCATGATGTCGAACAATCGAGCGATTCGTCGTGCCGCCACGTCACGCCCGCAGCGACGCTTTCCTCGACTGCGTGGGAGGAAACGCTGGCCCTAGACTTCCCGATCGGAGAGTCGGCCATACGTGGCGACCTTGATTGCTCGGACGTTGACGTCCCGAGTTCGCTCTCGATTACTAGTTTCATGAGCTTAAGGAAACGTTACGGCATCCTGGAGTCTGTGTCGGTCTTAAGACCACTACCCGATGATCTCCCGACTCGACCGCGAAAGGGGTATGCCGCGATTCACGAGGCGAGTCTTCGCGGAGGACTGAGATTGCCCTTCGAACCGGTCATCCAGGAGTTTTTGGTCCTACTAGGGGTACATGCTTCGCAGATGTCCCCATCCTTCTACCGAGTGGTTGCGGCGTGTCACATGATGCTCTATCGAGCAAAGAGGAGGGCCGTTACCGCGGACGACATTCAGGACCTCATGATGGTACGAAGGGTGCCCGGGAAGCCGGGCTCCTACCTAGTATCACATCGGAAGTGCCTCGCCATCATCACCAAGGTCACTTCGAAGCACAGATAACCTTGGGTGTGGGTGTCCGAGTCAGCTTTCGGGGTCGCGCCTCTCGCCTTCGGCCCCGCGGCCGACTTTTTACCCGTGGGCGATGTCGAGGGCTCCGAGCTCGACACGGTGATCAGGGCGATCCCGGAGTCGAAGCGGAAAGGATCGCTCTTCGAGTCCCCAGACCTAATGGCGAGGACGGGGTTGTTCATGCCTGGCGACGACGCTCCTTCATGCCCCGGTCTCGGCGCGGAGGTTGCGGAGGATCCCGAACCAGAGGCGGGGGGTTTGTCCGCCCCTCCCCCGGACGTGGGGGGTACTAATCATACATATACTTCCGCGTTATTGCATGTTTTATTGTCTAATACTTATTGCTATGTTCTAAACGACTGACGCCTTTTCTCCTTTGCAGATACCATGGTTCGAAATCGGTCGCGCGCGCGAGTGCCGAGCGTGGAACCTACTGTCGAAGCTGTGGCCACGGCTTGTTCCCGAGTTAAGGCTCGTCGCGGGGGATCGCCAACGCGGGTGAGGAACGAGGCGATCTCTTCCAACAAGCGACCGCCGTCGTCGACGTCTTTCGGTTTACCCTCCGGCCACAAGCGTGCCCATACGTCGGCGGCGCCGGATAGCATGGATTCGATGCTCCTAGCGGAGGCGGCGGAGCTGAGGGACCAGTGTTCCCAAGGGATCCTTGAAACCTCTCTGTGAGACTTCAAGGGTCTGCTGACGACGAGCGACCTTGAGCACTTCCAACGTGGAATCAGCGACGCCCGAAAGGTATGATTCGTTCGCTCGTCTCATGTGCAACCATTATGCTCGTTCCGATCATGCGCATATCACCTGCTCTTACAGATGCTCGCGCGCCAAGAACGAAGCGACCGCATTGCAGATTATGCAGAAGGACAAGGAGAGCGCGGCGGCCGACCATGCAGCCGCTCTAGCGGGGGTTCGAATCGCCCAGGAGTTTCAAGCACTTGAGGAAGAGTTGAATCGAGCTCGCGAGGAGTCGGCGGCCGAGAGATCGCTTCGCGTAGCTGAGCAGGCGGAGCAGGCGGACGACACCTTCTTAGGGGAGACGAAGAAGCTCCAGGCGGCACTCTCGAGCCGAGACGAGGAGCTGAACATCGTCCACGCTCGACTATCGGCGAGCGAGATCTCCCGGGTCAAGGCCGAGAGGGAGAGGGATTCTTTGCTGGTGGAGGTGCAGACCCTCGTCAAGGAGAATGACGATGTCGTGCGATCCAAGACGGACCTGGAGGACGATTGGGACCTCACGTTGGAGGTGGCTCGTTACGACGCGGCTATACGGGTTCGAGACGCGACCGTGAAGAAGAACGCGTCTCGCGGGACCACCTATTCCTTCTTTGACGCTATGTTCCCTCCTCTAGACGACGAGCCACAGGTGGACGACCCACGTCCCCATGTCCCCGCGGAGGCTGCCCAATCGACGAACCGCTTGCTTGACGGAGAAGCTACCGACGGGTCAGGCGCCCTTCGCCCCGAGGATGACGAGGAACAGATCGACTTCAGCTCGCAGTAGCCAACTTTATTTTTATCTTCCGCGCACTTGTTTAGCGCTTGCACTGTGTTCTCTTTCGGATACTTGTTATGTTTTTCCTTGTTGGATATTCGTCGTACTTTCGTATTCTTTTTGTTGAGTTGTTTTATGTGACACTGTTTGCTTTCGCATTATGCGTCTTATTTTCTCGATTTACTATGCTTAGCGTAATCGATTTACGCAATCCGATTAGTGCGTGTCTTACGATCCTCGGTTTACTATATCTAGCGTAACCGGTTCGCACGGATTATTGCCGCACCTGGCGGCGAGGTTCTCCGCGGACGCTGGCTAGACCAGGTTCGTCGGGCGGATATGATTTTTTTCCGTTCATCAGTGACTCGCTGCCTATCGGTGTGCGAGATGAGTGGCTATCGCGCCCACCTTCCGGCGCGTACGATACCTATCGGCGTGCGTGTTGCGTTCCAGAACGGGCTTAAGGCGAGCGTGGTTCCCGGCGAGTACGATACCTGTCGGTACGCTTATCGCGTTTTGGGCTTCGGCTGCCAGGATAAATGGTCCGGTGCGCGGCCGTGATCGGTCAACGCCCAGCTACCTCTCGGTACGTGGGGCATCGAATCGTGCGAGAGCATCGCGCGAGGCTCGGAGGTCCGGTGCACGGATCCGATTTGTTGGCGTTTCGTTACCTTTCAGTGCGTGAAACGTGGAGTTGTGTGAGTGCGTCGCACAAAGGATGTGTGGGGTCGGAGGTCCGGTGCGCGGATCCGACTTGTTGATGTTTCGCTACCTCTCGGTGCGCAAAACGTAGGGTCGCGCGAGTGCGTCGAGCGAAAAATGTTTACCTGTTACCCTCATTAGCCCCCCGAGTTTCTTATGTACTCGTAGAGGAGACTAGAAATTATAATACTATAGGATAAAGGTTTCGAAGTGAAATGTAATTCAATTATCGTGTCGAAATAGTCAAAAATTACATCCCCAGGCCATTTGCCTTATTTGAAATTTGACATTGTCTGTTGCTGAAATTGAAAATAAGATGAAAACAACTAAACGTAGGGAAAAACGAGAGCGGGCTTCTTATTGGTAGTATTATCGTAGGTGCTCTGCGTTCCACCAGTGCATGAACACGAGTCCCTCTAGGTTCTCAAGCTCGTACGTGCCGTTGTGGACGGCTTGGCGCACACGGTACGGGCCTTCCCTTGCACTTTGGTGTTTTGGAACACCCTTCTAAGCACGAGGCTTCCGTCGGCGAACTTCCACAGCTTGACCTTGGAATTGTAGTACTTCTTGACCTTTCTCTTCTGCAAGTCAAGGCGCGAGAGTGCGTCCGTCCTCTTCTCAACTATGAGGTCCAGCTCGAGTATGATTGCTTCATCGTTGGCGGCTTCTTCATACTCCTCGATGCGCAAGGTTGGCAGCTTGGTCTCGACAGGTACCACGGCCCCGACGTCGAAAGCGAGAGCGAAAAGGGTTTCGCCGGTCGCGTTTCGTGTTGTCGGTTGTTTTCGGAAAACCCGTAACGCCAAAAAGACGCACCGCTCAAAGGGCCAATGGTCAGGCCGAAGGTCCTGAAGAACGGTTAGTCTTCCATCACGAGTCAACCGGCAAGCCCTCATGCCAAACTCTCAGCTCCTCAAGTCGAGCCTCGCTCCTTGAGTTGAGTAATTCCCCTCGAGTCGAGCCTTGCTCCTCCAGTCGAGCCTTGAGTCATTCTCCTCGAGTCAAGCCTCGAGTCGTTCTCCTCGAGTCGAGCCTCGAGTCTTTCTCCTCGAGTCGAGCCTCGAGTCTTTCTCCTCGAGTCGTCCTCCCTGAGTCGAGCCTCGAGTCGTTCTCCTCAAGTCGAGCTTAGCTCCCTGAGTCGAGCCTCGAGTCATTCTCCTCGAGTCGAGCCTCGAGTCGTTCTCCTCGAGTCGAGCCTCTAGTCACTCTCGTCGAGCCTTGCTCATCGAATCAAGTCACTCTCGTCAAGTAGAGACCTTCATATTTTGCGTGACAAGCGTGGTATCCAAAGACCCCTAAGGCCCACAAGAGTCCGACGAGACGGGTCATGCACCGCGCGCGCAGCACGCCGCGCCGGCCAGCCACGCACAGCGAGCCGCGCGCCGCGCTGGACAGTCCGCGCGCCACGCCAGACAAACCGTACACCACCCCAAGACAAGCCCGCGCTGCGCGCCCCCTGCACCGCGTATCCCGCAACGCACCCGGTGACCCGCGCGCCGCGCGCCGTGCACCGTGCGTTGTGCGCCGTGCGCCTCCACTTGACGACGCGCGCGCCCCTAGTCCCACATGGGCAAAAAAGGGACCTTCTAAGGCCCTCAAGCACCTTTAAATACCCCCTCTCATTGAGGGAAAGCCATCCCATTCATTCTCAAGGAACTTGAGACTTCTCTCTGCTTCTCTGGATGCCATCCTTGGCCTGAAGCGGATTCTCCTCGATTTCTTGTTATCAGAGGTTCTGAAGCAGTCTCGGGGATTCCCGGACGTCGCTCCCTGTTATCAAACACCCTCCAGTGCCCAGGCTTGCTCCTAGGGTTCTCAACTAGAGTCCCTTAACACCTCTAACACGCTAGACGGGTACGCGATCTCCGAAGTTCTGAGACGTCGTCGAGGACTCCTCCGCACACCGTCTCCTTCGTTGAGTACGCTTCTCCACCAAGGCTCCACGCCTCACACTGCGTTACATACGCTTGAACTACGTTCTGACCTGATCCCACACACGGGTACATAGGCAGCCGACACACAAGGCACGGTCACTCCTCCTCCTCACCCATTCCCTCTTCCGAGAGGCGGGTTGATTGGAGAAAACCTAGCTCGAGAATTTCGAGTTCACACTTTTGGCCCGGGTGCGATCACTTGGTCCGGCCTTGGATCGAACCACCAGAGGTATACAATCATTGTTCATTTTTGTGCGACAACATTTTGGTGCTAGAAGCAGGGGACTTCCCGACCTGTCCAGCCCGAAATTCCTTCTGTTCATCTTCTTCTTTTCTTCTACAAACTCAACTTTCTCGAACTTGAGAAAAGATGAGTAGTAGACCACCCGTGTGTTTTGAGGGCGTGAACGACCCCGATAACGTCACTGGGACCAAAAAATACTTCTTGCGCTCCCAGGCGCATGGTGTCGAAGAGTCGCTCCATGAAGAGAGCTCGACCCGCTCATCATCTCCATCTCCGGATAGCAGGGACAACCGCATCATGGAGTTGGAGGAGAATGTCCGCCAACTGAAGGCGAAGAACGCGAGGTACCACAACCGACTGGCTGCAAAGCGACCTGTGCATGACACGGTAATCCCCAATGAGGATCCTGAGAACCTCAATGAGGAAAGCCACGACCGCGACCTTGATTACGAGGGTACTGGCGATTCGGAGGATATCGAGACTTCTCTCACGAAGGACGGGGGACCCCCCGCCGTGTTTGAAGCCGGTCCATCGAATCCCCTACCCCGGATAGGTGACGCACCGACAGCTTCTCAAGAGGGGAATTACCGACGTTCAGCCCTCGACCGACTAGGTCAAAGGGAGAACGTTGCGGAGAGTCAAGGTACGCGGAGAGCGCGCCGTCGCAGACGAAGCCTGCGTCTCCATACGACCAGCCCTGACCTTAGGGACCACATCACTGCTCAACGCATTGGGTGTGGTGATGACCTAAGAGAGCGACTAAGCTCTCAGCCAAACATCCCCGTAGCAGCCCCAACTAACGGAAACCGCTGCACGGGTCAAGGGTCTAATGAAAGGCGGCAGATAACTCTTCCCGAACAGGGAGTTACTCCGACTACCGGTCTCGATGTGATCACTATGATCCACAATCTTCGAAATGAAGTATGAGATCTCCGAGAATACGGAATAGGCGGAAGTGCCTATGGGGTCGTCGAGGAGAATTCATCGCCTTTCACGTCTCAGATATTGGCCTAGGTATGTACGGGAAATTTCAAACTCCCGAACCTCGCTCCCTATGATGGAAAAGCAGATCCTGCTTACCACATCCAACACTATGAAACCTGGATGACGATGCAGGGTGTCTCTCCTGGTGCTATGTGCCAAGCTTTTAGTCTTACCCTCACCGGACCCGGCTTCGAGTGGTTCAAGAACTTAAGGCCAGGAAGCATCCACTCGTTCAAAGACCTAAAGGACATGTTCCTAGCACGTTTTGCTACATCTATGGTCCAAAAGAAGACCAAGATGTACATGTGGTCAATCAGGCAAGAGAATGGCGAGTCTCTTAGACGATACCTCGCCCGATTCACTGAAGAATCGAGTAAGGTCGACCGCTTTGACGACAAAGACGTAATCACTGCCATCATTGAAGGCTTGCGCACAAGTGACTTCCTCAAGTCCATCGTCGGCCGTGTCCCTTCTACCATGGCCGAGTTAATGACTCGAGCCAAGACCTTTATTGGAGTCGATGATTACCTCGATAGCCGGAAGGGAAATAATCAAAGCCCTCACCACCGAGACGAGCCTAGAAACGAGCAAGGCAACTCCCGTAAAAGACGAAACAGAGGGGGTCAGACTTATAATAGCCGACCTCCGATGCCCCAAAAGCTGCGACTTGCGGAAGACTTTAAGGGCTACTCGTCGTTCACGCCGTTGAACACAACGCCGGATCAAATCCTGGCTTTGGCGCGTGACAAGTTCATCCCCCCGGCTCCAATGAGCAAAGATCCCGCGACTCGCGATCGATCTAAATATTGCGAGTTCTATCAGAAATACGGTCACTTGACCTCCGAATGCTATAGTCTCAAAAGGCAAATCGAGGCTCTGATCCAACGGGGTGAGCTAAAAGAGTTCGTGTTGCGCATGATTAGCATTGCGGGCCCCACCTCAAGCAGACCACAGTCTAGCAAAGGAGGAGGAGCAACTGCTACTACCGACCGAGCCACAGTAAATGCTGTTGCCAATCCACAGCTCCACGTTGTAACCACCATACTAGGTGGCCCACAAGATGGAGATTCAGCCCGACAACGAAAAAAATTCCTAAGGGCCGTGGCTCAAGAAGACGCGGCTATGCACGTCAACCTCACCTATGAAGAGCCTCCGTCCGTGCCTCACGAGACGATGTACTTCACCAACTAAGAGGCCAAGCAAGTTGTGCATCTGCACAATGACGCGATAGTGCTCAAAGCCCAAGTGGCTAATAACTTGAAAAGAGTTCTCATCGACAACGGCAGCGATGCCGACATAGTTTTCAAGTCCACCTTAGAGCGCATGAAGCTCGGGGGGCTATGCCCAACTCCGACCCAAACGCCTCTATTCGGGTTCACTGGGGAGAGAGTCATGACCGAAGGCATCATCGATCTGCCGGTCACCTTCGGAACTCCCGGAGGCGTTGAAGTCGTTCACATGGTCCCATTCCTAGTGGTTGATCAGGAGTCGCCATATAATGTCATCATTGGGCGACCCACGATGAACCGACTTAAGGCTATTACTTCTACATACCACCTATTGGTGAAGTTCCCTACCAAGGATGGAATCAGCATCATGGCTGGAGATCAATCCCAAGCCAGAATATGCTACATCCAAGGAATCGATTGAAAAACCGCTAGAAGGACGATTAACATGATCTTCCCACTGAGAGAGAGCGTCGAGTCGACCGAGGTCCTCTGCGAAGTCCACGAAGACATCTGCATGACACCCAAGTGAAAGGTGCCGACGTCTTCATCCCAAACAGGGGGAGACCCCACAAAGTCTGCCAAGTCATACATGACGAGACATACTATAAAAAATACACGGACAAGACGCCGATCTGTCACCTGTGGAATGCAGAACACTTGAGACAGTACTACCAGTAGCCAGTGCTCCCCCATTTTTATTTCTTTGCTTTCAACATTCAATAAGGCTTCCGAGCCAATGTTTTAGGATTTCAAATTTTTTGCAATATTAATAAAGTTCGAGGTTTTTTCTTTCAAAATCCACTTTTCCAAAGTTTTTCGGTCATCAAAATACGATTGTAAACACAAAAACTCGGGGGGCTAGTGACATAGGCAACAATAAGTACACTCAAAATCCTCAAGAAAGTACGTTCCACCCAAAGAAAGTACGCTCCACCAAAACAAAACACCCGAACATAAACGGGAACGAGCGTTCAACTAAGACGCCTCCGCGGCGCGCCATAAGACATCCATGAGATGCAAGCTAAAGACGCCTCTGCGGTGCGCCATAAGACATTCCAGAGATGCAGGCAGAAGACGCCTCTGTGGCGCACCATAAGACATCCCAGAGATGCAGGCTGAAGACGCCTCTGCGGCGCGCATAAGACATCCCAAAGATACAGGATGAAGACGCCTACGCGGTGCGCCATAAGACATCACAGAGATGCAGGCTGAAGACGCCTCTGCGGCGCGCCATAAGACATCCCAAAGATGCAGGCTGAAGACGCCTATGCGGTGTGTCATAAGACATCCCAGAGATGTAGGCTGAAGACGCCTCCGCGGCGCGCCATAAGACATCCCAGAGATGCAGGCTAAAGTCGTCCCTCACGACGTGCTTAAGACGCCTACATGGCACACCGAAGCCGCCTACATGACGCACACAAGACGCCTCCGCCGTGCCACATAAGACATCCCAGAGATGCAAGCTCAAGACGCCTCCGCGGCGTGCCATAAGACATCCCAGAGATGCAGGCTGAAGACGCCTCCGCGGCGCACCATACGACATCCCAGAGATGCAGGCTCAGGACGCCTAAGTGGCACGCCATAACACCTCCCAAAGATACAGGCTTAAGATGCCTACATGGCGCACCTAGGATGCCTACATGGCGCAACCAAGTCGTCCCTCGCGACGCACCTAAGACGCCTACATGGCGCACGTATGACGCCTACATGGCGCAACCAAGTCGTCCCTCCTGACGCACCTAAGACGCCTACATGGCGCACGTAAGACGCCTACGTGGCACATCTAAAACGCCTATACGGCACGCCTAGGAAGCCTACATGGCACATCTAGGCCATCCCTCGCGACGTGCCTAAGACGCCTAAACGATGCAAAGGACCGTCTCTCACGACACGCTCTGAGTCGCCACAAGGCGTTGCATGTGATGACTAATCACAATACACTTGAAGCCGCCACAAGGCGCCCCTTAACCACCATACTAGGCGTAGTTTAGGCCATCTTCACCGCCATCAACTGAGCACGGTCACACTCGCCTTGGGAGACTCCCCATTCCATGCGAGCTAATGGAAGCTGCTCGCAAAGACTCGCGAACTCCGCCTCAGAGCAAGAACCTCGCTCGGCCTGAGCTAGCTGAGACTTTGCTCGAACAAGCACCTCCTGGAAGAGTCCCAGGCGACGAATGAGGTCGTATAGAATCCTCTCGAGCCGAGCTTCACTCCCCGAGTCGAGTCATTCTCCTCGACTCGAGCCTTGCTCCTCGAGTCGAGTCATTCTCCTCGAGTCGAGCTTTGGTCCTTGAGTTTAGACATTCTCCTCGAGTCGAGCCTTGCTCCTTGAGTCGAGTCATACTCCTCGAGTCGAGCTTCGCTCCCCGAGTCGAGTCATTCTCCCCGAGTCGAGCCTTGCTCATCGAATCAAATCATTCTCCTCGAGTCGAGCCTTGCTCCTTGAGTCGAGTCATTCTCCTCAAGTTGAGCCTTGCTCCTTGAATCGAGTCATTCTCCTCGAGTTGAACCTTGCTCCTTGAGTCGAGTCATTATCCTCAAATCGAGCCTTGCTCCTTGAGTCGAGTCATTCTCCTCGAGTCGAGCCTTGCTCCTTTAGTCGAGTCATTTTCCATGAGTCGATCTTCGCTCCCCGAGTCGAGTCATTCTCTTCGAGTCGAGCCTCGCTCCTCGAGAACAGTCATTCTCCTAGAGTCGAGCCTTGCTTCTCGAGTCGAGTCATTCTCCTCGAGTCGAGCCTTGCTCCTCGAGTCGAGTCATTCTCCTCGAGTCGAGCCTTGCTCCTCAAGTCAAGTCATTCTCCTCGATTCGAGCCTTGATCCTTGAGTCAACTCATTCTCCTCAAGTCGAGCCTTTCTCCTTGAGTCGAGTCATTCTCCTCGAGTCGAGCCTTGCTCCTTGAATCGAGTCATTCTCCTCAAGTCGAGCCTGGCTCCTTGAGTCGAGTCATTCTCCTCGAGTCGAGCTTCGCTCCCCGAGTCGAGTCATTTTCCTCGAGTCGAGCCTCGCTCCTCGAGACCAGTCATTCTCCTCGAGTCGAGCCTTGCTCCTCGAGTCGAGTCATTCTCCCCGAGTCGAGCCTTGCTCCTCGAGTCAAGTCATTCTCCTCGAGTCAAGCCTTGCTCCTTGAGTCGAATCATTCTCCTCAAGTCGAGCTTTGCTCCTTGAGTCGAGTCATTCTCCTCTAGTCGAGCCTTGCTCCTTGAGGTGAGTCATTCGCCTCAAGTCGAGCCTTGCTCCTTGAGTCGAGTCATTCTACTCGAGTCAAGCCTTGCTCCTCGAGTCGAGTCATTCTCCTCGAGTCGAGCCTTGCTCCTTGAGTCAAGTCATTCTCCTCGAGTCGAGCCTTACTCCTTGAGTCAAGTCATTCTCCTCCAGTCGAGCCTTGCTCCTTGAGTCGAGTCATTCTCCTCAAGTCGAGCCTTGCTCCTTGAGTCGAGTCATTCTCCTCATGTCAAGCCTGGCTCCTTAAGTCGAGTCATTCTCCTCGAGTCGAGCTTCGCTCCCCGAGTCGAGTAATTCTCTACGAGTCGAGCCTCGCTCCTCGAGACCAGTCATTCTCCTCGAGTCGAGCCTTGCTCCTTGAGTCGAGTCATTCTCCTCGATTCAAGCCTTGCTCCTCGAGTCGAGTCATTCTCCTCAAGTCGAGCCTTGCTCCTTGAGTCAAGTCATTCTCCTCGAGTCGAGCCTTACTCCTTGAGTCAAGTAATTCTCCTCCAGTCGAGCCTTGCTCCTTGAGTCGAGTCATTATCCTCGAGTCGAGCCTTGCTCCTTGAGTCGAGTCATTCTCCTCATGTCAAGCCTGGCTCCTTAAGTTGAGTCATTCTCCTCGAGTTGAGCTTCGCTCCCTGAGTCGAGTCATTCTCTTCGAGTCGAGCCTCGCTCCTCGAGACGAGTCATTCTCCTCGAGTCGAGCCTTGCTCCTTGAGCTGAGTCATTCTCCCCGAGTCGAGCCTTGCTCCTCGAATCGAGTCATTCTCATCAAGTCCAGCCTTGCTCCTTGAGTCGAGTCATTCTCCTCAAGTCGAGCCTTGCTCCTTGAGTCTAGTCATTCTCCTCGAGTCGAGCCTTGCACCTTGAGGTAAGTCATTGTCCTCGAGTCAAGCCTTGCTCCTTGAGTCGAGTCATTCTCCTCGAGTCGAGCTTCGCTCCGCGAGTCAAGTCATTCTCCCCGAGTCGAGCCTTGCTCCTCGAGTCAAGTCATTCTCCTCGAGTCGAGCCTTGCTCCTTGAGTCTAGTCATTATCCTCAAGTCGAGCCTTGCTCCTTGAATCGAGTCATTCTCATCGAGTCGAGCCTTGCTCCTTGAGTCGAGTCATTTTCCATGAGTCGAGCTTCGCTCCCCGAGTCGAGTCATTCTCTTCGAGTCAAGCCTCGCTCCTCGAGAAGAGTCATTCTCATCGAGTCGAGCCTTTCTCCTCCAGTCAAGTCATTCTCCTCGAGTCGAAGTTTGCTCCTCGAGTCAAGTCATTCTCCTCGAGTCGAGCCTTGCTCCTTGGGTCAAGTAATTCTCCTCAAGTCGAGCCTTGCTCCTTGAGTCGAGTCATTCTCCTCGAGTTGAGCCTTGTTCCTTGAGTCGAGTCATTCTCCTCAAGTCGAGCCTGGCTCCTTGAATCTAGTCATTCTCCTCGAGTCGAGCTTCGCTCCCCGAGTCGAGTCATTCTCCACGAGTCGAGCCTTGCTCCTCGAGACCGGTAATTCTACTCGAGTTGAGTCATTCTCCCCGGGTCGAGCCTTGCTCCTTGAGTCAAGTCATTCTCCTCGAATCGAGCCTTGCTCTTTGAGTCGAGTCATCCTCCTCAAGTCGAGCCTTGCTCCTTGAGTCGAGTCATTCTCATCGAGTCGAGCCTTGCCCCTTGAGTCGAGTCATTATCCTCAAGTCGAGCCTTGCTCCTTTAGTCGAGTCATTCTCCTCGAGTCGAGCCTTGCTCCTTGAGTCGAGTCAATTTCCATGAGTCGATCTTCGCTCCCCGAGTCGAGTCATTCTCCTCGAGTCGATCCTTGCTCCTCGAGTCGAGTCATTCTCCTCGAGTCGAGCCTTGCTCCTCGAGTCAAGTCATTCTCCTCGATACGAGCCTTGCTCCTTGAGTCAACTCATTCTCCTCAAGTCGATCCTTTCTCCTTGAGTCGAGTCATTCTCCTCGAGTCGAGCCTTGCTCCTTGAGTCGAGTCATTCTCCTCAAGTCGAGCTTGGCTCCTTGAGTCGAGTCATTCTCCTCGAGTTGAGCTTCGCTACCCGAGTCGAGTCATTCTCCTCAAGTCGAGCCTCGCTCCTCGAGACCAGTCATTCTCCTCGAGTCGAGCCTTGCTGCTCGAGTCGAGTCATTCTCCCCGAGTCGAGCCTTGCTCCTCGAGTCAAGTCATTCTCTTCGAGTCAAGCCTTGCTCCTTGAGTCGAATCATTCTCCTCTAGTCGAGCTTTGCTCCTTGAGTCGAGTCTTTCTCCTTGAGTCGGGCCTTGCTCCTTGAGGTGAGTCATTCTCCTCAAGTCGAGCCTTGCTCCTTGAGTCGAGTCATTCTCCTCGAGTCAAGCTTTGCTCCTCGAGTCGAGACATTCTCCTCGAGTCGAGCCTTGCTCCTTGAGTCAATTCATTCTCCTCGAGTCGAGCCTTGCTCCTTGAGTCAAGCCATTCTCCTCTAGTCGAGCCTTGCTCCTTGAGTCGAGTCATTCTCCTCGAGTCGACCCTTGCTCCTTGAGTCGAGTCATTCTCCACATGTCAAGCCTGGCTCCTTAAGTCGAGTCATTCTCCTTGAGTCGAGCTTTGCTCCCCGAGTCGAGTCATTCTCTTCGAGTCGAGCCTCGCTCCTCGAGACCAGTCATTCTCCTCGAGTCGAGCCTTGCTCCTTGAGTCGAGTCATTTTCCCTGAGTCGAACCTTTCTCCTCGAGTCAAATCTTTCTCCTCGAGTCCAGCCTTGCTCCCTGAGTCGAGTCATTCTCCTCGAGTCGAGCCTTACACCTTGAGGTATGTCATTCTCCTCGAGTCGAGCCTTGCTCCTTGAGTCGAGTCATTCTCCTCGAGTCGAGCTTCGCTCCGCGAGTCAAGTCATTCTCCCCGAGTCGAGCCTTGCTCCTAAAGTCAAGTCATTCTCCTCGAGTGGAGCCTTGCTCCTTGAGTCGAGTCATACTCCTCAAGTCGAGCCTTGCTCCTTGAGTCGAGTCATTCTCCTCGAGTCGAACCTTGCTCCTTGAGTCGAGTCATTATCCTCAAGTCGAGCCTTGTTCCTTGAATCGAGTCATTCTCATCGAGTCGAGCCTTGCTCTTTGAGTCGAGCCATTTTCCATGAGTCTAGCTTCGCTCCACGAGTCGAGTCATTCTCTTCGAGTCGAGCCTCGCTCCTCGAGTCATTCTCCTCGAGTCATTCTCCTCGAGTCATTCTCCTCGAGTCATTCTCCTCGAGTCATTCTCCTCGAGTCATTCTCCTCGAGTCATTCTCTTCGAGTCATTCTCCTCGAGTCGAGCCTTTCTCCTCGAGTCGAGTCACTCTCCTCGAGTCGAAGTTTGCTCCTCGAGTCAAGTCATTCTCCTCGAGTCGAGCCTTGCTCCTTGGGTCAAGTCATTCTCCTCAAGTCGAGCCTTGCTCCTTGAGTCGAGTCATTCTCCTCGAGTCGAGCATTGTTCCTTGAGTCGAGTCATTCTCCTCAAGTCGAGCCTGGCACCTTGAGTCGAGTCATTCTCCTCGAGTCGAGCTTCGCTCCCCGAGGCGATACATTCTCCTCGAGTCGAGCCTTGCTCCTCGAGACCAGTAATTCTCCTCGAGTCGAGTCATTCTCCCCAAGTCGAGCCTTGCTCCTTGAGTCAAGTCATTCTCCTCGAGTCGAGCCTTGCTCTGTGAGTCGAGTCATTCTCCTCAAGTCGAGCCTTGCTCCTTGAGTCGTGTCATTCTCCTCGAGTCGAGCCTTGCTCCTTGAGGTGAGTCATTCTCCTCAAGTCGAGCCTTGCTCCTTGAGTCGAGTCATTATCCTCAAGTCGAGCCTTGCTCCTTGAGTGGAGTCATTCTCCTGGAGTCGAGCCTTGCTCCTTGAGTCGAGTCATTTTCCATGAGTCGATCTTCGCTCCCCGAGTCGAGTCATTCTCTTCGAGTTGAGCCTCGCTCCTCGAGAACAGTCATTCTCATCGAGTCGATCCTTGCTCCTCGAGTCGAGTCATTCTCCTCGAGTCGAGCCTTGCTCCTCGAGTCAAGTCATTCTCCTCGAGTCGAGCCGTGCTCCTTGAGTCGAGTCATTCTCCGAAAGTCGAGCCTGGCTCCTTGAGTCGAGTTATTCTCCTCGAGCTGAGCTTCGCTCCCCGAGTCGAGTCATTCTCCTCGAGTCGAGCCTCGCTCCTCGAGACTAGTCATTCTCCTCGAGTCGAGCCTTGCTCCTCGAGTTGAGTCATTCTCATCGAGTCGAGCCTTGCTCCTCGAGTCAAGTAATTCTCCTCGAGTCAAGCCTTGCTCCTTGAGTCGAATCATTATCCTCACTTCGAGCTTTGCTCCTTGAGTCGAGTCATTATCCTCGAGTCGGGCCATGCTCCTTGAGGTGAGTCATTCTCCTCAAGTCGAGCCTTGCTCCTTAACTCGAGTCATTCTCCTCGAGTCGAGCTTTGTTCCTCGAGTCGAGTCATTCTCCTCGAGTCGAGCCTTGCTCCTTGAGTCAAGTCATTCTCCTCGAGGCGAGCCTTGCTCCTTGAGTCAAGTCATTTTCCTCCAGTCGAGCCTTGCTCCTTGAGTCGAATCATTCTCCTCGAGTCGAGCCTTGCTCCTTGAGTCGAGTCATTCTCCTCATGTCAAGCCTGGCTCCTTAAGTCGAGTCATTCTCCTTGAGTCGAGCTTCGCTCCCCGAGTCGAGTCATTCTCTTCGAGTCGAGCCTTGCTCCTCGAGACCAGTCATTCTCCTCGAGTCGAGCCTTGCTCCTTGAGTCGAGTCATTCTCCCCGAGTCGAGCCTTGCTCCTCGAGTCAAGTCTTTCTCCTCGAGTCCATCCTTGCTCATTGAGTCGAGTCATTCTCCTCAAGTCGAGCCTTGCTCCTTGAGTCGAGTCATTCTCCTCGAGTCGAGCCTTGCACCTTGAGGTAAGTCATTCTCCTCGAGTCCAGCCTTGCTCCTTGAGTCGAGTCATTCTCCTCGAGTCGAGCTTCGCTCCCCGAGTCGAGCTTCGCTCCTCGAGTCGAGGCTTTCTCCTCGAGTCGAGCCTTTCTCCTTAAGTCGAGCTTCGCTCCCCAAGTCGAGTCATTCTCTTCGAGTCGAGCCTCGCTCCTCGAGACCAGTCATTCTCCTCGAGTCGAGCCTTGCTCCTTGAGTCGAGTCATTCTCCTCGAGTCGAGCCTTGCTCCTCGAGTCAAGTCTTTCTCCTCGAGTCCAGCCTTGCTCCTTGCATCGAGTCATTCTCCTCAAGTCGAGCCTTGCTCCATGAGTCGGGTCATTCTCCTCGAGTCGAGCCTTGCACCTTGTGGTAAGTCAGTCTCCTCGAGTCGAGCCTTGCTTCTTGAGTCGAGTCATTCTCCTCGAGTCGAGCTTCGCTCTGCGAGTCAAGTCATTCTCCCCGAGTCGAGCCTTGCTCCTCGAGTCAAGTCATTCTCCTCGAGTCGAGCCTTGCTCCTTGAGTCGAGTCATTCTCCTCAAGTCGAGCCTTGCTCCTCGAGTCGAGTCATTCTCCTCGAGTCGAGCCTTGCTCCTTGAGTCGAGTCATTATCCTCAAGTCGAGCCTTGCTCCTTGAATCGAGTCATTCTCATCGAGTCGAGCCTTGCTCCTTGAGTCGAGTCATTTTCCATGAGTCGAGGTTCGCTCCCCGAGTCGAGTCATTCTCTTCGAGTCGAGCCTCGCTCCTCGAGACCAGTCATTCTCCTCGAGTCGAGCCTTGCTCCTTGAGTCGAGTCATTCTCCCCGAGTCGAGCCCTGCTCCTCGAGTCAAGTCTTTCTCCTCGAGTCCATCCTTGCTCATTGAGTCGAGTCATTCTCCTCAAGTCGAGCCTTGCTCCTTGAGTCGAGTCATTCTCCTCGAGTCGAGCCTTGCACCTTGAGGTAAGTCATTCTCCTCGAGTCGAGCCTTGCTCCTTGAGTCGAGTCATTCTCCTCGAGTCGAGCTTCGCTCCCCGAGTCGAGCTTCGCTCCTCGAGTCGAGCCTTTCTCCTCGAGTCGAGCCTTTCTCCTTGAGTCGAGCTTCGCTCCCCAAGTCGAGTCATTCTCTTCGAGTCGAGCCTCGCTCCTCGAGACCAGTCATTTGTTGGAATCGATCTAGGGTTTAAGAAAAAGTTTAACGCTTCGTTAAGCGGCGGAATTTTAAAAATTTTCTTTTTAAGTAAAACTAGTTTTTACTAACCTAGACAAGAGCATGTACATGTAAATAAAAAACTAATATGAGCTATTAAAGTTACTAACCTTTCTTGAAGCTTGAACCTTGTAGAAGCTTTTGGAAAGTTGCAACGCTCGTCTCCCCTCGCAGCACGTCTCTCTTTCTTTCCTCGGCACCTCGAGCAACCACGAAAGTTTCTATCACTAAATCACTCGAAAAGAAGGAATCAGTGAGTGGGCACTTTTAAACACTACGACTTAAGAACAAGTCTCGAAGTCGTAGAGCTAAACACTAGGTCGAGTGAGGACCTAGGTGCCAAGACAAGAAAAATCGAAAATATAAACTAGAGAGAGAGAGAGGAAGGGGCGGCCAAGTCTAGAGAGAGAAGCTCTCAATCTCTAAAACTTTGGATGAATTGAAAATGAGAAGAATGAGGCTCCTATTTATAGGAGAGGTCTCACCTTCAATAAGGTAGTTTCCTCTTCTATAAAATGAGCCAATTTCCTCTTTCTTTTCCTTGAGAAGCTCGGCCAAAATAGACTTCATTAAGTCTTGGAATAGTTTCCTATTTTGTTCCATGCCTTGCCTTGTCTCTCTCTTGGCCGAATTCCATATAGCATCCTCATGCAAATTTGTTTCCTCTTTTTCTTTTGGCAAGTATCTTGATACATTTATGCACAAAATATTCTCTCTTGGTTGGGTATGTTGGGCGCCTATGTCCTTCTAGAATGGGCTTCTAGAAGCTTTCCCATTTGTTCATGACAACATGAAAAAGGCCCAATAAGAATTTTCAATAAAATTCTTATGAAATGAAATTAATTCACAAGGCCCAATGATCAAGTCATGGCCGAGTGAAACATGTCATAAAATGACCTTGTCAAAAATTTATTGACGTTCATTTCATCGTTTGTCTCAAAAGACAAAAATACCCTTTTCACTATTTTCGTTCTTGTTTTGACTTAGCTTCCAGTTTAACTATTCCTATCGATGTGATTCGTGACAGTGACCTCATGGACCCAAATGAACAAAACTTTATCTAAACACTTGGACTCAAAAGTTCACAAACCTTTTCCAAGTTTAGCTTAATGCCAACTGACTCCACTAAAGAGCTGACACTGAAAATCTCTCGGTTCAAATGAATTTATTTTCTACTCAAGAATTCGACCTAATTATGATGAGCGGATCCACTGAATATTATCTATGTTTACCCTTCATGAATGTCATCAGCTAGTCGGGATTTACTAAATTACCATTTTACCCTTCTAGCTGTTATTTCCTCAACTCCTTTGTCGCTTGTGAATAAGTTAGAAACAATGTATTGACGAGGAGCTAACAAGTCACATTGTTTCATCCAAAAGAGTCAGGACTCAATTTGGACACTGGCCAGTTCATTTATTCACACTCCAAGGAACAAAGCATGAGGTGACATACATTGCATTTCAGCAATCTTGTACATGAATTCCATATCTATGAGAACTTCACAAAGTTACTCATGACAGACTCACAACTTAGTACTTCACCAATAGGCCTTGTTCGGAATCACATAGTGAGTCCGAACTTTGACTTTCTCAAATGAGAATACTAAGGTGTGAAATGGCATGTCTCATTTCAGGATTAAGGTAAGCATGATGCAATTCATACATAGTGACTTCGAGACATAAGAGGTTAAATGGTTTGTTCTTATTTTGTCTCTAGAAGTGCACTGGTCAATTCAGTACCTTCGGAAGATACCTAGAAGAACTATAGAGTCTCCAACTCTCAATGCCTCATAACCAGACATCATAGATTCTTCTAACAATCATACTGAGGTCAATAGTCCTTTGACCCTAAGATTGCGAATATATCGTTTTAAGCAAACTACGAAGAGTTTGTTCATGCAAATCTACATTTGTCTCTTCGTAAGTTGTTAAGTTTGTTTATGGACTAAAAGATTATGGTTTTATCATAAAGCTTCAGACAAGGAAGATTGAATGAACGTTTCAACTTTATTAATGAATGAATAGGCAATTACAAGCAAGAGTCTTCATGAGACTTTATTACATCAAATTTTCAAAAATAAAGACTACAACTCTTCTTGTGGGCACCATTGACAACATCATTCTCCTCGAGTCGAGCTTTGCTCCTTGAGTCGAGTCATTCTCCTCTAGTCAAGCCTTGCTCCTCGAGTCAAGTCTTTCTCCTCGAGTCCAGCCTTGCTCCTTGCATCGAGTCATTCTCCTCAAGTCGAGCCTTGCTCCTTGAGTCGGGTCATTCTCCTCGAGTCGAGCCTTGCACCTTGTGGTAAGTCAGTCTCCTCGAGTCGAGCCTTGCTTCTTGAGTCGAGTTATTCTCCTCGAGTCGAGCTTCGCTCTGCAAGTCAAGTCATTCTCCCCGAGTCGAGCCTTGCTCCTCGAGTCAAGTCATTCTCCTCGAGTCGAGCCTTGCTCCTTGAGTCGGGTCATTATCCTCAAGTCGAGCCTTGCTCCTTGAATCGAGTCATTCTCATCGAGTCGAGCCTTGCTCCTTGAGTCGAGTCATTTTCCATGAGTCGAGGTTCGCTCCCCAAGTCGAGTCATTCTCTTCGAGTCGAGCCTCGCTCCTCGAGAATAGTAATTCTCCTCGAGTCGAGCCTTTCTCCTCGAGTCGAGTCATTCTCCTCGAGTCAAAGTTTGCTCCTCGAGTCATGTCATTCTCCTCGAGTCGAGCCTTGCTCCTTGGGTCAAGTCATTCTCCTCAAGTCAAGCCTTGCTCCTTGAGTCGAGTCATGCTCCTCGAGTCGACCCTTGTTCCTTAAGTCGAGTCATTCTCCTCAAGTCGAGCCTGGCTCCTTGAGTCGAGTCATTCTTCTCGAGTCGAGGTTCGTACCTCGAGTCGAGTCATTCTCCCCGAGTGGAACCTTGCTCCTTAAGTCAAGTCATTCTCCTCGAGTCGAGCCTTGCTCTTTGAGTCGAGTCATTCTCCTCAGGTCGAGCCTTGCTCCTTGAGTCGAGTCATTCTCCTCGAGTCGAGCCTTGCTCCTTGAGGTGAGTCATTCTCCTCAAGTCGAGCCTTGCTCCTTGAGTCGTGTCATTCTCCTCGAGTCGAGCTTTGCTCCTCGAGTCAAGTCATTCTCCTCGAGTCGAGCGTTGCTCCTTGGGTCAAGTTATTCTCCTCAAGTCGAGCCTTGCTCCTTGAGTCGAGTGATTCTCCTCGAGTCGAGCCTTGTTCCTTGAGTCGAGTCATTCTCCTAAAGTCGAGCCTGGCTCCTTGAGTCGAGTCATTCTCCTCGAGTCGAGGTTCGCTCCCGGAGTCGTGTCATTCTCCTCGAGTCGAGCTTCACTCCCGGAGTCGATTCATTCTCCTCGAGTCGAGCCTCGCTCCTCGAGTCGAGTCATTCTCCTCGAGTCGTGCCTTGCTCTCCGAATCGAGTCGTCCTCCTCGAGTCGAGCCATTCTCCTCAAGTCGAGCCTCGCTCCTCGAATCGAGTCATTCTCCTCAAGTCGAGCCTTGCTCCTTGAGTCGAGTCATTCTTCTCAAGTCGAGCCTTGCTCCTTGAGTCGAGTCATTTTCCTCAAGTCGAGCCTTGCTCCTTGAGTCGAGTCATTCTCCTCAAGTCGAGCCTTGCTCTTTGAGTTGAGTCATTCTCCTCAAGTCGAGCCTTGCTCCTTGAGTCGTGTCATTCTCCTCGAGTCGAGCTTTGCTCCTAGAGTCAAGTCATTCTCCTCGAGTCGAGCCTTGCTTCTTGGGTCAAGTTATTCTCCTCAAGTCGAGCCTTGCTCCTTGAGTCGAATGATTCTCCTCGAGTCGAGCCTTGTTCCTTGAGTCGAGTCATTCTCCTCAAGTCGAGCCTGGCTCCTTGAGTCGAGTCATTCTCCTCGAGTCGAGGTTCGCTCCCGGAGTCGAGTCATTCTCCTCGAGTCGAGCTTCACTCCTGGAGTCGATTCATTCTCCTCGAGTCGAGCCTCGCTGCTCGAGTCGAGTCATTCTCCTCGAGTCGTGCCTTGCTCTGCGAATCGAGTCGTCCTCCTCGAGTCGAGCCATTATCCTCAAGTCGAGCCTCGCTCCTCGAATCGAGTCATTCTCCTCAAGTCGAGCCTTGCTCCTTGAGTCGAGTCATTCTTCTCAAGTCGAGCCTTGCTCCTTGAGTCGAGTCATTTTCCTCAAGTCGAGCCTTGCTCCTTGAGTCGAGTCATTCTCCTCAAGTCGAGCCTTGCTCTTTGAGTCGAGTCATTCTCCTCGAGTCGAGCCTTGCTCCTTGAGTCGAGTCATTCTCCTCGAGTCGAGCCTTGCTCCTTGAGGTGAGTCATTCTCCTCAAGTCGAGCCTTGCTCCTTGAGTCGAGTCATTCTCCTCAAGTCGAGCCTTGCTCCTTGAGGTGAGTCATTCTCCTCAAGTCGAGCCTTGCTCCTTGAGTCGTGTCATTCTCCTCGAGTCGAGCTTCGCTCCTCGAGTCAAGTCATTCTCCTCGAGTCGAGCCTTGCTCCTTGGGTCAAGTCATTCTCCTCAAGTCGAGCCTTGCTCCTCGAGTCAAGTCATTCTCCTCAAGTCGAGCCTTGCTCCTTGAGTCGAGTCATTCTCCTCGAGTCGAGCCTTGTTCCTTGAGTCGAGTCATTCTACTCAAGTCGAGCCTGGCTCCTTGAGTCGAGTCATTCTCCTCGAGTCGAGGTTCGCTCCCCGAGTCGAGTCATTCTCCTCGAGTCGAGCCTTGCTCCTTGAGGTGAGTCATTCTCCCCGAGTCGAGCCTTGCTCCTTGAGTCAAGTCATTCTCCTCGAGTCGAGCCTTGCTCTTTGAGTCGAGTCATTCTCCTCAAGTCGAGCCTTACTCCTTGAGTCGAGTCATTCTCCTCGAGTCGCGCCTTGCTCCTTGAGGAGAGTCATTCTCCTCAAGTCGAGCCTTGCTCCTTGAGTCGAGTCATAATCCTCGAGTCGAGCTTCGCTCCTCGAGTCAACTCATTCTCCTCGAGTCGAGCCTTGCTCGTTGGGTTAAGTCATTCTCCTCAAGTCGAGCCTTGCTCCTTGAGTCGAGTCATTCTCCTCGAGTCGAGCCTTGCTCCTCGAGTCGAGTCATTCTCCTCGAGTCGAGCTTTGCTCTTTAAGTCGAGTCATTCCCCTCAAGTCGAGCCTTGCTCCTTGAGTCGAGTAATTCTCCTCGAGTCGAGCCTTACTCCTTGAGGTGAGTCATTCTCCTCAAGTCGAGCCTTGCTCCTTGAGTCGAGTCATTCTCCTCGAGTCAAGCCTTGCTCCTCGAGTCGAGTCATTCTCCTCGAGTCGAGCTTCGCTCCTCGAGTCAAGTCATTCTCCTCGAGTCGAGCCTTGCTCCTTGGGCTAAGTCATTCTCCTCAAGTCGAGCCTTGCTCCTTGAGTGGAGTCATTCTCCTCGAGTCGAGCCTTGCTCCTTGAGTCGAGTCATTCTCCTCGAGTCGAGCCTTGCTCTTTAAGTCGAGTCATTCCCCTCAAGTCGAGCCTTGCTCCTTGAGTCGAGTCATTCTCCTCGAGTCGAGCCTTACTCCTTGAGGTGAGTCATTCTCCTCAAGTCGAGCCTTGCTCCTTGAGTCGAGTCATTCTCCTCGAGTCAAGCCTTGCTCCTCGAGTCGAGTCATTCTCCTCGAGTCGAGCTTCGCTCCCCGAGTCGAGTAATTCTCCTCGAGTCGAGCTTCGCTCCCCGAGTCGATTCATTCTCCTCGAGTCGAGCCACGCTCCTCGAGTCGAGTCATTCTCCTCGAGTCGTACCTTGCTCTCCGAATCGAGTCGTCCTCCTCGAGTCGAGCCTTGCTCCATGAGTCGAGTCATTCTCCTCAAGTCGAGCCTTACTCCTTGAGTCGAGTCATTCTTCTCGAGTCGAGCCTTGTTCCTTGAGGTGGGTCATTCAACTCAAGTCGAGCCTTGCTCCTTGAGTCGAGTCTTTCTCGTCGAGTCAAGCCTTGCTCCTCGAGTCGAGCCTTGCTCCTCGAGTCAAGTCATTATCCTCGAGTCGATCCTTGCTCCTAGATTCAAGTCATTCTCCTCCACTCGAGCCTTGCTCCTTGAGTCGAATCATTCTCCTCAAGTCAAGCCTTGCTCTTTGAGTCGAGTCATTCTCCTCAAGTCAAGCCTTGCTCCTTGAGTCGAGTCATTCTCCTCGAGTCGAGCCTTGCTACTTGAGGTGAGTCATTCTCCTCAAGTCGAGCCTTGCTCCTTGAGGCGAGTCATTCTCCTCGAGTCGAGCCTTGCTCCTTGAGGTGAGTCATTCTCCTCAAGTCGAACCTTGCTCCTTGAGTCGAGTCATTCTCCTCGAGTCGAGCTTCGCTCCTCGAGTCAAGTCATTCTCCTCGAGTCGAGCCTTGCTCCTTGGGTTAAGTCATTCTCCTCAAGTCGAGCCTTGCTCCTTGAGTGGAGTCATTCTCGTCGAGTCGAGCCTTGCTCCGTGAGTCGAGTCATTCTCCTCGAGTCGAGCCTTGCTCTTTAAGTCGAGTCATTCCCCTCAAGTCGAGCCTTGCTCCTTGAGTCGAGTCATTCTCCTCGAGTCGAGCCTTACTCCTTGAGGTGAGTCATTCTCCTCAAGTGGAGCCTTGCTCCTTGAGTCGAGTCATTCTCCTCGAGTCAAGCCTTGCTCCTCGAGTCGAGTCATTCTCCTCGAGTCGAGCTTCGCTCCTCGAGTCAAGTCATTCTCCTCGAGTCGAGCCTTGCTCCTTGGGTTAAGTCATTCTCCTCAAGTTGAGCCTTGCTCCTTGAGTGGAGTCATTCTCCTCGAGTCGAGCCTTGCTCCTTGAGTCGAGTCATTCTCCTCGAGCCGAGCCTTGCTCTTTAAGTCGAGTCATTCCCCTCAAGTCGAGCCTTGCTCCTTGAGTCGAGTCATTCTCCTCGAGTCAAGCCTTGCTCCTCGAGTCGAGTCATTCTCCTCGAGTCGAGCTTCGCTCCCCGAGTCGAGTAATTCTCCTCGAGTCGAGCTTCGCTCCCCGAGTCGATTCATTCTCCTCGAGTCGAGCCACGCTCCTCGAGTCGAGTCATTCTCCTCGAGTCGTACCTTGCTCACCGAATCGAGTCGTCCTCCTCGAGTCGAGCCTTGCTCCATGAGTCGAGTCATTCTCCTCAAGTCGAGCCTTGCTCCTTGAGTCGAGTCATTCTTCTCGAGTCGAGCCTTGTTCCCTGAGGTGGGTCATTCAACTCAAGTCGAGCCTTGCTCCTTGAGTCGAGTCATTCTCCTCGAGTCGAGCCTTGCTCCTTGAGGTGAGTCATTCTCCTCAAGTCGAGCCTTGCTCCTTGAGTCGTGTCATTCTCCTCGAGTCGAGCTTTGCTCCTCGAGTCAAGTCATTCTCCTCGAGTCGAGCGTTGCTCCTTGGGTCAAGTTATTTTCCTCAAGTCGAGCCTTGCTCCTTGAGTCGAGTGATTCTCCTCGAGTCGAGCCTTGTTCCTTGAGTCGAGTCATTCTCCTAAAGTCGAGCCTGGCTCCTTGAGTCGAGTCATTCTCCTCGAGTCGAGGTTCGCTCCCGGAGTCGTGTCATTCTCCTCGAGTCGAGCTTCACTCCTGGAGTCGATTCATTCTCCTCGAGTCGAGCCTCGCTCCTCGAGTCGAGTCATTCTCCTCGAGTCGTGCCTTGCTCTCCGAATCGAGTCGTCCTCCTCGAGTCGAGCCATTCTCCTCAAGTCGAGCCTCGCTCCTCGAATCGAGTCATTCTCCTCAAGTCGAGCCTTGCTCCTTGAGTCGAGTCATTCTTCTCAAGTCGAGCCTTGCTCCTTGAGTCGAGTCATTCTCCTCAAGTCGAGCCTTGCTCCTTGAGTCGAGTCATTCTCCTCAAGTCGAGCCTTGCTCTTTGAGTTGAGTCATTCTCCTCAAGTCGAGCCTTGCTCCTTGAGTCGTGTCATTCTCCTCGAGTCGAGCTTTGCTCCTAGAGTCAAGTCATTCTCCTCGAGTCGAGCCTTGCTTCTTGGGTCAAGTTATTCTCCTCAAGTCGAGCCTTGCTCCTTAAGTCGAATGATTCTCCTCGAGTCGAGCCTTGTTCCTTGAGTCGAGTCATTCTCCTCAAGTCGAGCCTGGCTCCTTGAGTCGAGTCATTCTCCTCGAGTCGAGGTTCGCTCCCGGAGTCGAGTCATTCTCCTCGAGTCGAGCTTCACTCCTGGAGTCAATTCATTCTCCTCGAGTCGAGCCTCGCTGCTCGAGTCGAGTCATTCTCCTCGAGTCGTGCCTTGCTCTCCGAATCGAGTCGTCCTCCTCGAGTCGAGCCATTATCCTCAAGTCGAGCCTCGCTCCTCGAATCGAGTCATTCTCCTCAAGTCGAGCCTTGCTCCTTGAGTCGAGTCATTCTTCTCAAGTCGAGCCTTGCTCCTTGAGTCGAGTCATTTTCCTCAAGTCGAGCCTTGCTCCTTGAGTCGAGTCATTCTCCTCAAGTCGAGCCTTGCTCTTTGAGTCGAGTCATTCTCCTCGAGTCGAGCCTTGCTCCTTGAGTCGAGTCATTCTCCTCGAGTCGAGCCTTGCTCCTTGAGGTGAGTCATTCTCCTCAAGTCGAGCCTTGCTCCTTGAGTCGAGTCATTCTCCTCGAGTCGAGCCTTGCTCCTTGAGGTGAGTCATTCTCCTCAAGTCGAGCCTTGCTCCTTGAGTCGTGTCATTCTCCTCGAGTCGAGCTTCGCTCCTCGAGTCAAGTCATTCTCCTCGAGTCGAGCCTTGCTCCTTGGGTCAAGTCGAGCCTTGCTCCTCGAGTCAAGTCATTCTCCTCAAGTCGAGCCTTGCTCCTTGAGTCGAGTCATTCTCCTCGAGTCGAGCCTTGTTCCTTGAGTCGAGTCATTCTCCTCAAGTCGAGCCTGGCTCCTTGAGTCGAGTCATTCTCCTCGAGTCGAGGTTCGCTCCCCGAGTCGAGTCATTCTCCTCGAGTCGAGCCTTGCTTCTCGAGACCAAAAATTCTCCTCGAGTTGAGTCATTCTCCCAGAGTCGAGCCTTGCTCCTTGAGTCAAGTCATTCTCCTCGAGTCGAGCCTTGCTCTTTGAGTCGAGTCATTCTCCTCAAGTCGAGCCTTACTCCTTGAGTCGAGTCATTCTCCTCGAGTCGCGCCTTGCTCCTTGAGGAGAGTCATTCTCCTCAAGTCGAGCCTTGCTCCTTGAGTCGAGTCATAATCCTCGAGTCGAGCTTCGCTCCTCGAGTCAACTCATTCTCCTCGAGTCGAGCCTTGCTCGTTGGGTTAAGTCATTCTCCTCAAGTCGAGCCTTGCTCCTTGAGTCGAGTCATTCTCCTCGAGTCGAGCCTTGCTCCTCGAGTCGAGTCATTCTCCTCGAGTCGAGCTTTGCTCTTTAAGTTGAGTCATTCCCCTCAAGTCGAGCCTTGCTCCTTGAGTCGAGTCATTCTCCTCGAGTCGAGCCTTACTCCTTGAGGTGAGTCATTCTCCTCAAGTCGAGCCTTGCTCCTTGAGTCGAGTCATTCTCCTCGAGTCAAGCCTTGCTCCTCGAGTCGAGTCATTCTCCTCGAGTCGAGCTTCGCTCCTCGAGTCAAGTCATTCTCCTCGAGTCGAGCCTTGCTCCTTGGGTTAAGTCATTCTCCTCAAGTCGAGCCTTGCTCCTTGAGTGGAGTCATTCTCCTCGAGTCGAGCCTTGCTCCTTGAGTCGAGTCATTCTCCTCGAGTCGAGCCTTGCTCTTTAAGTCGAGTCATTCCCCTCAAGTCAAGCCTTGCTCCTTGAGTCGAGTCATTCTCCTCGAGTCGAGCCTTACTCCTTGAGGTGAGTCATTCTCCTCAAGTCGAGCCTTGCTCCTTGAGTCGAGTCATTCTCCTCGAGTCAAGCCTTGCTCCTCGAGTCGAGTCATTCTCCTCGAGTCGAGCTTCGCTCCCCGAGTCGAGTAATTCTCCTCGAGTCGAGCTTCGCTCCCCGAGTCGATTCATTCTCCTCGAGTCGAGCCACGCTCCTCGAGTCGAGTCATTCTCCTCGAGTCGTACCTTGCTCTCCGAATCGAGTCGTCCTACTCGAGTCGAGCCATGAGTCGAGTCATTCTCCTCAAGTCGAGCCTTGCTCCTTGAGTCGAGTCATTCTTCTCGAGTCGAGCCTTGTTCCTTGAGGTGGGTCATTCAACTCAAGTCGAGCCTTGCTCCTTGAGTCGAGTCTTTCTCGTCGAGTCAAGCCTTGCTCCTCGAGTCGAGCCTTGCTCCTCGAGTCAAGTCATTATCCTCGAGTCGATCCTTGCTCCTAGATTCAAGTCATTCTCCTCCACTCGAGCCTTGCTCCTTGAGTCGAATCATTCTCCTCAAGTCAAGCCTTGCTCCTTGAGTCGAGTCATTCTCCTCAAGTCAAGCCTTGCTCCTTGAGTCGAGTCATTCTCCTCGAGTCGAGCCTTGCTACTTGAGGTGAGTCATTCTCCTCAAGTCGAGCCTTGCTCCTTGAGGCGAGTCATTCTCCTCGAGTCGAGCCTTGCTCCTTGAGGTGAGTCATTCTCCTCAAGTCGAACCGTGCTCCTTGAGTCGAGTCATTCTCCTCGAGTCGAGCTTCGCTCCTCGAGTCAAGTCATTCTCCTCGAGTCGAGCCTTGCTCCTTGGGTTAAGTCATTCTCCTCAAGTCGAGCCTTGCTCCTTGAGTGGAGTCATTCTCGTCGAGTCGAGCCTTGCTCCGTGAGTCGAGTCATTCTCCTCGAGTCGAGCCTTGCTCTTTAAGTCGAGTCATTCCCCTCAAGTCGAGCCTTGCTCCTTGAGTCGAGTCATTCTCCTCGAGTCGAGCCTTACTCCTTGAGGTGAGTCATTCTCCTCAAGTCGAGCCTTGCTCCTTGAGTCGAGTCATTCTCCTCGAGTCAAGCCTTGCTCCTCGAGTCGAGTCATTCTCCTCGAGTCGAGCTTCGCTCCTCGAGTCAAGTCATTCTCCTCGAGTCGAGCCTTGCTCCTTGGGTTAAGTCATTCTCCTCAAGTTGAGCCTTGCTCCTTGAGTGGAGTCATTCTCCTCGAGTCGAGCCTTGCTCCTTGAGTCGAGTCATTCTCCTCGAGTCGAGCCTTGCTCTTTAAGTCGAGTCATTCCCCTCAAGTCGAGCCTTGCTCCTTGAGTCGAGTCATTCTCCTCTAGTCAAGCCTTGCTCCTCGAGTCGAGTCATTCTCCTCGAGTCGAGCTTCGCTCCCCGAGTCGAGTAATTCTCCTCGAGTCGAGCTTCGCTCCCCGAGTCGATTCATTCTCCTCGAGTCGAGCCACGCTCCTCGAGTCGAGTCATTCTCCTCGAGTCGTACCTTGCTCACCGAATCGAGTCGTCCTCCTCGAGTCGAGCCTTGCTCCATGAGTCGAGTCATTCTCCTCAAGTCGAGCCTTGCTCCTTGAGTCGAGTCATTCTTCTCGAGTCGAGCCTTGTTCCCTGAGGTGGGTCATTCAACTCAAGTCGAGCCTTGCTCCTTGAGTCGAGTCTTTCTCGTCGAGTCAAGCCTTGCTCCTCGAGTCGAGCCTTGCTCCTCGAGTCAAGTCATTATCCTCGAGTCGATCCTTGCTCCTAGATTCAAGTCATTCTCTTCCACTCAAGGCTTGCTCCTTGAGTCGAATCATTCTCCTCAAGTCAAGCCTTGCTCCTTGAGTCGAGTCATTCTCCTCAAGTCAAGCCTTGCTCCTTGAGTCGAGTCATTCTCCTCGAGTCGAGCCTTGCTCCTTGAGGTGAGTCATTCTCCTCAAGTCGAGCCTTGCTCCTTGAGGCGAGTCATTCTCCTCGAGTCGAGCCTTGCTTCTTGAGGTGAGTCATTCTCTTCAACTCGAACCTTGCTCCTTGAGTCGAGTCATTCTCCTCGAGTCGAGCTTCGCTCCTCGAGTCAAGTCATTCTCCTCGAGTCGAGCCTTGCTCCTTGGGTTAAGTCATTCTCCTCAAGTCGAGCCTTGCTCCTTGAGTGGAGTCATTCTCCTCGAGTCGAGCCTTGCTCCTTGAGTCGAGTCATTCTCCTCGAGTCGAGCCTTACTCCTTGAGGTGAGTCATTCTCCTCAAGTCGAGCCTTGCTCCTTGAGTCGAGTCATTCTCCTCGAGTCAAGCCTTGCTCCTCGAGTCGAGTCATTCTCCTCGAGTCGAGCTTCGCTCCCCGAGTCGAGTCATTCTCCTCGAGTCGAGCTTCGCTCCCCGAGTCGATTCATTCTCCTCGAGTCGAGCCTCGCTCCTCGAGTCGAGTCATTCTCCTCGAGTCGTGCCTTGCTCTCCGAATCGAGTCGTCCTCCTCGAGTCGAGCCTTGCTCCTTGAGTCGAGTCATTCTCCTCAAGTCGAGCCTTGTTCCTTGAGGTGGGTCATTCTCCTCAAGTCGAGCCTTGCTCCTTGAGTCGAGTCTTTCTCCTCGAGTCAAGCCTTGCTCCTCGAGTCGAGCCTTGCTCCTTGAGTCAAGTCATTATCCTCGAGTCGATCCTTGCTCCTAGATTCAAGTCATTCTCCTCCACTCGAGCCTTGCTCCTTGAGTCGAGTCATTCTCCTCAAGTCAAGCCTTGCTCCTTGAGTCGAGTCATTCTCCTCGAGTCGAGCCTTGCTCCTTGAGGTGAGTCATTCTCCTCAAGTCGAGCCTTGCTCCTTGAGTCGAGTCATTCTCCTCAAGTCGAGCTTCGCTCCTCGAGTCAAGTCGTTCTCCTCGAGTCGAGCCTTGCTCCTTGAGGTGAGTCATTCTCCTCAAGTCGAGCCTTGCTCCTTGAGGCGAGTCATTCTCCTCGAGTCGAGCCTTGCTTCTTGAGGTGAGTCATTCTCCTCAACTCGAACCTTGCTCCTTGAGTCGAGTCATTCTCCTCGAGTCGAGCTTCGCTCCTCGAGTCAAGTCATTCTCCTCGAGTCGAGCCTTGCTCCTTGGGTTAAGTCATTCTCCTCAAGTCGAGCCTTGCTCCTTGAGTGGAGTCATTCTCCTCGAGTCGAGCCTTGCTCCTTGAGTCGAGTCATTCTCCTCGAGTCGAGCCTTACTCCTTGAGGTGAGTCATTCTCCTCAAGTCGAGCCTTGCTCCTTGAGTCGAGTCATTCTCCTCGAGTCAAGCCTTGCTCCTCGAGTCGAGTCATTCTCCTCGAGTCGAGCTTCGCTCCCCGAGTCGAGTCATTCTCCTCGAGTCGAGCTTCGCTCCCCGAGTCGATTCATTCTCCTCGAGTCGAGCCTCGCTCCTCGAGTCGAGTCATTCTCCTCGAGTCGTGCCTTGCTCTCCGAATCGAGTCGTCCTCCTCGAGTCGAGCCTTGCTCCTTGAGTCGAGTCATTCTCCTCAAGTCGAGCCTTGTTCCTTGAGGTGGGTCATTCTCCTCAAGTCGAGCCTTGCTCCTTGAGTAGAGTCTTTCTCCTCGAGTCAAGCCTTGCTCCTCGAGTCGAGCCTTGCTCCTTGAGTCAAGTCATTATCCTCGAGTCGATCCTTGCTCCTAGATTCAAGTCATTCTCCTCCACTCGAGCCTTGCTCCTTGAGTCGAGTCATTCTCCTCAAGTCAAGCCTTGCTCCTTGAGTCGAGTCATTCTCCTCAAGTCAAGCCTTGCTCCTTGAGTCGAGTCATTCTCCTCGAGTCGAGCCTTGCTCCTTGAGGTGAGTCATTCTCCTCAAGTCGAGCCTTGCTCCTTGAGTCGAGTCATTCTCCTCAAGTCGAGCTTCGCTCCTCGAGTCAAGTCGTTCTCCTCGAGTCGAGCCTTGCTCCTTGGGTCAAGTCATTCTCCTCAAGTCGAGCCTTGCTCCTTGAGTCGAGTCATTCTCCTCGAGTCGAGCCTTGTTCCTTGAGTCGAGTCATTCTCCTCAAGTCGAGCCTGGCTCCTTGAGTCGAGTCATTCTCCTCGAGTCGAGGTTCGCTCCCCGAGTCGAGTCATTCTCATCGAGTCGAGCCTTGCTCCTCGAGACCAAAAATTCTCCTCGAGTCGAGTCATTCTCCCCGAGTCGAGCCTTGCTCCTTGAGTCAAGTCATTCTCCTCGAGTCGAGCCTTGTTCTTTGAGTCGAGTCATTCTCCTCAAGTCGAGCCTTGCTCCTTGAGTCGAGTCATTCTCCTCGAGTCGAGCCTTGCTCCTTGAGGTGAGTCATTCTCCTCAAGTCGAGCCTTGCTCCTTGAGTCGTGTCATTCTCCTCGAGTCGAGCTTCGCTCCTCGAGTCAAGTCATTCTCCTCGAGTCGAGCCTTGCTCCTTGGGTCAAGTCATTCTCCTCAAGTCGAGCCTTGCTCCTTGAGTCGAGTCATTCTCCTCGAGTCGAGCCTTGCTCCTTGAGGTGAGTCATTCTCCTCAAGTCGAGCCTTGCTCCTTGAGTCGTGTCATTCTCCTCGAGTCGAGCTTCGCTCCTCGAGTCAAGTCATTCTCCTCGAGTCGAGCCTTGCTCCTTGGGTCAAGTCATTCTCCTCAAGTCGAGCCTTGCTCCTTGAGTCGAGTCATTCTCCTCGAGTCGAGCCTTGTTCCTTGAGTCGAGTCATTCTCCTCAAGTCGAGCCTGGCTCCTTGAGTCGAGTCATTCTCCTCGAGTCGAGGTTCGCTCCCCGAGTCGAGTCATTCTCCTCGAGTCAAGCCTTGCTCCTCGAGAACAAAAATTCTCCTCGAGTCGAGTCATTCTCCCCGAGTCGAGCCTTGCTCCTTGAGTCAAGTCATTCTCCTCGAGTCGAGCCTTGCTCTTTGAGTCGAGTCATTCTCCTCAAGTCGAGCCTTGCTCCTTGAGTCGAGTCATTCTCCTCGAGTCGAGCCTTGCTCCTTGAGGTGAGTCATTCTCCTCAAGTCGAGCCTTGCTCCTTGAGTCGAGTCATTCTCCTCGAGTCGAGCTTCGCTCCTCGAGTCAAGTCATTCTCCTCGAGTCGAGCCTTGCTCCTTGGGTTAAGTCATTCTCCTCAAGTCGAGCCTTGCTCCTTAAGTCGAGTCATTCTCCTCGAGTCGAGCCTTGCTCCTTGAGTCGAGTCATTCTCCTCGAGTCGAGCCTTGCTCTTTAAGTCGAGTCATTCCCCTCAAGTCGAGCCTTGCTTCTTGAGTCGAGTCATTCTCCTCGAGTCGAGCCTTACTCCTTGAGGTGAGTCATTCTCCTCAAGTCGAGCCTTACTCCTTGAGTCGAGTCATTCTCCTCGAGTCAAGCCTTGCTCCTCGAGTCGAGTCATTCTCCTCGAGTCGAGCTTCGCACCCCGAGTCGAGTCATTCTCCTCGAGTCGAGCTTCGCTCCCCGAGTCGATTCATTCTCCTCGAGTCGAGCCTCGCTCCTCGAGTCGAGTCATTCTCCTCGAGTCGTGCCTTGCTCTCCGAATCGAGTCGTCCTCCTCGAGTCGAGCCTTGCTCCTTGAGTCGAGTCATTCTCCTCAAGTCGAGCCTTGCTCCTTGAGTCGAGTCATTCTTCTCGAGTCGAGCCTTGTTCCTTGAGGTGGGTCATTCAACTCAAGTCGAGCCTTGCTCCTTGAGTCGAGTCTTTCTCCTCTAGTCAAGCCTTGCTCCTCGAGTCGAGCCTTGCTCCTCGAGTCAAGTCATTATCCTCGAGTCGATCCTTGCTCCTAGATTCAAGTCATTCTCCTCCACTCGAGCCTTGCTCCTTGAGTCGAGTCATTCTCCTCAAGTCAAGCCTTGCTCCTTGAGTCGAGTCATTCTCCTCAAGTCAAGCCTTGCTCCTTGAGTCGAGTCATTCTCCTCGAGTCGAGCCTTGCTCCTTGAGGTGAGTCATTCTCCTCAAGTCGAGCCTTGCTCCTTGAGTCGAGTCATTCTCCTCGAGTCGAGCTTCGCTCCTCGAGTCAAGTCGTTCTCCTCGAGTCGAGCCTTGCTCCTTGGGTCAAGTCATTCTCCTCAAGTCGAGCCTTGCTCCTTGAGTCGAGTCATTCTCCTCGAGTCGAGCCTTGTTCCTTGAGTCGAGTCATTCTCCTCAAGTCGAGCCTGGCTCCTTGAGTTGAGTCATTCTCCTCGAGTCGAGGTTCGCTCCCCGAGTCGAGTCATTCTCCTCGAGTCGAGCCTTGCTCCTCGAGACCAAAAATTATCCTCGAGTCGAGTCATTCTCCCCGAGTCGAGCCTTGCTCCTTGAGTCAAGTCATTCTCCTCGAGTCGAGCCTTGCACTTTGAATCGAGTCATTCTCCTCAAGTCGAGCCTTGCTCCTTGAGTCGAGTCATTCTCCTCGAGTCGAGCCTTTCTCCTTGAGGTGAGTCATTCTCCTCAAGTCGAGCCTTGCTCCTTGAGTCGAGTCATTCTCCTTGAGTCGAGCTTCGCTCCTCGAGTCAAGTCATTCTCCTCGAGTCGAGCCTTGCTCCTTGGGTTAAGTCATTCTCCTCGAGTCGAGCCTTACTCCTTGAGGTGATTCATTCTCCTCAAGTCGAGCCTTGCTCCTTGAGTCAAGTCATTCTCCTCGAGTCGAGCCTTGCTCCTTGGGTTAAGTCATTTTCCTCAAGTCGAGCCTTGCTCCTTGAGTCGAGTCATTCTCATCGAGTCGAGCCTTGTTCCTTGAGTGGAGTCATTCTCCTCGAGTCGAGCCTTGCTCTTTAAATCGAGTCATTCCCCTCAAGTCGAGCCTTGCTCCTTGAGTCGAGTCATTCTCCTTGAGTCGAGCCTTACTCCTTGAGGTGAGTCATTCTCCTCAAGTCGAGCCTTTCTCCTTGAGTCGAGTCATTCTCCTCGAGTCAAGCCTTGCTCCTCGAGTCGAGTCATTCTCCTCGAGTCGAGCTTCGCTCCCCGAGTCGAGTCATTCTCCTCGAGTCGAGCTTCGCTCCCCGAGTCGAGTCATTCTCCTCGAGTTGAGCCTCGCTCCTCGAGTCGAGTCATTCTCCTCGAGTCGTGCCTTGCTCTCCGAATCGAGTCGTCCTCCTCGAGTCGAGCCTTGCTCCTTGAGTCGAGTCATTCTCCTCAAGTCGAGCCTTGCTCCTTGAGTCGAGTAATTCTTCTCGAGTCGAGCCTTGCTCCTTGAGTCGAGTCTTTCTCCTCGAGTCAAGCCTTGCTCCTCGAGTCGAGCCTTGCTCCTTGAGTCAAGTCATTATCCTCGAGTCGATCCTTGCTCCTAGAGTCAAGTCATTCTCTTCCACTCGAGCCTTGCTCCTTGAGTCGAGTCTTTCTCCTCGAGTCAGGCCTTGCTCCTCGAGTCGAGTCATTCTCCTCAAGTCGAGCCTTGCTCCTTGAGTCGAGTCATTCTCCTCGACTCGAGCCTTGCCCCTTGAGTCGAGTCATTCTCCTCAAGTTAAGCCTGGCTCCTTGGGTCGAATCATTCTCCTCGAGTCGAGCTTTGCTCCCTGAATCGAGTCATTCTCCTCGAGTCGAGCCACGGTCGTTGAGACCAGTCATTCTCCTCGAGTCGAGCCTTGCTCCTTGAGTCGAGTCTTTCTCCCCGAGTCGAGCCTTGCTCCGCGAGTCAAGTCATTCTCCCCGAGTCGAGCCTTGCTCCTCGAGTCAAGTCATTCTCCTCGAGTCGAGCCTTGCTCCTTGAGTCGAGTCATTCTCCTCGAGTCGAGCATTTCTCCTTGAGGTGAGTCATTCTCCTTAAGTCGAGCCTTGCTCCTTGAGTCGAGTCATTCTCCTCGAGTCGAGCTTCGCTCCTCGAGTCAAGTCATTCTCCTCGAGTCGAGCCTTGCTCCTTGGGTTAAGTCATTCTCCTCGAGTCGAGCCTTACTCGTTGAGGTGACTCATTCTCCTCAAGTCGAGCCTTGCTCATTGAGTCGAGTCATTCTCCTCGAGTCAAGCCTTGCTCCTCGAGTCGAGTCATTCTCCTCGAGTCGAGCTTCGCTCCCCGAGTCGAGTCATTCTCCTCGAGTCGAGCTTCGCTCCCCGAGTCGAGTCATTCTCCTCGAGTCGAGCCTCGCTCCTCGAGTCGAGTCATTCTCCTCGAGTCGTGCCTTGCTCTTCGAATCGAGTCGTCCTCCTCGAGTCGAGCCTTGCTCCTTGAGTCGAGTCATTCTCCTCAAGTCATGCCTTGCTCCATGAGTCGAGTCATTCTTCTCGAGTCGAGCCTTGTGCCTAGAGGTGGGTCATTCTCCTCAAGTCTAGCGTTGCTCCTTGAGTCGAGTCATTCTTCTCGAGTCGAGCCTTGCTCCTTGAGTCGAGTCTTTCTCCTCGAGTCAAGCCTTGGTCCTCGAGTCGAGCCTTGCTCCTTGAGTCAAGTCATTATCCTCGAGTCGATCCTTGCTCCTAGAGTCAAGTCATTCTCCTCCACTCGAGCCTTGCTCCTTGAGTCGAGTCTTTCTCCTCGAGTCAGGCCTTGCTCCTCGAGTCGAGTTCTTCTCCTCAAGTCGAGCCTTGCTCCTTGAGTCGAGTCATTCTCCTCGACTCGAGCCTTGCCCCTTGAGTCGAGTCATTCTCCTCAAGTTCAGCCTGGCTCCTTGGGTCGAGTCATTCTCCTCGAGTCGAGATTTGCTCCCTGAATCGAGTCATTCTCCTCGAGTCGAGCCTCGGTCGTTGAGACCAGTCATTCTCCTCGAGTCGAGCCTTACTCCTTAAGGTGAGTCATTCTCCTCAAGTCGAGCCTTGCTCCTTGAGTCGAGTCATTCTCCTCGAGTCAAGCCTTGCTCCTCGAGTCGAGTCATTCTCCTCGAGTCGAGCTTCGTTCCCCGAGTCGAGTCATTCTCCTTGAGTCGAGCTTCGCTCCCCGAGTCGAGTCAGTCTCCTCGAGTCGAACCTCGCTCCTCGAGTCGAGTCATTCTCCTCGAGTCGTGCCTTGCTCTCCGAATCGAGTCATCCTCCTCGAGTCGAGCCTTGCTCCTTGAGTCGAGTCATTCTCCTCAAGTCAAGCCTTGCTCCTTGAGTCGAGTCATTCTTCTCGAGTCGAGCCTTGTTCCTAGAGGTGGGTCATTCTCCTCAAGTCGAGCGTTGCTCCTTGAGTCGAGTCATTCTTCTCGAGTCAAGCCTTGCTCCTTGAGTCGAGTCTTTCTCCTCGAGTCAAGCCTTGCTCCTCGAGTCGAGCCTTGCTCCTTGAGTCAAGTCATTATCCTCGAGTCGATCCTTGCTCCTAGAGTCAAGTCATTCTCCTCCACTCGAGCCTTGCTCCTTGAGTCGAGTCTTTCTCCTCGAGTCAGGCCTTGCTCCTCGAGTCGAGTCATTCTCCTCAAGTCGAGCCTTGCTCCTTGAGTCGAGTCATTCTCCTCGACTCGAGCCTTGCCCCTTGAGTCGAGTCATTCTCCTCGAGTCGAGCTTTGCTCCCTGAATCGAGTCATTCTCCTCGAGTCGAGCCTCGGTCGTTGAGACCAGTCATTCTCCTCGAGTCGAGCCTCGGTCGTTGAGACCAGTCATTCTCCTCGAGTCGAGCCTTGCTCCTTAAGTCGAGTCTTTCTCCCCGAGTCGAGCCTTGCTCCTCGAGTCGAGTCTTTCTCCTCGAGTCTAGCCTTGCTCCTTGAGTCGAGTCATTCTCCTCAAGTCGAGCCTTGCTCCTTGAGTCTAGTCATTCTCCTCGAGTCGAGCCTTGCTCCTTGAGGTAAGTCATTCTCCTCGAGTCGAGCCTTGCTACTTGAGTCGAGTCATTCTCCTCGAGTCGAGCTTCGCTCTGCGAGTCAAGTCATTCTCCCCGAGTCGAGCCTTGCTCCTCAAGTCAAGTCATTCTCCTCAAGTCGAGCCTTGCTCCTTGAGTCGAGTCATTCTCCTCGAGTCGAGCATTTCTCCTTGAGGTGAGTCATTCTCCTTAAGTCGAGCCTTGCTCCTTGAGTCGAGTCATTCTCCTCGAGTCGAGCTTCGCTCCTCGAGTCAAGTCATTCTCCTCGAGTCGAGCCTTACTCCTTGAGGTGAGTCATTCTCCTCAAGTCGAGCCTTGCTCCTTGAGTCGAGTCATTCTCCTCGAGTCAAGCCTTGCTCCTCGAGTCGAGTTATTCTCCTCGAGTCGAGCTTCGCTCCCCGAGTCGAGTCATTCTCCTCGAGTCGAGCTTCGCTCCCCGAGTCGAGTCATTCTCCTCGAGTCGAGCCTCGCTCCTCGAGTCGAGTCATTCTCCTCGAGTCGTTCCTTGCTCTCCGAATCGAGTCGTCCTCCTCGAGTCGAGCCTTGCTCCTTGAGTCGAGTCATTCTCCTCAAGTCGAGCCTTGCTCCTTGAGTCGAGTCATTCTTCTCGAGTCGAGCCTTGTTCCTAGAGGTGGGTCATTCTCCTCAAGTCGAGCGTTGCTCCTTGAGTCGAGTCTTTCTCCTCGAGTCAAGCCTTACTCCTAGAGTCGAGCCTTGCTCCTTGAGTCAAGTCATTATCCTCGAGTCGATCCTTGCTCCTAGAGTCAAGTCATTCTCCTCCACTCGAGCCTTTCTCCTTGAGTCGAGTCTTTCTCCTCGAGTCAGGCCTTGCTCCTCGAGTCGAGTCATTCTCCTCAAGTCGAGCCTTGCTCCTTGAGTCAAGTCATTATCCTCGAGTCGATCCTTGCTCCTAGAGCCAAGTCATTCTCCTCCAGTCAAGCCTTGCTCCTTGAGTCGAGTCATTCTCCTCGACTCGAGCCTTGCTCCTTGAGTCGAGTCATTCTCCTCAAGTTAAGCCTGGCTCCTTGGGTCGAGTCATTCTCCTCGAGTCGAGCTTCGCTCCCTGAATCGAGTCATTCTCCTCGAGTCGAGCCTCGGTCCTTGAGACCAGTCATTCTCCTCGAGTCGAGCCTTGCTCCTTGAGTCGAGTCATTCTCCCCGAGTCGAGCCTTGCTCCTCGAGTCAAGTCTTTCTCCTCGAGTCTAGCCTTGCTCCTTGAGTCGAGTCATTCTCCTCAAGTCGAGCCTTGCTCCTTGAGTCTAGTCATTCTCCTCGAGTCGAGCCTTGCTCCTTGAGGTAAGTCATTCTCCTCGAGTCGAGCCTTGCTCCTTGAGTCGAGTCATTTTCCTCGAGTCGAGCTTCGCTCCGCGAGTCAAGTCATTCTCCCCGAATCGAGCCTTGCTCCTCGAGTCAAGTCATTCTCCTTGAGTCGAGCCTTGCTCCTTGAGTCGAGTCATTCTCCTCGAGTCGAGCCTTTCTCCTTGAGGTCAGTCATTCTCCTCAAGTCGAGCCTTGCTCCTTGAGTCGAGTCATTCTCCTCGAGTCGAGGCTTGCTCCTTGAGTCGAGTCATTCTCCTCGAGTCGAGCCTTGCTCCTTGAGTCGAGTCATTATCCTCAAGTCGAGCCTTGCTCCTTGAGTCGAGTCATTCTCCTCGAGTCGAGCCTTGCTCCCCGAGTCGAGTCATTCTCTTCGAGTCGAGCCTCGGTCCTCGAGAATAGTCATTCTCCTCATGTCGAGCCTTTATCCTCGAGTCGAGTCATTCTCCTCGAGTCGAGCCCTGCTCCTCGAGTAAAGTCATTCTCCTCAAGTTGAGCCTTGCTCCTCAAGTCGATCCTGGGTCCTTGAGTCGAGTCATTCTCCTCGAGTCGAGCTTCGCTCCCCGAGTCGAGACATTCTCCTCGAGTCGAGCCTCGCTCCTCGAGACCAGTCATTCTCCTCGAGTCGAGCCTTGCTCCTCGAGTCGAGTCATACTCCCCTTGAGTCGAGTCATTCTTCTCGAGTCGAGCCTTGTTCCTTGAGGTGGGTCATTCTCCTCAAGTCGAGCCTTGCTCCTTGAGTCGAGTCTTTCTCCTCGAGTCAAGTCTTGCTCCTCGAGTCGAGTCATTATCCTCAAGTCGAGCATTGCTCCTTGAGTCAAGTCATTATTCCCGAGTCGATCGTTCCTCCTAGAGTCAAGTCATTCTCCTCCAGTCGAGCCTTGCTCCTTGAGTCGAGTCATTCTCCTCGACTCGAGCCTTGGTCCTTGAGTCGAGTCATTCTCCTCAAGTCAAGCCTGGCTCCTTGGGTCGAGTCATTCTCCTCGAGTCGAGCTGCGCTCCCTGAATCGAGTCATTCTCCTCGAGTCCAGCCTCGCTCCTTGAGACCAATCATTCTCCTCGAGTCGAGCCTTGCTACTTGGGGTGAGTCATTCTCCTCAAGTCGAGCCTTGCTCCTTGAGTCGAGTCATTCTCCTCGAGTCGAGCCTTGCTCCTTGACTCGAGTCATTCTCCTCGAGTCGAGCCTTGCTCCTTGAGTCGAGACATTCTCCTCGAGTCGAGCCTCGCTCCTCGAGACCAGTCATTCTCCTCGAGTCGAGGCTTGCTCCTCGAGTCGAGTCATTCTCCCCGAGTCGAGTCATTCTACTCAAGTCGAGCCTTGCTCCTTGAGTCGAGTCATTCTTCTCGAGTCGAGCCTTGTTCCTTGAGGTGGGTCATTCTCCTCAAGTCTAGCCTTGCTCCTTGAGTCGAGTCTTTCTCCTCGAGTCAAGCCTTGCTCCTCGAGTCGAGTCATTATCCTCAAGTTGAGCCTTGCTCCTTGAGTCAAGTCATTATCCTCGAGTCGATCCTTGCTCCTAGAGTCAAGTCATTCTGCTCCAGTCGAGCCTTGCTCCTTGAGTCGAGTCATTCTCCTCGACTCGAGCCTTGGTCCTTGAGTCGAGTCATTCTCGTCAAGTCAAGCCTGGCTCCTTGGGTCGAGTCATTCTCCTCGAGTCGAGCTTCGCTCCCTGAATCGAGTCATTCTCCTCGAGTCCAGCCTCGCTCCTTGAGACCAGTCATTCTCCTCGAGTCGAGCCTTGCTCCTTAAGTCGAATCATTCTCCCCGAGTCGAGTCATTCTCCTCAAGTCGAGCCTTGCTCGTTGAGTCGAGTCATTCTTCTCGAGTCGAGCCTTGTTCGTTGAGGTGGGTCATTCTCCTCAAGTCGAGCCTTGCTCCTTGAGTCGAGTCATTCTCCTCAAGTCAAGCCTGGCTCCTTGGGTCGAGTCATTCTCCTCGAGTCGAGCTTCGCTCCCTGAATCGAGTCATTCTCCTCGAGTCCAGCCTCGCTCCTTGAGACCAATCATTCTCCTCGAGTCGAGCCTTGCTCCTTGGGGTGAGTCATTCTCCTCAAGTCGAGCCTTGCTCCTTGAGTCGAGTCATTCTCCTCGAGTCGAGCCTTGCTCCTTGACTCGAGTCATTCTCCTCGAGTCGAGCCTTGCTCCTTGAGTCGAGTCATTATCCTCAAGTCGAGCCTTGCTCCTTGAGTCGAGTCATTCTCCTCGAGTCGAGCCTTGCTCCCTGAGTGGAGTCATTCTCTTCGAGTCGAGCCTCGGTCCTCGAGAATAGTCATTCTCCTTAAGTCGAGCCTATGTCCTCGAGTCGAGTCATTCTCCTAGAGTCGAGCCTTGCTCCTCGAGTAAAGTCATTCTCCTCAAGTTGAGCCTTGCTCCTCAAGTCGATCCTGGGTCCTTGAGTCGAGTCATTCTCCTCGAGTCGAGCTTCGCTCCCCGAGTCGAGACATTCTCCTCGAGTCCAGCCTCGCTCCTCGAGACCAGTCATTCTCCTCGAGTCGAGCCTTGCTCCTCGAGTCGAGTCATACTCCCCGAGTCGAGTCATTCTACTCAAGTCGAGCCTTGCTCCTTGAGTCGAGTCATTCTTCTCGAGTCGAGCCTTGTTGCTTGAGGTGGGTCATTCTCCTCAAGTCGAGCCTTGCTCCTTGAGTCGAGTCTTTCTCCTCGAGTCAAGTCTTGCTCCTCGAGTCAAGTCATTATCCTCGAGTCGATCCTTCCTCCTAGAGTCAAGTCATTCTCCTCCAGTCGAGCCTTGCTCCTTGAGTCGAGTCATTCTCCTCGACTCGAGCCTTGGTCCTTGAGTCGAGTCATTCTCCTCAAGTCAAGCCTGGCTCCTTGGGTCGAGTCATTCTCCTCGAGTCGAGCTTCGCTCCCTGAATCGAGTCATTCTCCTCGAGTCCAGCCTCGCTCCTTGAGACCAATCATTCTCCTCGAGTCGAGCCTTGCTCCTTGGGGTGAGTCATTCTCCTCAAGTCGAGCCTTGCTCCTTGAGTCGAGTCATTCTCCTCGAGTCGAGCCTTGCTCCTTGACTCGAGTCATTCTCCTCGAGTCGAGCCTTGCTCCTTGACTCGAGTCATTATCCTCAAGTCGAACCTTGCTCCTTGAGTCGAGTCATTCTCCTCGAGTCGAGCCTTGCTCCCCGAGTCGAGTCATTCTCTTCGAGTCGAGCCTCGGTCCTCGAGAATAGTCATTCTCCTCAAGTCGAGCCTTTGTCCTTGAGTCGAGTCATTCTCCTCGAGTCGAGCCTTGCTCCTCGAGTAAAGTCATTCTCCTAAAGTTGAGCCTTGCTCCTCAAGTCGATCCTGGGTCCTTGAGTCGAGTCATTCTCCTCGAGTCGAGCTTCGCTCCCCGAGTCGAGACATTCTCCCCGAGTCGAGCCTCGCTCGTCGAGACCAGTCATTCTCCTCAAGTCGAGCCTTGCTCCTCGAGTCGAGTCATTCTCCCCGAGTCGAGTCATTCTACTCAAGTCGAGCCTTGCTCCTTGAGTCGAGTCATTCTTCTCGAGTCGAGCCTTGTTCCTTGAGGTGGGTCATTCTCCTCAAGTCGAGCCTTGCTCCTTGAGTCGAGTCTTTCTCCTCGAGTCAAGCCTTGCTCCTCGAGTCGAGTCATTATCTTCAAGTCGAGACTTGCTCCTTGAGTCAAGTCATTATCCTCGAGTCGATCCTTGCTCCTAGAGTCAAGTCATTCTCCTCCAGTCGAGCCTTGCTCCTTGAGTCGAGTCATTCTCCTCGACTCGAGCCTTGGTCCTTGAGTCGAGTCATTCTCCTCAAGTCAAGCCTGGCTCCTTGGGTCGAGTCATTCTCCTCGAGTCGAGCTTCGCTCCCTGAATCGAGTCATTCTCCTCGAGTCCAGCCTCGCTCCTTGAGACCAGTCATTCTCCTCGAGTCGAGCCTTGCTCCTTCAGTCGACTCATTCTCCCCGAGTCGAGTCATTCTCCTCAAGTCGAGCCTTGCTCGTTGAGTCGAGTCATTCTTCTCGAGTCGAGCCTTGTTCGTTGAGGTGGGTCATTCTCCTCAAGTCGAGCCTTTCTCCTTGAGTCGAGTCATTCTCCTCAAGTCAAGCCTGGCTCCTTGGGTCGAGTCATTCTCCTCGAGTCGAGCTTCGCTCCCTGAATCGAGTCATTCTCCTCGAGTCCAGCATCGCTCCTTGAGACCAATCATTCTCCTCGAGTTGAGCCTTGCTCCTTGGGGTGAGTCATTCTCCTCAAGTCGAGCCTTGCTCCTTGAGTCGAGTCATTCTCCTCGAGTCGAGCCTTGCTCCTTGACTCGAGTCATTCTCCTCGAGTCGAGCCTTGCTCCTTGAGTCGAGTCATTATCCTCAAGTCGAGCCTTGCTCCTTGAGTCGAGTCATTCTCCTCGAGTCGAGCCTTGCTCCCCGAGTCGAGTCATTCTCTTCGAGTCGAGCCTCGGTCCTCGAGAATAGTCATTCTCCTCAAGTCGAGCCTTTGTCCTCGAGTCGAGTAATTCTCCTCGAGTCGAGCCTTGCTCCTCGAGTAAAGTCATTCTCCTCAAGTTGAGCCTTGCTCCTCAAGTCGATCCTGGGTCCTTGAGTCGAGTCATTCTCCTCGAGTCGAGCTTCGCTCCCCGAGTCGAGACATTCTCCTCGAGTCGAGCCTCGCTCCTCGAGACCAGTCATTCTCCTCGAGTCGAGCCTTGCTCCTCGAGTCGAGTCATACTCCCCGAGTCGAGTCATTCTACTCAAGTCGAGCCTTGCTCCTTGAGTCGAGTCATTCTTCTCGAGTCGAGCCTTGTTCCTTGAGGTGGGTCATTCTCCTCAAGTCGAGCCTTGCTCCTTGAGTCGAGTCTTTCTCCTCGAGTCAAGTCTTGCTCCTCGAGTCGAGTCATTATCCTCAAGTCGAGCGTTGCTCCTTGAGTCAAGTCATTATCCTCGAGTCGATCCTTCCTCCTAGAGTCAAGTCATTCTCCTCCAGTCGAGCCTTGCTCCTTGAGTCGAGTCATTCTCCTCGACTCGAGCCTTGGTCCTTGAGTCGAGTCATTCTCCTCAAGTCAAGCCTGGCTCCTTGGGTCGAGTCATTCTCCTCGAGTCGAGCTTCGCTCCCTGAATCGAGTCATTCTCCTCGAGTCCAGCCTCGCTCCTTGAGACCAATCATTCTCCTCGAGTCGAGCCTTGCTCCTTGGGGTGAGTCATTCTCCTCAAGTCGAGCCTTGCTCCTTGAGTCGAGTCATTCTCCTCGAGTCGAGCCTTGCTCCTTGACTCGAGTCATTCTCCTCGAGTCGAGCCTTGCTCCTTGAGTCGAGTCATTATCCTCAAGTCGAGCCTTGGTCCTTGAGTCGAGTCATTCTCCTCGAGTCGAGCCTTGCTCCCCGAGTCGAGTCATTCTCTTCGAGTCGAGCCTCGGTCCTCGAGAATAGTCATTCTCCTCAAGTCGAGCCTTTGTCCTCGAGTCGAGTCATTCTCCTCGAGTCGAGCCTTGCTCCTCGAGTAAAGTCATTCTCCTCAAGTTGAGCCTTGCTCCTCAAGTCGATCCTGGGTCCTTGAGTCGAGTCATTCTCCTCGAGTCGAGCTTCGCTCCGCGAGTCGAGACATTCTCCTCGAGTCGAGCTTCGCTCCCCGAGTCGAGTCATTCTCCTCGAGTCGAGCCTCGCTCCTCGAGACCAGTCATTCTCCTCGAGTCGAGCCTTGCTCCTCGAGTCGAGTCATTCTCCCCGAGTCGAGTCATTCTACTCAAGTCGAGCCTTGCTCCTTAAGTCGAGTCATTCTTCTCGAGTCGAGCCTTGTTCCTTGAGGTGGGTCATTCTCCTCAAGTCGATGTTGTCAATGGTGACCACAAGAAGAGTAGTAGTGTCTATTTATGTACATTTGATGTCATATAGTCTTACGAAGACTCTTGCTTGTAATTGCTTATTCATTAATAAAAAGTTGAAACGTTCATTCAATCTTTCTTTGTTTGAAGCTTTATGATAAAACCCTAGTCTTTTAGTCCATAAACAAACTAAACAACTTACGAAGAGACAAATGTAGATTTGCATGAACAAACTCTTCGTAGTTTGCTTAAAACGATATATTCGCAATCTAAGGGTCAAAGGACTATTGACCTCAGTATGATTGTTAGAAGAATCTATGATGTCTGGTATTGAGAGTTTGGGACTCTATAGTTCTTCTAGGTATCTTCCGAAGATACTGAATTGACCAGTGCACTTCTAGAGACAATATAAGAACAAACCATTTAACCTCTTATGTCTCGAAGTCACTATGTATGAATTGCATCATGCTTACCTTAATCCTGAAATGAGACATGTCATTTCACACCTTAGTATTCTCATTTGAGAAAGTCAAATTTCGGACTCACTATGTGATTCCGAACAAGGCCTATTGGTGAGGTACTAAGTTGTGAGTCTGTCATGAGTAACTTTGTGAAGTTCTCATAGATATGGAATTCATGTACAAGATTGCTGAAATGCAATGTATGTCACCTCATGCTTTGTTCCTTGGAGTGTGAATAAATGAACTGGCCAGTGTCCAAATTGAGTCCTGACTCTTTTGGATGAAACAATGTGACTTGTTAGGTCCTCGTCAATACATTGTTTCTAACTTATTCACAAGCGACAAAGGAGTTGAGGAAATAACAGCTAGAAGGGTAAAATGGTAATTTAGTAAATCCCGACTAGCTGATGACATTCATGAAGGGTAGCATAGATAATATTCAGTGGATCCGCTCATTATAATTAGGTCGAATTCTTGAGTAGAAAACAAATTCATTTGAACCGAGAGATTTTCAGTGTCAGCTCTTTAGTGGAGTCAGCTGGCATTAAGCTAAACTTGGAAAAGGTTTGTGAACTTTTGAGTCCAAGTGTTTAGCTAAAGCTTTGTTCATTTGGGTCCATGAGGTCACTGTCACGAATCACATCGATAGGAATAGTTAAACTGGAAGCTAAGTCAAAACAAGAACGAAAATAGTCAAAAGGGTATTTTTGTCTTTTGAGACAAAGGATGAAATGAATGTCAATAAATTTTTTGACAAGTTCATTTGATGACTTAATGTCACTCGGCCATAATATGATTAATTGGGCCTTGTGAATTAATTTCATTTCATAAGAATTTTATTGAAAATTCTTAATGGGCCTTTTTCATGTTGTCATGAACAAAATGGAAAAGCTTCTAGAAGCCCTTTCTAGATGGTGTAGGCGCCCATATTACCCAAGAGGAAAGAGAGTTTATTTTGTGCATAAATGTATTAAGATACTTGCCAAAAGAAAAAGAGGAAACAAATTTCCCCTAAGGGGAAAGCATGGTAGGCGCCCAAAAGGATCAAGAGAGAAGCAAATAAAAGAGGAAACAAATCCAAGGACTTACTTGCTTAGTCTTGGCCGTGTGACTCTTTGAAGGAAAAGGGAAATTGGCTCATGAATATGTGATATTCTATAGAAGAGGAAACTACCTTATTGAAGGTGAGACCTCTCCTATAAATAGGAGCCTCATTCCACACTTTTCATTCATGCAAAGTTTTAGAGATTGAGAGCTTCTCTCTCTAGACTTGGCCGCCCCTTCCTCTCTCTCTCTCTAGTTTATATTTTCGATTATTTCTTGTCTTGGCACCTAGGTCCTCACTCGACCTAGTGTTTAGCTCTGCGACTTCGAGACTCGTTCTTAAGTCGTAGTGTTTAAAAGTGCCCACTCACTGATTCCTTCTTTTCGAGTGATTTAGTGATAGAAACTTTCGTGGTTGCTCGAGGTGCCGAGGAAAGAAAGAGAGACGTGCTGCGAGGGGAGACGAGCGTTGCAACTTTCCAAAAGCTTCTACAAGGTTCAAGCTTCAAGAAAGGTTAGTAACTTTAATAGCTCATATTAGTTTTTATTAACATGCACATGCTCTTGTCTAGGTTAGTAAAAACTAGTTTTACTTAAAAAGAAATTTTTTAAAATTCAGCCGCTTAACGAAGCGTTAATTATTTTCTCAAACCCTAGATCGATTCCAACAGTCGAGCCTTGCTCCTTGAGTCGAGTCTTTCTCCTCGAGTCAAGCCTTGCTCCTCGAGTAGAGTCATTATCCTCAAGTCGAGCGTTGCTCCTTGAGTCAAGTCATTATCCTCGAGTCGATCCTTGCTCCTAGAGTCAAGTCATTCTCCTCCAGTCGAGCCTTGCTCCTTGAGTCGAGTCATTCTCCTCAAGTCAAGCCTGGCTCCTTGGGTCGAGTCATTCTCCTCGACTCGAGCTTCGCTCCCTGAATCGAGTCATTCTCCTCGAGTCCAGCCTCGCTCCTTGAGACCAGTCATTCTCCTCGAGTCGAGCCTTGCTCCTTGAGTCGACTCATTCTCCCCGAGTCGAGTCATTCTCCTCAAGTCGAGCCTTGCTCGTTGAGTCGAGTCATTCTTCTCGAGTCGAGCCTTGTTCGTTGAGGTGGGTCATTCTCCTCAAGTCGAGCCTTGCTCCTTGAGTCGAGTCTTTCTCTTCGAGTCAAGCCTTGCTCCTCGAGTCGAGTCATTCTCCTCAAGTCGATCCTTGCTCCTAGAGTCAAGTCATTCTCCTCCAGTCGAGCCTTGCTCCTTGAGTCGAGTCATTCTCCTCGAGTCGAGCCTTGTTCCTTGAGACGAGTCATTCTCCTCAAGTCAAGCCTTGTTCCTTGAGGTGGGTCATTCTCCTCAAGTCGAGCCTTGCTCCTTGATACCAGTCATTCTCCTCGAGTCGAGCCTCGCTCCCCGAGTCGAGTCATTCTCTTCGAGTCGAGCCTTGCTCCTCGAGTCGAGTCATTCTCCTCAAGTCGATCCTTGCTCCTAGAGTCAAGTCATTCTCCTCCAGTCGAGCCTTGCTCCTTGAGTCGAGTCATTCTCCTCGAGTCGAGCCTTGTTCCTTGAGTCGAGTCATTCTCCTCAAGTCGAGCCTTGTTCCTTGAGGTGGGTCATTCTCCTCAAGTCGAGCCTTGCTCCATGAGTCGAGTCTTTCTCCTCGAGTCAAGCCTTGCTCCTCGAGTCGAGTCATTCTCCTCAAGTCGAGCCTTGCTCCTTGAGTCAAGTCATTATCCTCGAGTCGATCCTTGCTCCTAGAGTCAAGTCATTCTCCTCCAGTCGAGCCTTGCTCCTTGAGTCGAGTCATTCTCCTCGACTCGAGCCTTGCTCCTTGAGTCGAGTCATTCTCCTCAAGTCAAGCCTGGCTCCTTGGGTCGAGTCATTCTCCTCGAGTCGAGCTTCGCTCCCTGAATCGAGTCATTCTCCTAGAGTCCAACCTCGCTCCTTGAGACCAGTCATACTCCTCGAGTCGAGCCTTGCTCCTTGAGTCGAGTCATTCTCCCCGAGTCGAGCCTTGGTCCTCGAGTCAAGTCTTTCTCCTCGAGTCGAGCCTTGCTCCTTGAGTCAAGTCATTATCCTCGAGTCGATCCTTGCTCCTAGAGTCAAGTCATTCTCCTCCAGTCGAGCCTTGCTCCTTGAGTCGAGTTATTCTCCTCGACTCGAGCCTTGGTCCTTGAGTCGAGTCATTCTCCTCAAGTCAAGCCTGGCTCCTTGGGTCGAGTCATTCTCTTCGAGTCGAGCTTCGCTCCGTGAATCGAGTCATTCTCCTCGAGTCCAGCCTCGCTCCTTGAGACCAGTCATTCTCCTCGAGTCGAGCCTTGCTCCTTGAGTCGACTCATTCTCCCCGAGTCGAGTCATTCTCCTCAAGTCGAGCCTTGCTCGTTGAGTCGAGTCATTCTTCTCGAGTCGAGCCTTGTTCCTTGAGGTGGGTCATTCTATTCAAGTCGAGCCTTGCTCCTTGAGTCGAGTCTTTCTCCTCGAGTCAAGCCTTGCTCCTCGAGTCGAGTCATTCTCCTCAAGTCGATCCTTGCTCCTAGAGTCAAGTCATTCTCCTCCAGTCGAGCCTTGCTCCTTGAGTCGAGTCATTCTCCTCGAGTCGAGCCTTGTTCCTTGAGACGAGTCATTCTCCTCAAGTCAAGCCTTGTTCCTTGAGGTGGGTCATTCTCCTCAAGTCGAGCCTTGCTCGTTGACACCAGTCATTCTCCTCGAGTCGAGCCTCGCTCCCCGAGTCGAGTCATTCTCTTCGAGTCGAGCCTCGCTCATCGAGAATAGTCATTCTCCTCAATTCGAGCCTTTGTCCTCGAGTCGAGTCATTCTCCTCGAGTCGAGCCTTGCTCCTCGAGTCAAGTCATTCTCCTCAAGTTGAGCCTTGCTCCTCAAGTCGATCCTGGGTCCTTGAGTCGAGTCATTCTCCTCGAGTCGAGCTTCGCTCCCCGAGTCGAGACATTCTCCTCGAGTCGAGTCTCGCTCCTCGAGACCAGTCATTCTCCTCAAGTCGAGCCTTGGTCCTCGAGTCGAGTCATTCTCCCCGAGTCGAGTCATTCTCCTCAAGTCGAGCCTTGCTCCTTGAGTCGAGTCATTCTTCTCGAGTCGAGCCTTGTTCATTGAGGTGGGTCATTCTCCTCAAGTCAAGCCTTGCTCCTCGAGTCGAGTCATTCTCCTCAAGTCGATCCTTGCTCCTAGAGTCAAGTCATTCTCCTCCAGTCGAGCCTTGCTCCTTGAGTCGAGTCATTCTCCTCGAGTCGAGCCTTGTTCCTTGAGTCGAGTCATTCTCCTCAAGTCGAGCCTTGTTCCTTTAGGTGGGTCATTCTCCTCAAGACGAGCCTTGCTCCTTGAGTCGAGTCTTTCTCCTCGAGTCAAGCCTTGCTCCTCGAGTGGAGTCATTCTCCTCAAGTCGAGCATTGCTCCTTGAGTCAAGTCATTATCCTCGAGTCGATCCTTGCTCCTAGAGTCAAGTCATTCTCCTCCAGTCGAGCCTTGCTCCTTGAGTCGAGTCATTCTCCTCGACTCGAGCCTTGCTCCTTGAGTCGAGTCATTCTCCTCAAGTCAAGCCTGGCTCCTTGGGTCGAGTCATTCTCCTCGAGTCGAGCTTCGCTCCCTGAATCGAGTCATTCTCCTCGAGTCCAACCTCGCTCCTTGAGACCAGTCATTCTCCTCGAGTCGCGCCTTGCTCCTTGAGTCGAGTCATTCTCCCCGAGTCTAGCCTTGGTCCTCGAGTCAAGTCTTTCTCCTCGAGTCTAGCCTTGCTCCTTGAGTCGAGTCATTCTCCTCAAGTCGAGCCTTGCTCCTTGAGTCTAGTCATTCTCCTCGAGTCGAGCCTTCCTCCTTGAGGTAAGTCATTCTCCTCGAGTCGAGCCTTGCTCCTTGAGTCGAGTCATTCTCCTTGAGTCGAGTCAAGTCATTCTCCCCGAGTCGAGCCTTGCTCCGCGAGTCAAGTCATTCTCCTCGAGTCGAGCCTTGCTCCTCGAGTCGAGTCATTCTCCTCAAGTCGAGCCTTGCTCCTTGAGTCGAGTCATTCTCCTCGAGTCGAGCCTTGCTCCTTGAGTCGAGTCATTATCCTCAAGTCGAGCCTTGCTCCTTGAGTCGAGTCATTCTCCTCGAGTCGAGCCTTGCTCCTTGAATCGAGTCATTTTCCATGAGTCAAGCTTCGTTCCCCTAGTCGAGTCATTCTCTTCGAGTCGAGCCTCGCTCCTCGAGAATAGTCATTCTCCTCAAGTCGAGCCTTTGTCCTCGAGTCGAGTCATTCTCCTCGAGTCGAGCCTTGCTCCTCGAGTCAAGTCATTCTCCTCAAGTTGAGCCTTGCTCCTCAAGTCGATCCTGGCTCCTTGAGTCGAGTCATTCTCCTCGAGTCGAGCTTCGCTCCCCGAGTCGAGTCATTCTCCTCGAGTCGAGCCTCGCTCCTCGAGACCAGTCATTCTCCTCGAGTCGAGCCTTGCTCCTCGAGTCGAGTCATTCTCCCCGAGTCGAGTCATTCTCCTCAAGTCGAGCCTTGCTCCTTGAGTCGAGTCATTCTTCTCGAGTCGAGCCTTGTTCCTTGAGGTGGGTCATTCTCCTCAAGTCGAGCCTTGCTCCTTGTCTCAAGTCTTTCTCCTCGAGTCAAGCCTTGCTCCTCGAGTCGAGTCATTCTCCTCAAGTCGAGCCTTGCTCCTTGAGTCAAGTCATTATCCTCGAGTCGATCCTTGCTCCTAGAGTCAAGTCATTCTCCTCAAGTCGAGCCTTGCTCCTTGAGTCGAGTCATTCTCCTCGACTCGACCCTTGCTCCTAAAGTCGAGTTATTCTCCTAAAGTCAAGCCTGGCTCCTGTGGTCGAGTCATTCTCCTCGAGTCGAGCTTCGCTCCCTGAATCGAGTCATTCTCCTCAAGTCGAGCCTCGCTCCCTGAGACCAGTCATTCTCCTCGAGTCGAGCCTTGCTCCTTGAGTCCGGTCATTCTTCCGGAGTCGAGCCTTGCTCCTCGAGTCAAGTCTTTCTCCTCGAGTCTAGCCTTGCTCCTTGAGTCGAGTCATTCTCCTCAAGTCGAGCCTTGCTCCTTGAGTCTAGTCATTCTCCTCGAGTCGAGCCTTGCTCCTTGAGGTAAGTCATTCTCCTCGAGTCCAGCCTTGCTCCTTGAGTCGAGTCATTCTCCTCCAGTCGAGCTTCGCTCCGCGAGCCAAGTCATTCTCCCCAAGTCGAGCCTTGCTCCTCGAGTCAAGTCATTCTCCTCGAGTCGAGCCTTGCTCCTTGACTCGAGTCATTGTCCTCAAGTCGAGCCTTTCTCCTTGAGTCGAGTCATTCTCCTCGAGTCGAGCCTTGCTCCTTGAGTCGAGTCATTATCCTCAAGTCGAGCCTTGCTCCTTGAGTCGAGTCGAGCCTTGCTCCTTGAATCGAGTCATTTTCCATGAGTCAAGCTTCGCTCCCCGAGTCGAGTAATTCTCTTCGAGTCGAGCCTCGCTCCTCGAGAATAGTCATTCTCCTCAAGTCGAGCCTTTGTCCTCGAGTCGAGTCATTCTCCTCGAGTCGAGCCTTGCTCCTCGAGTCAAGTCATTCTCCTCAAGTCGAGCCTTGCTCCTTGAGTCAAGTCATTCTCCTCAAGTTCAGCCTTGCTCCTCAAGTCGATCGTGGCTCCTTGAGTCGAGTCATTCTCCTCGAGTCGAGCTTCGCTCCCCGAGTCGAGTTATTCTCCTCGAGTCGAGCCTCGCTCCTCGAGACAAGTCATTCTCCTCGAGTCGAGCCTTGCTCCTCGAGTCGAGTCATTCTCCCCGAGTCGAGCGTTGCTCCTCGAGTCAAGTCATTCTCCTCGAGTCGAGCCTTGCTCTTTGAGTCGAGTCATTGTCCTCAAGTCAAGCCTTGCTCCTTGAGTCGAGTCATTCTCCTCAAGTCGAGCCTGTTGGAATCGATCTAGGATTTAAGAAAATAATTAACGCTTCGGGAAGCGGCGGAATTTTAAAAATTTTCTTTTTCGAGTAAAAACAGTTTTTACTAACCTAGACAAGTGCAAGTACATGTAATTAAAAACCAATATGAGCTATGAAGTTCACTAACCTTTCTTGAAGCTTGAACCTTGTAGAAGCTTTTGGAAAGTTGCAACGCTCGTCTCCCCTCGCAGCACGTCTCTCTTCCTTTCCTCGGCACCTCGAGCAACCACGAAAGTTTCTATCACTAAATCACTCGAAAAGAAGGAATCAGTGAGTGGGCACTTTTAAACACTACGACTTAAGAACGAGTCTTGAAGTCGCAGAGCTAAACACTAGGTCGAGTGAGGACCTACGTGCCAAAACAAGAAAAATCGAAAATAAACTTAGAGAGAGAGAGAAGAGGGGCGGCAACCACAAGTTCTAGAGAGAGAAGCTCTCAATCTCTAACTTATGTGGAATGAAATGTGAGGAAATGAGGCTCCTATTTATAGGAGAGGTATCACCTTCAATAAGGTAGTTTCCTCTTCTATAGAATATCACATATTCATGAGCAATTTCCTCTTTTTTCCCTTTGAGACACTCGGCCAACTCAAGGCTTCTAGAAGCCTTGATTTGTTTCCAATTTTGTTCAAGGCCTTGCCTTGTCTCTCACTTGGCCGATTCCCACTTTCCTCATGGAGGAAATTTGTTTCCTCTTTTTCTTTTGGCAAGTATCTAAATATATTTATGCACAAAATAAACTCTCCTATTTCTCTATTAGGGTAGGCGCCCAAGTCTCTCTAGAAGGAGCTTCTAGAAGCTTCTTCATTTGTTCATGACAACATGAGAAAGGCCCATTAAGAATTTTCAATAAAATTCTCATGAAATGAAATTAATTCACAAGGCCCAGTTAATCATATTATGGCCGAGTGACATTAAGTCATCAAATGAACTTGTCAAAATTTATTGACATCCATTTCATCCTTATGTCTCAAAAGACAAAAATACCCTTTCGATAATTTTCGTTCTTGTTTTGACTTAGCTTCCAGTTTAACTATTCCTATCGATGTGATTCGTGACAGTGACCTCATGGACCCAAATGAACAAAGCTTGAGCTAAACACTTGGACTCAAAAGTTCACAAACCTTTTCCAAGTTTAGCTTAATGCCAACTGACTCCACTAAAGAGCTGACACTGAAAATCTCTCGGTTCAAATGAATTTATTTTCTACTCAAGAATTTGACCTAATTATGATGAGCGGATCCACTGAATATTATCTATGTTTACCCTTCATGAATGTCATCAGCTAGTCGGGATTTACTAAATTACCATTTTACCCTTCTAGCTGTTATTTCCTCAACTCCTTTGTCGCTTGTGAATAAGTTAGAAACAATGTATTGACGATGAGCTAACAAGTCACATTGTTTCATCCAAAAGAGTCAGGACTCAATTTGGACACTGGCCAGTTCATTTATTCACACTCCAAGGAACAAAGCATGAGGTGACATACATTGCATTTCAGCAATCTTGTACATGAATTCCATATCTATGAGAACTTCACAAAGTTACTCATGACAGACTCACAACTTAGTACTTCACCAATAGGCCTTGTTCGGAATCACATAGTGAGTCCGAACTTTGACTTTCTCAAATGAGAATACTAAGGTGTGAAATGGCATGTCTCATTTCAGGATTAAGGTAAGCATGATGCAATTCATACATAGTGACTTCGAGACATAAGAGGTTAAATGGTTTGTTCTTATATTGTGTCTAGAAGTGCACTGGTCAATTCAGTACCTTCGGAAGATACCTAGAAGAACTATAGAGTCTCCAACTCTCAATGCCTCATAACCAGACATCATAGATTCTTCTAACAATCATACTGAGGTCAATAGTCCTTTGACCCTAAGATTGCGAATATATCGTTTTAAGCAAACTACGAAGAGTTTGTTCATGCAAATCTACATTTGTCTCTTCGTAAGTTGTTAAGTTTGTTTATGGACTAAAAGACTAAGGTTTTATCATAAAGCTTCAAACAAAGAAAGAATGAATGAACGTTTCAACTTTATTAATGAATAGATAGGCAATTACAAGCAAGAGTCTTCATGAGACTTTATTACATCAAATGTACAAAATAAAGACTACAACTCTTCTTGTGGGCACCATTGACAACAGAGCCTTGCTCCTTGAGTCGAATCATTCTCCTCGAGTCAAGCCTTGCTCCTCGAGTCGAGTCATTCTCCTCGAGTCGAGCTTTCATCCCCGAGTCGAGTCATTCTCCTCGAGTCGAGCCTCGCTCCTCGAGTCGAGTCATTCTCCTCGAGTCTAGCCTTGCTCCCCGAATCGAGTCGTCCATCTCGAGTCGAGCCTTGCTCCTTGAGTCGTAGCCTTGTTCCTCGAGTCGAGTCATTCTCCGCGAGTCAAGTCGCGCTCCTCGAACGAGCGCCTGAAACGATTTGAAGAACAGGCTAGCCAAAGCAAGACTATTGCAAAACAAAGCAGAAAGATAAAGCGAGGAAAACTTGCCCTCTGAGCGTCAAAAATGTCATGACAGGAGAAGTCTACATCACTACTCGTTACGATGTCCCTTCACATCTTTAACAGAGACTCGCACTCACGCCTGGGGAATAAGGGGCGATCTTCCGAATGCAGACAGAGAAGCGTCACCAAAGCTGGAATGGCGGATGCCTCGTGAGACCGACTTATGCTCAAAGCGTGATCGAACTTTGAGCATTGATCCCCGAGCAGTCGAAGCCCTCTGGTGCGGCAGAGCCTTCCACCAGGTGCCACTCCGTCTTCTCGAAGTATCAGCCCACAGCATCAACCTCCGTCTCCGAGACCTCGGAATGAGCACGTCTTTGCAAAATGCAAAAGCGCAGTCGCCTTCCAAGCTGGCCGAGATGGACGCCATGATCTTCCCCTAATAGGTCACGATTACACAATCGTTGCCGTGCTAGTCACCGTCGAGTCCCATGGACTCCGGGTTGATGATATCATCAAAACAAAACTCCATCGAAGAAAGACTTGGGCGTGACTTCACCAAAAGATCAACAAGCCGTGACACGCCGACACGCCTCTGCAAGAATGCACGCCCCACTTGCGCATGCATGTCCCCGACGCTCCGGGGCTAGAGCGATGGATGCAATCGTGTCCACCTCGCCCACGTTGAGCTACGCCTTAAATCCGCTTGGACCGTCCTCCACGTGTTGATGACACGATCATGTTGAGAGAGACGGAAAAGCAAGAGAGCATACTTGCAATTGTGAGAACATACTTTGTAACCATGAAGGCTTCGTGACAGTGAGGCCTTGGGAAATAAATTTTCCTCAAACACCCGGCGAGGCCTCCCGAGCACTGAACTTTGGGGGCTAATGTTGTCGGTCGTTTTTGGAAAACCCGAAACGCCAAAAAAACGCGTCGCTCAAAGGGCCAATGGTCAGGCCAGAGGTCCTGAAGAACGGAGAGTCTTCCATCACAAATCAACCGGCAAGCCCTCGTGCCAAACTCTCAGCTCCTCAAGTCGAGCCTCACTTCTTGAGTTGAGTAATTCTCCTCAAGTCGAGCCTCGCTCCTCGAGTCGAGCCTTGAGTAATTCTCCTCGAGTCAAGCCTCGAGTCTATACTCGAGTCTTTCTCCTCGAGTTGAGCCTCGAGTCGTCCTCCCCGAGTCAAGCCTCGAGTCGTTCTCCTCAAGTCGAGCTTCGCTCCCTGAGTCGAGCCTCGAGTCATTCTCCTCGGGTCGAGCCTCGGGTCGTTCTCCTCGTGTCGAGCCTCTAGTCACTCTCGTCAAGCCTTGCTCATCGAATCAAGTTACTCTCGTCAAGTAGAGACCTTCATATTTTGCATGACAAGCGTGGTATCCGAAGACCCCTAAGGCCCACAAGAGTCCGAGGAGACGGGTCATGCACCGCGCGCGCAGTATGCCGCGCCGGCTAGCCACGCACAGCAAGCCGCGTGCCGCGCTGGACAGTCCGCGCGCCACGCCAGACAGACCGTACGCCACCCCAAGACAAGCCCGCGATGCGCGCCCCCTGCACCGCTCATCCCGCGACGCGCCCGGTGACCCGCGCGCCACGAGCCGTGCACCGTGCTTTGTGCGCGGTGCGCGCCGTGCGCCTCCACTTGAAGACGCGCGTGCCCCTAGTCCCACATGGACGAAAAAGGGACCTTCTAAGGCCCTCAAATACCTATAAATACACCCTCTCATTGAGGGGAAAGCCATCCCATTCATTCTCAAGGAACATGAGACTTCTCTCTGCTTGTATGGATGCCATCCTTGGCCTGAAGTGGATTCTCCTCGATTTCTCGTACTCAGAGGTTCTGAAGCACTCTCGGGGATTCATGGACGTTGCTCCCTCTGATCGAACGCCCTCCAGTGCCCAGGCACGCTCCTAGGGTTCTCAACTAGAGTCCCTTAACACGTCTAACACGCTAGACGCGTACGCGATCTCCGAAGTTCTGAGACGTCATCGAGGACTCCTCCGTGCACCGTCTCCTTCGTCGAGTACACTCTCCACCAAGGCTCCGTGCCTCACACTGCGTTACATACGCTTGAACTACGTTCTGACCTGATCCCACACACGGGTACGTAGGCAGCCGACACACAAAGCACAGTCACTCCTCCTCCTCACCCCTTCCCTCTCCCGAGAGGCGGGTTGATCGGAGAAAACCTAGCTCGTGACTTTCGAGTTCACCCTTTTGGCCCGGGTGCGATCACTTGGTCCGGCCTTGGATCGAACCGCCCGAGGTATACAATCGTTGTTCATTTTCGTGCGACAACATTTCGCTCGGTGGTTCGATATGCCCACAAGACCAAGGGGAGCTCGTCGGCCCAAGCCCCCTTTCATTCTTCCAGCTTCTTCTTCAGGTTCTCTTTGATTGTCTTGTTGACCGCCTGGACCTTATAGTTGCTTTGAGGATGGCGGGGAGAAGAGAAAATCTTGCTGATGACCAACTGTTTGCACAAGTCTTGGAGGCGTGCATTGTCGAATTGTTTTTCGTTGTCGGTCACAATCGACGCGGGGATCTCGATGCGGCAGACAATGTTCTTCTAGATGAAGCTCGTCGTGTTCGCCTCGGTGATCTTCGCCAACGGTTTGGCCTCTACCCACTTCGTTAAGTAATCGATAGCCACGATTGCGTGCTTGTACTGCCTCGGGGCCGTAGGTAGTTCATCGATGAGATCGATTCCCCACTTCGCGAAGGGTCATGGCACAATGATCGGGCATAACGGGGCCGGTGCTTGGCGCGGGATGTGGGTGAACCTTTGGCATTTGTCGCATTTTTTGGCCTACTCGTGGGAGTCCTTTTTCAAGGTAGGCCAAAAATATTCAAGCCTTAGGAGCTTCAAGGCCAAAGATTGTCCGGCAGCATGGTTTCCGCACACCCATTCGTGCACCTCGCGGAGCGCTTTCTTCGCCTCGACTTCGGTCAGGCAACGGAGAAGGGGCATGGAGTAGCCTCTTTTGAACAAGTTGTCTTCCCTCATTGTGTATTGGGGACGACTCCTCGCTTAAGGAATTCCACGAGTGGGGTCATCCATGAGGGGGGCGGAGTTCCATCAACTACCCCTACGTCGCCTCTAGAGACGTAGGGTCGAGTCAATACTTCTATCGGGACGCCGCCCTCTCCCTTCTCGTCTATCCCGGACCCAAGGCGTGCCAGGGCATCGGCGTCGATGTTCGCCTCTTGGGGAACTTGGACTATCTCGAACCATGACAGGGCCTCTAGATTCTTTTGGGTCTTCGACAAGTACGCGATCATGTTCGGCTCTTTGGCGGCGTAGTCATCCTTAACCTGGTTCACAATCAACAGCGAGTCACAGTGGATGCGCAGGTTTCGGACGCCTAGCTTGTTTGCCAATTCCAAGCCAACGATCAGAGCCTCGTACTCTGCCTCGTTATTGGAAGCCTTGAACTCGAACCGCAGGGCGTATCTCAGTTTTTCCGTATCGCGATTTGTGAGCACAACGCCAGCGCCAGCCCCACGGGCATGCAAGTCCCAGACCGGCCCTATCGGGTTGTTGGTCCTCTTCTTTGACGACCCGTCGTGTTCGTCCTCCTTGTCTTCCTCGTTCTCTTTGCTTTGTCGCCCTCGTCAGTTGAGGGTGCGCTTGTGAATTCGGCTATGAAGTCGGCGAGGGATTGACCCTTGATGGCGGTCCTCGGTTGAAACTTGACCACATACTTGCCCAGCTCTTGGGACCATATGGCCATTCGAGAGGAGGTCCCTTTTTGCAAGGCCTTCTCGATGGGATGTCCCGTGGGCACCACGATGGGGTGCGCTTGGAAGTAGGGCCGAAGCTTTCTCGCGCTCGTGACAAGGGCGAGGGATAATCTCTCGATTTCTAGGTATCGAGTTTCGGCGTCGAGGAGTGCCTTGCTGACATAATAAACCGGCCACTGTACCTTGTCTTCTTCGCGTATCAGAACCGCGCTCACGGCCCTGTCGGTCACCGTGAGGTAGATATACAAGGTTTCGCCATCCTTCGGTTTTGCGAGGAATGGGGGGGAGCTGAAGTAGGCCTTCATCTCGCGGAACGCCTCCTCGCATTCCTCAGTTCATACAAATCCGTTGGTCTTCTTTAGTGCCTTGAAAAATGGTTTGCACCTATCGGTTGCCTTGGAAACGAATCGCGTCACGGCGGCGATCCTTCCCGTCAGACTTTGTAATTTTTTCACTCTCTGCGGCGACCTCATCTCTAAGATCGCCCTAATATTTTCGGGGTTACCTCAATCTCGCGGCGGCTCATCATGTAGCCCAGGAATTTTCCGCACTCAACCCCAAAAGCGCACTTGTTGGGGTTGAACTTCATCTTGTAGCGCCGTAAGATCGTAAACATCTCCCTAAGGTCTCGAACGTGGTCGCGGGCCTTGAGGCTTTTGACAAGCATATCATCCACGTAGACCTCCATAGTTTTTCCAATTTGATTGGTGAACATTCGGTTCACCAACCTTTGATACGTTGCTCCCGTGTTTTTGAGACCAAAGGGCATGACCTTGTAGCAGTAAAGTCCGCGGTTCGTAACAAAGGTGGTCTTGATCTGATCCGGCTCATGCATGCGAATCTGATTGTAGCCTGAGTAGGCGTCCATGAAGCTCAGCAATTCGTGGCCTGCCGTGGCGTCCAGGAGTTGCTCGATCCTCGGGAGAGGAAAGCTGTTTTTCGGGCAGACTTTGTTGAGATCTTTGTAATCGATACAAATCCGCCACTTCCCGTTCGGCTTCTTGACCATTACAACATTGGACACCCACTTGGGGTGTTCCGCCTCCCTGATGAAGTCGGCGGCGAGAAGTTTATCAACTTCTTCACCAATGGCTTGGTACCTCTCTCCGCTGAACGCCCGCCGCGGTTGGACGTGCTCAGTCACTCTCTTGTCGTCGTTGAGACGGTGAACCATTATCTCGGGGTCGATCCCCGGCATGTCGGCATGTGACCACGGGAAGACGTCTTTGAACTCGCAGAGGAAGGCGACGAGCTGGATTCAGATTTCGGATGGGAGTTGGGCGCCTACCTTGACTACTTGGTCAGGCTTGGCGTCGTCCAGCACGACAGGAACGAGGTCGTCTGGTGTCTCCACCTTCCGACGCTCGACATCGTCCCTCTGGTCCAGTTCTCCAAAGGTGCCCCCTTCCTCTATCTTGCACGGGAGCTAGTCCCCGAGCTGGAACATGGTACTCACCATCTTTCCTCTTCCTTTTCCGTCCACGCCTTGGATGTAGCACATCCTTGCCATAGATTGGTCTCCCAACATTATGGCAATCCCCTTCTCGGTCGGGAACTTCATCATCAGATGATAGGTGGACGTTATGGCCTTCAAGTGATTGAGAGTCGGGCGGCCGATGATGATATTGTACGCCGAGGGCTTGTCCACAACCAGGAACGACACGATGTGGGTGACCTCGATCCCTCCCGGTGTCCCGAAGGTGACCGGGAGGTCGATGGTGCCCTCTTTCATGACCCTCTCCCGGAGAAGCCGAAGAGCGGGGTCGAGATCGGGGTCTGTCTCATCGCGGATAGTTTCATCCTGTCCAGCGCCGACTTGAAGATTATGTCGGCAGAGCTGCTGTTGTCGATTAGGATTCTCCGGACGAGGTTGTTGGCGACCGGGGCCGAGAAAACTATCGCGTCATTGTGCGGGTGGAGAACTCACACTGCCTCTTGGCCGGTGAAGAACATGGACTCGAATGGGGCCGGAGGAGGAGCCTCGTATGTATGGTTGATGTAGTGCGCTATTTTCCCTTGGGAAACTTCCCGCACGTACTTCTTCCTTTGCGTGCTCGAGTCTCCAAACTCTGGGCCGCCCATGATTGAGCACACGACGTGCAGCTGTGAGCTCTCCGGTTCTTCGATTGCTTCTCGGTCCGTGATGGTCACCGTCGCCAGACTTTCCTTTCTTGCCGCGGGCGCTCTCCATGCGCCGCGGCCGTCCCAATCATTCTAAGGACGTATTCTTTCAATTTCCCACCTTGAATTAGGGCCTCGATCTGACACTTGAGCTGGTAACATTCAGACATCAGATGCCCGTGATCCTGGTGGTATTCACACAACTTACTTCGATCCCTCTTTGCGGGATCCTTTGTGAGTGGAGCGGGGCTTCCTAGCTTGTCGCGGTGTAGGGCTAGGATCCGCTCTTGCGGAGTGTTCAGGGGGGTAAACGCCGAAAACTTTCGGAAGCTATCGATGTGCGGAGGCCTCGGCCCAGGGAGGGAACGACTATTAGGGGCCTGGCTTCCCTTGTTCCTCCTCTTTCGAGGGTCGGGACGATCTCCGTCTTGATCGTCGCGGCGACGACCACCTTGTCCCCCCGACTTCCGGCCGTCTCGCCGTCGAGGTAGTCCTCGATCCCCATGTAGGTGCGGGCTCTCGACATTAGCTCCGCCATATGCCGCGGGACCTTTCCGACAATAGATTTGAGGAAGTCGCTCGTGCGAGCCCTCTCGGTGATTGCCGTGATGGCATCCTTGACGTCAAACCCTTCGACCTTGTGAGACTCCTCGGTGAAGAGCACGAGGTATTGTCTCAAAGTCTCGTCTCTACCCTGCCGGATAGACAGGAGGTAGGTCTTCGACTTCTTTTACGCCACGAGTATGTGAAACGAGCAAGGAAAGCCTCTCGTAAGGCTCGGGAGGACGGGATGCTTCCCGGTCTCAAACTCCGGAACCATTCAAATCCCGACCCCGTAAGGGTGAGGCTGAAGGATTGACAGAGGGTGGCATCCGACTGTCCTTGCATCGTCATCCACGTCTCGCAGTGCTGGATGTGGAAGTTCGGGTCCGTCCGTCCATCATAGGGACGAATGGACGGCAGTTTGAAGTTCCCCACGCAAGGTTACGCGAGGATTTGTGCGGCGAAGGGCGAGTATGACTCCTCGATCCCTCCACACGGCCTTTGACTCCCAGATTCCCTCATTTTGATGATTTGGTTTTGAAGGCTCTAAATCATCATCACCATGTCGAGCCCGTTAGCAGGGCTAACCCCCGGGACCGTGGGAGTTGCCTGTTGGCGCTCGTTAGACGCTTGGTCTTCGGTGTTGGCTTGAGGCCGGCCAAGAGTAGCGGAGAGTTGATCCTTTGGCGGAGATCCTCCCCTCGGGAGTTTCTCTGCGCCGTTAGACGCTCTCTTAGGTCCACACTCGGTGCTGTTGTCAATGGTGCCCACAAGAAGAGTTGTAATCTTTATTTTGAACATTTGATGTAATAAAGTCTCATGAAGACTCTTGCTTGTAATTGCCTATTCATTAATAAAGTTGAAACGTTCATTCATTCTTTCTTTGTTTGAAGCTTTATGATAAAACCTTAGTCTTTTAGTCCATAAACAAACTTAACAACTTACGAAGAGACAAATGTAGATTTGCATGAACAAACTCTTCGTAGTTTGCTTAAAACGATATATTCGCAATCTAAGGGTCAAAGGACTATTGACCTCAGTATGATTGTTAGAAGAATCTATGATGTCTGGTTATGAGGCATTGAGAGTTTGGGACTCTATAGTTCTTCTAGGTATCTTCCGAAGATACTGAATTGACCAGTGCACTTCTAGAGACAATATAAGAACAAACCATTTAACCTCTTATGTCTCGAAGTCACTATGTATGAATTGCATCATGCTTACCTTAATCCTGAAATGAGACATGTCATTTCACACCTTAGTATTCTCATTTGAGAAAGTCAAATTTCGGACTCACTATGTGATTCCGAACAAGGCCTATTGGTGAGGTACTAAGTTGTGAGTCTGTCATGAGTAACTTTGTGAAGTTCTCATAGATATGGAATTCATGTACAAGATTGCTGAAATGCAATGTATGTCACCTCATGCTTTGTTCCTTGGAGTGTGAATAAATGAACTGGCCAGTGTCCAAATTGAGTCCTGACTCTTTTGGATGAAACAATGTGACTTGTTAGCTCCTCGTCAATACATTGTTTCTAACTTATTCACAAGCGACAAAGGAGTTGAGGAAATAACAGCTAGAAGGGTAAAATGGTAATTTAGTAAATCCCGACTAGCTGATGACATTCATGAAGGGTAAACATAGATAATATTCAGTGGATCCGCTCATTATAATTAGGTGAATTCTTGAGTAGAAAATAAATTCATTTGAACCGAGAGATTTTCAGTGTCAGCTCTTTAGTGGAGTCAGTTGGCATTAAGCTAAACTTGGAAAAGGTTTGTGAACTTTTGAGTCCAAGTGTTTAGCTAAAGCTTTGTTCATTTGGGTCCATGAGGTCACTGTCACGAATCACATCGATAGGAATAGTTAAACTGGAAGCTAAGTCAAAACAAGAACGAAAATAGTTAAAAGGGTATTTTTGTCTTTTGAGACATAAGGATGAAATGGATGTCAATAAATTTTGACAAGTTCATTTGATGACTTAATGTCACTCGGCCATAATATGATTAATTGGGCCTTGTGAATTAATTTCATTTCATAAGAATTTTATTGAAAATTCTTAATGGGCCTTTTTCATGTTGTCATGAACAAAATGGAAAAGCTTCTAGAAGCCCTTTCTAGATGGTGTAGGCGCCCATATTACCCAAGAGGAAAGAGAGTTTATTTTGTGCATAAATGTATTAAGATACTTGCCAAAAGAAAAAGAGGAAACAAATTTCCCCTAAGGGGAAAGCATGGTAGGCGCCCAAAAGGATCAAGAGAGAAGCAAATAAAAGAGGAAACAAATCCAAGGACTTACTTGCTTAGTCTTGGCCGTGTGACTCTTTGAAGGAAAAGGGAAATTGGCTCATGAATATGTGATATTCTATAGAAGAGGAAACTACCTTATTGAAGGTGAGACCTCTCCTATAAATAGGAGCCTCATTCCTCACTTTTCATTCATGCAAAGTTTTAGAGATTGAGAGCTTCTCTCTCTAGACTTGGCCGCCCCTTCCTCTCTCTCTCTCTAGTTTATATTTTCGATTTTTCTTGTCTTGGCACCTAGGTCCTCACTCGACCTAGTGTTTAGCTCTGCGACTTCGAGACTCGTTCTTAAGTCGTAGTGTTTAAAAGTGCCCACTCACTGATTCCTTCTTTTCGAGTGATTTAGTGATAGAAACTTTCGTGGTTGCTCGAGATGCCGAGGAAAGAAAGAGAGACGTGCTGCGAGGGGAGACGAGCGTTGCAACTTTCCAAAAGCTTCTACAAGGTTCAAGCTTCAAGAAAGGTTAGTAACTTTAATAGCTCATATTAGTTTTTATTTACATGCACATGCTCTTGTCTAGGTTAGTAAAAACTAGTTTTACTTTAAAAGAAAATTTTTAAAATTCCGCCGCTTAACGAAGCGTTAAACTTTTTCTCAAACCCTAGATCGATTCCAACAAATGGTATCAGAGCTATGGTCAAAGGAATGCATGTGCATGTTTTTAAATTATGAGCTTGAAAATCGTTTTCGAAAGTTTACTACTTTTGTGACAAGTTAGAATTGTAATCTTAGATTTTTTTTAATTTAATGCTCTTGTCTTTAAATTAAAAACCATGTTGTTTTTCTATGAGTTTGGGATGATGTTAAAACACATTAGAATCAGTTCTAAAAGTTTTTAATTTTTTATATTGAAAAACGTGTTTTAAAGGTTTGAGATTTTTCGAGTAAATTTTGTGACTAGTTTTATTTTCTTGCTAGTTTCGTTTATTTACTTGAATCGTTTTATGCATGTTGTTATTTCTTTTATTCTATGTTATTACCCTGCTAATAAAACACAAATAAAAGCTTTAAACAATATCTTAAAACGTTCCGTTACACTCGATTCTTTTTCGCACCTAAAAGGACGAAGCTTTAATTTATTTCTTTTTCTTCGAGCTGGAATGTAAACCCGCATTAAAAGCGGCATAACTCTCTGCTCAGAAATCGAAATTTAATGATTCTTGAATCAAATTAAAGCTCTGTCTGTCCTCTGTCCAATGCCACCGGTTTCGGCTCAAAAGGACATCGGAGCCGCCAGATATGGCGATTTTACTCCGAGGTGCGTGGCTGTCTGAAACTCCAGTTTTTTAGAAATCCGGATTTTCAAACCCCACTACCATGAGTTATAGAACTCTAATGAGAAAACTTTCTTGAGCAAAAATGTTTTTCATATGATTATAAACATGATGTGTAAGATTAAAATGTTTTGATTTTTGAAAGTTTAATTGAAATTGAATTTTTTCAAAACTAGTTTGAATTTTGAAAAACCGTTTTCACTTTCAAACTTGAAAAATATTTTGTCATCCAAATCAAATAAATTTTCAAAATGTTTTCAAAACTATATCTATATCACATATGTTCAAAATCTATATGCTCTTGAAGATTTGAGTGGGAGGTCTCCTTGTAGACAAGCCGAAAAATAAAAAGATGTGTAATCTCAAACTTTCAAGTGTTCGAGTGAGTTGAAGTTCACACTTCCCTCACGCACTTTCCCGAAATAGAAAATAGGAAAAGATCGAGTATGTACCTTGTGCCTTTATGCACTAATACTGCTCTGAACATGTCGATCTAGGATTCTCTTCTAGTTGTCCGCTCTGTCGCTCTCTAACTAGGAAATTTGTTTCCGAACTTAAAAGAGTCGATGAACCAACTCCAAAAACTAAGTGGGAGGGTTATACTTGTTGTTTGTAACCCACGATCCCCAACACTAATGAAAAGTGCAAGTGTCGCCGGACTAAGAGTCACCCTCGTGGCCCTCTCTTAAATGAGAGTACTCAAGGGCGCTTTGCTCTGATCATTGCTCAATGAGCTACGTCCGAGAGTGAGACGATGATGACAAGACCTCCCCTCGGCGGATTGTTTTTCAAAGTCAATCTTTTGGACTAAGTGGTTGGTTACACACTTAGACTCAATCCCTAGTAATCCTCCCTCGAGGCCCTGCGAAAGGATGTGAGTGATCAAACCATTTTACAAGGTGGCTAGTCAAAATTGATGTATTGACATCTTGGCTATGCATTAATGATGAGTCATTTACTTATGAAAGGAGACTCGTTGCGGGCTTCCCTCGAAGGAGTAAAGTGTCATTTCGTTCATAACACCTTTGGATTTTACAAAAGTCTTAATGAAACTTAAATCCTAAACCAAAGACTAATCATAAACTTGTTTCAACTGTTATAGGCAATATGTCTCTCAACCATCTCTCAATCTTTCTTTCCTCGATCAAACTCGAAAATGAAAACTACGTAGATTCGAAATGTAACCTCGACATAATACCTACCGTTAACAAGCACAAATGGGTACTCACCACCCCGTGTCCTCCTCTGACGAATGATGATTCAACTCAAGAGGACAATGACGCCTTAGCGGCCTGGCTTCGATCCGATGAGATTGTGAGGTGCTATATCTTGGCATCTATGAACAATGTGCTGAAGGAGCAACATCGTGACATCGAGACTGCCGCTAACATGCTCTACAATCTCCTTGAGATGTTTGGAGGGCAAAGGCGTCAGACAAGGCTACAAGCAGTCCGACAGTTTATGAACTGTCGCATGAAGGCTAGGACTCCTGTTAGGGACCATATGATGCTGATCATTAGTTACCTAAATGAAATGGAAATCCTAGGATCTGAGATTGATGGGAAGAATATCATAGATATGATCTTAGAAACTCTCCCCGAGTCTCTTGATACCTTCATGCTGAACTACTCCATTACAAAGCTAAAGTACACTGTTACCGAGCTTATGAAGGAGCTTCACACTGCTGTAGGTCTCAATAAAAGAAAGAGGAATCAAGGAGAGGCACATGCTACTGAGCAAAAAGCCTCCGCCTCTGGAACTAAGAAGAGACCTCACAAGGCCGATAAAAAGAACTGTCCTGCCAATCTCAAAGCAAAGGAACATAGTATTGTACTAGTTACCGAAGCATGCTTAGTAGCTGATAATGTATCAACGTGGATTCTTGACTCCGCTGCTACTAACCATATTTGTTGTTCCTTGAATGGTTTCAAGAAAACCAAAAGCTTAGAGGAAGGCGAGTTCTGTTTCAAATGGGGTAATGGGAGCCTGGTGTCTGCGAAGGCTGTGGGATCCGTGATGCTGTCTTTTGAAGACCACACTTTAAACTTGAATAATGTTTATTTTGTTCCTACCTTTGGGAAGAACTTAATATCCGTTGCTCGTCTTCTTGAGCAAGATTATTGTTTAAAGTTCATTAAGAATGGAATTCGTATTTCGTTTCCTGATAATTCTTTTGTCACTGATGCATGTATGAAGAATGCTCTTTTCTACATCTATCCCACTCAACCTTCTCTTTTAGACACCGAAATAGATAACGATCTAATTAGGGAGCCAAAGAGGATCAAACTTTCTGAATCCTCCGATCTAACAAAATCAACATACCTCTGGCACTTAAGACTTGGTCATATCAGTCTAGATAGGATTAAGAGACTTGTGAGGGATGGTCCACTCCAAGCCTCTGCAATAGGTTCGCTACCTACTTGTGAATCCTGTATAGAAGGAAAAATGACTAAGCGACCTTTCTCCGATAAGGGTCGAAGAGCCACTGAGTTGCTGGAACTAATACATTCTGATGTATGTGGTCCGCTCAACCAACAGGCACGTGGAGGATACGAATACTTCGTTACCTTCACTGATGATTACTCAAGATATGGGTTTGTCTATTTGCTTAAAACACAAATCCGAGATCTTTAACGTATTTAAGGTCTTTGGGGCTTTAGTGGAAAAGCAAACTGGCAAAGTGATCAAAACCCTTCGATCTGATCGAGGTGGTGAGTATATGTCTGGAGAGTTCGATGACTTTCTTAAAGAAGAAGGTATCGCTTCTCAGCTTACCGCACCTGGCACACCTCAACAAAACGGAGTGTCAGAGAGAAGAAACCGAACTCTTATGGAGATGGTTAGATCGATGATGAGTTACTCATCACTCCCGCTTTCCTTTTGGGGATATGCCCTCGAAACAGCCGCCTACATTCTGAACCAAGTTCCGTCCAAAACGGTTCCTGGTACTCCTTATGAACGATGGACTGGCCGTAAAGTGAATCTTGGCCGCATCCGAATTTGGGGTTGCCCTGCACACGTGTTGAGGCAAAAGACTAGCAAGTTGGCTAGTAGGTCAGAATTGTGCCTGTTTGTAGGATATCCGAAGGAAACCAAAGGTTTTACTTTCTATAGTCCCGAGGACGATAAGACTTTCGTTAGCACGAATGCTCGTTTCCTTGAGGAGGACTTTATGAAGGATGCGAAACCTAGAAGCAAAATTGTGCTTGAAGAAAAGTTGGGTGAGGAAGCTTCTACCTCATCTGTAAGAACTGTTCTTACCCCAACTGAAACACAACCTAACTCATCAGAATCTCGTCAAGTAGTACTTAGACGTAGTGGGAGGGCTACTCAAAAGCCTGACAGGTACATGTCTTATGGAGACTCTCTTGTAGCCGTCTCCGACATGGATGACCCTGTTTCCTATAGCCAAGCGATGGCTTGTTCTGAATCAAACCTTCGGCTTGACGCCATGAAAGTTGAAATGCACTCGATGTATGTCAACAAAGTCTGGAAACTTGTAGACCTTCCTGAAGGGATTAAACCCGTAGGGTGTAAGTGGATATACAAGAAGAAAAAGGGTCCTGATGGGAACGTCGAGACGTTCAAAGCACGACTTGTGGCAAAGGGTTATACCCAACAAGAAGGGATTGACTATGAAGAAACCTTCTCGCCAGTCGCAATGCTTAAATCCATCCGCATACTCCTATCCATAGCTGCAGCTCTCGACTATGAGATCTGGCAAATGGATGTCAAGACAGCCTTTCTAAATGGCAATCTTGACGAGCGCATTTACATGGCTCAACCAGACGGTTTCGTGGATAAAGGTCAAGAGACCAAGGTTTGTGAGTTGCTTAAATCCATTTATGGACTAAAGCAAGCATCTAGGTCATGGAATATTAGATTCGATGAAACTGTAAAAAGCTTTGGCTTTGAACAGTCGATAGATGAGCCTTGTGTTTACAAGTTAATACACGAAGGTAAAGTTGTGTTTCTGGTACTATATGTCGATGATATACTACTCATTGGTAATGACGTGGGTAAGTTATCTGAGGTTAAGGTCTGGCTGGCAAAGCAATTCGATATGAAGGATCTAGGAGAAGCCGAGTATATTCTGGGGATCCAAATCTTTCGAGATAGGAAAAACCGGACCCTGTCGCTCTCTCAAGCATCTTATATTGATAAGGTGATGGATCGCTTCTCGATGCAAGACTGCAAGAGGGGTCAAACACCCTTTAGGCATGGAGTTTCACTCTCTAAGGACCAGTCTCCCAAGACTGCACAAGAGATTGAAGACATGAGGAAGATTCCTTACGCCTCTGCCGTAGGAAGCCTCATGTATGCCATGCTTTGCACTAGACCTGACATCTGTTTCGCCGTTGGCGTAGTTAGTCGTTTCCAATCCAACCCTGGACCCGAGCACTGGATTGCTGTTAAGCATGTTCTTAAGTATCTTCGAAGAACTAGGAACTTGATGCTTACATACTCAGGTACTGACCTGACTATGACGGGATATACCGACTCCGATTTTCAAGCGGATAAGGATTCCAGGAAATCCACTTCGGGATCTGTGTTCATCCTTAATGGTGGAGCTGTTGTGTGGAGAAGTATTAAGCAATCTTGCATTGCTGACTCCACAATGGAAGCAGAATATGTGGCTGCTTGTGAAGCATCCAAAGAGGCTGTATGGCTTAGAAAATTCCTTAAGTATTTGGAAGTTGTTCCAAACGTCGACGAGCCCATGACCCTTTATTGTGATAATAGTGGGGCTGTCGCTAACTCAAAGGAACCTAGAAGCCATAAGCGCTCTAAGCATATTGAGAGGAAATACCATTTGATTCGAGAGATCGCGCAACGCGGAGACGTGGAGGTGAAGTAGATCTCTGGTAGATCCATTCACCAAGGCCCTAGCGAACAAGGTCTTCGACCAACATCGTGAGGGATTAGGCATGAAAGACTACACACATCTTCTTTGAGTCAAGTGGGAGTTTGTTGTCAATGGTGCCCACAAGAAGAGTTGTAATCTTTATTTTGAACATTTGATGTAATAAAGTCTCATGAAGACTCTTGCTTGTAATTGCCTATTCATTAATAAAGTTGAAACGTTCATTCATTCTTTCTTTGTTTGAAGCTTTATGATAAAACCTTAGTCTTTTAGTCCATAAACAAACTTAACAACTTACGAAGAGACAAATGTAGATTTGAATGAACAAACTCTTCGTAGTTTGCTTAAAACGATATATTCGCAATCTAAGGGTCAAAGGACTATTGACCTCAGTATGATTGTTAGAAGAATCTATGATGTCTGGTTATGAGGCATTGAGAGTTTGGGACTCTATAGTTCTTCTAGGTATCTTCCGAAGATACTGAATTGACCAGTGCACTTCTAGAGACAATATAAGAACAAACCATTTAACCTCTTATGTCTCGAAGTCACTATGTATGAATTGCATCATGCTTACCTTAATCCTGAAATGAGACATGTCATTTCACACCTTAGTATTCTCATTTGAGAAAGTCAAATTTCGGACTCACTATGTGATTCCGAACAAGGCCTATTGGTGAGGTACTAAGTTGTGAGTCTGTCATGAGTAACTTTGTGAAGTTCTCATAGATATGGAATTCATGTACAAGATTGCTGAAATGCAATGTATGTCACCTCATGCTTTGTTCCTTGGAGTTTGCATAAATGAACTGGCCAGTGTCCAAATTGAGTCCTGACTCTTTTGGATGAAACAATGTGACTTGTTAGCTCCTCGTCAATACATTGTTTCTAACTTATTCACAAGCGACAAAGGAGTTGAGGAAATAACAGCTAGAAGGGTAAAATGGTAATTTAGTAAATCCCGACTAGCTGATGACATTCATGAAGGGTAAACATAGATAATATTCAATGGATCCGCTCATTATAATTAGGTGAATTCTTGAGTAGAAAATAAATTCATTTGAACCGAGAGATTTTCAGTGTCAGCTCTTTAGTGGAGTCAGTTGGCATTAAGCTAAACTTGGAAAAGGTTTGTGAACTTTTGAGTCCAAGTGTTTAGCTAAAGCTTTGTTCATTTGGGTCCATGAGGTCACTGTCACGAATCACATCGATAGGAATAGTTAAACTGGAAGCTAAGTCAAAACAAGATCGAAAATAGTTAAAAGGGTATTTTTGTCTTTTGAGACATAAGGATGAAATGGATGTCAATAAATTTTGACAAGTTCATTTGATGACTTAATGTCACTCGGCCATAATATGATTAATTAGGCCTTGTGAATTAATTTCATTTCATAAGAATTTTATTGAAAATTCTTAATGGGCCTTTTTCATGTTGTCATGAACAAAATGGAAAAGCTTCTAGAAGCCCTTTCTAGATGGTGTAGGCGCCCATATTACCCAAGAGGAAAGAGAGTTTATTTTGTGCATAAATGTATTAAGATACTTGCCAAAAGAAAAAGAGGAAACAAATTTCCCCTAAGGGGAAAGCATGGTAGGCGCCCAAAAGGATCAAGAGAGAAGCAAATAAAAGAGGAAACAAATCCAAGGACTTACTTGCTTAGTCTTGGCCGTGTGACTCTTTGAAGGAAAAGGGAAATTGGCTCATGAATATGTGATATTCTATAGAAGAGGAAACTACCTTATTGAAGGTGAGACCTCTCCTATAAATAGGAGCCTCATTCCTCACTTTTCATTCATGCAAAGTTTTAGAGATTGAGAGCTTCTCTCTCTAGACTTGGCCGCCCCTTCCTCTCTCTCTCTCTAGTTTATATTTTCGATTTTTCTTGTCTTGGCACCTAGGTCCTCACTCGACCTAGTGTTTAGCTCTGCGACTTCGAGACTCGTTCTTAAGTCGTAGTGTTTAAAAGTGCCCACTCACTGATTCCTTCTTTTCGAGTGATTTAGTGATAGAAACTTTCGTGGTTGCTCGAGATGCCGAGGAAAGAAAGAGAGACGTGCTGCGAGGGGAGACGAGCGTTGCAACTTTCCAAAAGCTTCTACAAGGTTCAAGCTTCAAGAAAGGTTAGTAACTTTAATAGCTCATATTAGTTTTTATTTACATGCACATGCTCTTGTCTAGGTTAGTAAAAACTAGTTTTACTTTAAAAGAAAATTTTTAAAATTCCGCCGCTTAACGAAGCGTTAAACTTTTTCTCAAACCCTAGATCGATTCCAACAGGTGCTTGGCGGGGCGAGGTGGCCTTTGGCCGGATCGTCCGGCGAGCGCTCCGGCTATAGGCCCCATCATCTCCTAAGGTCGCTCTTTTCCCCGTAAGGGGCCGTGTCCGACCGCCTCTTGAAACCGAGGGGGCGAGTCCTCGAGAATGTGGCCGTGCCTGTTGTCGCGCCGGGTTCGATGACCTGGCCAAGGCGCCATTCGTCCTATCGGATCGTGAATGGGTGAGGCTAGGAGTGGCCTCATCGGTTCCAGACTCCCCCACATAGTTAGGGTCGGAGTTGTCTCGGGCGGACCTATCCTCGACGCCGGGACGGTCTAGGAGCTCGGCGAGCTTTCGAGCCCTGTCCTCTCAGAGCATGGCCTCGGGGTCATTCATCGAGTCTTTGGGTTGGCTCTCGTTGTCACCAGGTTGCCCACCTAGACGGTGCGGGAGGCTTCGAAGGCCGTACCTCGAGCTCGTCGCTCGAGTGCCTGCGGAGGTAGCGGGAATTTGACTCATCTCTCGAGAGTCGTAGGCGTAGTAAGAGTGAGGATTGGAAGGGAGAGCGTCACCAAGGTCTAGAGGAACCCTCCTTCTAGCGCCAAAATGTTATCGCTCGTTTTCGGACAACTATTTAGGAGCCCAAAGTGGTTAGACCCAAAGCCGGACCAAGTGGTCTCACTTCGGCTCGAGCGTGTCGGACTTGGTATCCCAAGTCGTCCCTTAGCTGTGGATGAAGCTCACCCCATCTCAGTACCTGAAAAGAAGTAGAGAGTATGTTAACTACAAAGGGGAAACAAAGGGGTTTCCTCTGTTTACCTCTCCGATGCTCAACATTAGTAGGGTTGAGGTAGAATGTAGAGGGTTTGAGTGTTTAAAGGCCAAAGATGAGTGAAACAAGTGAGTTATGAATTCGACAGTGTTTCGGGGCTCAAAAATTGATTACCTGACTCGAGGGGTCGAGCGTCATATTTATAGGCGACCTAGGCACGTTTCGGGGGGTCCTTAGGATGAGTGCCGGCCATTGGCCGAGTGTCGGCTCTGAGTCGGCCATTGGTCGAGTGCCGGCTCTGAGCTGACCATTGGTCGAGTGCCGGCTCAAGCTTTGTGCATTTGGATCCATGAGGTCACTGTCACAAATCACATCGAGTAGGAGTAGTTAAACAAGAAGCTAAGTCAAAACTAGAACGAGACAAGTTTTATGAAAATTGTCAAACGGGTATTTTTTTCCTTTTGGACATAGGATGAAATGAATGTCAATAAATTTTTTGACAAGGTCATTTGATGACTTAAGACCACTCGGCCAAAATTGATTTAATCGGGCCTTGTGGATTAATTTCATTTCATAAGAATTTTATTGAAAATTCTTAATGGGCCTTTCTCATGTTGTCATGAACAAATGAAGAAGCTCCTTCTAGGGAAGCCTTGGGCGCCCATCACCCAAAAGAGAGAGAGTAAATTTCGTGCATACCATAGTGTGAAAGAGATTATTTTTGCCTTGAAGTATAAAGATACTTGCCAAAAGAAAAGAGGAAACAAATATTCCTCTATAAGGAAGGAAGGCCACACGGCCAAGAGGAAAGGAAAAAGAGGAAACTAATCCGTTGGGGATTTGCATGAGGTTGACGCATATTTGGAGGAATGGGTAATAAGGGATTTCTCATGAAGGCTTGGAAAATAAGAGGAAACTACTTCTTTACAAGGCCAACCCTTCTCCTATAAATAGGACCATCATTCCTCTCATTCGATTCATTCCACATAAGTTAGAGATTGAGAGCTTCTCTCTCTAGACCTTGTGGCCGATCTCCTCTCTCTCTCTCTCTAGTTATTTTCGGTTTTTTTTTTGGCACCTAGGTCCACATTCGACCTAGTGTTTTAGCTCTTCGACTCTTAGACTTGTTCTTGAGTCGTCGTGTTTAAAAGTGCCCACACACTTATTCCTTTCTTTCTCGAGTGATTCTTGTGATAGAAACTTTTGTCGTTGCTCGAGTTCCCGAGGAAAGAAGAGAGACGTGCTGCGAGGGGAGACTAACGTTTTCAACCTTCCAAAGGCTCATCAACGTTCAATCTTCTAAAAAGGTTAGTAAATTTTTAATGCTCACAATAGTTTATATTTACATGTACTTGCTCTTTGTCTAGGTTAGTAAAATCGTTTTACTTGTTTGAAAGAAAATTTTTAAATTATGCCGCTTACCCGAAGAGTTAAACTTTTTCTTAAACCCTAGATCAATTCCAACAAATGGTATCAGAGCTATGGTCAAAGTTATGCATGTACATGTATTTAAAATTATGAGCTTAAAAATCGTTTTCGAAAGTTAACTAATTTTGTGACCAGTTAGAATTGTTTTCTTAGATTTTTTTTAATTTATTGCTCTTGCCTTTAAATAAAAAATCATGTTGATTTTCTATGAGTTTGGGATGTTATTAAAACACATTAGAATCAGTTCTAAAAGTTTGTAATTTTTTATATTAAAAAAAGTGTTTTTAAGTTTGAGAAAATTTCGAATAAATTTTTTGACTAGTTATATTGTCTTGCTAGTTTCTTTTATTTACTTGAATCGTTTTATTCTTGTTGTTGTTTCTTTTATATCTTATTATTACCATGTTAATAAAACACAAATAAAAGCCTAAACAACTTCCTAAAATGTTCCGTTACACTCGATTCTTTTTACGCACTAAAAGACCGAACTTTAATTATTTATGTTTCCTTCGAGCTGGAGTAAAACCCGCAGTAAATGTCACATAACTCTCTGCTCAGAAATCGAAATTTATTGATTCTTGAAAAAAATTAAAGGACTGTCTGTCCTCTTTTGAATTCCACCGGTTTTGGGTCAAAAGGACATCGGAGCCGCCAGTTATGGCGATTTTACTCTGAGGTGCGTAGCTGTTCCGAAAGTCCAGTTTTTTAGAAATCCGGATTTTCAGTCCCCACTACCATGAGTTATAGAACTCTAATGAGAAAATTTTCTTGAGAAAAAATGTTTTTCATAAGATTATAAACATGATGTGTAAGATTAAAATGTTTTGGTTTTTGAAAATTTAACTTGAAATTGAATTTTTATAAAATTAGTTTCAATTCTGAAAAACCGTTTTCGTTTTCGAACTTAAAAATATTTTGTCATCCAAATCAAATAAGTTTTCAAAATGTTTTCAAAACTATATCTATATCACATATGTTCAAAATCGATATGCTCTTGAAAATTTGAGTGCCAGGTCTCTTCGTAGACAAGCCGAAAATAAAAAAGATGTGTAATCTCAAACTTCCAAGTGTTCGAGTGAGTTGAAGTTCACACTTCCCTGATGCACTTTCCCCGAATAGAAAATAGGAAAAGATCCGAGTATGTCCCTTGTGCCTTTATGCACTAACACTGCTCTGAACATGAACTTCTAGGATTCTTTTCTAGTTGTCCGCTCTATCGCTCTATAACTAGGAAAACCGTTTTCGAAATTATAAGAGTCGATGTACCAACTCCAAAAACTAAGTGGGAGGGTTATACTCGTTGTTTGTAACCCACGATCCCCAATACTAATGAAAGGAGTAATTGTCGCCAGACTAAGAGTCACCCTCGTGGCCCTCTCTTAAATTAGAGTACTCAACGGCGCTTTGCTTTGATCATAACTCAATGAGCTACGTCCGAGAGTTAGATAATGAGACAAGGCCTCCCCTCGGTGGATTGTTTTTTCAAAGTCGATCTCTTGGACTAAGTGGTTGGTTAAATACTTAGACTCAATCCCTAGTAATCCTCCCTCGAGGCCCTGCGAAATGATGTGAGTGATCAAACAAATTTAAAAGGTGGCTAGTCAAAATTGGTGTATTGACATCTTGGCTAAGCATTAATGATGTGTCATTTACTTATAAATGGAGATTTTTTGCGGCCTTCTCTTGAGGGAGTAAATTATCGTTTGGTTTATAACACCTTTGGGTTTTTATCAAGTCTTAAAGAAACTTAAATCCTAAACCAAAAGACTAATAATAAACTTGTTTCAACTTTTATAGGCAATATGTCTCTCAAACCTCTCTCAATCATCCTTTCCTCGAACAAACTCGAAAATGAAAACTACGTAGATTCGAAACATAACCTCGACATAATAGTTAACGTTAACAAGCACAAATGGGTACTCACCACCCCATGTCCTCCTCTGACGAATGATGATTCAACTCAGAAGGACAAAGACGCCTTAGCGATCTAGCTTCGATCCGATGAGATTGTGAGACGCTATATCTTAGCATCAATGAACAATATGTTGCAACAACATCATGACATCGAGACTGCCGTTGACATGCACTACAATCTAAATAAGATGTTTGGAGGACAAAGGCGTCAAGCAAGGCAACAAGCAGTCCAACAGTTTATGAACTGTTACATGAAGGCTGGGACTCCTGTCAGGGACCATATGATAATGATCATTAGTTACCTGAATATAATGGAAATCCTAGGATCTAATATTGACGAGGAGACCAAAATAGATATGATCTTGGCAACTCTCCCCGAATATTTTGATACCTTCAAGTTGAACTACTCCATGAACAAGCTAGAGTACACTGTTACCATGCTTATGAAGGAGCTTCACACTGCTGAAGGTCTCACTAAGAGAAAGAGGAATCAAAGAGAGGCTCATGCTACTGAGCACAAAGCCTCCACCTCTGGATCTAAGAAGAGACCTCACAAGGCCGATAAGAAAGACTGTCCTGGCTATATCAAAGCAAAGGAACATAGTATTGTACTAATTACTGAAGCATGCTTAGTAGTTGATAATGTATCAACGTGGATTCTTGACTCCGCTGCTACTAACCATATTTGTTGTTCCTTAACTGGTTTCAAGAAAACCAAAAGCTTAGAGGAAGGCGACTTCTGTTTCAAATGGGGTGATGGGTGTCAGCGAAGGCTGTGGGATCCATGACGCTGTCTTTTGAAGACCGAACTTTAAACTTGAATAATGTTAATTTTGTTCCTACCTTTGGGAAGAACTTAATATCCGTTGCTCGTCTTCTTGAGCAAGATTACTGTTTAAAGTTCATTAAGAATGGAATTCGTATTTCGTTTCCTGATAATTCTTTTGTCACTGATGCATGTATGAAGAATGCTCTTTTCTACATCTATCCCACTCAACCTTCTCTGTTAGATACCGAAATAGATAATGATCTAGTTAGGGAGCCAAAGAGGATCAAACTTTCTGAATCCTCCGATCTAATAAAATCAACATATCTCTGGCACTTAAGACTTGGTCATATCAGTCTAGACAGGATTAAGAGACTTGTAAGGGACGCTCCACTCCAAACCTCTGCAATAGGTTCACTACCTATTTGTGAATCTTGTATTGAACGAAAAATGACTAAGCGACCTTTCTTAGCCAAGGGTCGAAGAGCCACTGAGTTGCTGGAACTAGTACATTCTGATGTATGTGGTCCGCTCAGTCAACAGGCACGTGGAGGATACGAATACTTCGTTACCATCACTGATGATTACTCAAGATACGGTTTTGTCTATTTGCTCAAACACAAATCCGAGATCTCTAACGTATTTAAGGTCTTTAGGGCTTTAGTGGAAAAGCAAACTCGCAAACAGATCAAAACCCTTCGATCCGATCGAGGTGGTGAGTATATGTCTGGAGAGTTCGATGACTTTCTTAAAGAAGAAGGTATCGCTTCTCAGCTTACACCACCTGGCACACCTCAACAAAACGGAGTGTCAGAGAGAAGGAACCGAACTCTAATCGAGATGGTTAGATCAATGATGAGTTACTCATCACTCCCTCTCTCCTTTTGGGGATATGCCCTCGAAACAGCCGCTTACATTCTGAACCAAGTTCCGTCCAAAACTGTTCATGGTATTACTTATGAACGATGGACAGGCCGTAAAGTAAATCTTGGCCGCATCAAATTTGGGGTTGCCCTGCACACGTGCTGAGGAAAAAGACTAGCAAGTTGGCTAGTAGGTCAGAATTGTGCCTGTTCGTTGGATATCCAAAGGAAACCAAAGGTTTTACTTTCTATAGTCCCGAGGACGATAAGACTTTCGTTAGCATGAATGCCCGTTTTTTCGAGGAGGACTTTATGAAGGATGCAAAACCTAGAAGCAAAATTGTGCTTGAAGAAAAGTTGGGTGAGGAAGCTTCTACCTCATCTGTGAGAACTGTTCTTACCCCAATTGAAACACAACCTAACTCATCAGAATCTCGTCAAGTAGTACTTCGACGTAGTGGGAGGGCTACTCAAAAGCCTGACACGTACATGTCCTATGGAAACACTCTCGTAGGCGTCTCCGACATGGATTATCCTGTAAACTATAGCCAAGCAAAGGCTTGTTCTGAATCAAACCTTTGGCTTGACGCCATGAAAGTTGAAATGCACTCGATGTCAACAAAGTCTAGAAACTTGTAGACCTTCCTGAAGGGATTAAACCCGTAGGGTGTAAGTAGATATACAAGAAGAAAAGGGGTCCAGATGGGAACGTCGAGACGTTCAAAGCACAACTTGTGGCTGAGGGTTATACCCAACAAGAAGGGATTGACTATGAAGAAGCCTTCTCGCCAGTCGCGATGCTGAAATCCATCCGCTTAATAACATGCTTAACAGCAATCCAGTGCTCGTTTCCATGCTTAACAACAAGAAGGGATTGACTATGAAGAAGCCTAACCGGTGTTTGACCCCTCTTGCAATCTTGCATCGAAAAGCGATCCATCACCTTATCAATATTAGATGCTTGAGAGAGCGACAGGGTCCGGTTTTTCCTATCTCGAAAGATTTGGATCCCCAGAATGTACGCGGCTTCTCCTAGATCCTTCATGTCGAATTGCTTTGCTCGCCAGACCTTAACCTCAGATAATTTACCCACATCGTTACCTATGAGTAATATATCTGTTGGAATTGATCTAGGGTTTAAAATTTTTCTTTTACAAGTAAAATAGTTTTTACTAACCTAGACAAAGTGCAAGCACATGTAAATAAAACTAATATGAGCATAATAAATTTACTAACCTCTTTAGAAGCTTGAACGTTGATGAGCCTTCGGAAGGTTGATAACGTTCGTCTCCCTCGCAGCACGTCTCTCTTTCTTTCCTCGGCAACTCGAGTAACCACGAAAGTTTCTATCACTAAATCACTCGAAATAAAAGGAATTAGTGTGTGGGCACTTTTAAACACTACGACTTGTTGTCGGTCGTTTTTGGGAAACCGGAAATCTAAAAACAATTTGAGACCGGCCGGGCATCGCCGGCCGGATCACCCAATGGTCCCCGGCCGCCTAGGCCCATGCGCGCCCCGTGCCCTGCAAAACATGCGCACCCGTGCCCTGCCGGCCATGCGCGCCCCGTGCCCTACCGGACATGCGCGCCCGTGCCCTGCCGGCCATGCGTGCGGCGTGCCCTGCCAGACATGCGCGCCCGCGCCCTGCCGGCCATGCGTGTCCCGCGCCCTGCCGGCCATGCGTGCCCCGCGCCCTGCCGGACATGCGCGCTCGTGCCCTGCCGGCCATGCGCGCAGGGCGCCCGTGCCCTGCCGGCCATGCGTGCCCCGCGCCCTGCCGGCCATGCACGCCCCGCTCCTTGCCCTTACGTGGGCTTCCAAGTGGGTCGGCCCATGGCCTTCCCCACTCCTATAAATACCCCCTCTCACTCGAGGGGGAAGAGGCAACTTTCTCTAAAGAGAATTTCCTAGATGACATTTTCTCTACATTCTCTCCTCCGGCCTGCGCGTGCCCGACGCCGCCGTCCCGTGCGCGCCCTGCGCCGCCGGCCGTGCGCGTCTTGCGCCCCGGGCCACGCGCGCCCTGCGCCCTGCGTCCCGTCGGTCACGCGCGCCCTGCACCCCGCGCAGTCGGCCGTGCGCGCCCTCACGCCTCAGGCCCGCGTGCGCTCCTCGCGCCCCGGCCCTCTGTCCCGCGTGCGCTCCTTGCGCTTCGGCTTTCCGGCCCGCGTGCGCTCCCCGCGCCCCGGCCCTCCGGCCCGCGTGCGCTCCCCGCGCCTCGGTCCTCTGTCCCTCGCACGCCCACACTCCGGGCCGCCCGGCCCGCGCGCTCTCCTCGTGCCCCGGCCCTCTGGCCGTCACGCACCCGCGCTCCTAGCCGCCCGGCCCGCGCGCGCGTTTGCGCTTGTGGCAACCCGACTTCCGCGCGCGCCTGCTGCCCCGGCCGAGCGCCCTGCTGCCTCGGCCGACCGCTCATGCTGCTCCGTGCGCCCCGCACCCGGCCAGGCGTTACGCCCCGCGCGCCCTGCGCCCGTCCGGGCGTCATGTCTCGCGCGCCCCGCTCCCGGCCACCCGGTGGGCCTTGAGGCGCAGGCCCAAGGGCTTCTCCAAACGCTATAAATACCCCCCTAGGGGGAAGTTCAAGGCATCCCAATTCTCACACAACACTCATCACTCGAGAATTCTCTCCTCTACCGCACTCTTGTGATACTTCCAAGAGCGCGCACTCCTCCTCCCTCGGCTCAGAAATAGAAGGACCCCCCTCCACGAGAGGGAGCGCGGTCCTTTTTTTGCGACCCGAGCTTCCGCAGTACACACTGCTCTCCAGTTTCTTTGCCATTGAGCTAGAACTCCGAGCTACGAGGCAAGCGACCCCTCTAAAGTCTTCACTAGAAGTTACGAGCCGGGTCCTACTCTAAAGCCTTGGATTCTCAAGCCTCCGAGCCCAAGATAGCCCTCAATACACAAATTGAACTACGTTCTGACCTGATCTCGACTAAAGGGTACGTAGGCAGCCAACCTTTGGCACGGTCACACCCCCCAAAACACACCTTAGGGTCTGGGGGGCGCAACTCGGTCTACGAGCTCCCATTTTTGGCCCGGGCGCGGTCACTTGGTCCGGCCTTAGATCGAACCGCCCGAGGTATCTAATCGTTGTTCATTTTTGTGCAACAACATTTTGGCGCTAGAAGGAGGGGACTTCCTAAGTTACACAGCCCGAAATCCCTTTTACAGCTCGACCCCTTTTCTTCTCGACTCGAGAAAGACATGAGTGGTCAACAACCCGTTCGTTCTGAGGGCGTGAATAACCCCGAAAATGCAACCGCAATGAAGAAATACTTCTTGCGCTCCCTAGCGTAAGGCGACGAGGAGTCTCTCAACGACGAGAGCCACACTCCCTCGCCCCCTCCACCTCAGGACAGTCGGGACGACCGCATCCTTGAGATGGAGGAGAAAATCCGTCAGCTAAAGATAGCCAATGCAAGGTACCACCGCCTACTGGCGGGCAAGGCGCCTGCACAGGGCACCTCCTACGGGGAGTCCGAGGACCTCATGGACGAGGGGCATGATTATGACCGCGACTATGAAGGCTTGGAAATTTCAGCGGACATCGAGACTTCTCTCACCAAAGACGGGGAACTCCCTGTTGAGATCGAAGCCGGTCCGTCAAAAACAAAGGCAATACCAATCTCCTCTCAAGAAGAGACCTCACGACGTTCAGCCCATGACCGACTCGGTCAAAGAGGCAATGTCAAGGGAGGTCCGATGACCCGGCGAGTGAGGCGTGTGGCTCGGAGCTCACGCCCTTATACCACCGGGCCAGATCTTAGAGATCGTCTTACTGCCCAACGAAAAGACCGTGGCGAAGACCTCCGAGAGAGGCAAAGTGCTCGCAAGGGTCATAACCCTGCGGCCCCAGTCAATGGGGACCCTCGCACGGCTCAAGGGTTGAATTAAAGGCGACAGGTGACTCCTCCTGAACAAGGAGTGACCCCCAACACTGGCCTCGACGTTGTTACCATGATTCACAATCTTCGTAATGAAGTGTGTGACCTGCGTGAAGGAGGCTTGGCCGGTGATACATACGGGGTCATAGAAGAACATTCCTCTCCCTTCAACGCCCAAATCCTTACTGAGGTGTGCGCGGGAAACTTCAAACTCCCGAATCTCCCTCTCTACAATGGGAAAACTGATCCCACGTATCACATCCAACATTACGAAACTTGGATGACGATGCAAGGCGTTTCACCTGGGGCTCTATGCCAAGCATTTAGTCTTACCCTCACCGGACCCGGTTTTGAGTGGTTTAAGAATTTAAGACCAGGGATCATCCAATCATTCAAAGACCTGAAGGACATGTTCCTAGCACGATTTGCTACATCCATGGTCCAAAAGAAGACCAAGATGTACTTATGGTCGATCAGGCAAGAGAATAACGAGTCCTTGAGACAGTATCTCACCCGATTCACCGCAGAATCAAATAAGGTTGACCGCTTTGACGACAGTGACGCAATCACAGCCAAGTAACCCCCGCAAAAGGGTGAACAAGGGCGGTCAAGCTACCGATAGCCGACCCCCTATGTCTCAAAAGCCACGCCTTGCGAGCAATTTTAGAGACTACTCAAGTTACACTCCCTTGAACGCCCCGGTAGAGCAAATCTACGCTGTGCCGCGTGACAAGTTCACCGCTCCGGCTCCAATGAAAGGCGGCCCCGCATCTCGCGACCGGTCCCGTTATTGTGAGTTCCACCGGGATTACGGTCACACGACTGCTCAATGCTTCCATCTTAGGAAGCAAATTGAGACATTAATCCAGAAGGGAGAACACAAAGAGTTTGTCCTTCGCATGGTAGGAGCGGCAGCCCCCGCCAACAATAGGCCACAACCTGAGAAAGGTGGAGGGGCAAACGCTAACACCGACCACGCAGCGGTCGCGGCTACCGCTGATGCACAACTCCACGTCGTCACCACCATCCTAGGTGGCTTGTAAGACGGGGACTCGGCCCGGCAAAGGAAAAAGCTCCTCAGAGCTGCCTCTCAAGAAGGCCTTGCCGGGCAGGTTAACCTCACTTATGAGGAACCTCCGTCCGTACCTCACGAGACGATACAATTCACCAATGAAGAGGCCAAGCGAGTTGTGCACCCGCATAATGACGCTATAGTCCTCAAGGCCCAGGTGGCCAACAACTTGGTAAATAGAGTTCTTATTGATAACGGCAGCGCAGCCGATATAATCTTTAAGACCACCCTCGAGCGCATGAAGCTCGGGGGGCTCCACCCTGTCCCGACTCAAACCCCTCTGTTTGGGTTCACGGGAGAAAAGGTCATGACTGAAGGAATCATTCATTTACCAGTCACCTTCGGAACTACCGGAGGCATCGAGGTCGTTCACATGGTCCCCTTTCTTGTGGTCGACCAGGAGTCGCCCTACAATGTTATCATTTGGCCACCCACGTTGAACAAACAAAAGGCTATCACGTCCACTTATCACCTACTAGTGAAATTCCCCACCGAAGAGGGAATCGGCGTCATGGCTGGTGATCAAACCCAAGCGAGGATATGCTATGTCCAAGGCGTGGACGGCAAGCCCGCTGAAAAAAGGGTTAACACGATCTACCAACTAGAAGACAACTACCCGTGTGATCATAAAGACGCATGACAACTCGGGGAATTAGACCCCCGTGACAATATCGAGAGGTTGAAGGTTGACACCCCCGATGATCTCACTTCGATCGTTCTCAACTAAGCTAAACCTGACCAGGTAGTGAAGATCGGTGCACAACTCCCTCTCGCCATCAAAACTCAACTCGCGTCCTTCCTTCGGGAGTTTAAAGATGTCTTTGCGTGGACACACGAAGACATGCCCGGTATAGACCCCGATGTGATTGTGCACCGATTGAATGACGATAAAACTATCGCTGAAAAGGTACAAGCTAGACGTGCGTTCAACCCCGAACGATACCTAGCGATAAACGAGGAAGTCAAAAAGCTTCTCTCCCCTGGTTTCATCTGAGAAGCCAAGTACCCCAAGTGGGTGGCCAATGTGGTCATTGTCAAAAAGCCTAATGGGAAGTGGCGCATTTGTATACATTACAAAGATCTTAACAAAGCCTGCCCAAAAGATTGCTTTCCACTCCCACGCATCGAGCAACTGGTCGACGCCACGGCACGACATGAACTGCTGAGTTTCATGGATGCCTACTCGGGCTATAACCAGATACGAATGCACGAGCCCGATCAGATCAAGACGACCTTCGTCACTGATCGCGGCCTCTACTGCTACAAGGTCATGCCTTTTGGCCTTAAAAATGCAGGAGCTACTTACCAACGATTGGTAAACCGGATCTTCACCGACCTAATCGGAAAGACCATGGAAGTTTACGTGGACGACATGCTCGTTAAAAGCCTACTGGCCACCAATCACGTATACAACCTGAGGGAGATGTTTTTAATCCTCCACCGGTACAAAATGAAGCTCAACCACAACAAATGTGTGTTCGGGGTCGAATCCGAGAAGTTCCTTGGCTACATAGTTAGCCGTCGAGGTATCGAAGCGAACCCCGAGAAAATCAAGGCACTCCTTCACATGAAGTATCCGCGACGTGTCAAGGAAGTCCAAAGTCTGACCGGTCGGATTGCCGCCCTCTCACGTTTTGTGGCCAAAGCAACCGACAAGTGTCAACCGTTCTTCAAAGCAATAAAGAAGACAGACGGCTTTGAATGGACGGACGAGTGCGAAAAGGCCTTTCAAGAAATGAAGGCCTACTTCGGGACACCCCCGTTCCTCTCGAAGCCAAAAGAAGGCGAGACGCTCTACATCTGCCTCGCCGTCTCCGAACGAGTTGTGAGCGCTGTGCTGATCCGTGAAGAAGATAGGGCTCAATGGCCCATCTTCTACATAAGCAAAGCCCTACTTGATGCCGAAACGCATTACACAGAGCTAGAGAAGCTCTCTCTCGCTCTCCTCGTAGCCGCCAAAAAGCTACGCCCTTACTTCCTGGCTCACCCAATTTTTGTCCGAACAGGGCAGCCCATCGGTAAAGCTCTTCAAAAGGGAACATCGACTCGCATGGCGATCTGGTCCCAAGAATTGAGCGAGTACGGGATCGAGTTTCACCCGAGACCAGCAATAAAGGCTCAAGCCTTAGCTGATTTCGTAGCAGTATTCTCCTACACTCCCGACATGGTAAGAGCAAAAGATGACTCGACCGACGACCTGTCGGCTCGAAAGAGAAAGGTCGACCCAACGGGTCCCATCTGGGAACTACACGTAGACGGAGCATCTAATGCCAAGGGAACAGGCGCCGGCGTGATTCTAACGAATCCTGACCGTGAAAAGTTATGCTACGCCCTCAACTACGGATTCCAGGCCTCCAACAATGAGGCCGAGTACGAAGACAAATGATCGCCTACTTGCCAAAGACAAATGCCAAGCTAGATTCCTTCTCCTGGTTCGAGATCATCCAGAACCCACAAGAAGAGAACTCCGAGGCTGACGCCCTAGCTCGCCTCGGATCCGGTATCACCGAAGACGGGTTGGGAACTATCCCGATCGAGTCTCTCTCGCGACCATCCGTCTCACGTGATGAGGTTGGAATGATTGAGAGTACCGCCCATCCAACTTGGATGACCCCGCTTACGGACTTCTTGCGGAGAGGGGCACTTCTCGAAGTCCGCAGAGAAGCCGAAAGGCTGAAAGCTCTCGCATCCAAATACGTGTTGAGAGGCGAAGCCTTATACAAGCGCGGGTATTCTGTTGGAATCGATGTAGGGTTTGAGAAAATAATTAACGCTTCAGTAAGCGGCGGAATTTTAAAAATTTTCTTTTTCAAGTAAAACAGTTTTTACTAACCTAGACAAGTGCAAGTACATATAATTAAAAACCAATATGAGCTAGAAGTTTACTAACCTTTCTTGAAGCTTGAACTTTGAAGAAGCTTGTGGAAAGTTTGCAACGCTCGTCTCCCCTCGCAGCACGTCTCTCTTCCTTTCCTCGGCACCTCGAGCAACCACGAAAGTTTCTATCACTATCACTCGAAAAGAAGGAATCAGTGAGTGGGCACTTTTAAACACTACGACTTAAGAACAAGTCTCGAAGTCGCAGAGCTAAACATTAGGTCGAGTGAGGACCTAGGTGCCAAGACAAGAAAAAATCAAAAATAAACTAGAGAGAGAGAGAAGAGGGGCGGCAACCACAAGTTCTAGAGAGAGAAGCTCTCAATCTCTAACTTATGTGGAATGAGAAAAATGAGAAGAATGAGGCTCCTATTTATAGGAGAGGTCTCACCTTCAATAAGGTAGTTTCCTCTTCTATAGAATATCACATATTCATGAGCCAATTTCCTCTTTTCCTCTATGAGACACTCGGCCAAGGCAGCCTTCTAGAAGGCTTGGATTTGTTTCCTTTTTTGTTCCTTGCCTTGCTTCTTTCTCTACTTGGGCGCCTACCTCTTCTTTCCTTTAGAGGAAATTTGTTTCCTCTTTTTCTTTTGGCAAGTATCTTCATACATTTATGCACAAAATATTCTCTCTATCTCTAGGGTATTTGGGCGCCTATATTCACTAGAAAAGGCTTCTAGAATTTTCTTCACTTGTTCATGACAACATAAGAAAAGGCCCATTAAGAATTTTCAATAAAATTCTTATGAAAAGAAATTAATTCACAAGGCCCAATTAATCATATTATGGCCGAGTGACATTAAGTCATCAAATGAACTTGTCAAAATTTATTGACATCCATTTCATCCTTATGTCTCAAAAGACAAAAATACCCTTTCGACAATTTTCGTTCTTGTTTTGACTTAGCTTCCAGTTTAACTATTCCTATCGATGTGATTCGTGACAGTGACCTCATGGACCCAAATGAACAAAGCTTAAGCTAAACACTTGGACTCAAAAGTTCACAAACCTTTTCCAAGTTTAGCTTAATGCCAACTGACTCCACTAAAGAGCTGACACTGAAAATCTCTCGGTTCAAATGAATTTATTTTCTACTCAAGAATTCACCTAATTATAATGAGCGGATCCACTGAATATTATCTATGCTACCCTTCATGAATGTCATCAGCTAGTCGGGATTTACTAAATTACCATTTTACCCTTCTAGCTGTTATTTCCTCAACTCCTTTGTCGCTTGTGAATAAGTTAGAAACAATGTATTGACGAGGAGCTAACAAGTCACATTGATTCATCCAAAAGAGTCAGGACTCAATTTGGACACTGGCCAGTTCATTTATTCACACTCCAAGGAACAAAGCATGAGGTGACATACAATGCATTTCAGCAATCTTGTACATGAATTCCATATCTATGAGAACTTCACAAAGTTACTCATGACAGACTCACAACTTAGTATTTCACCAATAGGCCCTGTTCGGAATGACATAGTGAGTCCGATCTCTGACTTTCTCAAATGAAAATACTAAGGTGTGAAATGGCATGTCTCATTTCAGGAATAAGGTAAGCATGATGCAATTCATACATAGTGACTTCGAGACATAAGAGGTTAAATGGTTTGTTCTTTTATTGTCTCTAGAAGTGCACTGGTCAATTCAGTACCTTCGGAAGATACCTAGAAGAACTATAGAGTCTCCATTTCTTAATGCCTCATAACCAGACATCATAGATTCTTCTAACAATCATACTGAGGTCAATAGTCCTTTGACCCTAATATTGCGAATATATCGTTTTAAGCAAACTACGAAGAGTTTGTTCATGCAAATCTACATTTGTCTCTTCGTAAGTTGTTTAGTTTGTTTATGGACTAAAAGACTATGGTTTTATCATAAAGCTTCAGACAAGGAAGATTGAATGAACGTTTCAACTTTTTATTAATGAATAAGCAATTACAAGCAAGAGTCTTCGTAAGACTATATGACATCAAATGTACATAAATAGACACTACTACTCTTCTTGTGGGCACCATTGACAACAAACTCCCACTTGACTCAAAGAATATGTGAGTAGTCCTACATGCCTAATCCCTCTCGAAGTTGGTCGAACACCATGTTCGCTAGGGCCTTGGTGAATGGATCTTCCAGAGATCTACTTCACCTCCACGTCTCCGCGTTGCGCGATCTCTCGAATCAAATGGTATTTCCTCTCAATATGTTTAGAGCGCTTATGGCTTCTAGGTTCCTTTGAGTTAGCGACAGCCCCACTATTATCACAATAAAGGGTCATGGGCTCGTCGACGTTTGGAACAATTTCCAAATACTTAAGGAATTTTCTAAGCCATACAGCCTCTTTGGATGCTTCACAAGCAGCCACATATTCTGCTTCCATTGTGGAGTCAGCAATGCAAGATTGCTTAATACTTCTCCACACAACAGCTCCACCATTAAGGATGAACACAGATCCCGAAGTGGATTTCCTGGAATCCTTATCCGCTTGAAAATCGGAGTCGGTATATCCCGTCATAGTCAGGTCAATACCTGAGTATGTAAGCATCAAGTTCCTAGTTCTTCGAAGATACTTAAGAACATGCTTAACAGCAATCCAGTGCTCGGGTCCAGGGTTGGATTGGAAACGACTAACTACGCCAACGGCGAAACATATATCAGGTCTAGTGCAAAGCATAGCATACATGAGGCTTCCTACGGCAGAGGCGTAAGGAATCTTCCTCATGTCTTCAATCTCTTGTGCAGTCTTGGGAGATTGGTCCTTAGAGAGTGAAACTCCATGCCTAAAGGGTGTTTGACCCCTCTTGCAGTCTTGCATCGAGAAGCGATCCATCACCTTATCAATATAAGATGCTTGAGAGAGCGACAGGGTCCGGTTTTTCCTATCTCGAAAGATTTGGATTCCCAGAATGTATGCAGCTTCTCCTAGATCCTTCATATCGAATTGCTTTGCCAGCCAGACCTTAACCTCAGATAACTTACCCACGTCATTACCAATGAGTAGTATATCATCGACATATAGTACCAGAAACACAACTTTGCCTTCGTGTATTAACTTGTAAACACAAGGCTCATCTATTGACTGTTCAAAGCCGAAGCTCTTTACAGTTTCATCGAATCTAATATTCCATGACCTAGATGCTTGCTTTAGTCCATAAATGGACTTAAGCAACTCACAAACCTTGGTCTCTTGACCTTTATCCACGAAACCGTCTGGTTGAGCCATGTAAATGCGCTCGTCAAGATTGCCATTCAGAAAGGCTGTCTTGACATCCATTTGCCAGATCTCATAGTCGAGAGCTGCAGCTATGGATAGGAGTATGCGGATGGATTTAAGCATCGCGACTGGCGAGAAGGTTTCTTCATAGTCAATCCCTTCTTGTTGGGTATAACCCTTCGCCACAAGTCGTGCTTTGAACGTCTCAACGTTCCCATCAGGACCCCTTTTCTTCTTGTATATCCACTTACACCCTACGGGTTTAATCCCTTCAGGAAGGTCTACAAGTTTCCAGACTTTGTTGACATACATCGAGTGCATCTCAACTTTCATGGCGTCAAGCCAAAGGTTTGATTAAGAACAAGCCATTGCTTGGCTATAGGAAACAGGATCATCCATGTCGGAGACGGCTACAAGAGAGTCTCCATAAGACATGTACCTGTCAGGCTTTTGAACAGCCCTCCCACTACGTCGAAGTACTACTTGACAAGATTCTGTTGAGTTAGGTTGTGTTTCAGTTGGGGTAAGAACAGTTCTTACAGATGAGGTAGAAGCTTCCTCACCCAACTTTTTGTTGTAATCGATCTAGGGTTCAAGAAAAAGTTTAACGCTTCGTTAAGCGGCGGAATTTTAAAAATTTTCTTTTTAAGTAAAACTAGTTTTTACTAACCTAGACAAGAGCATGTACATGTAAATAAAAACTAATATGAGCTATTAAAGTTACTAACCTTTCTTGAAGCTTGAACCTTGTAGAAGCTTTTGGAAAGTTGCAACGCTCGTCTCCCCTCGCAGCACGTCTCTCTTTCTTTCCTCGGCACCTCGAGCAACCACGAAAGTTTCTATCACTAAATCACTCGAAAAGAAGGAATCAGTGAGTGGGCACTTTTAAACACTACGACTTAAGAACGAGTCTCGAAGTCGCAGAGCTAAACACTAGGTCGAGTGAGGACCTAGGTGCCAAGACAAGAAAAATCGAAAATATAAACTAGAGAGAGAGAGAGGAAGGGGCGGCCAAGTCTAGAGAGAGAAGCTCTCAATCTCTAAAACTTTGCATGAATGAAAAGTGTGGAATGAGGCTCCTATTTATAGGAGAGGTCTCACCTTCAATAAGGTAGTTTCCTCTTCTATAGAATATCACATATTCATGAGCCAATTTCCCTTTTCCTTCAAAGAGTCACACGGCCAAGACTAAGCAAGTAAGTCCTTGGATTTGTTTCCTCTTTTATTTGCTTCTCTCTTGATCCTTTTGGGCGCCTACCATGCTTTCCCCTTAGGGGAAATTTGTTTCCTCTTTTTCTTTTGGCAAGTATCTTAATACATTTATGCACAAAATAAACTCTCTTTCCTCTTGGGTAATATGGGCGCCTACACCATCTAGAAAGGGCTTCTAGAAGCTTTTCCATTTTGTTCATGACAACATGAAAAAGGCCCATTAAGAATTTTCAATAAAATTCTTATGAAATGAAATTAATTCACAAGGCCCAATTAATCATATTATGGCCGAGTGACATTAAGTCATCAAATGAACTTGTCAAAAAATTTATTGACATTCATTTCATCATTTGTCTCAAAAGACAAAAATACCCTTTTGACTATTTTCGTTCTTGTTTTGACTTAGCTTCCAGTTTAACTATTCCTATCGATGTGATTCGTGACAGTGACCTCATGGACCCAAATGAACAAAGCTTTAGCTAAACACTTGGACTCAAAAGTTCACAAACCTTTTCCAAGTTTAGCTTAATGCCAGCTGACTCCACTAAAGAGCTGACACTGAAAATCTCTCGGTTCAAATGAATTTGTTTTCTACTCAAGAATTCGACCTAATTATAATGAGCGGATCCACTGAATATTATCTATGCTACCCTTCATGAATGTCATCAGCTAGTCGGGATTTACTAAATTACCATTTTACCCTTCTAGCTGTTATTTCCTCAACTCCTTTGTCGCTTGTGAATAAGTTAGAAACAATGTATTGACGAGGAGCTAACAAGTCACATTGTTTCATCCAAAAGAGTCAGGACTCAATTTGGACACTGGCCAGTTCATTTATTCACACTCCAAGGAACAAAGCATGAGGTGACATACATTGCATTTCAGCAATCTTGTACATGAATTCCATATCTATGAGAACTTCACAAAGTTACTCATGACAGACTCACAACTTAGTACCTCACCAATAGGCCTTGTTCGGAATCACATAGTGAGTCCGAAATTTGACTTTCTCAAATGAGAATACTAAGGTGTGAAATGACATGTCTCATTTCAGGATTAAGGTAAACATGATGCAATTCATACATAGTGACTTCGAGACATAAGAGGTTAAATGGTTTGTTCTTATCTTGTCTCTAGAAGTGCACCGGTCAATTCAGTACCTTCGGAAGATACCTAGAAGAACTATAGAGTTCCTAACTCTCAATGCCTCATAACCAGACATCATAGATTCTTCTAACAATCATACTGAGGTCAATAGTCCTTTGACCCTAAGATTGCGAATATATCGTTTTAAGCAAACTACGAAGAGTTTGTTCATGCAAATCTACATTTGTCTCTTCGTAAGTTGTTAAGTTTGTTTATGGACTAAAAGACTATGGTTTTATCATAAAGCTTCAGACAAGGAAGATTGAATGAACGTTTCAACTTTATTAATGAATGAATAGGCAATTACAAGCAAGAGTCTTCATGAGACTTTATTACATCAAATGTTCAAAATAAAGACTACAACTCTTCTTGTGGGCACCATTGACAACAAACTCCCACTTGACTCAAAGAAGATGTGAGTAGTCCTACATGCCTAATCCCTCTCGAAGTTGGTCGAAGACCATGTTCGCTAGGGCCTTGGTGAATGGATCTTCCAGAGATCTACTTCACCTCCACGTCTCCGCGTTGCGCGATCTCTCGAATCAAATGGTATTTCCTCTCAATATGTTTAGAGTGCTTATGGCTTCTAGGTTCCTTTGAGTTAGCGACAGCCCCACTATTATCACAATAAAGGGTCATGGGCTCGTCGACTTTTGGAACAATTTCCAAATACTTGAGGAATTTTCTAAGCCATACAGCCTCTTTGGATGCTTCACAAGCAGCCACATATTCTGCTTCCATTGTGGAGTCAGCAATGCAAGATTGCTTAATACTCCTCCACACAACAGCTCCACCATTAAGGATGAACACAGATCCTGAAGTGGATTTCCTGGAATCCTTATCCGCTTGAAAATCGGAGTCGGTATATCCCGTCATAGTCAGGTCAGCACCTGAGTATGTAAGCATCAAGTTCCTAGTTCTTCGAAGATACTTAAGAACATGCTTAACAGCAATCCAGTGCTCGGGTCCAGGGTTTGATTGGAAACGGCTAACTACGCCAACGGCGAAACAGATGTCAGGTCTAGTGCAAAGCATAGCATACATAAGGCTTCCTACGGCAGAGGCGTAAGGAATTTTCCTCATGTCTTCAATCTCTTGTGCAGTCTTGGGAGACTGGTCCTTAGAGAGTGAAACTCCATGCCTAAAGGGTGTTTGACCCCTCTTGCAGTCTTGCATCGAGAAGCGATCCATCACCTTATCAATATAAGATGCTTGAGAGAGCGACAGGGTCTGGTTTTTCCTATCTCGAAAGATTTGGATCCCCAGAATGTACGCGGCTTCTCCTAGATCCTTCATATCAAATTGCTTTGCTAGCCAGACCTTAACCTCAGATAACTTACCCACGTCATTACCAATGAGTAGTATATCATCGACATATAGTACCAGAAACACAACTTTGCCTTCGTGTATTAACTTGTAAACACAAGGCTCATCTATTGACTGTTCAAAGCCGAAGCTCTTTACAGTTTCATCGAATCTAATATTCCATGACCTAGATGCTTGCTTTAGTCCATAAATGGATTTAAGCAACTCACAAACCTTGGTCTCTTGACCTTCATCCACGAAACCGTCTGGTTGAGCCATGTAAATGTGCTCGTCAAGATTGCCATTCAGAAAGGCTGTCTTGACATCCATTTGCCAGATCTCATAGTCGAGAGCTGCAGCTATGGATAGGAGTATGCGGATGGATTTAAGCATCGCGACTGGCGAGAAGGTTTCTTCATAGTCAATCCCTTCTTGTTGGGTATAACCCTTCGCCACAAGTCGTGCTTTGAACGTCTCGACGTTCCCATCAGGACCCCTTTTCTTCTTGTATATCCACTTACACCCTACGGGTTTAATCCCTTCAGGAAGGTCTACAAGTTTCCAGACTTTGTTGACATACATCGAGTGCATTTCAACTTTCATGGCGTCAAGCCAAAGGTTTGATTCAGAACAAGCCATCGCTTGGCTATAGGAAACAGGGTCATCCATGTCGGAGACGGCTACAAGAGAGTCTCCATAAGACATGTACCTGTCAGGCTTTTGAGTAGCCCTCCCACTACGTCTAAGTACTACTTGACGAGATTCTGATGAGTTAGGTTGTGTTTCAGTTGGGGTAAGAACAGTTCTTACAGATGAGGTAGAAGCTTCCTCACCCAACTTTTCTTCAAGCACAATTTTGCTTCTAGGTTTCGCATCCTTCATAAAGTCCTCCTCAAGGAAACGAGCATTCGTGCTAACGAAAGTCTTATCGTCCTCGGGACTATAGAAAGTAAAACCTTTGGTTTCCTTCGGATATCCTACAAACAGGCACAATTCTGACCTACTAGCCAACTTGCTAATCTTTTGCCTCAGCACGTGTGCAGGGCAACCCCAAATTCGGATGCGGCCAAGATTCACTTTACGGCCAGTCCATCGTTCATAAGGAGTACCAGGAACCGTTTTGGACGGAACTTGGTTCAGAATGTAGGCGGCTGTTTCGAGGGCATATCCCAAAAAGGAAAGCGGGAGTGATGAGTAACTCATCATCGATCTAACCATCTCCATAAGAGTTCGGTTTCTTCTCTCTGACACTCCGTTTTGTTGAGGTGTGCCAGGTGCGGTAAGCTGAGAAGCGATACCTTCTTCTTTAAGAAAGTCATCGAACTCTCGAGACATATACTCACCACCTCGATCAGATCGAAGGGTTTTGATCACTTTGCCAGTTTGCTTTTCCACTAAAGCCCTAAAGACCTTAAATACGTTAAAGGTCTCGGATTTGTGTTTAAGCAAATAGACAAACCCATATCTTGAGTAATCATCAGTGAAGGTAACGAAGTATTCGTATCCTCCACGTGCCTGTTGGTTGAGCGGACCACATACATCAGAATGTATTAGTTCCAGCAACTCAGTGGCTCTTCGACCCTTATCGGAGAAAGGGCGCTTAGTCATTTTTCCTTCTATGCAGGATTCACAAGTAGGTAATGAACCTATTGCAGAGGCTTGGAGTGGACCATCCCTCACAAGTCTCTTAATCCTATCTAGACTGATATGACCAAGTCTTAAGTGCCAGAGGTATGTTGATTTTGTTAGATCGGAGGATTCAGAAAGTTTGATCCTCTTTGGCTCCCTAATTAGATCGTTATCTATTTCGGTGTCTAAAACAGAAGGTTTAGTGGGATAGATGTAGAAAAGAGCATTCTTCATACATGCATCAGTGACAAAAGAATTATCAGGAAACGAAATACGAATTCCATTCTTAATGAACTTTAAACAATAATCTTGCTCTAGAAGACGAGCAACGGATATTAAGTTCTTCCCAAAGGTAGGAACAAAATAAACATTATTCAAGTTTAAAGTGCGGTCTTCAAAAGACAGCGTCACGGATCCCACAGCCTTCGCAGACACCAGGCTCCCATCACCCCATTTGAAACAGAACTCGCCTTCCTCTAAGCTTTTGGTTTTCTTGAAACCATTCAAGGAACAACAAATATGGTTAGTAGCAGCGGAGTCAAGAATCCACGTTGATACATTATCAGCTACTAAGCATGCTTCGGTAACTAGTACAATACTATGTTCCTTTGCTTTGAGATAGGCGGGACAGTTCTCTTTATCGGCCTTGTGAGGTCTCTTCTTAGTTCCAGAGGCGGAGGCCTTTTTGCTCAGTAGTATGTGCCTCTCCTTGATTCCTCTTTCTCTTATTGAGACCTACAGCAGTGTGAAGCTCCTTCATAAGCTCGGTAACAGTGTACTTTAGCTTTGTAATGGAGTAGTTCAGCATGAAAGTATCAAGAGACTCGGGGAGAGTTTCTAAGATCATATCTATGATATTCTTCCCATCAATCTCAGATCCTAGGATTTCCATTCTACTTAGAAAACTAATGATCAGTATCATAAAGTCTCTAACAGGAGTCCTAGCCTTTATATGACAGTTCATAAACTGTTGGACTGCTTGTTGCCTTGTTTGACGTCCTTGCCCTCCAAACATCTCAAGGAGATTGTAGAGCATTTCGGCGGCAGTCTCGATGTCACGATGTTGCTCTTTCAGCATATTGTTCATAGATGCCAAGATATAGCACCTCACAATCTCATCGGATCGAAGCCAGGCCGCTAAGGCGTCATTGTCCTCTTGAGTTGAATCATCATTCGTCAGAGGAGGACACGGGATGGTGAGTACCCATTTGTGCTTGTTAACGGTAGGTATTATGTCGAGGTTACGTTTCGAGTCTATGTAGTTTTCGTTTTCAAGTTTGTTCGAGGAAAGAAAGATAGAGAGATGGTTGAGAGACATATTGCCTATATAAGTTGAAACAAGTTTATGATTAGTCTTTGGTTTAGGATTTAAGTTTTATTAAGACTTTTGTAAAACCCAAAGGTGTTATAAACCAAACGATAATTTACTCCCTCAAGAGAAGGCCGCAAAAAATCTCCTTTTATAAGTAAATGACACATCATTAATGCTAAGCCAAGATGTCAGTACATCATTTTGACTAGCCACCTTGTAAATTGGTTTGATCACTCACATCCTTTCGCAGAGCCTTAAGGAAGGATACTAGGGATTGAGCCTAAGTGTGCAACCAACCACTTAGTCCAAAAGATCAGCTTTGAAAAACAATCCGCCGAGGGGAGGTCTTGTCATCATCGTCTCACTCTCGAACGTAGCTCATTGAGCAATGATCAGAGCAAAGCGCCCTTGAGTACTCTCATTTAAGAGAGGGCCACGAGGGTGACTCTTAGTCCGGCGACACTTGCACTTTTCATTAGTGTTGGGGATCATGGGTTACAAACAACAAGTATAACCCTCCCACTTAGTTTTTGGAGTTGGTTCATCGACTCTTATAAGTTCGGAAACAAATTTCCTAGTTAGAGAGCGACAGAGCGGACAACTAGAAGAGAATCCTAGATCGACATGTTCAGAGCAGTATTAGTGCATAAAGGCACAAGGGACATACTCGATCTTTTCCTATTTTCTATTTCGGGAAAGTGCGTGAGGGAAGTGTGAACTTCAACTCACTCGAACACTTGAAAGTTTGAGATTACACATCTTTTTATTTTTCGGCTTGTCTACAAGGAGACCTCCCACTCAAATTTTCAAGAGCATATAGATTTTGAACATATGTGATATAGATATAGTTTTGAAAACATTTTGAAAATTTATTTGATTTGGATGACAAAATATTTTCAAGTTTGAAAGTGAAAACGGTTTTTCAAAATTCAAACTAGTTTTGTAAAAATTCAATTTCAATTAATCTTTCAAAAATCAAAACTTTTAATCTTTACACATCATGTTTATAATCATATGAAAAACAATTTTGCTCAAGAAAATTTTCTCATTAGAGTTCTATAACTCATGGTAGTGGGGTTTGAAAATCCGGATTTCTAAAAAACTGGAGTTTCAGACAGCCGCGCACCTCGGAGTAAAATCGCCATATCTGGCGGCTCCGATGTCCTTTTGAGCCGAAACCGGTGGCATTGGACAGAGGACAGACAGAGCTTTAATTTGATTCAAGAATCATTAAATTTCGATTTCTGAGCAGAGAGTTATGCCGCTTTTAATGCGGGTTTACATTCCAGCTCGAAGAAAAAGAAATAAATTAAAGCTTCGTCCTTTTAGGTGCGAAAAAGAATCGAGTGTAACGGAACGTTTTAAGATGTTGTTTAAAGCTTTTATTTGTGTTTTATTAGCAGGGTAATAACATAGAATAAAAGAAATAACAACATGCATAAAACGATTCAAGTAAATAAACGAAACTAGCAAGAAAATAAAACTAGTCACAAAATTTACTCGAAAATTCTCAAACCTTTAAAACACGTTTTTCAATATAAAAAATTAAAAACTTTTAGAACTGATTCTAATGTGTTTTAACATCATCCCAAACTCATAGAAAATCAACATGGTTTTTAATTTAAAGGCATGAGCAATAAATTAAAAAAAAATCTAAGATTACAATTCTAACTTGTCACAAAATTAGTAAACTTTCGAAAACGATTTTCAAGCTCATAATTTAAAAACATGCACATGCATTCCTTTGACCATAGCTCTGATACCATTTGTTGGAATCGATCTAGGGTTTAAGAAAAAGTTTAACGCTTCGTTAAGCGGCGGAATTTTAAAAATTTTCTTTTTAAGTAAAACTAGTTTTTACTAACCTAGACAAGAGCATGTACATGTAAATAAAAACTAATATGAGCTATTAAAGTTACTAACCTTTCTTGAAGCTTGAACCTTGTAGAAGCTTTTGGAAAGTTGCAACGCTCGTCTCCCCTCGCAGCACGTCTCTCTTTCTTTCCTCGGCACCTCGAGCAACCACGAAAGTTTCTATCACTAAATCACTCGAAAAGAAGGAATCAGTGAGTGGGCACTTTTAAACACTACGACTTAAGAACGAGTCTCGAAGTCGCAGAGCTAAACACTAGGTCGAGTGAGGACCTAGGTGCCAAGACAAGAAAAATCGAAAATATAAACTAGAGAGAGAGAGAGGAAGGGGCGGCCAAGTCTAGAGAGAGAAGCTCTCAATCTCTAAAACTTTGCATGAATGAAAAGTGTGGAATGAGGCTCCTATTTATAGGAGAGGTCTCACCTTCAAAGGTAGTTTCCTCTTCTATAGAATATCACATATTCATGAGCCAATTTCCCTTTTCCTTCAAAGAGTCACACGGCCAAGACTAAGCAAGTAAGTCCTTGGATTTGTTTCCTCTTTTATTTGCTTCTCTCTTGATCCTTTTGGGCGCCTACCATGCTTTCCCCTTAGGGGAAATTTGTTTCCTCTTTTTCTTTTGGCAAGTATCTTAATACATTTATGCACAAAATAAACTCTCTTTCCTCTTGGGTAATATGGGCGCCTACACCATCTAGAAAGGGCTTCTAGAAGCTTTTCCATTTTGTTCATGACAACATGAAAAAGGCCCATTAAGAATTTTCAATAAAATTCTTATGAAAAGAAATTAATTCACAAGGCCCAATTAATCATATTATGGCCGAGTGACATTAAGTCATCAAATGAACTTGTCAAAAAATTTATTGACATTCATTTCATCATTTGTCTCAAAAGACAAAAATACCCTTTTGACTATTTTCGTTCTTGTTTTGACTTAGCTTCCAGTTTAACTATTCCTATCGATGTGATTCGTGACAGTGACCTCATGGACCCAAATGAACAAAGCTTTAGCTAAACACTTGGACTCAAAAGTTCACAAACCTTTTCCAAGTTTAGCTTAATGCCAGCTGACTCCACTAAAGAGCTGACACTGAAAATCTCTCGGTTCAAATGAATTTGTTTTCTACTCAAGAATTCGACCTAATTATAATGAGCGGATCCACTGAATATTATCTATGCTACCCTTCATGAATGTCATCAGCTAGTCGGGATTTACTAAATTACCATTTTACCCTTCTAGCTGTTATTTCCTCAACTCCTTTGTCGCTTGTGAATAAGTTAGAAACAATGTATTGACGAGGAGCTAACAAGTCACATTGTTTCATCCAAAAGAGTCAGGACTCAATTTGGACACTGGCCAGTTCATTTATTCACACTCCAAGGAACAAAGCATGAGGTGACATACATTGCATTTCAGCAATCTTGTACATGAATTCCATATCTATGAGAACTTCACAAAGTTACTCATGACAGACTCACAACTTAGTACCTCACCAATAGGCCTTGTTCGGAATCACATAGTGAGTCCGAAATTTGACTTTCTCAAATGAGAATACTAAGGTGTGAAATGACATGTCTCATTTCAGGATTAAGGTAAGCATGATGCAATTCATACATAGTGACTTCGAGACATAAGAGGTTAAATGGTTTGTTCTTATCTTGTCTCTAGAAGTGCACCGGTCAATTCAGTACCTTCGGAAGATACCTAGAAGAACTATAGAGTTCCTAACTCTCAATGCCTCATAACCAGACATCATAGATTCTTCTAACAATCATACTGAGGTCAATAGTCCTTTGACCCTAAGATTGCGAATATATCGTTTTAAGCAAACTACGAAGAGTTTGTTCATGCAAATCTACATTTGTCTCTTCGTAAGTTGTTAAGTTTGTTTATGGACTAAAAGACTATGGTTTTATCATAAAGCTTCAGACAAGGAAGATTGAATGAACGTTTCAACTTTATTAATGAATGAATAGGCAATTACAAGCAAGAGTCTTCATGAGACTTTATTACATCAAATGTTCAAAATAAAGACTACAACTCTTCTTGTGGGCACCATTGACAACACTTTTCTTCAAGCACAATTTTGCTTCTAGGTTTCGCATCCTTCATAAAGTCCTCCTCAAGGAAACGAGCATTCGTGCTAACGAAAGTCTTATCGTCCTCGGGACTATAGAAAGTAAAACCTTTGGTTTCCTTCGGATATCCTACAAACAGGCACAATTCTGACCTACTAGCCAACTTGCTAGTCTTTTGCCTCAGCACGTGTGCAGGGCAACCCCAAATTCGGATGCGGCCAAGATTCACTTTACGGCCAGTCCATCGTTCATAAGGAGTACCAGGAACCGTCTTGGACGGAACTTGGTTCAGAATGTAGGCGGCTGTTTCGAAGGCATATCCCCAAAAGGAAAGCGGGAGTGATGAGTAACTCATCATTGATCTAACCATCTCCATAAGAGTTCGGTTTCTTCTCTCTGACACTCCGTTTTGTTGAGGTGTGCCAGGTGCGGTAAGCTGAGAAGCGATACCTTCTTCTTTAAGAAAGTCATCAAACTCTCCAGACATATACTCACCACCTCGATCAGATCGAAGGGTTTTGATCACTTTGCCAGTTTGCTTTTCCACTAAAGCCCTAAAGACCTTAAATACGTTAAAGGTCTCGGATTTGTGTTTAAGCAAATAGACAAACCCATATCTTGAGTAGTCATCAGTGAAGGTAACGAAGTATTCGTATCCTCCACGTGCCTGTTGGTTGAGCGGACCACATACATCAGAATGTATTAGTTCCAACAACTCAGTGGCTCTTCGACCCTTATCGGAGAAAGGTCGCTTAGTCATTTTTCCTTCTATGCAGGATTCACAAGTAGGTAGTGAACCTATTGCAGAGGCTTGGAGTGGACCATCCCTCACAAGTCTCTTAATCCTATCTAGACTGATATGACCAAGTCTTAAGTGCCAGAGGTATGTTGATTTTGTTAGATCGGAGGATTCAGAAAGTTTGATCCTCTTTGGCTCCCTAATTAGATCATTATCTATTTCGGTGTCTAAAAGAGAAGGTTGAGTGGGATAGATGTAGAAAAGAGCATTCTTCATACATGCATCAGTGACAAAAGAATTATCAGGAAATGAAATACGAATTCCATTCTTAATGAACTTTAAACAATAATCTTGCTCACGAAGACGAGCAACGGATATTAAGTTCTTCCCAAAGGTAGGAACAAAATAAACATTATTCAAGTTTAAAGTGCGGTCTTCAAAAGACAGCGTCACGGATCCCACAGCCTTTGCAGACACCAGGCTCCCATCACCCCATTTGAAACAGAACTCGCCTTCCTCTAAGCTTTTGGTTTTCTTGAAACCAACAAATATGGTTAGTAGCAGCGGAGTCAAGAATCCACGTTGATACATTATCACCTACTAAGCATGCTTCGGTAACTAGTACAATACTATGTTCCTTTGCTTTGAGATAGGCATGACAGTTCTTTTTATCGGCTTTGTGAGGTCTCTTCACAGTTCCAGAGGCGGAGGCTTTTGCTCAGTAGCATGTGCCTCGCCTTGATTCCTCTTTCTCTTAGTGAAACCTACAGCAGTGTGAAGTTCCTCCATAAGCTTGGTAACAGTGTACTCTAGCTTGTTAATGGAGTAGTTCATCTTGAAGGTATCAAGAGATGCGGGGAGAGTTTCTAAGATCACATCTATGACATTCTTCCCATCAATCTCAGATCCTAGGATTTCCATTTTACTCAGATGACTAATGATCAATATCATAAAGTCTCCAACAGGAGTCCTAGCCTGCATATGACAGTTCATAAACTGTCGAACTGCTTGTAGCCTTGTTTGACGTCCTTGCCCTCCAAACAACTCAAGGAGATTGTAGAGCATTTCGGCGGCAGTCTCGATGTCACGATGTTGCTCTTTCAGCATATTGTTCATAGATGCCAAGATATAGCACCTCACAATCTCATCGGATCGAAGCCAGGCCACTAAGGCGTCATTGTCCTCTTGAGTTGAATCATCATTCGTCGGAGGAGGACACGGGGTGGTGAGTACCCATTTGTGCTTGTTAACGGTAGGTATTATGTCGAGGTTACGTTTCGAATCTACGTAGTTTTCATTTTCGAGTTTGATCGAGGAAAGAAAGATTGAGAGATGGTTGAGAGACATATTGCCTATATAAGTTGAAACAAGTTTATGATTAGTCTTTGGTTTAGGATTTAAGTTTTATTAAGACTTTTGTAAAATCCAAAGGTGTTATAAACCAAACGATAATTTACTCCCTCAAGAGAAGGCCGCAAAAAATCTCCATTTATAAGTAAATGACACATCATTAATCCTAAGCCAAGATGTCAATACATCTATTTTGACTAGCCACCTTGTAAATTGGTTTGATCACTCACATCCTTTCGCAGAGCCTCAAGGGAGGATACTAGGGATTGAGCCTAAGCGTGCAACCAACCACTTAGTCCAAAAGATCAGCTTTGAAAAACAATCCCCCAAGGGGAGGCCTTGCCATCATTGCATCACTCTCGGACGTAGCTCATTGAGCAATGATCGAAGCAATAACGCCTTGGAGTACTCACATTTAAGTGAGGGTCGCAAGAGCGGCTCTTAGTCCCACGTTATTGCATCTTTCACTAGTGTTGGGGATCACGGGTTACAAACAACGAATATAACCCTCCCACTTAGTTTTTGGAGTTGGTTCATCGACTCTTTTAAGTTCGGAAACAAATTTCCTAGTTAGAGAGCGACAGAGCGGACAACTAGAAGAGAATCCTAGATCGACATGTTCAGAGCAGTATTAGTGCATAAAGGCACAAGGGACATACTCGATCTTTTCCTATTTTCTATTTCGGGAAAGTGCGTGAGGGAAGTGTGAACTTCAACTCACTCGAACACTTGAAAGTTTGAGATTACACATCTTTTTATTTTTCGGCTTGTCTACAAGGAGACCTCCCACTCAAAATTTCAAGAGCATATAGATTTTGAACATATGTGATATAGATATAGTTTTGAAAACATTTTGAAAACTTATTTGATTTGGATGACAAAATATTTTCAAGTTTGAAAGTGAAAACGGTTTTTCAAAAATTCAAACTAGTTTTGTAAAAATTCAATTTCAATTAATCTTTCAAATATCAAAACTTTTAATCTTTACACATCATGTTTATAATCATATGAAAAACATTTTTGCTCAAGAAAATTTTCTCATTAGAGTTCTATAACTCATGGTAGTGGGGTTTGAAAATCCGGATTTCTAAAAAACTAGAGTTTCAGACAGCCGCGCACCTCGGAGTAAAATCGCCATATATGGCGGCTCCGATGTCCTTTTCAGCCGAAACCGGTGGCATTGGACAGAGGACAGACAGAGATTTAATTTGATTCAAGAATCATTAAATTTCGATTTCTGAGCAGAGAGTTATGCCGCTTTTAATACGGGTTTACATTCCAGCTCGAAGAAAAAGAAATAAATTAAAGCTTCGTCCTTTTAGGTGCGAAAAAGAATCGAGTGTAACGGAACGTTTTAAGATGTTGTTTAAAGCTTTTATTTGTGTTTTATTAGCAGGGTAATAACATAGAATAAAATAAATAACAACATGCATAAAACGATTCAAGTAAATAAACGAAACTAGCAAGAAAATAAAACTAGTCACAAAATTTACTCGGAAATTCTCAAACCTTTAAAACACGTTTTTCAATATAAAAAATTAAAAACTTTTAGAACTGATTCTATTGTGTTTTAACATCATCCCAAACTCATAGAAAATCAACATGGTTTTTAATTTAAAGGCATGAGCAATAAATTAAAAAAAAATCTAAGATTACAATTCTAACTTGTCACAAAATTAGTAAACATTCGAAAACGATTTTCAAGCTCATAATTTAAAAACATGCACATGCATTCCTTTGACCATAGCTCTGATACCATTTGTTGGAATCGATCTAGGGTTTAAGAAAAAGTTTAACGCTTCGTTAAGCGGCGGAATTTTAAAAATTTTCTTTTTAAGTAAAACTAGTTTTTACTAACCTAGACAAGAGCATGTACATGTAAATAAAAACTAATATGAGCTATTAAAGTTACTAACCTTTCTTGAAGCTTGAACCTTGTAGAAGCTTTTGGAAAGTTGCAACGCTCGTCTCCCCTCGCAGCACGTCTCTCTTTCTTTCCTCGGCAACTCGAGCAACCACGAAAGTTTCTATCACTAAATCACTCGAAAAGAAGGAATTAGTGAGTGGGCACTTTTAAACACTACGACTTAAGAACGAGTCTCAAAGTCGCAGAGCTAAAGACTAGGTCGAGTGAGGACCTAGGTGCCAAGACAAGAGAAAACCGAAAATAAACTAGAGAGAGAGAGAAGAGGACTTCGGCCAAGTTCTAGAGAGAGAGTCTGTCAAATCTCTTAAACTTGGATGAATGAATTGTGAGGAAATGAGGCTCCTATTTATAGGAGAGGTCTCACCTTCAATAAGGTAATTTCCTCTTCTATAGAATATCACATATTCATGAGCAAAATAACCCTTATTTCCCATTCCTCTTAGGCGCCCAAGGCAGCCTTCTAGAAGGCTAGGATTTGTTTCCTTTTTTGTTCCTTGGCTTGCCTTTTACTCTTATGGCCGAAATTCTATATGCATCCTTATGTAATTTGTTTCCTCTTTTTCTTTTGGCAAGTATCTAAATACATTTATGCACAAAATAAATTCTCTCTCTTTGGGTATTTGGGCGCCTATGACTTCTAGAAAGCCTTCTAGATTTTTCTTCATTTGTTCATAACAACATAAGAAAAGCCCATTAAGAATTTTCCATAAAATTCTCATGAAATGAAATTAATTCACGAGGCCCAATGATCAAGTCATGGCCGAGTGAAACACGTCATAAAATGACCTTGTCAAAAAATTTATTGACATTCATTTCATCCTTTGTCTCAAAAGACAAAAATACCCTTTTGACTATTTTCGTTCTTGTTTTGGCTTAGCTTCCAGTTTAACTATTCATATCGATGTGATTCGTGACAGTGACCTCATGGACCCAAATGAACAAAGCTTTAGCTAAACACTTGGACTCAAAGGTTCACAAACCTTTTCCAAGTTTAGCTTAATGCCAACTGACTCCACTAAAGATCTGACACTGAAAATCTCTCGGTTCAAATGAATTTATTTTCTACTCAAGAATTCACCTAATTGTAATGAGCGGATCCACTGAATATTATCTATGCTACCCTTCATGAATGTCATCAGCTAGTCGGGATTTACTAAATTACCATTTTACCCTTCTAGCTGTTATTTCCTCAACTCCTTTGTCGCTTGTGAATAAGTTAGAAACAATGTATTGACGAGGAGCTAACAAGTCACATTGTTTCATCCAAAAGAGTCAGGACTCAATTTGGACACTGGCCAGTTCATTTATTCACACTCCAAGGAACAAAGCATGAGGTGACATACATTGCATTTCAGCAATCTTGTACATGAATTCCATATCTATGAGAACTTCACAAAGTTACTGATGACATACTCACAACTTAGTATTTCACCAATAGGCCCTGTTCGGAATGACATAGTGAGTCCGAACTCTAACTTTCTCAAATGAGAGTACTAAGGTGTGAAATGGCATGTCTCATTTCAGGATTAAGGTAAGCATGATGCAATTCATACATAGTGACTTCGAGACATAAGAGGTTAAATGGTTTGTTCTTATATTGTCTCTAGAAGTGCACTGGTCAATTCAGTACCTTCGGAAGATACCTAGAAGAACTATAGAGTCCCCAACTCTCAATGCCTCATAACCAGACATCATAGATTCTTCTAACAATCATACTGAGGTCAATAGTCCTTTGACCCTAAGATTGCGAATATATCGTTTTAAGCAAACTACGAAGAGTTTGTTCATGCAAATCTACATTTGTCTCTTCGTAAGTTGTTGAGTTTGTTTATGGACTAAAAGACTAAGGTTTTATCATAAAGCTTCAAGCAAAGAAGATTGAATGAATGTTTCAACTTTTTATTAATGAATAAGCAATTACAAGCAAGAGTCTTCGTAAGACTATATGACATCAAATGTACATAAATAGACACTACTACTCTTCTTGTGGGCACCATTGTCAACATTCCCACCCTGGTGACGCTTCCCCGTCTGCATTCGAAAGATCGGCCCTTATTCCCCAGGCGCGAGCGCGGGTCTCTACTTTGGCTTACCTGTTCTTCAGGTCGCTCCAGGTGTTTGTTCGAGGAGCGGGACTCGACTCTAGGAGACTGACTCAAGGCTCGATTCGAGGAGCGAAGCTCGACTCGAGGAGACTGACTCAAGGCTCGACTCGAGGAGCGAAGCTCGACTCGAGGAGACTGAATCAAGTCTCAACTCAAGGAGTGAAGCTCAACTCGGGGAGCCGACTCAAGTCTCAACTCGAGGAGAATGACTTGATGAGAGGGGTGATCCTCGACTCGAGGGGGATGACTCGAGGAGAGTGACTCGACTCGAGGAGCATGGCTCGACTCGAGGAGGGCGTCTCGACTCGAGGAGCAGTGCTCGACTCAAGGAGAATGATTTGACTCAAGGAGCAAGACTCGACTCAAGGAGAGCGACACGACTATGAGGAGCGATGCTCGACTCAAGGACAATGACTCGACTCGAGGGGCAAGGCTCGACCCAAGGAGGGCGACTTGACTTAAGGAGCGATGCTCGACTTGAGGAGACTGACTCGGTGGGAGTGACTCAGCTCGAGGAGCAAGGCTCAGCTCGAGGATAATGACTTGACTCAGGCAGCAAGGCTTGACTCAAGGAGAGCGTGCCTCGACTCGAGGAGCGAAGCTTGACTCGAGGAGAATGAATCGACTCGAGGAGCGCGTCTCGACTCGAGGAGACTGACTCGTTTCAAGGAGCGAGATTCGACTCAAGGAGAATGACTCGACTCGAAGAGAATGTTTCGACTCGAGGAGCGAAGCTCGACTCGAGGAGAATGACTCGACTCGAGGAGCAAGGCTCGCCTCGAGGAGAGTGACTTGTCTCGAGGAGCGAAGCTCGACTCGAGGGGAATGACTCGGCTCGAGGAGCGAAGCTCGACTCGAGGTGAATGGTTCGATTTGAGGAGCAAGGCTCGACTCGAGGAGAATGACTCAACGCGAGGAGCGAGGCTCGACTCAAGGGGAATGACTTGACTTGAGGAGCGAAGCTCAACTAGAGGAGACTGACTCGACTCGAGAAGCGAAGCTCGACTTTGAGGAGAATGACTCGACTCAAGGAGCGAAGCTCGACTCGAGGAGAATGACTCGACCCGAGGAGCGGTGCTCGACTCAAGGAGAATGGTTCAGTTCGAGGAGAATGACTCGAGTCGAGGAGAGAAGCTTGACTCGAGAAGAATGACTTGTCTCGTGGAGCGAAGCTCGACTCGAGGAGAGTGACTTGTCTCGAGGAGCAAAGCTCGACTTGAGGAGACTCGACTCGAGGAGCGAAGTTCGACTCGAGGAGAATGACTCAACTTGAGGAGCGAGGCTCGACTCAAGGGGAATGACTTGACTCGAGGAGCGAAGCTCAACTCGAGGAGACTGACTCGACTCGAGGAGGATGACTCGACTTGAGGAGCGAAGCTCGACTCGAGGAGGATGACTCGACTCGAGGAGCGAAGTTCGACTCGAGGAGAGTGACTTGTCTCGAGGAGCGAAGCTCGACTCGAGGAGGATGGCTCGACTCGAGGAGCAAAGTTTGACTCGAGGAAAATGGTTTGACTCAAGGAGCGAAGCTCGACTTCGAGGAGAATGACTCGACTCAAGGAGCGAAGCTCGACTCGAGGAGAATGACTCGACCCGAGGAGCGGGGCTCGACTCGAGGAGAACGGTTTAGTTCGAGGAGAATGACTCGACCCAAGGAGAGAAGCTTGACTCGAGGAGAATGACTTGTCTCGTTGAGCGAAGCTCGACTCGAGGGGAGTGACTTGTCTCGAGGAGCGAAGCTCGACTCGAGGAGGATGGCTCGACTCGAGGAGCTAAGTTCGACTCGAGGAGAATGGTTTGATTTGAGGAGCAACGCTCGACTCGAGGAGAGTGACTCAACTCGAGGAGCGAGGCTCGACACAAGGGGAATGACTCGACTCGAGGAGCGAAGCTCAACTCGAGGAGAATGACTTGACTCGAGGAGCATGACTCGACTCGAGGAGCGAAGTCTCAGCTACTTCAGGCCGAGCGAGGTTCCTGCTCAGTGGCGGGGTTCGCGAGTTTTTGCGAGCAGCTTCAATTAACTCGCATGGAACGGGGATTCTCCCAAGGTGAGTGTGATCGTGTTTAGTTGGCGATGGCGAAGATGGCATGAACTGCGCCTTGTACGGCGGTTCAGGTGCGTTGCGATTTAGTCATCATATGCAACGCCTCGTGGCGACTCAGAGCGCGTTGTGAGAGACGGTTCTGTGCGTCGCTTAGGTGTCTTAGGCGCAATGCAAGGGATGGCCAAGATACATCATGCAGGCTTCTTAGGTGTGCCGTATAGGCATTTTAGATGAGCCATGTAGGCATCTTGGTTGCGCCATGTAGGCGTTTTAGGTTGCGCCATGTAGGCGTCTTGGGCTGCGCCATGTAGGCATCTTACGTGCGCCATGTAGGCGTCTTAAGTGCGCCATGTAGGCGTCTTATAGGTTGCGCCTTTACGCATCTTACCTGCGCCATGTAGGCGTCTTAGGTTGCACCGTGTAGGCGTCTTATAGGTTGCGCCTTTACGCGTCATACGTGCGCCATGTAGGCGTCTTAAGTGCGCCAAGTAGGCGTCTTATAGGTTGCGCCTTTACGCGTCTTACGTGCGCCATGTAGGCGTCTTGAATGCGCCATGTAGGCGTCTTATAGGTTGCGCCTTTACGCGTCTTACGTGCGCCATGTAGGCGTCTTAAGTGCGCCATGTAGGCGTCTTATAGGTTGCGCCTTTACGCGTCTTACGTGCGCCATGTAGGCGTCTTAAGTGCGCCATGTAGGAATTTTAGGTTGCGCCGCGAGGGACGTCTTTAGCCTGCATCTCGGGGATGTCTTACAGTGCGCCGCTGGGGCGTCTTAGCCTGCATCACAGGGATGTCTTACGGCACGCCGCGGAGGCGTCGTAGCCTACATCGCGGGGATGTCTTATGGCGCGCCGCGGAGGCGTCTTAGCCTGCATCGCGGGGATGTCTTACGGCGCGCCGCGGAGGCGTTTTAGCCGGCATCTCTGGGATGGCTTATGGCGCGCCGCGGAGGCGTCTTAGCCTGCATCTCTGGGATGGCTTATGGCACGCCATGGAGGCGTTTTAGCCGGCATCTCTGGGATGGCTTATGGCGCGCCGCGGAGGCGTCTTAGCCTGCATCTCTGGGATGGCTTATGGCACGCCGTGGAGGCGTCTTCAGCATGCATCTCGTGGATGTCTTACGGCCCGCCGCGAAGGCGTCTTGGTTGAACGCTCGTTCCCGTTTGTGTTCGGGTGTTTTGTCTTGGTGGAGCGTGCTTTCTTTTTGCGGAGGGTACTTTCTTGAGGATTTTGAGCGTACTTACCGTTGCCTATATCACTAGCCCCCCGAGTTTTGGGTTTACAATCGTATTTTGATGATCGAAAATCTTTGAAAAAGTGGATTTTGAAAGAAAAACCTCGAACTTTATTAATATTGCAAAAATTTGAAATCCTAAAACGTTGGCTCGTAGGCCTTATTGAATGTTGGAAAGCAAAGAAATAAAATGGGGGGAAGTGCTGGCTATTGGTAGTACTGTCTCAAGTGTTGCGCATTCGACAGGCGACAGATCGGTGCTTCGTCTGTGTATTTGATGTAGTAGGTCCCGTCATGTATGACTTAGAGGACTCTGCATGGTCCCTCTCTGCTTGGGATGAGGACGTCGGCACCTTGCACTTGGGTGTCATGCAGATGTCTTCGTGGACTTCGCGGAGGACCTTGGTCGACTCGACGCTATCTCTGAATTGGGAGATCGTGTTAACCGTCTTTCTAGCGGCCTTTCCATCGATTCCTTGGATGTAGCATACTCTGGCTTGGGATTGGTCGCCAGCCATGATGCCGATTCCATCCTCGGCGGGGAACTTCACCAGTAGGTGGTATGTTGAAGTAATAGCCCATAGTCGGTTCAACGTGGGTCGCCCAATGATGACATTATACGGCGACTCCTGATCAACCACTAGGAATGGGACCGTGTGAACGACTTCAATGCCTCCGGGAGTTCCGAAGGTGACCGGTAGATCGATGATGCCTTCGGTCGTGACTCTCTCCCCAGTGAACCCGAATAGAGGCGTTTGGGTCGGAGTTGGGCGTAGCCCCCCGAGCTTCATGCGCTCTAGGGTGGACTTGAAAATTATGTCGGCAACACTGCCGTTGTCGATGAGAACTCTTTTCACCAAGTTGTTAGCCACTTGGGCTTTGAGAACTATCGCGTCATTGTGCGGATGCACAACTCGCTTGGTAAATCATCTCATCAGACACGGACGGAGGCTCTTCGTGCGTAAAGTTTAAGGCTCGATTCGAGGAGCGAAGCCCGATTCGAGGAGAGTGACAAGTCTCGAGAAGCATGGCTCGACTCGAGGAGAACGACTCGACTCGAGGAGCGAGGCTCAACTCGAGGAGAATGACTCGACTCGAGGGGCGAAGATCGACTTGAAGAGAATGACTCGTCTCGAGGAGCAAGGCTCGACTCGAGGAGAATGACTCGACTCGAGGAGCGAGGCTCGACTTCGAGGAGAATGACTCGACTCAAGGAGCGAGGCTCGACTCGAGGAGAATGACTCGTCTCAAGGAGCGAAGCTCGACTCGAGGAGAATGACTTGACCCGAGAAGAATGACTCGACTCGAGGAGCAAGGCTCGACTCGAGGAGGATGACTCGACTCGAGGAGCGATGCTCGACTCGAGGAGAATGACCTGACTCGAGGAGCGATGCTCGACTCGAGGAGAATGACTCGACTCGAGGAGCGATGCTCGACTCGACGAGAATGACTCGACTCGAGGAGCAAGGCTCGACTCGAGGAGGATGACTCGACTCGAGGAACGATGCTCGACTCGAGGAGAATGACTCAGCTCGAGGAGCAAGGCTCGACTCGAGGAGGATGACCTGACTCGAGGAGCGAAGCTCGACTCGAGGAGAATGACTTGTCTCGAGGAGCGAAGCTCGACTCGAGGAGAATGACTAGTCTTGAGGAGCGAAGCTCGACTCGAGGAGAATGACTCGTCTCGAGGAGCAAGGCTCGACTCGAGGAGTGCGACTCGTCTCGAAGAGCATGGCTCGGCTCGAGGAGTATGACTCGTCTCGAGGAGCAAGGCTCGACTCGAGGAGAATGACTCAACTCAAGGAGCGAAGCTCGACTCGAGGAGAATGACTCGTCTTGAGGAGCGAGGCTCGACACGAGGAGAATGACTCGTCTCGAGGAGCAAGGCTCGACTCGAGGAGAATGACTCAACTCAAGGAGCGAAGCTCGACTCGAGGAGAATGACTCGACTCGAGGAGCGATGCTCGACTCGAGGAGCAAGGCTCGACTCGAGGAGGATGACCCGACTCGAGGAGCGAAGCTCGACTCGAGGGGAACGACTAGACTCGAGGAGCAAGGCTCGACTCGAGGAGGATGACTCGACTCGAGGAGCGAAGCTCAACTCGAGGAGGATGGCTCGACTCGAGGAGAACGACTCGACTCGAGGAGCAAGGCTCGACTCGAGGAGGATGACTCGACTCGAGGAGCGAAGCTTGACTCGAGGAGGATGGCTCGACTCGAGGAGCGAAGCTCGACTCGAGGAGAATGACTTGTCTCGAGGAGCGAAGCTCGACTCGAAGAGAATGACTCGTCTCAAGGAGCAAGGCTGGACTCGAGGAGTGTGACGCGTCTCAAAGAGCATGGCTCGGCTCGAGGCGTATGACTCGACTCAAGGAGCGAGGCTTTACTCGAAGAGAATGACTCGTCTCGAGGAGCGAAGCTCGATTCGAGGAGAATGACTCGTCTCAAGGAGCAAGGCTCGACTCGAGGAGTGTGACTCGTCTCGAAGAGCATGGCTCGGCTCGGGGCGTATGACTCGACTCAAGGAGCGAGGCTTGACTCGAAGAGAATGACTCCTCTCGAGGAGCGAAGCTCGATTCAAGGAGAATGACTCGTCTCGAGGAGCAAGGCTCGACTCGAGGAGTGTGACTCGTCTCGAAGAGCATGGCTCGACTCGAGGAGTATGACTCGATTCGAGGAGCGATGCTCGACTCGCCTTCCTAGTCAGTCGGTTGCGGTACCTCACGTTCTTCGCCTTTAGTTGGTGGATACTCTCCTCCAACTCCGTGATGCGGTCGTCCCTGCAATCAGGAGATGGAGATGGTGAGCGGGTCGAGCTCTCTTCGTGGAGCGACTCTTCGTCACCATGCGCTTGGGAGCGCAAGAAGTATTTCTCGGTCCCAGTGACGTTATCGGGGTTGTTAACGCCCTCAGAACGTACGGGTGGTTGAGCGCTCATCTTTTCTCAAGTTCGAGAAAGTTGAGTTTGTAGAAGAAAAGAAGAAGATGAACAGAAGGAATTCGGGCTGAATAGGTCGGGAAGTCCCCTCCTTCTAGCGCCAAAATGTTGTCGCACGAAAATGAACAACTATTTAAAACCTCGGGCGGTTCGATCCAAGGCCGGACCAAGTGATCGCACCCGGGCCAAGAGTGTGAACTCGATAGTCTCGAGCTAGGGTTTTCTCCGATCAACCCGCCTCTCGGGAGAGGTAAGGGGTGAGGAGGAGGAGTGACCGTGCCTTGGGTGTCGGCTGCCTACGTACCCGTGTATGGGATCAGGTCAGAACGTAGTTCAAGCGTGAAAGACGCTGTATGAGACGCAGAGCCTTGATGGAGAAGCATACTCGACGAAGGAGACGGAGCGCGAGAGAGAATGTGTGTTTTCTCTCTTTTGGAGACGTGGAAGACTCTAAGTCAAGAGTTCCTTGTTGTGGCGGAGATTCCGGACGCGTAGGCGATTCCTAGTCGGAAATGCCGGACGCGTAGGCGATTTCTTGTCAGAAATGGCGGACACGTCTAGGGTGCTAGACGCGTAGGCAATTTTCAGTAGAAAGTCGTTAGAGCACTCGTGGGCTCAAGATTAATCGCTCGATCAAGAGAGGGAGCACTCGGGAGTCCCCAGAAAGTGCTTCAGAATCTCTGAGAGCGAGAAATCTTGGAGATTCCGCTTCAGGCCAAGGATGGCATCTAGAGAAGCGGAGAGAAGTCTCAAGTTCCTTGAGAAAGAATGGGATGGCTTTCCCCTCAATGAGAGGGGGTATTTATAGGTGTTTGAGGGCCTTAGAAGGCTTCTTTTTCGTCCATGTGGGACTAGGAACGCGCGCGCCGTCAACTCGAGGCGCACGGCGTGCGCGGCGCAAAACACGCGGCGCGCGGGTCGTCTGGCGCGGCGCGCGGGTCACTGGACGCGGCGCAGGATGCGCGGCGCATGGAGCGCGCGGTGCGGGCGCGTCTTGGCGCGGCGCGCGCCTGCCTAGCGCGGCGCGCAACCTTCCTGGTGCGGCGCACGGCTTGCTGCATGGCTGGCCGGCGCAACGTGCTGCGCGCGCGGCGAATGACTCGTCTTGCCGGACTCTTGTGGGCCTTTAGGGGTCTTCGAATACCATTCTTGCCACGTGAAATATGAAGGTTTCCTCTTGAGGAGAACGACTCGAGGCTCGACTCGAGGAGCGACTCGAGGAGCGACCCGAGGCTCGACTCGAGGAATGACTTGAGGGTCGACTCGAGGAGAACGACTCGAGGCTCGACTCGACGAACGACTCGAGGCTCGACTCGAGGAACGACTCGAGGCTCGACTCGAGGAACAACTCAAAGCTCGACTCGAGGAGCAACCCGAGGCAAGACTCGACGAACGTGAGGATTTGGTACGAGGACTTGTCAGTCGACTCGTGAGAGAAGGCTTGCCGCTCTTCAGGACCTCCGGCATGACCATCGGCCCTTTGAACGGCGTGTCTTCTTGGCGTCTCGGGTTTTCCGAAAACGACCGACAACACTACTAGCCAACTTGCTAGTCTTTTGCCTAAGCACGTGTGCGGGGCAACCCCAAATTTTGATGTGGCCAAGATTTACTTTACGGCCAGTCCATCGTTCATAGGGAGTACCAGGAACCGTCTTGGACGGAAATTGGTTCAAAATATAAGCGGCTGTTTCGAGGGCATATCCCCAAAAGGAGAGAGGGAGTGATGAGTAACTCATCATTGATCTAACCATCTCCATAAGAGTTCGGTTCCTTCTCTCTGACACTCCATTTTGTTGAGGTGTGCCAGGTGCGGTAAGCTGAGCAGCGATACCTTCTTCTTTAAGAAAGTCATCGAACTCTCCAGACATATACTCACCACCTCGATCAGATCGAAGGGTTTTGATTACTTTTCCAGTTTGCTTTTCCACTAAAGCCCTAAAGACCTTAAATATGTTAAAGGTCTCGGATTTGTATTTGAGTAAATAGACAAAACCATATCGCGAGTAATCATCGGTGAAGGTAACGAAGTATTCGTATCCTCCACGTGCTTGTTGGCTGAGCGGACCACATACATCAGAATGTACTAGTTCCAACAACTCAGTGGCTCTTCGACCCTTATCAGAGAAAGGTCGCTTAGTCATTTTTCCGTCTATGCAGGATTCACAAGTAGGTAGTGAACCTATTGCAGAGGCTTGGAGTGGACCGTCCCTCACAAGTCTCTTAATCCTATCTAGACTGATATGACCAAGTCTTAAGTGCCATAGGTATGTTGATTTTGTTAGATCGGAGGATTCAGAAAGTTTGATCCTCTTTGGCTCCCTTATTAGATCATTATCTATTTCGGTGTCTAAATGAGAAGGTTTAGTGGGATAGATGTAGAAAAGAGCATTCTTCATACATGCATCAGTGACAAAAAATACAAATTCCATTCTTAATGAACTTTAAACAATAATCTTGCTCAAGAAGATGAGCAATGGATATTAAGTTCTTTCCAAAGGTAGGAACCAAATAAACATTATTCAAGTTTAAAGTGCGGTCTTCAAAAGACAGCGTCACGGATCCCACAGCCTTCGCAGACACCAGGCTCCCATCACCCCATTTGAAACAGAACTCGGCTTCCTCTAAGCTTTTGGTTTTCTTGAAACCATTCAAGGAACAACAAATATGGTTAGTAGCAGCGGAGTCAAGAATCCAAGTTGATACATTATCAGCTACTAAGCATGCTTAGGTAACTAGTACAATACTGTGTTCCTTTGCTTTGAGATAGGCAGGACAGTTCTTTTTATCGGCCTTGTGAGGTCTCTTTTCAGTTCCAGAGGCGGAGGCTTTTTGCTCAGTAGCATGTGCCTGTCCTTGATTCCTCTTTCTCTTAGTGAGACCTTCAGCAGTGTGAAGTTCCTCCATAAGCTTCGTAACAGTGTACTCTAGCTTGTTAATGGAGAAGTTCATCTTGGAGGTATCAAGAGATGCGGGGAGAGTTTCTAAGATCATATCTATGACATTCTTCCCATTAATCTCAGATCCTAGGATTTCCATTTTATTCAGAAAACTAATGATCAGTATCATAAAGTCTCTAACAGGAGTCCTAGCCTTCATATGACAGTTCAAAAACTGTCGGACTGCTTGTTGCCTTGTTTGACGCCTTTGCCCTCCAAACATCTCATGGAGATTGTTGAGCATGTCGGCGGTAGTCTCGATGTCACGATGTTGTTGTTGCAACACATTGTTCATTGATGCTAAGATATAGCACCTCACAATCTTATCGGAGTAGAGCCAGGCCGCCAAGGCGTCTTCGTCCTCTTGAGTCGAATCATCATTCGTTTGAGGAGGACACGGGGTGGTGAGTACCCATTTGTGCTTGTTAATGGTAAAGATGAAATCGAGATTATGTTTCGAATCTACTTAGTTTTCATTTTCGAGTTTGATCGAGGAAAGGATGAACGAGAGAAGGTTGAGAGACATATTGCCTATATAAGTTGAAACAAGTTTATGATTAGTCTTTGGTTTAGGATTTAAGTTTTATTTAAGACTTGATAAAATCCAAAGGTGTTATAAACCAAACGATAATTTACTCCCTCAAGAGAAGGCCGCAAAAAATCTCCATTTATAAGTAAATGACACATCATTAATGCTTAGACAAGATGTCAATACATCATTTTTGACTAGCCACCTTTTAAATTGGTTTGATCACACACATCCTTTCGCAGAGCCTCAAGGGAGGATTACTAGGGATTGAGCCTAAGTGTGCAACCAACCACTTAGTCCAAAAGATCAACTTTGAAAAACAATCCCCCAAGGGGAGGCCTTGTCATCATCGTCTCACTCTCGGACGTAGGTCATTGAGCAATGATCGAAGCAAAAACGCTTTGGAGTACTCCCATTTGAGAGAGGGTCGCAAGAGCGTCTCTTAGTCCCACATTAATTGCTTATTTCATTAGTGTTGGGGATCGTGGGTTACAAACAACAAATATAACCCTCCCACTTAGTTTTTGGAGTTGGTTCATCGACTCTTATAAGTTCGGAAACGGATTTCCTAGTTAGAGAGCGACATAGCGGACAACTAGAAGAGAATCCTAGATCATCATGTTCAGAGCAGTGTTAGTGTATAAAGGCACAAGGTACATACTCGATCTTTTCCTATTTTCTATTTCGGGAAAGTGCATGAGGGAAGTGTGAACTTCAACTCACTCGAACACTTGAAAGTTTGAAATTACACATCTTTTTATTTTTCGGCTTGTCTACAAGGAGACCTCCCACTCAAATTTTCAAGAGCATATAGATTTTGAACATATGTGATATAGATATAGTTCTGAAAACATTTTGAAAACTTATTTGATTTGGATGACAAAATATTTTCAAGTTTGAAAGTGAAAACGGTTTTTCAAAATTCAAACTAGTTTTGTAAAAACTCAATTTCAATTAAACTTTCAAAAATCAAAACATTTTAATCTTACACATCATGTTTATAATCATATGAAAAACATTTTTGCTCAAGAAAATTTTCTCATTAGAGTTCTATAACTCATGGTAGTGGGGTTTGAAAATCCGGAACTCTAAAAAACTGGACTTTCGGAACAGCCGCGCACCTCGGAGTAAAATCGCCTTAACTGGCGGCTCCGATGTCCTTTTGACCTGAAACCGGTGGTGGCATTGGACAGAGGATAGATAGAGCAGAGAGTTATGCAACTTTTACTGCGGGTTTTACTCCAGCTCGAAGAAAAAGAAATAATTAAAGCTTGGTCCTTTTTAGGTTCGAAAAATAATCGAGTGTAACGGAACGTTTTATGAGGTTGTTAAAGCTTTTATTTGTGTTTTATTAGAAAGGTAATAACATGGTATAAAATAAATAACAACATGCATAAAACGATTCAAGTAAATAAACGAAACTAGTAAGACAAGAAAACTAGTCACATAAATTTGCTCGAAAAATCTCAAACCTTTAAAACACGTTTTTCAATATAAAAAATTAAAAACTTTTCGAACTGATTCTAATGTGTTTTAACAACATCCCAAACTCATAGAAAATCAACATGATTTTTAATTTAAAGGCAAGAGCAATAAATTAAAAAAATCTAAGAAAACAATTCTAACTTGTCACAAAATTAATAAACTTTCGAAAACGATTTTCAAGCTCATATTTTTAAATACATGTACATGCATATCTTTGACCATAGCTCTGATACCATTTGTTGGAATTGATCTAGGGTTTAAGAAAAAGTTTAACGCTTCGTTAAGCGGCGGAATTTTAAAATTTTTCTTTTTCAAGTAAAACAGTTTTTACTAACCTAGACAAAGTGCAAGCACATGTAAATAAAACTAATATGAGCAAAATAAATTTACTAACCTCTTTAGAAGCTTGAATGTTGATGAGCCTTCGGAATGTTGATAACGTTCGTCTCCCTTGCAGTACGTCTCTCTTTCTTTACTCGGCAACTCGAGCAACCACGAAAGTTTCTATCACTAAATCACTCGAAATAAAAGGAATTAGTGTGTGGGCACTTTTAAACACTACGACTTAAGAACGAGTCTTAAAGTCGCAGAGCCAAACTCTAGGTCAAATGAGGACTTAGGTGCCAAAACAATAAAACGAAATTGAAGAGAGAGAGAGAGAGAGAGAGAGAGAGAGAGGGGCGGCCACAAGGTCTAGAGAGAGAGTCTCTCAATCTCTAACTTATGTGGAATGAGAAAAATGAGAAGAATGAGGCTCCTATTTATAGGAGAGGTCTTACCTTCAATAAGGTAGTTTCCTCTTCTATAGAATATCACATATTCATGAGCCAATTTCCTCTTTTCCTCTATGACATACTCGGCCAAGGCAAGCCTTCTAGAAGGCTTGGATTTGTTTCCTTTTTTGTTCCTTGCCTTGCCTTGTCTCTCTCTTCGGCGCCTACCTCATTTCCTATTAGGGGCAACTTGTTTCCTCTTTTTCTTTTGGCAAGTATCTTCATACATTTATGCACAAAATATTCTCTCTTCCTATGGGTATGTTGGGCGCCTATTTCTCATCTAGAAGGGGCTTCTAGAAGCTTCTTCATTTGTTCATGACAACATGAGAAAGGCCCATTAAGAATTTTCAATAAAATTCTTATGAAATGAAATTAATCCACAAGGCCCAATAAGACTAATATTGGCCGAGTGAAACATGTCATTAAATGACCTTCTCAAAAAATTTATTGACATTCATTTCAGGCTATGTCTCAAAAGACAAAAATACCCTTTTGACAATTTTCGTTCTTGTTTTGACTTAGCTTCCAGTTTAACTATTCCTAATCGATGTGATTCGTGACAGTGACCTCATGGATCCAAATGAACAAAGCTTGAGCTAAAATACTTGGACTCAAAAGTTCACACACCTTTTCCAAGTTTAGCTTAATGTCAACTGACTCCACTAAAGAGTTGACACTGAAAATATCTCGGTTCAAATGAATTTATTTTCTACTCAAGAATTCAACCTAATTGTAATGAGTGGATCCACAGAATATTATCATGTTTACCCTTCATGAACATTAATGCTCAAAATAATCTCTCTTTCACACTAAGGACTGCACGAAGGGTAATCCCGACTAGCTGATGACATTCATGAAGGGTAAACATAGATAATATTCAGTGGATCCGCTCATCATAATTAGGTTGAATTCTTGAGTAGAAAATAAATTCATTTGAACCGAGAGATTTTCAGTGTCAACTCTTTAGTGGAGTCAATTGGCATTAAGCTAAACTTGGAAAAAGTTTGTGAACTTTTGAGTCCAAGTGTTTAGCTCATGCTTTGTTCATTTGGGTCCATGAGGTCACTGTCACGAATCACATCGAGTAGGAATAGTTAAACTGGAAGCTAAGTCAAAACAAGAACGAAAATTGTCAAAAGGGTATTTTTGTCTTTTGAGACATAGGATGAAATGAATGTCAATAAATTTTTTGACAAGTTCATTTGATGACTTAATGTCACTCGGCCATAATAAGATTAATTGGGCCTTGTGAATTAATTTCATTTCATAAGAATTTTATTGAAAATTCTTAATGGGCCTTTCACATGTTGTCATGAACAAATGAAGAAGCTTCTTGAAGCTCCTTCTAGATGTGAAATGGGCACCCAAATACCCAAGAGAAAGAGGAAGAGGAAACAAATTTCCTCTATGAGGAAAGCATAAGTTCGGCCAACACAAGGGAAAGAGAGAGACAAACTAAATGAGGAAATAAGTCCAAGGCTTATTGAAGCACATGTTGGACGTGCAAAGCAAGGGAAAAATAGGAGATAAGATTTCCTCATAAAGGCTTGGAAAATAAGAGGAAACTACTTCTTTCCAAGGCAAACCCTTCTCCTATAAATAGGACCCTCATTCCTCTCATTCTATTCATTCCACATAAGTTAGAGATTGAGAGCCTCTCTCTCTAGAACTTGTGGCTGACTCCTCTCTCTCTCTCTAGTTTATTTTTGATTTTTTGTTTTGGCACCTAGGTCCTCATTCGACCTAGTGTTTAGCTCTGTGACTTCAAGACTCGTTCTTAAGTCGTAGTGTTTAAAAGTGCCCACTCACTAATTCCTTTTCTCTCGAGTGGTTTAGTGATATAAACTTTCGTGGTTGCTCGAGGTGCCGAGGAAAGAAAGAGAGACGTGCTGCGAGGGGAGACGAGCGTTGCAAACTTTCCAAAAGCTTCTCAAAGTTCAAGCTTCAAGAAAGGTTAGTAAACTTCTTAGCTCATAATAGTTTTTATTTATATGTACTTGCTCTTTGTCTAGGTTAGTAAAAAACTGTTTTTACTTGTAAAAGAAAATTTTTAAAATTCCGCCGCTTACCGAAGCGTTAATTATTTTATTAAACCCTAGATCGATTCCAACAAATGGTATCAGAGCTATGGTCAAAGATATGCATGTACATGTATTTAAAAATATGAGCTTGAAAATCGTTTTCGAAATTTACTAATTTTGTGACAAGTTAGAATTGTTATCTTAGATTTTTTTTAATTTATTGCTCTTGCCTTTAAATTAAAAATCATGTTGATTTTCTATGAGTTTGGGATGTTTTTAAAACACATTAGAATCAGTTCTAAAAGTTTTTAATTTTTTATATTGAAAAACGTGTTTTAAAGGTTTGAGAAATTTCGAGTAAAATTTTGTGACTAGTTTTCTTGTCTTACTAGTTTCTTATTTTTACTTGAATCGTTTTATGCTTGTTGTTATTTCTTTTATTACTTGTTATTACCTTGCTTATAAAACAAAAATAAAAGCTTTAACAACCTTCATAAAACGTTCCGTTACACTCGATTCTTTTTCGCACCTAAAAAGGACCAAGCTTTAATTATTTCTTTTTCTTCGAGCTGGAGTAAACCCGCATTAAAAGTGGCATAACTCTATTCTAAGAAATCTAAATTTAATAATTCTTGAATCAAATTTCGGAGCCGCCAGATATGGCCATTTTACTCCGAGGTGCGCGGCTGTGCTGAAACTCCAGTTTTTTAGAAATCCGGATTTTCAAACCCCACTACCATGAGTTATAGAACTCTAATGAGAAAATTTTCTTGCGCAAAAATGTTTTTCATATGATTATAAACATGATGTGTAAGATTAAAATGTTTTGATTTTTGAAAGTTTAATTGAAATTGAATTTTTACAAAACTAGTTTGAATTTTGAAAAACCGTTTTCACTTTCAAACTTGAAAAAATTTTGTCATCCAAATCAAATAAATTTTCAAAATGTTTTCAAAACTATATCTATATCACATATGTTCAAAATCTATATGCTCTTGAAAATTTGAGTGGGAGGTCTCCTTGTAGACAAGCCGAAAAATAAAAAGATGTGTAATTTCACTACTAGAAATATGACATTTAGCGACGGAAGTATTAGCGACGACTTAATCGTCGCTAATAAATCGTCGCTAATCACCCTTTTAGCGACGACTTTCCCGTCGCTACTTTTTTGGGGCGAAAAAATTAAAGTTTGGCGGCAAAGATATTTAGCGACGACTTTATCGTCGCTAAATCTTTTTTGTCGTCGCTAAGTTCGCGGGAAACTAATTTGCGACGATAAATTCGTCGCTAATGAGGTATGAATTCAGTTAGCGACGATATAACCGTCGCTAATAATGTTGAATTAATTTCGAATTTTAAAGAGAGAAAAATCCCTCCCATTAAATTAAAACGAAATGATTTAGCGATGATAATGTCGTCGCTAAAGGTATTTTAATCGTCGCTATACAGTTAGCGACGAACTAATCGTCGCTAACTGTTTTCGAATTTTGACGAATTTTAAAGAGGGAAAAATCCCTCCCATTACATTAAAACGAAAATGATTTAGCGACGATTTTATCGTCGCTACATGTCTGAAATTTACTAATAGCGATGGATTTATCGTCGCTAAATGAAATATCGATTTAAGTTCTTTTAGCGACGAAATGAAATGATTCAGCGACGGAAAAATCGTCGCTAAAGGTCTTTAAATACCAGATCGCGAACCAGCTTCCTCATTTCTCTTTCTTTAACCTAAAACGATTTCTCTCTCTTTTTCTCTCTCCCGCCGTCGCCGTGCCCTCCTCCGCCGTGTGCCGCCGTCGCCGACCTCGTCGTACCCGGTAACTCTCTCTTTCTCCTCACTTCTCTCTCTCTCCTCACATCTCTCTCCTTACCGGCCTCTCTCTCTCCCATTGCACCTCCTCTGCCGCGCTCCGCCGCTCCGCCGCCGACGCCGTAGCCACTTCCCCGCCGACGCCGTCCTTGGCCGCTTCCTCTTCTCTGACCGCGCGCTCTCCCGCCGTACGTGATCGGTAAGTTTTTTTTTTAAAAAACTTTATATATATGGATTAATATATTAATATTTACATAAATGTTTAAATTATGTATAAGTATAATTATTTATATATATATAAATATAAATTAGGATTAGATATATATTAAGAAATTTTGTTAGGATTAATTGAAATTAGAAATTTTGTTAGAGTAAATTAGAAATTTTGTTAGGATTTAAAAATTAGAAATTTTGTTAGGATTTAGAAATTAGAAATTTTGTTAGAGTAAATTTTGTTAGAGTAAATTTTGTTTGGATTAGTAAATTAGAAATTATTAAATTAAGAAATTTTGTTAGGATTAATTGAAATTAGAAATTTTGTTAGAGTAAATTAGAAATTTTGTTAGGATTTAAAAATTAAAAATTAGAAATTAGAAATTTTGTTAGGATTTAGAAATTAGAAATTTTGTTAGAATAAATTATTAATTAGGTGGTTATGGATTTAAAAATGAATAAAAATGTTAAATTAATTAGTTGGTTACGGATTTAAAAATGAATAACAATGTGAATTTAATTAGTTGGTTATTATGGATTATGAATTTTAATAATCGAACCACTAAGGTTGGATTTATTGTTAGTTTTAGGATGTTTCTATGCAGGTTTTAAAGTTAAAGACTTGATGCCAGGTTGTTAAGTTTATAGGGGAGGTTCTGCCGAAATTTCGGTAGGATCGTGAAATTATAAAATGAAATCCGAAAACTACTAAATTTTGAAATGTTCAATCTATAGGTAAAATGAGTTATCCAAATAGGAATTGGATAATTGAGGACCAACGTTTAAGCGTTGAGTTTGCGGCTGGCATGACAGAGTTCATGGAAATGGCCCGACAACACGTAAATGTCGAAGGACGAGTTAAGTGTCCATGCAAGAGGTGTAACAACGTGTTGACGCAAAAAATTCTTGATATAGAGAATCATCTCTTTCTCAGAGGATTTAAGAGGAATTACACGAGGTGGAACTTTCACGGGGAGGAAGAAGATGACGTAATGCAGTATTAGACGGATTACAGAGGAGGAGGGATGTTTGATGCTGTACACGATATCTTAGATCACAACGACGTAGATGGTGACGGTGACAGTATTGACCCGAATGCAGAATACCAGAGTGGACAGTTCGATGACCTTTTAAGCGACCTGAACACAGAATTATGGCCGGGTTGTACGGAGTATTCGTCACTCTCATTTGTTGTCACGTTGATGCATTTGAAAGTGATGAACAAGTGGACGAATAAGTCGTTTGATCAGCTACTGGAAGTACTGAAAAAGTCTCATCCGATCGGCAACACGATTCCAGAGTCACACTATGAAGCAAATGCGAAATTGCGTCGATTTGGTATGGGTTACGAGTCGATTCACGTCTGCAAACACGATTGCGCGTTGTTTTGGAAGGACAACGCCAATCTAGACGAGTGTCCGGTTTGTAATGAGAGCCGGTGGCTGAAGAAAGACGGTGGAAAAAAAGTAGCGCATAAAGTGTTGCGCTACTTTCCACTGAAAGATCGACTTAAGCGACTGTACGCGAGTCGGCACACGGCTCTAGAGATGCAGTGGCACGAGAATGAACGCATTAAGGAGGATGGTGTACTGCGACATCCTGCAGACGGAGCAACGTGGAAGGAGATCGACCGAAAATATCCCATGTTTGCGGCAGAACTGAGGAACGTCCGGCTTGGACTTTCCGCCGATGGTTTCAACCCATTTGGTGACATGAGTTTATCGACAATTGCGATTAGTGGGAGATGCAACCCCGGGGAAGCACCCTGACTTCGGCGGGAAGAAACGAAAGTGCGATGCGAGTGAGCTGAATTGGTCAAAGAAAAGTATTGTCTTCGAGTTGCCGTATTGGTCGAGTCTTATGCTGAAGCATAACCTCGATGTAATGCATATAGAAAAGAATGTATGCGACAATCTTTTGGGTACCTTGCTGAACATCGAGGGGAAGACGAAAGATACAGATAAGGCACGGTTGACTTTGGCGGACTAGAACATAAGGCACGAGCTTCATTTGTACCAAGAAGGAGATAGATGGATGAAACCGCCTTCGTCATACACTCTGACACCTTCAAAACGGAAGCGGTTTACTGAGTTCTTGAGATCTGTCAGATTTCCCGATGGTTTTGCGGGGAATTTGAAGAAGAATGTTACCGCGGATGGGAGGTTGACGGGTTTGAAGTCTCACGATTGTCACGTGATTATGCAACGCCTACTGGCTCCTGCTATTCGTCCTTTTCTGGATCGAACAATTCGAGATGCCATAATAGAGCTCTGCAACTTCTTCAGACTTATTTGCTCTAGAACGCTGGTAATTTCAGACATTGAGAAGGCGCAAGAGGATGTGAAGCTTATATTGTGTAAGTTGGAACGAATTTTCTCGCCTGATTTCTTCACAATCATGGTTCATTTGGTAATGCATCTACCGGAGGAGGCAATTAACGGAGGTCCAGTTCATATGCGGTGGATGTATCCATTTGAGAGATACCTTGGAACGCTCAAGAACTTTGTGCGTAATCGAGCTAGACCAGAGGGTTCAATTGCCGAAGCCTATGTTGTAGACGAAGCATTGACATTCTGCTCAAGGTATCTAGAAGGCATTGAGAATCGTTTCAACATGCCCCAACGAACAGACGTCGCGTCTAACTTCGAAGGTGTCGAACGAGAGTTATCGGTGTTTCAGTCATCAAGTTGTCGGCCTTACGGGAAGATGAGCACGATACGCTTAGATGAGAATATACGTTTGCTCGCTGAGTGGTACATTTTACGAAATTGTCCCGAAATTGACGATTTCATGAGGTAAATGAGTGAAATAAATTAACTTGAATTATTTATACGAAGTGATGTATTAAATGAACATGAATTTTATTTCAGCGAACACATAGATCTCATGGAATTAGAAGGTCGGCCAGATGTTGAAGAAGCGCATCGACTTGAGTTCCCAAAATGGTTTTGGGAAAAGGTATTTGACTAATTAACTCAAAAAATATGATTAAACTCGCTTCGACACTAACTGACTCGTTAATTAATGGTTGTATGTAGGTATTTCGCATGAGCCAAGACGTATCTATATCCCCCGAATTATATGCATTGGCATTGGGACCACATTTCGCACCACAAACGTATCCGTGTTGTGTAGTGAACGGAGTTAAATTTATCTCCCGTCAACGTGATAGCAGAAGAACGACTCAGAATAGCAGGGGTATGTGTACCAAGTGAAGGAAATCACGACTTCTATGGTCAAGTAGAAAACGTCATTGTCTTGACGTATCAGAACAATTGTCGTGTCGTCTTATTTCAATGTCGTTGGTTCGGTGACCAAGATCCGAGGAAAAGGACACGCAACGACAATAACTTGACAAGCGTGTATGTGGCAAAAGAATGGTACAAAGACGAGCCATTTATTTTGGCAACTCAAGCGAAACAAGTTTTCTACTTGGAAGATAACTTCAATGGTCCTAATTGGCGAATCGTCGAAGAGTGTAATCATCGAAATGTGTGGGATCTTCCTGATATTGACCTCATTCTTGGTCAATCTTCGTCTTCAGTTCAGTTGTCAGTAGAACCGTCAGATTTAGATTCACTGTCGACGCGTCATCAGTCTGCAATACCAGAGCCCATGAGCAACGACGCAATGAACTTGTTGGAAAATATTGAACAAGAAGAGTTTATCGATGACGAAGAAACTGAGAACGAAGAATTGATGGAAGAAGATGATTTGTCAGACGACGATGATTGATAGTATATAAGGTTTTTCATTAATTTACTTACTAAATTAACTGATTTAAATCATTACAAACGAATGCCTAACTAAATAAATTTTGTTTTGAATTTCAGATGGCTGCGGCTACAGGAGTTGGAGGCAACGACGATGAACTAGTGTTTTATTAGATATTTTGTGTATAGTAGATTATTATTTACATATTTCTCGATAACCGAAAACGTACGTAACCGGAATTTAAATTATATTATATTTCTTGATTTGGATAATATAATTTAGTTTTTATTTGATTTTTCATTTTAGAATTTCATAAATAAAAAACCATAAAAAATAAATAATTAACGACGAAAAATAAAAAAAATAATAATAATAATAATTAGCGACGACAAAGTCGTCGCTAAATATTATTACACAGAAGTATTTAGCGACGACTTTATCGTCGCTACTTCACGCGGGCAATTTTCGCGCGTGAATTAGCGACGACAAAGTCGTCGCTAATTTCCTGTTTCAAAATGGAAAAAAACTTCTCGTCACGACATTTAGGGACGCGATTATCGTCGCTAATATCGTCGGTAAATATTTAGCGACGCAAAATCGTCGCTAAATATATTTAGGCACGCACATTTAGCGACGATTTTTATCGTCGCTAAAATCGTCGCTAAAGAGATTTAGCTACGATTACGGGGTTTTTAGCGACGAAAAAAATCGTCGGTAAATGTCATATTTGTTGTAGTGTTTCAAACTTTCAAGTGTTCGAGTGAGTTGAAGTTCACACTTCCTTCATGCACTTTCATGAAATAGAAAATAGGAAAATATCGAGTATGTACCTTGTGCCTTTATGCACTAACACTGCTCTGAACATATCGATCTATGATTCTCTTCTAGTTGTCCGCTATGTCGCTCTCTAACTAGGAAATCTGTTTCTGAACTTATAAGAGCCGATGTACCAACTCCAAAAACTAAGTGGGAGGGTTACACTTGTTGTTTGTAACCCACGATCTCCAACACTAATGAAAAGTGCAAGTGTCGCCAAACTAAGAGTCACCCTCGTGGCCCTCTCTTAAATGAGAGTACTCAAGGGCGCTTTGCTCTGATCATTGCTCAATGAGCTAAGTCCGAGAGTGAGACAATGAGACAAGACCTCCCCTCGGCGGATTGTTTTTCAATGTCGATCTCTTGGACTAAGTGGTTGGTTACACACTTAGACTCAATCCCTAGTAATCCTCCCTCGAGGCCTTGCGAAAGGATGTGAGTGATCAAACCAATTTAAAAGGTGGCTAGTCAAAATTGGTGTATTGACATCTTGGCTAAGCATTAATGATGTGTCATTTACTTATAAATGGAGATTTTTTGCGGCCTTCCCTCGAAGGAGTAAATTATCGTTTGATTTATAACACCTTTGGATTTTATCAACTCTTAAACAAACTTAAATCCTAAACCAAAGACTAATCATAAACTTGCTTCAACTTTTATAGGCAATATGTCTCCCAACTCTCTCTCTTTCATCCTTTCCTCGAACAAACATGAAAACGAAAACTACATAAACTCGAAACTTAACCTCGACATCATCCTTGCCATTAACAAGGACAAATGGGTACTCACCACCCCGTGTCCTCCTCTGACGAATAATGATTCAACTCAAGAGGACAAAGACGCCTTGGCGGCCTGGCTCTGCTCCGATGAGATTGTGAGGTGCTATATCTTAGCATCAATGAACAATGTATTGCAACAACAACATCGTGACATCGAGACTGCCGCCGACATGCTCACCAATCTCCATGAGATGTTTGGAGGGCAAAGGCATCAAACAAGGCAACAAGCAGTCCGACAGTTTATGAACTGTCACATGAAGGCTAGGACTCCTGTTGGAGACTTTATGATACTGATCATTAGTTTTCTGAATAAAATGGAAATCCTAGGATCTGAGATTAATGGGAAGAATGTCATAGATATGATCTTAGAAACTATCCCCACATCTCTTGATACCTCCAAGATGAACTACTCCATAAACAAGCTAGAGTACACTGTTAACATGCTTATGAAGGAACTTCACACTGCTATAGGTCTCACTAAGAGAAAGAGGAATCAAGGAGAGGCACATGCTACTGAGCAAAAAGCCTCCGCCTCTAGAACTAAGAAGAGACCTCACAAGGCCGATAGAAAGAACTGTCCTGCCTATCTCAAAGCAAAGGAGCATAGTATTGTACTAGTTACCGAAGCATGCTTAGTAGCTGATAATGTATCAACGTGGATTCTTGACTCCGTTGCTACTAACCATATTTGTTGTTCCTTGAATGGTTTCAAGAAAACCAAAAGCTTAGAGGAAGGCGAGTTCTGTTTCAAATGGGGTGATGGGAGCCTGGTGTCTGCGAAGGCTGTGGGATCCGTGACGCTGTCTTTTGAAGACCACACTTTAAACTTGAATAATGTTTATTTTGTTCCTACCTTTGGGAAGAACTTAATATCCGTTGCTCGTCTTCGTGAGCAAGATTATTGTTTAAAGTTTATTAAGAATGGAATTCGTATTTCGTTTCTTGATAATTCTTTTGTCACTGATGCATGTATGAAGAATGCTCTTTTCTACATCTATCCCACTCAACCTTCTCTTTTAGACACCGAAATAGATAATGATCTAATTAGGTAGCCAAAGAGGATCAAACTTTCTGAATCCTCCGATCTAACAAAATCAACATACCTCTGGCACTTGAGACTTGGTCATATCAGTCTAGATAGGATTAAGAGACTTGTGAGGGACGGTCCACTCCAAGCCTCTGCAATAGGTTCACTACCTACTTCTGAATCCTGCATAGAAGGAAAAATGACCAAGCGACCTTTCTCCGATAAGGGTCCGCTCAGCCAACAGGCACGTGGGGGATACGAATACTTCGTTACCTTCACCGATGATTACTCACGATATGGGTTTGTCTATTTTCTCAAACACAAATCCGAGACCTTTAACCTATTTAAGGTCTTTAAGGCTTTAGTGGAAAAGAAAACTGGCTAAGTGATCAAAACCCTTCGATCTGATCGAGGTGGTGCGTATATGTCTGGAGACTTCGATGACTTTCTTAAAGAATAAGGTATCGCTTCTCAGCTTACCGCACCTGGCACACCTCAACAAAACGGAGTGTCAGAGAGAAGAAACCAAACTCTTATGGAGATGGTTAGATCAATGATAAGTTACTCCTCACTCCCTCTTTCCTTTTGGGGATATGCCTCAAAACAGCCGCTTACATTCTGAACCAAGTTCCGTCTAAAACGGTTCCTGGTACTCCTTATGAAAGATGGACTGGCCATAAAGTAAGGTTGGGCCACATCCGAATTTGGGGTTGCCCTGCACATGTGTTGAGGCAAAAGACTAGCAAGTTGGCTAGTAGGTCAGAATTGTACCTGTTTGTGGGATATCCAAAGGAAACCAAAGGTTTCATTTTCTATAGTCCCGAGGATGATAAGACTTTCGTTAGCACGAATGCTCGTTTCTTTGAGGAGGACTTTATGAAGGATGCAAAACCTAGAAGCAAAATTGTGCTTGAAGAAAAGTTGGGTGAGGAAGCTTCTACCTCATCTCTAAGAACTGTTCTTACCCTAACTGAAACACAACCTAACTCATCAGAATCTCGTCAAGTAGTACTTCGACGTAGTGGGAGGGCTACTCAAAAGCCTGACAGGTACATGTCTTATGGAGACTCTCTTGTAGCCGTCTCTGAGATGGATGACCCTGTTTCCTATAGCCAAGCGATGGCTTGTTCTGAATCAAACCTTTGGCTTGACGCCATGAAAGTTGAAATGCACTCGATGTATGTCAACAATGTCTGGAAACTTGTAGACCTTCCTGAAGGGATTAAACCCGTAGGGTGTAAGTGGATATACAAGAAGAAAAGGGGTCCTGATGGGAACGTCGAGACGTTCAAAGCACGACTTGTGGCGAAGGGTTATACCCAACAAGAAGGGATTGACTATGAAGAAACCTTCTCGCCAGTCGCGATGCTTAAATCCATCCGCATACTCCTATCCATAGCTGCAGCTCTCGACTATGAGATCTGGCAAATGGATGTCAAGACAGCCTTTCTGAATGGCAATCTTGACGAGCGCATTTACATGGCTCAACCAGACGGTTTCGTGGAAGAAGGTCAAGAGACCAAGGTTTGTGAGTTGCTTAAGTCCATTTATGGATTAAAGCAAGCATCTAGGTAATGGAATATTAGATTCGATGAAACTGTAAAGAGCTTTGGCGTTGAACAGTCAATAGATGAGCCTTGTGTTTACAAGTTAATACACGAAGGCAAAGTTGTGTTTCTGGAGCTATATCTCGATGATATACTACTCATTGGTAATGACGTGGGTAAGTTATCTGAGGTTAAGGTCTGGCTGGCAAAGCAATTCGATATGAAGGATCTAGGAGAAGCCGCGTACATTCTGGGGATCCAAATCTTTCGAGATAGGAAAAACCGGACCCTGTCGCTCTCTCAAGCATCTTATATTGATAAGGTAATGGATCGCTTCTCGATGCAAGACTCCAAGAAGGGTCAAACACCCTTTAGGCATGGTGTTTCACTCTCTAAGGACCAGTCTCCCAAGACTGCACAAGAGATTGAAGACATGAGGAAGATTCCTTACGCCTCTGCCGTAGGAAGCCTCATGTATGCTATGCTTTCCACTAGACCGGATATATGTTTTGCCGTTGGCGTAGTTAGCCGTTTTCAATCCAACCCTGGACCCGAGCACTGGATTGCTGTTAAGCATGTTCTTAAGTATCTTCGAAGAACTAGGAACTTGATGCTTACATACTCAGGTACCGACCTGACTATGACGGGATATACCGACTCCGATTTTCAAGCGGATAAGGATTCCAGGAAATCCACTTCGGGATCTGTGTTCATCCTTAATGGTAGAGCTGTTGTGTGGAAAAGTATTAAGAAATCTTGCATTGCTGACTCCACAATGGAAGCAGAATATGTGGCTGCTTGTGGAGCATCCAAAGAGGCTGTATGGCTTAGAAAATTCCTTAAGTATTTGGAAATTGTTCCAAACGTCGACGAGCCCATGACCTTTTATTGTGATAATAGTGGGGCTGTCGCTAACTCAAAGGAACCTCAAAGCCATAAGCGCTCTAAGCATATTGAGAGGAAATACCATTTAATTCGAGAGATCGCGCAGCGCGGAGACGTGGAGGTGAAGTAGATCTCTGGCAGATCCATTCACCAAGGCCCTAGCGAACATGGTCTTCGACCAACTTCGAGAGGGATTAGGCATGTAGGACTACTCACATCTTCTTTGAGTCAAGTGGGAGTTTGTTGTCAATGGTGCCCACAAGAAGAGTAGTAGTGTCTATTTATGTACATTTGATGTCATATAGTCTTACGAAGACTCTTTCTTGTAATTGCTTATTCATTAATATAAAATTGAAACGTTCATTCATTCTTTCTTTGTTTGAAGCTTTATGATAAAACCTTAGTCTTTTAGTCCATAAACAAACTTAACAACTTACGAAGTGACAAATGTAGATTTGCATGAACAAACTCTTCGTAGTTTGCTTAAAACGATATATTCGCAATCTTAGGGTCAAAGGACTATTGACCTCAGTATGATTGTTAGAAGAATCTATGATGTCTGGTTATGAGGCATTGATAGTTGGAGACTCTATAGTTCTTCTAGGTATCTTCCGAAGGTACTGAATTGACCAGTGCACTTCTAGAGACAAGATAAGAACAAACCATTTAACCTCTTATGTCTCGAAGTCACTATGTATGAATTGCATCATGCTTACCTTAATCCTGAAATGAGACATGTCATTTCACACCTTAGTATTCTCATTTGAGAAAGTCAGAGTTCGGACTCACTATGTGATTCCGAACAGGGCCTATTGGTGAAGTACTAAGTTGTGAGAATGTCATGAGCAACTTTGTGAAGTTCTCATAGATATGGAATTCATGTACAAGATTGCTGAAATGCAATGTATGTCACCTCATGCTTTGTTCCTTGGAGTGTGAATAAATGAACTGGCCAGTGTCCAAATTGAGTCCTGACTCTTTTGGAGGAAACTATTGGAAACGATCTAGGGTTTAAGAAAATAATTAACGCTTCGGTAAGCGGCGGAATTTTAAAAATTTTCTTTTACAAGTAAAACAGTTTTTACTAACCTAGACAAAGAGCAAGTACATGTAATTAAAAAAACTAATATGAGCTAAGAAGTTTACTAACCTTTCTTGAAGCTTGATCTTTGAGAAGCTCTTAGAAAGTTGCAACGCTCGTCTCCCCTTGCAACACGTCTGTCTTCCTTTCCTTGGCACCTCGAGCAACCACGAAAGTTTCTATCACTAAATCACTCGAAATAAAGGAATTAGTGAGTGGGCACTTTTAAACACTACGACTTAAGAACGAGTCTTGAAGTCGCAGAGCTAAACACTAGGTCGAGTGAGGACCTAGGTTCCAAAACAAGAAAAATCGAAAATAAACTAGAAAGAGAGAGAGAGAGGAGTTCGGCCAAGTTCTAGAGAGAGAGTCTCTCAAATCTCTTAAACTTGGATGAATGAAAAGTGTGGAATGGAGCTCCTATTTATAGGAGAGGTCTTACCTTCAATAAGGTAGTTTCCTCTTCTATAGAATATCACATATTAATGAGCCAATTTCCCCTTTTCTTCTATGAGGCACACGGCCAAGACTTGCCAAGCAAGTCCTTGGATTTGTTTCCTCTTTTATTTGCTTCTCTCTTGACCCTTATGGTCGAAATTCCCTTATGCCATGCATAGGAAATATGTTTCCTCTTTTTCTTTTGGCAAGTATCTAAATACATTTATGCACAAAATAAACTCTCTTTCCTCTTGGGTAGTAGGCGCCCAAATCTTCTAGAAAGGCTTCTAGAATTTTCTTCACTTGTTCATGACAACATAAGAAAAGGCCCATTTAGAATTTTCAATAAAATTCTTATGAAATGAAACTAATCCACAAGGCCCAATAATCAAGTTATGGCCGAGTGACATTAAGTCATCAAATGAACTTGTCAAAAAAAATTTATTGACATTCATTTCATCCTATGTCTCAAAAGACAAAAATACCCTTTTGACAATTTTCGTTCTTGTTTTGACTTAGCTTCCAGTTTAACTATTCCTATCGATGTGATTCGTGACAGTGACCTCATGGACCCAAATGAACAAAGCTTGAGCTAAACACTTGGACTCAAAAGTTCACAAACCTTTTCCAAGTTTAGCTTAATGCCAACTGACTCCACTAAAGAGCTGACACTGAAAATCTCTCGGTTCAAATGAATTTATTTTCTACTCAAGAATTCAACCTAATTATGATGAGCGGATCCACTGAATATTATCTATGTTTACCCTTCATGAATGTCATCAGCTAGTCGGGATTTACTAAATTACCATTTTACCCTTCTAGCTGTTATTTCCTCAACTCCTTTGTCGCTTGTGAATAAGTTAGAAACAATGTATTGACGAGGAGCTAACAAGTCACATTGTTTCATCCAAAAGATTCAGGACTCAATTTGGACACTGGCCAGTTCATTTATTCACACTCCAAGGAACAAAGCATGAGGTGACATACATTGCATTTCAGCAATCTTGTACATGAATTCCATATCTATGAGAACTTCACAAAGTTACTCATGACATTCTCACAACTTAGTACTTCACCAATAGGCCATGTTCGGAATCACATAGTGAGTCCGAACTCTGACTTTCTCAAATGAGAATACTAAGGTGTGTAATGGCATGCCTCATTTCAGGATTAAGGTAAGCATGATGCAATTCATACATAGTGACTTCGAGACATAAGAGGTTAAATGGTTTGTTCTTATCTTGTCTCTAGAAGTGCACTGGTCAATTCAGTACCTTTGGAAGATACCTAGAAGAACTATAGAGTCTCCAACTTTCAATGCCTCATAACCAAACATCATAGATTTTTCTAACAATCGTACTGATGTCAATAGTCCTTTGACCCTAAGATTGCGAATATATCGTTTTAAGCAAACTACAAAGAGTTTGTTCATGCAAATCTACATTTGTCTCTTCGTAAGTTGTTAAGTTTGTTTATGGACTAAAAGACTAAGGTTTTATCATAAAGCTTCAAACAAGGAAGATGGAATGAACGTTTCAACTGTTGGAATCGATCTAGGGTTTAAGAAAATAATTAATGCTTCGGTAAGCGGCGGAATTTTAAAAATTTTCTTTTACAAGTAAAAACAGTTTTTACTAACCTAGACAAAAGAGCAAGTACACGTAATTAAAAACTATTATGAGCTAAGAAGTTTACTAACCTTTCTTGAAGCTTGATCTTTGAGAAGCTCTTAGAAAGTTGCAACGCCCGTCTCCCCTCGCAGCACGTCCCTCTTTCTTTCCTCGGCACCTCGAGCAACCACGAAAGTTTCTATCACTAAATCACTCGAGAGAAAAGGAATTAGTGAGTGGGCATTTTTAAACACTACGACTTAAGAACGAGTCTTGAAGTCGCAGAGCTAAACTCTAGGTCAAATGAGGACCTAGGTGCGAAAACAAAATCGAAAATAAACTAGAGAGAGAGAGAGGAGTTCGGCCAAAGTTCTAGAGAGAGAGTCTCTCAAATCTCTTAAACTTGGATGAATGAAATGTGAGGAATGAGGCTCCTATTTATAGGAGGAGGATTACATTCAAAAGGTAGTTTCCTCTTTTCCAATTGCCTTGCACGTCCAACATGCCTCATGAAGGCTTAGGATTTGTTTCCTCATTTGATTTCCTCTTAGTTGGCCGAAAATGCACTTTCCTTCTTAAGGAAATTTGTTTCCTCTTTTTCTTTTGGCAAGTATCTTCATACATCAATGCACAAAATAAACTCTCTTTCCCACTATGGCATGAACGAAATTCAGCCTTATTTTCCTTGGGTTGGACGAAATTTGAGCTTCTAGAAGGAGCTTCTAGATGTTTCTTCATTTGTTCATGACAACATAAGAAAAGCCCATTAAGAATTTTCAAGTAAAATTCTATGAAATGAAATTAATCCTCAAGGCCCAATAAACTATTAATGGCTGAGTGTTTTAAGTTTCATTTGTCATCAAATGACCTTGTCAAAAAAATTTATTGACATTCATTTTGTCCTATGTCCAAAAGAACAAAAATACCCTTTCGACAATTTTCGCTATTGTTTTGACTTAGCTTCCAGTTTAACTATTCCTACTCGATGTGATTCGTGACAGTGACCTCATGGACCCAAATGAACAAAGCTTGAGCTAAACACTTGGACTCAAAAGTCCTTTTCCAAGTTTAGCTTAATGCCAACTGACTCCACTAAAGAGTTGACACTGAAAATCTCTCGGTTCAAATGAATTTATTTTCTACTAAAAAATTCAACCTAATTATGATGAGCGGATCCACTGAATATTATCTATGTTTACCCTTCATGAATGTCATCAGCTAGTCGGGATTTACTAAATTACCATTTTACCCTTCTAGCTGTTATTTCCTCAACTCCTTTGTCGCTTGTGAATAAGTTAGAAACAATGTATTGACGAGGAGCTAACAAGTCACATTGTTTCATCCAAAAGAGTCAGGACTCAATTTGGACACTGGCCAGTTCATTTATTCACACTCCAAGGAACAAAGCATGAGGTGACATACATTGCATTTCAGCAATCTTGTACATGAATTCCATATCTATGAGAATTTCACAAAGTTACTCATGACATACTCACAACTTAGTACTTCACCAATAGGCCTTGTTCGGAATCACATAGTGAGTCCGAACTTTGACTTTATCAAATGAGAATACTAAGGTGTGAAATGGCATGTCTCATTTCAGGATTAAGGTAAGCATGATGCAATTCATACATAGTGACTTCGAGACATAAGAGGTTAAATGGTTTGTTCTTATATTGTCTCTAGAAGTGCACTGGTCAATTCAGTACCTTCGGAAGATACCTAGAAGAACTATAGAGTCCCCAACTCTCAATGCCTCATAACCAGACATCATAGATTCTTCTAACAATCATACTGAGGTCAATAGTCCTTTGACCCTAAGATTGCGAATATATCGTTTTAAGCAAACTACGAAGAGATTGTTCATGCAAATCTACATTTCTCTCTTCGTAAGTTGTTTAGTTTGTTTATGGACTAAAAGACTAAGGTTTTATCATAAAGCTTCATACAAAGAAAGAATAAATGAACGTTTCAACTTTATTATTAAAAAATAAGCAATTACAAGCAAGAGTTTTCGTAAGACTATATGACATCAAATGTACATAAATAGACACTACTACTCTTCTTGTGGGCACCATTGACAACAAACTCCCACTTGACTCAAAGAAGATGTGAGTAGTCCTACATGCCTAATCCCTCTCGAAGTTGGTCGAAGACCATGTTCGCTAGGGCCTTGGTGAATGGATCTGCCAGAGATCTACTTCACCTCCACGTCTCCGCGTTGCGCGATCTCTCGAATCAAATGGTATTTCCTCTCAATATGCTTAGAGCGCTTATGGCTTCGAGGTTCCTTTGAGTTAGCGACAGCCCCACTATTATCACAATAAAGGGTCATGGGCTCGTCGACGTTTGGAACAACTTCCAAATACTTAAGGAATTTTCTAAGCCATACAGCCTCTTTGGATGCTTGAGAAGCAGCCACATATTCTGCTTCCATTGTGGAGTCAGCAATGCAAGATTGCGTAGTACTTCTCCATACAACAGCTCCACCATTAAGGATGAACACAGATCCCGAAGTGGATTTCCTGGAATCCTTATCCGCTTGAAAATCGGAGTCGGTATATCCCGTCATAGTCAGGTCAGTACCTGAGTATGTAAGCATCAAGTTCCTAGTTCTTCGAAGATACTTAAGAACATGCTTAACAGCAATCCAGTGCTCGGGTCCAGGGTTCGATTGGAAACGGCTAACTACACCAACGGCGAAACATATATCAGGTCTAGTGCAAAGCATAGCATACATGAGGCTTCCTACGGCAGAGGCGTAAGGAATGTTCCTCATGTCTTCAATCTCTTGTGCAGTCTTGGGAGACTGGTCCTTAGAGAGTGAAACTCCATGCCTAAAGGGTGTTTGACCCTTCTTGGAGTCTTCCATCGAGAAGCGATCCATCACCTTATCAATATAAGATGCTTGAGAGAGCGACGGGGTCCGGTTTTTCCTATCTCGAAAGATTTGGATCCCCAGAATGTACGCGGCTTCTCCTAGATCCTTCATATCGAATTGCTTTGCCAGCCAGACCTTAACCTCAGATAACTTACCCACGTCATTACCAATGAGTAGTATATCATCGACATATAGTACCAGAAACACAACTTTGCCTTCGTGTATTAACTTGTAAACAGAAGGCTCATCTATTGACTGTTCAAAGCAAAAGCTTTTTACAGTTTCATTGAATCTAATATTCCATGACCTAGATGCTTGCTTTAATCCACAAATGGACTTAAGCAACTCACGAAACTTGGTCTCTTGACCTTCTTCCACGAAACCGTCTGGTTGAGCCATGTAAATGCGCTCGTCAAGATTCCCATTCAGAAAGGCTGTCTTGACATCCATTTGCCAGATCTCGTAGTCGTGAGCTGCAGCTATGGATAAGAGTATGCGGATGGATTTAAGCATCGTGACTGGCAAGAAGGTTTCTTCATAGTCAATCCCTTCTTGTTGGGTATAACCCTTCGCCACAAGTCGTTCTTTGAACGTCTCATCGTCCCCATCAGGACCCCTTTTCTTCTTGTATATCCACTTACACCTTACGGGTTTAATCCCTTCAGGAAGGTCTACAAGTTTCCAGACTTTGTTGGCATACATCGAGTGCATTTCAACTTTCATGGCGTCAAGCCAAAGGTTTGATTCAGAACAAGCCATCGCTTGGCTATAGGAAACAGGATCATCCATGTCACAGACGGCTACAAGAGTGTCTCCATAACACATGTACCTGTCAGGCTTTTGAGTAGCCCTCCCACTACGTCGAAGTACTACTTGACGAGATTCTGATGAGTTAGGTTGTGTTTCAGTTGGGGTAAGAACAGTTCTTACAGACGAGGTAGAAGCTTCTTCACCCAACTTTTCTTCAGCACAATTTTGCTTCTAGGTTTCGGATCTTTCATAAAGTCCTCCTCAAGGAAACGAGCATTCGTGCTAACGAAAGTCTTATCGTCCTCGGGACTATAGAAAGTAAAACCTTTGGTTTCCTTCGGATATCCTACAAACAGGCACAATTCTGACCTACTAGCCAACTTGCTAGTCTTTTGCCTCAGCACGTGTGCAGGGCAACCCCAAATTCGGATGTGGCCCAAACTAACTTTACGGCCATTCCATCTTTCATAAGGAGTACCAGGAACCGTTTTGGATGGAACTTGGTTCAGAATTTAAGCGGCTGTTTCGAGGGCATATCCCCAAAAGGAAGAAGGGAGTGATGAGTAACTCATCATTGATCTAACCATTTCCATTAGAGTTCGGTTCCTTCTCTCTGACACTCCGTTTTGTTGAGGTGTGCCAAGTGCGGTAAGCTGAGAAGCGATACCTTCTTCTTTAAGAAAGTCTTCGAACTCTCCAGACATATACTCATCACCTCGATCCGATCGAAGGGTTTTGATCATTTTGCCAGTTTGCTTTTCCACTAAAGCCCTAAAGACCTTAAATACGTTAAAGGTCTCGGATTTGTGTTTGAGCAAATAGACAAACCCATATATTGAGTAATCATCAGTGAAGGTAACGAAGTATTCGTATCCTCCACGTGCCTGTTGGTTGAGTGGACCACATACATCAGAATGTATTAGTTCCAGCAACTCAGTGGCTCTTCGACCCTTATCGGAGAAAGGTCGCTTAGTCATTTTTCCTTCTATGCAGGATTCACAAGTAGGTAGTGAACCTAATGCAGAGTCTTGGAGTGGACCATCCCTCACAAGTCTCTTAATCCTATCTAGACTGATATGACCAAGTCTCAAGTGCCAGAGGTATGTTGATTTTGTTAGATTGGAGGATTCAGAAAGTTTGATCCTCTTTGGCTCCCTAATTAGATCATTATCTATTTCGGTGTCTAAAAGAGAAGGTTTAGTGGGATAGATGTAGAAAAGAGCATTCTTCATACATGCATCAGTGACAAAAGAATTATCAGGAAACGAAATACGAATTCCATTCTTAATGAACTTTAAACAATAATCTTGCTCACGAAGACGAGCAACGGATATTAAGTTCTTCCCAAAGGTAGGAACAAAATAAACATTATTCAAGTTTAAAGTGCAGTCTTCAAAAGACAGCGTCACGGATCCCACAGCCTTCGCAGACACCAGGCTCCCATCACCCCATTTGAAACAGAACTCGCCTTCATCTAAGCTTTTGGTTTTCTTGAAACCAGTCAAGGAACAGCAAATATGGTTAGTAGCAGTGGAGTCAAGAATCCACGTTGATACATTATCAGCTACTAAGCATGCGTCGGTAACTAGTACAATACTATGTTCCTTTGATTTGAGATAGGCGGGACAGTTCTTTTTATCGACCTTGTAAGGTCCCTTCTCAGTTCTAGAGGCGGAGGCTTTGTGCTCAGTAGCATGTGCCTCTCCTTGATTCCTCTTTCTCTTAGTGAGACCTATAGCAGTGTGAAGTTCCTCCATAAGCTTGGTAACAGAGTACTCTAGCTTGTTAATGGAGTAGTTTATCTTGGAGGTATCAAGAGATGCGGGGAGAGTTTCTAAGATCACATCTATGACATTCTTCCCATCAATCTCAGATCCTAGGATTTCCATTTTTCTCAGATGACTAATGATCAATATCATAAAGTCTCCAACAGGAGTCCTAGCCTTCATGCGACAGTTCATAAACTGTCGGACTGCTTTTGCCTTGCTTGACGCCTTTGCCCTCCAAACATCTCATGGAGATTGGTGAGCATGTCGGCGGCAGTCTCGATGTCACGATGTTGTTGTTGCAACACATTGTTCATTGATGCTAAGATATAGCACCTCACAATCTGATCGGAGCAGAGCCAAGCCGCCAAGGCATCTTTGTCCTCTTGAGTTGAATCATTATTCGTCAGAGGAGGACACGGGGTGGTGAGTACCCATTTGTGCTTGTTAACGGTAGGTATTATGTCGAGGTTACGTTTCGAATCTACGTAGTTTTCGTTTTCGAGTTTGATCGAGGAAAGAAAGATTGAGAGATGGTTGAGAGACATATTGCCTATGTAAGTTAAAACAAGTTTATGATTAGTCTTTGGTTTATGATTTAAGTTTTATTAAGACTTTTATAAAATCCAAAGGTGTTATAAACCAAACGATAATTTACTCCCTCAAGAGAAGGCCGCAAAAAATCTCCTTTTATAAGTAAATGACACATCATTAATGCTAAGCCAAGATGTCAATACATCTATTTTGACTAGCCACCTTGTAAATTGGTTTGATCACTCACATCCTTTCGCAGGGCCTCGAGGGAGGATTACTAGGGATTGAGTCTAAGTGTGCAACCAACCACTTAGTACAAAAGGTCAACTTTGAAAAACAATCCCCCAAGGGGAGGCCTTGCCATCATCGTCCCACTCTCGGACGTAGCTCATTGAGCAATGATCAGAGCAAAGCGCCCTTGAGTACTCTCATTTAAGAGAGGGCCACGAGGGTGACTCTTAGTCCGGCGACACTTGCACTTTTCATTAGTGTTGGGGATCGTGGGTTACAAACAACAAGTATAACCCTCCCACTTAGTTTTTGAAGTTGGTTCATCGACTCTTATAAGTTCGGAAACAGATTTCCTAGTTAGAGAGCGACAGAGCGGACAACTAGAAGAGAATCCTAGATCGACATGTTCAGAGTAGTATTAGTGCATAAAGGCACAAGGTACATACTCGATCTTTTCCTATTTTCTATTTCGGGAAAGTGCGTGAGGGAAGTGTGAACTTCAACTCACTCGAACACTTGAAAGTTTGAGATTACACATCTTTTTATTTTTCGGCTTGTCTACAAGGAGACCTCCCACTCAAATTTTCAAGAGCATATAGATTTTGAACATATGTGATATAGATTTAGTTTTGAACACATTTTGAAAATTTATTTGATTTGGATGACAAAATATTTTCAAGTTTGAAAGTGAAAACGGTTTTTCAAAATTCAAACTAGTTTTGTAAAAAACTCAATTTCAATTAAACTTTCAAAATCAAAACATTTTAATCTTACACATCATGTGTATAATCATATGAAAAACATTTTTTCTCAAGAAAATTTTCTCATTAGAGTTCTATAACTCATGGTAGTGGGGTTTGAAAATCCGGATTTCTAAAAACTGGACTTTCGGAACAGCCGCGCACCTTGGAGTAAAATCGCCATATCTGGCGGCTCCGATGTCCTTTTGAGCCGAAACCGGTGGCATTGGACAGAGGACAGACAGAGCTTTAATTTGATTTAAGAATCATTAAATTTCGATTTCTGAGCAGAGAGTTATTCCACTTTTAATGCGGGTTTACTCCAGCTCGAAGAAAAAGAAATAAATTAAAGCTTGGTCCTTTTTAGGTGCGAAAAAGAATCGAGTGTAACGGAACGTTTTATGAAGGTTGTTAAAGCTTTTATTTGTGTTTTATTAGCAAGGTAATAACAAGGCATAAAAGAAATAACAACAAGCATAAAACGAATACGGTAAATAAAAGAAACTAGAAAGACAAAGTAACTAGTCACAAAATTTACCGAAATTTCTCAAAACTTTAAAACACGTTTTTCAATATAAAAAATTAAAAACTTTTAGAACTGATTCTAATGTGTTTTAAAAACATCCCAAACTCATAGAAAATCAACATGCTTTTTAATTTAAAGACAAGAGCAATAAATTAAAAAAAATCTAAGATTACAATTCTAACTTGTCACAAAATTAGTAAACTTTCGAAAACGATTTTCAAGCTTATAATTTTGAAAACATGTACATGCATATCTTTGACCATAGCTCTGATACCATTTGTTGGAATCGATCTAGGGTTTAAGAAAATAATTAACGCTTCGGTAAGCGGCGGAATTTTAAAAATTTTCTTTTACAAGTAAAAACAGTTTTTACTAACCTAGACAAAAGAGCAAGTACACGTAATTAAAAACTATTATGAGCTAAGAAGTTTACTAACCTTTCTTGAAGCTTGATCTTTGAGAAGCTCTTAGAAAGTTGCAACGCTCGTCTCCCCTCGCAGCACGTCCCTCTTTCTTTCCTCGGCACCTCGAGCAACCACGAAAGTTTCTATCACTAAATCACTCGAGAGAAAAGGAATTAGTGAGTGGGCAGTTTTAAACACTACGACTTAAGAACGAGTCTTGAAGTCGCAGAGCTAAACTCTAGGTCAAATGAGGACCTAGGTGCGAAAACAAAATCGAAAATAAACTAGAGAGAGAGAGAGAGGAGTTCGGCCAAAGTTCTAGATCTCTCAAATCTCTTAAACTTGGATGAATGAAATGTGAGGAATGAGGCTCCTATTTATAGGAGGAGGATTACCTTCAAAAGGTAGTTTCCTCTTTTCCAATTGCCTTGCACGTCCAACATGCCTCATGAAGGCTTAGGATTTGTTTCCTCATTTGATTTCCTCTTAGTTGGCCGAAAATGCACTTTCCTTCTTAAGGAAATTTGTTTCCTCTTTTTCTTTTGGCAAGTATCTTCATACATCAATGCACAAAATAAACTCTCTTTCCCACTATGGCATGAACGAAATTCAGCCTTATTTTCCTTGGGTTGGACGAAATTTGAGCTTCTAGAAGGAGCTTCTAGATGTTTCTTCATTTGTTCATGACAACATAAGAAAAGCCCATTAAGAATTTTCAAGTAAAATTCTATGAAATGAAATTAATCCTCAAGGCCCAATAAACTATTAATGGCTGAGTGTTTTAAGTTTCATTTGTCATCAAATGACCTTGTCAAAAAAATTTATTGACATTCATTTTGTCCTATGTCCAAAAGAACAAAAATACCCTTTCGACAATTTTCGCTATTGTTTTGACTTAGCTTCCAGTTTAACTATTCCTACTCGATGTGATTCGTGACAGTGACCTCATGGACCCAAATGAACAAAGCTTGAGCTAAACACTTGGACTCAAAAGTCCTTTTCCAAGTTTAGCTTAATGCCAACTGACTCCACTAAAGAGTTGACACTGGAAATCTCTCGGTTCAAATGAATTTATTTTCTACTAAAAAATTCAACCTAATTATGATGAGCGGATCCACTGAATATTATCTATGTTTACCCTTCATGAATGTCATCAGCTAGTCGGGATTTACTAAATTACCATTTTACCCTTCTAGCTGTTATTTCCTCAACTCCTTTGTCGCTTGTGAATAAGTTAGAAACAATGTATTGACGAGGAGCTAACAAGTCACATTGTTTCATCCAAAAGAGTCAGGACTCAATTTGGACACTGGCCAGTTCATTTATTCACACTCCAAGGAACAAAGCATGAGGTGACATACATTGCATTTCAGCAATCTTGTACATGAATTCCATATCTATGAGAATTTCACAAAGTTACTCATGACATACTCACAACTTAGTACTTCACCAATATGCCTTGTTCGGAATCACATAGTGAGTCCGAACTTTGACTTTATCAAATGAGAATACTAAGGTGTGAAATGGCATGTCTCATTTCAGGATTAAGGTAAGCATGATGCAATTCATACATAGTGACTTCGAGACATAAGAGGTTAAATGGTTTGTTCTTATATTGTCTCTAGAAGTGCACTGGTCAATTCAGTACCTTCGGAAGATACCTAGAAGAACTATAGAGTCCCCAACTCTCAATGCCTCATAACCAGACATCATAGATTCTTCTAACAATCATACTGAGGTCAATAGTCCTTTGACCCTAAGATTGCGAATATATCGTTTTAAGAAAAATACGAAGAGTTTGTTCATGCAAATCTACATTTGTCTCTTCGTAAGTTGTTTAGTTTGTTTATGGACTAAAAGACTAAGGTTTTATCATAAGCTTCAAACAAAGAAAGAATGAATGAACGTTTCAACTTTATTAATGAAGCGATCCATCACCTTATCAATATAAGATGCTTGAGAGAGCGACAGGGTCCGGTTTTTCCTATCTCGAAAGATTTGGATTCCCAGAATGTACGCGGCTTCTCCTAGATCCTTCATATCGAATTGCTTTGCCAGCCAGACGTTAACCTCAGATAACTTACCCACGTCATTACCAATGAGTAGTATATCATCGACATATAGTACCAGAAACACAACTTTACCTTCGTGTATTGACTTGTAAACACAAGGCTCATCTATTGACTGTTCAAAGCCAAAGCTCTTTACAGTTTCATCGAATCTAATATTCCATGACTTAGATGCTTGCTTTAGTCCATAAATGGATTTAAGAAACTCACAAACCTTGGTCTCTTGACCTTTATCCATGAAACCGTCTGGTTGAGCCATGTAAATGCGCTCGTCAAGATTGCCATTCAGAAAGGCTGTCTTGACATCCATTTGCCAGATCTCATAGTCGAGAGCTGCAGCTATGGATAGGAGTATGCGGATGGATTTAAGCATCGCGACTGGCGAGAAGGTTTCTTCATAGTCAATCCCTTCTTGTTGGGTATAACCCTTCGCCAGAAGTCGTGCTTTGAACGTCTCAACGTTCCCATCAGGACCCCTTTTCTTCTTGTATATCCACTTACACCCTACGGGTTTAATCCCTTCAGGAAGGTCTACAAGTTTCCAGACATTGTTGACATACATCGAGTGCATTTCAACTTTCATGGCGTCAAGCCAAAGGTTTGATTCAGAACAAGCCATCGCTTGGCTATAGGAAACAGGGTCATCCATGTCGGAGACGGCTACAAGAGAGTCTCCATAAGACATGTACCTGTCAGGCTTTTGAGTAGCCCTCCCACTACGTCTAAGTACTACTTGACGAGATTCTGATGAGTTAGTTGTGTTTCAATTGGGGTAAGAACAGTTCTTACAGATGAGGTAGAAGCTTCCTCACCCAACTTTTCTTCAACCACAATTTTGCTTCTAGGTTTTGCATCTTTCATAAAGTCCTCCTCAAGGAAACGAGCATTCGTGCTAACGAAAGTCTTATCGTCCTCGGGACTATAGAAAGTAAAACCTTTGGTTTCCTTTGGATATCCCACAAACAGGCACAATTCTGACCTACTAGCCAACTTACTAGTCTTTTGCCTCAGCACGTGTGCATGGCAACCCCAAATTCGGATGCGGCCAAGATTCACTTTACGGCCAGTCCATCGTTCATAAGGAGTACCAGGAACCGTTTTGGACGGAATTTGGTTCAGAATATAGGCGGCTGTTTCAAGGGCATATCCCCAAAAGGAAAGAGGGAGTGATGAGTAACTCATCATTGATCTAACCATCTCCATAAGAGTTCGGTTTCTTCTCTCTGACACTCCGTGTTGTTGAGGTGTGCCAGGTGCGGTAAGCTGAGAAGCGATACCTTCTTCTTTAAGAAAGTCATCGAACTCTCCAGACATATACTCACCACCTCGATCAGATCGAAGGGTTTTGATCACTTTGCCATTTTGCTTTTCCACTAAAGCCCTAAAGACCTTAAATACGTTAAAGGTCTCGGATTTGTGTTTGAGCAAATAGACAAACCCATATTGTGAGTAATCATCGTTGAAGGTAACGAAGTATTCGTATCCTCCACGTGCCTGTTGGCTGAGCGGACCACATACATCGGAATGTACTAGTTCCTGCAACTCAGTGGCTCTTCGACCCTTATCGGAGAAAGGTCGCTTAGTCATTTTTCCTTCTATGCAGGATTCACAAGTAGGTAGTGAACCTATTGCAGAGGCTTGGAGTGGACCGTCCCTCACATGTCTCTTAATCCTATATAGACTGATATGACCAAGTCTTAAGTGCCATAGGTATGTTGATTTTGTTAGATCGGAGGATTCAGAAAGTTTGATCTTCTTTGGCTCCCTAATTAGATCATTATCTATTTCGGTGTATAAGATGAAAGGTTGAGTGCGATAAATGTAGAAAAGACCATTCTTCATACATGCATCAGTGACAAAAGAATTAGAAAAAGAAATATGAATTCCATTCTTTATAAACTTTAAATAATAATCTTGCTCGAAAAGTTGAGCAACAGATATTAGGTTTTTCCCAAAGGAAGGAACATAATAAACATTATTCAAATTTAAAGTTCGATCTTCAAAAGATAACTTCACGGATCCCACAGCCTTCACAGACACCACGCTCCCATTACCCCACTTGAAGCAGAAGTCACCATCCTCTAAGCTTTTGCTTTTCCTAAAACCAGTCAAGGAGCAGCAAATATGGTTAGTAGGAGCAGAGTCAATAATCCATGATGATACATTATCAGCTACTAAACAAGCTTCAGTAACAAGTACAATACCTTTTACTTTGGTTTTGAGGTAGGCAGGACAGTTCCTACGCCAGTGACCAGGCTCATTGCAGTGGTGGCACTTGTCTTTAGACTTGTCCACCTTTGGAGCCTTTGGCGCCTTCTTCTTCGTTTGAACCTTAGGTTGGTTCTTCTTCTCGGCATTGCGAGGTCTCTTCTTAGATCCAGAGGTGGAGGCAGTAGCATTTACTTCTCCTTGAGCCCTCTTTTTCTTAGTGAGTGCCTCAGCGGTTTGAAGTTCCTTCATGAGCTCGGTAACAGTGTACTCCAGCTTGTTCATGGAATAATTCAACTTGAAGGTATCAAAGGTTTCGGGGAGAGTTTCCAAGATCATATCTATTTTAGTCTCCCCATCAATATCGGATCCAAGGATCTCCATTTCGTTGAGATAGCTAATGATCAGCATCATATGATCTCTAACGGGAGTTCCATCCTTCATACGACAGTTCATGAATTGTCGGACCGCTTGTTGCCTAGCTTGACGTCCATGCCCTCCAAACATCTCATAGAGATTGTAGAGCATATTGGTGGCAGTTTCGTAATCACGATGTTGTTGTTGCAACACATTGTTCATCGATGCCAGAATGTAGCACCTCGCAATCTCATCTGATCGAAGCCAGGCCACCAGGGCGTCTTTTTCCTCTTGCGTCGAATCTTCATTCGTTTGAGGACAGGGGGTGGTGAGAACCCATTTGTGCTTGTCGACAGTAAGGACTATGTCGAGGTTACGTTTCCAGTCGACGTAATTGTCGCCTTCGAGTTTTTTCGAGCAAAGAATGGTTGAGAGAGGGTTGAGAGACATATTGCCTATAAAAGTTTAAACAAGTTTATGACTAGTCTTTGGTTTAGAATTTAAGCTTTATTAAGACTTTTATAAAATCCAAAGGTGTTATAAACCAAACGATAATTTACTCCCTCAAGAGAAGGCTGCAAAAAATATCCATTTATAAGTAAATGACACATCATTAATGCTAAGCCAAGATGTCAATACATCTATTTTGACTAGCCACCTTTTAAATTGGATTGATCACTCACATCCTTTTGCAGAGCCTCAAGGGAGGATTACTAGGGATTGAGCCTAAGTGTGCAACCAACCACTTAGTCCAAAAGGTCAACTTTGAAAAACAATCCCCCAAGGGGAGGCGTTGTCATCATCATGTCACTCTCGGACGTAGCTCATTGAGCAATGATCGAAGCAAAAACTCCTTCACTACCAGAAATTTAGCCTCTAACTACTGCCGAACGCTGTAGTCATTTTAAATCCACTACAGTTTACTGACTGTCATCTATTGCACTGGAGTCTTATCTCTTTGATTATGACTCCAGTGTTTGGCCGTAGTGTATCTGTTTTATAAGACTGTAGTTAAAATATATAACTACATTGTTTAGATGTAGTCTTACAAGTGGCATCTATAAATACTACAACGTTATGCTGTAGTTATATAGAACTCAATTACATAAGATAAAAAAAACTACAGTTTTAACAAATAGTCTTAATTGAGTCAATTAAACAGACTACGGCGTTTTTGTGGCATCTATTGCACTGGAGTCTTATCTCTTTGCCTATGACTCCAGTCTTTTCTGTTGAAGACTACATCTTTAAAATGTAGTTGTTGAAGTTAAAAGTGTATAAACACTACAGCTTTAGAAAGTAGTTTTAATTAATTGAATTTGACATACTACTGTGTTTTTGTGGCATCTATTGCACTGGAGTCTTATCTATTTGTCTGTAACTTCAGTCTTTTATGTTGAAGACTACATCTTTTAGGTGTAGTTTATATTCATGAAGTTATATTTTAACAATATAGACTACATCTTATTTATGTAGACAATTTTTTTTACTAAAAACATATATTTAAATAAATATAAATAAAATACATTTATAATAAATAAATATCCAAAAAACACCTAATAATTTCCAAAAAAAAAAAACTCATATTTCAATAAATCAATCATAAATCTCATTTCATTACAAGTATGTCAAACACACAACAAATTCTAAAACTTCCACAATAAATTACAAGTATGGCATTCAAAAGTCAAGACGTTCACAAAATGTACCAAATCATTATGGAATTGGAGACCTCACCTTCTCGGAGCTCGTTATTTATCAGAGATTTCACAGCGACGCTGCCGGCGAGACATGAGGAGGCCAACCTAAAGGCGGGAGATGGCGGACACAACCATCAAATCAATAATAAATCTCATTTACATAAATATCAGTGTAGCATACAAACACATAATAATAATATCCAAATATACCAAGTATAATTTGTTTTTCACAATCCATTCAAAGGTCTTTAGTGAGGAAACCCAAAGAACAAGAAAGGGAAAATCAAACAGTATGACATAAGTTTTACCTGAAATGCCACACCAATGCACTCCCATTGGTCGTTGCAGGCAGGGCCACCACTATTACCTAAAATTGAGCATAAGCCATGACTTAAGAAATAAACTTGAGGGCTGCATTATTGCTTCATTAGCACAGAAAATAAAACAATACATATCATGGCAGAAAATGCTTGCACAAGTATACAAAATCTAAGCTAGATGAAAAAAAAATAATAGAAACAGGATGGTATGTATGAGAAAATATATACCAGACAAAATTATTCATTCATATTATTATATAAGTTAAATTGAATGCACCATTTTTAGTTAAGGTCATCCCATTCAATAATTGTATTTATATTGTGAAAATACAAAGTAGGGTTTCTAGAGCTTCTGATATCCTAAGATTTTCCTAACTATATGTGTATAAATACGTATTCAATTTCAGCAAATAATACACCAGAAATTCCCAATTATCATAAGCTAGAAAAAAAATCGATTTGCTAGGTACTAAATTGAATTGAATAGGTGAAACTGAGGTAGAAGTACTTTAAATAAAACAAGGAAAATTGAAATTACAAATCCTTCTATTGTAAGAGTTATCAACACTATGAAGAAATGTAATATCATATTTTAGAATGCTGAAATACGACACCATTCTAGGTACTCATATTATGTTATTACCTTGAAATATTTGATTGAAAAAGGTCTGGTCATATGATTTCATTGCCTCAGTAATCAGCTCAGTGAAATGTCCCTCGACAACAGACTGCTTCTCCAAAGTTTGGAGCTCTCTGTTAATCGCAGCAGTGTCCTTGCTAACCTTTACATCGAAGTTCCGTTACAAATTACAACAAAAGAGATTCAATGCTATATAAACAAGAGAAAAGAGAGAAATAAATTCGGATCCAGTCTCAAATTCGGATCTATGAGAAATAAATTGAAGGGAATAGTGTGTGAATTGTATGACTTATTCGAGAAAAAAAAAAATTGTCTCTATAAAATAGCGAGTAACTCTTTTTTCTCAACCAAAAAGCGCTAGGAATAACTAAACCCGTCATCATCAACAAGAACGAAATCAACTCACAACGCATCTTTAAGTTCTAAATGAACTAGAATTAACATTCAAGATCGAGACTTAAAACAAAAAGCAGAAATACCCACCTAACATACAAACCTATTAAATTCTAAAGAGAAAAAAGCATTTGAGTAAGGCATTTCAACAAATAGGTGTTGTGTGATTTGAGCACCCAAATAACTCACCGACAAAATGGACCAGTCTATTGGCCGGAGCAGGAAAGCAAGGCTAGACGAGGCTCATGACGTCATATGATGACCAATCCAATACTCGAATACACGTCAATGAAAAATAAAACAAGCATTGGTCCATGAAACAGAAAATGCTTTAACGATCTCAATAACAAACTGTTGAACTAAAACTGACAATAATCAATGATGCATGATGTCCAAAGATAAAGACAGAAGCAAAAAAGGCTGTAAAAAAACTAAGGCTAAAACATTACCTCTCAATTTAAACTGCAACAATTACGATGAACTTTAATATTTAAGATCTCGATGTTTTACACATATTACAAATATATAATATTCTGATGTATCCATCTTCCTATCTTATATTTGCTTGGACAAAAATATCCTCATAATTCATCTTCCTCGTTTGATAATATTGCAAACCCATTTCTTCAACAAAGAACTATTTTAATAAATCAAAATCTGTAACTCAACGAAATCATATTGTTCAACAAAGGAATACATCTAGTAATCCAAAACATCAAAAATAAATAGTCCAGTAAATACATCTTATTAAAAATAGGTTTAGGCATATTTGAAAAAAAAATGGGTAAATTCTTTGTCTTTTTTTTTCTGCAAGTTCTTGTCAAGAGCATCAAAGAAGAAGTGCGCTGTCTCATCCCGATTTTTCGGGCCTGAAAAGGAAGTTAGAAAAAAAAATTATATATCGCCCACAACTCCCACCTTTCCAAGAAGTTCGCCGGAGAGCATGATCAGAGCAATTTTTCAGTCGCCGGAGTTGTCGATGTTCGGGCCTGAAAAGCAAGTTAGAAAAAAAAACCATCACCTCCATCAACTCCCACCTCGCCCAGAATTTCCCCGGGATGTGTGACCGGAATACTTTTCCAGTTGCCGGAGAATATAACCGGAGTACTTTGCTAGTCAACAGGGTATTTTACAAGAGTCGTCAATGAAGTGAAACGAGATTGAAAAATAGTGTATAGGAATATGATATATAAAATTATTTTGAAAAGTACTGATTGGGTAATTTGGGAAATTTGAATTTTTATTGATGGAATAAGGGATTCCTCCCACTTACTGGGGTAATAGGGATTACATCAAAATGACTGAATGACCATTCTACAGAATGACGATTCTCATAAAATTAAGCAAACCAAACAATGCAATGTATTTTTTGTCTTTCCATTCCATTCCATTCCAGCTTGATTCCATCCAACCAAACATACCCTAAGTTATCAGATAATAGTAATACGGCCTCAATTTTTCCATGGAAAATAAGACTTTATTTGCAACCATCAAAATTTGGGCTCCAGGCATAAGCGAGCAAAAGCCCCAATTCAATTTGAAATTCCAAAATCACATCCCTAGAACCCTGACTCTGAAATCCAAACCATAGGAGTAGAAATCCGAATATATTACCTTTTTCCTCACTAAAACCACTAAATCCCTTGGTGAACAGATTTCGGCGACGATCCTTTCTCACTCTCTATCTGCGTCCATCTCTCCCCCACTCTGGCTCTTTCTCTCTTTCGCTCTATTTCAGTGTGACCCAGTCACGCTCTCACTCTCGCTATCCCTGCTGATTCTTGCCCATGTTGAATTCTCACCTACAAAAAGAAGCCACAGGAGTCCATAAATTATCTCGAATAAAATGCAGACCCAAAACACCACAAAGCCAAACCCTAAATAAACACAGCAAAATCACAAAATCCGATGGACTAAAATCTAAATTACATATTTACAAAGAAGTTGAAGATAAATTTGTGGTTAATATCAGAGATAGATAGATAGATATATATATATATATATATATATATATATAGAGAGAGAGAGAGAGAGAGAGAGACTAACCCAAATTCGGGATTGGCGGAGAGCAGTGAGAGGCGACTTAGTGTTGTCGATTGGCGGTGAGGCCTATGGAGGTCGATTATGAATTTGGGATTCATAGAGACAGTCGGAAAGTAGAGATAGAAGCATAAAGCAAATGAGGTTTACGAATGAAAAAATTGGGGGTAATTTCTGTTACCGGTCGTTTTCAGAACACCGGAAATTCAAAAACAATTCGATGCCGGCCGGGCTTTGCCGGCCGGAAGCCCAACAGGCCCCGGCCCACCAGGCCCGAACGCCCCGATGCGCCCACGGCCCGACACGGCCGGTGCGCGCGCACCTACGCCCCCGGCCTTGAGGCCCCCGGCCCAATGGGCCTCAGCGCGCCCTATCGCGCCTGGCTCGCGCGCACTCTGCACCCCGGCCTCCCGGCCCGCGCGCGCACCCCGGCCTCCCGGCCCGCGCGCGCACCCCGGCCTCCCGGCCTGCGCGCGCCTTGGCACCACGGCCGAGCGCCCCTGCGGCCTCAGCCGGGTGTTCCCGCCACCTCGATCGAGCACCTTCGCCAGCTCGGCCACCTCGATCGAGCACCTTCGCCAGCTCGGCCACCTCGGTCGAGCGCCTTCGCCAGCTCGGCCACCTCGGTCGAGCGCCTTCGCCAGCTCGGCCACCTTGGTCGAGCGCCTTCGCCAGCTCGGCCACCTCGGTCAAGTGCCTTCGCCAACTCGGCCACCTCGGTCGAGCGCCTTCGCCAGCTCCGCCACCAGGGCCGAGCGCCTTCGCCACCTTGGCCGAGCGTTCTTGCCACCTCGGCCGGGCACACCCGCTGCCGGGCACGCCGCGCCCGGCCAAGTTCCGCGCCTGGTACGCCCCACGCCCGTCCAGGCGACATGTCCCACGCGCCCTGCGCCCTCTTCGGTGTGTGGCCTCGCGCGCCTCGCTCCCGGCCACCCAGTGGGCCTCAAGGGGCCGGCCCAAGGCCTCCCCTCAAACACTATAAATACCCCCCCCCCCCCTTGGGGAAGGAAAAAGGACCCCGTTTCTTGGACACAACTTATATCCTGGTTGATGCCAAGAACACTTCTCTTCTCTCGAGAACTCTCTCTCGCCCTCTTGTGACATTTCCAAGAGCGCTCACTCCTCCTCCTCTCTCGGCTCAGAAAGTCAAGGACCCCCCTCCACGAGAGGGAGCGCGCTCCTCTTCTGCGACCCGAGCCTCTGCAGTACATACTGCCCTCCTGCTTCTTGGCCCTTGAGCTAGAACTCCGAGCTACGAGCACGCGACCCCTCTAAAGCCTTCGCTAGAAGCTACGAGCCGGGTCCTGCCCTAAAGCCTTGGATTCACAAAGCCTCCGAGCCCAAGATAGCCTCCCCACACAAATTGAACTACGTTCTGACCTGATCCCTACTATAGGATACGTAGGCAGCCAACCTTTGGCACGGTCACACCCCCCAAAACACACCTCAGGGTTTGGAGGGTGCAGCTCGGTCTACGAGCTCCCGTTTTTGGCCCGGGCGCGATCACTTGGTCCGGCCTTGGATCGAACCGCCCGAGGTATCTAATCGTTGTTCATTTTCGTGCGACAACATTTTGGCGCTAGAAGGAGGGGACTTCCCGACTTACACGGCCCGAAATCCCTTCTACAGTTCGACCCCTTTCTTCTCGACTCGAGAAAGACATGAGTGGTCAACCACCCGTTCGTTCTGAGGGCGTGAACAACCCCGAAAATGCAACCGCGGTGAAAAAATACTTCCTGCACTCCCGAGCGCAAGGCGATGAGGAGTCTCTCAACGACGAGAGCCCCACTCCCACTCCCCCCTCCTCTTCAGGACAGTCGGGACGACCGTATCCTTGAGATGGAGGAGAAAATCCGCCGGCTAAAGATAGCCAATGCAAGGTACCACCGCCAACTGGCGGGTAAGGCGCCTGCACACGGCTCCCCCCAGGGGAATCTGAGGACCTCATGGACGAGGGACCTGATTGTGACCCCGACTGTGAAGGCTTGGAAATTTCGGCGGACGTCGAGACTTCTCTCACCAAGGACGGGGAACGCCCTGTTGAGATTGAAGCCGGTCCGTCGAAAACAAAAGCAATACCGGTCTCCTCTCAGGAGGAGACCTCCCGACGTTCAGCCCATGACCGACTCGGTCAAAGAGGCAATGTCCTAGTACAACAGTTCGGCGAGTAAGGCGCATGGCCCGGAGCTCGCACCCCCATACCGCTGGGCCGGATCTTAGAGATCGACTTACCGCCCAACGGAACAACCATGGCGAAGACCTCAGAGAGAGGTTGAGCGCTCGTAAGGGTCACAACCCTACGGCCCCAATCAATGGGGAACCTCGCACGGCTCAAGGGTCGAACGAAAGGCGACAGGTGACTCCACCTGAACAAGGAGCGACCCCCAACACTGGCCTCGACGTCGTCACCATGATTCACAACCTCCGTAACGAGGTGCGCGACCTGCGTGAAGGCGGCTTCGCCGGTGATACATACGGGGTCATGGAAGAACATTCCTCTCCCTTCACCGCCCAAATCCTTGCTGAGGTGTGCACGGGAAACTTCAAACTCCCGAATCTCCCTCCATACAATGGGAAATCTGATCCCACGTATCACATCCAACATTACGAGACTTCGATGACGATGCAGGGCATCTCACCTGGGGCTCTATGCCAAGCTTTTAGTCTTACCCTCACCGGACCCGGTTTCGGGTGGTTTAAGAATCTAAGACCAGGGAGCGTCCAATCGTTCAAAGACCTGAAGGACGTGTTCCTGGCACGGTTTGCTACATCCATGGTCCAAAAGAAGACCAAGATGTACTTATGGTCAATCAGGCAAGAGAATAACGAGTCCTTGAGACAGTATCTCACTCGATTCACCACAGAATCGAACAAGGTCGACCGCTTTGACGACACTGACGCGATTACGGCCATAATCGAGGGCTTGCGCACTGGAGACTTCCTAAAGTTCGTCGTCGGCAGAGTCCCTTCTACGATGGCCGAGTTAATGAACCGAGCCAAAACCTTTATGGGGCTAGAAGATTACCTCGACGGCCGCAGGAGCAGTAACCGAATCTCCCGCCGTCGGGACGAGTCCGGCAACGAGCCTGGCAATCCCCGTAAGAGGATAAACAAGGGAGGTCAAGCTTCCGATAGCCGACCCCATACGTCTCGCGAGCAATTTCAGAGACTACTCGGGTTACACTACCTTGAACGCCCCGGTAGAGCAAATCTACGCTGTGGCGCGTGACAAGTTCGTCGCTCCGGCTCCAATAAGAGGCAACCCCGCGTCTCGCGACCGGTCCCCCTATTGCGAGTTCCACCGGGATTACGGTCACACGACCGCTCAGTGCTTCCATCTTAGGAAACAAATTGAGACGTTAATCCAAAAGGGGAACTCAAAGAGTTTCTCCTTCGCTTGGTAGGAGCGGCAGCCCCCACCGGCAACAGGCCACAGCCTGAAAAAGGTGGAGGGACCAACCCAAACACCGACCGCACGGCGGTCATAGCTACGGCTGATGCGCAACTCCACGTCGTCACCACCATACTAGGTAGCTTGCAAGACGGGGACTCGGCCCGTCAAAGGAAAAAGCTCCTCAGAGCTGCCTCCCATGAAGGCCTTGCCGGGCAGGTTAACCTCACCTACGAGGAACCTCCATCCGTACCTTACGAGACGATACAATTCACTAATGAAGAGGCCAAGCGAGTTGTGCACCCGCACAATGACGCTATAGTCCTTAAGGCCCAGGTGGCCAACAACTTGGTAAAAAGAGTTCTTATTGATAACGGCAGCGCAGCCGATATAATCATTAACACCACCCTCGAGCGCATGAAGCTCGGGGGGCTCCACCCTGTCCCAACTCAGACACCCCTGTTTGGATTCACAGGAGAAAAGGTCATGACTGAAGGAATCATCAATTTTCCAGTCACCTTCGGAACTGCCGGAGGCATCGAAGTCGTTCACATGGTCCCCTTTCTTGTGGTCGACCAGGAGTCGCCCTACAATGTTATCATTGGGCGACCCACGTTGAACGGACTAAGGGCTATCACTTCCACTTATCACCTGTTAGTGAAATTCCTCACCAAAGAGGGAATTGGCGTCATGGCCGGTGATCAGACCCAGGCAAGGATATGCTACGTCCAAGGCGTGGACGGCAAGCCCGCTGAAAAGAGGGTTAACACGATCTACCAACTGGAAGACGACTACCCATGTGATCAAAAAGACGCACGGCAACTCGGGGAATTAGACCCCCACGACGATCTCGAGAGGTTGAAAGTTGACACCCCCTACGATCTCACTTCGATCGTTCTCGACGAAGCTAAACGTGACCAGGTAGTAAAGATCGGTGCACAACTCCCTCTCGCCATCAAAACTCAACTCGCGGCCTTCCTTCGGGAGTTTAAGGATGCCTTTGCATGGACACATGCAGACATGCCCGGCATAGACCCCGATGTGATTGTGCACCGATTGAATGACGATAAAACCATCGCTGAAAAGGTACAAGCTAGACGTGCGTTCAACCCCGAACGGTACCTAGCAATAAACAAGGAAGTCGAAAAACTTCTCTCCGCTGGTTTCATCCGAGAAGCCAAGTACCCGAAGTGGGTGGCCAATGTGGTCTTAACAAAGCCTGCCCGAAAGATTGCTTTCCACTCCCACGCATCGAACAACTGGTCGACGCCACGGCAGGACATGAACTACTAAGTTTCATGGACGCCTACTCGGGCTGAAACCAGATACGAATGCACGAGCCCGACCAGATCAAGACAACCTTTGTCACTGATCGCGGCCTCTACTGCTACAAGGTCATGCCTTTCGGCCTTAAGAATGCAGGAGCTACTTACCAACGATTGGTAAACCGGATCTTTGCCGACCTAATCGGCAAGACCATGGAAGTATACGTGGACAACATGCTCGTTAAAAGCCTGTTGGCTACAACCACGTAGACTACCTGAGGGAGATGTTCTTAATCCTCCGCCGGTACAAAATGAAGCTCAACCCCAACAAATGTGTGTTCGGGGTCAAGTCCGGGAAGTTCCTGGGCTACATAGTTAGCCGTCGAGGCATCAAAGCGAACCCCGAGAAAATCAAGGCACTCCTTGACATGAAGTCCCCGTGATGTGTCAAGGAAGTCCAAAGTCTGACCGGTCGGATTGTCGCCCTAGCGCGTTTTGTGGCCAGAGCAACCGACAAGTGTCAACCGTTCTTCAAAGCAATTAAGAAGACGGACGGCTTTGAATGGACGGACGAGTGCGAAACGGCCTTCCAAGAAATGAAGGCCTACTTCGGGAAACCCCCGTTCCTCTCCAAGCCAAAAGAAGGCGAGACGCTTTACATCTACCTCGCCGTCTCCGAACGAGATGTGAGCGCTGTGCTGATCCGTGAAGAAGACAGGGCTCAATGGCCCATCTTCTACATAAGCAAAGCCCTACTCGACGCCGAAACGCGTTATACAGAGATAGAGAAGCTCTCTCTTGCTCTCCTCGTAGCCGCCAAAAAGCTACGCCCATACTTCCAGGCTCACCCAATCGTTGTCCAGACCGGACACCCAATCGGTAAGGCTCTTCAAAAGGGAACATCGAGTCGCATGGCGATCTGGTCTCAAGAATTGAGCGAGTACGGGATTGAGTTTCATCCGCGGCCGGCAATAAAGGCTCAAGCCTTAGCTGATTTCGTGGCAGAATTCTCCTACACTCCCGACATGGGAAGAGCAGAAGATGGCTCGACCGACGATTGGTCGGCTCGAAAGAGAAAGGTCGACCCTACGGGTCCCATCTGGGAACTACACGTAGACGGAGCATCTAATGCCCAAGGAGCAAGCGCCGGCGTGATTTAGACAAATCCCGACCGAGAAAAGTTAAGTTACGCCCTCCACTACGGGTTCCAGGCCTCAAACAATGGGGCCGAGTACGAAGCCCTCATCGTAGGGCTAGAGCTCGCTCAAAAGCTCAACGTACAGAATTTACGAATACACTGTGACTCGCAGTTAACCGTAAATTAGATTAAAGGCGATTACGTTGCCAAAGAACCTAACATGATCGCCTACTTGGCAAAGGCAAATGCCAAGCTAGATGCTTTCTCCTGGTTCGAGATCGTCCAGATCCCGCGAGAAGAGAACTCCGAGGCCGACGCCTTAGCTCGCCTCGGATCCGGTATCGCCGAAGACGGGTTGGGAACCATCCCAATCGAGTCTCTCTTGGGTTTGCTCGCTCTTTTGGGCTGGTGCGTTTTGTTTTTCTTTTGGTGGATGCACTTAGTTTTACTCGGCCATGAAAACTTAGTGGCAAAGTAATTGACCAAGTTATGTGTTGGGTTGGCAAGGGTAAACCATGACACATGTGTGATGACGAGGCAAGCTAAAACTTATCCTTTTAATTACAATCCAACATCTTTTTCTTGTTTCCTTTCAAATGGGTCCCTTAAAATTGTTACAACCACGTCCTTTTCATATAATTATTTAATTAAATCCATCACCGAACGGATTATAATTATATGATTCGAACCGAGAATTTTCTCGTTCGTTCTCGAATAATTTAAATATATTTAAGGTTTCTCGGAATTAATTCTCGTCCTTCATAATTTATTTCTTAAATTAATTTCCGGAATGTTTCCTCGGAATTAATTTATTAATCGAGTTAAACTCGATAATTCCTTTATTTATTCCGAGATTTCCATAACCTTAATATATTTAAAATTAATTCGATAAATCCATTGGAGTATAATTCACTCGAGAATTTAGTTGTAACAACGGAAACTCGTTATTTACTTCCAAATCTCCAAATACGAGTGACGCAGAAGCTTGTCCTTACAATCCCTACCCCCTTAAGTTAGTTTCGTCCTCGAAACTTAAAGCAAAGCAGGGTACTCTTTCTGCATCACACTATCGAGCTTCCAGATAATTTTCCATGTTCAGAAAACAAGAGAGGATATACCTTCTTCTAAACGTGTCATCGCTTGATGAATAACAAACTGATTCTGGTCTTAAAGTCCACACACGTATCATACTCAAACTACAGTGGTGACTTGAAATAGTCACTTCCTAACGGTTAGATATAACTAACCAGGAATTCACTTCATCATAAACTGAGATTACCTCCCACCAGCTTCGAGCTTCAAGTTCCAGCTGGTTCACAGCACATGCAACCCTCTCAGCATCTGTAAGTTGCATGTACGTGAAGATCTGTTGGATCCTTTTAATCCAATTTTCCGCAAGGGAAGGATCAGCATCTCCATCGAAAGTCGGTGGTTTCTGCTTACGAAAACGCTCATATACAGGCTCCCCGACAGTCGGTGCCATTATCGGAATCTGGAACAGCGGAACCTCATCTGGTGCCATAGCTGGAGCTTGTGGTGGCGCTTGCACATTCAGACCACCTAAATTCACATTCACATTTGGCATGTTCTCACCTTGTCCTCCAGTTTGTTCTGGTCGATGCACCTGGGGTTCAGGGTCTCGTTGACCCTGTGGAGGTTGTTGCTCATTCATTCGCGCAATAAGTTGCGTGATACCTGTTCTGCTCTTCTATTTTAGCATCTCTTCGACGAGCATCTTCTGCTTGACGCTCTAAAGCCCTGCTAATTTCAGTCATTTCTTGTGAAAGATCCGTCTGCGTTCGCTTCTTAGGTCCCATTCTTAATCCTTACTTCACCTAAGAGTAGGATTGGGTAAGCATACAGTTATCCTAATGTAACCGCTATCTTTCACAAAGACTCAACAAGATATTATAGATAAGGCTATCTTAAACATCAGCTGACTTATAAGTAAGTAAGTTAGTGTATGTACGACCACAAGTCTACAGAAACGGCTCAACCTGGGCTCTGATACCAAAAATTCTGTCACGACCCGCGAGTCTTAGCTCGCCTACGAGCCGCGGCAGAGATCTTCGTATCTTACTTAACATAAATAAAATTCATAAAAACCTTGGTGGAAGCGCTTCCGGAAAACATTTTCTAGAAAACTTTTAAAATATTTACATAAACGTCTCAAAACTATGGGCGAATTTTTCGTTTTTTCTACAACATACTATTTAAAACTTTACAAACAAAAAGACTCGTCTCTTTTTAAAAACAAAACAGACTCATTCGCCCTTGACTTAGCCACAGGTCGGCAGCCGTACATACACACGCCTACTTACTTACCGGTTTCGCTGATGCTCTGCTCAATCTTCTTTAGCCCTTCCTTTATCTACAATATCAAGATAATAACTGTGAGTCGAAAGACTCAGTAAGCGGATATCTACATATCTAATGCACAATGCACATAACACATAAACAATACATAACATGAGATCATATCTTTTCATAACTTGCGGAAGTATCGTCTTATGTCCCGATAAATCCACCTTACTTGAGAATCAATCAGCTTAGGTCCCGATAGATTCATCCTGCTTAGGAATCACTCAGCTTAGGTCCCGAGAGATTCATCTTACTTAAGAATTCACCAGCTTAGGTCCCGGTGATTCACATCATAACATTCTTTTATCATAATCTATGGAATTACCAGCTTAGGTCCCGGTAACTCCTCTTACTTGAGAATATGCCAGTTGAGGTCCCGGCAATTCCCATCATACAATACATTTCCTGCTCGGGATCCCTTAATGATATCCGCACGACACATGTCTTATTGGCGCCAGACAGGAGGATGCACAGTCTCCTGCCTAATCCCCATGTGGTACCAGCACGAAGCATAATAGGTACCTGCTAACAAGGGGTATATGTCGGAGGCGGTACCATTCTATGTTTTCTCTTTAATTAACTTAACATGAGAGACTGCTTAATTCGGGTTTAATCCCGATCTTACCATATATTCTTTTCGCTTATTAACTCTTGACTTATAAGATCTTGAGATGCGACTCCCAAAGATCCTATCATAATATTCTCGCTTTTGAATACGAGTCTTAACTTCAGTCTCTCATAATCCAGTTCACTAGGACTGGATCTCTGGAAGGTGGCTAACTAAACACATAGCAAAGGCTCGGGTTCCTAGTTACCTCAAGCCATTTTTGTTAGCCGAACTAATTCCGTTTCCCAATTCGTTAGCGGCTTAAAGCCCTTAATCTTGATAGTGAATTGTCTTTTGGTTTATCTTACTCTTGCTTACTAGAAAGCATATAGAAAATGCACGTACAATATATGTATATATATAAAGATATATATAATATTTCTCGATATTGTAGGTGCCTAAAATCCACTTACCCGGATAACGATTCTTTCGAATCATGAATTCTTCTCTTCCAGATAAAAGGATTCTTCTTAACTTCACGTATAACCCAGTCCTCGTAAGCTTCTCCTGCTAATCCTGATAGCACTCTGGACTTATCTATGGAAGAGAAAGATCGAACATCGAGCATACTCAGTATCTCGTCCATTGATCTACTAATGTACCTACTTCTACTGAAAAGAGAGCTCATATAAAACGTATTCAAAACGTTCTCCTAGTCACGCTACTCAGAGCGTCTAAAAAAACAAACATCAGGGAATACATGACAGAACAGAGACGGGAAAGAATCGACGCCTACGAACTTAACAACTTCCCTGATCTAGGCTAAGAAACACCCCGCTATTCGACCACCTATTCTTTTGACGGGACAAAGCCCATTGCTTAGGATAGGTTCCCGAAGGTCGAAACTAAAAGAAAAGAACGTATAAAGAAACTCTTACTAACAATCTATAGAATACGTAAGTTATATGAAAATAACTCAAACCGACACTTCTCAAATGTGGTTTAGAAAATATTTTATGACTTGTCTCTTTTTATTGATAAGTTATAACGTTTGAGAACGTAAATAAAACATTTCTTGTTGATATTCTTTTTCCAAATTAAAAGAGTCGAGCTTATAGTCGAACTCGATTTTTAATACGTAATTAAGATAAATATACTAAATAATTACGTGAATAATCAACGAGTTTAATAATGATACATATTAATTTATTTTTCTTACTAACTTATATTAAACGAGCTTAATTACAAAACATACATATTGATATTATATCGCAACTCTCATAATCTAGAACGACCCAACAAAAATAATTATAGGTTAGCACTAGCACGAGTCGAGACTCGGGAAATTTGGACTCGCTAACACCGGGCAGAGACTGCCATAAACAGCCCCCTGAGAGCCGCCACAGCGTTGTTGCCGTCCTCGGCCCAACAGCTCGTCCCAACCGAGCCGATGAACCTCGCTGACCAGCCCTGCTCCGTCGTCACCCGCGCAGCAGCTCTGACACTCTTGGACAGCGCCCTCGCCGTCCCGAACCGCTGCCCCGAGACCTATGCCGCCCACCTAGACCGAGTCTAACACTAAACACAACTCGCAACAATATCACAAAAAATAACAATAACTCGTCCAAAGAAACCCAAAAGAACTAATCTCAGTCACACGGCCAGAACCAAAACCACACGGCCAAGACTTAATCCACAACCAAACCCGTCCAAAACCAAGAACACCACCATAATCAGAGGAATCATCACCGAAATCCTAACTCACAACCAAAAGCCCCAATTCCAAATAACAGAACCCTAAATCAGATTCAATTAAAATTGGGGTGAAGAATCCCTTTACCTAGCCTGAAGAATCGAATCACCCAGATGAAATCCCTCCTCCTCTCACCGGCGATTCCTCTCAGTCCGGCGTCCTCGGCGGCGCTCGCTCCTTCTCGTCCGCGCGCAGGTGGCGCTAGGGCTCGGTGGCTGGCTGGATGGCGCGCGCACGGAGCTGGGGTTACGGGCTGGTGCTGGTGGTCACGTTCCTCTCCCTCGGTCGGTCTCCTTCTCAGTCTCGCTCACTCGCTCTCTAGCTCTCTTCTGCTCTCTCTCGGCCTTTCTCTTCCCCGAGCTCTGTCTCTCGGCTATCTCTCCTTCTTCTTCTTTTTCCTTTCTTTCTCTCGCTCGTGTGCTTTCTTTCTTTTTTTTTTCGCGTGGGTTTGCTCGCTCTTTTGGGCTGGTGGGTTTTGTTTTTCTTTTGGTGGATGCACTTAGTTTTACTCGGCCATGAAAACTTAATGGCAAAGTAATTGACCAAGTTATGTGTTGGGTTGGCAAGGGTAAACCATGACACATGTGTGATGACGAGGCAAGCTCAAACTTATCCTTTTAATTACAATCCAACATCTTTTTCTTGTTTCCTTTCAAATGGGTCCCTTAAAATTGTTACAACCACGTCCTTTTCATATAATTATTTAATTAAATCCATCACCGAACGGATTATAATTATATGATTCGAACCGAGAATTTTCTCGTTCGTTCTCGAATAATTTAAATATATTTAAGGTTTCTCGGAATTAATTCTCGTCCTTCATAATTTATTTCTTAAATTAATTTTCGGAATGTTTCCTCGGAATTAATTTATTAATCGAGTTAAACTCGATAATTCCTTTATTTATTCCGAGATTTCCATAACCTTAATATATTTAAAATTAATTCGATAAATCCATTGGAGTATAATTCACTCGAGAATTTAGTTGTAACAACGGAAACTCGTTATTTACTTCCAAATCTCCAAATACGAGTGACGCAGAAGCTTGTCCTTACAATCCCTACCCCCTTAAGTTAGTTTCGTCCTCGAAACTTAAAGCAAAGCAGGGTACTCTTTCTGCATCACACTATCGAGCTTCCAGATAATTTTCCATGTTCAGAAAACAAGAGAGGATATACCTTCTTCTAAACGTGTCATCGCTTGATGAATAACAAACTGATTCTGGTCTTAAAGTCCACACACGTATCATACTCAAACTACAGTGGTGACTTGAAATAGTCACTTCCTAACGGTTAGATATAACTAACCAGGAATTCACTTCATCATAAACTGCGATTACCTCCCACCAGCTTCGAGCTTCAAGTTCCAGCTGGTTCACAGCACATGCAACCCTCTCAGCATCTGTAAGTTGCATGTACGTGAAGATCTGTTGGATCCTTTTAATCCAATTTTCCGCAAGGGAAGGATCAGCATCTCCATCGAAAGTCGGTGGTTTCTGCTTACGAAAACGCTCATATACAGGCTCCCCGACAGTCGGTGCCATTATCGGAATCTGGAACAGCGGAACCTCATCTGGTGCCATAGCTGGAGCTTGTGGTGGCGCTTGCACATTCAGACCACCTAAATTCACATTCACATTTGGCATGTTCTCACCTTGTCCTCCAGTTTGTTCTGGTCGATGCACCTGGGGTTCAGGGTCTCGTTGACCCTGTGGAGGTTGTTGCTCATTCATTCGCGCAATAAGTTGCGTGATACCTGTTCTGCTCTTCTATTTTAGCATCTCTTCGACGAGCATCTTCTGCTTGACGCTCTAAAGCCCTGCTAATTTCAGTCATTTCTTGTGAAAGATCCGTCTGCGTTCGCTTCTTAGGTCCCATTCTTAATCCTTACTTCACCTAAGAGTAGGATTGGGTAAGCATACGGTTATCCGAATGTAACCGCTATCTTTCACAAAGACTCAACAAGATATTATAGATAAGGCTATCTTAAACATCAGCTGACTTATAAGTAAGTAAGTTAGTGTATGTACGACCACAAGTCTACAGAAACGGCTCAACCTAGGCTCTGATACCAAAAATTCTGTCACGACCCGCGAGTCTTAGCTCACCTACGAGCCGCGGCAGAGATCTTCGTATCTTACTTAACATAAATAAAATTCATAAAAACCTTGGTGGAAGCGCTTCCGGAAAACATTTTCTAGAAAACTTTTAAAATATTTACATAAACGTCTCAAAACTATGGGCGAATTTTTCGTTTTTTCTACAACATACTATTTAAAACTTTACAAACAAAAAGACTCGTCTCTTTTTAAAAACAAAACAGACTCATTCGCCCTTGACTTAGCCACAGGTCGGCAGCCGTACATACACACGCCTACTTACTTACCGGTTTCGCTGATGCTCTGCTCAATCTTCTTTAGCCCTTCCTTTATCTACAATATCAAGATAATACTTGTGAGTCGAAAGACTCAGTAAGCGGATATCTACATATCTAATGCACAATGCACATAACACATAAACAATACATAACATGAGATCATATCTTTTCATAACTTGCGGAAGTATCGTCTTAGGTCCCGATAAATCCACCTTACTTGAGAATCAATCAGCTTAGGTCCTGATAGATTCATCCTGCTTAGGAATCACTCAGCTTAGGTCCCGAGAGATTCATCTTACTTAAGAATTCACCAGCTTAGGTCCCGGTGATTCACATCATAACATTCTTTTATCATAATCTATGGAATTACCAGCTTAGGTTCCGGTAACTCCTCTTACTTGAGAATATGCCAGCTTAGGTCCCGGAAATTCCCATCATACAATACATTTCCTGCTCGGGATCCCTTAATGATATCCGCACGACACATGTCTTATTGGCGCCAGACAGGAGGGTGCACAGTCTCCTGCCTAATCCCCATGTGGTACCAGCACGAAGCATAATAGGTACCTGCTAACAAGGGGTATATGTCGGAGGCGGTACCATTCTATGTTTTCTCTTTAATTAACTTAACATGAGAGACTGCTTAATTCGGGTTTAATCCCGATCTTACCATATATTCTTTTTGTTGTCAATGGTGCCCACAAGAAGAGTTGTAGTCTTTATTTTGTACATTTGATGTAATAAAGTCTCATGAAGACTCTTGCTTGTAATTGCCTATCTATTCATTAATAAAGTTGAAACGTTCATTCATTCTTTCTTTGTTTGAAGCTTTATGATAAAACCTTAGTCTTTTAGTCCATAAACAAACTTAACAACTTACGAAGAGACAAATGTAGATTTGCATGAACAAACTCTTCGTAGTTTGCTTAAAACGATATATTCGCAATCTTAGGGTCAAAGGACTATTGACCTCAGTACGATTGTTAGAAAAATCTATGATGTCTGGTTATGAGGCATTGAGAGTTGGGGACTCTATAGTTCTTCTAGGTATCTTCCGAAGGTACTGAATTGACCAGTGCACTTCTAGAGACAATGTAAGAACAAACCATTTAACCTCTTATGTCTCGAAGTCACTATGTATGAATTGCATCATGCTTACCTTAATCCTGAAATGAGACATGCCATTTCACACCTTAGTATTCTCATTTGAGAAAGTCAAAGTTCGGACTCACTATGTGATTCCGAACAAGGCCTATTGGTGAAGTACTAAGTTGTGAGTCTGTCATGAGTAACTTTGTGAAGTTCTCATAGATATGGTATTCATGTACAAGATTGCTGAAATGCAATGTATGTCACCTCATGCTTTGTTCCTTGGAGTGTGAATAAATGAACTGGCCAGTGTCCAAATTGAGTCCTGACTCTTTTGGATGAAACAATGTGACTTGTTAGCTCCTCGTCAATACATTGTTTCTAACTTATTCACAAGCGACAAAGGAGTTGAGGAAATAACAGCTAGAAGGGTAAAATGGTAATTTAGTAAATCCCGACTAGCTGATGACATTCATGAAGGGTAAACATAGATAATATTCAGTGGATCCGCTCATTATAATTAGGTGAATTCTTGAGTAGAAAATAAATTCATTTGAACCGAGAGATTTTCAGTGTCAACTCTTTAGTGGAGTCAGTTGGCATTAAGCTAAACTTGGAAAAGGTTTGTGAACTTTTGAGTCCAAGTGTTTAGCTCAAGCTTTGTTCATTTGGGTCCATGAGGTCACTGTCACGAATCACATCGAGTAGGAATAGTTAAACTGAAAGCTAAGTCAAAACAAGAACGAGACAGTTTTACGAAAATTGTCAAAAGGGTATTTTTGTCTTTTTGGACATAGGACGAAAAAAATATCAATAAATTTTTTTGACATTGTCATATGATGTCAAATGAAATAAATATTACTCAGCCATATTAGTGTAATTGGGCCTTGAGGATTAATTTTATTTCATAGAATTTTACTTGAAAATTCTTAATGGGCTTTTCTTATGTTGTCATGAACAAATGAAGAAACATCTAGAAGCTCCTTCTAGAAGCTCAAATTTCGTCCAACCCAAGGAAAATAAGGCTGAATTTTGTTCATGCCATAGTGGGAAAGAGAGTTTATTTTGTGCATTGATGTATGAAGATACTTGCCAAAAGAAAAAGGGGAAACAAATTTCCTTAAGAAGTAAAGTGCATTTTCGGCCAACTAAGAGGAAATCAAATGAGGAAACAAATCCTAAGCCTTCATGAGGCATGTTGGACGTGCAAGGCAATAGGAAAAGAGGAAACTACCTTTTGAAGGTAATCCTCCTCCTATAAATAGGAGCCTCATTCCTCACATTTCATTCATCCAAGTTTAAGAGATTTGAGAGACTCTCTCTCTAGAACTTTGGCCGAACTCCTTTCTCTCTCTCTCTAGTTTATTTTCGATTTTGTTTTGGCACCTAGGTCCTCATTTGACCTAGAGTTTAGCTCTGCGACTTCAAGACTGGTTCTTAAGTCGTAGTGTTTAAAAGTGCCCACTCACTGATTCCTTTTATTTCGAGTGATTTAGTGATAGAAACTATCGTGGTTGCTCGAGGTGCTGAGGAAAGAAAGAGAGACGTGCTGCGAGGAGACGAGCGTTGCAAACTTTCCAAAAGCTTCTACAAAGTTCAAGCTTCAAGAAAGGTTAGTAAACTTCTATACTCATAAAAGGTTTTAATTACATGTACTTGCTCTTTGTCTAGGTTAGTAAAAACTGTTTTTACTTGAAAAGAAATTTTTTAAAATTCCGCCGCTTCCCGAAGCGTTTAATCTTTTTCTTAAACCCTAGATCATTTCCAACAAATGGTATCAGAGTTATGGTCAAAGAGATGCATGTACATGTTTTTAAAATTATGAGCTTGAAAATCGTTTTCGAAAGTTTACTAATTTTGTGACAAGTTAGAATTGTAATCTTAGATTTTTTTTTTAATTTATTGCTCATGCCTTTAAATTAAAAACCATGTTGTTTTTCTATGATTTTGGGATGTTTTTAAAACACATTAGAATCAGTTCTAAAAGTTTTTAATTTTTTATATTGAAAAACGTGTTTTAAAGGTTTGAGAAATTTCGAGTAAAATTTTGTGACTAGTTTTGTTATCTTGCTAGTTTCTTATTTTTACTTGAATCGTTTTACGCTTGTTGTTATTTCTTTTATGCCTTGTTATTACCTTGCTAATAAAAACACAAATAAAAGCTTTAACAACTTTCATAAAACGTTCCGTTACACTCGATTCTTTTTCGCACCTAAAAAGGACCAAGCTTTAATTTACTTCTTTTTCTTCGAGCTGGAGTAAACCCACATTAAAAGTGGCATAACTCTCTGCTCAGAAATCTAAATTTAATGATTCTTGAATCCAATTATAGCTCTGTCTGTCCTCTGTCCAATGCCACCGGTTTCGGCTCAAAAGGACATCGGAGCCGCCAGATATGGCGATTTTACTCCGAGGTGCGCGGCTGTCTGAAACTCCAGTTTTTTAGAAATCCGGATTTTCAAACCCCACTACCATGAGTTATAGAACTCTAATGAGAAAATTTTCTTTAGAAAAAATGTTTTTCATATGATTATAAACATGATGTGTAAAGATTAAAAGTTTTGATTTTTGAAAGATTAATTGAAATTGAGTTTTTACAAAACTAGTTTGAATTTTGAAAAACCGTTTTCACTTTCAAACTTGAAAAATATTTTGTCACCCATATCAAATAAGTTTTCAAAATGTTTTCAAAACTATATCTATATCACATATGTTCAAAATCTATATACTCTTGAAAATTTGAGTGGGAGGTCTCCTTGTAGACAAGCCGAAAAATAAAAGGATGTGTAATCTCAAACTTTCAAGTGTTCGAGTGAGTTGAAGTTCACACTTCCATCACGCACTTTCCCGAAATAGAAAATAGGAAAAGATCGAGTATGTACCTTGTGCCTTTATGCACTAATACTGCTCTGAACATGTCGATCTAGGATTCTCTTCTAGTTGTCCGCTCTGTCGCTCTCTAACTAGGAAATTTGTTTCCGAAGTTAAAAGAGTCGATGAACCAACTCCAAAAACTAAGTGGGAGGGTTATACTTGTTGTTTGTAACCCACGATCCCCAACACTAATGAAAAGTGCAAGTGTCGCCGGACTAAGAGTCACCCTCGTGGCCCTCTCTTAAATGAGAGTACTCAAGGGCGCTTTGCTCTGATCATTGCTCAATGAGCTACGTCCGAGAGTGAGACGATGATGACAAGACCTCCCCTCGGCGGATTGTTTTTCAAAGTCAATCTTTTGGACTAAGTGGTTGGTTACACACTTAGACTCAATCCCTAGTAATCCTCCCTCGAGGCCCTGCGAAAGGATGTGAGTGATCAAACCAATTTACAAGGTGGCTAGTCAAAATTGATGTATTGACATCTTGGCTATGCATTAATGATGAGTCATTTACTTATGAAAGGAGACTCGTTGCGGCCTTCCCTCGAAGGAGTAAAGTGTCATTTCGTTCATAACACCTTTGGATTTTATAAAGTCTTAAACAAACTTAAATCCTAAACCAAAGACTAATCATAAACTTGTTTCAACTTTTATAGGCAATATGTCTCCCAACTCTCTCTCTTTCATTCTTTCCTCGAACAAACTCGAAAACGAAAACTACATAGACTCGAAACGTAACCTCGACATAATACCTACCGTTAACAAGCACAAATGGGTACTCACCACCCCGTGTCCTCCTCTGACGAATGATGATTCAACTCAAGAGGACAATGACGCCTTAGCGGCCTGGCTTCGATCCGATGAGATTGTGAGGTGCTATATCTTGGCATCTATGAACAATATGCTGAAAGAGCAACATCGTGACTTCGAGACTGCCGCTGACATGCTCTACAATCTCCTTGAGATGTTTGGAGGGCAAAGGCGTCAAACAAGGCTACAAGCAGTCCGACAGTTTATGAACTGTCATATGCAGGCTAGGACTCCTGTTGGAGACTTCATGATACTGATCATTAGTTTTCTGAATAAAATGGAAATCCTAGGATCTGAGATTGATGGGAAGAATATCATAGATATGATCTTAGAAACTCTCCCCGCATCTCTTGATACCGCCAAGATGAACTACTCCATAAACAAGCTAGAGTACACTGTTACCAAGCTTATGAAGGAGTTTCACACTGCTGAAGGTCTCACTAAGAGAAAGAGGAATCAAGGAGAGGCACATGCTACTGAGCAAAGAGCCTCCGCCTCTGGAACTAAGAAGAGACCTTACAAGGCCGATAAAAAGAACTGTCCTGCCAATCTCAAAGCAAAGGAACATAGTATTGTACTAGTTACCGAAGCATGCTTAGTAGCTGATAATGTATCAACGTGGATTCTTGACTCCGCTGCTACTAACCATATTTGTTGTTCCTTGAATGGTTTCAAGAAAACCAAAAGCTTAGAGGAAGGCGAGTTCTGTTTCAAATGGGGTGATGGGAGCCTGGTGTCTGCAAAGGCTGTGGGATCCGTGACGCTTTCTTTTGAAGACCGCACTTTAAACTTGAATAATGTATATTTTGTTCCTACCTTTGGGAAGAACTTAATATCCGTTGCTCGTCTTCGTGAGCAAGATTATTGTTTAAAGTTCATTAAGAATGGAATTCGTATTTCGTTTCCTGATAATTCTTTTGTCACTGATGCATGTATGAAGAATGCTCTTTTCTACATCTATCCAACCCAACCTTCTCTTTTAGACACCGAAATAGATAATGATCTAATTAGGGAGCCAAAGAGGATCAAACTTTCTGAATCCTCCGATCTAACAAAATCAACACACCTATGGCACTTAAGACTTGGTCATATCAGTCTAGAAAGGATTAAGAGACTTGTGAGGGATGGTCTACTCCAAGCCTCTACAATAGGTTCACTACCTACTTGTGAATCCTGCATAGAAGGAAAAATGACTAAGCGACCTTTCTCTGATAAAGGTCGAAGAGCCACTGAGTTGCTGGAAATAATACATTCTGATGTATGTGGTCCGCTCATCCAACAGGCACGTGGAGGATACGAATACTTCGTTACCTTCACTGATGATTACTCACGATATGGGTTTGTCTATTTGCTCAAACACAAATCCGAGACCTTTAACGTATTTAAGGTCTTTAGGGCTTTAGTGGAAAAGCAAACTGGCAAAGTGATCAAAACCCTTCGATCTGATCGAGGTGGTGAGTATATGTCTGGAGAGTTCGATGACTTTCTTAAAGAAGAAGGTATCGCTTCTCAGCTTACCGCACCTGGCACACCTCAACAAAACGGAGTGTCAGAGAGAAGAAACCGAACTCTTATGGAGATGGTTAGATCGATGATGAGTTACTCATCACTCCCGCTTTCCTTTTGGGGATATGCCCTCGAAACAGCCGCTTACATTCTAAACCAAGTTCCATCTAAAACGGTTCCTGATACTCCTTATGAAAGATGGATTGGCCGTAAAGTAAGTTTGGGCCACATCCGAATTTGGGGTTGCCCTGCACATGTGCTAAGGCAAAAGACTAGCAAGTTGGCTAGTAGGTCAGAATTGTGCCTGTTTGTGGGATATCCAAAGGAAACCAAAGGTTTTACTTTCTATAGTCCCGAGGACGATAAGACTTTCGTTAGCACGAATGCTCGTTTCCTTGAGGAGGACTTTATGAAAGATGCAAAACCTAGAAGCAAAATTGTGCTTGAAGAAAAGTTGGGTGAGGAAGCTTCTACCTCATCTGTAAGAACTGTTCTTACCCCAACTGAAACACAACCTAACTCATCAGAATCTCGTCAAGTAGTACTTAGACGTAGTGGGAGGGCTACTCAAAAGCCTGACAGGTACATGTCTTATGGAGACTCTCTTGTAGCCGTCTCCGACATGGATGACCCTGTTTCCTATAGCCAAGCGATGGCTTGTTCTGAATCAAACCTTTGGCTTGACGCCATGAAAGTTGAAATGCACTCGATGTATGTCAACAAAGTCTGGAAACTTGTAGACCTTCCTGAAGGGATTAAACCCGTAGGGTGTAAGTGGATATACAAGAAGAAAAGGGGTCCTGATGGGAACGTCGAGACGTTCAAAGCACGACTTGTGGCGAAGGGTTATACCCAACAAGAAGGGATTGACTATGAAAAAACCTTCTCGCCAGTCGCGATGCTTAAATCCATCCGCATACTCCTATCCATAGCTGCAGTTCTCGACTATGAGATCTGGCAAATGGATGTCAAGACAGCCTTTCTGAATGGCAATCTTGACGAGCGCATTTACATGGCTCAACCAGACGGTTTCGTGGATAAAGGTCAAGAGACCAAGGTTTGTGAGTTGCTTAAATCCATTTATGGACTAAAGCATGCATCTAGGTCATGGAATATTAGATTCGATGAAACTGTAAAGAGCTTCGGCTTTGAACAGTCAATAGATGAGCCTTGTGTTTACAAGTTAATACACGAAGGCAAAGTTGTGTTTCTGGTACTATATGTCGATGATATACTACTCATTGGTAATGACGTGGGTAAGTTATCTGAGGTTAAGGTCTGGCTGGCAAAGCAATTCGATATGAAGGATCTAGGAGAAGCCGCATACATTCTGGGAATCCAAATCTTTCGAGATAGGAAAAACCGGACCCTGTCTCTCTCTCAAGCATCTTATATTGATAAGGTGATGGATCGCTTCTCGATGCAAGACTGCAAGAGGGGTCAAACACCCTTTAGGCATGGAGTTTCACTCTCTAAGGACCAGTCTCCCAAGACTGCACAAGAGATTGAAGACATGAGGAAGATTCCTTACGCCTCTGCCGTAGGAAGCCTCATGTATGCTATGCTTTGCACTAGACCTGATATATGTTTCGCCGTTGGCATAGTTAGTTGTTTCCAATCCAACCCTGGACCCGAGCACTGGATTGCTGTTAAGCATGTTCTTAAGTATCTTCGAAGAACTAGGAACTTGATGCTTACATACTCAGGTACTGACCTGACTATGACGGGATATACCGACTCCGATTTTCAAGCGGATAAGGATTCCAGGAAATCCACTTCGGGATCTGTGTTCATCCTTAATGGTGGAGCTGTTGTGTGGAGAAGTATTAAGCAATCTTGCATTGCTGACTCCACAATGGAAGCAGAATATGTGGCTGCTTGTGAAGCATCCAAAGAGGCTGTATGGCTTAAAAAGTTCCTTAAGTATTTGGAAGTTGTTCCAAACGTCGACGAACCAATGACCCTTTATTGTGATAATAGTGGGACTGTCGCTAACTCAAAGGAACCTAGAAGCCATAAGCGCTCTAAGCATATTGAGAGGAAATACCATTTGATTCGAGAGATCGTGCAGCGCGGAGACGTGGAAGTGAAGAAGATCTCAACGGTGGACAACCTCGCAGATCCATTCACCAAGGCCCTAGCGAACAATGTCTTCGACCAACATCGTGAGGGATTAGGCATGAAGGACTACACACACCTTCTTTGAGTCAAGTGGGAGTTTGTTGTCAATGGTGCCCACAAGAAGAGTTGTAGTCTTTATTTTGTACATTTGATGTAATAAAGTCTCATGAAGACTCTTGCTTGTAATTGCCTATCTATTCATTAATAAAGTTGAAACGTTCATTCATTCTTTCTTTGTTTGAAGCTTTATGATAAAACCTTAGTCTTTTAGTCCATAAACAAACTTAACAACTTACGAAGAGACAAATGTAGATTTGCATGAACAAACTCTTCGTAGTTTGCTTAAAACGATATATTCGCAATCTTAGGGTCAAAGGACTATTGACCTCAGTATGATTGTTAGAAGAATCTATGATGTCTGGTTATAAGGCATTGAGAGTTGGGGACTCTATAGTTCTTCTAGGTATCTTCCGAAGGTACTGAATTGACCAGTGCACTTCTAGAGACAATATAAGAACAAACCATTTAACCTCTTATGTCTCGAAGTCACTATGTATGAATTGCATCATGCTTACCTTAATCCTGAAATGAGACATGCCATTTCACACCTTAGTATTCTCATTTGAGAAAGTCAAAGTTCGGACTCACTATGTGATTCCGAACAAGGCCTATTGGTGAAGTACTAAGTTGTGAGTCTGTCATGAGTAACTTTGTGAAGTTCTCATAGATATGGTATTCATGTACAAGATTGCTGAAATGCAATGTATGTCACCTCATGCTTTGTTCCTTGGAGTGTGAATAAATGAACTGGCCAGTGTCCAAATTGAGTCCTGACTCTTTTGGATGAAACAATGTGACTTGTTAGCTCCTCGTCAATACATTGTTTCTAACTTATTCACAAGCGACAAAGGAGTTGAGGAAATAACAGCTAGAAGGGTAAAATGGTAATTTAGTAAATCCCGACTAGCTGATGACATTCATGAAGGGTAAACATAGATAATATTCAGTGGATCCGCTCATTATAATTAGGTGAATTCTTGAGTAGAAAATAAATTCATTTGAACCGAGAGATTTTCAGTGTCAACTCTTTAGTGGAGTCAGTTGGCATTAAACTAAACTTGGAAAAGGTTTGTGAACTTTTGAGTCCAAGTGTTTAGCTCAAGCTTTGTTCATTTGGGTCCATGAGGTCACTGTCACGAATCACATCGAGTAGGAATAGTTAAACTGAAAGCTAAGTCAAAACAAGAATGAGACAGTTTTACGAAAATTGTCAAAAGGGTATTTTTGTCTTTTTGGACATAGGACGAAAAAAATGTCAATAAATTTTTTTGACATTGTCATATGATGACAAATGAAATAAATATTACTCAGCCATATTAGTGTAATTGGGCCTTGAGGATTAATTTTATTTCATAGAATTTTACTTGAAAATTCTTAATGGGCTTTTCTTATGTTGTCATGAACAAATGAAGAAACATCTAGAAGCTCCTTCTAGAAGCTCAAATTTCGTCCAACCCAAAGAAAATAAGGCTGAATTTCGTTCATGCCATAGTGGGAAAGAGAGTTTATTTTGTGCATTGATGTATGAAGATACTTGCCAAAAGAAAAAAGGGGAAACAAATTTCCTTAAGAAGGAAAGTGCATTTTCGGCCGACTAAGAGGAAATCAAATGAGGAAACAAATCTTAAGCCTTCATGAGGCATGTTGGACGTGCAAGGCAATAGGAAAAGAGGAAACTACCTTTTGAAGGTAATCCTCCTCCTATAAATAGGAGCCTCATTCCTCACATTTCATTCATCCAAGTTTAAGAGATTTGAGAGACTCTCTCTCTAGAACTTTGGCCGAACTCCTCTCTCTCTCTCTAGTTTATTTTCGATTTTGTTTTGGCACCTAGGTCCTCATTTGACCTAGAGTTTAGCTCTGCGACTTCAAGACTCGTTCTTAAGTCGTAGTGTTTAAAAGTGCCCACTCACTGATTCCTTTTATTTCGAGTGATTTAGTGATAGAAACTATCGTGGTTGCTCGAGGTGCTGAGGAAAGAAAGAGAGACGTGCTGCGAGGAGACGAGCGTTGCAAACTTTCCAAAAGCTTCTACAAAGTTCAAGCTTCAAGAAAGGTTAGTAAACTTCTATACTCATAATAGGTTTTAATTACATGTACTTGCTCTTTGTCTAGGTTAGTAAAAACTGTTTTTACTTGAAAAGAAATTTTTTAAAATTCCGCCGCTTCCCGAAGCGTTTAATCTTTTTCTTAAACCCTATATCATTTCCAACACTTTTCGCTTATTAACTCGTGACTTATAAGATCTTGAGATGCGACTCCCAAAGATCCTATCATAATATTCTCGCTTTTGAATACGAGTCTTAACTTCAGTCTCTCATAATCCAGTTCACTAGGACTGGATCTCTGGAAGGTGGCTAACTAAACACATAGCAAAGGCTCGGGTTCCTAGTTACCTCTAGCCATTTTTGTTAGCCGGACTAATTCCGTTTCCCAATTCGTTAGCGGCTTAAAGCCCTTAATCTTGATAGTGAATTGTCTTTTGGTTTATCTTACTCTTGCTTACTAGAAAGCATATAGAAAATGCACGTACAATATATGTATATATATAAAGATATATATAATATTTCTCGATATTGTAGGTGCCTAAAATCCACTTACCCGGATAACGATTCTTTCGAATCCTGAATTCTTCTCTTCCAGATAAAAGGATTCTTCTTAACTTCACGTATAACCCAGTCCTCGTAAGCTTCTCCTGCTAATCCTGATAGCACTCTGGACTTATCTATGGAAGAGAAAGATCGAACATCGAGCATACTCAGTATCTCGTCAATTGATCTACTAATGTACCTACTTCTACTGAAAAGAGAGATCATATAAAACGTATTCAAAACGTTCTCCTAGTCACGCTACTCAGAGCGTCTAAAAAAACAAACATCAGGGAATACATGACAGAACAGAGACGGGAAAGAATCGACGCCTAAGAACTTAACAACTTCCCTGATCTAGGCTAAGAAACACCCCGCTATTCGACCACCTATTCTTTTGACGGGACAAAGCCCATTGCTTAGGATAGGTTCCCGAAGGTCGAAACTAAAAGAAAAAAACGTATAAAGAAACTCTTACTAACAATCTATAGAATACGTAAGTTATATGAAAATAACTCAAACCGACACTTCTCAAATGTGGTTTAGAAAATATTTTATGACTTGTCTCTTTTTATTGACAAGTTATAACGTTTGAGAACGTAAATAAAACATTTCTTGTTGATATTCTTTTTCCAAATTAAAAGAGTCGAGCTTATAGTCGAACTCGATTTTTAATACGTAATTAAGATAAATATACTAAATAATTACGTGAATAATCAACGAGTTTAATAATGATACATATTAATTTATTTTTCTTACTAACTTATATTAAACGAGCTTAATTACAAAACATACATATTGATATTATATCGCAACTCTCATAATCTAGAACGACCCAACAAAAATAATTATAGGTTAGCACTAGCACGAGTCGAGACTCGGGAAATTTCGACTCGCTAACACCGGGCAGAGACTGCCATAAACAGCCCCCTGAGAGCCTCCACATCGTCGTTGCCGTCCCCGGCCCAACAGCTTGTCCCAACCGAGCCGATGAACCTCGCTGACCAGCCCTGCTCCGTCGTCACCCGCGCAGCAGCTCCGACACTCTTGGACAGCGCCTTCGCCGTCCCGAACCGCTGCCCCGAGACCTATGCCGCCCACCTAGACCGAGTCTAACACTCGACACAACTCGCAACAATATCACAAACAATAACAATAACTTGTCCAAAGAAACCCAAAAGAACTAATCTCAGTCACACGGCCAGAACCAAAACCACACGGCCAAGACTTAATCCACAACCAAACCCGTCCAAAACCAAGAACACCACCATAATCAGAGGAATCATCACCGAAATCCTAACTCACAACCAAAAGCCCCAATTCCAAATAACAGAACCCTAAATCAGATTCAATTAAAATTGGGGTGAAGAATCCCTTTACCTAGCCTGAAGAATCGAATCACCCAGATGAAATCCCTCCTCCTCTCACCGGCGATTCCTCTCAGTCCGGCGTCCTCGGCGGCGCTCGCTCCTTCTCGTCCGCGCGCAGGTGGCGCTAGGGCTCGGTGGCTGGCTGGATGGCGCGCGCACGGAGCTGGGGTCACGGGCTGGTGCTGGTGGTCACGCGTCCTCTCCCTCGGTCGCTCTCCTTCTCAGTCTCGCTCACTCGCTCTCTAGCTCTCTTATGCTCTCTCTCGGCCTTTCTCTTCCCCGAGCTCTCTCTCTCGGCTATCTCTCCTTCTTCTTCTTTTTCCTTTCTTTCTCTCGCTCGTGTGCTTTCTTTCTTTTTTTTTCCGCGTGGGTTTGCTCGCTCTTTTGGGCTGGTGGGTTTTGTTTTTGTTTTGGTGGATGCACTTAGTTTTACTCGGCCATGAAAACTTAATGGCAAAGTAATTGACCAAGTTATGTGTTGGGTTGGCAAGGGTAAACCATGACACATGTGTGATGACGAGGCAAGCTCAAACTTATCCTTTTAATTACAATCCAACATCTTTTTCTTGTTTTCTTTCAAATGGGTCCCTTAAAATTGTTACAACCACGTCCTTTTCATATAATTATTTAATTAAATCCATCACCGAACGGATTATAATTATATGATTCGAACCGAGAATTTTCTCGTTCGTTCTCGAATAATTTAAATATATTTAAGGTTTCTCGGAATTAATTCTCGTCCTTCATAATTTATTTCTTAAATTAATTTCCGGAATGTTTCCTCGGAATTAATTTATTAATCGAGTTAAACTCGATAATTCCTTTATTTATTCCGAGATTTCCATAACCTTAATATATTTAAAATTAATTCGATAAATCCATTGGAGTATAATTCACTCGAGAATTTAGTTGTAACAACGGAAACTCGTTATTTACTTCCAAATCTCCAAATATGAGTGACGCAAAAGCTTGTCCTTACAATCCCTACCCCCTTAAGTTAGTTTCGTCCTCGAAACTTAAAGCAAAGCAGGGTACTCTTTCTGCATCACACTATCGAGCTTCCAGATAATTTTCCATGTTCAGAAAACAAGAGAGGATATACCTTCTTCTAAACGTGTCATCGCTTGATGAATAACAAACTGATTCTGGTCTTAAAGTCCACACACGTATCATACTCAAACTACAGTGGTGACTTGAAATAGTCACTTCCTAACGGTTAGATATAACTAACCAGGAATTCACTTCATCATAAACTGCGATTACCTCCCACCAGCTTCGAGCTTCAAGTTCCAGCTGGTTCACAGCACATGCAACCCTCTCAGCATCTGTAAGTTGCATGTACGTGAAGATCTGTTGGATCCTTTTAATCCAATTTTCGGCAAGGGAAGGATCAGCATCTCCATCGAAAGTCGGTGGTTTCTGCTTACGAAAACGCTCATATACAGGCTCCCCGACAGTCGGTGCCATTATCGGAATCTGGAACAGCGGAACCTCATCTGGTGCCATAGCTGGAGCTTGTGGTGGCGCTTGCACATTCAGACCACCTAAATTCACATTCACATTTGGCATGTTCTCACCTTGTCCTCCAGTTTGTTCTGGTCGATGCACCTGGGGTTCAGGGTCTCGTTGACCCTGTGGAGGTTGTTGCTCATTCATTCGCGCAATAAGTTGCGTGATACCTGTTCTGCTCTTCTATTTGAGCATCTCTTCGACGAGCATCTTCTGCTTGACGCTCTAAAGCCCTGCTAATTTCAGTCATTTCTTGTGAAAGATCCGTCTGCGTTCGCTTCTTAGGTCCCATTCTTAATCCTTACTTCACCTAAGAGTAGGATTGGGTAAGCATACGGTTATCCTAATGTAACCGCTATCTTTCACAAAGACTCAACAAGATATTATAGATAAGGATATCTTAAACATCAGCTGACTTATAAGTAAGTAAGTTAGTGTATGTACGACCACAAGTCTACAGAAACGGCTCAACCTGGGCTCTGATACCAAAAATTCTGTCACGACCCGCGAGTCTTAGCTCGCCTACGAGCCGCGGCAGAGATCTTCGTATCTTACTTAACATAAATAAAATTCATAAAAACCTTGGTGGAAGCGCTTCCGGAAAACATTTTCTAGAAAACTTTTAAAATATTTACATAAACGTCTCAAAACTATGGGCGAATTTTTCGTTTGTTCTACAACATACTATTTAAAACTTTACAAACAAAAAGACACGTCTCTTTTTAAAAACAAAACAGACTCATTCGCCCTTGACTTAGCCACAGGTCGGCAGCCGTACATACACACGCCTGCTTACTTACCGGTTTCGCTGATGCTCTGCTCAATCTTCTTTAGCCCTTCCTTTATCTACAATATCAAGATAATAACTGTGAGTCGAAAGACTCAGTAAGCGGATATCTACATATCTAATGCACAATACACATAACACATAAACAATACATAACATGAGATCATATCTTTTCATAACTTGCGGAAGTATCGTCTTAGGTCCCGATAAATCCACCTTACTTGAGAATCAATCGGCTTAGGTCCCGATAGATTCATCCTGCTTAGGAATCACTCAGCTTAGGTCCCGAGAGATTCATCTTACTTAAGAATTCACCAGCTTAGGTCCCGGTGATTCACATCATAACATTCTTTTATCATAATCTATGGAATTACCAGCTTAGGTCCCGATAACTCCTCTTACTTGAGAATATGCCAGCTTAGGTCCCGGCAATTCCCATCATACAATACATTTCCTGCTCGGGATCCCTTAATGATATCCGCACGACACATGTCTTATTGGCGCCAGACAGGAGGGTGCACAGTCTCCTGCCTAATCCCCATGTGGTACCAGCACGAAGCATAATAGGTACCTGCTAACAAGGGGTATATGTCGGAGGCGGTACCATTCTATGTTTTCTCTTTAATTAACTTAACATGAGAGACTGCTTAATTCGGGTTTAATCCCGATCTTACCATATATTCTTTTCGCTTATTAACTCGTGACTTATAAGATCTTGAGATGCGACTCCCAAAGATCCTATCATAATATTCTCGCTTTTGAATACGAGTCTTAACTTCAGTCTCTCATAATCCAGTTCACTAGGACTGGATCTCTGGAAGGTGGCTAACTAAACACATAGCAAAGGCTCGGGTTCCTAGTTACCTCTAGCCATTTTTGTTAGCCGGACTAATTCCGTTTCCCAATTCGTTAGCGGCTTAAAGCCCTTAATCTTGATAGTGAATTGTCTTTTGGTTTATCTTACTCTTGCTTACTAGAAAGCATATAGAAAATGCACGTACAATATATGTATATATATAAAGATATATATAATATTTCTCGATATTGTAGGTGCCTAAAATCCACTTACCCGGATAACGATTCTTTCGAATCCTGAATTCTTCTCTCCCAGATAAAAGGATTCTTCTTAACTTCACGTATAACCCAGTCCTCGTAAGCTTCTCCTGCTAATCCTGATAGCACTCTGGACTTATCTATGGAAGAGAAAGATCGAACATCGAGCATACTCAGTATCTCGTCCATTGATCTACTAATGTACCTACTTCTACTGAAAAGAGAGCTCATATAAAACGTATTCAAAACGTTCTCCTAGTCACGCTACTCAGAGCGTCTAAAAAAACAAACATCAGGGAATACATGACAGAACAGAGACGGGAAAGAATCGACGCCTAAGAACTTAACAACTTCCCTGATCTAGGCTAAGAAACACCCCGCTATTCGACCACCTATTCTTTTGACGGGACAAAGCCCATTGCTTAGGATAGGTTCCCGAAGGTCGAAACTAAAAGAAAATAACGTATAAAGAAACTCTTACTAACAATCTATAGAATACGTAAGTTATATGAAAATAACTCAAACCGACACTTCTCAAATGTGGTTTAGAAAATATTTTATGACTTGTCTCTTTTTATTGACAAGTTATAACGTTTGAGAACGTAAATAAAACATTTCTTGTTGATATTCTTTTTTCAAATTAAAAGAGTTGAGCTTATAGTAGAACTCGATTTTTAATACGTAATTAAGATAAATATACTAAATAATTACGTGAATAATCAACGAGTTTAATAATGATACATATTAATTTATTTTTCTTACTAACTTATATTAAACGAGCTTAATTACAAAACATACATATTGATATTATATCGCAACTCTCATAATCTAGAACGACCCAACAAAAATAATTATAGGTTAGCACTAGCACGAGTCGAGACTCGGGAAATTTGGACTCGCTAACACCGGGCAGAGACTGCCATAAACAGCCCCCTGAGAGCCGCCACAGCGTCGTTGCCGTCCCCGGCCCAACAGCTCGTCCCAACCGAGCCGATGAACCTCGCTGACCAGCCCTGCTCCGTCGTCACCCGCGCAGCAGCTCCGACACTCTTGGACAGCGCCCTCGCCGTCCCGAACCGCTGCCCCGAGACCTATGCCGCCCACCTAGACCGAGTCTAACACTCGACACAACTCGCAACAATATCACAAACAATAACAATAACTTGTCCAAAGAAACCCAAAAGAACTAATCTCAGTCACACGGCCAGAACCAAAACCACACGGCCAAGACTTAATCCACAACCAAACCCGTCCAAAACAAAGAACACCACCATAATCAGAGGAATCATCACCGAAATCCTAACTCACAACCAAAAGCCCCAATTCCAAATAACAGAACCCTAAATCAGATTCAATTAAAATTGGGGTGAAGAATCCCTTTACCTAGCCTGAAGAATCGAATCACCCAGATGAAATCCCTCCTCCTCTCACCGGCGATTCCTCTCAGTCCGGCGTCCTCGGCGGCGCTCGCTCCTTCTCGTCCGCGCGCAGGTGGTGCTAGTGCTCGGTGGCTGGCTGGATGGCGCGCGCACGGAGCTGGGGTCACGGGCTGGTGCTGGTGGTCACGCGTCCTCTCCCTCGGTCGCTCTCCTTCTCAGTCTCGCTCACTCGCTCTCTAGCTCTCTTCTTCTCTCTCTCGGCCTTTCTCTTCCCCGAGCTCTCTCTCTCGGCTATCTCTCCTTCTTCTTCTTTTTCCTTTCTTTCTCTCGCTCGTGTGCTTTCTTTCTTTTTTTTTCCGCGTGGGTTTGCTCGCTCTTTTGGGATGGTGGGTTTTGTTTTTCTTTTAGTGGATGCACTTAGTTTTACTCGGCCATGAAAACTTAATGGTAAAGTAATTGACCAAGTTATGTGTTGGGTTGGCAAGGGTAAACCATGACACATCTGTGATGACGAGGCAAGCTCAAACTTATCCTTTTAATTACAATCCAACATCTTTTTCTTGTTTCCTTTCAAATGGGTCCCTTAAAATTGTTACAACCACGTCCTTTTCATATAATTATTTAATTAAATCCATCACCGAACGGATTATAATTATATGATTCGAACCGAGAATTTTCTCGTTCGTTCTCGAATAATTTAAATATATTTAAGGTTTCTCGGAATTAATTCTCGTCCTTCATAATTTATTTCTTAAATTAATTTCCGGAATGTTTCCTCGGAATTAATTTATTAATCGAGTTAAACTCGATAATTCCTTTATTTATTCCGAGATTTCCATAACCTTAATATATTTAAAATTAATTCGATAAATCCATTGGAGTATAATTCACTCGAGAATTTAGTTGTAACAACGGAAACTCGTTATTTACTTCCAAATCTCCAAATACGAGTGACGCAGAAGCTTGTCCTTACAATCCCTACCCCCTTAAGTTAGTTTCGTCCTCGAAACTTAAAGCAAAGCAGGGTACTCTTTCTGCATCACACTATCGAGCTTCCAGATAATTTTCCATGTTCAGAAAACAAGAGAGGATATACCTTCTTCTAAACGTGTCATCGCTTGATGAATAACAAACTGATTCTGGTCTTAAAGTCCACACACGTATCATACTCAAACTACAGTGGTGACTTGAAATAGTCACTTCCTAACGGTTAGATATAACTAACCAGGAATTCACTTCATCATAAACTGCGATTACCTCCCACCAGCTTCGAGCTTCAAGTTCCAACTGGTTCACAGCACATGCAACCCTCTCAGCATCTGTAAGTTGCATGTACGTGAAGATCTGTTGGATCCTTTTAATCCAATTTTCCGCAAGGGAAGGATCAGCATCTCCATCGAAAGTCGGTGGTTTCTTCTTACGAAAACGCTCATATACAGGCTCCCCGACAGTCGGTGCCATTATCGGAATCTGGAACAGCGGAACCTCATCTGGTGCCATAGCTGGAGCTTGTGGTGGCGCTTGCACATTCAGACCACCTAAATTCACATTCACATTTGGCATGTTCTCACCTTGTCCTCCAGTTTGTTCTGGTCGATGCACCTGGGGTTCAGGGTCTCGTTGACCCTGTGGAGGTTGTTGCTCATTCATTCGCGCAATAAGTTGCGTGATACCTGTTCTGCTCTTCTATTTGAGCATCTCTTCGACGAGCATCTTCTGCTTGAGGCTCTAAAGCCCTGCTAATTTCAGTCATTTCTTGTGAAAGATCCGTCTGCGTTCGCTTCTTAGGTCCCATTCTTAATCCTTACTTCACCTAAGAGTAGGATTGGGTAAGCATACGGTTATCCTAATGTAACCGCTATCTTTCACAAAGACTCAACAAGATATTATAGATAAGGCTATCTTAAACATCAGCTGACTTATAAGTAAGTAAGTTAGTGTATGTACGACCACAAGTCTACAGAAACGGCTCAACCTAGGCTCTGATACCAAAAATTCTGTCACGACCCGCGAGTCTTAGCTCGCCTACGAGCCGCGGCAGAGATCTTCGTATCTTACTTAACATAAATAAAATTCATAAAAACCTTGGTGGAAGCGCTTCCGGAAAACATTTTCTAGAAAACTTTTAAAATATTTACATAAACGTCTCAAAACTATGGGCGAATTTTTCGTTTTTTCTACAACATACTATTTAAAACTTTACAAACAAAAAGACTCGTCTCTTTTTAAAAACAAAACAGACTCATTCGCCCTTGACTTAGCCACAGGTCGGCAGCCGTACATACACACGCCTACTTACTTACCGGTTTCGCTGATGCTCTGCTCAATCTTCTTTAGCCCTTCCTTTATCTACAATATCAAGATAATAACTGTGAGTCGAAAGACTCAGTAAGCGGATATCTACATATCTAATGCACAATACACATAACACATAAACAATACATAACATGAGATCATATCTTTTCATAACTTGCGGAAGTATCGTCTTAGGTCCCGATTGTTGGAATCGATCTAGGGTTTGAGAAAATAATTAACGCTTCGTTAAGCGGCGGAATTTTAAAATTTTTCTTTTACAAGTAAAACAGTTTTTACTAACCTAGACAAGTGCAAGTACATGTAATTAAAAACCAATATGAGTTATGAAGTTTACTAACCTTTCTTGAAGCTTGAACCTTGTAGAAGCTTTTGGAAAGTTGCAACGCTCGTCTCCCCTCGCAGCACGTCTCTCTTTCTTTCCTCGGCACCTCGAGCAACCATGAAAGTTTCTATCACTAAATCACTCGAAAAGAAGGAATCAGTGAGTGGGCATTTTTAAACACTACGACTTAAGAACGAGTCTCGAAGTCGCAGAGCTAAACACTAGGTCGAGTGAGGACCTAGGTGCCAAGACAAGAAATAATCGAAAATAAACTAGAGAGAGAGAGAGAGAGGATTTTCGGCCAAGTTCTAGAGAGAGAGTCTCTCAAATCTCTTAAACTTGGATGAATGAAATGTGAGGAAATGAGGCTCCTATTTATAGGAGAGGTCTCACCTTCAATAAGGTAGTTTCCTCTTCTATAGAATATCACATATTCATGAGCAATTTCCTCTTTTTTCCCTTTGAGACACTCGGCCAACTCAAGGCTTCTAGAAGCCTTGATTTGTTTCCAATTTTGTTCAAGGCCTTGCCTTGTCTCTCACTTGGCCGATTCCCACTTTCCTCTTGGAGGAAATTTGTTTCCTCTTTTTCTTTTGGCAAGTATCTAAATACATTTATGCACAAAATAAACTCTCCTATTTCTCTATTAGGGTAGGCGCCCAAGTCTCTCTAGAAGGAGCTTCTAGAAGCTTCTTCATTTGTTCATGACAACATGAGAAAGGCCCATTAAGAATTTTCAATAAAATTCTTATGAAATGAAATTAATTCACAAGGCCCAGTTAATCATATTATGGCCGAGTGACATTAAGTCATCAAATGAACTTGTCAAAATTTATTGACATCCATTTCATCCTTATGTCTCAAAAGACAAAAATACCCTTTCGACAATTTTCGTTCTTGTTTTGACTTAGCTTCCAGTTTAACTATTCCTATCGATGTGATTCGTGACAGTGACCTCATGGACCCAAATGAACAAAGCTTGAGCTAAACACTTGGACTCAAAAGTTCACAAACCTTTTCCAAGTTTAGCTTAATGCCAACTGACTCCACTAAAGAGCTGACACTGAAAATCTCTCGGTTCAAATGAATTTATTTTCTACTCAAGAATTCGACCTAATTATGATGAGCGGATCCACTGAATATTATCTATGTTTACCCTTCATGAATGTCATCAGCTAGTCGGGATTTACTAAATTACCATTTTACCCTTCTAGCTGTTATTTCCTCAACTCCTTTGTCGCTTGTGAATAAGTTAGAAACAATGTATTGACGAGGAGCTAACAAGTCACATTGTTTCATCCAAAAGAGTCAGGACTCAATTTGGACACTGGCCAGTTCATTTATTCACACTCCAAGGAACAAAGCATGAGGTGACATACATTGCATTCCAGCAATCTTGTACATGAATTCCATATCTATGAGAACTTCACAAAGTTACTCATGACAGACTCACAACTTAGTACTTCACCAGTAGGCCTTGTTCGGAATCACATAGTGAGTCCGAACATTGACTTTCTCAAATGAGAATACTAAGGTGTGAAATGGCATGTCTCATTTCAGGATTAAGGTAAGCATGATGCAATTCATACATAGTGACTTCGAGACATAAGAGGTTAAATGGTTTGTTCTTATTTTGTCTCTAGAAGTGCACTGGTCAATTCAGTACCTTCGGAAGATACCTAGAAGAACTATAGAGTCTCCAACTCTCAATGCCTCATAACCAGACATCATAGATTCTTCTAACAATCATACTGAGGTCAATAGTCCTTTGACCCTAAGATTGCGAATATATCGTTTTAAGCAAACTACGAAGAGTTTGTTCATGCAAATCTACATTTGTCTCTTCGTAAGTTGTTAAGTTTGTTTATGGACTAAAAGACTAAGGTTTTATCATAAAGCTTCAGACAAGGAAGATTGAATGAACGTTTCAACTTTATTAATGAATAGATAGGCAATTACAAGCTAGAGTCTTCATGAGACTTTATTACATCAAATGTACAAAATAAAGACTACAACTCTTCTTGTGGGCACCATTGACAACACCGATAAATCCACCTTACTTGAGAATCAATCGGCTTAGGTCCCGATAGATTCATCCTGCTTAGGAATCACTCAGCTTAGGTCCCGAGAGATTCATCTTACTTAAGAATTCACCAGCTTAGGTCCCGGTGATTCACATCATAACATTCTTTTATCATAATCTATGGAATTACCAGCTTAGGTCCCGATAACTCCTCTTACTTGAGAATATGCCAGCTTAGGTCCCGGCAATTCCCATCATACAATACATTTCCTTCTCGGGATCCCTTAATGATATCCGCACGACACATGTCTTATTGGCGCCAGACATGAGGGTGCACAGTCTCCTGCCTAATCCCCATGTGGTACCAGCACGAAGCATAATAGGTACCTGCTAACAAGGGGTATATGTCGGAGGCGGTACCATTCTATGTTTTCTCTTTAATTAACTTAACATGAGAGACTGCTTAATTCGGGTTTAATCCCGATCTTACCATATATTCTTTTCGCTTATTAACTCGTGACTTATAAGATCTTGAGATGCGACTCCCAAAGATCCTATCATAATATTATCGCTTTTGAATACGAGTCTTAACTTCAGTCTCTCATAATCCAGTTCACTAGGACTGGATCTCTGGAAGGTGGCTAACTAAACACATAGCAAAGGCTCGGGTTCCTAGTTACCTCTAGCCATTTTTGTTAGCCGGACTAATTCCGTTTCCCAATTCGTTAGCGGCTTAAAGCCCTTAATCTTGATAGTGAATTGTCTTTTGGTTTATCTTACTCTTGCTTACTAGAAAGCATATAGAAAATGCACGTACAATATATGTATATATATAAAGATATATATAATATTTCTCGATATTGTAGGTGCCTAAAATCCACTTACCCGGATAACGATTCTTTCGAATCCTGAATTCTTCTCTTCCAGATAAAAGGATTCTTCTTAACTTCACGTATAACCCAGTCCTCGTAAGCTTCTCCTGCTAATCCTGATAGCACTCTGGACTTATCTATCGAAGAGAAAGATCGAACATCGAGCATACTCAGTATCTCGTCCATTGATCTACTAATGTACCTACTTCTACTGAAAAGAGAGCTCATATAAAACGTATTCAAAACGTTCTCCTAGTCACGCTACTCAGAGCGTCTAAAAAAACAAACATCAGGGAATACATGACAGAACAGAGACGGGAAAGAATCGACGCCTAAGAACTTAACAACTTCCCTGATCTAGGCTAAGAAACACCCCGCTATTCGACCACCTATTCTTTTGACGGGACAAAGCCCATTGCTTAGGATAGGTTCCCGAAGGTCGAAACTAAAAGAAAAGAACGTATAAAGAAACTCTTACTAACAATCTATAGAATACGTAAGTTATATGAAAATAACTCAAACCGACACTTCTCAAATGTGGTTTAGAAAATATTTTATGACTTGTCTCTTTTTATTGACAAGTTATAACGTTTGAGAACGTAAATAAAACATTTCTTGTTGATATTCTTTTTCCAAATTAAAAGAGTCGAGCTTATAGTCGAACTCGATTTTTAATACGTAATTAAGATAAATATACTAAATAATTACGTGAATAATCAACGAGTTTAATAATGACACATATTAATTTATTTTTCTTACTAACTTATATTAAACGAGCTTAATTACAAAACATACATATTGATATTATATCGCAATTCTCATAATCTAGAACGACCCAACAAAAATAATTATAGGTTCGCACTAGCACGAGTCGAGACTCGGGAAATTTCGACTCGCTAACACCGGGCAGAGACTGCCATAAACAGCCCCCTGAGAGCCGCCACAGCGTTGTTGCCGTCCTCGGCCCAACAGCTCGTCCCAACCGAGCCGATGAACCTCGCTGACCAGCCCTGCTCCGTCGTCACCCGCGCAGCAGCTCTGACACTCTTGGACAGCGCCCTCGCCGTCCCGAACCGCTGCCCCGAGACCTATGCCGCCCACCTAGACCGAGATTAACACTAAACACAACTCGCAACAATATCACAAAAAATAACAATAACTCGTCCAAAGAAACCCAAAAGAACTAATCTCAGTCACACGGCCAGAACCAAAACCACACGGCCAAGACTTAATCCACAACCAAACCCGTCCAAAACCAAGAACACCACCATAATCAGAGGAATCATCACCGAAATCCTAACTCACAACCAAAAGCCCCAATTCCAAATAACAGAACCCTAAATCAGATTCAATTAAAATTGGGGTGAAGAATCCCTTTACCTAGCCTGAAGAATCGAATCACCCAGATGAAATCCCTCCTCCTCTCACCGGCGATTCCTCTCAGTCCGGCGTCCTCGGCGGCGCTCGCTCCTTCTCGTCCGCGCGCAGGTGGCGCTAGGGCTCGGTGGCTGGCTGGATGGCGCGCGCACGGAGCTGGGGTTACGGGCTGGTGCTGGTGGTCACGTTCCTCTCCCTCGGTCGGTCTCCTTCTCAGTCTCGCTCACTCGCTCTCTAGCTCTCTTCTGCTCTCTCTCGGCCTTTCTCTTCCCCGAGCTCTGTCTCTCGGCTATCTCTCCTTCTTCTTCTTTTTCCTTTCTTTCTCTCGCTCGTGTGCTTTCTTTCTTTTTTTTTTCGCGTGGGTTTGCTCGCTCTTTTGGGCTGGTGGGTTTTGTTTTTCTTTTGGTGGATGCACTTAGTTTTACTCGGCCATGAAAACTTAATGGCAAAGTAATTGACCAAGTTATGTGTTGTGTTGGCAAGGGTAAACCATGACACATGTGTGATGACGAGGCAAGCTCAAACTTATCCTTTTAATTACAATCCAACATCTTTTTCTTGTTTCCTTTCAAATGGGTCCCTTAAAATTGTTACAACCACGTCCTTTTCATATAATTATTTAATTAAATCCATCACCGAACGGATTATAATTATATGATTCGAACCGAGAATTTTCTCGTTCGTTCTCGAATAATTTAAATATATTTAAGGTTTCTCGGAATTAATTCTCGTCCTTCATAATTTATTTCTTAAATTAATTTCCGGAATGTTTCCTCGGAATTAATTTATTAATCGAGTTAAACTCGATAATTCCTTTATTTATTCCGAGATTTCCATAACCTTAATATATTTAAAATTAATTCGATAAATCCATTGGAGTATAATTCACTCGAAAATTTAGTTGTAACAACGGAAACTCGTTATTTACTTCCAAATCTCCAAATACGAGTGACGCAGAAGCTTGTCCTTACAGAAGGCCTTTGCGGAAACCACGCCGTTGGAAGGTCCCTCGCGCTAAAAGCGCTTCGGCAAGGCTATTTCTGGCAAACAATGAAAAAAGACGCCTACGACTGGGCGAGAAAGTGCGACAAGTGTCAACGTTTCTCCAACGTTCCACGACAGCCGCCATCTCCCCTAAGTAGCATCGTTGTTCCACGCCCCTTCACAAAATGGGCCGTAGATATTATCGGAAAGCTTCCCAAAGCTCCGAGACAATACGAATACGCCATCATCGCTATCGACTACTTTACCAAGTGGGTCGAAGCCGAGCCTCTGGCCAGGATCACCGAGGCCAACACTACGAACTTCATATAGAAGTCCATAATATGCCGCCACGGCATCCCCGCGTCAATCGTGACCGATAACGGTGCGCAAATCGACAACGCGAGGGTTAGAGAGATCTGCGCCCAACTAGGGATAAGCAAGACATTCTTATGGGCCTATCGAATGACCGTTTGAAACGCCACCGGAGAGACCCCCTTCTCCCTAGCTTTTGGGGTTGAAGCGGTGGTCCCCGTGGAAGTAGAAGTCCCCACCTATCGGGTTGACACTTTTGACGAAAAAGAAAATGAGGAAGCCATGCGCCTCAAATTGGATCTAATCGACGAGAAAAGATCCGAGATTCTCACCAGACTCGCTGCACAAAAACGAAAGGTCGTGAGATACTACAACGCCAAAGTCAAAAGGCGGATCTTCGCCGTCGGCAGCCTTGTACTCAGACGCGTGTTCCAAAACACCCAAGTGCAAGGCGCCGGAGTCCTAGGCCCAAATTGGGAAGGACCGTACAAAGTCCGACAAGTCATAAACGACGGGACCTACTACATCGAGCACACGGACGGAACTCCAATCCGGCACCCGTGGAACGCCGAACACTTGAGGCAATACCATCAGTGATCAAGCCCCCCCCCCCCCTTTTATTGCTCTGTTTTCCCTTATTCAATAAAGGCCTATGTGCCACTGTTCAAGGATGTTACCTGTCAGCAAAAATAAATAAAAAATAAAGTTTGCGGTCTCTTTTACCCACTTGAAAAAAAAAGTTTTTATTCATCATGGACGTACAAGAATTCACAGCCAAAAAAAAAAGAAAAAAAAAGAGAGGTAAAAACCTTAAGCTCCCCACTTCCAGGAAGAGGCTTAGGTCGACCTAACTCGGCGAGCTCGGTCGCTCACCAGAGCAAGCTCAACGAGGCCGGCATCGAGTCGAGCTCGCTCCTCGAGCCCAGTTCGCTCCTCAAGTCGAGTTCGCTCCTTGAGTCGAGCTCAAGTTCGCTCCTCAAGTCGAGTTCGCTCCTTGAGTCGAGCTCAAGTTTGCTCTTCGAGTCAAGCTCGCTCTTCCAGTCGAGCTTGCTCCTCGAGCGCAGTTCGCTCCTCAAGTCGAGTTCGCTCCTTGAATCGAGCTCAAGTTCGCTCTTCGAGACGAGCTCGCTCCCCCAGTCGAGCTCGCTCCTCGAGCGCAGTTCGCTCCTCAAGTCGAGTTCGCTCCTTGAGTCGAGCTCAAGTTCGCTCTTCGAGACAAGCTCGCTCCCCCAGTCGAGCTCGCACCTCGAGCACAGTTCGCTCCTCAAGTCGAGTTCGCTCCTTGAGTTGAGCTCAAGCTCGCTCTTCGAGTCGAGCTTGTTGGAATTGATCTAGGGTTTAAGAAAAAGATTAAACGCTTCGGGAAGCGGCAGAATTTTAAAAAATTTCTTTTCAAGTAAAAACAGTTATTACTAACCTAGACAAAGAAGCAAGTACATGTAATTAAAAATCAATATGAGCTAAGAGTTTACTAACCTTTCTTGAAGCTTGAACTTTGAAGAAGATTTTGGAAAGTTTGCAACGCTCGTCTCCCCTCGCAGCACGTCTCTCTTTCTTTCCTCGGCACCTCGAGCAACCACGATAGTTTCTATCACTAAATCACTCGAAATAAAAGGAATCAGTGAGTGAGCACTTTTAAACACTACGACTTAAGAACAAGTATTGAAGTCGCAGAGCTAAACACTAGGTCGAGTGAGGACCAAGGTGCCAAGACAAGAAAAATCGAAAATAAACTAGAGAGAGAGAGAGAGGATTTTCGGCCACAAGTTCTAGAGAGAGAGTCTCTCAAATCTCTTAAACTTGGATGAATGAATTGTGAGGAAATGAGGCTCCTATTTATAGGAGAGGTCTCACCTTCAATAAGGTAGTTTCCTCTTCTATAGAATATCACATATTCATGAGCCAATTTCCACTTTTTCCCTTTGAGACACTCGGCCAACACAAGGCTTCTAGAAGCCTTGATTTGTTTCCAATTTTGTTCATGGCTTGCCTTTTTTCTCAACATGGCCGATTCCCTTATGCATGCATATGCAAATTTTTTTCCTCTTTTTCTTTTGGCAAGTATCTAAATACATTTAGGCATAAAATAAACTCTCTTTCCTTAGGTATGTTGGGTGGCCAACATGTCTCTAGAAGGAGCTTCTAGAAGCTTCTTCATTTATTCATGAGAACATGAAAAAAGGCCCATTAAGAATTTTCAATAAAATTCTTATGAAATGAAATTAATTCACAAGGCCCAATGATCAAGTCATGGCCGAGTGACATTAAGTCATCAAATGAACTTGTCAAAAAATTTATTGACATTCATTTCATCCTCTGTCTCAAAAGAGAAAAATACCCTTTTAACTATTTTCGTTCTCGTTTTGACTTAGCTTCCAGTTTAACTATTCCTATCGATGTGATTCGTGACAGTGACCTCATGGACCCAAATGAACAAAGCTAGAGCTAAACACTTGGACTCAAAATTTCACAAACCTTTTCCAAGTTTAGCTTAATGCCAACTGACTCCACTAAAGAGCTGACACTGAAAATCTCTCGGTTCAAATGAATTTATTTTCTACTCAAGAATTCGACCTAATTATGATGAGCGGATCCACTGAATATTATCTATGTTTACCCTTCATGAATGTCATCAGCTAGTCGGGATTTACTAAATTACCATTTTACCCTTCTAGCTGTTATTTCCTCAACTCCTTTGTCGCTTGTGAATAAGTTAGAAACAATGTATTGACGAGGAGCTAACAAGTCACATTGTTTCATCCAAAAGAGTCGGGACTCAATTTGGACACTGGCCAGTTCATTTATTCACACTCCAAGGAACAAAGCACGAGGTGACATACATTGCATTTCAGCAATCTTGTACATGAATTCCATATCTATGAGAACTTCACAAAGTTACTCATGACATACTCACAACTTAGTACTTCACCAATAGGCCCTGTTCGGAATCACATAGTGAGTCCGAACTCTGACTTTCTCAAATGAGAATACTAAGGTGTGAAATGGCATGTCTCATTTCAGGATTAAGGTAAGCATGATGCAATTCATACATAGTGACTTCGAGACATAAGAGGTTAAATGGTTTGTTCTTATCTTGTCTCTAGAAGTGCACTGGTCAATTCAGTACCATCGGAAGATACCTAGAAGAACTATAGAGTCTCTAACTCTCAATGCCTCATAACCAGACATCATAGATTCTTCTAATAATCGTACTGAGGTCAATAGTCCTTTCACCCTAAAATTGCGAATATATCGTTTTAAGCAAACTACGAAGAGTTTGTTCATGCAAATCTACATTTGTCTCTTCGTAAGTTGTTAAGTTTGTTTATGGACTAAAAGACTAAGGTTTTATCATAAAGCTTCAAACAAACAAAGAAAGAATGAATGAACGTTTCAACTTTATTAATGAATAAGCAATTACAAGCAAGAGTCTTCGTAAGACTATATTTCATCAAATGTACACAAATAGACACTACTACTCTTCTTGTGGGCACCATTCAAAACAGAGCTCGCTCCTCGAGTGCAGTTCGCTCCTGAAGTCGAGTTCGCTCCTTGAGTCGAGCTCAAGTTCGCTCTTCAAGACGAGCTCGCTCCTCCAGTCGAGTTCGCTCCTCCAGTCGAGTTCGCTCCTCGAGCTCAAGTTCGCTCCTCAAGTCGAGTTCGCTCCTTGAGTCGAGCTCAAGTTCGCTCTTCGAGACGAGCTCGCTCCTCCAGTCGAGCTCGCTCCTCGAGCGCGTATTGCTCCTCAAGTCGAGTTCGCTCCATGAGTCGAGCTCAAGTTCGCTCTTCGAGTCGAGCTCGCTCCTCCAGTCGAGTTCGCTCCTTGAGTCGAGCTCAAGTTCGCTCCTCAAGTCGAGTTCGCTCCTTGAGTCGAGCTCAAGTTCGCTCTTCGAGACGAGCTCGCTCCTACAGTCGAGCTCGCCCCTCGAGCGCAGTTCGCTCCTCAAGTCGAGTTCGCTCCTTGAGTCGAGCTCAAGTTCGCTCTTCGAGTCGAGCTCGCTCCTCCAGTCGAGCTCGCTCCTCGAGCGCAGTTCGCTCCTCAAGTCGAGTTCGCTCCTTGAGTCGAGCTCAAGTTCGCTCTTCGAGACGAGCTCGCTCCCCCAGTCGAGCTCGCACCTCGAGCGCAGTTCGCTCCTCAAGTCGAGTTCGCTCCTTGAGTTGAGCTCAAGTTCGCTCTTCGTGACGAGCTCGCTCCTCCAGTCGAGCTCGCTCCTAGGGCACAGTTCGCTCCTCAAGTCGAGTTCGCTCCTTGAGTCGAACTCAAGTTCGCTCTTCGAGTCGAGCTCGCTCCTCCAGTCGAGCTCGCTCCTCGAGTGCAGTTCGCTCCTCAAGTCGAGTTCGCTCCTTGAGTCGAGCTGAAGTTCACTCTTCGAGACGAGCTCGCTCCTCCAGTCGAGCTCGCCCCTCGAGCGCAATTCGCTCCTCAAGTCGAGTTTGCTCATTGAGTCGACCTCAAGTTCGCTCTTCGAGTCGAGCTCGCTCCTCCAGTCGAGCTCGCTCCTCGAGCGCAGTTCGCTCCTCAAGTCGAGTTCGCTCCTTGAGTCGAACTCAAGTTCGCTCTTCGAGTCGAGCTCCCTCCTCCAGTCGAGCTCGCTACTCGAGCGCAGCTTGCTCCTCAAGTCGAGTTCGATCCTTGAGTCGTGCTCAAGTTCGCTCTTCGAGACGAGCTCGCTCCTCCAACCGAGCTTGCTCCTCGAAGCGCAGTTCGCTCCTCCAGTCGAGTTCTCTCCTTGAGTCGAGCTCAAGTTCGCTCCTCTAGTCGAGTTCGCTCCTTGAGTCGAGCTCAAGTTTTCTCTTCGAGACGAGCTCGCTCCTCCAGTCGAGCTCGCTCCTCGAGCGCAGTTTGTTCCTCGAGTCGAGTTCGCTCCATGAGTCGAGCTCAAGTTCGCTCTTCGAGTCGAGCTCGCTCCTCCAGTCGAGCTCGCTCCTCGAGCGCAGTTAGCTCCACAAGTCGAGTTCGCTCCTTGAGTCGAGCTCAAGTTCGCTCTTCGAGACGAGCTTGCTCCTCCAGTCGAGCTTGCTCCTCGAGCGCAGTTCGCTATTCAAGTCGAGTTCGCTCCTTGAGTCGATCTCAAGTTCGCTATTCGAGTCGAGCTCGCTCCTCCAGTCGAGCTCGCTCCTCGAGCGCAGTTCGCTCCTCAAGTCAAGTTCGCTCCTTGAGTCGAGCTCAATTTCGCTCCTCAAATCGAACTCGCTCCCTGAGTCTAATTCTCTCCTCGAGTTGAGTTCGCTCCTCGAGTTGAGTTCGCTCCTCGAGTCGAGTTTGCCCCTCAAGTCGAGCTCGCTCCTCGAATCGAGCTCGCCCCTCAAGTCGAGTTCGCTCCTTGAGTCCAAATTCGCTCCTCGAGTCGAGCTCGCTCCCCAAGTCGAGCTCGCTCCTCGAGTCGAGCTCGCTCCTCCAGTCGAGCTCGCTCCTCGAGCGCAGTTCGCTCCTCAAATCGAGTTCACTCCTTGAGTCGAGCTCAAGTTCGCTCTTGTTGGAATCGATCTAGGGTTTGAGAAAAAGTTTAACGCTTCGTTAAGCGGCGGAATTTTAAAAATTTTCTTTTTAAGTAAAACTAGTTTTTACTAACCTAGACAAGAGCATGTGCATGTAAATAAAAACTAATATGAGCTATTAAAGTTACTAACCTTTCTTGAAGCTTGAACCTTGTAGAAGCTTTTGGAAAGTTGCAACGCTCGTCTCCCCTCGCAGCACGTCTCTCTTTCTTTCCTCGGCAACTCGAGCAACCACGAAAGTTTCTATCACTAAATCACTCGAAAAGAAGGAATCAGTGAGTGGGCACTTTTAAACACTACAACTTAAGAACGAGTCTCAAAGTCGCAGAGCTAAAGACTAGGTCGAGTGAGGACCTAGGTGCCAAGACAAGAGAAAACCGAAAATAAACGAGAGAGAGAGAGAAGAGGACTTCGGCCAAGTTCTAGAGAGAGAGTCTCTCAAATCTCTTAAACTTGGATGAATGAATTGTGAGGAAATGAGGCTCCTATTTATAGGAGAGGTCTCACCTTCAATAAGGTAGTTTCCTCTTCTATAGAATATCACATATTCATGAGCAAAATAACCCTTATTTCCCATTCCTCTTAGGCGCCCAAGGCAGCCTTCTAGAAGGCTGGGATTTGTTTCCTTTTTTGTTCCTTGGCTTGCCTTTTACTCTTATGGCCGAAATTCTATATGCATCCTTATGCAATTTGTTTCCTCTTTTTCTTTTGGCAACTATCTAAATACATTTATGCACAAAATAAATTCTCTCTCTTTGGGTATTTGGGCGCCTATGACTTCTAGAAAGCCTTCTAGATTTTTCTTCATTTGTTCATAACAACATAAGAAAAGCCCATTAAGAATTTTCCATAAAATTCTCATGAAATGAAATTAATTCACAAGGCCCAATGATCAAGTCATGGCCGAGTGAAACATGTCACAAAATGACCTTGTCAAAAAATTTATTGACATTCATTTCATCCTTTGTCTCAAAAGACAAAAATACCCTTTTAACTATTTTCGTTCTTGTTTTGGCTTAGCTTCCAGTTTAACTATTCCTATCGATGTGATTCGTGACAGTGACCTCATGGACCCAAATGAACAAAGCTTTAGCTAAACACTTGGACTCAAAAGTTCACAAACCTTTTCCAAGTTTAGCTTAATGCCAACTGACTCCACTAAAGAGCTGACACTGAAAATCTCTCGGTTCAAATGAATTTATTTTCTACTCAAGAATTCGACCTAATTATGATGAGCGGATCCACTGAATATTATCTATGTTTACCCTTCATGAATGTCATCAGCTAGTCGGGATTTACTAAATTACCATTTTACCCTTCTAGCTGTTATTTCCTCAACTCCTTTGTCGCTTGTGAATAAGTTAGAAACTATGTATTGACGAGGAGCTAACAAGTCACATTGTTTCATCCAAAAGAGTCAATACTCAATTTGGACACTGGCCAGTTCATTTATTCACACTCCAAGGAACAAAGCATGAGGTGACATACATTGCATTTCAGCAATCTTGTACATGAATTCCATATCTATGAGAACTTCACAAAGTTACTCATGACAGACTCACAACTTAGTACTTCACCAATAGGCCTTGTTCGGAATCACATAGTGAGTCCGAACTTTGACTTTCTCAAATGAGAATACTAAGGTGTGAAATGGCATGTCTCATTTCAGGATTAAGGTAAGCATGATGCAATTCATACATAGTGACTTCGAGACATAAGAGGTTAAATGGTTTGTTCTTATCTTGTCTCTAGAAGTGCACTGGTCAATTCAGTACCTTCGGAAGATACCTAGAAGAACTATAGAGTTCCTAACTCTCAATGCCTCATAACCAGACATCATAGATTCTTCTAACAATCATACTGAGGTCAATAGTCCTTTGACCCTAAGATTGCGAATATATCGTTTTAAGCAAACTACGAAGAGTTTGTTCATGCAAATCTACATTTGTCTCTTCGTAAGTTGTTAAGTTTTTTTATGGACTAAAAGACTATGGTTTTATCATAAAGCTTCAGACAAGGAAGATTGAATGAACGTTTCAACTTTATTAATGAATGAATAGGCAATTACAAGCAAGAGTCTTCATGAGACTTTATTACATCAAATGTTCAAAATAAAGACTACAACTCTTCTTGTGGGCACCATTGACAACAAACTCCCACTTGACTCAAAGAAGGTGTGTGTAGTCCTTCATGCCTAATCCCTCACGATGTTGGTCGAAGACCTTGTTCGCTAGGGCCTTGGTGAATGGATCTGCGAGGTTGTCCACCGTTGAGATCTTCTTCACTTCCACGTCTCCGCGCTGCACGATCTCTCGAATCAAATGGTATTTCCTCTCAATATGCTTAGAGCGCTTATGGCTTCTAGGTTCCTTTGAGTTAGCGACAGCCCCACTATTATCACAATAAAGGGTCATGGGCTCGTCGACGTTTGGAACAACTTCCAAATACTTAAGGAATTTCTTAAGCCATACAGCCTCTTTGGATGCTTCACAAGCAGCCACATATTCTGCCTCCATTGTAGAGTCAGCAATGCAAGATTGCTTAATACTCCTCCACACGACAGCTCCATCATTAAGGATGAACACAGATCCCGAAGTGGATTTCCTGGAATCCTTATCCGCTTGAAAATCGGAGTCGGTGTATCCCGTCATAGTCAGGTCAGTACCTGAGTATGTAAGCATCAAGTTCCTAGTTCTTCGAAGATACTTAAGAACATGCTTAACAGAAATCCAGTGCTCGGGTCCAGGGTTGGATTGGAAACGACTAACTACGCCAACGGCGAAACATATATCAGGTCGGGTGCAAAGCATAGCATACATGAGGCTTCCCACGGCAGAGGCGTAAGGAATTTTCCTCATGTCTTCAATCTCTTGTGCAGTCTTGGGAGACTGGTCCTTAGAGAGTGAAACTCCATGCCTAAAGGGTGTTTGACCCCTCTCGCAGTCTTGCATCGAGAAGCGATCCATCACCTTATCAATATAAGATGCTTGAGAGAGCGACAGGGTCCGGTTTTTCCTATCTCGAAAGATTTGGATTCCCAGAATGTATGCAGCTTCTCCTAGATCCTTCATATCGAATTGCTTTGCCAGCCAGACCTTAACCTCAGATAACTTACCCACGTCATTACCAATGAGTAGTATATCATCGACATATAGTACCAGAAACACAACTTTGCCTTCGTGTATTAACTTGTAAACACAAGGCTCATCTATTGACTGTTCAAAGCCGAAGCTCTTTACAGTTTCATCGAATCTAATATTCCATGACCTAGATGCTTGCTTTAGTCCATAAATGGATTTAAGCAACTCACAAACCTTGGTCTCTTGACTTTTATCCACGAAACCGTCTGGTTGAGCCATGTAAATGCGCTCGTCAAGATTGCCATTCAGAAAGGCTGTCTTGACATCCATTTGCCAGATCTCATAGTCGAGAGCTGCAGCTATGGATAGGAGTATGCGGATGGATTTAAGCATCGCGACTGGTGAGAAGGTTTCTTCATAGTCAATCCCTTCTTGTTGGGTATAACCCTTCGCCACAAGTCGTGCTTTGAACGTCTCGACGTTCCCATCAGGACCCCTTTTCTTCTTGTATATCCACTTACACCCTACGGGTTTAATCCCTTCAGGAAGGTCTACAAGTTTCCAGACTTTGTTGACATACATCGAGTGCATTTCAACTTTCATGGCGTCAAGCCAAAGGTTTGATTCAGAACAAGCCATCGCCTGGCTATAGGAAACAGGGTCATCCATGTCGGAGACGGCTACAAGAGAGTCTCCATAAGACATGTACCTGTCAGGCTTTTGAATAGCCCTCCCACTACGTCTAAGTACTACTTGACGAGATTCTGATGAGTTAGGTTGTGTTTCAGTTGGGGTAAGAACAGTTCTTACAGATGAGGTAGAAGCTTCCTCACCCAACTTTTCTTCAAGCACAATTTTGCTTCTAGGTTTCGCATCCTTCATAAAGTCCTCCTCAAGGAAACAAGCATTCGTGCTAACGAAAGTCTTATCGTCCTCGGGACTATAGAAAGTAAAACCTTTGGTTTCCTTCGGATATCCTACAAACAGGCACAATTCTGACCTACTAGCCAACTTGCTAGTCTTTTGCCTCAGCACGTGTGCAGGGCAACCCCAAATTCGGATGCGGCCAAGATTCACTTTACGGCCAGTCCATCGTTCATAAGGAGTACCAGGAACCGTCTTGGACGGAACTTGGTTCAGAATGTAGGCGGCTGTTTCGAGGGCATATCCCCAAAAGGAAAGCGGGAGTGATGAGTAACTCATCATTGATCTAACCATCTCCATAAGAGTTCGGTTTCTTCTCTCTGACACTCCGTTTTGTTGAGGTGTGCCAGGTGCGGTAAGCTGAGAAGCGATACCTTCTTCTTTAAGAAAGTCATCGAACTCTCCAGACATATACTCACCACCTCGATCAGATCGAAGGGTTTTGATCACTTTGCCAGTTTGCTTTTCCACTAAAGCCCTAAAGACCTTAAATACGTTAAAGGTCTCGGATTTGTGTTTAAGCAAATAGACAAACCCATATCTTGAGTAATCATCAGTGAAGGTAACGAAGTATTCGTATCCTCCACGTGCCTGTTGGTTGAGCGGACCACATACATCAGAATGTATTAGTTCCAGCAACTCAGTGGCTCTTCGACCCTTATCGGAGAAAGGTCGCTTAGTCATTTTTCCTTCTATGCAGGATTCACAAGTAGGTAGTGAACCTATTGCAGAGGCTTGGAGTGGACCATCCCTCATAAGTCTCTTAATCCTATCTAGACTGATATGACCAAGTCTTAAGTGCCAGAGGTATGTTGATTTTGTTAGATCGGAGGATTCAGAAAGTTTGATCCTCTTCGGTTCCCTAATTAGATCATTATCTATTTCGGTGTCTAAAAGAGAAGGTTTAGTGGGATAGATGTAGAAAAGAGCATTCTTCATACATGCATCAGTGACAAAAGAATTATCAGGAAACGAAATACGAATTCCATTCTTAATGAACTTTAAACAATAATCTTGCTCACGAAGGCGAGCAACGGATATTAAGTTCTTCCCAAAGGTAGGAACAAAATAAACATTATTCAAGTTTAAAGTGCGGTCTTCAAAAGACAGCGTCACGGATCCCACAGCCTTCGCGGACACCAGGCTCCCATCACCCCATTTGAAACAGAACTCGCCTTCCTCTAAGCTTTTGGTTTTCTTGAAACCATTCAAGGAACAACAAATATGGTTAGTAGCAGCGGAGTCAAGAATCCACGTTGATACATTATCAGCTACTAAGCATTCTTCAGTAACTAGTACAATACTATGTTCCTTTGCTTTGAGATAGGCAGGACAGTTCTTTTTATCGGCTTTGTAAGGTCTCTTCACAGTTCCAGAGGCGGAGGCTTTTTGCTCAGTAGCATGTGCCTCTCCTTGATTCCTCTTTTTCTTAGTGAGACCTACAGCAGTGTGAAGTTCCTCCATAAGCTTGGTAACAGTGTACTCTAGCTTGTTTTGGAGTAGTTCATCTTGGAGGTATCAAGAGATGCGGGGAGAGTTTCTAAGATCATATCTATGATATTCTTCCCATCAGTCTCAGATCCTAGGATTTCCATTTTATTCAGAAAACTAATGATCCGTATCATGAAGTCTCCAACAGGAGTCCTAGCCTGCATATGACAGTTCATAAACTGTCGGACTGCTTGTAGCCTTGTTTGACGCCTTTGCCCTCCAAATATCTCAAGGAGATTGTAGAGCATGTCAGCGGCAGTCTCGAAGTCATGATGTTGCTCTTTCAGCATATTGTTCATAGATGCCAAGATATAGCACCTCACAATCTCATCGGATCGAAGCCAGGCCGCTAAGGCGTCATTGTCCTCTTGAGTTGAATCATCATTCGTCAGAGGAGGACACGGGGTGGTGAGTACCCATTTGTGCTTGTTAACGGTAGGTATTATGTCGAGGTTACGTTTCGAATCTACGTAGTTTTCGTTTTCGAGTTTGATCGAGGAAAGAAAGATTGAGAGATGTTTGAGAGACATGTTGCCTATTTAAGTTGAAACAAGTTTATGATTAGTCTTTGGTTTAGGATTTAAGTTTCATTAAGACTTTTGTAAAACCCAAAGGTGTTATAAACCAAACGATAATTTACTCCCTCAAGAGAAGGCCGCAAAAAATCTCCTTTTATAAGTAAATGACACATCATTAATGCTAAGCCAAGATGTCAGTACATCATTTTGACTAGCCACCTTGTAAATTGGTTTGATCACTCACATCCTTTCGCAGAGCCTTAAGGAAGGATACTAGGGATTGAGCCTAAGTGTGCAATCAACCACTTAGTCCAAAAGATCAGCTTTGAAAAACAATCCCCCAAGGGGAGGCCTTGCCATCATTGCATCACTCTCGGACGTAGCTCATTGAGCAATGATCGAAGCAATAACGCCTTGGAGTACTCACATTTGAGTGAGGGTCGCAAGAGCGGCTCTTAGTCCCACGTTATTGCATCTTTCACTAGTGTTGGGGATCGCGGGTTACAAACAACGAATATAACCCTCCCACTTAGTTTTTGGAGTTGGTTCATCGACTCTTATAAGTTCGGAAACAAATTTCCTAGTTAGAGAGCGACAGAGCGGACAACTAGAAGAGAATCCTAGATCGACATGTTCAGAGCAGTATTAGTGCATAAAGGCACAAGGGACATACTCGATCTTTTCCTATTTTCTATTTCGGGAAAGTGCGTGAGGGAAGTGTGAACTTCAACTCACTCGAACACTTGAAAGTTTGAGATTACACATCCTTTTATTTTTCGGCTTGTCTACAAGGAGACCTCCCACTCAAATTTTCAAGAGCATATAGATTTTGAACATATGTGATATAGATATAGTTTTGAAAACATTTTGAAAACTTATTTGATTTGGATGACAAAATATTTTCAAGTTTGAAACTGAAAACGGTTTTTCAAAATTCAAACTAGTTTTGTAAAAAAAACAATTTCAATTAATCTTTCAAAAATCAAAACTTTTAATCTTTACACATCATGTTTATAATCATATGAAAAACATTTTTGCTCAAGAAAATTTTCTCATTAGAGTTCTATAACTCATGGTAGTGGGGTTCGAAAATCCGGATTTCTAAAAAACTGGAGTTTCAGACAGCCGCGCACCTCGGAGTAAAATCGCCATAACTGGCGGCTCCGATGTCCTTTTGAGCCGAAATCGGTGGCATTGGATAGAGGACAGACAGAGCTTTAATTTGATTCAAGAATCATTAAATTTAGACTTCTGAGCAGAGAGTTATGCCGCTTTTAATGCGGGTTTACATTCCAGCTCGAAGAAAAAGAAATAAATTAAAGCTTCGTCCTTTTAGGTGCGAAAAAGAATCGAGTGTAACGGAACGTTTTATGAAGTTGTTTAAAGCTTTTATTTGTGTTTTATTAGCAGGGTAATAACATAGAATAAAAGAAATAACAACATGCATAAAACGATTCAAGTAAATAAACGAAACTAGCAAGAAAATAAAACTAGTCACAAAATTTACTCGAAAATTCTCAAACCTTTAAAACACGTTTTTCAATATAAAAAATTAAAAACTTTTAGAACTGATTCTAATGTGTTTTAACATCATCCCAAACTCATAGAAAATCAACATGGTTTTTAATTTAAAGGCATGAGCAATAAATTAAAAAAAATCTAAGATTACAATTCTAACTTGTCACAAAATTAGTAAACTTTTGAAAACGATTTTCAAGCTCATAATTTAAAAACATGCACATGCATTCCTTTGACCATAGCTCTGATACCATTTGTTGGAATCGATCTAGGGTTTGAGAAAAAGTTTAACGCTTCGTTAAGCGGCGGAATTTTAAAAATTTTCTTTTTAAGTAAAACTAGTTTTTACTAACCTAGACAAGAGCATGTGCATGTAAATAAAAACTAATATGAGCTATTAAAGTTACTAACCTTTCTTGAAGCTTGAACCTTGTAGAAGCTTTTGGAAAGTTGCAACGCTCGTCTCCCCTCGCAGCACGTCTCTCTTTCTTTCCTCGGCAACTCGAGCAACCACGAAAGTTTCTATCACTAAATCACTCGAAAAGAAGGAATCAGTGAGTGGGCACTTTTAAACACTACGACTTAAGAACGAGTCTCAAAGTCGCAGAGCTAAAGACTAGGTCGAGTGAGGACCTAGGTGCCAAGACAAGAGAAAACCGAAAATAAACTAGAGAGAGAGAGAAGAGGACTTCGGCCAAGTTCTAGAGAGAGAGTCTCTCAAATCTCTTAAACTTGGATGAATGAATTGTGAGGAAATGAGGCTCCTATTTATAGGAGAGGTCTCACCTTCAATAAGGTAGTTTCCTCTTCTATAGCATATCACATATTCATGAGCAAAATAACCCTTATTTCCCATTCCTCTTAGGCGCCCAAGGCAGCCTTCTAGAAGGCTAGGATTTGTTTCCTTTTTTGTTCCTTGGCTTGCCTTTTACTCTTATGGCCGAAATTCTATATGCATCCTTATGCAATTTGTTTCCTCTTTTTCTTTTGGCAAGTATCTAAATAGATTTATGCACAAAATAAATTCTCTCTCTTTGGGTATTTGGGCGCCTATGACTTCTAGAAAGCCTTCTAGATTTTTCTTCATTTGTTCATAACAACATAAGAAAAGCCCATTAAGAATTTTCCATAAAATTCTCATGAAATGAAATTAATTCACAAGGCCCAATGATCAAGTCATGGCCGAGTGAAACATGTCACAAAATGACCTTGTCAAAAAATTTATTGACATTCATTTCATCCTTTGTCTCAAAAGACAAAAATACCCTTTTAACTATTTTCGTTCTTGTTTTGGCTTAGCTTCCAGTTTAACTATTCCTATCGATGTGATTCGTGACAGTGACCTCATGGACCCAAATGAACAAAGCTTTAGCTAAACACTTGGACTCAAAAGTTCACAAACCTTTTCCAAGTTTAGCTTAATGCCAACTGACTCCACTAAAGAGCTGACACTGAAAATCTCTCGGTTCAAATGAATTTATTTTCTACTCAAGAATTCGACCTAATTATGATGAGCGGATCCACTGAATATTATCTATGTTTACCCTTCATGAATGTCATCAGCTAGTCGGGATTTACTAAATTACCATTTTACCCTTCTAGCTGTTATTTCCTCAACTCCTTTGTCGCTTGTGAATAAGTTAGAAACTATGTATTGACGAGGAGCTAACAAGTCACATTGTTTCATCCAAAAGAGTCAAGACTCAATTTGGACACTGGCCAGTTCATTTATTCACACTCCAAGGAACAAAGCATGAGGTGACATACATTGCATTTCAGCAATCTTGTACATGAATTCCATATCTATGAGAACTTCACAAAGTTACTCATGACAGACTCACAACTTAGTACTTCACCAATAGGCCTTGTTCGGAATCACATAGTGAGTCCGAACTTTGACTTTCTCAAATGAGAATACTAAGGTGTGAAATGGCATGTCTCATTTCAGGATTAAGGTAAGCATGATGCAATTCATACATACTGACTTCGAGACATAAGAGGTTAAATGGTTTGTTCTTATCTTGTCTCTAGAAGTGCACTGGTCAATTCAGTACCTTCGGAAGATACCTAGAAGAACTATAGAGTTCCTAACTCTCAATGCCTCATAACCAGACATCATAGATTCTTCTAACAATCATACTGAGGTCAATAGTCCTTTGACCCTAAGATTGCGAATATATCGTTTTAAGCAAACTACGAAGAGTTTGTTCATGCAAATCTACATTTGTCTCTTCGTAAGTTGTTAAGTTTGTTTATGGACTAAAAGACTATGGTTTTATCATAAAGCTTCAGACAAGGAAGATTGAATGAACGTTTCAACTTTATTAATGAATGAATAGGCAATTACAAGCAAGAGTCTTCATGAGACTTTATTACATCAAATGTTCAAAATAAAGACTACAACTCTTCTTGTGGGCACCATTGACAACAGCTCTTCGAGTCGAGCTCGCTCCTCCAGTCGAGCTCACTCCTCGAGCGCAGCTCGCTCCTCAAGTCGAGTTCAATCCTTGAGTCGAGCTCAAGTTCGCTCTTCGAGACGAGCTCGCTCCTCCAGTCGAGCTCGCTCCTCGAAGCGCAGTTCGCTCCTCAAGTCGAGTTCGCTCCTTGAGTCGAGCTCAAGTTCGCTCTTCGAGACGAGCTCGCTCCTCCAGTCGAGCTCGCTCCTCGAGCGCAGTTTGCTCCTAAACTCGAGTTCGCTCCATGAGTCGACCTCAAGTTCGCTCCTCAAGTCGAGTTCGCTCCTTGAGTCGAGCTCAAGTTCGCTCCTCAAGTCGAGTTCGCTCCTTGAGTCGAGCTCAAGTTCGCTCTTCGAGTCGAGCTCGCTCCTCCAGTCGAGCTTGCTCCTCGAGCGCAGCTCGCTCCTCAAGTCGAGTTCGATCCTTGAGTCGAGCTCAAGTTCGCTCTTCGAGACGAGCTCGCTCCTCCAGTCGAGCTCGCTCCTCGAAGCGCAGTTCGCTCCTCAAGTCGAGTTCGCTCCTTGAGTCGAGCTCAAGTTCGCTCCTCAAGTCGAGTTCGCTCCTTGAGTCGAGCTCAAGTTCGCTCTTCGAGACGAGCTCGCTCCTCCAGTCGAGCTCGCTCCTCGAGCGCAATTTGCTCCTCAAGTCGAGTTCGTTCCATGAGTCGAACTCAAGTTCGCTCTTCGAGTCGAGCTCGCTCCTCCAGTCGAGCTCGCTCCTCGAGCGCAGTTCGCTCCACAAGTCGAGTTCGCTCCTTGAGTCGAGCTCAAGTTTGCTCTTCGAGACGAGCTCGCTCCTCTAATCGAGCTCGCTCCTCGAGCGCAGTTCGCTCCTCAAGTCGAGTTCGCTCCTTGAGTCGAGCTCAAGTTCGCTATTCGAGTCAAGCTCGCTCCTCCAGTCGAGCTCGCTCCTCGAGCGCAGTTCGCTCCTCAAGTCGAGTTCGCTCCTTGAGTCGAGCTCAATTTCACTCCTCAAATCGAGCTCGCTCCCTGAGTCCAATTCGCTCCTCGAGTTGAGTTCGCTCCTCGAGTCGAGCTCGATCCTCAATTCGAGTTCGCTCATTGAGTCGAGCTCAAGTTCGCTCTTCGAGTCGAGTTCGCCCCTCAAGTCGAGCTCGCTCCTCGAATCGAGCTCGCCCCTCAAGTCTAGTTCGCTCCTTGAGTCCAGATTCGCTCCTCGAGTCGAGCTCGCTCCCCAAGTCGAGCTCGCTCCTCGAGTCGAGCTCGTCCCTCAAGTCGAGTTCGCTCTTCGAGCCGAGCTCGCTCCTCCAGTCGAGCTCGCTCCTCGAGCGCAGTTTGCTCCTCAACTCGAGTTCGCTCCATGAGTCGAGCTCAAGTTCGCTCCTCAAGTCGAGTTCGCTCCTTGAGTCGAGCTCAAGTTCGCTCCTCAAGTCGAGTTCGCTTCTTGAGTCGAGCTCAAGTTCGCTCTTCGAGTCGAGCTCGCTCCTCCAGTCGAGCTTGCTCCTCGAGCGCAGCTCGCTCCTCAAGTCGAGTTCGATCCTCGAGTCGAGCTCAAGTTCGCTCTTCGAGATGAGCTCGCTCCTCCAGTCGAGCTCGCTCCTCGAAGCGCAGTTCGCTCCTCAAGTCGAGTTCGCTCCTTGAGTCGAGCTCAAGTTCGCTCCTCAAGTCGAGTTCGCTCTTCGAGACGAGCTCGCTCCTCCAGTCGAGCTCGCTCCTCGAGCGCAGTTTGCTCCTCAAGTCGAGTTCGCTCCATGAGTCGAGCTCAAGTTCGCTCTTCGAGTCGAGCTCGCTCCTCCAGTCGAGCTCGCTCCTCGAGCGCAGTTCGCTCCACAAGTCGAGTTCGCTCCTTGAGGTCGAGCTCAAGTTCGCTCTTCGAGACGAGCTCGCTCCTCCAGTCGAGCTCGCTCCTCGAGCACAGTTCGCTCCTCAAGTCGAGTTCGCTCCTTGAGTCGAGCTCAAGTTCGCTATTCGAGTCGAGCTCGCTCCTCGAGCGCAGTTCGCTCCTCAAGTCGAGTTCGCTCCTTGAGTCGAGCTCAATTTCACTCCTCAAATCGAGCTCGCTCCCTGAGTCCAATTCGCTCCTCGAGTTGAGTTCGCTCCTCGAGTCGAGCTCGATCCTCAATTCGAGTTCGCTCATTGAGTCGAGCTCAAGTTCGCTCTTCGAGTCGAGTTCGCCCCTCAAGTCGAGCTCGCTCCTCGAATCGAGCTCGCCCCTCAAGTCGAGTTCGCTCCTTGAGTCCAGATTCGCTCCTCGAGTCGAGCTCGCTCCCCAAGTCGATCTCGCTCCTCGAGTCGAGCTCGTCCCTCAAGTCGAGTTCGCTACTTGAGTCCAGTTCGCTCCTTGAGTCGAGCTCGCTCCCCAACTCGAGCTCGCTCCTCGAGTCGAGCTCGCCCCTCGAGTCGAGCTCGCTCCTCGAGACGGGCTCCGACTCCGCAAAGGCGGTTGGCACTCCTCGCGTCAAACCTACGCATCTCCAGGAGACGAGCTCGCTCCTCGAATCGAGCTCGCTCCTCAAATCAAGCTCGCCCTTCGAGTCGAGCCGTGAGTCCACGAGTCGATTGATACTCCTCGTGCCGACTCTTCAAAAAAAAAAAACAAAAGACGCCGGCCTAACCCGGCGCAACCGCGTTCGCTCACCCCAGGGTGAGCGGGCCCAAAAGACGTCGGCCTAACCCGACGCACAAGGCCTAAGTCCCCCATGGGGGCACAAACTTAGGAAGCTCGGACCCCGACGGCCCTTCGTGCATACGGGTTCGAGTAAAACGTCGGCCTTCCCGCCGTGCCGTAAGACGCGTAAAGGCGAAGGTGAAAGACGTCTTCCGAGACGCATGTAAGTCGCGTAAAGGAGCTTCCTCAAACCCGAAAAGGCCAAATTTGAGCCAAACTAAGGTTCGCTAGCCATAGGGCACGAACACCAAAAGACGCCGGCCTAACCCGGCGCATGTGGTTTGAGTAAAAGACGCCGGCCTAACCCGACGCAACCGCGTTCGCTCACTCCAGGGTGAGCGAGCCCAAAAAGACGTCGGCCCAACCCGACGCACCCGCGTTCGCTCACTCCTGGGTGAGCGGGCCCAAAAAAGATGCCGGCCTAACCCGGCGCACCTATGTTCCGACGCTCAAGGGCTCGAACACCTAAAAAGACGCCGGCCTAACCCGGCGCACCTATGTTCCGACGCTCCAAGGCCGAACACTAGAAGACGTCGGCCTAAACCCGACGTAAAGCGCGTTCGCTTGCCTCAGGGCACGAACCCAAAGACGCCGGTCTCACTCGGCAAGCTCGATCGCTCAAACAGCGCGAGCTCGAAAACGCCGGCCTAACCCGGCGAGCTCAGTCGCTTAAAAGTACGGGCTCCGAAAGACGCCGGCCCGACCCGACGCAACTTATACATCCGGTCGCCAATGGCACGGATGCATAGCCCCCGGGGACTACCCGGTACGACCTCTTCGATTGCCGAAAGGCACGAAGCAAAGTCACTGGGCCACGATAAGCCCACAAAAAAGGCACACGCGAGTAAAAAAGTGCTCAAAAAATGAGATATGCATTCAAAATGGAAGCAACAAAAATGTCTCATAAATAAAAAGAAACAAAGCGCTAAACATACGTGCTGAACAAAAGTGCGTGAAAAGTAAATCCTAGAAAAGGAAAAGAAACAAAGCGCTAAACATACGCGCTGAAAAATAAAAGCCATCTCGGCTCAAGGAGCACCCTCGTCCAACAGAGGGAACAAGGTGTCGAAGAAGTCAAAAGTGACCCCCCGGGCCTCGTTCTCGGCCGCGGTCGCGTCTCGACACTCCACTGCTCCGGCACGACGGGCTTCCTCGATCCCTATGTCGTAGTCGTCCTGCAAGTCGGACGCTCTCTGCTCTGCTTCAGTAATCCGGGACAAGAGTCGAGCGTTTTCCTCCGCCAGAGAGTCGCGCTCGCGCTCTGCCCTAACTCGCGCCGCCTCGCTCGAAGTAAGCTGGCGGTGCGACATCTTCAAGGCGTCGGATCGAGAGTCCAGCTGCCTCCGAAGGTCGGTGACTTCAGTGCGAAAAATCTCCGATGATCGGGTCGCCACCTCGCCAGCTCGCCGCTCTTCGGTGAGCTCGCCCGCCATCTTGCCCACAGACAGTTGGGCTCCGTCGCGTTGGCCCTGTGCGATCTGGAGTTCCACCCTGGCCTCACGGAGCTGGTCTCGAAGCGTCTCGGTCTCCGCCCCCGGGTGTGGACCTCGCTCGACCTGAGCCAACCTAGCCTTCGTCTGGGCGAGCTCCTCCTGGGATGCCCCTAAGCGTCGGATGAAGTCGTGCAAAATCCTGTTGCTTCGCACGGCCCTTGCATACGCTTGTGACGACAAAGAAGCAAAGGTTAAAACTAAAAACCTACGCTTACAATAAAAGTAGAAGTACTGACCCTCTGAGCGTCGGTAACACCCGCCTGGAAGAAGGCGATGTCGCCCTTCGACACCACGCCCTTCCACCAGGATAGTGTGGATCCCTCGAGGTGGCGAAAACAGTCCCCTCGGGCCTCTATCGCCTCCAGCTCCACCGCCGAGTTCGCCCTCTTGGGCTCGGAACGCTCATCGGGAGGTGCCGATGTCGAAGCCCTCTTCAAAGAAGACCGAGACTCCGGTTCGACTAGACCGGCGGTCTCAACGAGCTCGCCCTTCGCCTTGCGGTCAGCGACCCTAGAGCGAATCTCCGCCATTGACTCGGGGTCCCGAGAAGCGAGGGCCTGCCTCCTAGCTCGCCTCCTCGCAGCTCCACAAAAATAAAGTGACAAAAGGTCAGGTTCCTGTCAAAATAACAAGTTTTACATAACCATAGAGATACCTCGGGAAGCAGGAGCGACTGATTGAGCCTCGGGACTCGGGGGCCTGCTCGCCCGGAGCGCCTCCTCAGTGCCCGGAGCAAAGGGCGGGAACCACTCAGTGAGCGCCATCAGCTCGGGGGAACGGAACCGTTCGCCAGCCTTGCGGGCTTCCGACATCCCCAATATTTCCCTCACAAAGGGGAGCTCCGCTGCCCCCTCGTCCGCTGGAAAGTCGGCCATGCGGCCGAAGTGAAGGGGCGCCTCGCCAAAAGCGTCCGAGGTGACCCATACCCACGCCCGGCGGCTAGGCGGATCACAATCTTCGACCAGCCTCACGTTGCCCCGGGCACGGGCCATATGGAATCCCGGCTGCCCCGGCGCCGGGAAGACGGCGACCAGGTTACGGAAGTCGTCCACGGTCATGGCACGCTGCGTCTGGTAGTGCCACTCCATGAAGCATGTGGCCAATAGGCGATAGAACGCCGGGCTCATCTGACATGCATGGACCCCGAGCCGTGTCAAGATCTGCTGGACGATCGCGGGGAACGGGAGACGCAACCCGCAGACAAGACTCCCGATCGTCACGGCCGCATACCCGTCCCTGGGGCGGGAGGGCCTGTCCTCGGGGGCAGATCTAAGCAACCCCACCAAGGAAGGGATATTATACGCCTCCCGAAGCGTGCCGAAGACTCGGGAAGTGAGTGTGCTCGCAGCGTCGATTCCCTTGCAGTCTAAGCCGACGGGGGCAACAGAGACGCCTACTCCGTACATACGAGTCCTCTCCAGCGATCGGGCGTAGGTGTAACCCGAAGCCTCTCCGGATTCGAGGGCCGGCCACACCGTCGCCAACACCTCGCCATCATGTTTCTCCTCCCCCCTCGCGGGAGGAACCTCCGAGTCCTCCTCGGGAGCCTTCGAGCCCGACCCTTGGGGATCATCGGAGTAAATATCGTCCAAGAAAGACTCGGACGGCACAATCGCGAGCTCGGCACCCGAGGCATCGAAGATAGACGCCCGGGGGAGCTCGACACTCGCCACCGCTTCACCCCGCTGCTTGAGCGGGGGGGCGTCAAAGGACGCCTCGCGGGAGACCAGGTTGATCACCAACCTTGACGAACGCGGGCCCTCGGGCCCCTCGTCCTCCCCTTCGGTGCCGCACGTGGTAGGTAGGCCGCTCCCGGGTCCCGCCAGCTCGGCGATCGCCGCGGCATCGGTCTCCAACTCCGCGAGCCATTGGTCGGCCGCGCCAGAGTCTTCCTCGACGAAGATAGGAATCCCGTCGAGCTCCTCAAAGGGACCCTTGGCCACCCACCCCCCCCCCCCGAAATTAGGGAGAGGGCAGGTAGGGTCGACCTCGGGATCATCAACACGGGGAACAAGCTCACTCCCCATCAAGAAGAAGAACAAAAAAAGAAGGTCAACTGCCCGGGGGAAATTTCGAAGTCAAAAGAGTCTTCCAATTACCTGCAGGCCGCCTGTATAAACAAGAGAGAGCGAGAGCCCTCCTATTTATAAAGAGGAAGGAGCAAACCCTGCTCCTTCCCCCTGCGCGCGCGACACATGGCCCGGTCCGCGGGACGGCCTCGCGCGCGCGCCAGTCCCCCAGCGCCAGGTCGCGCGCGGGTCTTGCGGCCCGATCGGCCCGGTCCGGCCCCCAGGGGTCCGACCACAAGAGATATGCGTGCGGACGATCACATGTGATCGAAGGTAAAAATACCTCAAAGCCCTTCTCTTTTCTAAAAAGTTCACGACTTACGTCCCGTAAGCCGTAAACTTGGGGGGCTAATGTTACCGGTCGTTTTCGGAACACCGGAAATTCAAAAACAATTCAATGCCGGCCGGGCTTTGCCGGCCGGAAGCCCAACAGGCCCCGGCCCACAACGCCCGAATGCCCCGATGCGTCCACGGCCTGACACGGCCGGTACGCGCGCATCTACGCCCCCGGCCCTGAGGCCCCCGGCCCAATGGGCCTCAGCGCGCCCTATCGCGCCTGACTCGCGCGCACTCTGCACCCCAGCCTCCCGGCCCGCGCGCGCGTTCTCGCGCGCCCCGGCCTCCTGGCCTGCACGCGCTTTGGCACCACGGCCGAGCGCCCCTGCGGCCTCAGCCGGGTGTTCCCGCCACCTCGATCGAGCACCTTCGCCAGCTCGGCCACCTCGGCCGAGCGCCTTCGCCAGTTCAGCCACCTCGGTCGAGCGCCTTCGCCAACTCGGCCACCTGGGCCGAGCACCTTCGTCAGTTCAGCCACCGCGGCCGAGCGCCTTCGCCACCGCGGCCGAGCGTTCTTGCCACCTCTGCCGGGCACACCCTCTGTCGGGCACGCCGCGCCCGGCCAAGTCCCGCGCCTGGTACGCCCCGCGCCCGTCCAGGCGACATGTCCCACGCGCCCTACGCCCTCTTAGGTGTGTGGCCTCGCGCGCCTCGCTCCCGGCCACCCAGTGGGCCTCAAGGGGCCGGCCCAAGGCCTCCCCTCAAACACTATAAATACCCCCCCCCCTTGGGGAAGGAAAAAGGACCCCGTTCTTGGACACAACTTATATCCTGGTTGATGCCAAGAACACTTCTCTTCTCTCGAGAACTCTCTCTCGCCCTCTTGTGACATTTCCCAGAGCGCGCACTCCTCCTCCTCTCTCGGCTCAGAAAGTCAAGGATCCCCCTCCACGAGAGGGAGCGCGCTCCTCTTCTACGACCCGAGCCTCTGCAGTACATACTGCCCTCCTGCTTCTTGGCCCTTGAGCTAGAACTCCGAGCTACGAGCACGCGACCCCTCTAAAGCCTTCGCTATAAGCTACGAGCCGGGTCTTGCCCTAAAGCCTTAGATTCACAAAGCCTCCGAGCCCAAGATAGCCTCCCCACACAAATTGAACTACGTTCTGACCTGATCCCTACTAAAGGGTACGTATGCAGCCAACCTTTGGCACGGTCACACCCCCCAAAACACACCTCAGGGTTTGGAGGGTGCAGCTCGGTCTACGAGCTCCCGTTTTTGGCCCGGGCGCGATCACTTGGTCCGGCCTTGGATCGAACCGCCCGAGGTATCTAATCGTTGTTCATTTTCGTGCGACAACAATTTCCACTAGAAACTAATGACGAAGAACACGAACCCAAATTTAGAACCTTAGAAAATTTCCACTACGAAATTCGAAGGAGAGAAAATACTCACCAAGTATCTGACGATGACAGGTCAGAGAATCAATATCGAGAGGAGGCAAAGCGGAGAGGACGAGATGAGAGAGAGAGAGAGAGATCTGTGTTCGTTGACTTCATTCTATTAGTTGTGCCCAAATAAAAAAAAGTTTTTTTTTTTAAGGAAAAAAAAAAGAAGTTAAAAGTAAAGTGTATTTTCGTACTTAGTCAATTTTAGTTCATTTTTATCTACCGCCCAAACGAAATTGTTACTGGGAAATTTCCCACCCAATCTAAATTGTGAAATTTTGGCAGTTTTTTATTTTTTGAGCATTACCACTACTTCTTTATATTCGGGCTGTAGTGAAAATGTGCTAAATTTTAGTGGGATATTTCCCTCCATTCTAAAATAGTGAAATTTTGGTAATTTTTAATTTTTTGAGTATTACAACTACTTCTTTATATTGTTTGTAGTGAAAAGAATGCTATTAACTATAGTTTTATATTCGACTAGAGTCTAATATAGGCAAAAAAAAAAGGTGACTATAGTCTATCTTAAGAGACTCCATTAAAAGGCTAAACTAGAGTTAAAAAACAAAAAAAAAAACTATAGTTGTAGCCCATATTTCTGGTAGTGCTTGGAGTACTCCCATTTAAGAGAGGGTCGCAAGAGCGGCTCTTAGTCCCACGTCAATTGCTTCTTTCATTAGTGTTGGGGATCGTGGATTACAAACAACAAATATAACCCTCCCACTTAGTTTTTGGAGATGGTTCATCGACTCTTATAAGTTCGGAAACAGTTTTCCTAGTTATAGAGCGATAGAGCGGACAACTAGAAAAGAATCCTAGATCTTCATGTTCAGAGCAGTGTTAGTGCATAAAGGCACAAGGGACATACTCGGATCTTTTTCTATTTTCTATTTCGGGAAAGTGCATGAGGGAAGTGTGAACTTCAACTCACTCGAACACTTGAAAGTTTGAGATTACACATCTTTTTATTTTTCGGCTTGTCTACAAGGAGACCTCCTACTCAAATTTTCAAGAGCATATAGATTTTGAACATATGTGATATAGATATAGTTTTGAAAACATTTTGAAAACTTATTTGATTTGGATGACAAAATATTTTCAAGTTTGAAAACGAAAACGGCTTTTCAAAATTCAAACTAGTTTTGTAAAAATTCAATTTTCAATTAAACTTTCAAAAATAAAAACATTTTAATCTTTCACATCATGTTTATAATCTTATGAAAAATATTATTGCTAAGAGAATTTTCTCATTAGAGTTCTATAACTGGCGGGGCTGAAAATCCGGAATTCTAAAAACTGGACTTTCGGAACAGCCGCGCACCTCAGAGTAAAATCACCATAACTGGCGGCTCCCATGTCTTTTTGACCCAAAACCGGTGGCATTGGAAAGAAGACAGACAGAACAGACCTTTAAATTGATTCAAGAATCATTAAATTTCAATTTCTGAGCAGAGAGTTATGTCAGTTTTACTGCGGGTTTTACTCCAGCTCGAAGAAAAAGAAATAATTAAAGTTGGTCTTATTAGGTGCGAAAAAGAATCGAGTGTAACGCAACGTTTTAGGAGGTTGTTAAAGATTTTATTTGTGTTTTATTAGCAAGGTAATAACATGGTATAAAAGAAATAACAACAAGCATAAAACTATTCAATTAAATAAAAGAAACTAGCAAGACAATATAACTATTGACAAAATTTACTCGAAATTTTCTCAAACTTAAAAACACGTTTTTCAATATAAAAAATTAAAAACTTTTAGAACTGATTCTAATGTGTTTTACTAACATCCCAAACTCATAGAAAAACAACATGATTTTTTATTTAAAGACAAGAGCAATAAATTAAAAAAAAATTTAAGAAAATAATTATAACTTGTCACAAAATTAGTAAACTTTCGGAAACGATTTTCAAGCACATAATTTTAAATAAATATACATGCATATCTTTGACCATAGCTTTGATACCATTTGTTGGAATTGATCTAGGGTTTAAGATAAAAGTTTAACGCTTCGTTAAGCGGCAGAATTTTAAAAAATTTATTTTTCAAGTAAAACAGTTTTTACTAACCTAGACAAAGAGCAAACACATGTAAATAAAAACTAATATGAGCATAAAAGACTACTAACCTTTTTAGAAGCTTGAACGTTGAGAAGCTTTTGGAAAAGGTTGCAACGTTCGTCTCCCTCGCAGCACGTCTCTCTTCCTTTCCTCGTTAACTCGAGCAACCACGAAAGTTTCTATCACTAAATCACTCAAGATAAAAAGGAATTAGTGTGTGGGCACTTTTAAACACTACGACTTAAGAACGAGTGTTGAAGTCGCAGAGCTAAACACTAGGTCAAATGAGGACGTAGGTGCCAAAACAATTAAAATGAAATGGAATAGAGAGAGAGGAGAGGGGCGGCCAAGTCTAGAGAGAGAAGCTCTTAATCTCTAAAACTTTGGATGAATGAAATGAGAAGAATAAGGCTCCTATTTATAGGAGAGGTCTTTGCCTTCAATAAGCTAATTTCCTCTTCTATAGAATATCACATATTCATGAGCAACATAGCCTTATTACCTCTTTCATTTGGGCGGCCAAGGCAGCCTTCTAGAAGGCTTGGATTTGTTTCCTTTTTTGTTCCTTGCCTTGCCTTTGACTCACTTGGCCGAAATTCCTATTGCCATGCATAGGAAATTTGTTTCCTCTTTTTCTTTTGGCAAGTATATTGATACATTTTTGCACAAAATATTCTCTCTTTTCTCTTGGGTATTTGGGCGCCCAACATATCTCTAGAAGGAGCTTCTAGAAGCTTCTTCATTTGTTCATGACAACATGAGAAAGGCCCATTAAGAATTTTCAATAAAATTCTTATGAAATGAAATTAATCCACAAGGTCCAATAAATCTAATTTTGGCCGAGTGATGTATGTCATCAAATGACCATGTCAAAAAATTTATTGACATTCATTTCATCCTACGTCTCAAAAGACAAAAATACCCTTTTGACAATTTTAGTTCTTGTTTTGACTTAGCTTCCAGTTTAACTATTCCTACTCGATGTGATTCGTGACAGTGACCTCATGGATCCAAATGAACAAAGCTTGAGCTAAACACTTGGACTCAAAAGTTCAAAAAACCTTTTCCAAGTTTAGCTTAATGTCAACTGACTCCACTAAAGAGTTGACACTGAAAATCTCTCGATTCAAATGAATTTATTTTCTACTCAAGAATTCAAACTAATTGTAATGAGTGAATCCACTGAATATTATCAGTGTTTACCCTTCACGAATACCAGCAGCTAGTCGAGATTTAGAAAATTACCATTTTACCCTTCTAGCTGTTATTTCCTTAACTCCTTTGTCGCTTGCGAATAAGTTAGAAACAATGTATTGACGAGAAGCTAACAATTCACATTGTTTCATCCAAAAGAGTCAGGACTCAATTTGGACACTAGCCAGTTCATTTATTCACACTCCAAGGAACAAAGCATGAGGTGATATACATTGCATTTCAGCAATCTTGTACATGAATTCCAAATCTATGTGAACTTCACAAAGTTACTCATGACATTTTCACAACTTAGTACTTCACCAATAGGCCTTGTTCTGAATCACATAATGAGTCCGAACTCTGACTTTCTCAAATGAGAATACGTAAGGTGTGAAATGGCATGTCCAATTTCAGGATTAAGGTAAGCACGATGCAATTCATATGTAGTGACTTCGAGACATAAGAGGTTAAATGGTTTGTTCTTATTTTGTCTCTAGAAGTGCACTGGTCAATTCAGTACCTTCGGAAGATACCTAGAAGAACTATAGAGTCTCCAACTCTCAATGCCCCATAACCAGACATCATAGATTCTCCTAACAATGATATTGAGGTCAATAGTCCTTTGATCCTTAGATTGCGAATATATCGTTTTAAGCGAACTAAGAAGAGTTTGTTCATGCAAATCTACATTTGTCTCTTCATAAGTTGTTTAGTTTGTTTATGGACTAAAGACTAATGTTTTATCATAAAGATTCAAACAGACAAGGAAGAATGAATGAACGTTTCCACTTTTTATTAATGAATAAGCAATTACAAGCAAGAGTCTTCATGAGACTTTATTACATGAAATGTACAATATAAAGAAGAGTGTTAAGCAATCTTGCATTGCTGACTCCACAATGGAAGCAGAATATGTGGCTGCTTGTGAGCATCCAAAGAGGCTGTATGGCTTAGAAAATTCCTTAAGTATTTGGAAGTTCTTCCAAACGTAGACGAGCCCATGACTCTTTATTGTGATAATAGTGGGGCTGTCGCTAACTCAAAGGAACCTCGAAGCCATAAGCGCTCTAAGCATATTGAGAGGAAATACCATTTGATTCGAGAGATCGCGTAGCGCGAAGACGCGGAGGTGAAGTAGATCTCTGGCAGATCCATTCACCAAGGCCCTAGCGAACAAGGTCTTTGACCAACATCGAGAGGGATTGCACACATCTTCTTTGAGTCAAGTGGGAGTTTGTTGTTAATGGTGCCCACGAGAAGAGTTGTAGTCTTTATTTTATACATTTGATGTAATAAAGTCTGACGAAGACTCTTGCTTGTAATTTCTTATTCATTAATAAAAGGTTGAAATGTTCATTCATTCTTCCTTGTCTGATTGAAGCTTAATGATAAAACATTAGTCTTTAGTCCATAAAAAAACTAACAACTTACGAAGTGGAAAATGTAGATTTGCATGAACAAACTCTTCAAAGTTTGCTTAAAACGATATATTCGCAATCTAAGGGTCAAAGGACTATTGACCTCAGTATGATTGTTAGGAAAATCCATGATGTCTGGTTATGGGACATTGAGAGTTGGAGACTCTATAGTTCTTCTAGGTATCTTCCAAAGGTACTGAATTGAACAGTGCACTTCTAGAGACAAAATAAGAACAAACCATTTAACCTCTTATGTCTCGAAGTCACTACGTATGAATTGCATCGTGCTTACCTTAATCCTGAAATGAGACATGCCATTTCACAACTTACGTATTCTCATTTGAGAAAGTCAGAGTTCGGACTCACCATGGTAGTGGGGCTGAAAATCCGGAATTCTAAAAACTGGACTTTCGGAACAGCCGCGCACCTCAGAGTAAAATCACCATAACTGGCGGCTCCCATGTCTTTTTGACCCAAAACCGGTGGCATTGGAAAGAAGACAGACAGAACAGACCTTTAAATTGATTCAAGAATCATTAAATTTCAATTTCTGAGCAGAGAGTTATGTCAGTTTTACTGCGGGTTTTACTCCAGCTCGAAGAAAAAGAAATAATTAAAGTTGGTCTTATTAGGTGCGAAAAAGAATCGAGTGTAACGCAACGTTTTAGGAGGTTGTTAAAGATTTTATTTGTGTTTTATTAGCAAGGTAATAACATGGTATAAAAGAAATAACAACAAGCATAAAACTATTCAATTAAATAAAAGAAACTAGCAAGACAATATAACTATTGACAAAATTTACTCGAAATTTTCTCAAACTTAAAAACACGTTTTTCAATATAAAAAATTAAAAACTTTTAGAACTGATTCTAATGTGTTTTACTAACATCCCAAACTCATAGAAAAACAACATGATTTTTTATTTAAAGACAAGAGCAATAAATTAAAAAAAAATTTAAGAAAATAATTATAACTTGTCACAAAATTAGTAAACTTTCGGAAACGATTTTCAAGCTCATAATTTTAAATAAATATACATGCATATCTTTGACCATAGCTTTGATACCATTTGTTGGAATTGATCTAGGGTTTAAGATAAAAGTTTAACGCTTCGTTAAGCGGCAGAATTTTAAAAAATTTATTTTTCAAGTAAAACAGTTTTTACTAACCTAGACAAAGAGCAAACACATGTAAATAAAAACTAATATGAGCATAAAAGACTACTAACCTTTTTAGAAGCTTGAACGTTGAGAAGCTTTTGGAAAAGGTTGCAACGTTCGTCTCCCTCGCAGCACGTCTCTCTTCCTTTCCTCGTTAACTCGAGCAACCACGAAAGTTTCTATCACTAAATCACTCAAGATAAAAAGGAATTAGTGTGTGGGCACTTTTAAACACTACGACTTAAGAACGAGTGTTGAAGTCACAGAGCTAAACACTAGGTCAAATGAGGACGTAGGTGCCAAAACAATTAAAATGAAATGGAATAGAGAGAGAGGAGAGGGGCGGCCAAGTCTAGAGAGAGAAGCTCTTAATCTCTAAAACTTTGGATGAATGAAATGAGAAGAATAAGGCTCCTATTTATAGGAGAGGTCTTTGCCTTCAATAAGCTAATTTCCTCTTCTATAGAATATCACATATTCATGAGCAACATAGCCTTATTACCTCTTTCATTTGGGCGGCCAAGGCAGCCTTCTAGAAGGCTTGGATTTGTTTCCTTTTTTGTTCCTTGCCTTGCCTTTGACTCACTTGGCCGAAATTCCTATTGCCATGCATAGGAAATTTGTTTCCTCTTTTTCTTTTGGCAAGTATATTGATACATTTTTGCACAAAATATTCTCTCTTTTCTCTTGGGTATTTGGGCGCCCAACATATCTCTAGAAGGAGCTTCTAGAAGCTTCTTCATTTGTTCATGACAACATGAGAAAGGCCCATTAAGAATTTTCAATAAAATTCTTATGAAATGAAATTAATCCACAAGGTCCAATAAATCTAATTTTGGCCGAGTGATGTATGTCATCAAATGACCATGTCAAAAAATTTATTGACATTCATTTCATCCTACGTCTCAAAAGACAAAAATACCCTTTTGACAATTTTAGTTCTTGTTTTGACTTAGCTTCCAGTTTAACTATTCCTACTCGATGTGATTCGTGACAGTGACTTCATGGATCCAAATGAACAAAGCTTGAGCTAAACACTTGGACTCAAAAGTTCAAAAAACCTTTTCCAAGTTTAGCTTAATGTCAACTGACTCCACTAAAGAGTTGACACTGAAAATCTCTCGATTCAAATGAATTTATTTTCTACTCAAGAATTCAAACTAATTGTAATGAGTGAATCCACTGAATATTATCAGTGTTTACCCTTCACGAATACCAGCAGCTAGTCGAGATTTAGAAAATTACCATTTTACCCTTCTAGCTGTTATTTCCTTAACTCCTTTGTCGCTTGCGAATAAGTTAGAAACAATGTATTGACGAGAAGCTAACAATTCACATTGTTTCATCCAAAAGAGTCAGGACTCAATTTGGACACTAGCCAGTTCATTTATTCACACTCCAAGGAACAAAGCATGAGGTGATATACATTGCATTTCAGCAATCTTGTACATGAATTCCAAATCTATGTGAACTTCACAAAGTTACTCATGACATTTTCACAACTTAGTACTTCACCAATAGGCCTTGTTCTGAATCACATAATGAGTCCGAACTCTGACTTTCTCAAATGAGAATACGTAAGGTGTGAAATGGCATGTCCAATTTCAGGATTAAGGTAAGCACGATGCAATTCATATGTAGTGACTTCGAGACATAAGAGGTTAAATGGTTTGTTCTTATTTTGTCTCTAGAAGTGCACTGGTCAATTCAGTACCTTCGGAAGATACCTAGAAGAACTATAGAGTCTCCAACTCTCAATGCCCCATAACCAGACATCATAGATTCTCCTAACAATGATATTGAGGTCAATAGTCCTTTGATCCTTAGATTGCGAATATATCGTTTTAAGCGAACTAAGAAGAGTTTGTTCATGCAAATCTACATTTGTCTCTTCATAAGTTGTTTAGTTTGTTTATGGACTAAAGACTAATGTTTTATCATAAAGATTCAAACAGACAAGGAAGAATGAATGAACGTTTCCACTTTTTATTAATGAATAAGCAATTACAAGCAAGAGTCTTCATGAGACTTTATTACATGAAATGTACAATATAAAGAAGAGTGTTAAGCAATCTTGCATTGCTGACTCCACAATGGAAGCAGAATATGTGGCTGCTTGTGAGCATCCAAAGAGGCTGTATGGCTTAGAAAATTCCTTAAGTATTTGGAAGTTCTTCCAAACGTAGACGAGCCCATGATTCTTTATTGTGATAATAGTGGGGCTGTCGCTAACTCAAAGGAACCTCGAAGCCATAAGCGCTCTAAGCATATTGAGAGGAAATACCATTTGATTCGAGAGATCGCGTAGCGCGAAGACGCGGAGGTGAAGTAGATCTCTGGCAGATCCATTCACCAAGGCCCTAGCGAACAAGGTCTTTGACCAACATCGAGAGGGATTGCACACATCTTCTTTGAGTCAAGTGGGAGTTTGTTGTTAATGGTGCCCACGAGAAGAGTTGTAGTCTTTATTTTATACATTTGATGTAATAAAGTCTGACGAAGACTCTTGCTTGTAATTTCTTATTCATTAATAAAAGGTTGAAATGTTCATTCATTCTTCCTTGTCTGATTGAAGCTTAATGATAAAACATTAGTCTTTAGTCCATAAAAAAACTAACAACTTACGAAGTGGAAAATGTAGATTTGCATGAACAAACTCTTCAAAGTTTGCTTAAAACGATATATTCGCAATCTAAGGGTCAAAGGACTATTGACCTCAGTATGATTGTTAGGAAAATCCATGATGTCTGGTTATGGGACATTGAGAGTTGGAGACTCTATAGTTCTTCTAGGTATCTTCCAAAGGTACTGAATTGAACAGTGCACTTCTAGAGACAAAATAAGAACAAACCATTTAACCTCTTATGTCTCGAAGTCACTACGTATGAATTGCATCGTGCTTACCTTAATCCTGAAATGAGACATGCCATTTCACAACTTACGTATTCTCATTTGAGAAAGTCAGAGTTCGGACTCACCATGGTAGTGGGGCTGAAAATCCGGAATTCTAAAAACTGGACTTTCGGAACAGCCGCGCACCTCAGAGTAAAATCACCATAACTGGCGGCTCCCATGTCTTTTTGACCCAAAACCGGTGGCATTGGAAAGAAGACAGACAGAACAGACCTTTAAATTGATTCAAGAATCATTAAATTTCAATTTCTGAGCAGAGAGTTATGTCAGTTTTACTGCGGGTTTTACTCCAGCTCGAAGAAAAAGAAATAATTAAAGTTGGTCTTATTAGGTGCGAAAAAGAATCGAGTGTAACGCAACGTTTTAGGAGGTTGTTAAAGATTTTATTTGTGTTTTATTAGCAAGGTAATAACATGGTATAAAAGAAATAACAACAAGCATAAAACTATTCAATTAAATAAAAGAAACTAGCAAGACAATATAACTATTGACAAAATTTACTCGAAATTTTCTCAAACTTAAAAACACGTTTTTCAATATAAAAAATTAAAAACTTTTAGAACTGATTCTAATGTGTTTTACTAACATCCCAAACTCATAGAAAAACAACATGATTTTTTATTTAAAGACAAGAGCAATAAATTAAAAAAAAAATTTAAGAAAATAATTATAACTTGTCACAAAATTAGTAAACTTTCGGAAACGATTTTCAAGCTCATAATTTTAAATAAATATACATGCATATCTTTGACCATAGCTTTGATACCATTTGTTGGAATTGATCTAGGGTTTAAGATAAAAGTTTAACGCTTCGTTAAGCGGCAGAATTTTAAAAAATTTATTTTTCAAGTAAAACAGTTTTTACTAACCTAGACAAAGAGCAAACACATGTAAATAAAAACTAATATGAGCATAAAAGACTACTAACCTTTTTAGAAGCTTGAACGTTGAGAAGCTTTTGGAAAAGGTTGCAACGTTCGTCTCCCTCGCAGCACGTCTCTCTTCCTTTCCTCGTTAACTCGAGCAACCACGAAAGTTTCTATCACTAAATCACTCAAGATAAAAAGGAATTAGTGTGTGGGCACTTTTAAACACTACGACTTAAGAACGAGTGTTGAAGTCGCAGAGCTAAACACTAGGTCAAATGAGGACGTAGGTGCCAAAACAATTAAAATGAAATGGAATAGAGAGAGAGGAGAGGGGCGGCCAAGTCTAGAGAGAGAAGCTCTTAATCTCTAAAACTTTGGATGAATGAAATGAGAAGAATAAGGCTCCTATTTATAGGAGAGGTCTTTGCCTTCAATAAGCTAATTTCCTCTTCTATAGAATATCACATATTCATGAGCAACATAGCCTTATTACCTCTTTCATTTGGGCGGCCAAGGCAGCCTTCTAGAAGGCTTGGATTTGTTTCCTTTTTTGTTCCTTGCCTTGCCTTTGACTCACTTGGCCGAAATTCCTATTGCCATGCATAGGAAATTTGTTTCCTCTTTTTCTTTTGGCAAGTATATTGATACATTTTTGCACAAAATATTCTCTCTTTTCTCTTGGGTATTTGGGCACCCAACATATCTCTAGAAGGAGCTTCTAGAAGCTTCTTCATTTGTTCATGACAACATGAGAAAGGCCCATTAAGAATTTTCAATAAAATTCTTATGAAATGAAATTAATCCACAAGGTCCAATAAATCTAATTTTGGCCGAGTGATGTATGTCATCAAATGACCATGTCAAAAAATTTATTGACATTCATTTCATCCTACGTCTCAAAAGACAAAAATACCCTTTTGACAATTTTAGTTCTTGTTTTGACTTAGCTTCCAGTTTAACTATTCCTACTCGATGTGATTCGTGACAGTGACCTCATGGATCCAAATGAACAAAGCTTGAGCTAAACACTTGGACTCAAAAGTTCAAAAAACCTTTTCCAAGTTTAGCTTAATGTCAACTGACTCCACTAAAGAGTTGACACTGAAAATCTCTCGATTCAAATGAATTTATTTTCTACTCAAGAATTCAAACTAATTGTAATGAGTGAATCCACTGAATATTATCAGTGTTTACCCTTCACGAATACCAGCAGCTAGTCGAGATTTAGAAAATTACCATTTTACCCTTCTAGCTGTTATTTCCTTAACTCCTTTGTCGCTTGCGAATAAGTTAGAAACAATGTATTGACGAGAAGCTAACAATTCACATTGTTTCATCCAAAAGAGTCAGGACTCAATTTGGACACTAGCCAGTTCATTTATTCACACTCCAAGGAACAAAGCATGAGGTGATATACATTGCATTTCAGCAATCTTGTACATGAATTCCAAATCTATGTGAACTTCACAAAGTTACTCATGACATTTTCACAACTTAGTACTTCACCAATAGGCCTTGTTCTGAATCACATAATGAGTCCGAACTCTGACTTTCTCAAATGAGAATACGTAAGGTGTGAAATGGCATGTCCAATTTCAGGATTAAGGTAAGCACGATGCAATTCATATGTAGTGACTTCGAGACATAAGAGGTTAAATGGTTTGTTCTTATTTTGTCTCTAGAAGTGCACTGGTCAATTCAGTACCTTCGGAAGATACCTAGAAGAACTATAGAGTCTCCAACTCTCAATGCCCCATAACCAGACATCATAGATTCTCCTAACAATGATATTGAGGTCAATAGTCCTTTGATCCTTAGATTGCGAATATATCGTTTTAAGCGAACTAAGAAGAGTTTGTTCATGCAAATCTACATTTGTCTCTTCATAAGTTGTTTAGTTTGTTTATGGACTAAAGACTAATGTTTTATCATAAAGATTCAAACAGACAAGGAAGAATGAATGAACGTTTCCACTTTTTATTAATGAATAAGCAATTACAAGCAAGAGTCTTCATGAGACTTTATTACATGAAATGTACAATATAAAGAAGAGTGTTAAGCAATCTTGCATTGCTGACTCCACAATGGAAGCAGAATATGTGGCTGCTTGTGAGCATCCAAAGAGGCTGTATGGCTTAGAAAATTCCTTAAGTATTTGGAAGTTCTTCCAAACGTAGACGAGCCCATGACTCTTTATTGTGATAATAGTGGGGCTGTCGCTAACTCAAAGGAACCTCGAAGCCATAAGCGCTCTAAGCATATTGAGAGGAAATACCATTTGATTCGAGAGATCGCGTAGCGCGAAGACGCGGAGGTGAAGTAGATCTCTGGCAGATCCATTCACCAAGGCCCTAGCGAACAAGGTCTTTGACCAACATCGAGAGGGATTGCACACATCTTCTTTGAGTCAAGTGGGAGTTTGTTGTTAATGGTGCCCACGAGAAGAGTTGTAGTCTTTATTTTATACATTTGATGTAATAAAGTCTGACGAAGACTCTTGCTTGTAATTTCTTATTCATTAATAAAAGGTTGAAATGTTCATTCATTCTTCCTTGTCTGATTGAAGCTTAATGATAAAACATTAGTCTTTAGTCCATAAAAAAACTAACAACTTACGAAGTGGAAAATGTAGATTTGCATGAACAAACTCTTCAAAGTTTGCTTAAAACGATATATTCGCAATCTAAGGGTCAAAGGACTATTGACCTCAGTATGATTGTTAGGAAAATCCATGATGTCTGGTTATGGGACATTGAGAGTTGGAGACTCTATAGTTCTTCTAGGTATCTTCCAAAGGTACTGAATTGAACAGTGCACTTCTAGAGACAAAATAAGAACAAACCATTTAACCTCTTATGTCTCGAAGTCACTACGTATGAATTGCATCGTGCTTACCTTAATCCTGAAATGAGACATGCCATTTCACAACTTACGTATTCTCATTTGAGAAAGTCAGAGTTCGGACTCACCATGGTAGTGGGGCTGAAAATCCGGAATTCTAAAAACTGGACTTTCGGAACAGCCGCGCACCTCAGAGTAAAATCACCATAACTGGCGGCTCCCATGTCTTTTTGACCCAAAACCGGTGGCATTGGAAAGAAGACAGACAGAACAGACCTTTAAATTGATTCAAGAATCATTAAATTTCAATTTCTGAGCAGAGAGTTATGTCAGTTTTACTGCGGGTTTTACTCCAGCTCGAAGAAAAAGAAATAATTAAAGTTGGTCTTATTAGGTGCGAAAAAGAATCGAGTGTAACGCAACGTTTTAGGAGGTTGTTAAAGATTTTATTTGTGTTTTATTAGCAAGGTAATAACATGGTATAAAAGAAATAACAACAAGCATAAAACTATTCAATTAAATAAAAGAAACTAGCAAGACAATATAACTATTGACAAAATTTACTCGAAATTTTCTCAAACTTAAAAACACGTTTTTCAATATAAAAAATTAAAAACTTTTAGAACTGATTCTAATGTGTTTTACTAACATCCCAAACTCATAGAAAAACAACATGATTTTTTATTTAAAGACAAGAGCAATAAATTAAAAAAAAAATTTAAGAAAATAATTATAACTTGTCACAAAATTAGTAAACTTTCGGAAACGATTTTCAAGCTCATAATTTTAAATAAATATACATGCATATCTTTGACCATAGCTTTGATACCATTTGTTGGAATTGATCTAGGGTTTAAGATAAAAGTTTAACGCTTCGTTAAGCGGCAGAATTTTAAAAAATTTATTTTTCAAGTAAAACAGTTTTTACTAACCTAGACAAAGAGCAAACACATGTAAATAAAAACTAATATGAGCATAAAAGACTACTAACCTTTTTAGAAGCTTGAACGTTGAGAAGCTTTTGGAAAAGGTTGCAACGTTCGTCTCCCTCGCAGCACGTCTCTCTTCCTTTCCTCGTTAACTCGAGCAACCACGAAAGTTTCTATCACTAAATCACTCAAGATAAAAAGGAATTAGTGTGTGGGCACTTTTAAACACTACGACTTAAGAACGAGTGTTGAAGTCGCAGAGCTAAACACTAGGTCAAATGAGGACGTAGGTGCCAAAACAATTAAAATGAAATGGAATAGAGAGAGAGGAGAGGGGCGGCCAAGTCTAGAGAGAGAAGCTCTTAATCTCTAAAACTTTGGATGAATGAAATGAGAAGAATAAGGCTCCTATTTATAGGAGAGGTCTTTGCCTTCAATAAGCTAATTTCCTCTTCTATAGAATATCACATATTCATGAGCAACATAGCCTTATTACCTCTTTCATTTGGGCGGCCAAGGCAGCCTTCTAGAAGGCTTGGATTTGTTTCCTTTTTTGTTCCTTGCCTTGCCTTTGACTCACTTGGCCGAAATTCCTATTGCCATGCATAGGAAATTTGTTTCCTCTTTTTCTTTTGGCAAGTATATTGATACATTTTTGCACAAAATATTCTCTCTTTTCTCTTGGGTATTTGGGCGCCCAACATATCTCTAGAAGGAGCTTCTAGAAGCTTCTTCATTTGTTCATGACAACATGAGAAAGGCCCATTAAGAATTTTCAATAAAATTCTTATGAAATGAAATTAATCCACAAGGTCCAATAAATCTAATTTTGGCCGAGTGATGTATGTCATCAAATGACCATGTCAAAAAATTTATTGACATTCATTTCATCCTACGTCTCAAAAGACAAAAATACCCTTTTGACAATTTTAGTTCTTGTTTTGACTTAGCTTCCAGTTTAACTATTCCTACTCGATGTGATTCGTGACAGTGACCTCATGGATCCAAATGAACAAAGCTTGAGCTAAACACTTGGACTCAAAAGTTCAAAAAACCTTTTCCAAGTTTAGCTTAATGTCAACTGACTCCACTAAAGAGTTGACACTGAAAATCTCTCGATTCAAATGAATTTATTTTCTACTCAAGAATTCAAACTAATTGTAATGAGTGAATCCACTGAATATTATCAGTGTTTACCCTTCACGAATACCAGCAGCTAGTCGAGATTTAGAAAATTACCATTTTACCCTTCTAGCTGTTATTTCCTTAACTCCTTTGTCGCTTGCGAATAAGTTAGAAACAATGTATTGACGAGAAGCTAACAATTCACATTGTTTCATCCAAAAGAGTCAGGACTCAATTTGGACACTAGCCAGTTCATTTATTCACACTCCAAGGAACAAAGCATGAGGTGATATACATTGCATTTCAGCAATCTTGTACATGAATTCCAAATCTATGTGAACTTCACAAAGTTACTCATGACATTTTCACAACTTAGTACTTCACCAATAGGCCTTGTTCTGAATCACATAATGAGTCCGAACTCTGACTTTCTCAAATGAGAATACGTAAGGTGTGAAATGGCATGTCCAATTTCAGGATTAAGGTAAGCACGATGCAATTCATATGTAGTGACTTCGAGACATAAGAGGTTAAATGGTTTGTTCTTATTTTGTCTCTAGAAGTGCACTGGTCAATTCAGTACCTTCGGAAGATACCTAGAAGAACTATAGAGTCTCCAACTCTCAATGCCCCATAACCAGACATCATAGATTCTCCTAACAATGATATTGAGGTCAATAGTCCTTTGATCCTTAGATTGCGAATATATCGTTTTAAGCGAACTAAGAAGAGTTTGTTCATGCAAATCTACATTTGTCTCTTCATAAGTTGTTTAGTTTGTTTATGGACTAAAGACTAATGTTTTATCATAAAGATTCAAACAGACAAGGAAGAATGAATGAACGTTTCCACTTTTTATTAATGAATAAGCAATTACAAGCAAGAGTCTTCATGAGACTTTATTACATGAAATGTACAATATAAAGAAGAGTGTTAAGCAATCTTGCATTGCTGACTCCACAATGGAAGCAGAATATGTGGCTGCTTGTGAGCATCCAAAGAGGCTGTATGGCTTAGAAAATTCCTTAAGTATTTGGAAGTTCTTCCAAACGTAGACGAGCCCATGACTCTTTATTGTGATAATAGTGGGGCTGTCGCTAACTCAAAGGAACCTCGAAGCCATAAGCGCTCTAAGCATATTGAGAGGAAATACCATTTGATTCGAGAGATCGCGTAGCGCGAAGACGCGGAGGTGAAGTAGATCTCTGGCAGATCCATTCACCAAGGCCCTAGCGAACAAGGTCTTTGACCAACATCGAGAGGGATTGCACACATCTTCTTTGAGTCAAGTGGGAGTTTGTTGTTAATGGTGCCCACGAGAAGAGTTGTAGTCTTTATTTTATACATTTGATGTAATAAAGTCTGACGAAGACTCTTGCTTGTAATTTCTTATTCATTAATAAAAGGTTGAAATGTTCATTCATTCTTCCTTGTCTGATTGAAGCTTAATGATAAAACATTAGTCTTTAGTCCATAAAAAAACTAACAACTTACGAAGTGGAAAATGTAGATTTGCATGAACAAACTCTTCAAAGTTTGCTTAAAACGATATATTCGCAATCTAAGGGTCAAAGGACTATTGACCTCAGTATGATTGTTAGGAAAATCCATGATGTCTGGTTATGGGACATTGAGAGTTGGAGACTCTATAGTTCTTCTAGGTATCTTCCAAAGGTACTGAATTGAACAGTGCACTTCTAGAGACAAAATAAGAACAAACCATTTAACCTCTTATGTCTCGAAGTCACTACGTATGAATTGCATCGTGCTTACCTTAATCCTGAAATGAGACATGCCATTTCACAACTTACGTATTCTCATTTGAGAAAGTCAGAGTTCGGACTCACCATGGTAGTGGGGCTGAAAATCCGGAATTCTAAAAACTGGACTTTCGGAACAGCCGCGCACCTCAGAGTAAAATCACCATAACTGGCGGCTCCCATGTCTTTTTGACCCAAAACCGGTGGCATTGGAAAGAAGACAGACAGAACAGACCTTTAAATTGATTCAAGAATCATTAAATTTCAATTTCTGAGCAGAGAGTTATGTCAGTTTTACTGCGGGTTTTACTCCAGCTCGAAGAAAAAGAAATAATTAAAGTTGGTCTTATTAGGTGCGAAAAAGAATCGAGTGTAACGCAACGTTTTAGGAGGTTGTTAAAGATTTTATTTGTGTTTTATTAGCAAGGTAATAACATGGTATAAAAGAAATAACAACAAGCATAAAACTATTCAATTAAATAAAAGAAACTAGCAAGACAATATAACTATTGACAAAATTTACTCGAAATTTTCTCAAACTTAAAAACACGTTTTTCAATATAAAAAATTAAAAACTTTTAGAACTGATTCTAATGTGTTTTACTAACATCCCAAACTCATAGAAAAACAACATGATTTTTTATTTAAAGACAAGAGCAATAAATTAAAAAAAAATTTAAGAAAATAATTATAACTTGTCACAAAATTAGTAAACTTTCGGAAACGATTTTCAAGCTCATAATTTTAAATAAATATACATGCATATCTTTGACCATAGCTTTGATACCATTTGTTGGAATTGATCTAGGGTTTAAGATAAAAGTTTAACGCTTCGTTAAGCGGCAGAATTTTAAAAAATTTATTTTTCAAGTAAAACAGTTTTTACTAACCTAGACAAAGAGCAAACACATGTAAATAAAAACTAATATGAGCATAAAAGACTACTAACCTTTTTAGAAGCTTGAACGTTGAGAAGCTTTTGGAAAAGGTTGCAACGTTCGTCTCCCTCGCAGCACGTCTCTCTTCCTTTCCTCGTTAACTCGAGCAACCACGAAAGTTTCTATCACTAAATCACTCAAGATAAAAAGGAATTAGTGTGTGGGCACTTTTAAACACTACGACTTAAGAACGAGTGTTGAAGTCGCAGAGCTAAACACTAGGTCAAATGAGGACGTAGGTGCCAAAACAATTAAAATGAAATGGAATAGAGAGAGAGGAGAGGGGCGGCCAAGTCTAGAGAGAGAAGCTCTTAATCTCTAAAACTTTGGATGAATGAAATGAGAAGAATAAGGCTCCTATTTATAGGAGAGGTCTTTGCCTTCAATAAGCTAATTTCCTCTTCTATAGAATATCACATATTCATGAGCAACATAGCCTTATTACCTCTTTCATTTGGGCGGCCAAGGCAGCCTTCTAGAAGGCTTGGATTTGTTTCCTTTTTTGTTCCTTGCCTTGCCTTTGACTCACTTGGCCGAAATTCCTATTGCCATGCATAGGAAATTTGTTTCCTCTTTTTCTTTTGGCAAGTATATTGATACATTTTTGCACAAAATATTCTCTCTTTTCTCTTGGGTATTTGGGCGCCCAACATATCTCTAGAAGGAGCTTCTAGAAGCTTCTTCATTTGTTCATGACAACATGAGAAAGGCCCATTAAGAATTTTCAATAAAATTCTTATGAAATGAAATTAATCCACAAGGTCCAATAAATCTAATTTTGGCCGAGTGATGTATGTCATCAAATGACCATGTCAAAAAATTTATTGACATTCATTTCATCCTACGTCTCAAAAGACAAAAATACCCTTTTGACAATTTTAGTTCTTGTTTTGACTTAGCTTCCAGTTTAACTATTCCTACTCGATGTGATTCGTGACAGTGACCTCATGGATCCAAATGAACAAAGCTTGAGCTAAACACTTGGACTCAAAAGTTCAAAAAACCTTTTCCAAGTTTAGCTTAATGTCAACTGACTCCACTAAAGAGTTGACACTGAAAATCTCTCGATTCAAATGAATTTATTTTCTACTCAAGAATTCAAACTAATTGTAATGAGTGAATCCACTGAATATTATCAGTGTTTACCCTTCACGAATACCAGCAGCTAGTCGAGATTTAGAAAATTACCATTTTACCCTTCTAGCTGTTATTTCCTTAACTCCTTTGTCGCTTGCGAATAAGTTAGAAACAATGTATTGACGAGAAGCTAACAATTCACATTGTTTCATCCAAAAGAGTCAGGACTCAATTTGGACACTAGCCAGTTCATTTATTCACACTCCAAGGAACAAAGCATGAGGTGATATACATTGCATTTCAGCAATCTTGTACATGAATTCCAAATCTATGTGAACTTCACAAAGTTACTCATGACATTTTCACAACTTAGTACTTCACCAATAGGCCTTGTTCTGAATCACATAATGAGTCCGAACTCTGACTTTCTCAAATGAGAATACGTAAGGTGTGAAATGGCATGTCCAATTTCAGGATTAAGGTAAGCACGATGCAATTCATATGTAGTGACTTCGAGACATAAGAGGTTAAATGGTTTGTTCTTATTTTGTCTCTAGAAGTGCACTGGTCAATTCAGTACCTTCGGAAGATACCTAGAAGAACTATAGAGTCTCCAACTCTCAATGCCCCATAACCAGACATCATAGATTCTCCTAACAATGATATTGAGGTCAATAGTCCTTTGATCCTTAGATTGCGAATATATCGTTTTAAGCGAACTAAGAAGAGTTTGTTCATGCAAATCTACATTTGTCTCTTCATAAGTTGTTTAGTTTGTTTATGGACTAAAGACTAATGTTTTATCATAAAGATTCAAACAGACAAGGAAGAATGAATGAACGTTTCCACTTTTTATTAATGAATAAGCAATTACAAGCAAGAGTCTTCATGAGACTTTATTACATGAAATGTACAATATAAAGAAGAGTGTTAAGCAATCTTGCATTGCTGACTCCACAATGGAAGCAGAATATGTGGCTGCTTGTGAGCATCCAAAGAGGCTGTATGGCTTAGAAAATTCCTTAAGTATTTGGAAGTTGTTCCAAACGTAGACGAGCCCATGACTCTTTATTGTGATAATAGTGGGGCTGTCGCTAACTCAAAGGAACCTCGAAGCCATAAGCGCTCTAAGCATATTGAGAGGAAATACCATTTGATTCGAGAGATCGCGTAGCGCGAAGACGCGGAGGTGAAGTAGATCTCTGGCAGATCCATTCACCAAGGCCCTAGCGAACAAGGTCTTTGACCAACATCGAGAGGGATTGCACACATCTTCTTTGAGTCAAGTGGGAGTTTGTTGTTAATGGTGCCCACGAGAAGAGTTGTAGTCTTTATTTTATACATTTGATGTAATAAAGTCTGACGAAGACTCTTGCTTGTAATTTCTTATTCATTAATAAAAGGTTGAAATGTTCATTCATTCTTCCTTGTCTGATTGAAGCTTAATGATAAAACATTAGTCTTTAGTCCATAAAAAAACTAACAACTTACGAAGTGGAAAATGTAGATTTGCATGAACAAACTCTTCAAAGTTTGCTTAAAACGATATATTCGCAATCTAAGGGTCAAAGGACTATTGACCTCAGTATGATTGTTAGGAAAATCCATGATGTCTGGTTATGGGACATTGAGAGTTGGAGACTCTATAGTTCTTCTAGGTATCTTCCAAAGGTACTGAATTGAACAGTGCACTTCTAGAGACAAAATAAGAACAAACCATTTAACCTCTTATGTCTCGAAGTCACTACGTATGAATTGCATCGTGCTTACCTTAATCCTGAAATGAGACATGCCATTTCACAACTTACGTATTCTCATTTGAGAAAGTCAGAGTTCGGACTCACTATGTGATTCTGAATAGGGCCTATTGGTGAAGTACTAAGTTGTGAGAATGTCATGAGTAACTTTGTGAAGTTCTCATATATATGCATTTCATGTACAAGATTGCTGAAATGCAATGTATATCACCTCATGCTTTGTTCCTTGGAATGTGCATAAATTAACTGGCCAATGTCCAAATTAAGTCCTGACTCTTTTTGATGAAACAATGTGACTTGTTAGCTCCTCGTCAATACATTGTTTCTAACTTATTCGCAAGCGACAAAGGAGTGAAGGAAATAACAGCTAGAAGGGTAAAATGGTAATTTAGTAAATCCCGACTAGCTGATGATATTCACGAAGGGTAAACACTGATAATAGTCAGTGGATCCACTCATTACAATTAGTTTGAATTCTTGAGTAGAAAATAAATTCATTTGAATCGAGAGATTTTTAGTGTCAACTCTTTAGTGGAGTCAGTTGACATTAAGCTAAACTTGGAAAAGGTTTTTTGAACTTTTGAGTCCAAGTGTTTAGCTCAAGCTTTGTTCATTTGGATCCATGAGGTCACTGTCACAAATCACATCGAGTAGGAATAGTTAAACAAGAAGCTAAGTCTAAACAAGAACGAGACAAGTTTTATGAAAATTATCAAAAGGGTATTTTTGTCCTTTTGGACATAGGATGAAATGAATGTCAATAAATTTTTTGACAAGGTCATTTGATGACTTAAGACTACTCGGCCAAAATTGATTTAATTGGGCCTTGTGGATTAATTTCATTTCATAACAATTTTATTGAAAATTCTTAATGGGCCTTTCTCATGTTGTCATGAACAAATGAAGAAGCTTCTAGAAGCTCCTTCTAGAGAAGCCTTGGGCGCCCATCACCCAAAAGACAGAGAGCAAATTTCGTGCATACCATAGGGTGAAAGAGATTATTTTTGCCTTGAAGTATAAAGATACTTGCCAAAAGAAAAGAGGAAACAAATATTCCTCTATAAGGAAGGAAGGCCACACGGCCAAGAGGAAAGGAAATAGAGGAAACTAATCCGTTGGGGATTTGCATGAGGTGGATGCATATTTGGAGGAATGGGTAATAAGGGATTGCTCATGAAGGCTTGGAAAATAAGAGGAAACTACTTGTTTCCAAGGCCAACCCTTCTCCTATAAATAGGATCCTCATTCCTCTCATTCGATTCATTCCACATAAGTTAGAGATTGAGAGCTTCTCTCTCTAGACCTTGTGGCCGATCTCCTCTCTCTCTCTCTCTCTCTCTCTCTAGTTATTTTCGGTTTTTGTTTTGGCACCTAGGTCAACATTCGACCTAGTGTTTTAGTTCTTCGACTCTTAGACTAGTTCTTGAGTCGTCGTGTTTAAAAGTGCCCACACACTAATTCCTTTCTTTCTTGAGTGATTCTTGTGATAGAAACTTTCGTGGTTTCTCGAGTTCCCGAGGAAAGAAGAGAGACGTGCTGCGAGGGAGACGAACGTTTTCAATCTTCCGAAGGCTTATAAACGTTCAAGCTTCTAAAAAGGTTAGTAAATTTTTAATGCTCACAATAGTTTTTATTTACATGTACTTGCTCTTTGTCTAGGTTAGTAAAATCGTTTTAGTTGTTTGAAAGAAAATTTTTAAATTATGCCGCTTACCCGAAGCGTTAAACTTTTTCTTAAACCCTAGATCGATTCCAACAGAGTCCTCGTGCCGACTAGACACGCGACTCCTCGAGTTGAGCTCTGAGTCCACGAGTAGACTAACTACTTCTCGTGCCGACTCTACCAACTCCTCGACTTGAGTTCAGTCCTCGAGTTGATTTCTGGGTCCACGAGTTGACTAACTACGCCTCGTGCCGACTCTACATGACTCCTTGAGTTGAGTCCTGATTCCACGAGTCGAATAACTACTCCTCGAACCGACTCTACACACGACTCCTCGAGTTGAGTTCTGAGTCCACGATTCGACTAACTACTCCTTGTGCCGACTCTACATGACTCCTCGAGTTTAGTTCACTCCTCGAGTCGAATACCGAGTCCATGAGTTGGCTGATAAGCCCGTGTGCCGACTCTACATGACTCCTCGAGTTTAGTTCACTCCTCGAGTCGAATACCGAGTCCATGAGTTGGCTGATAAGCCCGTGTGCCGACTCTACATGACTCCTCGAGTTGAGCACACTCCTCAAGTCGAATACCGAGTCCACGAGTGTTGTCAATGGTGCCCACAAGAAGAGTAGTAGTGTCTATCTATGTATATTTGATGTCATATAGTCTTACGAAGACTCTTGCTTGTAATTGCCTATCTATTCATTAATAAAATTGAAACGTTCATTCATTCTTTCTTTGTTTGAAGCTTTATGATAAAACCTTAGTCTTTTAGTCCATAAACAAACTTAACAACTTACGAAGAGACAAATGTAGATTTGCATGAACAAACTCTTCGTAGTTTGCTTAAAACGATATATTCGCAATCTTAGGGTCAAAGGACTATTGACCTCAGTATGATTGTTAGAAGAAATCTATGATGTCTGGTTATGAGGCATTGAGAGTTGGAGACTCTATAGTTCTTCTAGGTATCTTCCGAAGGTACTGAATTGACCAGTGCACTTCTAGAGACAATATAAGAACAAACCATTTAACCTCTTATGTCTCGAAGTCACTATGTATGAATTGCATCATGCTTACCTTAATCCTGAAATGAGACATGCCATTTCACACCTTAGTATTCTCATTTGAGAAAGTCAAAGTTCGGACTCACTATGTGATTCCGAACAAGGCCTATTGGTGAAGTACTAAGTTGTGAGTCTGTCATGAGTAACTATGTGAAGTTCTCATAGATATGGAATTCATGTACAAGATTGCTGAAAGGCAATGTATGTCACCTCATGCTTTGTTCCTTGGAGTGTGAATAAATGAACTGGCCAGTGTCCAAATTGAGTCCTGACTCTTTTGGATGAAACAATGTGACTTGTTAGCTCCTCGTCAATACATTGTTTCTAACTTATTCACAAGCGACAAAGGAGTTGAGGAAATAACAGCTAGAAGGGTAAAATGGTAATTTAGTAAATCCCGACTAGCTGATGACATTCATGAAGGGTAAACATAGATAATATTCAGTGGATCCGCTCATCGTAATTAGGTCGAATTCTTGAGTAGAAAATAAATTCATTTGAACCGAGAGATTTTCAGTGTCAGCTCTTTAGTGGAGTCAGTTGACATTAAGCTAAACTTGGAAAAGGTTTGTGAACTTTTGAGTCCAAGTGTTTAGCTCAAGCTTTGTTCATTTGGGTCCATGAGGTCACTGTCACGAATCACATCGATAGGAATAGTTAAACTGGAAGCTAAGTCAAAACAAGAACGAAAATTGTCGAAAGGGTATTTTTGTCTTTTGAGACATAAGGATGAAATGGATGTCAATAAATTTTGACAAGTTCATTTGATGACTTAATGTCACTCGGCCATAATATGATTAACTGGGCCTTGTGAATTAATTTCATTTCATGAGAATTTTATTGAAAATTCTTAATGGGCCTTTCTCATGTTGTCATGAACAAATGAAGAAGCTTCTAGAAGCTCCTTCTAGAGAGACTTGGGCGCCTACCCTAATAGAGAAATAGGAGAGTTTATTTTGTGCATAAATGTATTTAGATACTTGCCAAAAGAAAAAGAGGAAACAAATTTCCTCCAAGAGGAAAGTGGGAATCGGCCAAGTGAGAGACAAGGCAAGGCCTTGAACAAAATTGGAAACAAATCAAGGCTTCTAGAAGCCTTGAGTTGGCCGAGTGTCTCAAAGGGAAAAAAGAGGAAATTTCTCATGAATATGTGATATTCTATAGAAGAGGAAACTACCTTATTGAAGGTGAGACCTCTCCTATAAATAGGAGCCTCATTTCCTCACATTTCATTCATCCAAGTTTAAGAGATTTGAGAGACTCTCTCTCTAGAACTTTGGCCGAAAATCCTCTCTCTCTCTCTCTAGTTTATTTTCGATTATTTCTTGTCTTGGCACCTAGGTCCTCACTCGACCTAGTGTTTAGCTCTGCGACTTCGAGACTCGTTCTTAAGTCGTAGTGTTTAAAAGTGCCCACTCACTGATTCCTTCTTTTCGAGTGATTTAGTGATAGAAACTTTTGTGGTTGCTCGAGGTGCCGAGGAAAGGAAGAGAGACGTGCTGTGAGGGAAGACGAGCGTTGCAACTTTCCAAAAGCTTCTACAAGGTTCAAGCTTCAAGAAAGGTTAGTGAACTTCATAGCTCATATTGGTTTTTAATTACACGTACTTGCACTTGTCTAGGTTAGTAAAAACTGTTTTACTTGTAAAAGAAAATTTTTAAAATTCCGCCGCTTACCGAAGCGTTAATTATTTTCTCAAACCCTAGATCGATTCCAACAAATGGTATCAGAGCTATGGTCAAAGATTAGCATGTACATGTTTTTAAAATTATGAGCTTGAAAATCGTTTTCGAAAGTTTACTAAATTTGTGACAAGTTAGAATTGTAATCTTAGATTTTTTTTTAATTTAATGCTCTTGTCTTTAAATTAAAAAGCATGTTGATTTTCTATGAGTTTGGGATGTTTTTAAAACACATTAGAATCAGTTCTAAAAGTTTTTAATTTTTTATATTGAAAAACGTGTTTTAAAGGTTTGAGAAATTTCGGTAATTTTTGTGACTAGTTACTTTGTCTTTCTAGTTTCTTTTATTTACCGTAATCGTTTTATGCATATTGTTATTTCTTTCATTCTATGTTATTACCCTGCTAATAAAACACAAATAAAAGCTTTAAACAACATCTTAAAACGTTCCGTTACACTTGATTATTTTTCGCACCTAAAAAGGACCAAAGTTTTAATTTATTTCTTTTTCTTCGAGCTGGAGTAAACCCGCATTAAAAGTGGCATAACTGTCTGCTCAGAAATCGAAATTTAATGATTCTTGAATCAAATTAAAGCTCTGTTTGTCCTCTGTCCAATGCCACCAGCTTCGGCTCAAAAGGACATCGGAGCCACCAGATACGGTGATTTTACTCCGAGGTGCGCGGCTGTCTGAAACTCCAGTTTTTTAGAAATCCGGATTTTCAAACCCCACTACCATGAGTTATATAACTCTAATGAGAAAATTTTCTTGAGCAAAAATGTTTTTCATATGATTATAAACATGATGTGTAAGATTAAAAGTTTTGATTTTTGAAAGATTAATTGAAATTGAATTTTTACAAAACTAGTTTGAATTTTGAAAAACCGTTTTCACTTTCAAACTTGAAAAATATTTTGTCATCCAAATCAAATAAATTTTCAAACTGTTTTCAAAACTATATCTATATCACATATGTTCAAAATCTATATGCTCTTGAAAATTTGAGTGGGAGGTCTCCTTGTAGACAAGCCGAAAAATAAAAAGATGTGTAATCTCAAACTTTCAAGTGTTCGAGTGAGTTGAAGTTCACACTTCCCTCACGCACTTTCCCGAAATAGAAAATAGGAAAAGATCGAGTATGTCCCTTGTGCCTTTATGCACTAATACTGCTCTGAACATGTCGATCTAGGATTCTCTTCTAGTTGTCCGCTCTGTCGCTCTCTAACTAGGAAATTTGTTTCCGAACTTATAAGAGTCGATGAACCAACTCCAAAAACTAAGTGGGAGGGTTATATTCGTTGTTTGTAACTCGCGATCCCCAACACTAGTGAAAGATGCAATAACGTGGGACTAAGAGCCGCTCTTGCGACCCTCACTTAAATGTGAGTACTCCAAGGCGTTATTGCTTCGATCATTGCTCAATGAGCTACGTCCGAGAGTGATGCAATGATGGCAAGGCCTCCCCTTGGGGGATTGTTTTTCAAAGCTGATCTTTTGGACTAAGTGGTTGGTTGCACACTTAGGCTCAATCCCTAGTATCCTCCCTTGAGGCTCTGCGAAAGGATGTGAGTGATCAAACCAATTTAAAAGGTGGCTAGTCAAAATAGATGTATTGACATCTTGGCTTAGCATTAATGATGTGTCATTTACTTATAAATGAAGATTTTTTGCGGCCTTCTCTTGAGGGAGTAAATTATCGTTTGGTTTATAACACCTTTGGGTTTTACAAAAGTCTTAATAAAACTTAAATCCTAAACCAAAGACTAATCATAAACTTGTTTCAACTTTTATAAGCAACATGTCTCTCAACCCTCTCTCTACAATTCTTTCCTCAAATAAACTCGAAAACGAAAACTACGTAGATTTGAAACGTAACCTCGACATAATACCTACCGTTAACAAGCACAAATGGGTACTCACCACCCCGTGTCATCCTCTGACGAATGATGATTCAACTCAAGAGGACAATGACGCCCTAGCGGCCAGGCTTCGATCCGATGAGATTGTGAGGTGCTATATCTTCGCATCTATGAACAATATGCTGAAAGAGCAACATCGTGACATCGAGACTGCCGCTGACATGCTCTACAATCTCCTTGAGATGTTTGGAGGGCAAAAGCGTCAAGCAAGGCAACAAGCAGTCCAACAGTTTATGAACTGTCATATGAAGGCTAGGACTCCTGTTAGAGACTTTATGATACTGATCATTAGTTTTCTAAATAAAATGGAAATCCTAGGATCTGAGACTGATGGGAAGAATGTTATAGATATGGTCTTAGAAACTCTCCCCGCATCTCTTGATACCTTCAAGATGAACTACTCCATAAACAAGCTAGAGTACACTGTTACCAAGCTTATGATGGAACTTCACACTGCTGTAGGTCTCACTAAGAGAAAGAGGAATCAAGGAGAGGCACATGCTACTGAGCAAAAAGCCTCCGCCTCTGGAACTTAGAAGAGACCTCACAAGGCCGATAAAACGAACTGTCCTGCCTATCTCAAAGCAAAAGAACATAGTATCGTACTAGTTACTGAAGCATGCTTAGTAGCTGATAATCTATCAACGTGGATTCTTGACTCCGCTGCTACTAACCATATTTGATGTTCCTTGAATGGTTTCAAGAAAACCAAAAGCTTAGAGGAAGGCGAGTTCTGTTTCAAATGGGGTGATGGGAGCCTGGTGTCCGCGAAGGCTGTGGGATCCGTGACGCTGTCTTTTGAAGACCGCACTTTAAACTTGAATAATGTTTATTTTGTTCCTACCTTTGGGAAGAACTTAATATCCGTTGCTCGTCTTCGTGAGCAAGATTATTGTTTAAAGTTTATAAAGAATGGAATTCGTATTTCTTTTTCTAATTCTTTCGTCACTGATGCATGTATGAAGAATGGTCTTTTTTACATCTATCCCACTCAACCTTCTCTTTTAGACACCGAAGTAGATAACGATCTAATTAGGGAGCCAAAGAGGATCAAACTTTCTGAATCCTCCGATCTAACAAAATCAACATACCTCTGGCACTTAAGACTTGGTCATATCAGTCTAGATAGGATTAAGAGACTTGTGAGGGATGGTCCACTCCAAGCCTCTGCAATAGGCTCACTACCTACTTGTGAATCCTGTATAGAAGGAAAAATGACTAAGCGACCTTTCTCCGATAAGGGTCGAAGAGCCACTGAGTTGCTGGAACTAATACATTCTGATGTATGTGGTCCGCTCAACCAACATGCACGTGGAGGATACGAATACTTCGTTACCTTCACTGATGATTACTCAAGATATGGGTTTGTCTATTTGCTTAAACACAAATCCGAGACCTTTAACGTATTTAAGGTCTTTAGGGCTTTAGTGGAAAAGCAAACTGGCAAAGTGATCAAAACCCTTCGATCTGATCGAGGTGGTGAGTATATGTCTGGAGAGTTCGATGACTTTCTTAAAGAAGAAGGTATCGCTTCTCAGCTTACCGCACCTGGCACACCTCAACAAAACGGAGTGTTAGAGAGAAGAAACCGAACTCTTATGGAGATGGTTAGATCAATGATGAGTTACTCATCACTCCCGTTTTCCTTTTGGGGATATGCCCTCGAAACAGCCGCCTACATTCTGAACCAAGTTCCATCCAAAACGGTTCTTGGTACTCCTTATGAACGATGGACTGGCCGTAAAGTGAATCTTGGCCGCATCCGAATTTGGGGTTGCCCTGCACACGTGCTGAGGCAAAAGACTAGCAAGTTGGCTAGTAGGTCAGAATTGTGTCTGTTTGTAGGATATCCGAAGGAAACCAAAGGTTTTACTTTCTATAGTCCCGAGGACGATAAGACTTTCGTTAGCACGAATGCTCGTTTCCTTGAGGAGAACTTTATGAAGGATGCGAAACCTAGAAGCAAAATTGTGCTTGAAGAAAAGTTGGGTGAGGAAGCTTCTACCTCATCTGTAAGAACCGTTCTTACCCCAACTGAAACACAACCTAACTCATCAGAATCTCGTCAAGTAGTACTTAGACGTAGTGGGAGGGCTACTCAAAAGCCTGACAGGTACATGTCTTATGGAGAGTCTCTTGTAGCCGTCTCCGACATGGATGACCCTGTTTCCTATAGCCAAGCGATGGCTTGTTCTGAATCAAACCTTTGGCTGGACGCCATGAAAGTTGAAATGCACTCGATGTATGTCAACAAAGTCTGGAAACTTGTAGACCTTCCTGAAGGGATTAACCCGTAGGGTGTAAGTGGATATACAAGAAGAAAAGGGGTCCTGATGGGAACGTCGAGACGTACAAAGCACGACTTGTGGCGAAGGGTTATAGCCAACAAGAAGGGATTGACTATGAAGAAACCTTCTCGCCAGTCGCGATGCTTAAATCCATCCGCATACTCATATCCATAGCTGCAGCTCTCGACTATGAGATCTGGCAAATGGATGTCAAGACAGCCTTTCTGAATGGCAATCTTGACGAGCGCATTTACATGGCTCAACCAGACGGTTTCGTGGATAAAGGTCAAGAGACCAAGGTTTGTGAGTTGCTTAAATCCATTTATGGACTAAAGCAAGCATCTAGGTCATGGAATATTAGATTCGATGAAACTGTAAAGAGCTTCGGCTTTGAACAGTCAATAGATGAGCCTTGTGTTTACAAGTTAATACACGAAGGCAAAGTTGTGTTTCTGGTACTATATGTCGATGATATACTACTCATTGGTAATGACGTGGGTAAGTTATCTGAGGTTAAGGTCTGGCTAGCAAAGCAATTCGATATGAAGGATCTAGGAGAAGCCGCGTACATTATGGGAATCCAAATCTTTCGAGATAGGAAAAACCGGACCCTGTCGCTCTCTCAAGCATCTTATATTGATAAGGTGATGGATCGCTTCTCGATGCAAGACTGCAAGAGGGGTCAAACACCCTTTAGGCATGGAGTTTCACTCTCTAAGGACCAGTCTCCCAAGACTGCACAAGAGATTGAAGACATGAGGAAGATTCCTTACGCCTCTGCCGTAGGAAGCCTCATGTATGCTATGCTTTGCACTAGACCTGATATATGTTTCGCCGTTGGCGTAGTTAGCCATTTCCAATCCAACCCTGGACCCGAGCACTGTATTGCTGTTAAGCATGTTCTTAAGTATCTTCGAAGAACTAGGAACTTGATGCTTACATACTCAGGTACTGACCTGACTATGACGGGATATACCGACTCTGATTTTCAAGCGGATAAGGATTCCAGGAAATCCACTTCGGGATCTGTGTTCATCCTTAATGGTGGAGCTATTGTGTGGAGAAGTATTAAGCAATCTTGCATTGCTGACTCCACAATGGAAGCAGAATATGTGGCTGCTTGTGAAGCATCCAAAGAGGCTGTATGGCTTAGAAAGTTCCTTAAGTATTTGGAAGTTGTTCCAAACGTCGACGAGCCCATGACCCTTTATTGTGATAATAGTGGGGCTGTCGCTAACTCAAAGGAACCTAGAAGCCATAAGCGCTCTAAGCATATTGAGAGGAAATACCATTTGATTCGAGAGATCGTGCAGCGCGGAGACGTGGAAGTGAAGAAGATCTCAACGGTGGACAACCTCGCAGATCCATTCACCAAGGCCCTAGCGAACAAGGTCTTCGACCAACATCGTGAGGGATTAGGCATGTAGGACTACTCACATCTTCTTTGAGTCAAGTGGGAGTTTGTTGTCAATGGTGCCCACAAGAAGAGTAGTAGTGTCTATCTATGTACATTTGATGTCATATAGTCTTACGAAGACTCTTGCTTGTAATTGCCTATCTATTCATTAATCAAGTTGAAACGTTCATTCATTCTTTCTTTGTTTGAAGCTTTATGATAAAACCTTAGTCTTTTAGTCCATAAACAAACTTAACAACTTACGAAGAGACAAATGTAGATTTGCATGAACAAACTCTTCGTAGTTTGCTTAAAACGATATATTCGCAATCTTAGGGTCAAAGGACTATTGACCTCAGTATGATTGTTAGAAGAAATCTATGATGTCTGGTTATGAGGCATTGAGAGTTGGAGACTCTATAGTTCTTCTAGGTATCTTCCGAAGGTACTGAATTGACCAGTGCACTTCTAGAGACAATATAAGAACAAACCATTTAACCTCTTATGTCTCGAAGTCACTATGTATGAATTGCATCATGCTTACCTTAATCCTGAAATGAGACATGCCATTTCACACCTTAGTATTCTCATTTGAGAAAGTCAAAGTTCGGACTCACTATGTGATTCCGAACAAGGCCTATTGGTGAAGTACTAAGTTGTGAGTCTGTCATGAGTAACTTTGTGAAGTTCTCATAGATATGGAATTCATGTACAAGATTGCTGAAATGCAATGTATGTCACCTCATGCTTTGTTCCTTGGAGTGTGAATAAATGAACTGGCCAGTGTCCAAATTGAGTCCTGACTCTTTTGGATGAAACAATGTGACTTGTTAGCTCCTCGTCAATACATTGTTTCTAACTTATTCACAAGCGACAAAGGAGTTGAGGAAATAACAGCTAGAAGGGTAAAATGGTAATTTAGTAAATCCCGACTAGCTGATGACATTCATGAAGGGTAAACATAGATAATATTCAGTGGATCCGCTCATCGTAATTAGGTCGAATTCTTGAGTAGAAAATAAATTCATTTGAACTGAGAGATTTTCAGTGTCAGCTCTTTAGTGGAGTCAGTTGACATTAAGCTAAACTTGGAAAAGGTTTGTGAACTTTTGAGTCCAAGTGTTTAGCTCAAGCTTTGTTCATTTGGGTCCATGAGGTCACTGTCACGAATCACATCGATAGGAATAGTTAAACTGGAAGCTAAGTCAAAACAAGAACGAAAATTATCGAAAGGGTATTTTTGTCTTTTGAGACATAAGGATGAAATGGATGTCAATAAATTTTGACAAGTTCATTTGATGACTTAATGTCACTCGGCCATAATATGATTAACTGGGCCTTGTGAATTAATTTCATTTCATGAGAATTTTATTGAAAATTCTTAATGGGCCTTTCTCATGTTGTCATTAACAAATGAAGAAGCTTCTAGAAACTCCTTCTAGAGAGACTTGGGCGCCTACCCTAATAGAGAAATAGGAGAGTTTATTTTGTGCATAAATGTATTTAGATACTTGCCAAAAGAAAAAGAGGAAACAAATTTCCTCCAAGAGGAAAGTGGGAATCGGCCAAGTGAGAGACAAGGCAAGGCCTTGAACAAAATTGGAAACAAATCAAGGCTTCTAGAAGCCTTGAGTTGGCCGAGTGTCTCAAAGGGAAAAAAGAGGAAATTGCTCATGAATATGTGATATTCTATAGAAGAGGAAACTACCTTATTGAAGGTGAGACCTCTCCTATAAATAGGAGCCTAATTTCCTCACATTTCATTCATCCAAGTTTAAGAGATTTGAGAGACTCTCTCTCTAGAACTTTGGCCGAAAATCCTCTCTCTCTCTCTCTAGTTTATTTTCGATTATTTCTTGTCTTGGCACCTAGGTCCTCACTCGACCTAGTGTTTAGCTCTGCGACTTCGAGACTCGTTCTTAAGTCGTAGTGTTTAAAAGTGCCCACTCACTGATTCCTTCTTTTCGAGTGATTTAGTGATAGAAACTTTCGTGGTTGCTCTAGGTGCCGAGGAAAGGAAGAGAGACGTGCTGCGAGGGGAGACGAGCGTTGCAACTTTCCAAAAGCTTCTACAAGGTTCAAGCTTCAAGAAAGGTTAGTGAACTTCATAGCTCATATTGGTTTTTAATTACATGTACTTGCACTTGTCTAGGTTAGTAAAAACTGTTTTACTTGTAAAAGAAAATTTTTAAAATTCCGCCGCTTACCGAAGCGTTAATTATTTTCTCAAACCCTAGATCGATTCCAACAACGAGTTGGCTGATAAACCCTCGTGCCGACTCTACACACTACCCCTCCAGTTGAGTTCACTACTCGAGTTGAGTCCTGAGTCCACGAGTCGAATAACTACTCTTTGTGCCGACTCTACACACGACTCCTCGATTTGAGTTCACTCCTCGAGTTGAGTCCTGAGTCCACGAGTCGACTAACTACTCCTCGTGCCGAATCTACACACGACTCCTCGAGTTGAGTCTTGAGTCCACGAGTCGAATAACTACTCCTCGTGTCGACTCTACACACGACTCCGCGAGTTGAGTTCACTCCTCGAGTTGAGTCCTAAGTCCATGAGTCGACTAACTACTCCTCGTGCCGACTCTACACACGACTCCTCGAGTTGAGTTCATTCCTCGAGTCGAGTCTGAGTCCATGAGTCGACTAACTACACCTTGTGTCGACTCTACATGACTCCTCGAGTTGAGTCCTGAGTCCACGAGTCGACTAACTCCTCCTCGTGTCTACTCTATAGGACTCCTCGAGTTGAGTTCACAGCTCGAGTCGAGTACCGAGTCCACGGGTTGGCTGATAAGTCCTCGTACCGACTCTACACATGACTCCTCGATTTGAGTTCACTCCTCGAGTTGAGTCCTGAGTCCAGGAGTCGACTAACGACTTCTCGTATCGACTCTACATGACTCCTCGAGTTGAGTTCACTCCTCGAGTCGAATACCGAGTCCACGAGTTGGCTGATAACTCCTCGTGCCAACTCTACACGACTCCTCGAGTTGAGTTTGCTCCTCGAGTTTAGTCTGGAGTCCACGAGTTGACTGATGACTCCTCGTGTCGACTCTACACATGACTCCTCGAGTTAAGGTCGCTCCTCGAGTTGAGTTTCGAGTCCACGAGTCGACTGATAACTCATCGTGTTGACTCTACACATGACACCTCTAGTTGAGGTTGCTCCACGAGTTGAGTTCCGAGTCCACAGGTCAACTGGTGACTCCTCGTGTCAACTATGCACATGACTCCTCGAGTTGAGGTCGCTCCTCGAGTTGAGTTCCGAGTCCATGAGCCGACTGATGACCCCTCATGTCAACTCTACACATGACTCCTCGAGTTGAGGCCGTTCCTCGAGTTGAGTTTCGAGTCCATGGGTCAATGAGTGACTCCTCGTGTCGACTCTACACATGACTCCTCGAGTTAAGGTCGCTCCTCGAGTTGAGTTCCGAGTCCACAGGTCAACTGGTGACTCCTCATGCCGATTCTACACATGACTCCTCGAGATTAGGTCACTCCTCGAGTTGAGTCCCCAGTCCACGAGTCGACTGATGACTCCTCGTCTCGACTCTACACATGACTCCTCGAGTTGAGTTACGAGTCCACGGGTCGACTGATGACTCCTCGTGTCGACTCTACACATGACTCCTCGAGATGAGGTCGCTCCTCAAGTTGAGTCCCGAGTCCACGAGTCGACTAATGACTCCACTTGTCAACTCTACACATGACTCCTCGAGTTGAGGTCAGCCCTCGAGTTGAGTTCCGAGTGCACGAGTCGACTGATGACTCCTCGTGTTGACTCTACACATGACTCCTCGAGTTGAGTTCCGAATTCACGAGTGGACTGATGAATCCTCGTGTTGACTCTACTGTTGTCAATGGTGCCCACAAGAAGATTTGTAATCTTTATATTGTACATTTGATGTAATAAAGTCTCATGAAGACTCTTGCTTGTAATTGCTTATCCATTAATAAAAAGTTGAAACGTTCATTCATTCTTATGTGTCTGTTTGAAGCTTTATGATAAAACATTAGTCTTTAGTCCATAAACAAACTAAACAACTTACGAAGAGACAAATGTAGATTTGCATGAACAAACTCTTCGTAGTTTGCTTAAAATGATATATTCGCAATCTAAGGGTCAAAGGACTATTGACCCCAGTATAATTGTTAGAAGAATCTATGATGTCTGGTTATGAGGCATTGAGAGTTGGAGACTCTATAGTTCTTCTAGGAATCTTCCGAAGGTACTGAATTGACTAGTGCACTTCTAGAGACAAGATAAGAACAAACCATTTAACCTCTTATGTCTCGAAGTCACTACGTATGAATTGCGTCGTGCTTACCTTAATCCTGAAATGAGACATGTCATTTCACACCTTAGTATTCTCATTTGAGAAACTCAGAGTTCGGACTCACTATGTGATTCCGAACAGGGCCTATTGGTGAAGTACTAAGTTGTGAGAATGTCATGAGTAACTTTGTGAAGTTCTCATAGATATGGAATTCATGTACAAGATTGCTGAAATGCAATGTATGTCACCTCATGCTTTGTTCCTTGGAGTGTGAATAAATGAACTGGCCAGTGTCCAAATTGAGTCCTGACTCTTTTGGATGAAACAATGTGACTTGTTAGCTCCTCGTCAATACATTGTTTCTAACTTATTCACAAGCGACAAAGGAGTTGAGGAAATAACAGCTAGAAGGGTAAAATGGTAATTTAGTAAATCCCGACTAGCTGATGACATTCATGAAGGGTAAACATAGATAATATTCAGTGGATCCGCTCATCATAATTAGGTTGAATTCTTGAGTAGAAAATAAATTCAGTTGAACCGAGAGATTTTCAGTGTCAACTCTCTAGTGGAGTCAGTTGGCATTAAGCTAAACTTGGAAAAGGTTTGTGAACTTTTGAGTCCAAGTGTTTAGCTCAAGCTTTGTTCATTTGGATCCATGAGGTCACTGTCACGAATCACATCGATTAGGAATAGTTAAACTGGAAGCTAAGTCAAAACAAGAACGAAAATTGTCAAAAGGGTATTTTAGTCTTTTGAGACAAAGAATGAAATGAATGTCAATAAACTTTTTGGCAAGTTCATTTGATGACTTAATGTCACTCGGCCATATTGAAATAATTGGGCCTTGTGAATTAATTTCATTTCATAAGAATTTTATTGAAAATTCTTAATGGGCCTTTTTCATGTTGTCATGAACAAATGAAGAAGCTTCTAGAAGCTCCTTCTAGAGACAATATGGGCGCCCATAATACCCAAAGAAAGAGAGAATATTTTGTGCATAAATGTATCAAGATACTTGCCAAAAGAAAAAGAGGAAACAAATTTGCATGAGGATGGTTAAGGGAATTCGACCAAAAGAGAGACAAAGGCAACGCATGGAACAAAATAGGAAACAAATCCAAGGCTTAATGAAGCCTATGTTGGCCGAGCATCTCAAGAGAAAAAAGAGGAAATTCGCTCATTCTATAGAAGAGGAAACTACCTTATTGAACTTGAGACCTCTCCTATAAACTGTTGTCGCACAAAAATGAAAAACTATTTAAAACCTCGGGCGGTTCGATCCAAGGCCGGACCAAGTGATCGCACCCGGGCCAAGAGTGTGAACTCGATAGTCTCGAGCTAGGGTTTTCTCCGATCAACCCGCCTCTCGGTAGAGGTAGGGGGTGAGGAGGAGGAGTGACCGTGCCTTGGTTGTCGGCTGCCTACGTACCCGTGCGTGGGATCAGGTCAGAACGTAGTTCAAGCGTATGTGACGCAGTGTGAGGCGCAGAGCCTTGGTGGAGAAGCGTGCTCAACGAAGGAGACGAGGCGCTGAGGAGTCCTCGGCGACGTCTCAGAACTTTGGAGATCGCGTATGCTAGAGAGAATGTGTGTTTTCTCTCTTTTGGAGACGTGGAAGTCTCTAAGTCAAGAGTTCCTTGTTGTGGCGGAGATTCCGGACGTGTAGGCGATTCCTAGTTGGAAATGACGGACGCGTAGGCGATTTCTTGTCAGAAATGGTGGACGCGTCTAGGGTGCTAGACGCGTAGGCGATTTTCAGTCGAAAACCGTTAGAGCCCTCGTGGGCTGAAGATTAATCGTTCGATCAAGAGAGGCGGTACTCGGGAGTCCCCGGAAAGCGCTTCAGAATCTCCGAGAACGAGAAATCGAGGAGAATCCGCTTCAGGCCAAGGATGGCATCCAGGGAAGCAGAGAGAAGTCTCAAGTTCCTTGAGAATGAATGGGATGGCTTTCCCCTCAATGAGAGGGGGTATTTATAGGTGTTTGATGGCCTTAGACGGCTTCTTTTTCGTCCATGTGGGACTAGGAACGCGCGTGGCATCAATTGGAGGCGCACGGAGCGCGCGGCGCGCGGCGCATGGAGCGCGCGGCGCAACGCGTCTTGGCGCAGCGCGCTGCCTTCCTGGCGCGGTGCGCGGCTTGCTGCATGGCTGGCCGATGCAGCGTGCTGTGCGCGCGGCGAATGGCTCGTCCTGCCGGACTCTTGTGGGCTTTTAGGGGTCTTCGAATACCATTCTTGCCACGTGAAATATGATGGTTTCCACTTGACGAGAGCGACTCGACTCGAGGAGCGAAGCTCGACTCGAGGAGACTGACTCAAGGCTCGACTCGAGGAGCAAAGCTCGACTCGAGGAGACTGACTCAAGGCTCGACTCGAGGAGCGAAGCTCGACTCGAGGAGACTGACTCAAGGCTCAACTCGAGGAGCGAAGCTCGACTCGAGGAGACTGACTCAAGGCTCGACTCGAGGAGCGAAGCTCGACTCGAGGAGACTGACTCAAGGCTCAACTCGAGGAGCGCAGCTCGACTCGAGGAGACTGAATGAAGTCTCAACTCGAGGAGCGAGGATCAACTCGGGGAGCCGACTCAAGTCTCGACTCGAGGGATTAGGCTCGACTCAAGGAGTCAAGAGTTTGGGCGAGGGCTTGAAGACTTGCCGCTCTTCAGGACCTCCGGCCTGACCATCGGCCCTTTGAGCGACGTGCCTTCTTGGCGTCTCGGGTTTTCCGAAAATGACCGACAACATTAGCCCCCCAAGTTCATTGCTCCGGAGGCCCCGGGCGGTGAACTTTGAGTTGTTTCCGCCGGGTATTTGAGGAAAATAGACTTCCCAGAGCTTCACTGTCACGAAGCTTTTGTGGTTATAAAGAATACTCTCACAACTGTAAGTGCTTTTCCGTCTCTCTCGAAACGAGTGTGTGATCGACACGTGGAGGAGGATCCAAGCGGATAAGAGGCATAGCTTAACGTGGGCGAGGCGAACGCGCTTTCGTCCGTCGCTCTAGCCCCGGAGCAACGGGGATATGCACGCGCAAGTAGGGCGTGCATTTGTGCAGAGGCGTACCAGCGTGTCGCGGTATGTTGGTCTTTTGGTGAAGTCACGTTTTGTTTAAGGATATTTTCAAGTAGAGTCCGTGGGAATCGATTGTGAATAGCAGGGCGACGATCGTGTAATCGTGACCAATTGGGGGAAGATCATTGCGCCCATCTCGGCCAGCTTGGAAGGCGACTGCACTTTTGCATTTCGCAAAGGCGTGCTCGTTCCGAGGTCCCGGAAACGGAGGCTGATGCTGTGGGCCGATGCTCTGAGAAGACGGAGTGGTACCTGGCGGAAGGCTCTGCCGCACCGGAGGGCTTCGACTGCTCGAGGGTCAACACTCAAAGTTTGACCGCGCACCAAGCATAAGTCGGTCTCACGGGGCATCCGCCATTCCCGCCCTGGTAACGCTTCTTCGTCTGCGTTCGGGAGATCGGCCCTTATTCCCCAGACGTGAGCGCGGGTCTTCGCTTTGGCTGACCTGTTCTTCACGTCGCTCCAGGTGCTTGCTCGAGGAGCGGGACTCGACTCGAGGAGACTGACTCACGGCTCGATTAAAGGAGCGAAGCTCGACTCGAGGAGACTGACTCAAGGCTCGACTCGAGGAGCGAAGCTCGACTCGAGGAGACTGACTCAAGGCTCAACTCGAGGAGCGCAGCTCGACTCGAGGAGACTGAATGAAGTCTCAACTCGAGGAGCGAGGATCAACTTGGGGAGCCGACTCAAGTCTCGACTCGAGGGATTAGGCTCGACTCAAGGAGTCAAGAGTTTGGGCGAGGGGTTGAAGACTTGCCGCTCTTCAGGACCTCCGGCCTGACCATCGGCCCTTTGAGCGACGTGCCTTCTTGGCGTCTCGGGTTTTCCGAAAATGACCGACAACATTAGCCCCCCAAGTTCATTGCTCGGGAGGCCCCGGGCGGTGAACTTTGAGTTGTTTCCGCCGGGTATTTGAGGAAAATAGACTTCCCAGAGCTTCACTGTCACGAAGCTTTTGTGGTTATAAAGAATACTCTCACAACTGTAAGTGCTTTTCCGTCTCTCTCGAAACGAGTGTGTGATCGACACGTGGAGGAGGATCCAAGCGGATAAGAGGCATAGCTCAACGTGGGCGAGGCGAACGCGCTTGCGTCCGTCGCTCTAGCCCCGGAGCAACAGGGATACGCACGCGCAAGTAGGGCGTGCATTTGTGCAGAGGCGTACCAGCGTGTCGCGGTATGTTGGTCTTTTGGTGAAGTCACGTTTTGTTTAAGGATATTTTCAAGTAGAGTCCGTGGGAATCGATTGTGAATAGCAGGGCGACGATCGTGTAATCGTGACCAATTGGGGGAAGATCATTGCGCCCATCTCGGCCAGCTTGGAAGGCGACTGCACTTTTGCATTTCGCAAAGGCGTGCTCGTTCCGAGGTCCCGGAAACGGAGGCTGATGCTGTGGGCCGATGCTCTGAGAAGACGGAGTGGTACCTGGCGGAAGGCTCTGCCGCACCGGAGGGCTTCGACTGCTCGAGGGTCAACACTCAAAGTTTGACCGCGCACCAAGCATAAGTCGGTCTCACGGGGCATCCGCCATTCCCGCCCTGGTAACGCTTCTTCGTCTGCGTTCGGGAGATCGGCCCTTATTCCCCAGACGTGAGCGCGGGTTTTCGCTTTGGCTGACTTGTTCTTCACGTCGCTCCAGGTGCTTGCTCGAGGAGCGGGACTCGACTCGAGGAGACTGACTCACGGCTCGATTAAAGGAGCGAAGCTCGACTCGAGGAGACTGACTCAAGGCTCGACTCGAGGAGCGAAGCTTGACTCGAGGAGACTGAATCAAGTCTCAACTCGAGAAGCGAAACTCAACTCTGTTGGAATCGATCTAGGGTTTAAGAAAAAGTTTAACGCTTCGTTAAGCGGCGGAATTTTAAAAATTTTCTTTTTAAGTAAAACTAGTTTTTACTAACCTAGACAAGAGCATATGCATGTAAATAAAAACTAATATGAGCTATGAAAGTTACTAACCTTTCTTGAAGCTTGAACCTTGTAGAAGCTTTTGGAAAGTTGCAACGCTCGTCTCCCCTCGCAGCACGTCTCTCTTTCTTTCCTCGGCACCTCGAGCAACCACGAAAGTTTCTATCACTAAATCACTCGAAAAGAAGGAATCAGTGAGTGGGCACTTTTAAACACTACGACTTGAGAACGAGTCACGAAGTCGCAGAGCTAAACACTAGGTCGAGTGAGGACCTAGGTGCCAAGACAAGAAATAATCGAAAATAAACTAGAGAGAGAGAGAGGAAGGGGCGGCCAAGTCTAGAGAGAGAAGCTCTCAATCTCTAAAACTTTGCATGAATGAAAAGTGAGGAATGAGGCTCCTATTTATAGGAGAGGTCTCACCTTCAATAAGGTAGTTTCCTCTTCTATAGAATATCACATATTCATGAGCCAATTTCCCTTTTCCTTCAAAGAGTCACACGGCCAAGACTAAGCAAGTAAGTCCTTGGATTTGTTTCCTCTTTTATTTGCTTCTCTCTTGATCCTTTTGGGCGCCTACCATGCTTTCCCCTTAGGGGAAATTTGTTTCCTCTTTTTCTTTTGGCAAGTATCTTAATACATTTATGCACAAAATAAACTCTCTTTCCTCTTGGGTAATATGGGCGCCTACACCATCTAGAAAGTGCTTCTAGAAGCTTTTCCATTTTGTTCATGACAACATGAAAAAGGCCCATTAAGAATTTTCAATAAAATTCTTATGAAATGAAATTAATTCACAAGGCCCAATTAATCATATTATGGCCGAGTGACATTAAGTCATCAAATGAACTTGTCAAAATTTATTGACATCCATTTCATCCTTATGTCTCAAAAGACAAAAATACCCTTTTAACTATTTTCGTTCTTGTTTTGACTTAGCTTCCAGTTTAACTATTCCTATCGATGTGATTCGTGACAGTGACCTCATGGACCCAAATGAACAAAGCTTTAGCTAAACACTTGGACTCAAAAGTTCACAAACCTTTTCCAAGTTTAGCTTAATGCCAACTGACTCCACTAAAGAGCTGACACTGAAAATCTCTCGGTTCAAATGAATTTGTTTTCTACTCAAGAATTCGACCTAATTATAATGAGCGGATCCACTGAATATTATCTATGCTACCCTTCAGGAATGTCATCAGCTAGTCGGGATTTACTAAATTACCATTTTACCCTTCTAGCTGTTATTTCCTCAACTCCTTTGTCGCTTGTGAATAAGTTAGAAACAATGTATTGACGAGGAGCTAACAAGTCACATTGTTTCATCCAAAAGAGTCAGGACTCAATTTGGACACTGGCCAGTTCATTTATTCACACTCCAAGGAACAAAGCATGAGGTGACATACATTGCATTTCAGCAATCTTGTACATGAATTCCATATCTATGAGAACTTCACAAAGTTACTCATGACATACTCACAACTTAGTATTTCACCAATAGGCCCTGTTCGGAATGACATAGTGAGTCCGAACTCTGACTTTCTCAAATGAGAATACTAAGGTGTGAAATGGCATGTCTCATTTCAGGATTAAGGTAAGCATGATGCAATTCATACATAGTGACTTCGAGACATAAGAGGTTAAATGGTTTGTTCTTATATTGTCTCTAGAAGTGCACTGGTCAATTCAGTACCTTCGGAAGATACCTAGAAGAACTATAGAGTCCCCAACTCTCAATGCCTCATAACCAGACATCATAGATTCTTCTAACAATCATACTGAGGTCAATAGTCCTTTGACCCTAAGATTGCGAATATATCGTTTTAAGCAAACTACGAAGAGTTTGTTCATGCAAATCAACATTTGTCTCTTCGTAAGTTGTTAAGTTTGTTTATGGACTAAAAGACTAGGGTTTTATCATAAAGCTTCAAACAAAGAAAGATTGAATGAACGTTTCAACTTTTTATTAATGAATAAGCAATTACAAGCAAGAGTCTTCGTACGACTATATGACATCAAATGTACATAAATAGACACTACTACTCTTCTTGTGGGCACCATTGACAACAAACTCCCACTTGACTCAAAGAAGATGTGAGTAGTACTACATGCCTAATCCCTCTCGAAGTTGGTCGAAGACCATGTTCGCTAGGGCCTTGGTGAATGGATCTTCCATAGATCTACTTCACCTTCACGTCTCCGCGTTGCGCGATCTCTCGAATCAAATGGTATTTCCTCTCAATATGCTTAGAGCGCTTATGGCTTCTAGGTTCCTTTGAGTTAGCGACAGCCCCACTATTATCACAATAAAGGGTCATGGGCTCGTCGACGTTTGGAACAACTTCCAAATACTTAAGGAATTTCTTAAGCCATACGGCCTCTTTGGATGCTTCACAAGCAGCCACATATTCTGCCTCCATTGTGGAGTCAGCAATGCAAGATTGCTTAATACTCCTCCACACGACAGCTCCACCATTAAGGATGAACACAGATCCCGAAGTGGATTTCCTGGAATCCTTATCCGCTTGAAAATCGGAGTCGGTATATCCCGTCATAGTCAGGTCAGTACCTGAGTATGTAAGCATCAAGTTCCTAGTTCTTCGAAGATACTTAAGAACATGCTTAACAGCAATCCAGTGCTCGGGTCCAGGGTTGGATTGGAAACGACTAACTACGCCAACGGCGAAACATATATCAGGTCGGGTGCAAAGCATAGCATACATGAGGCTTCCTACGGCAGAGGCGTAAGGAATTTTCCTCATGTCTTCAATCTCTTGTGCAGTCTTGGGAGACTGGTCCTTAGAGAGTGAAACTCCATGCCTAAAGGGTGTTTGACCCCTCTTGCGGTCTTGCATCGAGAAGCGATCCATCACCTTATCAATATAAGATGCTTGAGAGAGCGACAGGGTCCGGTTTTTCCTATCTCGAAAGATTTGGATTCCCAGAATGTATGCAGCTTCTCCTAGATCCTTCATATCGAATTGCTTTGCTAGCCAGACCTTAACCTCAGATAACTTACCCACGTCATTACCAATGAGTAGTATATCATCGACATATAGTACCAGAAACACAACTTTGCCTTCGTGTATTAACTTGTAAACACAAGGCTCGTCTATTGACTGTTCAAAGCCGAAGTTCTTTACAGTTTCATCGAATCTAATATTCCATGACCTAGATGCTTGCTTTAGTCCATAAATGGATTTAAGCAACTCACAAACCTTGGTCTCTTGACCTTTATCCACGAAACCGTCTGGTTGAGCCATGTAAATGCGCTCGTCAAGATTGCCATTCAGAAAGGCTGTCTTGACATCCATTTGCCAGATCTCATAGTCGAGAGCTGCAGCTATGGATAGGAGTATACGGATGGATTTAAGCATCGCGACTGGCGAGAAGGTTTCTTCATAGTCAATCCCTTCTTGTTGGGTATAACCCTTCGCCACAAGTCGTGCTTTGAACGTCTCAACGTTCCCATCAGGACCCCTTTTCTTCTTGTATATCCACTTACACCCTACGGGTTTAATCCCTTCAGGAAGGTCTACAAGTTTCCAGACTTTGTTGACATACATCGAGTGCATCTCAACTTTCATGGCGTCAAGCCAAAGGTTTGATTCAGAACAAGCCATTGCTTGGCTATAGGAAACAGGATCATCCATGTCGGAGACGGCTACAAGAGAGTCTCCATAAGACATGTACCTGTCAGGCTTTTGAGTAGCCCTCCCACTACGTCGAAGTACTACTTGACGAGATTCTGATGAGATAGGTTGTGTTTCAGTTGGGGTAAGAATAGTTCTTACAGACGAGGTAGAAGCTTCCTCACCCAACTTTTCTTCAAGCACAATTTTGCTTCTAGGTTTTGCATCCTTCATAAAGTCCTCCTCAAGGAAACGAGCATTCGTGCTAACGAAAGTCTTATCGTCCTCGGGACTATAGAAAGTAAAACCTTTGGTTTCCTTCGGATATCCTACAAACAGGCACAATTCTGACCTACTAGCCAACTTGCTAGTCTTTTGCCTCAGCACGTGTGCAGGGCAACCCCAAATTCGGATGTGGCCAAGATTCACTTTACGGCCAGTCCATCGTTCATAAGGAGTACCAGGAACCGTCTTGGACGGAACTTGGTTCAGAATGTAGGCGGCTGTTTCGAGGGCATATCCCCAAAAGGAAAGCGGGAGTGATGAGTAACTCATCATTGATCTAACCATCTCCATAAGAGTTCGGTTCATCCTCTCTGACACTCCGTTTTGTTGAGGTGTGCCAGGTGCGGTAAGCTGAGAAGCGATACCTTCTTCTTTAAGAAAGTCATCGAACTCTCCAGACATATACTCACCACCTCGATCAGATCGAAGGGTTTTGATCACTTTGCCAGTTTGCTTTTCCACTAAAGCCCTAAAGACCTTAAATACGTTAAAGGTCTCGGATTTGTGTTTAAGCAAATAGACAAACCCATATCTTGAGTAATCATCAGTGAAGGTAACGAAGTATTCGTATCTTCCACGTGCCTGTTGGCTGAGCGGACCACATACATCAGAATGTATTAGTTCCAGCAACTCAGTGGCTCTTCGACCTTTATCAGAGAAAGGTCGCTTAGTCATTTTTCCTTCTATGCAGGATTCACAAGTAGGTAGTGAACCTATTGCAGAGGCTTGGAGTGGACCATCCCTCACAAGTCTCTTAATCCTTTCTAGACTGATATGACCAAGTCTTAAGTGCCATAGGTGTGTTGATTTTGTTAGATCTGAGGATTCAGAAAGTTTGATCCTCTTTGGCTCCCTAATTAGATCATTATCTATTTCGGTGTCTAAAAGAGAAGGTTGAATGGGATAGATGTAGAAAAGAGCATTTTTCATACACGCGTCAGTGACAAAAGAATTATCAGGAAACGAAATACGAATTCCATTCTTAATGAACTTTAAACAATAATCTTGCTCACGAAGACGAGCAACGGATATTAAGTTCTTCCCAAAGGTAGGAACAAAATATACATTATTCAAGTTTAAAGTGCGGTCTTCAAAAGACAGCGTCACAGATCCCACAGCCTTTGCAGACACCAGGCTCCCATCACCCCATTTGAAACAGAACTCGCCTTCCTCTAAGCTTTTGGTTTTCTTGAAACCATTCAAGGAACAGCAAATATGGTTAGTAGCAGCGGAGTCAAGAATCCACGTTGATACATTATCAGCTACTAAGCATGCTTCGGTAACTAGTACAATACTATGTTCCTTTGCTTTGAGATAGGCGGGACAGTTCCTTTTGTCGGCCTTGTAAGGTCTCTTCACAGTTTCAGAGGCGGAGGCTTTTTGCTCAGTAGCATGTGCCTCTCCTTGATTCCTCTTTCTCTTAGTGAAACCTACAGCAGTGTGAAGTTCCTCCATAAGCTTGGTAGCAGTGTACTCTAGCTTGTTTATGGAGTAGTTCATCTTGGAGGTATCAAGAGACGCGGGGAGAGTTTCTAAGATCATATCTATGAGATTCTTCCCATCAGTCTCAGATCCTAGGATTTCCATTTTATTTAGAAAACTAATGATCAGTATCATAAAGTCTCTAACAGGAGTCCTAGCCTTCATATGACAGTTCATAAACTGTCGGACTGCTTTTTGCCTTGCTTGACGCCTTTGCCCTCCAAAACTCTCAAGGAGATTGTAGAGCATGTCAGCGGCAGTCTCGATGTCACGATGTTGCTTGTTCAGCATATCGTTCATAGATGCTAAGATATAGCACCTCACAATCTCATCGGATCGAAGCCAGGCCGCTAAGGCGTCATTGTCCTCTTGAGTTGAATCATCATTCGTCAGAGGAGGACACGGGGTGGTGAGTACCCATTTGTGCTTGTTAACGGTAGGTATTATGTCGAGGTTACGTTTCGAATCTATGTAGTTTTCGTTTTCGAGTTTGTTCGAGGAAAGGATGAACGAGAGAAGGTTGAGAGACATGTTGCCTATTTAAGTTGAAACAAGTTTATGATTAGTCTTTGGTTTAGGATTTAAGTTTCATTAAGACTTTTGTAAAATCCAAAGGTGTTATGAACGAAATGACACTTTACTCCTTCGAGGGAAGGCCGCAACGAGTCTCCTTTCATAAGTAAATGACTCATCATTAATGCATAGCCAAGATGTCAATACATCAATTTTGACTAGCCACCTTGTAAATTGGTTTGATCACTCACATCCTTTCGCAGGGCCTCGAGGGAGGATTACTAGGGATTGAGTCTAAGTGTGTAACCAACCACTTAGTCCAAAAGATTGACTTTGAAAAACAATCCGCCGAGGGGAGGTCTTGTCATCATCGTCTCACTCTCGGACGTAGCTCATTGAGCAATGATCAGAGCAAAGCGCCCTTGAGTACTCTCATTTAAGAGAGGGCCACGAGGGTGACTCTTAGTCCGGCGACACTTGCACTTTTCATTAGTGTTGGGGATCGTGGGTTACAAACAACAAGTATAACCCTCCCACTTAGTTTTTGGAGTTGGTTCATCGACTCTTTTAAGTTCGGAAACAAATTTCCTAGTTAGAGAGCGACAGAGCGGACAACTAGAAGAGAATCCTAGATCGACATGTTCAGAGCAGTATTAGTGCATAAAGGCACAAGGGACATACTCGATCTTTTCCTATTTTCTATTTCGGGAAAGAGCGTGAGGGAAGTGTGAACTTCAACTCACTCGAACACTTGAAAGTTTGAGATTACACATCTTTTTATTTTTCGGCTTGTCTACAAGGAGACCTCCCACTCAAATTTTCAAGAGCATATAGATTTTGAACATATGTGATATAGATATAGTTTTGAAAACATTTTGAAAACTTATTTGATTTGGATGACAAAAATTTTCAAGTTTGAAAGTGAAAACGGTTTTTCAAAATTTAAACTAGTTTTGTAAAAATTCAATTTCAATTAAACTTTCAAAAATCAAAACATTTTAATCTTACACATCATGTTTATAATCATATGAAAAACATTTTTGCTCAAGAAAATTTTCTCATTAGAGTTCTATAACTCATGGTAGTGGGGTTTGAAAATCCGGATTTCTAAAAAACTGGAGTTTCAGACAGCCGCGCACCTCGGAGTAAAATCGCCATATCTGGCGGCTCCGATGTCCTTTTGAGCCGAAACCGGTGGCATTGGACAGAGGACAGACAGAGCTTTAATTTGATTCAAGAATCATTAAATTTCGATTTCTGAGCAGAGAGTTATGCCGCTTTTAATGCGGGTTTACATTCCAGCTCGAAGAAAAAGAAATAAATTAAAGCTTCGTCCTTTTAGGTGCGAAAAAGAATCGAGTGTAACGGAACGTTTTAAGATGTTGTTTAAAGCTTTTATTTGTGTTTTATTAGCAGGGTAATAACATAGAATAAAAGAAATAACAACATGCATAAAACGATTCAAGTAAATAAACGAAACTAGCAAGAAAAAAAAAACTAGTCACAAAATTTACTCGAAAATCCTCAAACCTTTAAAACACGTTTTTCAATATAAAAAATTAAAAACTTTTAGAACTGATTCTAATGTGTTTTAACATCATCCCAAACTCATAGAAAATCAACATGGTTTTTAATTTAGAGACAAGAGCAATAAATTAAAAAAAAAATCTAAGATTACAATTCTAACTTGTCACAAAATTAGTAAACTTTCGAAAACGATTTTCAAGCTCATAATTTAAAAAACATGCACATGCATTCCTTTGACCATAGCTCTGATACCATTTGTTGGAATCGATCTAGGGTTTAAGAAAAAGTTTAACGCTTCGTTAAGCGGCGGAATTTTAAAAATTTTCTTTTTAAGTAAAACTAGTTTTTACTAACCTAGACAAGAGCATATGCATGTAAATAAAAACTAATATGAGCTATGAAAGTTACTAACCTTTCTTGAAGCTTGAACCTTGTAGAAGCTTTTGGAAAGTTGCAACGCTCGTCTCCCCTCGCAGCACGTCTCTCTTTCTTTCCTCGGCACCTCGAGCAACCACGAAAGTTTCTATCACTAAATCACTCGAAAAGAAGGAATCAGTGAGTGGGCACTTTTAAACACTACGACTTGAGAACGAGTCTCGAAGTCGCAGAGCTAAACACTAGGTCGAGTGAGGACCTAGGTGCCAAGACAAGAAATAATCGAAAATAAACTAGAGAGAGAGAGAGGAAGGGGCGGCCAAGTCTAGAGAGAGAAGCTCTCAATCTCTAAAACTTTGCATGAATGAAAAGTGAGGAATGAGGCTCCTATTTATAGGAGAGGTCTCACCTTCAATAAGGTAGTTTCCTCTTCTATAGAATATCACATATTCATGAGCCAATTTCCCTTTTCCTTCAAAGAGTCACACGGCCAAGACTAAGCAAGTAAGTCCTTGGATTTGTTTCCTCTTTTATTTGCTTCTCTCTTGATCCTTTTGGGCGCCTACCATGCTTTCCCCTTAGGGGAAATTTGTTTCCTCTTTTTCTTTTGGCAAGTATCTTAATACATTTATGCACAAAATAAACTCTCTTTCCTCTTGGGTAATATGGGCGCCTACACCATCTAGAAAGTGCTTCTAGAAGCTTTTCCATTTTGTTCATGACAACATGAAAAAGGCCCATTAAGAATTTTCAATAAAATTCTTATGAAATGAAATTAATTCACAAGGCCCAATTAATCATATTATGGCCGAGTGACATTAAGTCATCAAATGAACTTGTCAAAATTTATTGACATCCATTTCATCCTTATGTCTCAAAAGACAAAAATACCCTTTTAACTATTTTCGTTCTTGTTTTGACTTAGCTTCCAGTTTAACTATTCCTATCGATGTGATTCGTGACAGTGACCTCATGGACCCAAATGAACAAAGCTTTAGCTAAACACTTGGACTCAAAAGTTCACAAACCTTTTCCAAGTTTAGCTTAATGCCAACTGACTCCACTAAAGAGCTGACACTGAAAATCTCTCGGTTCAAATGAATTTGTTTTCTACTCAAGAATTCGACCTAATTATAATGAGCGGATCCACTGAATATTATCTATGCTACCCTTCATGAATGTCATCAGCTAGTCGGGATTTACTAAATTACCATTTTACCCTTCTAGCTGTTATTTCCTCAACTCCTTTGTCGCTTGTGAATAAGTTAGAAACAATGTATTGACGAGGAGCTAACAAGTCACATTGTTTCATCCAAAAGAGTCAGGACTCAATTTGGACACTGGCCAGTTCATTTATTCACACTCCAAGGAACAAAGCATGAGGTGACATACATTGCATTTCAGCAATCTTGTACATGAATTCCATATCTATGAGAACTTCACAAAGTTACTCATGACATACTCACAACTTAGTATTTCACCAATAGGCCCTGTTCGGAATGACATAGTGAGTCCGAACTCTGACTTTCTCAAATGAGAATACTAAGGTGTGAAATGGCATGTCTCATTTCAGGATTAAGGTAAGCATGATGCAATTCATACATAGTGACTTCGAGACATAAGAGGTTAAATGGTTTGTTCTTATATTGTCTCTAGAAGTGCACTGGTCAATTCAGTACCTTCGGAAGATACCTAGAAGAACTATAGAGTCCCCAACTCTCAATGCCTCATAACCAGACATCATAGATTCTTCTAACAATCATACTGAGGTCAATAGTCCTTTGACCCTAAGATTGCGAATATATCGTTTTAAGCAAACTACGAAGAGTTTGTTCATGCAAATCTACATTTGTCTCTTCGTAAGTTGTTAAGTTTGTTTATGGACTAAAAGACTAGGGTTTTATCATAAAGCTTCAAACAAAGAAAGATTGAATGAACGTTTCAACTTTTTATTAATGAATAAGCAATTACAAGCAAGAGTCTTCGTAAGACTATATGACATCAAATGTACATAAATAGACACTACAACTCTTCTTGTGGGCACCATTGACAACAAACTCGGGGAGCCGACTCAAGTCTCAACTCGAGGGGCTAGGCTCGACTCGGGAAGCCGACTCAAGTCTCAACTCGAGGGGCTAGGCTCGACTCAAGGAGATTGGCTGGACTTTAAGGAATATGACTCTACTCAAGGAGCGATGCTCGACTCGAGGAGTATGACTCGATTCAAGGAGCAAGACTCAACTCGGGGAGAATGATTTGACTAAAGGAGCAAGACTCGACTCAAGGAGAGCGACTCGACTTTGAGGAGCGATGCTCGACTTGAGGAGAATGACTCGACTCGAGGGGCAAGGCTCGACTTTGAGGAGCGATGCTCGACTTGAGGAGGCTAACTCGGTGAGAGTGACTCAACTCGAGGAGCAAGGCTCAGCTCGAGGATAATGACTTGACTCAAGCAGCAAGGCTTGACTTAAGGAGGGCGTGCCTCGACTCGAGGAGCGAAGCTTGACTCGAGGAGAATGACTCGACTCGAGGAGCGCGTCTCGACTCGAGGAGACTGGCTCGTTTCAAGGAGCGAGATTCAACTCGAGGAGAATGACTCGACTCGAGGAGGTTCTACACGACCTTATTTGTCGCCTTGGACTCTTCCAGGAAGGGCTTGCTCGAGTGAAGTATCAGCTAGCTCAGGCCGAGCGAGGTTCTCGCTCAGAGGCGGAGATGGCTTGAACTGTGCCTATTGTGGTGGTTCAGGTGCGCCTTATGGCGGCTTCTAGTGCGTTGCGATTAGTCATCGTACGCAGCGCCTTGTGGTGACTCAGAGCGCATTGTTAGGGACGGCTTTGTGCGTTGTTTTAGGCATCGTAGGCACGTCGTGAGGGATGGCCTAGATGCGGCATGTAGGTTACTTAGGTGCGTCGCGAGGGACGACTTGGTTGCACCATGTGGGCATCTTAAGTACGCCATGTAGGCGTCTTAGGTGCGTCGTGAGGGACGACTTGGTTGCGCCATGTAGACGTCTTACGTGTCCCATGTAGGCGTCTTAGGTGCGCCATATAGGTGTCTTAGATGCGTCGCGAGGGACAACTTGGTTGCGCCATGTGGGCGTCTTAAGTGCGCCATGTAGGCGCCTTAGGTGCGTCGCGAGGGACGACTTCGTTGCGCCATGTAGGCGTCTTAAGTGCGCCATGTAGGCGTCTTAGGTGCGCCATGTAGGCATCTTAGGTGCGCCATGTAGCCGTCTTAGCCTACATCTCTAGGATGGCTTATGGCGCGCCGCGGAGGCGTCTTAGCCTGCATCTCTGAGATGGCTTGTGGCGCGCCGCGGAGGCGTCGTAGCCTGCATCTCTGGGATGGCTTGTGGCGCGCCATGGAGGCGTCTTAGCCTGCATCTCTGGGATGGCTTGTGGCGCACCGCGGAGGCATCTTAGCCTGCATCTCCGGGATGGCTTGTGGCGCGCCGCCGAGGCGTCTTAGCCTGCATCTCTGGGATGGCTTGTTGCGCGCGACAGAGGCATCTTAGCCTGCATCTCTGGGATGGCTTATGGCGCACCGCGGAGGCGTCTTAGCCTGCATCTCGGGGATGGCTTACGGCGCGCCACGGAGGCGTCTTTAGCCTGTATCTCGGGGATGGCTTACGGCGCGCCGCGGAGGTGTCTTTAGCCGGCATCTCTGGGATGGCTTATGGCGTGCCGCGGAGGCGTCTTAGCCTGCATCTCTGGGATGGCTTATGGCACGCCGCGGAGGCGTCTTAGCCTGCATCTTGGGGATGGCTTACGGCGCGCCGCGGAGGCGTCTTTAGCCTGTATCTCGGGGATGGCTTACGGCGCGCCGCGGAGGCGTCTTTAGCCTGTATCTCGGGGATGGCTTACGGCGCGCCGCGGAGGCGTCTTTAGCCTGCATCTCGGGGATGTCTTACGGCGCGCCACAGAGGCGTCTTACGTGCACGGTTGTTCCCGTTTTATGTTCGGGTGTTTTGTTTTGGTAGAGTGTGCTTTCTTTTTGTGGAGCGTACTTTCTTGAGGATTTTGAGCGTACTTACCATTGCCTATGGCACTAGCCCCCCGAGTTTTGCGTTTACAAGTGTAATCTTTGATGATTGAAAATCTTTGATAAAGTGGATTTTGAAAGAAAGACATCGAACTTTATTAATATTGCAAAAAATTTGAAATCCTAAAACGTTGGCTCGTAGGCGTTATTGAATGTTTAGAAAGCAAAGAAATAAAATGGGGGGAGCGCTGGCTAGTGGTAGTAGTCTCTCAAGTTTTCCGCATTCCACAGGCGATGGATCGGTGTCTCGTCCGTGTAGTATGTCCCGTCATGTATGACTTGGAAGACTTTGAAGGGTCTCTCCCTGTTTGGGATGAAGACGTCGTTACCTTACACTTGGGTGTCATGCAGGTGTCTTCATGGACTTCGCGGAGGACCTTGGTCGACTCGACGCTATCTCTGAGCTGGGAGATCGTGTTAGGTGCGCCATGTAGGTGTCTTAGGTGCGTCGCGAGGGACAACTTGGTTGGGCTATGTGGACGTCATAAGTGCGCCATGTAGGCGCCTTAGGTGCGTCGTGAGGGACGACTTCGTTGCGCCATGTGGGTGTCTTAAGTTCGCCATGTAGGCGTCTTAGGTGCGCCATGTAGCCGTCTTAGCCTGCATCTCTGGGATGGCTTATGGCGCGCCGCTGAGGCGTCTTAGCCTGCATCTCAGGGATGGCTTGTGGTGCGCCGTGGAGGCGTCTTAGCCTGCATCTCTGGGATGGCTTGTGGCGTGCCGCGGAGGCGTCTTAGCCTGCATCTCTGGGATGGCTTGTAGCGCACCGCGGAGGCGTCTTAGCCTGCATCTCTGGGATGGCTTGTGGCGCGCCGCGGTGTCTCGTCCGTGTAGTATGTCCCGTCATGTATGACTTGGCAGACTTTGAAGGGTCTCTCCCTGTTTGGGATGAAGACGTCGTTACCTTGAACTTGGGTGTCATGCAGGTGTCTTCATGGACTTCGCGGAGGACCTTGGTCGACTCGACGCTATCTCTGAGCTGGGAGATCGTGTTAACCGTCTTTCTAGCGGTTTTTCCATCGATTCCTTGGATGTAGCATATTCTGGCTTGGGATTGATCTCCAGCCATGGTGCCGATTCCATACTCGGTGGGGAACTTCACCAGTAGGTGGTATGTTGAAGTAATGGCCCTTAGTCGGTTCAGCGTGGGTCGCCCAATGATTACATTGTAGGGCGACTCTTGATCGACCACTAGGAATGGGACCACGTGAACGACTTTAATGCCTCCGGGAGTTCCGAAGGTGACCGGCAAATCGATGACGCCTTCGGTCATGACTCTCTCCCCAGTGAAGACGAATAGAGGCGTTTGGGTCGGATTTGTCGCCTTGGACTCTTCCAGGAGGAGCTTGCTCGAGTGAAGTCTCAGCTAGCTCAGGCCGAGCGAGGTTCTCGCTCAGAGGCGGAGATGGCTTGAACTGTGCCTATTGTGGCGGTTCAGGTGCGCCTTATGGCGGCTTCTAGTGCGTTGCGATTAGTCATCGTACGCAACGCCTTGTGGTGACTCAGAGCGCGTTGTTAGGAACGGCTTTGTGCGTTGTTTTAGGCATCGTAGGCACGTCGTGACGGATGGCCTAGATGCGGCATGTAGGTTACTTAGGTGCGTCGCGGGGGACGACTTGGTTGCGCCATGTGGGCGTCTTAAGTACGCCATGTAGGCGTCTTAGGTGCGTCGCGAGGGACAACTTGGTTGGGCTATGTGGACGTCATAAGTGCGCCATGTAGGCGCCTTAGGTGCGTCGCGAGGGACGACTTGGTTGCGCCATTTAGGCGTCTTACGTGCGCCATGTAGGCGCCTTAGGTGCGTCGTGAGGGACGACTTCGTTGCGCCATGTGGGCGTCTTAAGTGCGCCATGTAGGCGTCTTAGATGCGCCATGTAGCCGTCTTAGCCTGCATCTCTGGGATGGCTTATGGCGCGCCGCGGAGGCGTCTTAGCCTGCATCTCAGGGATGGCTTGTGGTGCGCCGCGGAGGCGTCTTAGCCTGCATCTCTGGGATGGCTTGTGGCGCGCCGCGGAGGCGTCTTAGCCTGCATCTCTGGGATGGCTTGTAGCGCACCGCGGAGGCGTCTTAGCCTGCATCTCTGGGATGGCTTGTGGCGCGCCGCGGAGGCGTCTTAGCCTGCATCTCTGGAATGGCTTGTGGCGCGCCGCGGAGGCGTCTTAGCCTGCATCTCTGGGATGGCTTATGGCGCACCGCGGAGGCGTCTTAGCCTACATCTCGGGGATGGCTTACGGCCCGCCGCGGAGGCGTCTTTAGCTGGCATCTCTGGGATGGCTTATGGCGCGCCGCGGAGGCTTAATAGCCTTCATCTTGGGGATGGCTTACGGCGCGCCGCGGAGGCGTCTTTAGCCTGCATCTCGGGGATGTCTTATCGCGCGCCACAGAGGCGTCTTACGTGCACGTTTGTTCCCATTTTATGTTCGGGTGTTTAGTTTTGGTAGAGTGTGCTTTCTTTTTGTAGAGCGTACTTTCTTGAGGATTTTGAGCGCACTTACCATTGCCTTTGGCACTAGCCCCCCAAGTTTTGGGTTTACAAGTGTAATCTTTGATGATTGAAAATCTTTGATAAAGTGGATTTTGAAAGAAAGACATCGAACTTTATTAATATTGCAAAAAATTTGAAATCCTAAAACGTTGGCTCGTAGGCGTTATTGAATGTTTAGAAAGCAAAGAAATAAAATGGGGGGAGCGCTGGCTAGTGGTAGTAGTCTCTCAAGCTTTCCGCATTCCACAGGCGACGGATCGGTGTCTCGTCCGTGTAGTATGTCCCGTCATGTATGACTTGGCAGACTTTGAAGGGTCTCTCCCTGTTTGGGATGAAGACGTCGTTGCCTTGCACTTGGGTGTCATGCAGGTGTCTTCATGGACTTCGCGGAGGACCTTGGTCGACTCGACGCTATCTCTGAGCTGGGAGATTGTGTTAACCGTCTTTCTAGCGGTTTTTCCATCGATTCCTTGGATGTAGCATATTCTGACTTGGGATTGATCTCCAGCCATGGTGCCGTTTCCATACTCGGTGGGGAACTTCACCAGTAGGTGGTATGTTGAAGTAATGGCCCTTAGTCGGTTCAGCGTGGGTCGCCCAATGATTACATTGTAGGGCGACTCTTGATCGACCACTAGGAATGGGACCACGTGAACGACTTTAATGCCTCCGGGAGTTCCGAAGGTGACCGGCAAATCGATGACGCCTTCGGTCATGACTCTCTCCCCAGTGAAGCCGAATAGAGGCGTTTGGGTCGGAGTTGTCGCCTTGGACTCTTCCAGGAGGAGCTTGCTCGAGTGAAGTCTCAGCTAGCTCAAGCCGAGCGAGGTTCTCGCTCAGAGGCGGAGATGGCTTGAACTGTGCCTATTGTGGCGGTTCAGGTGCGCCTTATGGCGGCTTCTAGTGCGTTGCGATTAGTCATCGTACGCAGCGCCTTGTGGTGACTCAGAGCGCGTTGTTAGGAACGGCTTTGTGCGTTGTTTTAGGCATCGTAGGCACGTCGTGACGGATGGCCTAGATGCGGCATGTAGGTTACTTAGGTGCGTCGCGGGGGACGACTTGGTTGCGCCATGTGGGCGTCTTAAGTACGCCATGTAGGCGTCTTAGGTGCGTCGCGAGGGACGACTTGGTTGCGCCATGTAGACGTCTTACGTGCGCCATGTAGGCGTCTTAGGTGCGCGATGTAGGTGTCTTAGGTGCGTCGCGAGGGACAACTTGGTTGCGCCATGTGGACGTCATAAGTGCGCCATGTAGGCGCCTTAGGTGCGTCGCGAGGGACGACTTGGTTGCGCCATGTAGGCGTCTTACGTGCGCCATGTAGGCGCCTTAGGTGCGTCGCGAGGGACGACTTCGTTGCGCCATGTCGGGGTCTTAGGTGCGCCATGTAGGCGTCTTAGGTGCGCCATGTAGGTGTCTTAGGTGCGCCATGTAGCCGTCTTAGCCTGCATCTCTGGGATGGCTTATGGCGCGCCGCGGAGGCGTCTTAGCCTGCATCTCAGGGATGGCTTGTGGTGCGCCGCGGAGGCGTCTTAGCTTGCATCTCTGGGATGGTTTGTGGCGCGCCGCGGAGGCGTCTTAGCCTGCATCTCTGGGATGGCTTGTGGCACACCGCGGAGGCGTCTTAGCCTGCATCTCTGGGATGGCTTGTGGCGCGCCGCGGAGGCGTCTTAGCCTGCATCTCTGGGATGGCTTGTGGCACGCCGCGGAGGCGTCTTAGCCTGCATCTCTAGGATGGCTTATGGCGCACCGCGGAGGCGTCTTAGCCTACATCTCGGGGATGGCTTACGGCGCGCCGCGGAGGCGTCTTTAGCCTGCATCTCGGGGATGGCTTACGGCGCGCTGCGCAGGCGTCTTTAGCTGGCATCTCTGGGATGGCTTATGGCGTGCCGCGGAGGCTTCTTAGCCTGCATCTTTGGGATGGCTTACGGCGCGCCGCGGAGGCATCTTTAGCCTGCATCTCGGCGATGTCTTACCGCGCGCCACGGAGGCGTCTTACGTGCACGCTTGTTCCCGTTTTATGTTCGGGTGTTTTGTTTTGGTAGAGTGTGCTTTCTTTTTGTGGAGCGTACTTTCTTGAGGATTTTGAGCGTACTTACCATTGCCTATGGCACTAGCCCCCCGAGTTTTGGGTTTACAAGTGTAATCTTTGATGATTGAAAATCTTTGATAAAGTGGATTTTGAAAGAAAGACATCGAACTTTATTAATATTGCAAAAAATTTGAAATCCTAAAACGTTGGCTCGTAGGCGTTATTGAATGTTTAGAAAGCAAAGAAATAAAATGGGGGGAGCGCTGGCTAGTGGTAGTAGTCTCTCAAGTTTTCCGCATTCCACAGGCGACGGATCGGTGTCTCGTCCGTGTAGTATGTCCCGTCATGTATGACTTGGCAGACTTTGAAGGGTCTCTCCCTGTTTGGGATGAAGACGTCGTTTCCTTGCACTTGGGTGTCATGCAGGTGTCTTCATGGACTTCGTGGAGGATCTTGGTAGACTCGACGCTATCTCTGAGCTGGGAGATCGTGTTAACCGTCTTTCTAGCGGTTTTTCCATCGATTCCTTGGATGTAGCATATTCTGGCTTGGGATTGATCTCCATCCATGGTGCCGATTCCATCCTCGGTGGGGAACTTCACCAGTAGGTGGTATGTTGAAGTAATGGCCCTTAGTCGGTTCAGCGTGGGTCGCCCAATGATTACATTGTAGGGCGACTCTTGATCGACCACTGTGAATGGGACCACGTGAACGACTTCAATGCCTCCGGGAGTTCCGAAGGTGACCGGCAAATCGATGATGCCTTCGGTCATGACTCTCTCCCCAGTGAACCCGAATAGAGGCGTTTGGGTCGGAGTTAGACGTAGCCCCCCGAGCTTCATGCGCTCTAGGGTGGACTTGAAAATTATGTCTGCAGCGCTGCCGTTGTCGATGAGAACTCTTTTCACCAAGTTATTAGCCACTTGGGCTTTGAGCACAATCGCGTCATTGTGCGGATGCACAACTCGCTTGGCGTCTTTGTTGGTGAAATGCATCGTCTCGTGAGGCACGGACGGAGGTTCTTCATACGTAAGGTTGATGTGCATAGCAGCGTCTTCTTGAGCCACTGCCTTTAGGGATTTTTTCCGTTGTCCGGCCGAATCTCCATCTTGTGGACCTCCCAATATGGTGGTCACAACGTGGAGTTGTGAATTGGCATTGGCAGTAGCCGTGATTCGGTCGGCAGAAGCGGCTGTTCCTCCTCCCTTGCCAGACTGTGGTCTGTTCGAGGTGGGGCCCGCAGCGCTAATAATGCGTAACACGAACTCTTTCAGCTCACCCCGTTGGATCAGAGCCTCGATTTGCCTTTTGAGATTATAGCATTCGGAGGTCAAGTGACCGTATTCCTGATGGAACTCGCAATATTTAGATCTATCGCGAGTCGCGGGATCTTTGTTCATTGGAGCCGGGGGAGTGAACTTGTCACGCGCTAACGCTAGGATTTGATCCGACATTGTGTTCAACGGTGTGAACGACGAGTAGCCCTTAAAGTCTTCCGCAAGTCACGGCTTCTGGGGCATCGAAGGTCGGCTATTAAAAGTCTGACCTCCTCTGTTTCGCCTTTTACAGGAGCTGCCTTGCTCGTTGCTAGGCTCGTCTCGGTGGTGAGGGCTTTGATCATTGCCCTTGCGACCATCGAGGTAATCTTCGACTCCCATGAAGGTCTTGGCTCGAGTCATTAACTCGGCCATGGTAGAACGGACACGGCCGACGATGGACTTAAGGAAGTCACTTGTGCGCAAGCCTTCAATGATGGCAGTGATTGCGTCTTTGTCGTCAAAGCGGTCGACCTTGTTCGATTCTTCAGTGAATCGGGCGAGGTATCGTCTAAGAGACTCGCCATTCTATTGCCTGATTGACCACAGGTACATCTTGGTCTTCTTTTGGACCATAGATGTAGCGAAGCGTGCTAGGAACATGTCCTTCAGGTCTTTGAACGATCGGATGCTTCCCGGCCTTAAGTTTTTGAACCACTCGAAGCCGGGTCCGGCGAGGGTAAGACTAAAAGCTTGGCACATGGCGCCGGGAGCGACACCCTGCATCGTCATCCAGGTTTCATAGTGCTGGATATGGTAAGCAGGATCTGCTTTCCCATCATAGGGAGAGAGGTTCGGGAGTTTGAAATTTCCCGTACACACCTCGACCAATATCTGAGCCGTGAAAGGCGATGAATTCTCCTCGACGACCCCATAGGCACTTCCGCCTATTCCGTGTTCTCGGAGATCTCGTACTTCATTTCGAAGATTATGGATCATAGTGATCACATCGAGACCGGTAGTCGGAGTAACTCCCTATTCGGGAGGAATCACCTGTCGTCTTTCATTTGACCCTTGACCCGTGCGGCGGTTCCCGTTAGTTGGGGCTGCTACGGGGATGTTTGGCCGAGAGCTCAGTCGCTCTCTTAGGTCATCGCCACGCTCAATGCGTTGGGCGGTGAGGTGGTCCCTAAGATCAGGGCTAGTCGTACGGAGGCGCAGGCTTCGTCTGCGACGGCGCGTTCTCCGCGTGCCCTGACTCTCCGCAACATTCTCCCTTTGACCTAGTCGGTCGAGGGCCGAACGTCGGGAATTTCCCTCTTGAGAAGCAGCCGGCGCGTCGCCTGTCCGGGGTAGGGGGTTCGAAGGACCGGCTTCAAACACGGCGGGGTGTTCCCCGTCCTTCGTGAGAGAAGTCTCGCTATCCTTCGAATCGCCAGTACCCTCGTAATCAGGGTCGCGGTCGCGGCTTTCCTCGTTGAGGTTTTCAGGATCCCCGTTGGGGGTCATTGTGTCATGCGCGGGTTGCTTCGCAGCCAGTCGGCTGTGGTACCTCGCGTTCTTCGCCTTTAGTTGACGGACATTCTCCTCCAACTCCATGATGCGGTGGTCCCTGCTATCTGGAGATGGAGATGGTGAGCGGGTCGAGCTCTCTTCATGAAGAGACTCTTCATCACAATGCGCTCGGGAGCGCAAGAAGTATTTCTTGGTCCCAGTGACGTTTTTGGGGTTGTTCACACCCTCATAACGTACGGGTGGTTGGCTACTCATCGTTTCTCAAGTTCGAGAAAGTTGAGTTCGCATAAGAAAAGAAGAAGATGAACAGAAGGGATTTCGGGCTGAATAGGTCAGGAAGTCCCCTCCTTCTAGCGCCAAAATGTTGTCGCACAAAAATGAACAACTATTTAAAACCTTGGGCGGTTCGATCCAAGGCCGGACCACCCGGGCCAAGAGTGTGAACTCGATAGTCTCGAGCTAGGGTTTTCTCCGATCAACCCGCCTCTCGGGAGAGGTAGGGGGTGAGGAGGAGGAGTGACCGTGCCTTGGTTGTCGGCTGTCTACGTACCCGTGCGTGGGATCAGGTCAGAACGTAGTTAAAGCGTATGTGACGCAGTGTGAGGCGCGGAGCCTTGGTGGAGAAGCGTGCTCAACGAAGGAGACGATGCGCTGAGGAGTCCTCGGCGACGTCTCAGAACTTCGGAGATCGCGTATGCGAGAGAGAATGTGTGTTTTCTCTCTTTTGGAGACGTGGAAGACTCTAAGTCAAGAGTTCCTTGTTGTGGCGGAGATTACGGACATGTAGGCGATTCCTAGTTGGAAATGCCGGACGCGTAGGCGATTTCTTGTCAGAAATGGTGGACGCGTCTAGGGTGCTAGACGCGTAGGCGATTTTCAGTCGAAAACCGTTAGAGCACTCGTGGGCTCAAGATTAATCATTCGATCAAGAGAGGCGGCACTCGGGAGTCCCCGGAAAGCGCTTCAGAATCTCCGAGAACGAGAAATCGAGGAGAATCCGCTTCAGGCCAAGGATGGCATCCAGAGAAGCAGAGAGAAGTCTCAAGTTCTTTGAGAATGAATGGGATGGCTTTCCCCTCAATGAGAGGGGGTATTTATAGGTGTTTGAGGGCCTTAGAAGGCTTCTTTTTCGTCCATGTGGGACTAGGAATGCGCGTGGCATCAATTGGAGGCGCACGGAGCGCGCGACGCACAAAGTGCGGTGCACAACGCGCGGCGCGCGGCGCAGGAGGCGCGGCGCGCGGGTCGTCTGGCACGGCGCGCGGGTCACTGGACGCGGCGCAGGATGCGCGGCGCATGGAGCGCGCGGCGCGGGCGCGTCTTGGCGCGGCGCGCGCCTGCCTGGCGCGGCGCGCTGCCTTCCTGGCGCGGCGCGCGGCTTGCTGCATGGCTGGCCGATGCAGCGTGTTGTGCGCGCGGCGAATGGCTCGTCCTGCCGGACTCTTGTGGGCTTTTAGGGGTCTTCGAATACCATTCTTGCCACGTGAAATATGATGGTTTCCACTTGAGGAGAACGACTCGACTCGAGGAGCGAAGCTCGACTCGAAGAGACTGACTCAAGGCTCGACTCGAGGAGCGAAGCTCGACTCGAAGAGACTGACTCAAGGCTCGACTCGAGGAGCGAAGCTCGACTCGAGGAGACTGACTCAAGGCTCGACTCGAGGAGCGAAGCTCGACTCGAGGAGACTGACTCAAGGCTCAACTCGAGGAGCGCAGCTCGACTCGAGGAGACTGAATGAAGTCTCAACTCGAGGAGCGAGGCTCAACTCGGGGAGCCGACTCAAGTCTCGACTCGAGGGGTTAGGCTCGACTCAAGGAGTCATGAGTTTGGGCGAGGGCTTGAAGACTTGCCGCTCTTCAGGACCTCCGGCCTGACCATCGGCCCTTTGAGCGACGTGCCTTCTTGGCGTCTCGGGTTTTCCGAAAACAACCGACAACATAAACTACCTAAGAGGAAATGAGGTAGGCGCCCAAGAGAGAGACAAGGCAAGGCAAGGAACAAAAAAGGAAACAAATCCAAGCCTTCTAGAAGGCTTGCCTTGGCCGAGTATGTCATAGAGGAAAAGAGGAAATTGGCTCACGAATATGTGATATGCTATAGAAGAGGAAACTACCTTATTGAAGGTAAGACCTCTCCTATAAATAGGAGCCTCATTCTTCTCATTTTTCTCATTCCACATAAGTTAGAGATTGAGAGCCTCTCTCTCTAGAACTTATGGCCGCCCCTCTCCTCTCTCTCTCTCTAGTCAGTTTCGTTTTATTGTTTTGGCACCTAGGTCCTCATTTGACCTAGAGTTTAGCTCTGCGACTTCAAGACTCGTTCTTAAGTCGTAGTGTTTAAAATTGCCCACTCACTGCTTCCTTTTATTTCGAGTGATTTAGTGATAGAAACTTTCGTGGTTGCTCGAGGTGCCGAGGAAAGAAAGAGAGACGTGCTGCGAGGGAGACGAGCGTTGCAACTTTTCAAAAGCTTCTCAAAGTTCAAGCTTCAAGAAAGGTTAGTAAACTTCTATGCTCATAATAGTTTTTATTTACATGTGCTTGCTCTTTGTCTAGGTTAGTAAAAACCGTTTTACTTGTAAAAGAAAATTTTTAAAATTCCGCCGCTTAACGAAGCGTTAAACTTTTTCTTAAACCCTAGATCAATTCCAACATCTACACATGACTCGTCGAGTTGAGGTCACTCCTCGAGTTGACTCCGGAGTCCACGAGTCGATTGATAAGTCCTCGTGCCGACTCTACACATGGCCAACCCTCGGGTCGACCTCACGCGTAGCTCCTCCGGTCGGGTCTATTCCTTGAGTTTCGACTTGGAAGTCTTCATGTTAGACATGCACGACTTCTGGACTCACTAATAACTGATAGACTCGCAAGTCTTGATGACGAATTATCGTGCTCTCATACGAGCAACACAAAAACCGTCCCTAACGACGTGCTTATGTCTCCCCTAACGGCGCACCAAAATTCGCTCCACGGCGCTCTTGTGAGATAAAGAATGGGCCAATTGAGTCCCAAAACGTGACGCGCGCGCCATGGCGTCGCGTTCACAAGGGCACAAGACTCGACCCAAGAGACTCAACCCGAAAACGTGACCAGTGCACTAAGGTGCCACACTCGCCGGGGGATCAAGTCTACACCTAACCCCGCCTATCACATGACACGCGCACCCAAGGGTGCCACACTCATGAGGTGGTATGGTCACGCTCGCCGCCCAGCTCGTGCGCCAATAGGCAGCGAGTGACAAATGGGTTTCAAAGGCCTGCGCCCGCCAGACAAAACTGGTCTAGCCAGCGTCCACGGAAAACCTGGTCACACAAATGTGGCACCAAGGCCCCACAAGGCCCAAGCCGTGCAAATCAATTACGCCTTCGTTGGTAAGTCGAGAAAATAAGCCGCGCACTCCCAAGCCGTGCAAATAGATTACACATCTGTTGGTAAGTCGAGAAAATAAGCCGCGCACCATCAAGACGTGCAAATCGATTACGCCTTCATTGGTAAATCGAGAAAATAAGCCGCGCACCACCAATAAAGTCGTGCAAATCGATTACGCCTTCGTTGGTAAGTCGAGAAAATAAGCCACGCACCAACAAGACGCGCGAATCGATTACGCCTTCGCCGGAAAATCGAGAAAATAAGATGCACATCAACAGCACCGTGCGAGTCGATTACAATAGTATATCGAGAACATAAGACACGCTAAACGAAAGACAACAAAAGCTATCCCTCGCGATGCATAAAAGCCGTCCCACGTGACGTACCAAAACTGTCCCTCGCGATGCATTAAAGCCCCTCTACAGTGCACTCACAAACTCGAGAGTATTCGTCCCACGTCCGCACGATGGCGCAACTATTGAGTTTCCACTCGACCAATGCTCGACCGGAAACTCGGGGGGCTAATGTTACCGGTCCGTCCCAACCCGGTGAGACGAGGACGACCGCGATAGCGGCAACCCTGGACCTCCCCTCAGTGCGCAACCAGCCCTGGGCCATCACCCGGCCAATGGCCGGCCCAAGGCCGTCACTCGGCCAATGGCCGGCCCAGGGCCGTCACCCGGCCAACGGCCGGCCCAGGGCCGTCACTCGGCCATTGGCCGGCCCTGGATCACCGCTCGGCCGGCCCTGGGCTGTCACTCAGCCAATGGCCAGCCCAGGGCCGTCACTCGGCGATTGGGCGGCCCAGGGCCGTCACTCGGCCAATGGCTGGCCGTGGGGCATCACTCGGCCGGCCTTGGGGCGTCACTCGGCCGGCCCTGGGGCGTCACTCGGCCATTGGCCGGCCCAGGGCCATCACTCGGCCATTGCCCGACCCTGGGGCATCAGTCGGCCAATGGCCGGCCATGGGGCGTCACTCGGCCATTGGCCAGCCCAGGGGCGTCACTCAGCCGGCCCTGGGGCGTCACTCGGCCATTGGCCAGCCCAGGGCCATCACTCGGCCATTGGCCGACTCTGGGGCATCACTCGGCCAATGGCCCGCCATGGGGCATCACTTGGCCAATGGCCGGCCATGGGGCGTCACTCGGCCATTGGCCGGCCCTGGGGCGTCACTCGGCCAATGCCGGCCTTGGGGCGTCACTCGGCCGGCCCAGGGCCGTCAATCGGCCATTGGCTGGCCCAAGGCCGTCACTCAGCCAATTGGTGGCCCAGGGGCGTCACTCGGCCAAGGGGTTGCCCAAAACATCCCTTGGTCTCCTATAATTGCAGAGGTCCGTCCTCTCCCAAAGGTAATCCGAATTTGAGTACTGAAACGCTATCGAACTCGTAACTCACTCGTTTCTCTCAAGTCTCGGCTCTCTAAACACCTAATCTGTTTTACCCACCTCAATCCTACTAATGTTGAGCGTCGGAGAGGTAAACAGAGGCACCGCCTTTGTTTCCCCTTTGTAGTTCACATTCTCTTCCTACTTTTCAGGTATTGAGACGGGGCAAACATCTTCAACAGCTAAGGGACGACTTGGGATACCAAGTCCGACACGCTCGAGCCGCAGCGAGACCACTTGGTCTGGCCTTGGGTCCAACCGCTTGAGGCTCCTAAATAGTTGTCCAAAAACAAGCGACAACAGAAGGGTCTAAAGACTCGCGTTCGTCACGACTGGTAATTAATCTGGTCTCCCGCGAGGCGTCTTTTGACGCCCCCTCGCTCAAATAGCGACGCAAGGCGACCGAGTGCACAGGGCTTCCCCGGGCGTCTGACTTAGAGGCCTCGGGCGCCGAACTTGTCATAGTACCATCCGAATCGTTCTTGGATGAGATTTACTCTGATGACCCCCTAGGGTAGGGCTCAGAAGGTCTTGGAGATGACCTGGAGGCTCCCCCTGCGATGGGGAAGATGAAGCGTAGCGAAAAAGTACTGGAGATGACCAGGGAGGCCTTTGTATCAGTGGAGTCTTCGGGCTATACATATGCGAAGTCTTTGGAGAGGACTCGCCTGTACGGAGTAGGCGATTCTGTTGCCCCCGACGGCTTAGATTGCAAGGGGGTTGATGCTGCGAGCACGCTTACCACTCGAGTCTTTAGCGCGCTCCAGGAGATATACGACATCCCTTCCTCGATGGGATTGCTCAGGCCTGCCCTTGAGGACAGGCCCTCCCGCCCGACGAATGAGTTTGTGGCCGTGACGATCGGGAGCCTTATCTGTGGGCTGCAGCTCCCGTTCTCGCTGATCGCTTAGCGGATTCCTATCCGACTAGGAGTACATGCCTTCCAAATAAGCCCGGCGTTCTATCGCCTGTTGGTACATGTTTCATGGAGGGGCACTGCCTGACACAGCGTGCCATGACCATGGACGACTTTCGCAATCATGTTGTTGTCTTTCCGGCGTCGGGGCAACCGGGCTTCCACATGGCCCGCGCTCGGGGCAATGTGAGGCTAGTTGATGATAGTGATGTTGGAATCGATCTAGGGTTTGAGAAAAAGTTTAACGCTTCGTTAAGCGGCGGAATTTTAAAAATTTTCTTTTAAAGTAAAACTAGTTTTTACTAACCTAGACAAGAGCATGTGCATGTAAATAAAAACTAATATGAGCTATTAAAGTTACTAACCTTTCTTGAAGCTTGAACCTTGTAGAAGCTTTTGGAAAGTTGCAACGCTCGTCTCCCCTCGCAGCACGTCTCTCTTTCTTTCCTCGGCATCTCGAGCAACCACGAAAGTTTCTATCACTAAATCACTCGAAAAGAAGGAATCAGTGAGTGGGCACTTTTAAACACTACGACTTAAGAACGAGTCTCGAAGTCGCAGAGCTAAACACTAGGTCGAGTGAGGACCTAGGTGCCAAGACAAGAAAAATCGAAAATATAAACTAGAGAGAGAGAGAGGAAGGGGCGGCCAAGTCTAGAGAGAGAAGCTCTCAATCTCTAAAACTTTGCATGAATGAAAAGTGAGGAATGAGGCTCCTATTTATAGGAGAGGTCTCACCTTCAATAAGGTAGTTTCCTCTTCTATAGAATATCACATATTCATGAGCCAATTTCCCTTTTCCTTCAAAGAGTCACACGGCCAAGACTAAGCAAGTAAGTCCTTGGATTTGTTTCCTCTTTTATTTGCTTCTCTCTTGATCCTTTTGGGCGCCTACCATGCTTTCCTCTTAGGGGAAATTTGTTTCCTCTTTTTCTTTTGGCAAGTATCTTAATACATTTATGCACAAAATAAACTCTCTTTCCTCCTGGGTAATATGGGCGCCTACACCATCTAGAAAGGGCTTCTAGAAGCTTTTCCATTTTGTTCATGACAACATGAAAAAGGCCCATTAAGAATTTTCAATAAAATTCTTATGAAATGAAATTAATTCACAAGGCCCAATTAATCATATTATGGCCGAGTGACATTAAGTCATCAAATGAACTTGTCAAAATTTATTGACATCCATTTCATCCTTATGTCTCAAAAGACAAAAATACCCTTTTAACTATTTTCGTTCTTGTTTTGACTTAGCTTCCAGTTTAACTATTCCTATCGATGTGATTCGTGACAGTGACCTCATGGACCCAAATGAACAAAGCTTTAGCTAAACACTTGGACTCAAAAGTTCACAAACCTTTTCCAAGTTTAGCTTAATGCCAACTGACTCCACTAAAGAGCTGACACTGAAAATCTCTCGGTTCAAATGAATTTATTTTCTACTCAAGAATTCACCTAATTATAATGAGCGGATCCACTGAATATTATCTATGTTTACCCTTCATGAATGTCATCAGCTAGTCGGGATTTACTAAATTACCATTTTACCCTTCTAGCTGTTATTTCCTCAACTCCTTTGTCGCTTGTGAATAAGTTAGAAACAATGTATTGACGAGGAGCTAACAAGTCACATTGTTTCATCCAAAAGAGTCAGGACTCAATTTGGACACTGGCCAGTTCATTTATTCACACTCCAAGGAACAAAGCATGAGGTGACATACATTGCATTTCAGCAATCTTGTACATGAATTCCATATCTATGAGAACTTCACAAAGTTACTCATGACAGACTCACAACTTAGTACCTCACCAATAGGGCTTGTTCGGAATCACATAGTGAGTCCGAAATTTGACTTTCTCAAATGAGAATACTAAGGTGTGAAATGACATGTCTCATTTCAGGATTAAGGTAAGCATGATGCAATTCATACATAGTGACTTCGAGACATAAGAGGTTAAATGGTTTGTTCTTATATTATCTCTAGAAGTGCACTGGTCAATTCAGTATCTTCGGAAGATACCTAGAAGAACTATAGAGTCTCAAACTCTCAATGCCTCATAACCAGACATCATAGATTCTTCTAACAATCATATTGAGGTCAATAGTCCTTTGACCCTTAGATTGCGAATATATCGTTTTAAGCAAACTACGAAGAGTTTGTTCATGCAAATCTACATTTGTCTCTTCGTAAGTTGTTAAGTTTGTTTATGGACTAAAAGACTAAGGTTTTATCATAAAGCTTCAAACAAAGAAAGAATGAATGAACGTTTCAACTTTATTAATGAATAGGCAATTACAAGCAAGAGTCTTCATGAGACTTTATTACATCAAATGTTCAAAATAAAGATTACAACTCTTCTTGTGGGCACCATTGACAACAAACTCCCACTTGACTCAAAGAAGATGTGTGTAGTCTTTCATGCCTAATCCCTCACGATGTTGGTCGAAGACTTTGTTCGCTAGGGCCTTGGCGAATGGATCTACCAGAGATCTACTTCACCTCCACGTCTCCGCGTTGCGCGATCTCTCGAATCAAATGGTATTTCCTCTCAATATGCTTAGAGCGCTTATGGCTTCTAGGTTCCTTTGAGTTAGCGACAGCCCCACTATTATCACAATAAAGGGTCATGGGCTCGTCGACGTTTGGAACAACTTCCAAATACTTAAGGAATTTTCTAAGCCATACAGCCTCTTTGGATGCTTCACAAGCAGCCACATATTTTGCTTCCATTTTGGAGTCAGCAATGCAAGATTGCTTAATACTTCTCCACACAACAGCTCCACCATTAAGGATGAACACAGATCCCGAAGTGGATTTCCTGGAATCCTTATCCGCTTGAAAATCGGAGTCGGTATATCCCGTCATAGTCAGGTCAGTACCTGAGTATGTAAGCATCAAGTTCCTAGTTCTTCGAAGATACTTAAGAACATGCTTAACAGCAATCCAGTGCTCGGGTCCAGGGTTGGATTGGAAACGACTAACTACGCCAACGGCGAAACAGATGTCAGGTCTAGTGCAAAGCATGGCATACATGAGGCTTCCTACGGCAGAGGCGTAAGGAATCTTCCTCATGTCTTCAATCTCTTGTGCAGTCTTGGGAGACTGGTCCTTAGAGAGTGAAACTCCATGCCTAAAGGGTGTTTTACCCCTCTTGCATTCTTGCATCGAGAAGCGATCCATCACCTTATCAATATAAGATGCTTGAGAGAGCGACAGGGTCCGGTTTTTCCTATCTCGAAAGATTTGGATCCCCAGAATATACTCGGCTTCTCCTAGATCCTTCATATCGAATTGCTTTGCCAGCCAGACCTTAACCTCAGATAACTTACCCACGTCATTACCAATGAGTAGTATATCATCGACATATAGTACCAGAAACACAACTTTACCTTCGTGTATTAACTTGTAAACACAAGGCTCATCTATCGACTGTTCAAAGCCAAAGCTTTTTACAGTTTCATCGAATCTAATATTCCATGACCTAGATGCTTGCTTTAGTCCATAAATGGATTTAAGCAACTCACAAACCTTGGTCTCTTGACCTTTATCCACGAAACCGTCTGGTTGAGCCATGTAAATGCGCTCGTCAAGATTGCCATTTAGAAAGGCTGTCTTGACATCCATTTGCCAGATCTCATAGTCGAGAGCTGCAGCTATGGATAGGAGTATGCGGATGGATTTAAGCATTGCGACTGGCGAGAAGGTTTCTTCATAGTCAATCCCTTCTTGTTGGGTATAACCCTTTGCCACAAGTCGTGCTTTGAACGTCTCGACGTTCCCATCAGGACCCCTTTTCTTCTTATATATCCACTTACACCCTACGGGTTTAATCCCTTCAGGAAGGTCTACAAGTTTCCAGACTTTGTTGACATACATCGAGTGCATTTCAACTTTCATGGCGTCAAGCCGAAGGTTTGATTCAGAACAAGCCATCGCTTGGCTATAGGAAACAGGGTCATCCATGTCGGAGACGGCTACAAGAGAGTCTCCATAAGACATGTACCTGTCAGGCTTTTGAGTAGCCCTCCCACTACGTCTAAGTACTACTTGACGAGATTCTGATGAGTTAGGTTGTGTTTCAGTTGGGGTAAGAACAGTTCTTACAGATGAGGTAGAAGCTTCCTCACCCAACTTTTCTTCAAGCACAATTTTGCTTCTAGGTTTCGCATCCTTCATAAAGTCCTCCTCAAGGAAACGAGCATTCGTGCTAACGAAAGTCTTATCGTCCTCGGGACTATAGAAAGTAAAACCTTTGGTTTCCTTCGGATATCCTACAAACAGGCACAATTCTGACCTACTAGCCAACTTGCTAGTCTTTTGCCTCAGCACGTGTGCAGGGCAACCCCAAATTCGGATGCGGCCAAGATTCACTTTACGGCCAGTCCATCGTTCATAAGGAGTACCAGGAACCGTTTTGGACGGAACTTGGTTCAGAATGTAGGCGGCTGTTTCGAGGGCATATCCCCAAAAGGAAAGCGGGAGTGATGAGTAACTCATCATCGATCTAACCATCTCCATAAGAGTTCGGTTTCTTCTCTCTGACACTCCGTTTTGTTGAGGTGTGCCAGGTGCGGTAAGCTGAGAAGCGATACCTTCTTCTTTAAGAAAGTCATCGAACTCTCCAGACATATACTCACCACCTCGATCAGATCGAAGGGTTTTGATCACTTTGCCAGTTTGCTTTTCCACTAAAGCCCTAAAGACCTTAAATACGTTAAAGATCTCGGATTTGTGTTTTAAGCAAATAGACAAACCCATATCTTGAGTAATCATCAGTGAAGGTAACGAAGTATTCGTATCCTCCACGTGCCTGTTGGTTGAGCGGACCACATACATCAGAATGTATTAGTTCCAGCAACTCAGTGGCTCTTCGACCCTTATCGGAGAAAGGTCGCTTAGTCATTTTTCCTTCTATACAGGATTCACAAGTAGGTAGCGAACCTATTGCAGAGGCTTGGAGTGGACCATCCCTCACAAGTCTCTTAATCATATCTAGACTGATATGACCAAGTCTTAAGTGCCAGAGGTATGTTGATTTTGTTAGATCGGAGGATTCAGAAAGTTTGATCCTCTTTGGCTCCCTAATTAGATCGTTATCTATTTCGGTGTCTAAAAGAGAAGGTTGAGTGGGATAGATGTAGAAAAGAGCATTCTTCATACATGCATCAGTGACAAAAGAATTATCAGGAAACGAAATACGAATTCCATTCTTAATGAACTTTAAACAATAATCTTGCTCAAGAAGACGAGCAACGGATATTAAGTTCTTCCCAAAGGTAGGAACAAAATAAACATTATTCAAGTTTAAAGTGTGGTCTTCAAAAGACAGCATCACGGATCCCACAGCCTTCGCAGACACCAGGCTCCCATTACCCCATTTGAAACAGAACTCGCCTTCCTCTAAGCTTTTGGTTTTCTTGAAACCATTCAAGGAACAACAAATATGGTTAGTAGCAGCGGAGTCAAGAATCCACGTTGATACATTATCAGCTACTAAGCATGCTTCGGTAACTAGTACAATACTATGTTCCTTTGCTTTGAGATTGGCAGGACAGTTCTTTTTATCGGCCTTGTGAGGTCTCTTCTTAGTTCCAGAGGCGGAGGCTTTTTGCTCAGTAGCATGTGCCTCTCCTTGATTCCTCTTTCTTTTATTGAGACCTACAGCAATGTGAAGCTCCTTCATAAGCTCGGTAACAGTGTACTTTAGCTTTGTAATAGAGTAGTTCAGCATGAAGGTATCAAGAGACTCGGGGAGAGTTTCTAAGATCATATCTATGATATTCTTCCCATCAATCTCAGATCCTAGGATTTCCATTTCATTTAGGTAACTAATGATCAGCATCATATGGTCCCTAACAGGAGTCCTAGCCTTCATGCGACAGTTCATAAACTGTCGGACTGCTTGTAGCCTTGTCTGACGCCTTTGCCCTCCAAACATCTCAAGGAGATTGTAGAGCATGTTAGCGGCAGTCTCGATGTCACGATGTTGCTCCTTCAGCACATTGTTCATAGATGCCAAGATATAGCACCTCACAATCTCATCGGATCGAAGCCAGGCCGCTAAGGCGTCATTGTCCTCTTGAGTTGAATCATCATTCGTCAGAGGAGGACACGGGGTGGTGAGTACCCATTTGTGCTTGTTAACGGTAGGTATTATGTCGAGGTTACATTTCGAATCTACGTAGTTTTCATTTTCGAGTTTGATCGAGGAAAGAAAGATTGAGAGATGGTTGAGAGACATATTGCCTATAACAGTTGAAACAAGTTTATGATTAGTCCTTGGTTTAGGATTTAAGTTTCATTAAGACTTTTGTAAAATCCAAAGGTGTTATGAACGAAATGACACTTTACTCCTTCGAGGGAAGGCCGCAACGAGTCTCCTTTCATAAGTAAATGACTCATCATTAATGCATAGCCAAGATGTCAATACATCAATTTTGACTAGCCACCTTGTAAAATGGTTTGATCACTAACATCCTTTCGCAGGGCCTCGAGGGAGGATTACTAGGGATTGAGTCTAAGTGTCTAACCAACCACTTAGTCCAAAAGATTGACTTTGAAAAACAATCCGCCGAGGGGAGGTCTTGTCATCATCGTCTCACTCTCGGACGTAGCTCATTGAGCAATGATCAGAGCAAAGCGCCCTTGAGTACTCTCATTTAAGAGAGGGCCACGAGGGTGACTCTTAGTCCGGCGACACTTGCACTTTTCATTAGTCTTGGGGATCGTGGGTTACAAACAACAAGTATAACCCTCCCACTTAGTTTTTGGAGTTGGTTCATCGACTCTTTTAAGTTCGGAAACAAATTTCCTAGTTAGAGAGCGACAGAGCGGACAACTAGAATAGAATCCTAGATCGACATGTTCAGAGCAGTATTAGTGCATAAAGGCACAAGGTACATACTCGATCTTTTCCTATTTTCTATTTCGGGAAAGTGCGTGAGGGAAGTGTGAACTTCAACTCACTCGAACACTTGAAAGTTTGAGATTACACATCTTTTTATTTTTCGGCTTGTCTACAAGGAGACCTCCCACTCAAATTTTCAAGAGCATATAGATTTTGAACATATGTGATATAGATATAGTTTTGAAAACATTTTGAAAATTTATTTGATTTGGATGACAAAATATTTTTCAAGTTTGAAAGTGAAAACGGTTTTTCAAAATTCAAACTAGTTTTGAAAAAATTCAATTTCAATTAAACTTTCAAAAATCAAAACATTTTAATCTTACACATCATGTTTATAATCATATGAAAAACATTTTTGCTCAAGAAAGTTTTCTCATTAGAGTTCTATAACTCATGGTAGTGGGGTTTGAAAATCCGGATTTCTAAAAAACTGGAGTTTCAGACAACCGCGCACCTCGGAGTAAAATCGCCATATCTGGCGGCTCCGATGTTCTTTTGAGCCGAAACCGGTGGCATTGGACAGAGGACAGACAGAGCTTTAATTTGATTCAAAAATCATTAAATTTCGATTTCTGAGCAGAGAGTTATGCCGCTTTTAATGCGGGTTTACATTCCAGCTCGAAGAAAAAGAAATAAATTAAAGCTTCGTCCTTTTAGGTGCGAAAAAGAATCGAGTGTAACGGAACGTTTTAAGATATTGTTTAAAGCTTTTATTTGTGTTTTATTAGCAGGGTAATAACATAGAATAAAAGAAAGAACAACATGCATAAAACGATTCAAGTAAATAAACGAAACTAGCAAGAAAATAAAACTAGTCACAAAATTTACTCGAAAAATCTCAAACCTTTAAAACACGTTTTTCAATATAAAAAATTAAAAACTTTTAGAACTGATTCTAATGTGTTTTAACATCATCCCAAACTCATAGAAAAACAACATGGTTTTTAATTTAAAGACAAGAGCATTAAATTAAAAAAAATCTAAGATTACAATTCTAACTTGTCACAAAAGTAGTAAACTTTCGAAAACGATTTTCAAGCTCATAATTTAAAAACATGCACATGCATTCCTTTGACCATAGCTCTGATACCATTTGTTGGAATCGATCTAGGGTTTGAGAAAAAGTTTAACGCTTCGTTAAGCGGCGGAATTTTAAAAATTTTCTTTTAAAGTAAAACTAGTTTTTACTAACCTAGACAAGAGCATGTGCATGTAAATAAAAACTAATATGAGCTATTAAAGTTACTAACCTTTCTTGAAGCTTGAACCTTGTAGAAGCTTTTGGAAAGTTGCAACGCTCGTCTCCCCTCGTAGCACGTCTCTCTTTCTTTCCTCGGCATCTCGAGCAACCACGAAAGTTTCTATCACTAAATCACTCGAAAAGAAGGAATCAGTGAGTGGGCACTTTTAAACACTACGACTTAAGAACGAGTCTCGAAGTCGCAGAGCTAAACACTAGGTCGAGTGAGGACCTAGGTGCCAAGACAAGAAAAATCGAAAATATAAACTAGAGAGAGAGAGAGGAAGGGGCGGCCAAGTCTAGAGAGAGAAGCTCGCAATCTCTAAAACTTTGCATGAATGAAAAGTGAGGAATGAGGCTCCTATTTATAGGAGAGGTCTCACCTTCAATAAGGTAGTTTCCTCTTCTATAGAATATCACATATTCATGAGCCAATTTCCCTTTTCCTTCAAAGAGTCACACGGCCAAGACTAAGCAAGTAAGTCCTTGGATTTGTTTCCTCTTTTATTTGCTTCTCTCTTGATCCTTTTGGGCGCCTACCATGCTTTCCTCTTAGGGGAAATTTGTTTCCTCTTTTTCTTTTGGCAAGTATCTTAATACATTTATGCACAAAATAAACTCTCTTTCCTCCTGGGTAATATGGGCGCCTACACCATCTAGAAAGGGCTTCTAGAAGCTTTTCCATTTTGTTCATGACAACATGAAAAAGGCCCATTAAGAATTTTCAATAAAATTCTTATGAAATGAAATTAATTCACAAGGCCCAATTAATCATATTATGGCCGAGTGACATTAAGTCATCAAATGAACTTGTCAAAATTTATTGACATCCATTTCATCCTTATGTCTCAAAAGACAAAAATACCCTTTTAACTATTTTCGTTCTTGTTTTGACTTAGCTTCCAGTTTAACTATTCCTATCGATGTGATTCGTGACAGTGACCTCATGGACCCAAATGAACAAAGCTTTAGCTAAACACTTGGACTCAAAAGTTCACAAACCTTTTCCAAGTTTAGCTTAATGCCAACTGACTCCACTAAAGAGCTGACACTGAAAATCTCTCGGTTCAAATGAATTTATTTTCTACTCAAGAATTCACCTAATTATAATGAGCGGATCCACTGAATATTATCTATGTTTACCCTTCATGAATGTCATCAGCTAGTCGGGATTTACTAAATTACCATTTTACCCTTCTAGCTGTTATTTCCTCAACTCCTTTGTCGCTTGTGAATAAGTTAGAAACAATGTATTGACGAGGAGCTAACAAGTCACATTGTTTCATCCAAAAGAGTCAGGACTCAATTTGGACACTGGCCAGTTCATTTATTCACACTCCAAGGAACAAAGCATGAGGTGACATACATTGCATTTCAGCAATCTTGTACATGAATTCCATATCTATGAGAACTTCACAAAGTTACTCATGACAGACTCACAACTTAGTACCTCACCAATAGGCCTTGTTCGGAATCACATAGTGAGTCCGAAATTTGACTTTCTCAAATGAGAATACTAAGGTGTGAAATGACATGTCTCATTTCAGGATTAAGGTAAGCATGATGCAATTCATACATAGTGACTTCGAGACATAAGAGGTTAAATAGTTTGTTCTTATATTGTCTCTAGAAGTGCACTGGTCAATTCAGTATCTTCGGAAGATACCTAGAAGAACTATAGAGTCCCAAACTCTCAATGCCTCATAACCAGACATCATAGATTCTTCTAACAATCATACTGAGGTCAATAGTCCTTTGACCCTTAGATTGCGAATATATCGTTTTAAGCAAACTACGAAGAGTTTGTTCATGCAAATCTACATTTGTCTCTTCGTAAGTTGTTAAGTTTGTTTATGGACTAAAAGACTAAGGTTTTATCATAAAGCTTCAAACAAAGAAAGAATGAATGAACGTTTCAACTTTATTAATGAATAGGCAATTACAAGCAAGAGTCTTCATGAGACTTTATTACATCAAATGTTCAAAATAAAGATTACAACTCTTCTTGTGGGCACCATTGACAACAAGTGACCCGCCCATCCGTAGGTCATGGATGTGGGTCTCGACAGATACCTGCGGTGAAGCACCTCTTCGCTTTTATCGTCTGGCAGACTTCTCGGCGGATGATGGGGCGACAGAGCTCCCTTTTGTGAAAGAGATATCGGGGATGTTGGAGGCCCGCAAGGCAGGTGAGCGGTTCCATTCTCCCGAGTTGATGTCCGTTCTCCCGAACTGATGGCTCTTACTGGGTAGTTCCCGCCCTTTGCCCCGGGCACCGAGGAGGCGCGCCGGGCGGGCAGGCCACCAAGTCCCGAGGCTCGGCAAGCCATTCCTATTTCTCGAGGTAATTTTGCGGTCTAAAAATCCTTTTGTTAATGGAAACCTGACCTTTGTTAAATTGGTGCAGTTGCGAAGAGGCGAGCTTGGAGACTAGATTTTGCTTCTCGAAACCCCGCGAGGATGGCGGAGATTCGCTCAAGGGTTGCTGACCGCAGGGCGAGAGAAGACCGTGTCGAGGCTGCCGTCCTGGTTGAGCGACAGCCCCGTGCCTCATTGAAGAGGGCTTCGACCTCAGTGCCTACGACGAGCGCTCTGAGCCCAAGAGCATGAACTCGACGGTGGAACTGGAGAAAATAGAATCCCGAGGCGACTGTTTTCGACATCTCGAGGTGTCCCCCTGTCTTGGTTGAAAGGCGTGGTGTCAAAGAGTGACATCGCCTTCTTCTAGGCAGGGGTTACCGACGCTCAAAGGGTCAGTATTCTTATTTATTCTCTTGTAAGCATAGATCTGTTTTTCACCCTCGCTTTTTTCGTCGCAGGCGTATGCAAGAGCTGTGCGGAGCGACAGGATTCTGCATGACTTCATCCGGCGCTTGGGGTTCGTGCCATGGGTGACCGAACGTGTAACTGTTGCGCCGAGTTAGGCCGGCGACTTTGGGTTCGTGTCATAGGAGACCGAACATATGTGTAGCGCCGGATTAGGCCGGCGACTTTAAGTTTGTGCCATGGGAGACTGAACATACGTGTTGTGCCGGGTTAGGCCGGCGACTTTGAGTTCGTGTCATAGGGCGACCGAACATATGTGTTGCGCCAGGTTAGGCCGGCGAGTTTGAGTTTGTTCCATGGGCGACCAAATATACGTGTTGTGCCGGGGTAGGTCGGCGACTTTGAGTTCGTGCCATGGGTGACCGAACATATGTGTTGCACTGGATTAGGCCGGCGACTTTGAGTTCGTGCCATAGGGCGATCGAACATATGTGTTGCGCCGGGTTAGGCCAGCGACTTTGAGTTTGTGCCCCGTAGGGCGACCGAACATACCTGTGGCGGAGGGAGTAGCCTTGCTGCCTTTACCTGCGCCTTTACGCGACTTATGGCATGCCGGGTTAGGCCGACGATTTTATTCAAACCCCGTGTGCTTCATGCCATTGGCGACCGAATATGTATGGCTCAAAATTTGGCCGTTATAGGGTTTTGTTGGAATCGATCTAGGGTTTAAGAAAATAATTAATGCTTCGGGAAGCGGCGGAATTTTAAAAATTTTCTTTTTCGAGTAAAAACAGTTTGTACTAACCTAGACAAGTGCAAGTACATGTAATTAAAAACCAATATGAGCTATGAAGTTCACTAACCTTTCTTGAAGCTTGAACCTTGTAGAAGCTTTTGGAAAGTTGCAACGCTCGTCTCCCCTCGCAGCACGTCTCTCTTCCTTTCCTCGGCACCTCGAGCAACCACGAAAGTTTCTATCACTAAATCACTCGAAAAGAAGGAATCAGTGAGTGGGCACTTTTAAACACTACGACTTAAGAACGAGTCTTGAAGTCGCAGAGCTAAACACTAGGTCGAGTGAGGACCTAGGTGCCAAAACAAGAAAAATCGAAAATAAACTTAGAGAGAGAGAGAGAGGATTTTCGGCCAAAGTTCTAGAGAGAGAGTCTCTCAAATCTCTTAAACTTGGATGAATGAAATGTGAGGAAATGAGGCTCTTATTTATAGGAGAGGTCTCACCTTCAATAAGGAAGTTTCCTCTTCTATAGAATATCACATATTCATGAGCAATGAAATGTGAGGAAATGAGGCTCCTATTTATAGAAGCCTTGATTTGTTTCCAATTTTGTTCAAGGCCTTGCCTTGTCTCTCACTTGGCCGATTCCCACTTTCCTCTTGGAGGAAATTTGTTTCCTCTTTTTCTTTTGGCAAGTATCTAAATACATTTATGCACAAAATAAACTCTCCTATTTCTCTACAAGGGTAGGCGCCCAAGTCTCTCTAGAAGGAGCTTCTAGAAGCTTCTTCATTTGTTCATGACAACATGAGAAAGGCCCATTAAGAATTTTCAATAAAATTCTCATGAAATGAAATTAATTCACAAGGCCCAGTTAATCATATTATGGCCGAGTGACATTAAGTCATCAAATGAACTTGTCAAAATTTATTGACATCCATTTCATCCTTATGTCTCAAAAGACAAAAATACCCTTTCGACAATTTTCGTTCTTGTTTTGACTTAGCTTCCAGTTTAACTATTCCTATCGATGTGATTCGTGACAGTGACCTCATGGACCCAAATGAACAAAGCTTGAGCTAAACACTTGGACTCAAAAGTTCACAAACCTTTTCCAAGTTTAGCTTAATGCCAACTGACTCCACTAAAGAGCTGACACTGAAAATCTCTCGGTTCAAATGAATTTATTTTCTACTCAAGAATTCGACCTAATTATGATGAGCGGATCCACTGAATATTATCTATGTTTACCCTTCATGAATGTCATCAGCTAGTCGGGATTTACTAAATTACCATTTTACCCTTCTAGCTGTTATTTCCTCAACTCCTTTGTCGCTTGTGAATAAGTTAGAAACAATGTATTGACGAGGAGCTAACAAGTCACATTGTTTCATCCAAAAGAGTCAGGACTCAATTTGGACACTGGCCAGTTCATTTATTCACACTCCAAGGAACAAAGCATGAGGTGACATACATTGCATTTCAGCAATCTTGTACATGAATTCCATATCTATGAGAACTTCACAAAGTTACTCATGACAGACTCACAACTTAGTACTTCACCAATAGGCCTTGTTCGGAATCACATAGTGAGTCCGAACTTTGACTTTCTCAAATGAGAATACTAAGGTGTGAAATGGCATGTCTCATTTCAGGATTAAGGTAAGCATGATGCAATTCATACATAGTGACTTCGAGACATAAGAGGTTAAATGGTTTGTTCTTATATTGTCTCTAGAAGTGCACTGGTCAATTCAGTACCTTCGGAAGATACCTAGAAGAACTATAGAGTCTCCAACTCTCAATGCCTCATAACCAGACATCATAGATTCTTCTAACAATCATACTGAGGTCAATAGTCCTTTGACCCTAAGATTGCAAATATATCGTTTTAAGCAAACTACGAAGAGTTTGTTCATGCAAATCTACATTTGTCTCTTCGTAAGTTGTTTAGTTTGTTTATGGACTAAAAGACTATGGTTTTATCATAAAGCTTCAGACAAGGAAGATTGAATGAACGTTTCAACTTTTTATTAATGAATAAGCAATTACAAGCAAGAGTCTTCGTAAGACTATATGACATCAAATGTACATAAATAGACACTACTACTCTTCTTGTGGGCATCATTGACAACAGCCTCAAGTGCCGGAGACCCGACTGGCCGAGAGTCGGGCCCGGCCGACGGGCCTGACGCGCGCGCCGAAGGCCGGAGGTCGCCTGGACCGCGCGTGGAGGAACCACCCAGCCTGGAGATGGGCTGGGTCCTCGGGCTCGACGTGCACATAGGAAGGAGCGTCGCCGACCACGGGATGGGCCGGTCCGAGGGCAGTGACCCGGCCGACCGGCGACCAGCCGAGCGCTCGGGTAACATCCCGGGCTCCGAACGCTCCGGCGACTCGTCGAGCCATCGTGCAGCACCTACGGTGAGGGGACTTTCTTCCACTACGCAGGACGAAACGCGGACCTCAACTTTCCCGATAGGAGAATCAGTCGTGCGGGGCAACCTCGACTGCTCGGGTGTCGATGTCCCGAGCTTAATCTCCATCGTCAGCTTCAAGAGCCTTAGGAAACGCTACAGCATCCCGGATTCTGTGTCAATCCTCAGACCGTTGCCCGACGATCTCCCGTCTCGCCCTCGAGAGGGGTATGCCGCGGTCCACGAGGCGAGTCTTCGCGGGGGACTAAGGTTGCCTTTTCAGCCGGTTATCCAGGAGTTGTTAGCTCGACTGGGGGTTCACGCTTTACAGATGTCCCCGGCTTTCTACCGGCTGGTCGCGGCGTGCCATATGCTGCTTTATCGGGCGAAGAAGAGGGCCGTCACCGCCGACGACATCCAGGACCTCATGACGATACGAGGGGTGCCGGGGAAGCCGGGCTTCTACCTAGCGTTACACCGCAAGCGTTTCGTCATCGTCAGCAATGTCAACTCGAAGCATAGATATCCTTGGATATGGGTGTCCGAGTCAGCCTTCGGGGTCGCGCCTCTCTTCTTCGGTCTCGCGGCTGATTTCCCACCTGTGGGCGATATCGAGGATTCTGAGCTCCATGCGGTGATCAGGGCGATCCCGGAATCGAAACGGCAAGGGCCGCACTTCGAATCCCCAGACCTAATGGCAAGGACTGGGTGGTTCACGCCCGGAGACGACGCTCCTCCGTGCCCGAGCCTCGGCGCGGAGGCTACGGAGGACCCTGAATCATAGGCGGGGGGCTCGTCTGCCCCTCCCCCTTACGTGGGGGGTACCAACCACACATCTGCTTCCAGTTAGTGCACGTTCCGTTGTATTGTACTCTAACCTGTCATCTCTTAATCTTTTTCAGATACGATGACCCGGCGACACCGACCACGCACGCAGGCACCGAGGGTGGCGCCCGACGTTGAGGCCGTGACCGCGGCTCAACCACAAGCTGAGGCCCGCCATGGAGGGCTTCCAACGCGGGCGAGGGCCGAGGCGAACTCCTCGAATAAGCGACCGTCGTCGACGATCCTCCCCGGCTCGTCCTCCGGTCACAAGCGTGCCCATACGTCGGCGACGTCAGACGGCATGGAGTCGATGCTCTTGGCGGAGGCGGCGGAGCTGAGGGACCAATGCTCTCGAGGGATCCTTGACACCTCTCTACGGGATTTCAAGAGTCTCCTGACGGTGAGCGACCTTGAGCATTTCCAGAGCGGGATCGGCGACGCCCGAAAGGTACGATTTGCTTGTTTGCCTTATTTGTGATTATTGTGCTTATTTCGATCGCATGTACGTTGTTTGTTTCCACAGATGCTCGCGCGCCATGAACGGAGCGACCACATTCTCCTGGACTTGCTGCGTCGCATGCAGATCATGGAAAAAGACAAGGAGAACACGGCGGCCGCCCATGCCGCCGCTTTGGCGGGGGTCCGCACCGTTCAAGAGTTTCAGGCGCTTGAGGAGGAACTGAAACGAACTCGTGAGAAGGCGGCGGCTGAGAAGGCGTCTCGGGAGAAGGCTGAGCAGGCGGCTGATACTTTCTTAGGGGAGACAAGGAAACTCCAGGCGGCACTCTCGAGCCGAGACGAGGAGCTGAACATCGTCCATGCCCGACTGTCGGCGAGCGAGATCTCCCGGGTCAAGGCCGAGAGGGAAAGGGAAACCTTACGAGCGGAGGTGCAGACCCACGTCGAGGAGAAGGATGACGCCGTGCGATCCAAGACGGAGTTGGAGGAGGACTGGGATCTCTCGCTGGAAGTGGCTCGTTACGAGGTGGCCATGTGGGTCAAAGACGTGACCGCGGAGGAGAACGCGTCTCGAGGGATCACGTTTTCCTTCTTCGACGCCATGTTTCCTCCCCTGGAGGACGAGTTGCCAGAGGATGACCTGCCTCCCGAAGTCCCTACGGAGGCTGCCCAGTCGTCAAACTGTCGGTCCGGAGGAGAAACCGTTGGCAGGTCGGGCGCCCCTCGCCCTGAAGACAACGAAGAGCAGGTCGACTATGGCTCAGAGTAGCCAAGTTTTCTTTGGTTTTCTGCGCATTTGTTTAGCGCTCGCTTTACACTTTCTTTCGGATTTGTGTTATGCTTGACATGTGTCGTACTTTCGTACTTTTCTCGTCGGGTTTGTTTGTGCAACATCGTTTTACTTTGATGGAAGCTTTCTTTTTATTGTGCGCCTTATTTTCTCGACTTGCTATGCTTAGTGTAATCGATTTGCGCAATTTGACTAGTGCGTGTCTTACGAGCCCGGCTTACTATGCTTAGCGTAACCGGTTGGCACGGCTTACTGCCGCATTTGGCGGCGAAGTTTCCCGCGGACGCTGGCTAGACCAGTTTCATCTGGCGGGTACGATTTTTGGCCATCCATTCGTGACTCGCTGCCTATCGGCGTGCGCGAGCTGGGTGGCCGTCGTGCTCATCCTCCGGCGAGTACGCTACCTATCGGCGTGCGTATCGGGATGAGTTCGCAGTTCCCAGTGAGCGTGGTACTTGTTGGTACGCGTGTCACGTTTTGGGTTTTGACTGCCGGGATCGACAATCCGGTGCGCGGACGTGATCCATCGATGCCTTGCTGCCTATCGGTGTGCAAGGTGCATCGATGCGCGAGAGGGTCGCAGCGAAAGACGTGCGAGGCCGGAGGTCCGGTGCGCGGATCCAACTTGTCGACGTTTCGCTATCTCTCGGCGTACGGCCTCAACCCGTGCGAGAGCGTCGCACGAGGAGGGTACGAAGTCGGAGGTCCGGTGCGCGGATCCGATTTATGGGTGTTTTGTTACCGCTTGGTGCGTGAAAAGTGGAGTAGGCGGGCTTGTTACCCTCACCTTATCCTCCTTAGCCCCCCGAGTTTCTTGGGTGCTCGTAGAGGAGGCTAGAAACTAAGATACAATGTTTTGAAGTGAAATGTAATTCATTAAATTATTGAAATGGTTCAAAAATTACATCCCAGGCCGTTGGCCAAACTTGAAATTTTAAATTGTCTTTGCTAGAATTGAAAATTACATGAAAACAACAAAGCGAAAAGTGGACGAATGAACATCTACTGGTAATATTGCCGAAGGTGCTCCGCGTTCCACGGGTGTGTGAACACGAGTCCCTCCATGTTCTCGAGCTCATACGTGCCGTTGTGGATGGCTCGGCGCACACGGTACGGGCCTTCCCAGGTGGGGCCTAGAACTCCCGCACCTTGCACCTTGGTGTTTTGGAACACGCTTCGAAGGACGAGACTTCCGTCGGCAAACTTTCGCAGCTTGATCTTTGAGTTGTAATATTTCTCGACTTTCCTCTTTTGCGCAGCAAGTCGGGTGAGTGCGACCGACCTCCTTTCGTCTATGAGGTCTAACTCGAGCCTGATTGCGTCGTCGTTGGTGGCTTCTTCGTACTCCTCGATGCGCAAGGTTGGTAGCTTGCTCTCGACGGGAACCACGGCCTCGACGCCGAATGCGAGAGCAAAAGGGGTTTCGCCGGTCGTATTTCGAGCGGTGGTGCGGTACGCCCATAAGACCATGGGGAGCTAGCCGGCCCAAGCCCCTTTTCTTTCCTCCAGCTTCTTCTTCAAGTTCTCTTTGATTGTCTTGTTGACCACCTCGACTTGACCGTTGGCTTGAGGATGGCGAGGAGAGGAGAAAGTCTTGCTAATGCCCAGTTGTTCGCACATTTCTCGGAGGCGCGCGTTGTCGAATTGTTTCCCGTTGTCGATTACAATTGACGCGGGGATCCCGAAGCGGCAGATGATGTTTTTCCAAATGAAGCTCGTCGTGTTCGCCTCAGTGATCTTTGCTAGCGGCTCGGCCTCTACCCACTTTGTGAAGTAATCGATGGCCACGATTGCGTGCTTATATTGCCTTGGGGCCGTAGGTAGCTCACCAATGAGGTCGATTCCCCACTTCGTGAAAGGTCGTGGCACGATGATCGGACACAATGGGGCCGGTGCTTCACGCGGGATGTGGGCGAACCTTTGGCATTTATCACACTTTTTGGCCCACTCGTGGGAGTCCTTTTTCAAGGTCGGCCAAAAATATCCGAGTCTCAGTAGCTTCAATGCCAACGATTGCCCAGCGGCGTGGTTTCCGCACACCCCTTCGAGCACTTCGCGGAGCGCTTTTCTCGCCTCGACTTCGGTTAGGCAGCGGAGAAGGGGCATAGAGTAGCCTCTCTTGAACAGGTTATCCTCCCTCATTGTGTACTTCGGCGCCAAGCTTCTCAGCTTTCTGGCCTCTTCTTTGTCTTCGGGGACGACTCCTCGCCTAAGGAATTCCACGAGCGGAGTCATCCATGAGGGAGGCGGAGTCTCGTCAACTACCCCCACGTCGCCTCTCGAGACGTAAGGTCGGGTCAGTACCTCGATCGGGACGCTGCCTTCGCCCTCCTCGTCTATCCCAGACGCGAGGCGGGCCAGGGCGTCAGCGTCAATGTTCGCCTCTCGGGGAACTTGGACGATCTCGAACCACGACAGGGCCTCTAGGTTCTTTTGGGCCTTGGACAAGTATGCGATCATGTGTGGCTCCTTTGCGGCGTAGTCGCCCTTAACCTGGTTCACAATCAGTTGCGAGTCGCAGTGGATGCGCAGGTTTTGGGCGCCTAACTTGTTCGCTAGCTCCAAGCCAACGATCAGAGCCTCGTACTCTGCCTCGTTGTTGGAAGCCTTGAACTCGAACCGCAGGGCGTATCTCAGTTTTTCCCTATCGGGATTTGTGAGCACAACGCCGGCGCCAGCCCCCCGGGCGTTTGACGCGCCATCCACGTGCAAGTCCCAGACCGGCCCTATCGGGTCGTTGGTTCTCTTCTTCGACGACTCGCTGTGGTCGTCCTCCTTGTCTTCCGTGCTTTTACTACTCTCGTCGCCCTCGTTGGTTGGGGGCGCGCTTGTGAACTCGGCGATGAAGTCGGCGAGGGCCTGACCCTTAATGGCGGTTCTCGGTTGGAACTCGATCCCGTACTCGCCCAGCTCTTGGGACCATATCGCCATTCGAGAGGAGGTCCCTTTTTGAAGGGCCTTCTCGATGGGATGTCCCGAGCGGACCACAATGGGGTGCGCTTGGAAGTAGGGCCGGAGTTTTCTCGCGCTTATGACGAGGGCGAGGGACAGTCTCTCGATTTCCGGGTATCGGGTTTCGGCGTCGAGGAGCGCCTTGCTAACGTAGTAGACCGGCCATTGTACCCTGTCTTCCTCGCGTATGAGAACCACGCTCACGGCCCTGTCGGAAACCGCGAGGTAGAGGTACAAGGTTTTGCCATTCTTCGGCTTCGCGAGGAACGGGTGGGAGGTGAAATAGGCTTTCATATCGCGGAATGCTTCCTCGCACTCCTCCGTCCACACGAAACCGTCGGTCTTCTTTAGTGCCTTGAAGAACGGTTGGCACCTATCAGTGGCTTTGGAAACGAATCGCGTCAGGGCGACGATTCTTCCCGTCAAGCTTTGAACTTCTTTGACTTTTTGTGGCGACCTCATCTCTAAGATCGCCTTAATCTTCTCAGGATTGGCCTCGATCCCGCGGCGGCTCACCATGTAGCCCAGAAACTTTCCAGACTCGACCCCGAAAGCGCACTTGTTGGGGTTGAGCTTCATTTTGTATCGTCGCAGGATCGTGAACATTTTCCTAAGGTCTCGAACGTGGTCGTGGGCTTTGAGGCTTTTGACAAGCATGTCGTCCACGTAGACCTCCATAGTTTTGCCAATTTGATTGGCGAACATGCGGTTCACTAACCTTTGATACGTTGCTCCCGCGTTTTTTAGGCCAAAGGGCATGACCTTGTAACAGTAAAGTCTGCGGTTCGTAACAAAGGTGGTTTTGATCTGATCCGGCTCGGGCATGCGGATCTGGTTGTAGCCTGAATAGGCGTCCATGAAGCTCAGCAACTCGTGGCCCGCCGTGGCGTCCACGAGCTGCTCGATCCTCGGGAGAGGGAAGCTGTCTTTCGGGCAGACTTTGTTGAGATCTTTGTAGTCGATACAGATCCGCCACTTCCCGTTTCGCTTCTTGACCATCACCACATTGGACACCCACTTGGGGTGCTCCGCCTCCCTGATGAAGTTGGCGGCGAGAAGTTTGTCAACTTCTTCACCAATGGCTTGGTACCTCTCCCCGCTGAACGCCCGTCGCGGTTGAACGCGCTCGGCCACTCTCTTGTCGTCGTTGAGACGATGAACCATTATTTCGGGGTCAATTCCCGGCATGTCGGCGTGTGTCCACGCAAAGACATCTTTGTGCTCTCGGAGGAAAGCGGCGAGCTCGATTCGGGTCTCAGACGGGAGTTGGGCGCCTACCTTGACTACTTGGTCAGGCTTGGCGTCGTCCAACACGACGGGAACGAGGTCGTCCGGCGTCTCCACCTTTCGACGCTCGACATCGTGCCTTTGGTCTAGCTCTCCAAAGGTGCCTCCCTCCTCTAACTTGCACGGGAATTTGTCCCCGAGTTGGAAGACGGTGCTCACCATCTTTCCTTTCCCTTTTCCGTTCACGCCCTGGATGTAGCACATCCTCGCCATGGATTGGTCTCCCAGCATCACGGCGATTCCTTTCTCGGTCGGGAACTTCATCATCAGGTGGTACGTGGACGTTATGGTTTTCAACCGATTGAGAGTCGGGCGGCCGACGATGATGTTGTAAGCCGAGGGCTGATCCACCACTAGGAACGACACGATATGGGTAACCTCGAGCCCCCCCGGCGTACCGAAGGTAACCGGGAGGTCGATAGTTCCCTCTGTCATGACCCTCTCCCCGGAGAAGCCGAAGAGCGGGGTTGAGATTGGGGTCGGTCTCATCCCGGATAGCTTCATCCTGTCCAACGCCGACTTGAAGATTATGTCGGCGGAGCTCCCATTGTCGATCAGGATTCTCCGGACGAGGTTGTTGGCGACCGGGGCAGAGACGACTATCGCGTCGTTGTGTGGATGGAGTATTCGCGCCGCTTCTTGTCCGGTGAAGAACATGGATTCGAAGGGGGCCGGAGGAGGGACCTCGTACGTATGGTTGATGTAGTGTGCTATTTTCCCTTGGGAAACTTCGCGCACGTACTTCTTCCTTTGCGTAGCCGAGTCTCCGAACTCCGGGCCGCCCAAGATCGCGCCCACGACGTGAAGTTGCGAGCTCTCCGGTTCTTCGTTTGTCGCGCGGTCCGTGACAGTCACCGTCGCCGGACCTTTCTTTCCTTGCCGCGGGCGGCCTCCGTGCGCCGCGGCCGTCCTGATAGTTCTAAGGACGTATTCTTTCAGCTTTCCATCTTGAATCAGGGCCTCAATCTGACGCTTGAGTTGGTAGCATTCGGATGTCAGGTGCCCGTGATCCTGATGGTAGTCACAGTACTTGCTTTGATCCCTTTTGGCGGGATCCTTCGTGAGAGGGGTTGGACTTCCCAGCTTGTCACGGTGCAGAGCTAGGATTCGCTCCGGCGAAGTGTTCAGAGGAGTGAATGTCGAGAACTTTCGGAAGCTATCGACATGTGGTGGCCTTGGCCCGGGAAGGGAGCGGCCGTTAGGGGCCTGGCTTCCCTTATTCCTCCTCTTCCGAGGGTCGGGACGATCTTCATCTCGATCGTCGCGACGGTGACTCCCCTGTCCTCCTGACTTTCGGCCATCTCGGCCATCGAGATAGTCCTCGACTCCCATATATGTGCGGGCTCTCGCCATTAGCTCCGCCATGTCTCGCGGGACTTGGCCAACAATAGACTTGAGGAAGTCGCTCGTGCGGACTCCCTCAGTGAATGCCGTGATGGCGTCCCTTTCGTCGAACCCTTCGACCTTGTGAGACTCCTCGGTGAAGCGAGCGAGGTATTGTCTCAGCGTCTCGTCCCTTCCTTGTCGGATAAAGAGGAGGTGGGTCTTTGGTTTCTTTTGCGCCACGAGGGTGGCGAATCGGGCAAGGAACGCCTCTCGTAAGGCCCGGAAAGACGAGACGCTTCCCGGCCTCAAACTTCGGAACCACTCAAACCCCGACCCTGTGAGGGTCAGGCTGAAGGCTTGGCAGAGGGTGGCGTCCGTCTGCCCTTGCATCGTCATCCACGTCTCATAGTGTTGGACGTGGAAGTAGGGATCCGTACGTCCATCGTAGGGGGGAATGGACGGTAACTTGAAGTTTCCCACGCATGGTTGCACGAGGACTTGTGCGGCGAAGGGAGAGTATGATTCCTCGATCCCTCCATACGGCCTTTGCCTCCCTGACTCCCTCATTTCGATGATTTGATTTTGGAGGCTCTGAATCATCGTGACCATGTCAAGCCCGTTAGCGGGGCCGACCGTCGGGGCCACGGGAGTCACTGGTTGGCGTTCGTTGGACGCTTGGTCCATGACATTGGCCTGAGGCCGGCCGAGAGTTGCAGCGAGGAGCGCGTCCCTTCGAGAGTTTAGCCTTTGGCGGAGATCCTCCCCTCGGGAGTTTCTCTGCGCCGTCAAGCGCTCTCTAAGGTCCACGCTTGGCGCGGGATGAGGCGAGGTCGCCCTTGGTCGGACCGTCCGGCGGGCGCTTCGGCTATCGGCCCCATCATCTACCAGAGTCGCTCTCTCCTCGGCGAGGGGCCGTGTACGGCCGCCTCTTGAAACCGAGGGGGCGAGTCCCCGGGAATGTGACCGTGCCTGATGCCGTGCCAGGTGCGACGGCCCGGCCAAAGCATTGTTAGACCTCTCGGGCCGCGAAGGGGCAAGGCTGGGCGTTGCCTCATTGGTCCTCGACTCCCCCACATATTCGGGGTCGGAGTCGTCTTGGGCGGACCTATCTTCAATGTCATAGCCGAGGAGATCGGCTATGAGCGTACCGTCGACGCCGGGGCGGTCGAGGAGCTCCGCAAGCCGCCGGGCCGTGTCCTCTCGGAGCTCGGCCTCGGGGTCATTCATCGGGTCTTGGGGCTGGCTCTCGCTATCGCGAGGTTGCCCTTCAAGACGATGTGCGAGGCGTCGAAGGCCGTACCTCGAGCTCGTCGCTCGGGTACCCGCGGAGGTGGTGGGAATGTGACTCATCTCTCGAGAGTCATGAGAACAAAGGGAGAAAACTAGTAGAGGGAATGTGTCGTCAAGGTCGAGAGATCCCCTCCTTCTAGCGCCAAAATGTTGTCGCAGTTTTTCGGACAACGATTTAGGAGTCGCAGACGGTTAGACCCAAGGCCGGACCAAGTGGTCTCGTCTCGACTCGAGCGTGTCGGACTTGGTATCCCAAGTCGTCCCTTAGCTGTCTGTGGTATCTATCTCGTCCAGGCACCTGAAAAGCAAGCAGGAAAGGTGTGAACTACAAAGGGAAAACAGAGGGGTTGCCCCTGTTTACCTCTCTGACGCTCAACATTAGTAGGATATAGGTGGTTTGTAGAGAGTTTAGTGTTTAGAGGTCGAGACTTGAGAGAAACGAGCGAGGTACGAGTTCGACAGCGTTTCAGTACCCAAATTTGGATCAGTTGGGTCAAGGGAGAGACCCTCATATTTATAGGCGGCCAGAGAGGGTTTGGGGAATCCCTCGGCCGAGCGCCGGCCTTGGAGAGCCGGCCTTGGAGCGCCGGCCTTGGAGAGCCGGCCTTGGAGCGCCGGCCATGGAGAGCCGGCCTTGGAGCGCCGGCCTTGGAGCGCCGGCCCTGGAGAGCCGGCCTTGGAGCGCCGGCCATGGAGAGCCGGCCTTGGAGCGCCGGCCTTGGAGCACCGGCCTTGGAGCGCCGGCCTTGGAGCACCGGCCTTGGAGAGCCGGCCTTGGAGCACCGGCCATGGAGAGCCGGCCTTGGAGCGCCGGCCCTGGAGAGCCGGCCTTGGAGCGCCGGCCATGGAGCGCCGGCCCTGGAGAGCCGGCCTTGGAGAGCCGGCCATGGAGAGCCGGCCATGGAGAGCCGGCCTTGGAGAGCCGGCCATGGCGAGCGCCGGCCCCGGACGAGCGCCGGGCTTAGGACGGCCGCCAGCGTGGCCCTCGTCGATCTACCGGACCGAGACGGACCGGTAACAAATTTCATCGTACATCATCGTACGACATCATACGATGCATGGTTCTCATCGTATTTCACACTTAAATTTAAACCCTAACTTTCTAAATCCAATCCAAATCACCTCAAATCAACTAAAATAATATTAAGACTAAGTCCTAAACCCTATTCTAACTATATTCAATGACATTTAACAATGAAATTAGTTGAAAACTTACATTTTTAGATGATTTTTGAGCTCGGGATTTATGAGTTCCACCGCGTCCGGAGTTTGAAGCATCTCCATCGTACGCCATCGTCCTCTGTCGTACTATATCATACCGGCTCGTACAATATTGTATGCCGTCATACAAGATCGTAGGAATGCTTTTTTTTTAAATAGTTTTCGAGTGAAATAGAGAGAGAGAGAGAGAGAGAGAGAGAGAGAGAGAGGGAAGTGAGTTCAAATATTTGTTCACAGGGGAATTTTTGTCCGATTATGCCACTAGTACAAAAAAACATCATTGGGTGCGACTTTTTTCGCACCTAAAAGTCAAAAGTCGCACCCAATGATACCTTTAGGTGCGACTTTACGTGCGACTTTGTCGCACCCGAAAGTTCGCACCTAAAGGTGATGGGTTCGAAAAGTCGCACCCGATGGTCATGACTTTTAGGTGCGACTTTTAGGTGCGGTTTTCCGCACCCAAATTCGCACCCATAAGTCAGAAAAGATGTGCGAAAAAGTCTGCGGGAAGGCCATTGGGTGCGACTAGTCGCACCCATTGGCCTACCCGCCAAATTTTTGGGTGCGACTAGTCGCACCCGTTGGCCTACCCGCCAAATTTTGGGTGCGACTAGTCGAACCCAATAGCCTACCCGCCATTATGTGGCGGGGAATGTTGACCTTTGGGTGCGACTAGTCGCACCTTAAGGTCTACCCGCTCAATTTTCGGGTGCGGATAGTCGCACCCGATAGTTTTTTTTTAATTTTTTTTTTTTGTTTATTATGCTTATAAATTCTATGATTATAATCAAATAATACTGACTAAATAGTTTATTAATTAGAAAATTCATTAATTAATATTCATAATAATAATAAAAACTAAACATTTGTTGTTCGATTACAATAATTATTATAATGTACGACAAATAATTAAAAAAAATATTCATTCTTTTCCCTTTCCTTTTCCTCGGTTTGTAAACCACTCCTTGAATGTTTTACTCCCTCTTCCGCCAAATCTTCCTCCGGAACTGCTGCTACCTCCTCGTCCACTCCCGCTCGTACGCTCTCCCTGGTAATCTGCTGAAGCTGGCGGCGTCGTCTAAGCATCTGCCATTGAAACTGATGGCGGCGTTGTCTGAGGCGACAGGTGCATTTGAGGCGACGGCGTCGTCTGAGGCATCCGTGGCAACATGCCGGGCAACATCTGAGGCATCTGTGGCATCGTGCCGGACGACATGTGAGGCAAGGGCGAAAATTGATGCGTGAACGCGAACAGTTGTCGCTGCATCTCCTCCATCTGATGTTGTTGGGCTCGCCTCATCTCATCCATAGCGAGTTGTTGTGCCGCCACCTGAGCTTGGAGCTCGCCAACCTCTGGAACGCAGCGCCGCGACGAGCCTGAGCCTGACGACGAGCTTTCGTCCTGAGCCTGAGCAATAGCCCAAGATGATCTCGGGACCGCTGGACCTATTCCAACGTACCAATCTTGAGGGTTCCCGAGAATTTCTAGCATCGCGTGCTCCTCTGCGTCGTCCTGGTTAAAGACTACGCCTTGCTCTTCTGCTTGTCGCTGAAGATCCGCCAGTAGAGTAACTATCTGCGCCTTTACACATAAGAAAAATTATTAAAAATTAATTATTATGTAAGTAACGTAATTGTAATTATCACATATGACTTACATGTGCTCGTCTCGCCCAATCTGTCGTCCATTCACCTTTTCTATTATGGTGTTTTTGCTCCCACGTCGTTAACGCGGAGCCTAAAGTCCCATCATCCTTACTCTGCAATTGTTATGAAAATTTAAGTATTGAATTTATTTCAAATTAAGTATTTCAAAATTAGAATAACTTACGTTCAAATGACGATGAGCCAAGAAAGAAAGAGATCCTTGAGTCGACCTCGTCTTCTTCTTCTTTGAATTCTCCTTGTTGCGATTAGACTTTTTCTGCAAATAATTAATTTTGTCATTATTCAATCTGATAAAGATATTATGATTTATTACAATCATACATTACGTACCTTCCAATCGTCAGTTGCGAACTCGTCTACCACCGCCTCCCAATCCTCTTTCTTATATCCCGGTGGTGTTTCCGCCTTAGCGTTTTCTTTGCTCCCACAAAACTCCAACCTGAACTTCTCTGATAGCTTGGACTTCTGGTTGCGTCGCCTGATCTTGGCATTCCGAATGATAGCCTGATCAATCGTATTCTGAAAGCAATCCGCAGGCAGATCCTCGCCGGTGTCAGGATCCGTGTACACAAATCTGAACTCGGAATGAAGTGCGCTCAAAATAGAAGCCAATGTCTGGGGCGTCACTTCACTCCAATCACGAGTCGTAGGCGGGATATGTGCTTTCACCAAAGCACCGAGGCGGTTGTTAAATTGTCCAACCTTTTTATTTTCTTTCCTTATCTCTTGATAGAATGTTTGGTTTATTGGGTCCCACTTGACCACCTTCGCACTAGGTACACCCTGTGTTGCTCGCGCCGACGTCGAGCCGGTTGTTGGTCCCCTTGATTTCTTAGGACCTTGGGAATCAGGTTCCTGTGGCGGACCTTGAGAATCTGGTCTCTGTGGGGAATCTCCACCAGAACCTGAAGCAGTCGACATCCTATAAAATGAAAACAACATTTGTAAATTGACATCGTATAAAATAAAACAACATTTGTGAACATACATCACAAAACAAAAGGGAACAACATCATACAAAAATGTGGGTGACACCACGGATATATTATAAAACCTCACATATGGCGGAGGAAAACCGTGGTTACATAGATAGTTCTCATTCATCGTCATCACTACCTACATCAACATCAACATCTTCTCCCTCAAAAACGATGCATTCCTCATGATCATCATCGTCTTCCTCACCATCGTCAACGATATTTACTAGCTCAACATCTTCGATTTCATGTCGATGATGTTTGACAATTCTATTGTCAACGGAATCGAGGCTGAGGTGGTGGGGTCGACTTCAGGAACGTCCCAAATCCCTCGATGATTGCATTCCTGAACGATTTCCTAGTTACCACCTAAAACAAGATCTTTGATGTAAAAGACTTGTTTCTCCTGAATTGCGAGTATGTACGGCTCCTCTGTAAACCACTGTTTCGCGGTAAAAGCACTCGTTTCTCCAGTAGTCTTATCGTTGTGAACTAGTCGCCGAGAATCGTGCTTGTCACCGTACCATATACATTTGAATAATACAACACGACAGCCATACCTATAATTCAGCACCAAGACGTCTTCCATCCGACCGTAGTAAGTGAAATCATCCACAGGCACACATACACCGCTATTTTGAGTGACTCGTTGATTATCGCGACGATGAGTAATGAACTTCACGCCGTTAACAAAGCAGCATGGATATTGATAAGCGACTTGAAGGGAACCGATAGAAAGCGAGTAGATCTCGTCAGACACGTCAAAGCCACTAGCTTTCATTTCAAAAATCTGGTTATTACGAAACAAAGTATTGGTTAGCACTTGTGTGTTTATAAAAAAAACGGGTTATTGTGTTATTACCTTGTTCGCAAACCAATCTTTGAATCCCTTTCTATGCTCCGCTTCAATATCGCGAACTCCAGATTCGTTCAGGAAATCCAAATGCTCGCTGTTGTTTAAAACATTGCTTAAACAAAATACAACAATGAAATATCTTAGAGAAGCAAGTGGATCGATTACTTACACCAAATACGGATCCACTTCAGGACAGTTGGTATAGATGTACCACTCCGCTTTTTCTCTTTGTTCATCGTCTAATACTATCGCGTTCATCATCCCATAAGGCACACACATCTCGGATCGAAAAACGGAGAGATCTCGCACTTGAACTGTTGGAATTGATCTAGGGTTTGAGAAAATAATTAACGCTTCGTTAAGCGGCGGAATTTTAAAAATTTTCTTTTACAAGTAAAACAGTTTTTACTAACCTAGACAAGTGCAAGTACATGTAATTAAAAACCAATATGAGTTATGAAGTTTACTAACCTTTCTTGAAGCTTGAACCTTGTAGAAGCTTTTGGAAAGTTGCAACGCTCGTCTCCCCTCGCAGCACGTCTCTCTTTCTTTCCTCGGCACCTCGAGCAACCACGAAAGTTTCTATCACTAAATCACTCGAAAAGAAGGAATCAGTGAGTGGGCACTTTTAAACACTACGACTTAAGAACGAGTCTCGAAGTCGCAGAGCTAAACACTAGGTCGAGTGAGGACCTAGGTGCCAAGACAAGAAATAATCGAAAATAAACTAGAGAGAGAGAGAGGATTTTCGGCCAAGTTCTAGAGAGAGAGTCTCTCAAATCTCTTAAACTTGGATGAATGAAATGTGAGGAATGAGGCTCCTATGTATAGGAGGAGGATTACCTTCAAAAGGTAGTTTCCTCTTTTCCTATTGCCTTGCACGTCCAACATGCCTCATGAAGGCTTAGGATTTGTTTCCTCATTTGATTTCATCTTAGTTGGCCGAAAATGCACTTTCCTTCTTAAGGAAATTTGTTTCCCCTTTTTCTTTTGGCAAGTATCTTCATACATCAATGCACAAAATAAACTCTCTTTCCCACTATGGCACGAACGAAATTCAGCCTTATTTTCCTTGGGTTGGACGAAATTTGAGCCTCTAGAAGGAGCTTCTAGATGTTTCTTCATTTGTTCATGACAACATAAGAAAAGCCCATTAAGAATTTTCAAGTAAAATTCTATGAAATGAAATTAATCCTCAAGGCCCAATTACACTAATATGGCTGAGTAATATTTATTTCATTTGTCATCATATGACAATGTCAAAAAAATTTATTGACATTTTTTTCGTCCTATGTCAAAAAAGACAAAAATACCCTTTTAACAATTTTCGTAAAACTGTCTCGTTCTTGTTTTGACTTAGCTTTCAGTTTAACTATTCCTACTCGATGTGATTCGTGACAGTGACCTCATGGACCCAAATGAACAAAGCTTGAGCTAAACACTTGGACTCAAAAGTTCACAAACATTTTCCAAGTTTAGCTTAATGCCAACTGACTCCACTAAAGAGTTGACACTGAAAATCTCTCGGTTCAAATGAATTTATTTTCTACTCAAGAATTCACCTAATTATAATGAGCGGATCCACTGAATATTATCTATGTTTACCCTTCATGAATGTCATCAGCTAGTCGGGATTTACTAAATTGCCATTTTACCCTTCTAGCTGTTATTTCCTCAACTCCTTTGTCGCTTGTGAATAAGTTAGAAACAATGTATTGACGAGGAGCTAACAAGTCACATTGTTTCATCCAAAAGAGTCAGGACTCAATTTGGACACTGGCCAGTTCATTTATTCACACTCCAAGGAACAAAGCATGAGGTGACATACATTGCATTTCAGCAATCTTGTACATGAATTCCATATCTATGAGAACTTCACAAAGTTACTCATGACAGACTCACAACTTAGTACTTCACCAATAGGCCTTGTTCGGAATCACATAGTGAGTCCGAACTTTGACTTTCTCAAATGAGAATACTAAGGTGTGAAATGGCATGTCTCATTTCAGGATTAAGGTAAGCATGATGCAATTCATACATAGTGACTTCGAGACATAAGAGGTTAAACGGTTTGTTCTTATATTGTCTCTAGAAGTGCACTGGTCAATTCAGTACCTTCGGAAGATACCTAGAAGAACTATAGAGTCCCCAACTCTCAATGTCTCATAACCAGACATCATAGATTCTTCTAACAATCATACTGAGGTCAATAGTCCTTTGACCCTAAGATTGCGAATATATCGTTTTAAGCAAACTACGAAGAGTTTGTTCATGCAAATCTACATTTGTCTCTTCGTAAGTTGTTAAGTTTGTTTATGGACTAAAAGACTATGGTTTTATCATAAAGCTTCAAACAAAGAAAGATTGAATGAACGTTTCAACTTTATTAATGAATAGATAGGCAATTACAAGCAAGAGTCTTCATGAGACTTTATTACATCAAATGTACAAAATAAAGACTACAACTCTTCTTGTGGGCACCATTGACAACATGAACTTCATCAACTACTTTCTTATCTTCAACATACCTTGCAATGAACGTTAGAGCTTCTTCTACAACATAAGCTTCTGCAATAGAGCCTTCTGGTCTAGCTCTATTTTTGACAAAATGTTTTAACGTCCCAAGGTATCTCTCAAAAGGGTACATCCACCGCATATGCACCGGGCCGTCGTGCAACGCTTCCTCTGGTAGATGCATCGCCACGTGAACCATGATCGTGAAAAAAGCAGGTGGAAATATCATCTCAAGCTTACATAAGATCTCGACGATAGACTCTTGTGCTCTTTCAAGACCTTCGACTCTTAATGTTCTCTAACTTATCAACTTGAAAAAGTTGCAAAGCTCAGTGATCGTATCATGTATTGGTTGTGGCACAAAAGGACGAATACCATTAGCCAACAATCTTTGCAAGATCACATGGCAATCATGTGACTTCAAACCTGTGAGCTTCCCATCAATTGTCACATTTTTTTTAAATTCCCAGCGAGACCATCGGGAAATTTGACAGATTTTAAGTACTCTGTAAATCGCTGTCTCTGCTTAAGGGTCAAAACGTACGACGCTCGCGGTTTGTAATACCCACCCCCATTTGGTTCCAAGTGCAAAGCGGTCTTGATGCCCAAGTCCATCAAGTCAAGCCTCGCCTTCTCGGTGTCATAGTTCTTCTTTTCCAAGCTGAGCATCGTCCCGAGAAGATTCTCACACACGTTCTTCTCTACGTGCATCACGTCCATGTTGTGTTTCAACTGCGACTCAGACCAGTACGGCAACTCGTAAAAGATGCTTTTCTTGGTCCAATTCAGTTCGCACTCAGCTCGCTTTCGTTTTTTGCCTACAGAGGCAGCGTGTTTGCCAATAGTCGTGCAAGAAACACCAGCCAACTGAGCGAGTATGTCTTGCGAAGTCAACTTCTCGGGTTTATTTCGTTTCTCGTGCTTATCTTTGTAGTGATCGTTGCTTTTCCTCAATCGGTGATGCCTTTTTAAGAACCGACGATGGTCGTAATAGACGATCTTGTTTCTGACTTTTAGGGACGGCGTGTCAAAGTTGCACGTAGGGCAAGCGAGATACCCCTGGCCGCTCCATCCCGATAAATACGATCTAGCCGGAATATCGTTTATCGTCCAAAGTAACACGGCACGCAACCGAAACACTTCATCTTTGGCTCCTCACGAACGCGGACTCCATTCTCCCACAGTTCTTTCAGCTCTTCAACCATAGGCTGCAAAAAAATGTCCATATCTTTTCCTGGTGAATGAGGCCCCGGGATCAGAAGCATGAGCATCAAGTACTCTTTCTTCATGCACAACCAAGGCGGCAAGTTGTACGCCGTAAATACTACAGGCCACATGCTGTATGATAGGTTCATATCCCCAAACGGGTTGAATCCATCCGCAGCTAGCCCAAGCCGCACGTTCCGAGGCTCTGCAGCAAAACCTGGGTATCTCTCGTCCAAATTCTTCCACGCTGTACCATCCGCAGGATGTTGTAGAACGCCACCTTCCCTTACGCGATCTCTTTCGTGCCACTGCATATGAAGCGCCGTGTGTCGAGATGCGTACAGTCGCTTCAATCGATCTTTCAAGGGAAAATATCGCAATATCTTTTGCGGTATCTTCTTACCAGTTGGCTTCCATCTACTCTCGTTACATATCGGGCACACGTCGACGTTCGCGAGATGTTTTCGGAATAGGACACAGTCACTAATGCACGCGTCGATCATCTCGTATCCCATGCCGAAACTTCTTCAGCTTTGCTTTTGCCTCGTAGTGCTTCTCCGGTATTCGATTACCAGTTGGATGAGACTTCCTCAAAAGCTGCAGCAGTTCTGTGAACGACTTGTTCGTCCAATGGTTTGTGACTTTAAGGTGCATCAACTGAACCAAGAATGACAACGACGAAAACTCCTTGCATCCCGGGTACAATTCCGCTTCCAACTCAGCGAACAAGTCTTCCACTTGCTCCTCCGCACGCACATTGCTCGGAGCCGGCTCCGTAACACCATCGAAATCCTCGTGATCTCTTATATCCTCCACAGCAGCATGTATTCCTCCTACTCCTCTCTAGGCTGTTTCTCCGATGGGGACTTCTTCAAGATGACCGACGGAACGCACGACCTCGCCATGATGATACCATTCTGTGTAGCCCGGGGTAAACCCTTTATTTAGCAGATGATGCCTTACAACCCCAATGTCGTGCCATCTCACGTTGTTGCAAGGCTTGCAAGGACATCGATATTCGTAATTATCGTTCGGAAATCTTCTTGCAGCGCGGATAAATTCATTAACTCCGATTTTATACTGCAAGGACAACCGATTGTTCTCGGTGATCCAATCTCTACTTGGATTGGACATTGATTTCGCTAAACGAAAGGGAAAAAGAACAATTATTAAGAGTTGTTGCTAAATGACGAAGACGAATGAAGTCGATTACTTATTGCTACGTGACGAAGATCAATGAATGAAGATGAGATTATGAATTTTATATTATTTGAAGTCGAATTGAAAAAATTAGGGTTTTGAGAATAATAGACTGGAAACTCAATCTAAATTTCGGCAGAGTTTCCCCTATAATACTAACAAACCAAAAACCTGCAAACTCATTTAAAAAAATATACAAATCATCCAAAACTATCCTAATAATCAACTAAACCCTAAACAGAACCTCTGTGGCTCGTTTACAACAAAAATACAATAATCTCAACTCATTTATAAAAAAAATGTGTGAAATAAAACTAAATTATACAATAACATAACTAATTTTAATTTCATGATTAACAATTTAACACATATCATTAAACTAATTACAATTTCAATTTGACAATTTCAATTAACCTAAACTAATCAAAACTAAACCTAAACATATTATTAAACTAATTACAATTTCAATTTGACAATTTCAATTAACCTAAACTAATCAAAACTAAACAACCTAAACATATTATTAAACTAGTTACACTTTCAATTTGACAATTTCAATTGACCTAAACTAATCAAAACTAAACAACCTAAACATGTAAATATTAAACTAAACAACCTAAAACTAATTAGAACAAATTTAAATTAATAAATTAATTACAAATCAATTATAAACTAATTTCAACTAACTAACTAATTCATTACAAATCAATTATAAACTAACTAACTAATTATAAACTAAACTTCTAATCAAAATACTAATAAAATTATGAAAAATACCGGTCGTCGGAGGGGCTGGTCGCACGGAGGGGCTGCAGCGGAGGCTCGGTGCTGGTCATGGAGGGGCTGGTCGTCGGAGGGGCTGCAGCGGGGCTGGCCGGCTCGGTGCTGGTCGTGGAGGGGCGGCTGGTCACAAATCAAAAAAACGAATCAAAAAATCATCAATTTAATCTCAGAATTTAATCACAAAGCCTCAGAATCAAAAAATCAATTTTACCTTGATTGATTTTCCCGGCGATCTCCTCTTGGTCCGGCGTCTCGGTGGCTCACGGCGGCGGCGTCTCGGAAGCTGAGAGTGAGAGGGTAGTGGTGGCGGTCGGAGGCTGAGAGAGAGAGCGTAGTGGTGGCGGTCGGAGGCTGAGAGAGAGAGCGTAGTGGTGGCGGCGTCTCGGTGGCTCACGACGTTTCGGTGGCTCACGGCGGCGGCGTCTCGGAGGCTGAGAGAGAGAGGGTAGTCGTGGCGGTCGGAGGCTGAGAGAGAGAGCGTAGTGGTGGCGGTCGGAGGCTGAGAGAGAGTGGTAGTGGTGGCGGTCGGAGTGGTGGCGGCGACGGGGGTCGGAGAAACTGCAGGAGAGAAATCGGAGAGAGAGTAAGTTTTTTTTGGGTGTTTGGATCGGATAGAATGAAAACCGAGCTGCTGCTTAATTTATATAGACATTTGAATTTGGGTGCGACTTTGTCGCACCCAATGACTTGTGTCAGTGCTTTCGGGTGCGACAAAGTCGCACCCAATGACATTTGTAAAAAAAAGGGGGGAAGTTTGGCCGCGGATAAATTTAGATCATTTAGGTGCGACTTAGTCGCACCTAATATTTTGGAGAAAGTATTGGGTGCGAAAAGTCGCACCCAAAAGTCATCCGCACCGGAAAACTGTATTTGTAGTAGTGTGCTACAAAAGTTCATTTTCGGATATTTATCAAAATTAAGGTCTAATCTTGATATTAATTCAATTATTAAGTCCAATTAATTAAATTTCTTTAACAAAAACTAAAATATATCCTATTATCCAAAAAAATAACTTTAAAAAATATAATTTTTTTATGGATAAAGAGTACCGAAATATCCAATTTCGTTAACCATCACAACGAAATTTCCATTTTCGTGAGTAGTGTCGGAAGAAAATTTTATTTTTATTCTTCTGTTTCATGTGCCCAAGATTATGCCTTATTTTATCTGCCCTCTCAAGTAGCGAAGAAATATCGACTTGATAAAAACTAAACCTTCTGTATACTGATTTGCTAGGCTTTTTAGAGTACTCAGGCTGTGTGTTCGATCTCTGAATGGTTACATTCACTTCATTGTTTATGTAAAAAATTAAACAGTTTCAATAAATGTAAACTACTATTTCAATAGTTGGAAGTTATTTTTATAAAATTATTGTCACAATTTTGATAAACTAGTCACTATTTTTTAAAATTCTCATGCCATGAAAAATAAAATGTCAACCTACACCGAACAGATTATTGAGAATATTCATGTTTCTATATGATTTATGGACATTTTAAACATGATGCAGGTATAACGAGTATTTTCATAATTTGGAAAACTAGTCTATTTTTTTTTTTTCTTAAATTCTCATACCGTGAAAAAAAGAATACCAAGCTAAACCGAAAGTATTATTGAGAATATTCCTCTTTCTAGAAGTTTTATCGACATTTTAAACATGGTTAAAAACTTACCTAACCAAACATACAATTATATAGACTATCCCCACCTACTTCTTTGTTTTCATTCCAGCATTTCCATCTCGACCTTACGTGACAGTTGTGATCAGAAAAGATATGCATATACGTATAGGCCCTACTTTCTATGTCATATATCATCACGCGATATTAAGTAATACATATTATAACCGTAGAAGTAAGCCAGCCTGGATAGGAGATTTCCCAAGTCTCGCCATCCATAAAAATAACGAGTTGTTAAAGACTATTATATCCTTATAACCCACATTTTCAAAATAATGGAATAAAAAAATGCAATTAATCAATATTAAAATAACTAATTTACATCTCCATTTTTTGTATTAAATCTCTCTCTCTCTCTCTCTCTCTCTCTCTCTCTCTCTATATATATATATATATATATATATTCTTATTCGAATCATCATATTAAAAAATAATTATAATTTTGTACCCTATTTTAAATAATGAATAATTTTTGTCGTCTAATAATACGACGCAAAGAGACACATATCACATAGATTTTGTATATCATATTTAAAGAAATAAGCCGTCGACAAAAAAATCTTATGAAAACTAAATAAAATATTATATACTAGAAAATTAGAAGGAAAAAAAACGTGAATAGTATGGACATGAGCATTAAAATAGTGTTTAAATTTAAAACTACATAAACGGTTGTAGATTCTTCATTTAAATGGAAGGAAATACTTTATTTTCTAAATCAAAATATAACTTTCAATTATCCTTTTAAATAAAGCATGATTTAGACCGGAACCTAAGGTTGCACATAGGCTGGTATCGTCAAATGCCTGAGATCCGCGACCTTTGCAAATAAACGGAAGTCGTTTTCTTCTTGTACCCTGTGAGAGAAAACGAACGAAAACTAGAGGGACACGGAAGGTTTTCCTTTTTCGCGTACTCTGACGCTCAACATTAGTATTAGTGTAATGTGGGCATTATGGAGCAAACTTCATCTTAGCTCGTAAGCGTTAGAGTAGTTTGAGAGAGAGAGAGAGTATGGGCTTTCTTAGGTAATGAATGACTTAACGAATGAGAAGAGTAAGCCCATACTTATAGGCATATCGGCTGAGGGCGTGTGTGGCCCAATTTTTAAGGTACCCAGCGGGGGACTCGCGAAGAGGGCTCGCACAGGGTCTTTGAACCTCGTTAGGTGTGGCGATACTAGGGAGAGAGGCCGCCAATATGCGGGTGTGGCCCTTTTGTTGGATGGAGGGGCCCTTGGCTGCTAGGCAAGCACATGTGGTCGTGGCCTTTTCCCGACCCGCAAAGCCTCCCTTGACAAGATGGGCCTTGCTTTGAGCTCGCATGGACTGCCCCTTGGGCTGGGCCTTGCCTGTGGCTTGCGAGGCATGCCTCGATAGGCTGGGCCTCGCATGGAGGTCACGGGGCCTGACTGGGTTTACTCGGTCCTACTCACTTGTAGGCAAGGCCTCTCCCAGCCCCGTCCGAACTTGGCCGTACAATGTTTCACGGCATGGCGAGGAACGATTTCATTCCTCATATTTTGAAACCTTTTTAAATTTTTCAAGGATCAATTTTGATCGTATAACATTCACCCTCCAACTTCATAGGATTCTTTGTTTACCGTGAAGCGTTCTTGAGAAAAATTTGTTGATACTTTGAGTAGGAAATCTCGACGGTTTTCTAGTGACTCTTCGAATGTTCTTTCTTTTTACCTTCTTCTTTTTTTTTGTGGCGGGGGCCTTTTAAGGAACCTACCTTCTTTTTTCATTCTTTCTTTTTTGCCCCCCAGCCCCCCCCCCCCCCCCCCCCCCCCCCCCCCCCCCCCCTCTTTGTGCTCTCTCATTCCTTGCGGCGCTTCCGACATCATGGATTTCGACCACGTGTTCGATGGTGGGTCTGAAATCTCATATTCTGAGCCTAGAAGGTCTCTGTCATACAATAGTTTTCAATTTAGTGTGGATGTATCGGCGGCGGGTCTTCCCCATCCCCCTTTCGGGGAATCCTACGATATCGAGGAACCATGGAGGAGGTAAGTCTATGCCCGTGATTATAGACCATTATTTCTATAGTCCTACGAATCCAATTTCTTCGGATGCAGCAACAGACTTGACATTAGTCTCGAAGCCGATTGTGATAGGGCTTCCTTGGGGAAGCATCAAAGGAAAGAATCGAGGTTATGAGCATGGTCACGTCGTCTATGGATGCTCTAAGGACCAAGTACTTCATTCCTCCCTCGGTCGATCTGCAGATACCAGATCGAGACAAGCTCTCAACGAAACGTTCTTCATTCTCTATAATATTGCATTGTATGTTTATTTATATCAAAAGTTATATAAACTCACTAGAAGGATTGGTTGGAGTTCAAGTTTAGAACAGACTGTCTATCAAAAGGTTCAGATATAGACGAAGCTTTCGTGCGGAAAACGTTCGAATTAATATGGACTGATTGAATCCCCACCAATAAATAGAACGAACGCCACAAGAATTTCGAGCACAAATTCTTGATAAATTCTAGAGCACAATTTCATATATTTATGTCTATACATTTGAGCTTACAATAATATATATAAAGAATAGAAACTTCTCTAAAAAAATACACTACTACAAAACTGGTATCTTACAAAGCTTAAAAACAGTTGTAAAATGATTCTACAACGCTTAATAAGCCTTGTAGAATTCAGCGTTGTAGAAGCTTCTACAATGCTTAAATATCCGTTGTAGAAGCTTGGCTTCTAGAACGCTTACGCATCTAGTTTAGAAGCTTCTACAACGGTATGGTTCCACTGTATAAGTTTCAAAAATTCCAAACTTTCTAGCTACGGCGAGGTATTCTACAACCGATATTTTACCCATTGTAGAAATTGCACACCGCAGCAAGAATTATACATCGCCGCTGTAAATTATTTCTGCTTCCTGGGTTAATCCTAGCGGCGGCAATGTATATTTTTTGCCGCGGCGAGGTATTCTACAATGTATATTTTATCCGTTGTGGAACTTGCTCCCCGCGGTGACGTCCAGTGAAATCTCGCTAGGGCGACGCATAAATCTCGTCGCGACGCTATTATCATGCCGATGCGAGAAAACAACTTCGCCGTGGCAAATTTTTCTTTTTGAAAGTGGTTGGTCTCGGTAACATTCTCGCCGTGGCGATAGAATCATGCCGCGACAAGAATTACGAGTTGCTGCGGCGAGATTTACTAGAATTTTGAACCTGAATTTAGTTTTAAACGGTACTAAAACCCGTTGTAAAATCTGGTTATTGAAAATAAACTTCAAATCCAAAAGCAAATTTATATATTTTCAAAATATTCAAAAGCAAGTATCAACATCAAAAACCAATCCAAAATTAAAAAAAAAAAACTAACTAATCATCGCATTCAATAAACGTTTGTATGTAAGTTACACATTTTTCTCGTACTCTCTCTAAATCCTCATTGTATAGGATTTCTCAGTTTATAATTTTCCTACACCTTCTACAACTATATCACACATATAAGATAGCACAAAATACCCGTATTCCATGTTTCCGGATTGTCTCGGAGTGTTGCAAGTATTGATGTAGGTTGATTGACCGTTACTTTGGGCATCTTGATGCTCGAGCTTGAAATCCACAAAAACCATATAACACGAAAACCATAAGAAAAAAAACACTAGAATGATTTATAATAAAGATAGTTCAAGAAAATGAAATATTACCTTTTTATCAATCGAGTTAAATCAGTTGGGATTTTATTTCTCGACGAGTCAAAGAACATAGCGCTATCTCTACAAAAAGTCAAGGATGCAATGCTCATTTTTATTGTACGGCATCAAAGTTAGTTGACCACTTTGCATTGTCGTACCGTGTTTCCAATACCCTTGACTCGTTTGGACAAATAATCATCGTCGTTGTTGTTTATAATGTGAGAACTTAAGCCTGGATCTACAAAACAATAGTCTTGACTGTTCTTCCCTTTTTCTAGCCTTGAGCGTAGATAACTATGACAAACAAGTATTAAATTGATAAAACACTAAATATTGAATATTGATATTAAAAAAAAACGTATAAAGGAAACACGTAAACCGTTATGCACCCCGCGTCGATTTCCTCGTATTGTAAAAAATCGGGAACATCATCAAATAAGTAACCATAACACGAATAATAAAATAAAATAATAAAGTAATGAAAATTACAAGCTAGAGGTTCCTACACATGCAAAAAAATTACGTCCAAATTTGTTGATCAGTTCATTGACCTTTTCACATTAGATGTTTGGAATGTCCTCATCAAAAAGTAAATATAATAATAACATGATTACTTCAGTTTTAAACTTACGGGTAAAGTATAAATTTGCAGAATTCTTAAATGTTAAGGTACAAATTTATATAAGTAAAAAGTGAAGGTATAAATTTTAATAAAAAGTGGGGTTATTTATTCGTAGTTGACTCTGTTAGCATAATATTAGTTTGAAAAAACATTGCAAGTTGTTCTAAACATTTTGCAAGAAGTTGTTCAGAATACCGTGTCACTTAAGTCATGTGTCCTTCTCGCGCAAATAGAACTCGAAATATTTTGTTTTCATTTCAAATATGTAATTGATTCGGGGAAGATATTGTTGCTTACCCAATTAAAAATCACATAGGATTGGGTTAGGCATTGTTTGGATTTTAGTCTCAAGCCGAGTTATTCTTGGACCAATCTCTTGTTGGAATTGATCCAGGGTTTAAGAAAAAGTTTAACGCTTCGGTAAGCGGCGGAATTTTAAAAAAATTTATTTTACAAGTAAAACAGTTTTTACTAACCTAGACAAAGAGCAAGCACATGTAAATAAAAACTAATATAAGATTTAAAGATTACTAACCTTCTTAGAAGCTTGAACGGTGAGAAGCTTTCGGAAAAGGTTGCAACGTTCGCCTCCCTCGCAGCACGTTTCTCTTCCTTTCCTGGTTAACTCGAGCAACCACGAAAGTTTCTATCACTAAATCACTAAAGATAAAAAGGAATTAGTGTGTGGGCACTTTTAAACACTACGACTTAAGAACGAGTCTTGAAGTCGCAGAGTTAAACACTAGGTCAAATGAGGACCTAGGTGCCAAAATAATAAAAACGAAATTGAATAGAGAGAAAGAGAGGAGAGGGGCGGCCAAGTCTAGAGAGAGAACCTCTCAATCTCTAAAACTTTGGATGATTGAAATGAGGAGAATAAGGCTCCTATTTATAGGAGAGGTCTTTGCATTCAATAAGGTAATTTCCTCTTCTATAGAATATCACATATTCATGAGCAACATAGCCTTATTACCTCTTTCATTTGGGCGGCCAAGGCAGCCTTCTAGAAGGCTTGGATTTGTTTCCTTTTTTGTTCCTTGCCTTGCCTTTGACTCACTTGGCCGAAATTCCTATTGCCATGCATAGGAAATTTGTTTCCTCTTTTTCTTTTGGCAAGTATCTTGATACATTTATGCACAAAATATTCTCTCTTTCTCTTGGGTAGTAGGCGCCCAACATATCTCTAGAATGAGCTTCTAGAAGCTTCTTCATTTGTTCATGACAACATGAGAAAGGCCCATTAAGAATTTTCAATAAAATTCTTATGAAATGAAATTAATCCACAAGGCCCAATAAATCTAATTTTGGCCCAGTGATGCATGTCATCAAATGACCATGTCAAAAAATTTATTGACATTCATTTCATCCTATGTCTCAAAAGACAAAAATACCCTTTTGACAATTTTCGTTCTTGTTTTGACTTAGCTTCCAGTTTAACTATTCCTACTCGATGTGATTCGTGACAGTGACCTCATGGATCCAAATGAACAAAGTTTGAGCTAAACACTTGGACTCAAAAGTTCACAAAACTTTTTCCAAGTTTAGCTTAATGTCAACTGACTCCACTAAAGAGTTGACACTGAAATTCTCTCAGTTCAAATGAATTTATTTTCTACTCAAGAATTCAACCAAATTATGCTGAACGGATCCACTGAATATTATCTATGTTTACCCTTCATGAATATCATCCGCTAGTCGGGATTTACAATATTACCATTTTACCCTTCTAGCTGTTATTTCCTCAACTCTTTTGTCGCTTGTGAATAAGTCAGAAACAATGTATTGACGAGGAGCTAACAAGTCACATTGTTTCATCCAAAAGAGTCAGGACTCAATTTGGACACTGGTCAGTTCATTTATTCACAATCCAAGGAACAAAGCATGAGGTGATATACATTGCATTTCAGCAATCTTGTACATAAATTCCATATCTATGAGAACTTCACAAAGTTACTCATGACATTCTCACTGTTAGGAATATTACCCACTTGAAGATAATGAATAAATGATTACTAAATTCGATAATAAGATTACTTTATTAGCATTATATGATTAGTGGGTTGAGTTCTAAACAATTAGAATCAATAACAACTATCTTCCATTGCCTCCGTATCTAACTGAGTCACGTGCTGGGCACCTGAGTTCGGGCGGTGTGCTAAAACATGGTCGATGACTGATATACGCCTGGAAAGCTATATCTAAAGTCATATATGTGGAACACATAGGTGAAGGCTGATCACTATGTGGGAGCATTCTACACTTGTGGTAAGTGTACGACCTGGACAGGTCTTGGTGTTGATGTGTCGTTTAAGGACCGTTACGACACACTAACCGAGGCCACTATGATGGTCACAGTGAGACTTGATCTAAATCCTGAAGTGATCATGGACACTGGGTTATGTTACTAAGCTCTTTGACTCATTCGCTAAAAGGCTATTCATGCTAATCACAGCTTATGTCTTGGGAGTTTTCTCAGAGCATGATTCGAGTGGGAAGTGATTTACAGATACAGAATCCAGCCTTCCTGAAAGAAGGTTAATGTTCACTCTCCTAAGGGTTGATTCCAGAACCGATAGATTGCTAGCACTTTCGAAGTAAGGAACGTTCGAAAGAATCTTTCGCTGGGGAAGCAACAATGCTTAGGGCTGATATGTATCAATAAAAGTATAACGGAAAAATTGACTTCTCTTGACACGGGTTGAACCTGGAGGATCTTGATCATGAACTGACTATATCAGTGGACACTCGTCACGATAAGTAAATATAATTCTAGTATAAAGGAGAGTTCAGTCTTGGCTTACAAGGTGGAGTATTTGACCAAGATTAGACGAATCGATGGACAAAAGAGAAAGGACTATTTCGTCTTTTTCATCGGATTTGTTAAGATTCTATTACTAGGTCCATAGTCCCCGATTCGGCTCTGATAAAGGCGGATAAGAACTTTCGTATAATAATGTTTATCATTATTAATCTCACGTGCTGTAATTGTGATTGACAACATTAATTCTGGAAAACGGGTATTCGCAGAATTAAATAAATATTTATGGTAGAATTGTTTATTTATTGTTTGATCAAGTAAATAAAGAATTATTAATTATTTGTTTATTGTTGGACCAAGTAAATAAATGATTAATTTGGTTTTAAGCAATTGGGCCTTGCACACATGGAAAATTCGAATTTGGCTATTTGGCACTAGGGTTTCCACAAATCTCCTTGGCCGTGTGCCATCAAATTCGAAAATAAATAATTGGTATTTACCAATATTTTCTCTTTAGTTGTTTAAATAAAGGAGCGAGTGTTGGAATCGATCTAGGGTTTAAGAAAATAATTAACGCTTCGGTAAGCGGCGGAATTTTAAAAATTTTCTTTTAAAAGTAAAACCAGTTTTTACTAACCTAGACAAAAGAGCAAGTACACGTAATTAAAAACTATTATGAGCTAAGAAGTTTACTAACCTTTCTTGAAGCTTGATTTTTGAGAAGCTCTTAGAAAGTTGCAACGCTCGTCTCCCCTCGCAGCACGTCCCTCTTTCTTTCCTCGGAACCTCGAGCAACCACGAAAGTTTCTATCACTAAATCACTCGAGAGAAAAGGAATTAGTGAGTGGGCACTTTTAAACACTACGACTTAAGAACGAGTCTTCAAGTCGCAGAGCTAAACACTAGGTCGAATGAGGACGTAGGTGCCACAACAAAAAATCGAAAATATTTATTGACAAGGCCCAATAATCAAGTCATGGCCGAGTGACATTAGGTCATCAAATGAACTTGTCAAAAAATTTATTGACATTCATTTCATCCTATGTCTCAAAAGACAAAAATACCCTTTCGACAATTTTCGCTATTGTTTTGACTTAGCTTCCAGTTTAACTATTCCTAATCGATGTGATTCGTGACAGTGACCTCATGGACCCAACTGAACAAAGCTTGAGCTAAACACTTGGACTCAAAAGTTCACAAACCTTTTCCAAGTTTAGCTTAATGCCAACTGACTCCACTAAAGAGTTGACACTGAAAATCTCTCGGTTCAAATGATTTTATTTTCTACTCAAGAATTCAACCTAATTATGATGAGCGGATCCACTGAATATTATCTATGTTTACCCTTCATGAATGTCATCAGCTAGTCGGGATTTACTAAATTACCATTTTACCCTTCTAGCTGTTATTTCCTCAACTCCTTTGTCGCTTGTGAATAAGTTAGAAACAATGTATTGACGAGGAGCTAACAAGTCACATTGTTTCATCCAAAAGAGTCAGGACTCAATTTGGATACTGGCCAGTTCATTTATTCACACTCCAAGGAACAAAGCATGAGGTGACATACATTGCATTTCAGCAATCTTGTACATGAATTCCATATCTATGAGAACTTCACAAAGTTACTCATGACATTCTCACAACTTAGTACTTCACCAATAGGCCCTGTTCAGAATCACATAGTGAGTCCGAACTCTGACTTTCTCAAATGAGAATACGTAAGCTGTGAAATGGCATGTCTCATTTCAGGATTAAGGTAAGCATGATGCAATTCATACATAGTGACTTCGAGACATAAGAGGTTAAATGGTTTGTTCTTATCTTGTCTCTAGAAGTGCACTGGTCAATTAAGTACCTTTGGAAGATACCTAGAAGAACTATAGAGTCTCCAACTCTCAATGCCTCATAACCAGACATCATATATTCTTCTAACAATCGTACTGAGGTCAATAGTCCTTTGACCCTAAGATTGCGAATATATCATTTTAAGCAAAAGGATGTGAGTGATCAAACCAATTTAAAAGGTGGCTAGTCAAAATAGATGTATTGACATCTTGGCTTAGCATTAATGATGTGTCATTTACTTATAAAAGGAGATTTTTTGCGGCCTTCTCTTGAGGGAGTAAATTATCGTTTGGTTTATAACACCTTTGGATTTTATAAAAGTCTTAATAAAACTTAAATCCTAAACCAAAGACTAATCATAAACTTGTTTCAACTTATATAGGCAATATGTCTCTCAACCATCTCTCTATCTTTCTTTCCTCGATCAAACTCGAAAACGAAAACTACGTAGATTCGAAACATAACCTCGACATAATCCTTACCAAGCACAAATGGGTACTCACCACCCCGTGTCCTCCTCTGACGAATGATGATTCAACTCAAGAGGACAATGACGCCTTAGCGGCCTGGCTTCGATCCGATGAGATTGTGAGGTGCTATATCTTGGCATCTATGAACAATATGCTGAAAGAGCAACATCGTGACATCGAGACTGCCGCTGACATGCTGTACAATCTCCTTGAGATGTTTGGAGGGCAAAGGCGTCAAACAAGGCTACCAGCAGGCCGACAGTTTATGAACTGTTGTATGAAGGCTAGGACTCCTGTTGGAGACTTTATGATACTGATCATTAGTTTTCTGAATAAAATGGAAATCCTAGGATCTGAGATTGATGGGAAGAATATCATAGATATGATCTTAGAAACTCTCCCCGCATCTCTTGATACCTCCAAGATGAACTACTCCATAAACAAGCTAGAGTACACTGTTACCAAGCTTTTGAAGGAACTTCACACTGCTGTAGGTCTCACTAAGAGAAAGAGGAATCAAGGAGAGGCACATGCTACTGAGCAAAAAGCCTCCGCCTCTGGAACTAAGAAGAGACCTCACAAAGCCGATAAAAAGAATTGTCCTGCCTATCTCAAAGCAAAGGAACATAGTATTGTACTAGTTACCGAAGCATGCTTAGTAGCTGATAATGTATCAACGTGGATTCTTGACTCCGCTGCTACTAACCATATTTGTTGTTCCTTGAATGGTTTCAAGAAAACCAAAAGCTTAGAGGAAGGCGAGTTCTGTTTCAAATGGGGTGATGGGAGCCTGGTGTCTGCGAAGGCTGTGGGATCCATGACATTGTCTTTTGAAGACCGCACTGTAAACTTGAATAATGTTTATTTTGTTCCTACCTTTGGTAAGAACTTAATATCCGTTGCTCGTCTTCTTGAGCAAGATTATTGTTTAAAGTTCATTAAGAATGGAATTCGTATTTCGTTTCCTGATAATTCTTTTGTCACTGATGCATGTATGAAGAATGCTCTTTTTTACATCTATCCCACTCAACCTTCTCTTTTAGATACCGAAATAGATAACGATCTAATTAGGGAGCCAAAGAGGATCAAACTTTCTGAATCCTCCGATCTAACGAAATCAACATACCTATGGCACTTAAGACTTGGTCATATCAGTCTAGATAGGATTAATAGACTTGTGAGGGACGGTCCACTCCAAGCCTCTGCAATAGGTTCACTACCTACTTGTGAATCCTGCATAGAAGGAAAAATGACTAAGCGACCTTTCTCTGATAAGGGTCGAAGAGCCACTGAGTTGCTGGAACTAATACATTCTGATGTATGTGGTCCGCTCAGCCAACAGGCACGTGGAGGATACGAATACATCGTTACCTTCACCGATGATTACTCGCGATATGGGTTTGTCTATTTGCTTAAACACAAATCCGAGACCTTTAATGTATTTAAGGTCTTTAGGGCTTTAGTGGAAAAGCAAACTGGCAAAGTGATCAAAACCCTTCGATCTGATCGAGGTGGTGAGTATATGTCTGGAGAGTTCGATGACTTTCTTAAAGAAGAAGGTATCGCTTCTCAGCTTACCGCACCTGGCACACCTCAACAAAACGGAGTGTCAGAGAGAAGAAACCGAACTCTTATGGAGATGGTTAGATCAATGATGAGTTACTCATCACTCCCGCTTTCCTTTTGGGGATATGCCCTCGAAACAGCCGCTTACATTCTGAACCAAGTTCCGTCTAAAACGGTTCCTGGTACTCCTTCTGAACGATGGACTAGCCGTAAAGTGAATCTTGGCCGCATCCGAATTTGGGGCTGCCCTGCACACGTGCTGAGGCAAAAGACTAGCAAGTTGGCTAGTAGGTCAGAATTGTGCCTGTTTGTAGGATATCCGAAGGAAACCAAAGGTTTTACTTTCTATAGTCCCGAGGACGATAAGACTTTCGTTAGCACGAATGCTCGTTTCCTTGAGGAGGACTTTATGAAGGATGCGAAACCTAGAAGCAAAATTGTGCTTGAAGAAAAGTTGGGTGAGGAAGCTTCTACCTCATCTGTAAGAACTGTTCTTACCCCAACTGAAACACAACCTAACTCATCAGAATCTCGTCATGTAGTACTTCGACGTAGTGGGAGGGCTGTTCAAAAGCCTGACAGGTACATGTCTTATGGAGACTCTCTTGTAGCCGTCTCTGACATGGATGATCCTGTTTCCTATAGCCAAGCGATGGCTTGTTCTGAATCAAACCTTTGGCTTGACGCCATGAAAGTTGAAATGCACTCGATGTATGTCAACAATGTCTGGAAACTTGTGGACCTTCCTGAAGGGATTAAACCCGTAGGGTGTAAGTGGATATACAAGAAGAAAAGGGGTCCTGATGGGAACGTTGAGACGTTCAAAGCACGACTTGTGGTGAAGGGTTATACCCAACAAGAAGGGATTGACTATGAAGAAACCTTCTCGCCAGTCGCGATGCTTAAATCCATCCGCATACTCCTATCCATAGCTGCAGCTCTCGACTATGAGATCTGACAAATGGATGTCAAGACAGCCTTTCTGAATGGCAATCTTGACGAGCGCATTTACATGGCTCAACCAGACGGTTTCGTGGATAAAGGTCAAGAGACCAAGGTTTGTGAGTTGCCTAAATCCATTTATGGACTAAAGCAAGCATCTAGGTCAAGGAATATTAGATTCGATGAAACTGTAAAGAGCTTTGGCTTTGAACAGTCAATAGATGAGCCTTGTGTTTACAAGTTAATACACGAAGGTAAAGTTGTGTTTCTGGTACTATATGTCGATGATATACTACTCATTGGTAATGACGTGGGTAAGTTATCTAAGGTTAAGGTCTGGCTAGCAAAGCAATTCGATATGAAGGATCTAGGAGAAGCCGCGTACATTTTGGGGATCCAAATCTTTCGAGATAGGAAAAACCGGACACTGTCGCTCTCTCAAGCATCTTATATTGATAAGGTGATGGATCGCTTCTCGATGCAAGACTGCAAGAGGGGTCAAACACCCTTTAGGCATGGAGTTTCACTCTCTAAGGACCAGTCTCCCAAGACTGCACAAGAGATTGAAGACATGAGGAAGATTCCTTACGCCTCTGCCGTAGGAAGCCTCATGTATGCTATGCTTTGCACTAGACCTGACATCTGTTTCGCCGTTGGCGTAGTTAGTCGTTTCCAATCCAACCCTGGACCCGAGCACTGGATTTCTGTTAAGCATGTTCTTACTTATCTTCGAAGAACTAGGAACTTAATGCTTACATACTCAGGTACTAACCTGACTATGACGGGATATACTGACTCCGATTTTCAAGCGGATAAGGATTCCAGGAAATCCACTTCGGGATCTGTGTTCATCCTTAATGGTGGAGCTGTTGTGTAGAGAAGTATTAAGCAATCTTGCATTGCTGACTCCACAATGGAAGCAGAATATGTGGCTGCTTGTGAAGCATCCAAAGAGGCTGTATGGCTTAGAAAGTTCCTTAAGTATTTGGAAGTTGTTCCAAACGTCGACGAGCCCATGACCCTTTATTGTGATAATAGTGGGGCTGTCGCTAACTCAAAGGAACCTAGAAGCCATAAGCGCTCTAAGCATATTGAGAGGAAATACCATTTGATTCGAGAGATCGTGCAGCGCGGAGACGTGGAAGTGAAGAAGATCTCAACGGTGGACAACCTCGCAGATCCATTCACCAAGGCCCTAGCGAACAAGGTCTTCGACCAACATCGTGAGGGATTAGGCATGAAGGACTACACACACCTTCTTTGAGTCAAGTGGGAGTTTGTTGTCAATGGTGCCCACAAGAAGAGTTGTAGTCTTTATTTTGTACATTTGATGTAATAAAGTCTCATGAAGACTCTTGCTTGTAATTGCCTATCTATTCATTAATAAAGTTGAAACGTTCATTCATTCTTTCTTTGTTTGAAGCTTTATGATAAAACCTTAGTCTTTTAGTCCATAAACAAACTTAACAACTTACGAAGAGACAAATGTAGATTTGCATGAACAAACTCTTCGTAGTTTGCTTAAAACGATATATTCGCAATCTTAGGGTCAAAGGACTATTGACCTCAGTATGATTGTTAGAAGAATCTATGATGTCTGGTTATGAGGCATTGAGAGTTGGAGACTCTATAGTTCTTCTAGGTATCTTCCGAAGGTACTGAACTGACCAGTGCACTTCTAGAGACAATATAAGAACAAACCATTTAACCTCTTATGTCTCGAAGTCACTATGTATGAATTGCATCATGCTTACCTTAATCCTGAAATGAGACATGCCATTTCACACCTTAGTATTCTCATTTGAGAAAGTCAAAGTTCGGACTCACTATGTGATTCCGAACAAGGCCTATTGGTGAAGTACTAAGTTGTTAGTCTGTCATGAGTAACTTTGTGAAGTTCTCATAGATATGGAATTCATGTACAAGATTGCTGAAATGCAATGTATGTCACCTCATGCTTTGTTCCTTGGAGTGTGAATAAATGAACTGGCCAGTGTCCAAATTGAGTCCTGACTCTTTTGGATGAAACAATGTGACTTGTTAGCTCCTCGTCAATACATTGTTTCTAACTTATTCACAAGCGACAAATGAGTTGAGGAAATAACAGCTAGAAGGGTAAAATGGTAATTTAGTAAATCCCAACTAGCTGATGACATTCATGAAGGGTAAACATAGATAATATTTAGTGGATCCGCTCATTATAATTAGGTCGAATTCTTGAGTAGAAAACAAATTCATTTGAACCGAGAGATTTTCAGTGTCAGCTCTTTAGTGGAGTCAGTTGGCATTAAGTTAAACTTGGAAAAGGTTTGTGAACTTTTGAGTCCAAGTGTTTAGCTAAAGCTTTGTTCATTTGGGTCCATGAGGTCACTGTCACGAATCACATCGATATGAATAGTTAAACTGGAAGCTAAGTCGAAACAAGAACGAAACTAGTCAAAAGGGTATTTTTGTCTTTTGAGACAAAGGATGAAATGAATGTCAATAAATTTTTTGACAAGTTCATTTGATGACTTAATGTCACTCGGCCATGACTTGATCATTAGGCCTTGTGAATTAATTTCATTTCATAAGAATTTTATTGAAAATTCTAAATGGGCCTTTTCTTATGTTGTCATGAACAAGTGAAGAAAATTCTAGAAGCCTTTTCTAGAAGATTATGGGCGCCTACCCTATAGAGAAATAGGAGAGTTTATTTTGTGCATAAATGTATTTAGATACTTGCCAAAAGAAAAAGAGGAAACAAATTTTCCACACATGCATGGGGTATTTCAGCCAAGTGAGAAAAGGGCAAGCCAAGGAACAAAAAAGGAAACAAATCCAAGCCTCTAGGAGGCAGCCTTGGGCGCCCAAGATGGAATGGGAAATAAAGGATTTTTGCTCATGAATATGTGATATTCTATAGAAGAGGAAACTACCTTATTGAAGGTAAAACCTCTCCTATAAATAGGAGCCCCATTCCTCATATTTCAATCATACAAAGTTTTAGAGATTGAGAGCTTCTCTCTCTAGACTTGGCCGCCCCTTTCTCTCTCTCTCTCTCTATTCTATTTTCGATTATTTCTTGTCTTGGCACCTAGGTCCTCACTCGACCTAGTGTTTAGCTCTGCGACTTCGAGACTCGTTCTTAAGTCGTAGTGTTTAAAAGTGCCCACTCACTGATTCCTTCTTTTCGAGTGATTTAGTGATAGAAACTTTCGTGGTTGCTCGAGGTGCCGAGGAAAGAAAGAGAGACGTGCTGCGAGGGGAGACGAGCGTTGCGAACTTTCCAAAAGCTTCTTCAAAGTTCAAGCTTCAAGAAAGGTTAGTAAACTTCTTAGCTCATAATAGTTTTTAATTACATGTACTTGCACTTGTCTAGGTTAGTAAAAACCGTTTTTACTTGTAAAAGAAAATTTTTAAAATTCCGCCGCTTACCGAAGCGTTAATTATTTTCTTAAACCCTAGATCGATTCCAACATGTTCATGCAAATCTACATTTGTCTCTTCGTAAGTTGTTAAGTTTGTTTATGGACTAAAAGACTAAGGTTTTATCATAAAGCTTCAAACAAAGAAAGAATGAATGAACGTTTCAACTTTATCTTAATGAATAAGCAATTACAAGCAAGAGTCTTCGTGAGACTATATTACATCAAATGTACACAAACAGACACTACTACTCTTCTTGTGGGCACCATTTACAACAACGAGAAAATATAAGATATTGTCCTATATTTTCTCCTTATTTAAAGGAAAGTATTTAGAAGAATATTTAGGAGAATAATATATTCTCCTTTATTATCTCACTAAATAAATTATTCTCTATTTAAATAAAAGAATAATATCCCATAGATATTGATCTGATGGATGAGAGAAAAAGTAGGATTCACTTGTTGAGATCCAATGGCCTAGATTTAATCCACTAGTGTGAACACAATAAAAGGAAATAAAATATTCTGGAAGATTCCATGAATATCTCATTTTTACTATTATAAATAGGGGTTCATGAGAAGGCAAAAATAAGCAATTATTTTTAAGAAATTTGAGAAAAATTTCGTGCTCTCTAGCCTACCTTGGCCGTGCACTTCTGCCTCTCCCTCCCCTTGGAAATTCGTTTCCATTCTTAGTAAAATAAGAGCGAGATCTCGAAACAGCTAGTTTCGTGATCTAGTGAGATATAGACTGTGCCCTCTCATCTTTCTTATTCGTCTCAGAGATTACGTTTTGGAAGACTAAGGTGTCATCCTCGAGTCCTTCATCAAGACGACGCAAGGAGTACGCGATTGGATTGGAGCGTTCTGTAGCTGAACCGAAAATCAATGGAAGTACTCGTTTACTCTTATATCGGTTGCTTGACTTATATTCTCTCGTGAATTAAATTAATTAAACATAACTAGATCTTGTTAATTATAACCATAATTTAATTAGCTTATGATTAGCGTAATTAATTATTTTTCCGCATTAATATGGTTATATGGTGGAATCATCTCAAACGAGTAGCATCGGAGCGATCTTTTGTGTCCGATGCGCGCTCGATCCACCGACAAGTGGTATAAGAGCGATTGTTCGTGTCTGATACCCACTTGATTCCCCGACACTCACAACTTAGTACTTCACCAATAGGCCCTGTTCGGAATCACATAGTGAGTCCGAACTCTGACTTTCTCAAATGAGAATACGTAAGTTGTGAAATAGCATGTCTCATTTCAGGATTAAGGTAAGCACGATGCAATTCATACGTAGTGACTTCGAGACATAAGAGGTTAAATGGTTTGTTCTTATTTTGTCTCTAGAAGTGCATTGGTCAATTCAGTACCTTCGGAAGATACCTAGAAGAACTATAGAGTCTCCAACTCTCAATGCCCCATAACCAGACATCATAGATTCTCCTAACAATCATACTGAGGTCAATAGTCCTTTGACCCTTAGATTGCGAATATATCGTTTTAAGCAAACTACGAAGAGTTTGTTCATGCAAATCTACATTTGTCTCTTCGTAAGTTGTTTAGTTTGTTTATGGACTAAAGACTAGTGTTTTATCATAAAGCTTCAAACAGACAAGGAAGAATGAATGAACATTTCAACTTTTTATTAATGAATAAGCAATTACAAGCAAGAGTCTTCATGACACTTTATTATATCAAATGTACAAAATAAAGACTACAACTCTTCTTGTGGGCACCATTTACAACATCTCTCTACGTTGGTGATCACCATCGACAACTAGCTTGAGGAATTTTGCTAATAATATTCTTTATTTCTACATAGACTATGAGGACTACAAACTGTTGCTTGAACGACACTCTTTAGACGATAGCTCTAAAAAAAACTGTCATCTAAGCCTCCTCGCCACGACAAAATTTCCTCTCGCTGTGGCAAGGAGAATCTTGTACGACAATTTATAAAACTGTCGTCCAAGTCCTCACCGCAACGGGAAGTATTTTCGTCGTGGCGGGGCACCTTTTTTACATTGTTTGTACAAGAAATTTAACTATTGTCCAAGCGTCTTGAGAATTAAAATATATATATATATATATATATATATATATATAGTCCGAGCTTGGACTATAGTAGCTTGGACCTCGCAAAAAGACGGTTGACAAATAAGGCTTGGACAACAATTTTTTAGTGCTTTTTTTTAGTAGTGGAGTAAAGTGTGTTTGCGTTTATCGCTGAGACAATCAGAGGGAGGGTATCTTAGATTGCAAAGAACTGGAAGAGACGGCAGTTTGAGAGGGAATCCTTATACCTCTGATGGATTTTTTGTGATATGTTTTTCAAAACGAGACGTATCAGTATCTGTACATCATTTATTGTTTTCTTCTTGTTTGATTGCTTGCTTAATTGATATTACATAGGTAGTTAATTGTTTAATTCGTTTTCCAAATCAATAGTTAGATAAATATCTCAGTACTCATTTAGTAATTTAATTTATAGTCATTAATGTATTACCTGGGTTGAGGAAGCTCCTCTGGGTATTATTTAGGCATGTTCTCCGGTGGTTGATTTGAATAATATTCATTTGTTTAAAAATAAAAATAACAAGGGATTAGTATTTAAAATAACGTTAAAATAATTATACAATAGTAATTTTGAACATTAGTTTGAAGTAATGAGTGTTTTATAGTACTTACATATCTGTTGTGATCAGTTTTTTTTTCTAAGGGATTTTGTTTTGTGAACATTGAATATAAGGACTTATAGTGAGCAAATTATATCGATTCTCTGATCTCATTAGCTAACTGCTCATAATTTGTCGTCAGCCAATAAACATATAGTGTTCTCCTTATTTGACTGATTTTGAGAAATAATGCGGTATTACTCAACACGAATATATTAGGACTTTATTAGGGCTGCAAACAATGGATCTTGTAAATAATATTATCGTCATGCGCTTTCAACTTTTATTGGAATTAAAGTATATTTCGCCACCCACATGTGCATATATATATATATATATATATATATATATATATATATATATATATATATATATATATATATATATCTAACTTTCTATTCACAGCCTAAAATCTCGAGAAAGAATTACATCAGACATTTAAAAAGACGGGGTTAAAACAAAAAGATAAAAAAGGGGTTACAGTCAACAAGAAGTGGGAACCATTTTTATATTGAAAAAAAAGAAGGAAAAAAATCCATAGTAGATTAACATATATATATATATACATATTATTATACATATATAAAAGAGAGGACAGAGATATCAGAAATGAACCATATCAGAAAAACCTATTTAATATTTTGAAATTACATAAATGTTACTAAGCATATATTATATATATATATATATATATATATATAGAGGATAAATTACATAAATGCCCCCTGAACTTTTGACCATTTAACAACGTGGTCCCTATTTTTATTTTTCTTACAGCGTCGCCCTTAAACTTTCATATTCTTACAAACTTAGTCCTTCCGTCAAATTTTGGGAGTATATTCCGTCTATTTTAACTTGTGTAATAACTTCAATATTTAAAATTACCTATATATCCTTTATTTAATTATTTAATATTTAAATTTAATAAATTAAAATTAAAAAATTTCATTTTTCATTTTGTTTGTTGTCTTTTTTAATACTTTTTTTAATACATTTCCATTATACTTTTTTTATCACGATAATAGAAAATTAATAATAAATAATAATTCATTTTTACAATTCATTTTTATTAAAAATTCATATTTTACATAATTATTTTATTTTTATTTATTTTTTTATATAATAAATAATAATTTTTAATAATATTAAATAATTATAAAATCAATATTTTTTTGTTATTTTACAATTTTGTCCCTGTTTAAATAGTCACATGCCAATCACATGGGCAAAAATGGATGGATTGTTGAGAAAAATAGACGGAAGGACTAAGTTTGTAAGATTGTCAAAGTTCAAGGGTGACACTGTAAGAAAAATAAAAGTAGGGACCACGTTGTTAAATGGTCAAAAGTTCAGGGGTCATTTATATAATTTATCCATATACATATTATTATACATATATAAAAGAGAGGACTGAGATATCAGAAATGAACAATATCATAAATACCTATTTAATATTTTGAAATTACATATATGTTACTAAGCAATATTAAAATAATATAATACAAAAGTGAAATCAAATATTAGAAAAATTACAGACGTTGCCATTAGAAGCTGTATCGATGTCTCCAGAAGCTCATTTTATTTTAAAATAAAAAATAGAAAAGAAGCTCTCTATGTGTAAAACTTGAAAATCCTGATGTTTCTCGATTTTTTTTTAGCAAAGGCCTTACTACTATAAATATATGAATCGATCAGGAATATCGACTGTATAAGACTTGATCACCACCGTGTTCTCACCAACGTTGTTATTCATCTGCTGTATAAAATAATTTAAAGCATAGGTAATCATAATTTAAAGTACAAAAAATTGGCTATTTAAGCCATCTAAACTATAGTAATTGTAAATTAGCCAACCTTTAGTAAATACTTTGTAAATAACCAACTTGCATACGTGACAACATATTAATTACCTTTTTTTTTTATATGTTTGACTATATTAAATAAGTCTTTTATTAATCTGTTAATAAGTTAACTTGACTATTTACAAGAAATTAACGAAAGGTAGGCTATATCTCAATTCACTATAATCGTGTGGCTATATAACTTAATAACCCTTTAAAGTATCGCTAAAGGCGAGTAAGCTTGACGTTTCTTTTTTTAATGATTTCAGGACAAAAACACATATCAAAATAAACTTACTATTTCATTTACAGAATCAGATTTTATGAAGAATTTTTTTATTCTTAATGTTATATTCTTCTGAAAGAGAAGAAAAAAAATTATAAATTTAATGAATTTTTTTTTTCTTCAAAAGTATACATAAAAGTTGGTTTGGAAATGTAACTCCTTAATTTCTATATTACAATATCATACCTCAACTTTTGATCTTATCTTAAACTCTAACTTCACAATAAAGCATCAATTTTCACAATAATTCCCGTATTAAAAATGAAGCTCAACGAAGTTTGAACCTCAAGTCAAAACCCGCAATTTTTATCAGCTTCAAATTCAGACCAACAATATGAAATAAAGAGAAAATCATATACTCGATCACCACGACAATCAACTAACCTAGAAGCTAATGCAAACTTCAACTACACTCAATCAAGCAAAACCCTAAAATTCGAGCAAAAAAAAAAGCATCTTTTGGATTTTCGAGTAAGAAAAGAAGAGAATTTTAAAACAATCACACCTTAGAACGGTGTTGAGATTGGTCGAATTATGGCATAATGCAAGTTTTCTTTTTCCCTTTTTTTTTATTCTTCTCTCTTTCTTTCTTTCCTGATGTTTTTTTTTTCATCTTGTTAGAGGTGTGGAGCCTAATCGACACCGAAGTGACAAGCTGACGACTAAAGACCTTAACTTATAGGGATTATTAGTTGATATTTTGAGAATTTCATAATTGTATGTTAGCCCTAATGTGTTCCCTCTAAATACCATATGTGTCAATGTTTTTTGTAGAGCGCAAAAGAATTGTAAACATATTTTCTCTCGATTTGGTTATTTTAGTGATAATCTGAAGCGATAAAGTGAACGTAACCTTCGCAATGAAAATGAACCTATAAATCTGTGTGTGCTAATTTTGTTCTTTACGAATTTTATTTTCTGATTTTAGGTAAGATTTGTGTGTCGAATCCTAGAGCAGTTAATGTCGGTTCAAATGAGTAACTATATCCAACTACCCTAATGCTATATAGTCAAAGTTATGAGCTTGCTAAGATGCCACTAAAGAATCAAAGCTATCTACAATATAGCCCTTTAAATTAAAACATATTTTTCTTTCAAACAAACAGAAAGCTAATCAAATATTTTTCTCTTTCAAGTAACGTTATATAAAATATATTTAGTCACTTCGGTTCCTAAATATCAAAGTAAATGTCGGTTACTGCAAAATACCACATTACCTATTTATTATTATCATTATAACTATTATTATAGCCAGAATAGAATGAGTATATGCATCTGGTAGTGACTAACTTTGTTTTGATTTCTTAAACCATAAGTGTATATCTATATATAATAATAATAATAATAATAATAATAATCAACGTCTATGAGAAAGAGTTTGTATAGGTGTTACTACGTTGCCCAATTTTATATTTAGAATTTTGTGTATTTCATTAAATTGTTATATGGATTATTATTTTTAATTAGTGCAAATAAATTTTACTCGTTTGACTTTGATGAAGGTCTCAATTCCAAAACATATAACAAATGTAGTATAACCCGTTAAATATAGGACTATTTTGAAGAATAACCAAATTGTCTCAACAATATTAAGGGAGTAGCCTATGTTTCATTTTATTAAGTAGATAGTCAAACTTTAATAGACTACCTAAATTGCCATATCATCTACAACCTCCCTTAACCCTAACTCCTTCCCTCTCATCGCCACCCCAAACCTCTCCGACGACGACTCCTCCACCACATCCGCCGCCACCACGCCCTCTTGCTCCGGGATCTCGAAGCTCCGGCGAGTCCAAAGACTGAATTTCTCGCATAACCGTTTCACCGGCGAGATTCCGGCGATCGAGCTCGCTCGTCTCCTGAGACTACTGACTCTCCGCCTCGAGTCGAACCGGTTCGATGAAGGCCTTGACGAATCATCGCCGCAGAAAAAGAAGTAGAGAAAGAACTGATTCGTGAGTTAGGTTAATTATTCACGAATAAGTTAATTTAATTAACGTACTGGAGTGAGTTAGGTTAATTAATTAATTGATTCGTGAAGGATTTGAAATTCACAAAAAAATTACAAAAATAAGAACTTAAGTCAATTGATATTCAAAGCATTCAATTAACTAACCTAATTCCTTAGTAAATTAACTTTACTCACAAAAAATCAGAACCTAAGCAAATATTCAACCAATAAGTTAATTAATTAACCTAACTCACTCCAGTACGTTAATTAAATTAACCTATTCGCGAAGGAAATGATGACATTATGGTCTGAGCCGAATATATGAGCTATTTGCTTAATAAAATAAAACTTAGACTATTCCCCCAATAAAAATGACAAATTTGATTAGTTACAACAAATTTCACTTAAATATATAAGTTTCATTGTTTTACTCACTATTCAAATTCTTTCAACTATATAATTCTAAAAATAGATCATTCGTGATAATGTTACTTGTCGCAATAGTTTCTTCAATATTTTTTTAATTTTTAATTTTTTTATTTACGGGTTCTATACTGAAGTAATTTATTTTCTTTAGGGCTAAAATTTACTTAATAAATCTGTTATTTCTAAATGTTTTATGTAAATAAGGAATAGATAGATTTATTATTATCAAAGATGCATAGGCATTCCTCACCCCAATGCGGGACTGTTCCGCTTGTGTATATATATATATATATATATATATATATATATATATATATATATATATATATATATATATATATATATATATGTACAGTAAGTTATGACGAATGTGTAGCCTAATTCATGTGCTAGCCAAAAAAAAAAATATAGTTATGATATTTTTTATATGGGAAAATATCACATGTTCACTACTGGCGTGAAATCAAACAATATATACCGAACCTAGAAGTTTGAGATAACTCCAAATAACTAAGGATTAAAACTGTTAGGATCATAAGTTGAAATCTGGTGATTGGTTAACAAAATCGAGAATATTGAAGAAGTTATCAATTACGATAAAACTAATTCAGCAAACACTTACAATGACAACGTAAACACAAAAATTCATTTAAAATCCACGAAATATCAAATCGTAACCAAATAACCACGTAATACGACACATGATGAAGGCAGTTATAAAATAATAAGTGTAAGACGCGAAAACTGGACACCTCATCTATGTCCAACCTTCAGAGGTCTTTCGATTTCTCTTCGGCGACTGCCCAGACCACGACGACGAGGATTACGATTTCAGCTTTCGGTTCCTTTCTCGCTGACGGCCACACACTCCTTCTTCACGTTCACAAGTTTTTGTGTCCTTAATTGATTTTGCTATTACTGTATTATGTCTCCATAACTAGTTATTTATATGTATTCATGTTTAGGTTTTTGAAATCAGAAATGGAATTTGCTTATAATTTGGAGTCACAGAACATCATAATTGGAATTCATCTTGAGTTTTTTTTTGGGGGCATTAATTAAACTGTAGTTGGAAATTCAATTTACGTTGAATTGTTACATATTATTCTTATGAGTTTTTCTTATATGAACTATACTACTGTAAATAAAGGATTTTCTCTGACAATTACGTAGACCGAAACGACGAGGATACTGATATCAATTTTTCGATTTCATCCCCGACAACCAAACACTTCTTTTGTTTCACAGGTTTTTTTTTTATATGTTTTATGTCTAACATTATTAAGAAACTTTTTGAAGAAATATCATCTACCTCTATATACTTTTTTGAGATGAAAAAACTTTGAGGAAACAATCAACATAACATTATGATTGCTTGTTGTCTCTTTCTGTGTGTCAAGTTTGTAGGGTCTGTATGGTCATCCATACTATTGATGTGAATTGCTTAACTCGTGGCGGGTGTCCTTATCTATAGTACAATCACTTGTCACACTTTCTTTATATGTTTTTTTTTCCATAAATTTATAAATAATATACTCCTTCTGTTTTCCTTTCACTACTACAAAAATAGGATTTTACAACGCTTAAAAAACGTTGTAGAATGATTCTACAACGCTTCTTAAGTGTTGTAGAATCCTGCGTTGTAGAAACTTCTACAACGCTTAAAAATCCGTTGTAGAATCCAACAGCTTTCTACAACGCTTAATTATCCGTTGTAGAAACTACGCTTCTACAACGGATTCTTAAGCGTTGTAGAAGCTTCTACAACGGTCTAATTCCATTGTGTAATTTTAAAATATTTTCACACATGTCGCCGCGGCGAAGTATATTTTTCGCCGCGGCGACGTGCTTCTACAACGGATTGATTTTCCGTTGTAGAAGGACATCGCCGCGGCGAGTTATTTGCCGCGGCGAGGTACGTTCCGAGCCGCGGCGAGAACATTCTACAACGGATTTTCAATCCGTTGTAGAAGCACGTCGCCGCGGCGAAAAATATACTTCGCCGCGGCGACGTCAAATCTTAGCCGCGGCGAGATGATTCTACAACGGATATAATGCGTTGTAGGAAGGCGATGAATTTTTTTTAAAAAACTCGCCGCGGCGAAGAAAAAATCTCGCCGCGGCGAGACTAAGATTTCTAATTTGCTTGCTCTCGGTATCTTGTCTCACCGCGGCGAGAAGTATAGTTCGCCGCGGCGAGAATCATTTATTTTCAATCCACAATTTATTTTTTACACGATACTAGCACCTGAAAATAATCTTCAATACAAAAAATATCTAATATATACATTCATGTCAAATATCCTCATCTTTAAAAAATTCAAAATCTAATATATACATCTTCAAAAAAACTAGCTAATCGTCACAGTTAATAAATGTTTGTACATAAGTTACCCATTCTTCCCTAACTCTCTCTAAATCCTCTTTTGTATAGGATTTCTTATTTTCTAATTTTCCTACACCTCCTACGACTATATCACGCATATAAGAAATGACAAAATACCCGCATTCCGTGTTTCCCGTTTGTCTCGGAGCGTCCCAAGCCTTGATGTACGTTGATTGCCCGTTACTATTGGCGTTTTGATGCTCGAGCTTGAAATCAACAAGAACCCTATATAACACGGAGATTATAAGAGAAAAAACATCTAGAACGGTTTATAATAAAAATTATTTAAGAAATCAAAATATTACCTTTTTATCAATCGATTTAAATCCGTTGGGATTTTATTTCTCAACGGGTCAAAGAACATAGCGCTATTTCTCCAAAGGTCGAGGACAACGAGCATCCAATGCGCACCTTTGTTATACGGCATCAAAACTAGTTCACCAAATTTGCAATGTCGTACCACGTTTCCAACGTCCTTGACTCGTTTTGACAAATAAGCCTCCTCGTCGTCATTTTGTATATACGAACTTAAGCTCGGATTTATAAAACAAAAATTTCGAGTCTTCTTCGCCTTTTCTAGCCTCGATCGTAGATAGCTATGACAAACAAATATTTAGTTGATCAAAACACTAAATATTGAATATTGATATTAAAAAACGCATATAAAGAAAACTCTTACTCCATATAAACCGTTATGCTCCCCGCGCCAATTTCCAAGTATTGCAAAAAATCGGAAATGTCTTCAAATGACACCGGAATCGGGATAGCCGCGAGACTTGGACTAACATTGACCATAATCACATCCCCTTCCGGTAACATTACTTTGTTGGCATGTTGAGCGAGCAATCGATACTTGGGATTAATCACCTTGTACGGAATCTTCTTAGCATCATCGATGCTAGCTTCACTCTCAAAACCGAGCTTTGAGAGTTGTTTGACAACCGGACCGCGACTCTCTATTCCCGAGTCCATTTCCATGAGTCTCTTCGGCCACGAGACAAACCCGCCTATAGCATCTTCAACGGTTTGAGCTTCTTCGGTGGGAATTGGCAATTTTGCTTTTTTAATCAAAACCCCCAAAACGGCCACGCGTAAATTTCCTTCCTCCAAAGGTGAGAAATGAACTACGCCTCCATTCATGTACGCTCGCCCATTTGCAACATGAATTGTGCCTCCGAACTCGGTGTCATCAATGAAAAGAAGACACTCGACGCTTTCATCCGAATTCGGTGTCACCGGCGTGGTTGGATTCAAAGAGCAACTAGCACGAACACTATTTGGTTTTTCCACAACAATAGGATCGATCTTCGGACGATCATCAACAATGATAGGATCGATCTTCGGACGATCATCAACATCGTCGTGTTCTAAGCGAATCAAGAATTTTATCAATAACTTAATACCAAAACATTTATCTTTAATAAATAGATAAAAAAAAAAAATTGAACATACCTAAAGAGACCGCTTCATTGACGTGTTCTTCAACATTTGCCATCTCTTTATCATCAACAACCTTCGCGTTGAGATTCTCTTTCACTTGCTCGACACTAGGCGACTCGACATTAATGCTACCATTTCCACCGAATGCCTTCATCACCAAAGACTTTAACTCGCTCATTTCCCGACGCATCTTCATTACTTCTTCGTTGGGCGTTGGAGGAACAAAGTACTTAAAACGCGACGTGTGTTTGGATTGACCGCAAACTCGCGACGTTCCCAAAGCTTCTTGCAAAACACTCTTTCCCGATTCCGGCAACCATGTCCCTTGCGATGCTTGTTGTGATAACGTTTTCTACACATAAAATTATTTGAAAATAAAATTACAAGGTTAATTGTTATAACAAAGGTAAAGAACTTACGATTTTTTCTCCCATCAATTTGTCTTTCTCATCCTTGTAGTTATCTACGTCTTTCATTCGCGAGTCAATCCAAAGTTCCTCTTTCGTAGGCCATTCCCCCGTTTCGTCATGCTAGTAAGAAGTAATTATATAATAAATTAAAAAATAATTGCAACATTTGAAATAACTAAAAGAAAAAAATGAATCTAACCTTTTCTTGATCAAGCTTTCGATATCCATTTCAGCCCGTTCGAGATTTGTACACACTTTTTCCGATATTTGATTTCCCATGTTTCGATGTTTGTTTGAACATTTCGGTTCGTCTATACTCAACAAATGCTATCCAATCTTCTTCGGTGATACTTGTATAGTATTTCAAAATACAAGCCGGTCTCTTTAAGGCGATTGGTTCGTTGATTATGTCTTTGAGTAGATCGTTGTATATCTCATGACGAAATAACCTTGCGGCTTCTCCGACTCTCATAAGGCAATCGTGTTTTTGTTCGATAGGAATCGTAAATCCTTCTTGCATTTCGTTCCAAATCCGTTCTTTAATTTGGGCGTTGTCTTTACATCTCCAATCACGCATCGAAAGTGGAACGTGTTCTCTTGCTAACACGCCAAAGTAACTCGACAACTCATCATCCTCTTTACCGATTGGTTGCCCTTTATCATCAAATTGTACCGGGATTTTTTTACCAAGTGTTTTAGCCTTATTAACCCGACCCATAAGAGTGTTTCTTCGTTTTCCTTGTTCATCGGAGTTAAGCGCTAGTTGTCTTCTAATTTTTCTTTTACCACTACCGCTAGAAGTAGTAGTAGTGGACGACATTGAATCTAATAAACAAAATTCAAATCATAATTTCAATTTTCAACTCAAATGTTATCAAAATTTCAACTCAAATATAACAAAAATCAAATATAAACTCAACTCCAATCACAATATAAACTCAAATCCAATCCGATTCTAAGCAAAAACACAATTTCAATCCCAATTCAATCTACTATCAAATATATTTCTCAAATCAAATCAATATCAAACTTCAATTCAATAAACTCAAATCCAATACAATATCTCCTAATTTCAAATCAATATCGAATTCACACTAAATAAGTTCATGTAAAAATGTTCAAAAACATTACCCGGAGTTGGACGAGCACAAGGGCGGCGAAGAGAAGGTGGTGAGGCGAGGTGAGGGCGCGCGGCGAGGTGAGGGCGCGCGGCGAGGGTGGGCACGAGCAAGGTGAGGGCACGCGGCGAGGGAGGGCGGCGTGGGCGCACGGCGAGGTGAGGGAGGGGGCTCAGCGAGAGGGCGGCGTGGGCGCGGCGCACGGCGAGGAGAGGGAGTTGAGGGTCGGAGAGAACGCGCGGGAGGGTGGGCGCACAGCGAAGTGAGGGACGGAGAGAGAGAGAGGGGCCGAGAGAGAGAGAGTGGCGGAGAGAGAGAGGGACGGGCGGCAAGAGAGTGGCGGAGAGAGAGAGGGACGGGCGGAGAGAGAGAAGGACGAGAGAGATAGTAGTGGAGATGAGAAGAAATGAGAATGAGAAATGAGAGGGAAAAAAACGCTAAGTATAGATATGAATGGGCGCGGGTAGTTAAAAAAATTTGAAAATTTCAGATTTTTTAACGCTCCTACAACGCTTATTCTAAGCGTTGTAGGATCTCGCCGCGGCGAAGTGTATTTCTCGCCGCGGCGAGATGATTCTACAACGCTTAGAATAAGCGTTGTAAACTCCTCGCCGCGGCGAAACCAAATTCTCGCTGCGGCGAGAGTTACCCAGAAACGTCTCGTCGCGGCGAAAATGTGGCATCGCCGCGGCGAGGTAACCCTAGATGTCCTCGCCGCGGCAATATACAATTTCCGCCGCGGCGAGACCTTTCTACAACGCTTAAGTAAGCGTTGTAGAAGCCTCGCCGCGGCGAAGGCTAATTCCCGCCACGGCGAGGAATACATTCGCCGCGGCGGGAATTGTATGATGCCGCGGCGAGAGTATATGTCTGGAACATGGTGCTCTCGGTAAGTTTTTTGCCGCGGCGACGACTTGTTCCCGCCGCGGCGCAGGACTCCTGCCGCGGCGGGATTTGTACCTCGCCGCGGCGTGATATGTCGCCGCGGCGAACGCATATTTTTGCCGCGGCGAGGACATTCTACAACGCTTATGAAAAGCGTTGTAGAATGTCTCGCCGCGGCGAAGTAGAAAGTTCGCCGCGGCGAGTGACACGAGACTGGTGATATAAATTCTCATTTCTGGTCTCATCTACTAGAGCGTCCTCGTTTACTAGTCTCATCTACACATTCAAATCTTGTAAGTTCTTCTTTAACTTGTTCTAATTTTTTTTTTCTTGATAGTTTACTAATTAGAATTTGGAATTTTTTGTATAATTAGGGTTTTTCTATGAATATGAGAAAGTGGATGTGGGAGAATAGATTGAATGAGATATATCGAAAATGTGTAGATGAGTTTTGTGATTTTGCTAGAGAGAACATGGTAGATTTGAAATCTATTCGTTGTCCTTGTATTAAATGTGGAAATCATAGACATTTTTCGATTGATGTCGTTCGAACCCATTTGTTTGCATATGGAATAATGACCTCGTATCAAAGATGGTTCTACCATGGTGAGGTTTTTCGTTCTACGACAAATGAGGATGATGTTGAAGATGATATTGATGATATGTGCGGCATGATGAATGATTTGGAGGACGATTTTGTTGAGCGACCGGAGTTGTTTGAGTCCATGATGAATGATGCGGAGACACCATTATATGAAGGGTGTACAAGCTATTCGAAGTTGTCATTTTTAGTTACATTATTTCATTTGAAGGCGTCGGGGGGTTGGACTAACACTAGTTTTACTCTATTGTTGGAAACACTGAAAGAAGCATTTCCGAAAGACAATAAAGTACCTTTAAGTATGTATGAAGCAAGGAAGACTTTGGGTACATTAGGAATGAAGTACGAGAAATTCCATGCGTGCCCAAATGATTGTGTTTTATATAGACACGAGTATGAAGATCTAGATGAATGTCCGACGTGCAAAGAGTCACGGTGGAAGAAGGGTAAAATTCCATGTAACGGGGTTAAAGGAGTTCCAGTTAAGGTACGTACATTTTCATCACTTGATTAGGAAATACATGTAGCTCATATTCATTATTTATTACTGATTTTCGTTAAATATATTTAAGTCGTTATGGTACATTCCTCCAATGCCGCGCTTTCGTCGAATGTTTAATAGTGTCAAACACGCGAAGAACATGGTTTGGCACTCCGAAAAGCGTATCGATGATGGTATGTTGAGACATCCTGCTGATGCTGCACAGTGGAAATCATTCGATTTAGAGTATAAGGATTTCAGTGTTGATACTCGAAATTTGCGCCTTGGTCTAGCTTCTGATGGAATGAACCCGTTCAGCATGATGAGCAGTAAATACAGTGTTTGGCCGGTTATACTTGTGAACTACAATCTCCCTCCAAAGCTATGTATGAAGAGAAAGTTCTTGATGTTAACGCTTTTGATTTCAGGACCGAATCAACCAGGAAATGATATTGATGTCTATTTGGCACCGTTGGTCGATGATTTGAAGATGTTATGGGAGAAAGGGATGGAAGTTAAAGACGCTTACCGTGGAGATTCGTTCAACTTAAGGGCAATGTTAATGTGGACTATTAACGATTTTCCGGCCTATGGAAACTTGTCAGGATACTCTGTGAAATGCTCGATTGGTTGTCCGATTTGCATGAAAGACACATCTTCCATCCGTTTGAAGCATGGTAAGAAAACTGTTTTTCTGGGTCATAGAAGATTCTTACCAAGAGATCACTCGTATAGAAGATTGAAACAAGCGTTTGATGGAAATCCAGAAGAACGACCCCTGTATGAAACAAGCGTATAGAGATCACTCAACAGCGACTACTTCTGTATGAAATAGCGACTACGAATGTAGTTGTTGTTCCTATAATTTCTTGTAGTGATTACTGAGAGGTTCGTCAGGATACTATTTTCGAATATGACACTACCAAAATCTAATAAATGTTGTTTCTTCATATAGTTTAATACCATGCAATATAATACTGAATGCCTAAAAAACATCCTAATAAAATGTGATTTTTTAATATTATTCTCAACTACAAAATTAAGATTTTCTAGCTAATCAATAAAATTTTTGACAAGTACAATAATAAATAAGTAGCTAAAGCTTGTAAACAAAATTGAGTAATTAACAAGAGATTAATTTTTTCAAAGTAAAACACTATTATTCTTGGTGTCAAGAGAATCAAATTTTCAGTTTATAAAATATAGTTTCACTTAGTATATAAATATTTTGCTGTATATATTCTATTTAAACAAATACTCAGTTTTCCTAAGTGTGCGTGCGTGTGCGTGTGTGTGCGTGTGCGTGTGAGATAGGATAGTGCATATATTTATTTTTTAAAGGTGATTTAATTAAATATCCAATTTAAAATAATCGATTTAAAAAATAGTCAAAATTTATCTAAATTTAGTGTGAAATAATCACCGGTTAAAAAAATTAAGATCTTCGCATTAACTTTTTTTTTTTAAAGTAATAAATATCTTATAATAATTGTTTAAAATTTTAATCATGGTGCTGAAATATTTTTGACCTAATATTGGAAATTTTGCTAAAAATTTAAATTATTGGGTTATTTTGCTAACTAATTAAATTCAATTACTATATTGTATAATTTCTCGTATCTAAAGCAATGATACATTTTTTACACGGGGGATACTTGCAAGCTATACAGCGTAAATTACATTTGCAAAATGCTACATTTCTGCATTCTTAAAATTTGGTGGCCAAGTATGTTTTTGTTTTTACTATCATGTCCTAAAAGTCTTATTTTTAAAATTGTAGGTAATACTAACTGGTCAATGAAATACCATTTTCATAATTAATTTTCCACGTGAAAATTGACTATACGTATAAACACGTGGTCGAATACTCAACTTACGTACACAAGATCAGACGGTAAATACTAAACATTTTCCTATAGCTAGTGTATTGAATCATCAAATAATCATAAAATTATGCTATATAAAGGCCGAGGGATTCAACAAATGAGAACAACCCACATTGACAAAAACCCTCGGCTATTTTCACATTAAAACTGCCACAACTACTGTCTTTGATCTGCCTTTCTTTCTTTCTTTCTATCCTTTCCAATCTTTATTTTCTTTTTTGCCCTAAAATGAACAACGGCAACGGAAACGGCTTTGTCCAGCACAACGGCCAAAATGATGACATCATCGGCTGGTTTGAGGAGGTTACAAGGAACGCCGGGGCGGCCCAGACTAGGACGCTCCGGAAGATTCTCGAGCTGAACCAAGGCACCGAGTATTTGAAGAAATGGCTTGGAGACGCCGAAATCCAAAACACGGATGATTCCGAACTTGAATCGCTATACAAGACCTCTGTTCCTCTCGCCGTCCATGCTGATTTTGAGCCGTTCATTCGGAGGATTGCCGATGGAGACACGTCACCATTGCTCACCCAATACCCCGTCACTGCACTGGCTCTAAGGTCCATCAATATTTTCGTATGTATACACATATATAACTCCATATGATCTATATCGATATAAGTTGACTTATAACTAGTTGTTCGTGTTAAAACCGATCATATATATATTAATAAATTAAAAAAAAATACCATTACTTAATCGGACTATTTTTTGTGTGACTATATATGCTTTTCAGAACTTTGTCCCGATTTCTCTTTAGCATATTTATTATTATCATTTTTGTTTTGTTAGAGAATAAAACTCTTAAACATGCATGCAAAGAATTGGAGGCTTAGATTATACATTGTCATGTATCCACAAGACTGAGTAATAAATGGTAATAATTTAGTTCGTGCAAACTAAATAAATTGTTTAATACACCAATATATATATATATATATATATATATATATAATTTAGTCTGTTTTTGTTTTTGGCCTTCCGGTAAGACTAGTCGCACACGTTGTCAGTTTAGATGCCGTGCGATTAATCGCATCAATTGACCTTATTTGTTGTAGTGTATACTATATATCTTTGGCTATTGTATTTGAATGAGTAATCCAACCAAATAATTATTAAAAGGAAAAGACAGAGCTATAAAAAAAAATGTACACAACAGACCTCTGCATGCAATTTTACACTTTTGAGAGTTTTATTTTCAACCCAAAAAATATACAACTTAGCTCTTTTAAATATTTTACAAATTAGACCCCTTTAATTTAATTTAAGTTTCTAGCTCCGTCCTGTAGATAAATGCTCAGATAAGGGTTTTAGCTAGCTGTACTCATTTTATCTCTATTAATATATCTTTGATTACATTTTGCAATATTTCAATGATCAAATATATTAAACATTAAAGTACAAATTACGAACATAGCATTTTATATTTCATATTATGAAGAAAAAAATTGTATTTGTGGAGTTTGAATTCACTTCCTCAAGACCTCACCTCTGGGTGATTGGTTGGACACTTAATTCAGACCTTAAACATTTAACCTAAAGTTTCTGACTATATTTATATCCATTTTCTTTATTTCAAACAGATTTCTTCAATAATATACAAAAATTATATTTATTCATTCATTATGAAATTTACAATGCAAAGTTTTGAAGAATTTGTGACTATTAGGTTGCGTGGACAGATCTATTAATTATAATAATAATAATAATAATAATAATAATAATAATAATAATAATAATAATAATTATTATTATTATTATTATTATGTGAACCAGCTGACAAATAAATTGGCGACTTATTATTATTATGTGAACCAGCTGTCAAAGAAATTGGCGATTTATTATTACTATTATTATTATTATTATTATTATTAGGGTTTATTTTTAGACACAATTAGGCAAGTAATCTAATAGTCTATCTTCTTTTTAAAAAATAGTCCAAGTTTTATTTTATTAAGAAAATAATCTATCAAATCGAATTTAATTAAATTAATTATTCAGCAATAAAATTAATTATTCAAATAATTTAATTAATTAAAGAGTAAAATCAAATCAGCTAATTACAATAAATACTTGATATTTTTATAATTGCGTGTGAACCTGCAGTCAAAAGAATCTGGCGACTCCAGCGGGGCTGCTGGCTTGAATAATCAAACACCATATATGTAAATAATATTCATGAATATATAATGAAAATAAAACTATTCTTGAGGATATCAATTTCAATTTTTGGAATTTTCAGAAACTTAAGCCCTTATAAAATTTTCTTACACGTTTCTAATGCTGTTGTTTTCATACCTCGCTCGATCCGCAATCAGTATTATTATTAATTCATGGATTATATATACCGCTAGGAAACAAACCAAAATGAACAACTTGTCTCTAGATAAAGTCTTCAATATACCAAAAGGCCCAAAAACATAATAAATTTTAACTAGCTAATTCATGGATTACATACACTGCTAGAAAACAAACCCAAATAAACAACTTGTTTCTAGATAAAGTCTTTCGTATGCCAAAACATAATGAATTTAATTAGCTACATATCGCTCATTAATAATTAATTATTAGCTTTCACCTCAAATATTATATTTTGATTAATATATACAGTTCTGGGACTACAGAAGGAAGAGCAAAGCATATTCCATTGACAGGTCACTGGGCTCCAAACTTTCTCGAATTGAACAGATTAACTGCTTCGTACATATCAAGGTACGTAAGCTATCGAATAAAAAAATGGTTCAAATTTGGCTCATTGCATTTCCATAATTCGGGTAAGTTTCAAAGACACGAAGCTGGTTCATTATATGTCTAAACCCAAGACTGCATTACGTTGGTATGTCTAATGATTGGAAATAAATAATTTGTCTTGGACCAAAGCAAGTAGTTTTTGGCTGTTTTACCTTTTAGCTCATTTGGTTTTTCTTATATTTACAATATATTGATCACTAGAAAAATAAATTGGAATAAACTACTCGTGTAATGTAATTTTTACAGGGCTTATCCAACAAGGAAAGGAGGGAAAATCCTCGAGTTCATATACTGTAACAAACTACAGAAAAGGACAAAGGGTGGTTTGGCTGTGGGACCACTCACAACGCATTTATTCAACAGCGACGAGTTCAAAGTGAAGCAAGAGAAGCTCAAGTCGTACACTCTCAGCCCACACGAGGTCATCTCCAGCGGAGACTTCAAACAGTCCACGTATTGCCACCTCCTTCTCGGCCTCTTCTTCGCGGATGAAGTCGAGTCCGTTGCCTCCATCTACGCCTATTCCATAGCTCAGGCCTTCTCGGCCTTAGAAGAGGCCTGGGAAGACTTGTGCGCCGACATAAAGGGAGGGACTCTAAACCCTAGGATCGACAACCTTGCACTGAGAAAAGCGGTCCTTGACATCATCTTCCCGAACCCTACCTTGGCTTCGAAGACCGAAGCCGCATGCGAGGAGCTCAAGAGTTTTGGATGGCACGGCCTCGTCCCGAAACTTTGGCCCAATGCAAAGTTCGTGTGCTCTATCATGACAGGGCCAATGCAGCCCTACGTGAAGCGGCTCAGGCACTACGCGAAAGGCGTGCCTTTGGTCAACTATGAGTTCGCAGCGTCGGAGGGCTTCATTGGCCTTAGCGTTGACCCTCATTCTCCGCCGGAGAACGCTTCCTATGCGGTGGTCCCTACGATTGCGTACTTCGAGTTCATACCGCTTCATAGACAGAGGGAGATCGAGTCCATCTCTGTCGGGAACGTCTACGTGGAAGATGAGCCTGTTCCGCTCTCCGAGGTCAAGGTCGGACAAGAGTACGAGATGGTTCTCACCACTTTCAATGGTAAGGAAGTAAAAACGTATACTTGTTTCATTTACCTTATATTGTTTCACAATTCTTACCTTTTAAAGATGGAACTTAATTTATTCTTTTTTTCGTGGTTCAAATGAACTATTTTTTAATAACCCAAAAATGAACTTTTAATAACAGAACTTCGCATGTGTCAGCCTGGCTATAATTATTTGTATGGTGGTTGTCCGTCTAGGGTTGTACCGGTACAGACTGGGTGACATCGTAGAAGCGGTCGGGTTCCACAACGAGACCCCAAAGTTGAGCTTCGTGTGCCGGCGGAAGCTTCTTCTGAGTGTGACTATCGACAAGACGACGGAGAGAGACCTCCAGATCGCGGTGGACAAGGCGGCGGAGGTGCTGACGAGCCGGGCCAAAGCTGAGCTGGCGGACTACACCAGCCATGCTGCCCGGCCCACAGACAGGCCCGGCCACTACGTCATCTACTGGGAGATCGGGGGAGACGAGGACGAGGTCGAGGAAGATATACTTCAGGACTGCGCTAACAAGCTCGACGAGTCATTCACCGACGACTGCTACAAAATGATCCGGAGAAACAACACTTTGGGCCCTCTCGAGTTGAAGATCGTCGCCAAAGGCACTTTCAAGAGCATCTTCGACTACTTTGTCCGCAATGGCGGTACCCTTGTGCAGTTCAAGACCCCTCGCTGCACCGATCACAAGGCCATTTTGGGAATCCTCGACTCGGCTACGGTCCAAACATTTTTCAGCAAAGCATTCATGATATGAGACAAAATACCGTTGCAGCGTGCTTATACTATTCTCTTCGTACTCTATGTCTTGTGGCTCGCTACATTTTTTTTTTCGTTTATGTTTTCTATGCTAATAAATTTGAGAGAGTTGTAAGATCCTGGGAATTTGTGGCTACGGACCGTTGGCATTCTCTGTTCACTTATTGCCGTACAGGATAAGCTGATCCCTCATTTTTCTATCGTGTCTTTTTTTTTTTTTTTTTTTTTGAGAAATTCTACCGTATCTTTCTTTGATATATACTTTTTTTTTTAATTAATATCTACCTTTGATATTTATTATAATTTGTACCAAGGGAAAATATGTAATTGTGGGCTTGTCTTAATTAATATTAGAAAAGAAAAACGAAATATTTGCGTCTTGTCTTCAAGGTCGGCCAGCCCATTAAGCGACTTAAGCGGTGGCATAAGGCTCTAAAATTTTGAGAAAAAATAAGGCCCAATTTAGGCCTCTTTTTATTTGTCATAGGGTTAATTTTTTTTTTTTTCCAGAGCCCCGAATTTGATTTTTTTTTTAAACAGACCCAATGATGTTTACCTTTGCCCTATACATAAAATATATTTTTCCTTTACTGCGGATGTCACAATATGCAAGCTAAATTAGCATATGCATGAAGTTATGTTTTGACTTTTTCCAAAATAAATTACTAATATTAACGTCCAAAACGGGCTTGGATATCCATAAGTTATGAGCCTCAATTTTCCGTAGCAAGATCAAACAGAAACGCTAGACGAATTAAATTTAGAAAAAAAAAGGTGCTCTTCAAAATTAAAAAAATTATATTATTTTTTAAAAATTTGATACTTAAGGCCTCATTTTTAAACTACGCTTAAGGCCTTGACAACGATTGGACCGGCCCTGCTTGTCTTGTTTGAGTGTTCCTCTTATTGATTGTCATGATTTACAATTTTGGCTTAGATTATTATACATAGTCATATATCTACAAGACTGAATAATAAATGGTAATTTTGTTCGTTCAAACTAAATAATTTGTTAAATTCAACAATATATAATGGGTATAACTGTACTATATATTATATCTTTGGCTATTGTATTTGAATGAGCAATCTTGCCAAATAATTATTAAAAGGGAGGGACAGAGCTATAAAAAAATGTACACAACAAAGACCTCTGCATGCAGTTTTAACAGTTTTTGACTATTTTATTTTTTTTAACCCAAAAAATATACAAATTAGCCGTTTGAATTTTTTTACTAATTAGACTCCTTTAATTTGATTTAAGTTTCTAGCTCCGTCCTGTAGATAAATGCTAAGATACGGGTCTTAGCTGTGCTCATTTTATCTCTATTAATATTTCATTGATTATATTTTGCAAATCTTTTCTTAAATCCTAGATCAATTCTTAAAAGTCTCGGGCATCCATTCGATTCAAATGTCTCCCACATTTTACTGAATTGTTGTCGGTCGTTTTCGGAAAACCCGGAACGCCGAGAATTACACATCGCTCAAAGGGCCGATGGTCAGGCCGGAGGTCCTAAAGAGCGGCAAGCCTTCCGTCACGATTGACTAACAAGTCCTCGTGCCAGAACTTTCAGCTTCTCGAGTCAAGCCTTTCTCCTCGAGTCGAGTCATTCTCCTTGAGTCGAACCTTGCTCCTCGAGTCGAGTCAAGCCTTGCTCCTTGAGTCGAGTCATTTTCCTCGAGTCGAGTTTTGCTCCTCAAGTCGAGTCACTCTCCTCGAGTCGAGTCATGCTCCTCGAGTCGAGTCATTCTCCTCGAGTCGAGTTTTGCTCCTCGAGTCGAGTCATTCTCCTCGAGTCGAGTCATTTTCCTCGAGTCGAGTTTTGCTCCTCGAGTCGAGTCACTCTCCTCGAGTCGAGTCATGCTCCTCGAGTCGAGTCATTCTCCTCGAGTCGAGCCTCGCTCCTCGAGTCGAGTCACTCTCCTCGAGTCGAGTCATTCTCGTCGAGTTGAGCCTCGCTCCTCGAGTCGAGTCACTCTCCTCGAGTCGAGTCATTCTCCTAGAGTCGAGCATCGCTCCTCGAGTTGAGTCTCACTCCTTGAATAGAGACTTTTATGTTTCGCGCGACTTGCACGATATATGGAACTTTGAAGGCCTAACTGGCCAAATAAAACGAATGTCACCAAAGGCCAGCCAAGAGCGCGCCGCGCGGAGAATGCGCGCGCGTGGCACGCTGCACATCACACCTTGCGCGCCGCGCCTGGTAGACCGCGCGCACGCGGCGCTCCTCCTCTTGGCGGGGAGCGCGCCCCCAGTCCCACATGGACGAGAAATAAGCCTCCTAAGGCCCTCCAACTACTATAAATACCCCCTCTCATTGAGGGGGAAATCATCCCATTCATTCCCATGAATACTCACTCTTCTCTCTGCTTCTCTGGATGTCATCCTTGGCCTGAAGCGGATTCTCCTCGATTTATCGTTCTCAGAGATTCTGAAGCGCTCCCGGGGACTCCCGAGCGTCGCCTCTCTTGATCGAACGACTAATTCCGAGTTCACGAGTGCTCTTTCGGTTATTGATTGAAAATCGCCTACACGTCTAGCACACTAGACCTGTCCACCATTTCTAACAAGAAATCACCCACGCATCCTGCATTTCCGATTGGAAATCGTCTACGCGTCCGGAAGCTTTGCCACAACAAGGAACTCTTGACTTAGAGTCTCCCACGTCTCCAAAAGAGAGAAAATACACATTCTCTCTCGTGTCACCCGATCCCAGAGTTCTGAGACGTCGTCGTTTCTTGTTTTGACTTAGCTGCTAGTTTAACTATTCCTACTCGATGTGATTAGTGACAGTGACCTCATGGGTCCAAATGAACAAAGCTTGAGCTAAAAACTTGGACTCAAAAGTTCACAAAACTTTTTCCAATTTTAGCTTAATGTCGCCTGACTCCACTAAAGAGTTGACACTGAAAATCTCTCGGTTCAACTGAATTTATTTTCTACTAAAGAATTCAACCTAATTGTAATGAGTGGATCCATTAAATATTATCTATGTTTACCCTTCATGAATATCATCAGCTAGTCGGGATTTACAACATTACCATTTTACCCTTCTAGCTGTTATTTCCTCAACTTCTTTGTCGCTTGTAAAAAAGTTAGAAACAATGTATTGACGAGGAGCTAACAACTCACATTGTTTCATCCAAAAGAGTCAAGACTCAATTTGGACACTGGCCAATTCATTTATTCACATTCCAAAGAACAAAGCATGAGGTGATATACATTGCATTTCAGCAATCTTGTACATGAATTCCATATCTATGAGAACTTCACAACGTTACTCATGACATCTTCACAACTTAGTACTTCACCAATAGGTCCTGTTCAGATCCACATAGTGAGTCCGAACTCTGACTTTCTCAAATGAGAATATGTAAGCTGTGAAATGGCATGTCTCATTTCAGGATTGAGGTAAGCACGATGCAATTCATACGTAGTGACTTCGAGACATAAGGGGTTAAATGGTTTGTTCTTATCTTGTCTCTAGAAGTGCGCTGGTCAATTTAGTACCCTCGGAAGATACCTAGAAGAATTATAGAGTCTCCAACTCTCAATGCCCCATAACCAGAAATCATAGATTCTCCTAACAATCGTACTGAGGTCAATAGTCCTTGGACCCTTAGATTGCGAATATATCGTTTTAAGAAAACTAAGAAGAGTTTGTTCATGCAAATCTACATTTCTCTCTTCGTAAGTTGTTAAGTTTGTTTATGGACTAAAGGCTAATGTTTTATCATAAAGCTTCAAATAGACAAGGAAGAATGAATGAACGTTTCAACTTTTAATTAAATGAATAAGCAATTACAAGCAAGAGTCTTCGTGAGACTTTATTACATCAAATGTACAAAATAAAGACTACAACTCTTCTTGTGGGCACCATTGACAACGCGCGCTTCCCTGAGGAGTGAAGGGGAGAATAGGGGGAGTGACCGTGCCTTTTTGTGTAGGTTTCCTACGTACCTGTGTGTGTGGGATCAGGTCAGAACATAGTTCAAGGCGAGACAAGTTTTGCGAAAATTGTTAATATGGTAATTTTGTCTTTTTTGACATAGCATGAAATGAATGTCAATAAATTTTTTGACATGGTCATATGATGACCTAAATCACTCGGCCATGATAAGTTCATTGGGCCTTGTGGATTAATTTCATTTCAAAGAATTTTACATGAAAATTCTTATTGGGCTTTTCTTAAGTTGTCATGAACAAGTGAAGAAAATCTAGAAATGCCTTCTAGAAGGCCTTCTTGGCCGCCCAACCCAAAGGAGAAAAAGGGAGATTATTTTGTGCATAAATGTATCAAGATACTTGCCTAAAGAAAAAGAGGAAACAAATTTCCCCTATGAGGAAGGTGGGATTTCGGCCAAGGCTAAAGGGGAAGCAAAAGAGGAAACAAATCCAAGGCTTCTAGAAGCCCTATTTGGTCGTGTGAAGCAAGTGGAGAAGGAAGGAAATTTGGCTCATGAATATGTGATATTCTATAGAAGGGTAAACTACCTTATTGAAGGTGAGACCTCTCCTATAAATAGAGCCCTCATTCTTCACATTTGATTCATCCCAAGTTTTAGAGATTGAGAGCTTCTCTCTCTAGTGTTCTTAAACTTTCAAGTGTTCGTGTGAGTTGAAGTTCACACTTCCCTCATGCACTTTCCTGAATAGAAAATAGGAAAAGATCCGAGTATGTACCTTGTGCCTTTATGCACTAACATTGCTCTGAACATGAAGATCTAGGATTCTTTTCTAATTGTCCAATCTATCGCTCTATAACTAGGAAATTTGTTTCCGAACATATATGAGACGATGTGCCTTTTCTAAAAACTAAGTGGGAGGGTTATATTTGTAGTTTACAACCCACGATCCCCAACACTAATGAAAAGAGTAATTGTCGCCAGACTAAGAGTCACCCTCGTGGCCCTCTCTTAAATGAGAGTACTCAAGGGCGCTTTGCACTGATCATTGCTCAATGAGCTAAGTCCAAAAGTGAGACAATGAGACAAGACCTCCCCTCGGTGGATTGTTTTTCAAAGTCGATCTTTTGGACTAAGTGGTTGGTTACGCACTTAGACTTGATCCCTAGTAATCCTCCCTCGAGGCCCTGCAAAAGGATGTGAGTGATCAAACTTTTTTATAAGGTGGCTAGTCAAATTTGATGTATTGACATCTTGGCTATGCGTTAATGATGAGTCATTTACATATGAAAGGAGACTCGTTGCGGCCTTCCCTCGAAGGAGTAAAGTGTCATTTCGTTCATAACACATTTGGATTTTTCATGTCTTGTTCATCCTAAAAACTTAAACAAACTCAAATCCTAAACTGAAAGACTAATCATAAACTTGTTTCAACTTAATTAAGCAACATGTCTCTCAACCCCCTCTCGATCATCCTTTCCTCAAACAAACTCAAAACCAAAAACTACGTTAATTGGATACGTAACCTCGACATCGTCCTTACCATTAACAAGCACAAATGTGTACTCATCATCCCGTGTCCTCCTCGAATGAATGATGATCCGACCTGAGAAGACAAAGACACCTTAGCGGCCTGACTTCGATCCGATGAGATTGTGAGGTGCTATATCTTAGCATCTATGAACAATATGCTGAAAAAGCAACATCGTGACATCGAGACTGCCGGTGACATGCTCTGAAATCTCCATGAGATGTTTGGAGGGCAAGGGCATCAAACAAGGCAACAAGCAGTCCGATAGTTTATGAACTGTCGCATGAAGGCTGGGACTCTTGTCAGGGACCATATGATGCTGATCATTAGTTACCTGAATGAGATGGAAATCCTAGGATCTAAGATTCACGAGGAGACCAAACTAGATATGATCTTGGAAACTCTCCCCAAATGTTTTGATACCTTCAAGCTGAACTACTCCATGAACAAGCTAAAGTACACTGTTACCGAGCTTATGAAGGAGCTTCATACTGGTTTAGGTCTCACTAAGAGAAAGAGGAATCAAAGAGAGGCACATGCTACTGAGCACAAAGCATCCGCCTCTGGAACTAAGAAGAGACCTCACAAGGCAGATAATAAGAACTGTCCTGCCTATCTCAAAGCAAAGGAACATAGTATTGTACTAATTACCGAAGCATGCTTAGTAGCTGATAATGTATCAACGTGGATTCTTGACTCCGCTGCAACAAACCATATTTGTTGTTCCTTAACTGGTTTCAAGATAACCAAAAGCTTAGAGTAAGGCGACTTCTGTTTCAAATGGGGTTATGGGAGCCTGGTGTCTGCGAAGGCTGTGTGATCCGTGACACTGTCTTTTGAAGACCGCACTTTAAACTTGAATAATGTTTATTTCGTTCTTTCCTTTGGAAAGACCTTAATATCTGTTGCTCGTCTTCTTGAGCAAGATTATTGTTTAAAGTTCATTAAGAATGGAATTCGTATTTCATTTCCTAATAATTCTTTTGTCATTGATGCATGTATGAAGAATGCTATTTGTTGTCGCTCGTTTTCGGACAACGATTTAGGAAACGAAAGCGGTCAGACCCAAGGCCGGACAAAGAGGTCTCGCTTCGATTCGAGTGTGTCGGACTTGGTATCCCAAGTCTTCCCTTAGCTGTAGATGATGTTTATCTCGTCCTAGCACCTGAAAAGTAGAAAAATGAGTGTGAACTACAAAAGGGAAACAGAGGGGGTGCCTCTGTTTACCTCTCCGATGCTCAACATTAGTAGGATTGAGGTGGGTAAAAGAGGTTAGGTGTTTAGAGAGCCAAGACTTGAGAGAAAGGAGTGAGTTACGAGTTCAGCAACGTTTTAGTACTCAAATTTGGATTACCTTTTGGAGAGGACGGGCCTCCGTATTTATAGGCGACCAAGGGATGTTTTGAACGGCCGTTGGCCGAGTGACGGCCCTGGGCCAGCCAATAGCCGAGTGACGGCCCTGGGCCGGCCGAGTGACGCCCCAGGGCCGGCCATTGGCCAAGTGACGACCCTGGGCCGGCCAATGGCCGAGTGACGGCCCTGGGCCAGCCATTGGCCGAGTGACAGGCCAGGGACGGCCGTGCGCCGAGGGGAGGTCCAAGGTTGGCCTCTATCATGATCGTTGTCGTCTCACCGGGTTGGGACGAGCCGGTAACATTAGCCCCCCGAGTTTCCGGTCGAGCGTGGGTCGAGCAGAAACTCAGTAGTTGCATCAACGCGAGGACTTGGGATGAACACTCTCGAGTTTTTAAGTGCGCCGTAGTGAGGCTTTAGCGCATCATGAGGGACAGCTTTGGTGCGTCGCGAGGGACGGCTTTGTTGCGTCGCGATGGACGGCTTTTGTGCATCGCGAGGGACGGCTTTTGTGCGTCGCGAGGGACGGCTTTTGTGTGTCAGGAGGGATGAGGTTTGTGCGTCGCGAGGGACGGCTTTTCTTGCGTCACGAGGGATGGATTTTTTGCGTCATGAGGGACGAACTTTGTGCGTCGCGAGGGACGGCTTTTTTGTGTCACGACGGACGACTTTTGTGCGTCACGAGGGACGACCTTTGTGCTTCGCGAGGGACGGTATTTTTTGCGTCACGAGGGACGACTTTTGTGCGTCGCGAGGGACGACCTTTGTGCTTCGCGAGGGACGTCTTTTTTTGCGTCACGAGGGACGACTTTTGTGCGTCGCGAGGGACGGCCTTGGTTGTCTTTCGTTTTACGTGTCTTATGTTCTCGACATACTATCGTAATCGATTCGCATGGTTTTTTTGAGGCGCGTCTTATTTTCTCGATTTGCCGACAAAGGTGTAATCGATTTGCACATCTTGTCGGTGCGCGGCTTATTTTCTCGACTTACCAATGAAGGCGTAATTGATTTTCACGTCTTGGCGGTGCGCGGCTTATTTCCTCGACTTACTAATGAAGGTGTAATTGATTTGCACGTCTTGGCGGTGCGCGGCTTATTTTCTCAACTTACCAATGAAGGCGTAATCGATTTGCGCATCTTGGCGATGCGCGGCTTATTATCTCGACTTACCAATGAAGGCGTAATCGATTTGCACGTCTTTGCGGTGCGTGGCTTATTTTCTCGACTTACCAATGAAGGCGTAATCGATTTGCATGGCTTGGGCCTCGGGGGGCCTCGGTGCCACATTGTGTGACCAGGTTTTCCGTGGACGCTGGCTAGACCAGTTTCGTCCGGTGGGTGCAGGCCTTTGAAACCCATATGTGACTCGCTGCCTATTGGTACATGAGCTGGGCGGCGCACGCGACCATAACACCTTATGAGCGTGGCATCCTTGGGTGCGCGTGTCATGTGACATGCGGGGTTAGGTGTAGACTTGATCCCCCGGCGAGTGTGGCACCTTAGTGCGCTGGTCGCATTTTCGGGTTGAGTCTCTTGGGTCGAGTCTTGTGCCCTTGTGAACGTGGCGCCACGGTGCGCGTGTCACGTTTGGGGACTCGATTGGCCCATTCTTACTCTCACAAGAGCATCGTAGAGTGAATTTTGGTGCGCCGTTAGGGGCGACTTAAGCACGTCGTTAGGGACGGCTTTCTTGTTGCTCGTAGTAGAGGATGTAGATTTATCATTGAGGCTTGTGAGTCTATCGTTCATTGGAAACTCGAGAAGTTGGCATGTTTTACACGAGGACTTGTAAGTCGACTCATGGGCTTGTGAGTCACCTTGAGAAGTTATGCACAGAGACGACACGACGAGTCATTAGTCGACTTGCGAATCGAAGCTCGACTCGAGGAGTGAATTGATCTCGAGTAGTTGTCTGTAGAGTTGACACGAGGAGTAGTTAGTCGACTCGCGGACTTAGGACTTGACTTGAGGAGCGAATTCAACTCGAGGAGTTATGTGTTGAGTTGTCATGAGGACTAGTCAATCGACTCGTGGATCGGGACTCGACCCGAGGAATAACCTCAACTGAAGGAGTCATGTGTAGAGGCACAAGGAATATCAGTCGACTCACGGACTCGGAATTCAACTCGAGGAGTGAACTCAACTCGAGGGGTCATGTGTAGAATCGACACGAGAAATTATTAGTCGACTCGTGGACTCGAAACTCAACTCGAGGAGTGAACTCAACTCGAGGGGTCATGTGTAGAGTCGGCACGAGCACTTATCAGTCGACTCGTGGACTCGGAACTCAACTCGAGGAGTCATGTGTAGAGTCACCATGATGACTTATTACTCGGCCATGGACTCGTAACTCAACTCGAGGAGTCATGTGTAGAGTCGGCACGAGGACTTATCAGTCGGCTCGTGGACTCGTAACTCAACTCGAGGAGTAATGTGTAGAGTCGGCACGAGGACTTATGAGTCGGCTCGTGGACTCGTAACTCAACTCGAGGAGTAAACTGAACTCGAGGAGTAATGTGTAGAGTCAGCACGAGGAATCATCGGTCGACTCGTGGACTCGAAACTCAACTTGAGGAGTGAACTCAAATTGTGGAGTAATGTGTAGAGTCAACACGAGGAATCATCAGTCAGCTCGTGGACTCGGAACTTAACTCGAGGAGTGAACTCAACTCGAGGAGTCATGTGTAGAGTCGGCACGAGGGCTCATCAGTCGACCCGTGGACTCGGAACTCAACTCGAGGAGTAAACTCAACTCGAGGAGTCATGTGTCAAGCCAACACGAGGATTTATCGGTCGACTCGTGGACTCGGAACTCAACTCGAGGAGTGAACTCAACTTGAGTAGTCATGTGTAGAGTCGGCATGAGGACTTATTAGTCGGCTCGTGGACTCGTAACTCAACTCAAGGAGTCATGTGTAGAGTCGGCACGAGGACTTATCAGTCAGCTCGTGGACTCGTAACTCAACTCGAGGGGTGAACTCAACTCGAGGAGTAATGTGTAGAGTCGGCACGAGGACTTATGAGTCAGCTCGTGGACTCGTAACTCAACTCGAGGAGTAAACTGAACTCGAGGAGTAATGTGTAGAGTCAGCACGAGGAATCATCGGTCGACTCGTGGACTCGAAACTCAACTTGAGGAGTGAACTCAACTTGTGGAGTAATGTGTAGAGTCAGCACAAGGAATCATCAGTCGACTCGTGGACTCGGAACTCAACTCAAGGAGTCATGTGTAGAGTCAGCACGAGGAATCATCAATTGACCCGTGGACTCGGAACTCAACTCGAGGAGTCATTTGTAGAGTCAACACGAGGACTTATCGGTCGGCTCGTGGACTCGGAACTCAACTCGAGGAGTGAGCTCAACTCGAGGAGTCATGTGTAGAGTCGACACGAGGAATTATTAGTCGACTCATGGATGGAGATTGTTTCTCTTTGGGACCTCCGGCCTAACCATTCTTACTCTCACGAGAGCGTCGTAGAGTGAATTTTGGTGCGCCGTTAGGGGCGACTTAAGCACGTCATTAGGGACTAGCTTTCTTGTTGCTCGTAGTAGCGGATGTAGATTTATCATTGAGTCTTGTGAGTCTATCGTTCATTGGCGACTCGAGAAGTCGTGCATGTTTTACACGAGGACTTGTAAGTCGAGTCATGGGCTTGTGACTCACCTTGAGGAGTTGTGCACAGAGACGACACGACGAGTCATTAGTCAACTTGCGAATCGAAGCTCGACACGAGGAGTGAACTCATCTCGAGGAGTTATCTGTAGAATTGACACGAGGACTAGTTAGTCGACTCGCGGACTTAGGACTTGACTCGAGGAGCGAACTCAACTCGAGGAGTTATGTGTTGAGTTGGCACGAATACTAGTCATTCGGCTCGTGGATCGAGACTCGACCTGAGGAATAACCTCAACTGGAGGAGTCATGTGTAGAGTCGACACAAGGAATATCAGTCGACTCGTGGACTCGGAATTCAACTCCAGGAGTGAACTCAACTTGAGGGGTCATGTGTAGAATCGACACGAGGAATTATTAGTCAACTCGTCGACTCGAAACTCAACTCGAGGAGTGAACTCAACTCGAGGGGTCATGTGTAGAGTCGGCACGAGCACTTATCAGTCGACTCGTGGGCTCGGAACTCAACTCGAGGAGTCATGTGTAGAGTGTTGTCAATGGTGCCCACAAGAAGAGTTGTAGTCTTTATATTGTACATTTGATGTAATAAAGTCTCACAAAGACTCTTGCTTGTAATTGCTTATTCATTAATAAAAAGTTAAAACGTTCATTCATTCTTCCTTGTCTGTTTGAAGCTTTATGATAAAACACTAGTCTTTAGTCCATAAACAAACTAAACAACTTACGAAGAGACAAATGTAGATTTGCATGAACAAAGTCTTCGTAGTTTGCTTAAAACGATATATTCGCAATCTAAAGGTCAAAGGACTATTGTCCTCAGTACGATTGTTAGGAAAATCTATGATGTCTAGTTATAGGGCATTGAGAGTTGGAGACTCTATAGTTCTTCTAGGTATCTTCTGAAGGTACTGAATTGACCAGTGCACTTCTAGAGACAAGATAAGAACAAACCATTTAACCTCTTATGTCTTGAAGTCACTAAGTATGAATTGCATCATGCTTACCTTAATCCTGAAATGAGACATGCCATTTCACAACTTGCGTATTCTGATTTGAGAAAGTCAGAGTTCGGACTCACTATGTTATTCTGAACAGGGCCTATTGGTGAAGTAAATCCCGAGTAGCTGATGATATTCATGAAGGGTAAACATAGATAATATTCAGTGGATCCGCTCATCATAATTTGGTTGAATTTTTGAGTAGAAAATAAATTCATTTGAACCGAGAGATTTTCAGTGTCAACTCTTTAGTGGAGTTAGTTGGCATTAAGTTAAACTTGGAAAAGGTTTGTGAACTTTTGAGTCCAAGTGTTTAGCTCAAGCTTTGTTCATTTGGATCCATGAGGTCACTGTCACAAATCATATCGAGTAGGAATAGTTAAACTAGAAGCTAAGTCAAAACAAGAAGGAGACAAGTTTTACGAAAATTGTCAAAAGGGTAAATTTGTCTTTTTGGACATAACATGAAATGAATGTCAATAATTTTTTTGACATGGTCATATGATGGCCTAGATCACTTTGCCATGATGTGTTCATTGGGCCTTGTGAATTAATTTCATTTCATAGAATTTTACTTGAAAATTGTCAGTGGGCTTTTCTTATGTTGTCATGAACAAGAAAAGAAAAATCTAGAAAGGCTTTCTAGAAGCCCTTTGGCCGTCCAACGCAAGAGAATGGGAGACTAAATTTCGTGCAGCCCTTAGTGTGAAAGAGAGATTATTTTGTGCATTAATGTATGAAGATACTTGCCAAAAGAAAAAGAGGAAACAAATTTCCTCTAGAAGGAAAGTTGATTTTCGGCCAAGAGAGAAGGAACCAAATGAGGAAACAAATCCAAAGCTTCCATGAGGCATGTTGGACGCCCATGAGGTGTGAAAAAGAGGAAATAATATTTCCTCATGAATATTTGATATTCTATAGAGATATGGAAACTACCTTTTGAAGGTAATCCTTCTCCTATAAATACCCCACCTCATTCCTCTCATTTGAATCATCCAACATAAGTTAGAGATTGAGAAAGCTTCTCTCTCTAGACTTGGCCGCCCCTCTTCTCTCTCTCTCTCTATTCGATTTCGTTTTTATTGTTTTGGCACCTAGGTCCTCATTTGACCTAGTGTTTAGCTCTTCGACTTCAAGACTCGTTCTTAAGTCGTAGTGTTTAAAAGTGCCCACACTAATTCCTTTTTCTCTCGAGTGATTTAGTGATAGAAACTTTCGTGGTTGCTCGAGTTGCCGAGGAAGGAAGAGAGACGTGTTGCGAGGGGAGACGAACGTTGCAACCTTTTCCAAAAGCTTCTCAACGTTCAAGCTTCTAAAAAGGTTAGTAATCTTTTAATGCTCATATTAGTTTTTATTTACATGTGCTTGCTCTTTGTCTAGGTTAGTAAAAACTGTTTTACTTGAAAAAGAAAATTTTTAAAATTCCGCCACTTACCGAAGCGTTAAACTTTTTCTTAAACCCTAGATCAATTCCAACAAATGGTATTAGAGCTATGGTCAAAGATATGCATGTACATGTATTTAAAAAATATGAGCTTGAAAATCGTTTTCGAAAGTTTACTAATTTTGTGACAAGTTAGAATTGTTATCTTAGATTTTTTTTTAATTTATTGCTCTTGCCTTTAAATTAAAAATCATGTTATTTTTCTATGAGTTTGGGATGATATTAAAACACATTAGAATCAGTTCTAAAATTTTTTAATTTTTTATATTAAAAAACGGGTTTTTAAGTTTGAGAAATTTTCGAGTAAATTTTATGACTAGTTATATTGTCTTGCTAGTTTCTTTTATTTACTTGAATCGTTTTATGTATGTTGTTATTTCTTTTATACCATGTTATTACCTTGCTAATAAAACACAAATAAAAGCTTTAACAACCTCCTAAAACGTTCCGTTACACTCGATTCTTTTTCGCACCTTAAACGGCCGAACTTTAATTATTTATTTTTCTTCGAGCTGGAGTGAAACCCGCAGTAAAAGTGGCATAACTCTCTGCTCCGAAATATAAATTTAATGGTTCTTGAATCAAATTAAAGGTCTAGCTGTCCTCTTTCTAATGCCACTGGGTTTCGGTCAAAAGGACATAGGAGCCGCCAGTTATGGCGATTTTACTCCGAGGTGTACGGCTGTTCCGAAAGTCCAGTTTTTTTTTTTTTGAAATCCGGATTTTCAGCCCCACTACCATGAGTTATAGAACTCTAATGAGAAAATTTTCTTGAGCAAAAATGTTTTTCATAAGATTATAAACATGATGTATAAGATTAAAATGTTTTGATTTTTTAAAGTTTAATTGAAATTGAATTTTACAAAACTAGTTTGAATCTTGAAAAACCGTTTTCGTTTTCAAACTTGAAAATATTTTGTCATCCAAATCAAATAAGTTTTCAAAACTATATCTATATCACATATGTTCAAAATCTATATGCTCTTGAAAATTTGAGTGGGAGGTCTCCTCGTAAACGAGCCAAAAAATAAAAAGATGTGTAATCTCAAACTTTCAAGTGTTCGAGTGAGTTGAAGTTCACACTTCCCTCATGCACTTTCCCGAAATAGAAAATAGGAAAAGATCCGAGTATGTCCCTTGTGCCTTTATGCACTAACACTGCTCTGAACATGAAGATCTAGGATTCTTTTCTAGTTGTCCGCTCTGTCGCTCTGTAACAAGGAAATCTGTTTACGAACTTATAAGAGTCGATGTACCAACTCCAAAAACTAAGTGAGAGGGTTATACTTGTTGTTTGTAACCCACGATTCCCAACACTAATGAAAAGTGCAATTGTCGCCAGACTAAGAGTCACCCTCGTGGCCCTCTCTTAAATGAGAGTACTCAAGGGCGCTTTGCACTGATCATTGCTCAATGAGCTAAGTCCGAAAGTGAGACAATGAGACAAGACCTCCCCTCGGTGGATTGTTTTTCAAAATCGATCTTTTGGACTAAGTGGTTGGTTACACACTTAGACTCAATCCCTAGTAATCCTCCCTCGAGGCTCTGCGAAAGGATGTGAGTGATCAAACCAATTTAAAAGGTGGCTAGTCAAAATTGATGTATTGACATCTTGGCTAAGCATTAATGATGTGTCATTTACTTATAAATAGAGATTTTTTGCGGCCTTCTCTTGAGGGAGTAAATTATCGTTTGGTTTATAACACCTTTGGATTTTATCAAGTCTTAAATAAAACTTAAATCCTAAACCAAAGACTAATCATAAACTTGTTTCAACTTTTATAGGCAATATGTCTCTCAACCCTCTCGCAACAAATTTTTCCTTGAATAAACTCGAAGGCGACAATTACGTCGACTGGAAACATAACTTCGACATAGTCCTTACTGTCGACAAGCACAAATGGGTTCTCACCACCCCCTGTCCTCAAACGAATGAAGATTCGACGCAAGAGGAAAAAGCCGCCCTGGCGGCCTGGCTTCGATCCGATGAAATTGCGAGGTGCTATATTCTGGCATCAATGAACAATGTGTTGCAACAACAACATCGTGATTACAAAACTGCCACCGATATGCTCTACAATCTCCATGAGATGTTTGGAGGGCAAGGACGTCAAGCTAGGCAACAAGCGGTCCGACAGTTTATGAACTGTCGCATGAAGGCTGGGACTCCCGTTAGAGATCATATGAGATTGATGGGGAGACTAAAATAGACATGATCTTGGAAACTCTCCCCGAAACTTTTGATACATTCAAGCTGAATTACTCCATGAACAAGCTAGAGTACACTGTTACCGAGCTCATGAAGGAACTTCAAATCGCTGAGGGACTCACTAAGAAAAAGAGGGCTCTAGGAGAGGTACATGCTACTGCCTCCACCTCTGGATCTAAGAAGAGACCTCGCAAGGCCGAGAACAAGAACAAACCTAAGGTTCAAACGAAGAAGAAGGCGCCAAAGGCTCCGAAGCTGGATAAGTCTAACGACAAATGCCACCACTGTAATGAGCCTGGTCACTGGCGTAGGAACTGTCTTGCCTATCTCAAAACCAAAGTAAAAGGTATTGTACTTATTACTAAAGCTTGTTTGGTGGCGGATAATGTATCATCGTGGATTATTGACTCCGCTGCTACTAACCATATTTGCTGCTCCTTAACTGGTTTTAGGAAAAGCAAAAGCTTAGAGGATGGCGACTTATGCTTCAAGTGGGGTGATGGGAGCGTGGTGTCTGCGAAGGCTGTGGGATCCGTGACGCTATCTTTTAAAGATCGCACTTTAATTTTGAATAATGTTTATTATGTTCCTTCCTTTGGGAAAAACCTAATATCTATTGCTCAACTTTTAGAGCAAGATTATTATTTAAAGTTTATGAAGAATGGAATTCGTATTTCTTTTTCAAATTCTTTTGTCACTGATGCATGTATGAAGAATGGTCTTTTTTACATTTATCCCACTCAACCTTCGATTTTAGACACCGAAATAGATATCGATCTTAGTAGGGAGCCAAAGAGGATCAAACTTTCTGAATCCTCCGATATAACAAAATCAACACACCTATGGCACTTAAGACTTGGTCACATTAGTCTAGATAGGATTAAGAGACTTGTGAGGGACGGTCCACTCCAAGCCTCTGCAATAGGTTCACTACCTACTTGTGAATCATGCATAGAAGGAAAAATGACTGAGCAACCTTTCTCCGATAAGGGTCGAAGAGCCATTGAGTTGCTGGAACTAGTACATTCTGATGTATGTGGTCCGCTCAGCCAACAGGCACGTGGAGGATACGAATACTTAGTCACCTTCACCGATGATTACTCGCGATATGGTTTTGTCTATTTGCTCAAACATAAACCCGAGACCTTTAACGTATTTAAGGTCTTTAGGGGTTTAGTGGAAAAGCAAACTGGCAAAGTGATCAAACCACTTCGATCTGATCGAGGTGGTGAGTATATGTCTGGAGAGTTCGATGATTTTCTTAAAGAAGAAGGTATCGCTTCTCAGCTTACTGCACCTAGCACACCTCAACAAAACGGAGTGTCAGAGGGAAGGAACCGAACTCTTATGGAGATGGTTAGATCAATGATGAGTTACTCATCACTCCCTCTTTCCTTTTGGGGATATGCCCTTGAAACAGCCACTTATATTCTGAACCAAGTTCCGTCCAAAACGGTTCCTGGTAGTCCTTATGAACGATGGACTAGCCGTAAAGTGAATCTTGGCCGCATCTAAATTTAGGGTTGACCCGCACACGTGCTAAGGCAAAAGACTAGCAAGTTGGCTAGTAGGTCAGAATTGTGTCTGTTCGTTGGATATCCAAAGGAAACCAAAGGTTTTACTTTCTATAGTCCCGAAGACGATAAGACTTTCGTTAGCACGAATGCTCGTTTCCTTGAGGAGGACTTTATGAAGGATGCAAAACCTAGAAGCAAAATTATGCTTGAAGAAAAGTTGGGTGAGGAAGCTTCTACCTCATCTGTAAGAACTGTTCTTACCCCAACTGAAACACAAGCTAACTCTTCAGAATCTCGTCAAGTAGTACTTCGACGTAGTGGGAGGGATACTCAAAAGCCTGACAGGTACATGTACTTTGGACACTCTCTCGTAGCCGTCTCTGACATGGATGATCCTGTTTCCTATAGCCAAGCGATGGCTTGTTCTGAATCAAACCTTTGGCTTGACGCCATGAAAGTTGAAATCCACTCGATGTATGTCAACAAAGTCTGGAAACTTGTAGACCTTCCTGAAGGGATTAAACCCGTAGGGTGTAAATGGATATACAAGAAGAAAAAGGGTCCTGATGGGAACGTCGAGACGTTCAAAGCACGACTTGTGGCGAAGGGTTATACCCAACAAGAAGGGATTGACTATGAAGAAACCTTCTCGCCAGTCGTGATGCTTACCTCCATCCGCATACTCATATCCATAGCTGCAGCTCTCGACTATGAGATCTGGCAAATGGATGTCAAGACAGCCTTCCTGAATGGCAATCTTGACGAGCGCATTTACATTGTTCAACCAGACGGTTTCGTGGAAGAAGGTCAAGAAACCAAGGTTTGTGAGTTGCTTAAATCCATTTATGGACTAAAGCAAGCATCTAGGTCATTGAATATTAGATTCGATGAAACTGTTAAAAGCTTCGGCTTTGAACATTCAATAGATGAGCCTTGTGTTTACAAGTTAATACACGAAGGCAAAGTTGTGTTTCTGGTACTATATGTCGATGATATATTACTCATTGGTAATGACGTGGGTAAGTTATCTGAGGTTAAGGTCTGGCTGGCAAAGCAATTCGATATGAAGGATCTAGGAGAAGCCGCGTACATTCTAGTAATCCAAATATTCCGAGGTAGGAAAAACCGAACCCTGTCGCTCTCTCAAGCATCTTATATTGATAAGGTGATGGATCGCTTCTCGATGCAAGACTCCAAGAAGGACCAAACACCCTTTAGGCATGGAGTCTCACTCTCTAAGGACCAGTCTCCCAAGACTGCACAAGAGATTGAAGACATGAGGAAAATTTCTTACGCCTCTGCCGTACGAAGCCTCATATATGCTATGCATAGCATACATGAGGCTTCCTATGGCAGAGCATAGCATACATGAGGCTTCCTACGGCAGAGGCGTAAGGAATTTCCTTCATGTCTTCCTACGGCAGCACCTCACAATCTCATCGGAGCAGAGCTAGGCCGCCAAGGCGTCTTTGTCCTCTTGAGTCGAATCATTATTCGTTTGAGGAGGACACGGGGTGGTGAGTACCCATTTGTGCTTGGTAAGGATTATGTCGAGGTTATGTTTCGAATCTACGCAGTTTTTGTTTTCGAGTTTGTTCGAGGAAAAGATGATCGAGAGAGTGTTGAGAGACATGTTGCTTATTTAAGTTGAAACAAGTTTATGATTAGTCTTTGGTTTAGGATTTAAGTTTGTTTAAGACTTGATAAAATCCAAAGGTGTTATAAACCAAACGATAATTTACTCCCTCAAGAGAAGGCCGCAAAAAATCTCCATTTATAAGTAAATGACACATCATTAATGATTAGCCAAGATGTCAATACACCAATTTTGACTAGCCACCTTTTAAATTGGTTTGATCACTCACATTCTTTTGCAGAGCCTCAAGGGAGGATTAATAGGGATTGAGCCTAAGTGTGCAACCAACCACTTAGTCCAAAAGGTCAACTTTGAAAAACAATCCCCCAAGGGGAGGCCTTGTCATCATCGTCTTACTCTCGGACGTAGCTCATTGAGCAATGATCGAAGCAAAAACGCCTTGGAGTACTCCAATTTAAGAGAGGGTCGCAAGAGCGGCTCTTAGTCCCACGTTAATTGCTTCTTTCATTAGTGTTGGGGATCGTGGGTTACAAACAACAAATATAACCCTCCCACTTAGTTTTTGGAGTTGGTACATCGACTCTTATAATTTCGGAAAAGGATTTCCTAGTTAGAGAGCGACAGAGCGGACAACTAGAAAAGAATCCTAGATCTTCATGTTCAGAGCAGTGTTAGTGCATAAAGGCACAAGGGACATACTCAAATCTTTTCCTATTTTCTGTTTCGGGAATTGCATGAGGGAAGTGTGAACTTCAACTCACTTGAACACTTGAAAGTTTGAGATTACACATCTTTTTATTTTTCCGCTTGTCTACAAGGAGACCTCCAACTCAAAATTTCAAGAGCATATAGATTTTGAACATATATGATATAGATATAGTTTTGAAAACATTTTGAAAATTTGATTTGGATGACAAAATATTTTCAAGTTTGAAAACGAAAACGGTTTTTCAAAATTCAAACTAGTTTTGTAAAAATTCAATTTCAAATAAACTTAAAAAAAACATTTAATCTTTCACATCATGTTTATAATCTTATGAAAAACATTTTTGCTCAAGAAATTTTCCTCATTAGAGTTCCATAACTCATGGTAGTGGGACTGAAAATCCGGAATTCTAAAAAACTGGAGTTTCGGAACAGCCGCGCACCTCGGAGTAAATTCGCCATAACTAGCGGCTACGGTGTCTTTTTGACCTGAAACCGGTGGCATTAGACAGAGGACAGATAGAGATTTAATTTGATTCAAGAATCATTAAATTTAGATTTCGGAGCAGAGAGTTATGTCACTTTTACTGCGGGTTTTACTCCAGCTTGAAGAAAAAAAAATAATTAAAGCTTGGTCCTTTTTAGGTGCGAAAAAGAATCGAGTGTGACGGAACGTTTTAGGAAGTTGTTAAAGCTTCTATTTGTGTTTTATTATCAAGGTAATAACATGGTTTAATAGAAATAACAACATGCATAAAACGATTCAAGTAAATAAAAGAAACTAGCAAGACAATATAACTAGTCACAAAATTTAATATAAAAAATTAAAAATTTTAGAACTGATTCTAATGTATTTTAATAACATCCCAAATTCATAGAAAATCAACATGATTTTTAATTTAAAGGCAAGAGCAATAAATTAAAAAAAATCTAAGAAAACAATTCTAACTTGTCACAAAATTAGTAAACTTTCGAAAACGATTTTCAAGCTCATATTTTTTAAATACATGTACATGCATATCTTTGATACCATTTGTTGGAATTGATCTAGGGTTTAAGAAAAATTTTAACGCTTCGTTAAGCGGCGGAATTTTAAAAATTTTCTTTTTCAAGTAAAACAGTTTTTATTAACCTAGACAAAGAGCAAGCACATGTAAATAAAAACTAATATGAGCATAGAAGTTTACTAACCTCTTTAGAAGCTTGAACGTTGATGAGCCTTCGGAAGGTTGATAACGTTCGTCTCCCTCGTAACACGTCTCTCTTTCTTTCCTCGGCAACTCGAGCAACCACGAAAGTTTCTATCACTAAATCACTCGAAATAAAAGGAATTAGTGTGTGGGCACTTTTAAACACTACGACTTAAGAACGAGTCTTGAAGTCGCAGAGCTAAACTCTAGGTCAAATGAGGACCTAGGTGCCAAAACAATAAAACGAAATTGACTAGAGAGAGAGAGGAGAGGGGCGGCCACAAGGTCTAGAGAGAGAGGCTCTCAATCTCTAACTTATGTGGAATGAATAGAATAAGATGAATGAGGGTCCTATTTATAGGAGAAGGGTTGGCCTTGGAAAGAAGTAGTTTCCTGTTATTTTCCAAGCCTTTATGAGCAATCTTTAATTGCCCATTCCCATCCAAGTCACACGGCCAACATGTGCCTTTATGACACCTTGGATTTGTTTCCTCTTTTATTCATTGCTCTCTCCTTGCTTGTTTGGCCGAAATCCTACTTTCCTCATAGAGGAAATTCGTTTCCTTTTTTTCTTTTGGAAAGTATCTTGATACATTTATGCACAAAATAATCTCCCTTTCTCCTTGGGTAGTGGGCGCCCAACACTTTCTAGAAAGGCCTTCTAGAAGCTTTTCCATTTGTTCATTACAAGATGAAAAAGGCCCATTAAGAATTTTCAATAAAATTCTTATGAAATGAAATTAATCCACAAGATCCAATAAGACTAATATTGGCCGGGTGACATTAAGTCATCAAATGACCTTGTCAAAAAATTTATTGACATTCATTTCATCCTATGTCTCAAAAGACAAAAATACCCTTTTGACTATTTTCGTTCTTGTTTTGACTTAGCTTCCAGTTTAACTATTCCTACTCGATGTGATTCGTAACAGTGACCTCATGGATCCAAATGAACAAAGCTTGAGCTAAATACTTGGACTCAAAAGTTCACAAACCTTTTCCAAGTTTAGCTTAATGTCAACTGACTCCACTAAAGAGTTGACACTGAAAATCTCTCGGTTCAAATGAATTTATTTTCTACTCAAGAATTCAACCTAATTGTAATGAGTCGATCCCCAGAATATTATCAGTGTTTACCCTTCATGAATATCATAAGCTAGTAAGGATTTAAAAAATTACCATTTTACCCTTCTAGCTGTTATTTCCTCAACTCCTTTGTCGCTTGTGAATAAGTTAGAAACAATGTATTGACGAGGAGCTAACAAGTCACATTGTTTCATCCAAAAGAGTCAAGACTCAATTTGGACACTGGCCAGTTCATTTATTCACACTCTAAGGAACAAAGCATGAGGTGATATACAATGCATTTCTGCAATCTTGTACATGAATTCCATATCTATGAGATCTTCACAAAGTTACTCATGACATTCTCACAACTTAGTACTTCACCTATAGGCCTTGTTCGGAATCACATAGTGAGTCCAAACTCTGACTTTCTCAAATGAGAATACGTAAGGTGTGAATTGGCATGTCTCATTTAAGGATTAAGGTAAGCACGATGCAATTCATATGTAGTGACTTCGAGACATAAGAGGTTAAATGGTTTGTTCTTATCTTGTCTCTAGAAGTACACTGGTCAATTCAGTACCTTCGGAAGATACCTAGAAGAACTATAGAGTCTCCAACTCTCAATGCCGCATAACAAGACATCATAGATTCTCCTAACAATCGTACTGCGGTCAATAGGCCTTTGACCCTTAGATTACGAATATATCATTTTAAGCATACTACGAAGAGTTTGTTCATGCAAATCTACATTTGTCTTTTCGTAATTTGTTTATTTTGTTTATGGACTAAAGACTAATGTTTTATCATAAAGCTTCAAACAGACACGGAAGAATGAATGAACGTTTCAACTTTTTATTAATGAATAAGCAATTACAAGCAAGAGCCTTCATGAGACTTTATTACATCAAATGTACAATATAAAGATTACAACTCTTCTTGTGGGCAGCATTGACAACAGAAGGACTACACACATCTTCTTTGAGTCAAGTGGGAGTTTGTTGTCAATGGTGCCCACAAGAAGAGTTGTAGTCTTTATTTTGTACATTTGATGTAATAAAGTCTCACGAAGACTCTTGCTTATAATTGCTTATTCATTAATAAAAAGTTGAAACATTCATTCATTCTTCCTTGTCTGTTTGAAGCTTTATGATAAAACACTAGTCTTTAGTCCATAAACAAACTAAACAACTTACGAAGAGACAAATGTAGATTTGCATGAACAAACTCTTCGTAGTTTGCTTAAAACGATATATTCGCAATCTAAAGGTCAAAGGACTATTGACCTAAGTACGATTGTTAGGAGAATCTATGATGTCTAGTTATGGGGCATTGAGAGTTGGAGACTCTATAGTTCTTCTAGGTATCTTCCGAAGGTACTGAATTGACCAGTCCACTTCTATAGACAAGATAAGAACAAACCATTTAACCTCTTATGTCTCGAAGTCACTACGTATGAATTACATCATGCTTACCTTAATCCTGGAATGAGACATGCCATTTCACAACTTACGTATTCTCATTTGAGAAAGTCAGAGTTCGGACTCACTATGTGATTCCGAACAGGGCCTATTGGTGAAGTACTAAGTTGTGAGAATTTCATGAGTAACTTTGTGAAGTTCTCATAGATATGAAGTTCCGAACATGATGTGTTCATTGGGCCTTGTGAATTAATTTCATTTCATAGAATTTTACTTGAAAATTCTCAATGGGCTTTTCTTATGTTGTCATGAACAAGTAATGAAAAATCTAGAAAGGCTTTCTAGAAGCCCTTTGGCCGTCCAACCCAAGAGAATGGGAGACTAAATTTTTTGCAGCCCTTAGTGTGAAAGAGAGATTATTTTGTGCATTAATGTATGAAGATACTTGCCAAAAGAAAAAGAGGAAACAAATTTCCTCTAGAAGGAAAGTTGATTTTCGGCCAAGAGAGAAGGAACCAAATGAGGAAACAAATCCAAAGCTTCCATGAAGCATGTTGGACGCCCATGAGGTGTGAAAAAGAGGAAATAATATTTCCTCATGAATATGTGATAGAGCTTGATAGAGCTCATTCCTCCTATAAATACCCCACGTCATTCCTCTCATTTGAATCATCCAACATAAGTCAGAGATTGATAGAGCTTCTCTCTCTAGACATGGCCGCCCCTATTCTCTCTCTCTCTCTCTCTCTCTCTATTCAATTTCGTTTTTATTGTTTTGGCACCTAGGTCCTATTGTCAATGGTGCCCACAAGAAGAGTTGTAGTGTGTATTTATGTACATTTGATGTCATATAGTTTTACGAAGACTCTTGCTTGTAACTGCTTATTTATTAATAAAAGTTGAAATGTTTATTCAATCTTCCTTGTCCGAAGCTTTATGATAAACCTTAGTCTTTTAGTCCATAAACAAACTAAACAACTTACGAAGAGACAAATGTAGATTTGCATGAACAAACTCTTCGTAGTTTGCTCAAAACGATATATTCGCAATATAAGGGTCAAAGGACTATTGACCCCAGTATGATTGTTAGAAGAATCTATGATATCTGGTTATGAGGCATTGAGAGTTGGAGACTCTATAGTTCTTCTAGGTATCTTCCGAAGGTACTGAATTGACTAGTGCACTTCTAGAGACAAGATAAGAACAAACCATTTAACCTCTTATGTCTCGAAGTCACTACGTATGAATTGCATCGTGCTTACCTTAATCCTGAAATGAGACATGTCATTTCATACCTTAGTATTCTCATTTGAGAAAGTCAGAGTTCGGACTCACTATGTGATTCCGAACAGGGCCTATTGGTGAAGTACTAAGTTGTGAGAATGTCATGAGTAACTTTGTGAAGTTCTCATAGATATGGAATTCATGTAAAAGATTGCTGAAATGCAATGTATATCACCTCATGCTTTGTTCCTTGGAGTGTGAATAAATGAACTGGCCAGTGTCCAAATTGATTGTTGACTCTTTTGGATGAAACAATGTGACTTGTTAGCTCCTCGTCGATACATTGTTTCTAACTTATTCACAAGCGACAAAGGAGTTGAGGAAATAACAGCTAGAAGGGTAAAATGGTAATTTTGTAAATCCCGACTAGCTGATGATATTCTTGAAGGGTAAACACTGATAATATTCTGTGGATCCACTCATTACAATTAGGTTCAATTCTTGAGTAGAAAATAAATTCATTTGAACCGAGAGATTTTCAGTGTCAACTCTTTAGTGGAGTCAGTTGACATTAAGCTAAACTTGGAAAAGGTTTGTGAACTTTTGAGTCCAAGTATTTTAGCTCAAGCTTTGTTCATTTGGATCCATGAGGTCACTGTCACGAATTACATCGAATAGGAATAGTTAAACTAGAAGCTAAGTCAAAACAAGAACGAAAATTGTCAAAAGGGTATTTTTGTCTTTTGAGACATAGGATGAAATGAATGTCAATAAATTTTTTGACAAGGTCATTTGATGACTTGATATCACTCGGCCAAGTTAGTTTAATTGGGCCTTGTGGATTAATTTCATTTCATAAGAATTTCATTGAAAATTCTTAATGGGCCTTTTTCATGTTATCATGAATAAATGGAAAAGCTTCTAGAAGCCCTTTCTAGAAGGCCTTAGGCGCCCAACACACCCAAAGAAAGAGAGAATATTTTGTGCATGAATGTATGAAGATACTTGCCAAAAGAAAAAGAGGAAACAAATTTACCCTAAGAGGAAACATGGTGGGCGCCCAAATAAGGTCAAGGGAGAAGCAAACAAAAGAGGAAACAAATCCAAGGACTTACTTGTTTTTTCTTGGCTATGCACCTCTATGAAGGAAAAGGGAAATTGGCTCATGAATATGTGATATTCTATAGAAGAGGAAACTACCTTATTGAAGGTGAGACCTCTCCTATAAATAGGAGCCTCATTCCACACATTTCATTCATTCCACATAAGTTAGAGATTGAGAGCCTCTCTCTCTAGAACTTGTGGCCGCCCCTCTTCTCTCTCTCTCTAGTCAATTTCGTTTTATTGTTTTGGCACCTACGTCCTCATTTGACCTAGAGATTAGCTCTGCGACTTCAAGACTCGTTCTTAAGTTGTAGTGTTTAAAAGTGCCCACTCACTGATTCCTTTTATTTCGAGTGATTTAGTGATAGAAACCATCGTGGTTGCTCGAGTTGCCGAGGAAAGAAAGAGAGACGTGCTGCGAGGAGACGAGCGTTGCAAACTTTCCAAAAGATTCTCAAAGTTCAAGCTTCAAGATACGTTAGTAAACTTCTATGCCCATTATAGTTTGTATTTATATGTACTTGCTCTTTGTCTAGGTTAGTAAAAAACTGTTTTCACTTGAAAAGAAATTTTTTAAAATTCTGCCGCTTTGTGAAGCGTTAAACTTTTTCTTAAACCCTAGATCAATTCCAACAGGTCCTCATTTGACCTAGTGTTTAGCTCTTCGACTTCAAGACTCATTCTTAAGTCGTAGTGTTTAAAAGTGCCCACACACTAATTCCTTTTTCTCTCGAGTGATTTAGTGATAGAAACTTTCGTGGTTGCTCGAGTTGCCGAGAAAGGAAGAGAGACGTGTTGCGAGGGGAGACGAACGTCTAGGTTAGTAAAAACTGTTTTACTTGAAAAAGAAAATTTTTAAAATTCCGCCGCTTACCGAAGCGTTAAACTTTTTCTTAAACCCTAGATCAATTCCAACATAGAGTCGCCATAAGGACTTATCAGTAGGCTCGTGGACTCGTAACTCAACTCGAGGGGTGAACTCAACTCGAGGAGTAATGTTTAGAGTCGGCACGAGGACTTATGAGTCGGCTCGTGGACTCGTAACTCAACTCAAGGAGTAATGTGTATAGTCAGCACGAGGAATCATCAGTCGACTAGTGGACTCGAAACTCAACTCGAGGAGTCATGTGTAGAGTCAGCACGAGGACTTATTAGTCGACTCGTGGACTCGGAACTCAACTCGAGGAGTCATGTGTAGAGTCGCCATGGGGACTTATTAGTCGACTAGTGGACTCGGAACTCAACTCGAGGAGTGAACTCAACTTGAGGAGTCATGTGTCGAGTCGAAACGAGGACTTATCAGTCGGCTCATGGACTTGGAACTCAACTCGAGGAGTGAACTCAACTCGAGAAGTCATGTGTAGAGTCGTCATGAGGACTCATTAGTCGGCTCGTGGACTCGAAACTCAACTCGAGTAGTAATGTGTCAAGTCGACACGAGGACTTATCAGTCGGCTAGTGGACTCGGAACTCAACTCGAGGAGTGAACTCAACTCGAGGAGTAATGTGTCAAGTCGGCACGACGACTTATCATTCGGCTTGTGGACTCAGAACTCAACTCGACGAGTGGACTCAACTCGAGGAGTCATGCGTAGAGTCGGCATGAGCATTTATTAGTCGGCTCGTGGACTAGGAACTCAACTCAGGAGTGAACTCAACTCGAGGAGTAATGTGTAGAGTCGGCATGAGGACTTATCAGTTGACTCGTGGACTCGGAACTCAACTCGAGGAGTGAACTCAACTCGAGGAGTCATGTGTAGAGTCGGCATGAGGACTTATCAGTCGACTCGTGGACTCGGAACTCAACTCGAGGAGTGAAATTAACTCGAGGAGTCATGTGTAGAGTCGGCATGAGGACTTATCAGTCGACTCGTGGACTCGGAACTCAACTCAAGGAGTGAACTCAACTCGAGGAGTCATGTGTAGAGTCGGCATGAAGACTTATCAGTCGACCCGTGGACTTGGAACTCAACTCGAGGAGTCATGTGTAGAGTCGACATGAGGATTATTAGTCGGCTCGTGGACTCGTAACTCAACTCAAGGAGTCATGTGTAGAGTTGGCACGAGGACTTATTAGTCGGCTCGTGGACTCGTAACTCAACTCGAGGAGTAAACTCTACTCGTGGAGTCATGTGCAGAGTTGCACGAGGACTTATCAATCGGCTCGTGGACTCGTAACTCAACTCGAGGGGTGAACTCAACTCGAGGAGTAATGTCTAGAGTCAGCACGAGGAATCATCAGTCGGCTCGTGGACTCGGAACTCAACTCGAGGAGTCATGTGTAGAGTCGGCACGAGGACTTATCAGTAGGCTCGTTGACTCGGAACTCAACTCGAGGAGTGAACTCAACTCGTGGAGTCATGTGTAGAGTCGGCATGAGGACTTATCAGTAGACCCGTGGACTCGGAACTCCACTCGAGGAGTGAACTCAACTCGAGGAGTCATGTGTAGAGTCGACATGAGGACTTATTAGTCGGCTCGTGGACTCATAACTCAACTCGAGGAGTAAACTCAACTCAAGGAGTCATGTGTAGAGTTGGCACGAGGACTTATTAATCGGCTCGTGGAGTCATAACTCAACTCCAGGGGTGAACTCAACTCGAGGAGTAATGTCTAGAGTCAACACGAGGAATCATCAGTCGGCTCGTGGACTCGGAACTCAACTTGAGGAGTCATGTGTAAAGTCGGCACGAGGACTTATCAGTCGGCTCGTTGACTCGTAACTCAACTCGAGGAGTCATGTGTCAAGTCGGCACGAGGACTTATCAGTCAGCTCGTGGACTCGGAACTCAACTCGAGGAGTGAACTCAACTCGAAGAGTCATGTGTAGAGTCGGCAGGAGGACTTATTAGTCGGGTCGTGGACTCAGAACTCAATTCGAGGAGTAATGTGTCAAGTAGGCACGAGGACTTATCAGTCGGCTCGTGGACTCAGAACTCAACTCGAGGAGTTGACTCAACTCGAGGAGTCATGTGTAGAGTTGGCATGAGCACTTATTAGTCGGCTCGTGGACTAGGAACTCAACTCAGGAGTGAACTCAACTCGAGGAGTAATGTGTAGAGTCGGCATGAGGACTTATCAGTCGACTCGTGGACTCGGAACTCAACTCGAGGAGTAATGTGTAGAGTCGGCATGAGGACTTATCAGTCGACTCGTGGACTCGGAACTCAACTCCAGGAGTTAACTCAACGCGAGGAGTCATGTGTAGAGTCGGCATGAGGACTTATCAGTCGATTCGTGGACTCGGAACTCAACTCGAGGAGTGAACTCAACTCGAGGAGTCATGTGTAGAGTCGACATGATGATTATTAGTCGGCTCGTGGACTCGTAACTCAACTCGAGGAGTAAACTTAACTCGAGGAGTCATGTGTAGAGTCGGCACAAGGACTTATCAATCGGCTCGTGGACTCGTAACTCAAATCGAGGGGTGAACTCAACTCGAGAACTAATGTGTAGAGTCAGCACGAGGAATCATCAGTCGACTCGTGGACTCGAAACTCAACTCGAGGAGTGAACCCAACTCGAGGAGTAATGTGTAGAGTTAGCATGAGGAATCATCAGTCGACTCGTGGACTCGGAACTCAACTCGAGGAGTGAACTCAACTCGAGGATGTTGTCAATGGTGCCCACAAGAAGAGTAGTAGTGTCTATTTATGTACATTTGATGTCATATAGTCTTACGAAGACTCTTGCTTGTAATTGCTTATTCATTAATAAAAAGTTGAAACGTTCATTCAATCTTCCTTGTCTGAAGCTTTATGATAAAACCATAGTGTCTTTTAGTCCATAAACAAACTAAACAACTTACGAAGAGACAAATGTAGATTTGCATGAACAAACTCTTCGTAGTTTGCTTAAAACGATATATTCGCAATCTTAGGGTCAAAGGACTATTGACCTCAGTATGATTGTTAGAAGAATCTATGATGTCTGGTTATGAGGCATTGAGAGTTGGAGACTCTATAGTTCTTCTAGGTATCTTCCGAAGGTACTGAATTGACCAGTGCACTTCTAGAGACAATATAAGAACAAACCATTTAACCTCTTATGTCTCGAAGTCACTATGTATGAATTGCATCATGCTTACCTTAATCCTGAAATGAGACATGTCATTTCACACCTTAGTATTCTCATTTGAGAAAGTCAGAGTTCGGACTCACTATGTCATTCCGAACAGGGCCTATTGGTGAAATACTAAGTTGTGAGTATGTCATGAGTAACTTTGTGAAGTTCTCATAGATATGGAATTCATGTACAAGATTGCTGAAATGCAATGTATGTCACCTCATGCTTTGTTCCTTGGAGTGTGAATAAATGAACTGGCCAGTGTCCAAATTGAGTCCTGACTCTTTTGGATGAAACAATGTGACTTGTTAGCTCCTCGTCAATACATTGTTTCTAACTTATTCACAAGCGACAAAGGAGTTGAGGAAATAACAGCTAGAAGGGTAAAATGGTAATTTAGTAAATCCCGACTAGCTGATGACATTCATGAAGGGTAGCATAGATAATATTCAGTGGATCCGCTCATCATAATTAGGTCGAATTCTTGAGTAGAAAATAAATTCATTTGAACCGAGAGATTTTCAGTGTCAGCTCTTTAGTGGAGTCAGTTGGCATTAAGCTAAACTTGGAAAAGGTTTGTGAACTTTTGAGTCCAAGTGTTTAGCTCAAGCTTTGTTAATTTGGGTCCATGAGGTCACTGTCACGAATCACATCGATAGGAATAGTTAAACTGGAAGCTAAGTCAAAACAAGAACGAAAATAGTTAAAAGGGTATTTTTGTCTTTTGAGACAAAGGATGAAATGAATGTCAATAAATTTTTTGACAAGTTCATTTGATGACTTAATGTCACTCGGCCATGACTTGATCATTGGGCCTTGTGAATTAATTTCATTTCATAAGAATTTTATTGAAAATTCTTAATGGGCCTTTTTCATGTTGTCATGAACAAATGGAAAAGCTTCTAGAAGGCCTTTCTAAAGCATAATAGGCGCCCACTACCCAAAGAGAAAGAGAGTTCCTTTTGTGCATTAATGTATGAAGATACTTGCCAAAAGAAAAAGAGGAAACAAATTTCCTATTCAAGGCAATGGGAATTTCGACCAAGACAAGTCAAGGGAGAAGAAAAATAAAAGAGGAAACAAATCCAAGGTGTCATGAAGGCTTATGTGGCCGTGTGACTTGGATAGGAATGGGAAATAAAGGGTTGCTCATAAAGGCTTGGAAAATAAGAGGAAACTACTTCTTTCCAAGGCCAACCCTTTTCCTATAAATAGGACCCTCATTCCCCTCATTTTATTCATTCCACATAAGTTAGAGATTGAGAGCTTCTCTCTCTAGACCTTGTGGTGGCCGAAATCCTCTCTCTCTCTCTTTCTATTTTATTTTCGATTTTTCTTGTTTTGGCACCTAGGTCCTCACTCTACCTAGCGTTTAGCTCTGCGACTTCGAGACTCGTTCTTAAGTCGTAGTGTTTAAAAGTGCCCACTCACTGATTCCTTCTTTTCGAGTGATTTAGTGATAGAAACTTTCGTGGTTGCTCGAGGTGCCGAGGAAAGAAAGAGAGACGTGCTGCGAGGGGAGACGAGCGTTGCAAACTTTCCACAAGCTTCTTCAAAGTTCAAGCTTCAAGAAAGGTTAGTAAACTTCTAGCTCATATTGGTTTTTAATTACATGTACTTGCACTTGTCTAGGTTAGTAAAAACTGTTTTACTTGTAAAAGAAAATTTTTAAAATTCCGCCGCGTACCGAAGCGTTATTTATTTTCTCAAACCCTAGATCGATTCCAACAAATGGTATCAGAGCTATGGTCAAAGAGATGCATGTACATGTTTTTCAAATTATGAGCTTGAAAATCGTTTTCGAAAGTTTACTAATTTTGTGACAAGTTAGAATTGTTATATTAGATTTTTTTTTAATTTATTGCTCATGTCTTTAAATTAAAAAGCATGTTGATTTTCTATGAGTTTGGGATGTTTTTAAAACACATTAGAATCAGTTCTAAAAGTTTTTAATTTTTTATATTGAAAAACACGTTTTAAAGGTTTGAGAAATTTCGGTAAATTTTGTGACTAGTTACTTTGTCTTTCTAGTTTCTTTTATTTACCGTAATCGTTTTATGCATGTTGTTATTTCTTTTATTCTATGTTATTACCCTGCTAATAAAACACAAATAAAAGCTTTAAACAACATCTTAAAACGTTCCGTTACACTTGATTCTTTTTCGCACCTAAAAAGGACCAAAGTTTTTATTTATTTCTTTTTCCTTGAGCTGGAGTAAAACCGCATTAAAAGTGGCATAACTCTCTGCTCAGAAATCGAAATTTAATGATTTTTGAATCAAATTAAAGCTCTGTCTGTCCTCTGTCCAATGCCACTGGTTTCGGCTGAAAAGGACACCGGAGCCGCCAGATATGGCGATTTTACTCCGAGGTGCGCGGCTGTCTGAAACTCCAGTTTTTTAGAAATCCGGATTTTCAAACCCCACTACCATGAGTTATAGAACTCTAATGAGAAAACTTTCTTGAGCAAAAATGTTTCTCATATGATTATAAACATGATGTGTAAGATTAAAATGTTTTGATTTTTGAAAGTTTAATTGAAATTGAATTTTTACAAAACTAGTTTGAATTTTGAAAAACCGTTTTCACTTTCAAACTTGAAAATATTTTGTCATCCAAATCAAATAAGTTTTCAAAATGTTTTCAAAACTATATCTATATCACATATGTTCAAAATCTATATGCTCTTGAAATTTTGAGTGGGAGGTCTCCTTGTAGACAAGCCGAAAAATAAAAAGATGTGTAATCTCAAACTTTCAAGTGTTCGAGTGAGTTGAAGTTCACACTTCCCTCACGCACTTTCCCGAAATTAAAAATAGGAAAAGATCGAGTATGTACCTTGTGCCTTTATGCACTAATACTGCTCTGAACATGTCGATCTAGGATTCTCTTCTAGTTGTCCGCTCTGTCGCTCTCTAACTAGGAAATTTGTTTCCGAAGTTAAAAGAGTCGATGAACCAACTCTAAAAACTAAGTGGGAGGGTTATATTCGTTGTTTGTAACCCGCGATCCCCAACACTAGTGAAAGATGCAATAACGTGGGACTAAGAGCCGCTCTTGCGACGCTCACTTAAATGTGAGTACTCCAAGGCGTTATTGCTTCGATCATTGCTCAATGAGCTACGTCCGAGAGTGATGCAATGATGGCAAGGCCTCCCCTTGGGGGATTTTTTTTCAAAGCTGATCTTTTGGACTAAGTGGTTGGTTGCACGCTTAGGCTCAATCCCTAGTATCCTCCCTTGAGGCTCTGCGAAAGGATGTGAGTGATCAAACCAATTTACAAGGTGGCTAGTCAAAATAGATGTATTGACATCTTGGCTTAGCATTAATGATGTGTCATTTACTTATAAAAGGAGATTTTTTGCGGCCTTCTCTTGAGGGAGTAAATTATCGTTTGGTTTATAACACCTTTGGATTTTATAAAAGTCTTAATGAAACTTAAATCCTAAACCAAAGACTAATCATAAACTTGTTTCAACTTATATAGGCAATATGTCTCTCAACCATCTCTCAATCTTCCTTTCCTCGATCAAACTCGAAAACGAAAACTACGTAGATTCGAAACGTAACCTCGACATTATACCTACCGTTAACAAGCACAAATGGGTACTCACGACCCCTTGTCCTCCTCTAACGAATGATGATTCAACTCAAGAGGACAATGACGCCTTAGCGGACTGGCTTCGATCCGATGAGATTGTGAGGTGCTATATCTTGGCATCTATGAACAATGTGCTGAAAGAGCAACATCGTGACATCGAGACTGCCGCTGACATGCTCTACAATCTCCTTGAGATGCTTGGAGGGCAAAGGCGTCAAACAAGGCAACAAGCAGTCCGACAGTTTATGAACTGTCACATGAAGGCTAGGACTCCTGTTGGAGACTTTATGATATTGATCATTAGTCATCTGAGTAAAATGGAAATTCTAGGATCTGAGATTGATGGGAAGAATGTCATAGATGTGATCTTAGAAACTCTCCCCGCATCTCTTGATACCTCCATGCTGAACTATTCCATTAACAAGCTAGAGTACACTGTTACCAAGCTTATGGAGGAACTTCACACTGCTGTAGGTCTCACTAAGAGAAAGAGGAATCAAGGAGAGGCACATGCTACTGAGCAAAAAGCCTCCGCCTATGGAACTGTGAAGAGACCTTACAAGGCCGATAAAACGAACTGTCCTGCCTATCTCAAAGCAAAGGAACATAATATTGTACTAGTTACTGAAGCATGCTTAGTAGCTGATAATGTATCAACGTGGATTCTTGACTCCGCTGCTACTAACCACATTTGTTGTTCCTTGAATGGTTTCAAGAAAACCAAAAGCTTAGAGGAAGGCGAGTTCTGTTTCAAATGGGGTGATGGGAGCCTGGTGTCCGCGAAGGCTGTGGGATCCGTGACGCTGTCTTTTGAAGACCGCACTTTAAACTTGAATAATGTTTATTTTGTTCCTACCTTTGGGAAGAACTTAATATCCGTTGCTCGTCTTCTTGAGCAAGATTATTGTTTAAAGTTCATTAAGAATGGAATTCGTATTTCGTTTCCTGATAATTCTTTTGTCACTGATGCATGTATGAAGAATGCTCTTTTCTACATCTATCCCACTCAACCTTCTCTTTTAGACACCGAAATAGATAATGATCTAATTAGGGAGCCAAAGAGGATCAAACTTTCTGAATCCTCCGATCTAACAAAATCAACATACCTCTGGCACTTAAGACTTGGTCATATCAGTCTAGATAGGATTAAGAGACTTGTGAGGGATGGTCCACTCCAAGCCTCTGCAATAGGTTCACTACCTACTTGTGAATCCTGTATAGAAGGAAAAATGACTAAGCGACCTTTCTCCGATAAGAGTCGAAGAGCCACTGAGTTGCTGGAACTAATACATTCTGATGTATGTGGACCGCTCAACGAACAGGCACGTGGAGGATACGAATACTTCGTTACCTTCACTGATGATTACTCAAGATATGGGTTTGTCTATTTGCTTAAACACAAATCCGAGACCTTTAACGTATTTAAGGTCTTTCGGGCTTTAGTGGAAAAGCAAACTGGCAAAGTGATCAAAACCCTTCGATCTGATCGAGGTGGTGAGTATATGTCTGGAGAGTTCGATGACTTTCTTAAAGAAGAAGGTATCGCTTCTCAGCTTACCGCACCTGGCACACCTCAACAAAACGGAGTGTCAGAGAGAAGAAACCGAACTCTTATGGAGATGGTTAGATCAATGATGAGTTACTCATCACTCCCTCCTTCCTTTTGGGGATATGCCCTCGAAACAGCCGCCTACATTCTGAACCAAGTTCCGTCCAAAACGGTTCCTGGTACTCCTTATGAACGATGGACTGGCCGTAAAGTAAATCTTGGCCGCGTCCGAATTTGGGGTTGCCCTGCACACGTGCTGAGGCAAAAGACTAGCAAGTTGGCTAGTAGGTCAGAATTGTGCCTGTTTGTAGGATATCCGAAGGAAACCAAAGGTTTTACTTTCTATAGTCCCGAGGACGATAAGACTTTCGTTAGCACGAATGCTCGTTTCCTTGAGGAGGACTTTATGAAGGATGCGAAACCTAGAAGCAAAATTGTGCTTGAAGAAAAGTTGGGTGAGGAAGCTTCTACCTTATCTGTGAGAACTGTTCTTACCCCAACTGAAACACAACCTAACTCATCAGAATCTCGTCAAGTAGTACTTAGACGTAGTGGGAGGGCTACTCAAAAGCCTGACAGGTACATGTCTTATGGAGACTCTCTTGTAGCCGTCTCCGACATGGATGACCCTGTTTCCTATAGCCAAGCGATGGCTTGTTCTGAATCAAACCTTTGGCTTGACGCCATGAAAGTTGAAATGCACTCGATGTATGTCAACAAAGTCTGGAAACTTGTAGACCTTCCTGAAGGGATTAAACCCGTAGGGTGTAAGTGGATATACAAGAAGAAAAGGGGTCCTGATGGGAACGTCGAGACGTTCAAAGCACGACTTATGGCGAAGGGTTATACCCAACAAGAAGGGATTGACTATGAAGAAACCTTCTCGCCAGTCGCGATGCTTAAATCCATCCGCATACTCCTATCCATAGCTGCAGCTCTCGACTATGAGATCTGGCAAATGGATGTCAAGACAGCCTTTCTGAATGGCAATCTTGACGAGCGCATTTACATGGCTCAACCAGACGGTTTCGCGGATAAAGGTCAAGAGACCAAGGTTTGTGAGTTGCTTAAATCCATTTATGGACTAAAGCAAGCATCTAGGTCATGGAATATTAGATTCGATGAAACTGTAAAGAGCTTCGGCTTTGAACAGTCAATAGATGAGCCTTGTGTTTACAAGTTAATACACGAAGGCAAAGTTGTGTTTCTGGTACTATATGTCGATGATATACTACTCATTGGTAATGACGTGGGTAAGTTATCTGAGGTTAAGGTCTGGCTAGCAAAGCAATTCGATATCAAGGATCTAGGAGAAGCCGCGTACATTCTGGGAATCCAAATCTTTCGAGATAGGAAAAACCGGACCCTGTCGCTCTCTCAAGCATCTTATATTGATAAGGTGATGGATCGCTTCTCGATGCAAGACTGCAAGAGGGGTCAAACACCCTTTAGGCATGGAGTTTCACTCTCTAAGGACCAGTCTCCCAAGACTGCACAAGAGATTGAAGACATGAGAAAGATTCCTTACGCCTCTGCCGTGGGAAGTCTCATGTATGCCATGCTTTGCACTAGACCTGACATCTGTTTCGCCGTTGGCGTAGTTAGCCGTTTCCAATCCAACCCTGGACCCGAGCACTGGATTGCTATTAAGCATGTTCTTAAGTATCTTCGAAGAACTAGGAACTTGATGCTTACATGTTCAGGTACTGACCTGACTATGACGGGATATACCGACTCCGATTTTCAAGCGGATAAGAATTCCAGGAAATCCACTTCGGGATCTGTGTTCATCCTTAATGGTGGAGCTGTTGTGTGGAGAAGTATTAAGCAATCTTGCATTGCTGACTCCACAATGGAAGCAGAATATGTGGCTGCTTGTGAAGCATCCAAAGAGGCTGTATGGCTTAGAAAATTCCTTAAGTATTTGGAAGTTGTTCCAAACGTCGACGAGCCCATGACCCTTTATTGTGATAATAGTGGGGCTGTCGCTAACTCAAAGGAACCTAGAAGCCATAAGCACTCTAAGCATATTGAGAGGAAATATCATTTGATTCGAGAGATCGCGCAACGCGGAGACGTGGAGGTGAAGTAGATCTCTGGTAGATCTATTCACCAAGGCCCTAGCGAACATGGTCTTCGACCAACTTCTGGAGGGATTAGGCATGTAGGACTACTCACATCTTCTTTGAGTCAAGTGGGAGTTTGTTGTCAATGCTGCCCACAAGAAGAGTAGTAGTGTCTATTTATGTACATTTGATGTCATATAGTCTTACGAAGACTCTTGCTTGTAATTGCTTATTCATTAATAAAAAGTTGAAACGTTCATTCAATCTTCCTTGTCTGAAGCTTTATGATAAAACCATAGTCTTTTAGTCCATAAACAAACTAAACAACTTACGAAGAGACAAATGTAGATTTGCATGAACAAACTCTTCGTAGTTTGCTTAAAACTATATATTCGCAATCTTAGGGTCAAAGGACTATTGACCTCAGTATGATTGTTAGAAGAATCTATGATGTCTGGTTATGAGGCATTGAGAGTTGGAGACTCTATAGTTCTTCTAGGTATCTTCCGAAGGTACTGAATTGACCAGTGCACTTCTAGAGACAATATAAGAACAAACCATTTAACCTCTTATGTCTCGAAGTCACTATGTATGAATTGCATCATGCTTACCTTAATCCTGAAATGAGACATGTCATTTCACACCTTAGTATTCTCATTTGAGAAAGTCAGAGTTCGGACTCACTATGTCATTCCGAACAGGGCCTATTGGTGAAATACTAAGTTGTGAGTATGTCATGAGTAACTTTGTGAAGTTCTCATAGATATGGAATTCATGTACAAGATTGCTGAAATGCAATGTATGTCACCTCATGCTTTGTTCCTTGGAGTGTGAATAAATGAACTGGCCAGTGTCCAAATTGAGTCCTGACTCTTTTGGATGAAACAATGTGACTTGTTAGCTCCTCGTCAATACATTGTTTCTAACTTATTCACAAGCGACAAAGGAGTTGAGGAAATAACAGCTAGAAGGGTAAAATGGTAATTTAGTAAATCCCGACTAGCTGATGACATTCATGAAGGGTAGCATAGATAATATTCAGTGGATCCGCTCATTATAATTAGGTCGAATTCTTGAGTAGAAAACAAATTCATTTGAACCGAGAGATTTTCAGTGTCAGCTCTTTAGTGGAGTCAGTTGGCATTAAGCTAAACTTGGAAAAGGTTTGTGAACTTTTGAGTCCAAGTTTTTAGCTCAAGCTTTGTTCATTTGGGTCCATGAGGTCACTGTCACGAATCACATCGATAGGAATAGTTAAACTGGAAGCTAAGTCAAAATAAGAACGAAAATAGTTAAAAGGGTATTTTTGTCTTTTGAGACAAAGGATGAAATGAATGTCAATAAATTTTTTGACAAGTTCATTTGATGACTTAATGTCACTCGGCCGTGACTTGATCATTGGGCCTTGTGAATTAATTTCATTTCATAAGAATTTTATTGAAAATTCTTAATGGGCCTTTTTCATGTTGTCATGAACAAATGGAAAAGCTTCTAGAAGGCCTTTCTAAAGCATAATAGGCGCCCACTACCCAAAGAGAAAGAGAGTTCCTTTTGTGCATTAATGTATGAAGATACTTGCCAAAAGAAAAAGAGGAAACAAATTTCCTATTCAAGGCAATGGGAATTTCGACCAAGACAATTCAAGGGAGAAGAAAAATAAAAGAGGAAACAAATCCAAGGTGTCATGAAGGCTTATGTGGCCGTGTGACTTGGATAGGAATGGGAAATAAAGGGTTGCTCATAAAGACTTGGAAAATAAGAGGAAACTACTTCTTTCCAAGGCCAACCCTTTTCCTATAAATAGGACCCTCATTCCCCTCATTTTATTCATTCCACATAAGTTAGAGATTGAGAGCTTCTCTCTCTAGACCTTGTGGTGGCCGAAATCCTCTCTCTCTCTCTTTCTATTTTATTTTCGATTTTTCTTGTTTTGGCACCTAGGTCCTCACTCGACCTAGCGTTTAGCTCTGCGACTTCGAGACTCGTTCTTAAGTCGTAGTGTTTAAAAGTGCCCACTCACTGATTCCTTCTTTTCGAGTGATTTAGTGATAGAAACTTTCGTGGTTGCTCGAGGTGCCGAGGAAAGAAAGAGAGACGTGCTGCGAGGGGAGACGAGCGTTGCAAACTTTCCACAAGCTTCTTCAAAGTTCAAGCTTCAAGAAAGGTTAGTAAACTTCTAGCTCATATTGGTTTTTAATTACATGTACTTGCACTTGTCTAGGTTAGTAAAAACTGTTTTACTTGTAAAAGAAAATTTTTAAAATTCCGCCGCGTACCGAAGCGTTATTTATTTTCTCAAACCCTAGATCGATTCCAACAGAGGAGTGAACTCAACTCGAGGAGTCATGTGTAAAGTCAACACGAGGACTTTTCGGTCAGCTCGTGGACTCGGAACTCAACTCGAGGAGTGAACTCAACTCGAGGAGTCATGTGTAGAGTCAACACGAGGAATTATTAGTCGACTCGTGGATGGAGATTGTTTCTCTTTGGGACCTCCGGCCTAACCATCGGCCCCTTGAGACTTCGTTATACTTTTGTTTTTTGTTTTTGAGGGTTTCATTGAGTATTGCTCCCTATTAACCCCCCGAGTTTCTTGTGTTTGTGAGACGAAAACCAGGAAACTCTCATTTTAAGGGATATACAATAATACGTGACAATGGGCTGAACAACTTTTTATTGCAATGAGAAGGTTGTTTACAGCTTGCCTTGACATTTGGACTTTTCAGGAAAAAGAAAATTACATGTTTGAAATGAAACATTCATAGAGTCGGGTAAGTTCAGGCGTGAATTTAATGGCGACAGCTATGCCAGTTGTGGCCGCAAGTGGTGGGAGCTTGTTCTTTAGTCGATGGACAGTGCTCACCATCTCATTGTCTTAATGCTCGAGGATTTTCCCCTTTGGATGTCGCGGGGATGAGAATGTCTTGCTTATCCCTAGTTGGGCGCAGATCTCTCTAACCCTCGCGGTGTCGAACTGCGCGCCGTTATCGGTCACGATTGACGCGGGGATGCCGTGGCGACATATTATGGACTACCAGATGAAGTTCGTAGTGTTGGCCTCGGTGATCCTGGCCAGAGGCTCGGCTTCGACCCACTTGGTGAAGTAGTCGATAGCGACGATGGCGTATTCGTATTGTCTCGGAGCTTTGGGAAGCTTGCCGATAATATCTACGCCCGATTTTGCGAAGGGGCGTGGAACAACGATGCTACTTAGGGGAGATGGCGGTTGTCATGAAACGTTGGAGAAACTTTGACAGTTGTCGCACTTTCTCGCCCAGTCGCAAGCGTCTTTTTTCATCGTTGGCCAGAAATAGCCTTGTCGAAGCGCTTTGAGCTGGAGGGACCTTCCAGCGGCTTGGTTTCCGCAGAGACCTTCGTGTATCTCGCGGAGGACCTTGGTCGACTCGACGCTGTTGAGACATCGGAGCAGCGGGGTTGAATACCCGCGCTTGTATAAGGCTTCGCCTCTCAACACGTACTTGGATGCGAGGGCTTTTGGCCTTTCGGCTTCTTTGCGGTCTTCGGGAAGTACCCCTCTTCGCAAGAAGTCCGTAAGCGGGGTTATCCAAGTTGGATGAGCGGCGCTTTCAATCGTTCCCACCTCGTCACGTGAGACGGATGGTCGCGAGAGAGACTCGATTGGGATGGTTCCCAACCCGTCTTCGGTGATACAGGATCCGAGGCGAGCTAAGGCGTCAGCTTCAGAGTTCTCTTCTCGTGGGATGTGGACGATCTCGAACCATGAGAAGGCATCTAGCCTGGCATTTGCCTTTGCCAAGTAGGCAATCATGTTAGGTTCTTTGGCAACGTAGTCGCCTTTAACCTGATTTACAATTAACTGTGAGTCACAGTGTATTCGTAAATTTCGGACGTCGAGCTTCTGAGCGAGCTCTAGCCCTACGACGAGGGCTTCGTATTCGGCCTCATTGTTGGAGGCCTGGAATCCGTAGTGGAGGGCGTAGCGTAACTTTTCCGGGTCGGGGTTTGTCAGAATCACGCCGGCGCCTGCTCCTTGGGCATTAGATGCTCCGTCTACGTGTAGTTCCCAGATGGGACCCGTAGGGTCGACCTTTCTCTTTCGAGCCGACAAGTTTTCGGTCGAGCTGCCTTCTGCTCTTCCCATGTCGGGAGTGTAGGAGAATTCTGCCACGAAATCAGCTAAGGCTTGAGCCTTTATTACCGGCCATGGATGGAACTCAATCCCGTACTCGCTCAATTCTTGGGACCAGATCGCCATGCGAGTCGATGTTCCCTTTTGGAGAGCCTTACCGATTGGGTGTCCGGTCCGGACAACGATTGGGTGCACCTGGAAGTATGGGCGTAGCTTTTTGGCGGCTACGAGGAGAGCAAGAGAGAGCTTCTCTATCTCTGTGTAACGCGTTTCGGCGTCAAGTAGGGCTTTGCTTATGTAGAAGATGGGCCATTGAGCCCTACCTTCTTCGCGGATCAGCATAGCGCTCACAGCTCGTTCGGAGACGGCGAGGTAGATGTAAAGCGTCTCGCCTTCTTTTGGCTTGGAGAGGAACGGAGGTTTCCCGAAGTAGGCCTTCATTTCTTGGAAGGCCTTTTCGCACTCGTCCGTCCATTCAAAGTCGTCCGTCTTCTTAATCGCTTTGAAGAACGGTTGACACTTGTCGTTTGCTTTGGCCACAAAACGCGCTAGGGCGGCAATCCGACCGGTCAGACTTTGGACTTCCTTGACACGTCGCGGGGATTTCATGTCAAGGAGTGCCTTGATTTTCTCGGGGTTCGCTTCGATACCTCGACGGCTAACTATGTAGCCTAGGAACTTCCCGGACTCGACCCCGAACACACATTTGTTGGGGTTGAGCTTCATTTTGTACCGGCAGAGGATTAAGAACATCTCCCTCAGGTTGTCTACGTGGTTGGTAGCCAACGGGCTTTTAACGAGCATGTCGTCCACGTATACCTCCATGGTCTTGCCGATTAGGTCGGCAAAGATCCGTTTTACCAAACGTTGGTAAGTAGCTCTTGCATTCTTAAGGCCGAAAGGCATGACCTAGTAGCAGTAGAGGCCGCGATCAGTGACAAAGGTCGTCTTGATCTGATCGGGCTCGTGCATTCGTATCTGGTTATAGCCCGAGTAGGCGTCCATGAAACTTAGGGGTTCATGTCCTGCCGTGGCGTCGACCAGTTGTTCGATGCGTGGGAGTGGAAAGCAATCTTTCGGGCAGGCTTTGTTAAGATCTTTGTAATCTATGCAAATGCACAACTTCCCGTTGGTCTTTTTGACCATGACCACATTGGCCACCCACTTTGGGTACTTGGCTTCTCGGATGAAACCAGCGGAGAGAAGTTTTTCAACTTCCTCGTTTATTGCTAGGTACCGTTCGGGGTTGAACACACGTCTAGCTTGTACCTTTTCAGCTAAGGTTTTATCGTCATTCAATCGGTGCACAATCACATCGGGGTCGATGCCGGGCGTGTCTGCATGTGTCCATGCAAAGACATCCTTAAACTCCCGAAGGAAGGACGCGAGTTGAGTTTTGATGGCGAGAGGGAGTTGTGCACCGATCTTCACTACCTGGTCAGGTTTAGCTTCGTCGAGAACGATCGAAGTGAGATCATCGAGGATGTCAACCTTCAACCTCTCGATATCGTCGCGGGGGTCTAATTCCCCGAGTTGCCGTGCGTCTTTTTGATCACACGGGTAGTCGTCTTCCAGTTGGTAGATCGTGTTAACCCTTTTTTCAGCGGGCTTGCCGTCCACGCCTTGAACGTCGCATATCCTCGCTTGGGTTTGATCATCGGCCATGACGCCAATTCCCTCTTCGGTGGGGAATTTCACTAGCAGGTGATAAGTGGACGTGATAGCCCTTAGTCTGTTCAATGTGGGTCGCCCAATGATAACATTGTAGGGCGACTCCTGGCCGACCACAAGAAAAGGGGACCATGTGAACGACTTCGATGCCTCCGGCAGTTCCGAAGGTGACTGGTAAATCAATGATTCCTTCAGTCATGACCTTTTCTCCCGTGAACCCAAACAGGGGTGTCTGAGTTGGGACAGGGCGGAGCCCCTCGAGCTTCATGCGCTCGAGGGTGGTCTTAAAGATTATATCGGCCGCGCTGCCGTTATCAATAAGAACTCTTTTTACCAAGTTGTTGGCCACCTGGGCCTTAAGGACTATAGCGTCATTGTGCGGGTGCACAACTCGCTTGGCCTCTTTGTTGGTGAATTGTATCATCTCGTAAGGTACAGACGGAGGTTCCTCGTAGGTGAGGTTAACCTGCCCGGCAAGGCCTTCATGGGAGGCAGCTCTGAGGAGCTTTTTCCTTTGCCGGGCCGAGTCCCCGTCTTGCAAGCCACCTAGTATGGTGGTGACGACGTGGAGTTGCGCATCAGCCGTAGCTGTGACCGCCGTGCGGTCGGTGTTTGGGTTGGTCCCTCCACCTTTTTCAGGCTGTGGCCTGTTGTCGATGGGGGTTGCCGCTCCTACCAAGCGAAGGACAAACTCTTTGAGTTCTCCCTTTCGGATTAACGTCTCAATTTGTTTCCTAAGATGGAAGCACTGAGCGGTCGTGTGACCGTAATCCGGGTGGAACTCGCAATAGCAGGACCGGTGGCGAGACGCGGGGTTGCCTCTTATTGAAGCCGGAGCGACGAACTTTTCACGCGCCACATCGTAGATTTGCTCTACCGGGGCGTTCAAGGGAGTGTAACCCGAGTACTCTCTAAAATTGCTCGCAAGACACGGCTTTTGAGACGTAGGGGGTCGGCTATCGGAAGCTTGACCCCCTTTGTTTATCCTCTTACGGGGACTGCCAGGCTCGTTGCCGGACTCATCCCGACGGCGGGAGCTTTGGTTGCTGCCCCTGCGGCCGTCGAGGTAATCTTCTACCCCCATAAAGGTTTTGGCTCGGTTCATTAGCTCGGCCATCGTAGAAGGGACTCTGCCGACGACGGACTTTAGGAAGTCTCCAGTGCGCAAGCCCTCGATGATGGTTGTAATCGCGTCACTGTCGTCAAAGCGGTCGACCTTGTTCGATTCTGTGGTGAATCGAGTGAGATACTGTCTCAAGGACTCGTTATTCTCTTGCCTGATTGACCATAAGTACATCTTGGTCTTCTTTTGGACCATGGATGTAGCAAATCGTGTCAGGAACATGTCCTTCAGGTCTTTTAATGATTGGACGCTCCCTGGTCTTAGATTCTTAAACCACTCGAAACCGGGTCCGGTGAGGGCAGACTAAAAGCTTGGCATAGAGCCCCAGGTTAGACGCCCTGCATCGTCATCCAAGTCTCGTAATGTTGGATGTTATATGTGTTGGAATCGATCTAGGGTTTAAGAAAATAATTAACGCTTCGGTAAGCGGCGGAATTTTAAAAATTTTCTTTTACAAGTAAAACAGTTTTTACTAACCTAGACAAGTGCAAGTACATGTAATTAAAAACCAATATGAGCTAGAAGTTTACTAACCTTTCTTGAAGCTTGAACTTTGAAGAAGCTTGTGGAAAGTTTGCAACGCTCGTCTCCCCTCGCAGCACGTCTCTCTTTCTTTCCTCGGCACCTCGAGCAACCACGAAAGTTTCTATCACTAAATCACTCGAAAAGAAGGAATCAGTGAGTGGGCACTTTTAAACACGACGACTCGAGAACAAGTCTCAGAGTCGAAGAGCTAAAACCACTAGGTCAAATGAGGACCTAGGTGCCAAAACAAAAACCGAAAATAACTAGAGGGAGAGAGAGAGGATCGGCCACAAGGTCTAGAGAGAGAAGCTCTCAATCTCTAACTTATGTGGGATGACTAGAATGAGAGGAATGAGGCCTCTATTTATAGGGAAGGCATGAGCAAATCTTATTTCCTCTTTTCTACCCATGTTGGACGTTCATGACATGTCATGCAAGTCCTTGGATTTGTTTCCTCATTTGTTCTCTCTTAGTTGGCCGAAAATGCACTTTCCTTCTAAAAGAAATTTGTTTCCTCTTTTTCTTTTGGCAAGTATCTTCATACATCAATGCACAAAATAAACTCTCTTTCCCACTATGGCATGAACGAAATTCAGCCTTATTTTCCTTGGGTTGGACGAAATTTGAGCTTCTAGAAGGAGCTTCTAGATGTTTCTTCAATTGTTCATGACAACATAAGAAAAGCCCATTAAGAATTTTCAAGTAAAATTCTTTGAAATGAAATTAATCCTCAAGGCCCAATTACACTAATATGGCTGAGTAATATTTATTTCATTTGTCATCATATGACAATGTCAAAAATAATTTATTGACATTTATTTCGTCCTATGTCCAAAAAGACTAAAATACCCTTTTGACAATTTTCGTAAAACTTGTCTCGTTTTTGTTTTGACTTAGCTTCTAGTTTAACTATTCCTACTCGATGTGATTCGTGACAGTGACCTCATGGATCCAAATGAACAAAGCTTGAGCTAAACACTTGGACTCAAAAGTTCACAAACCTTTTCCAAGTTTAGCTTAATGCCAACTGACTCCACTAAAGAGTTGACACTGAAAATCTCTCGGTTCAAATGAATTTATTTTCTACTCAAGAATTCAACCAAATTATGATGAGCGGATCCACTGAATATTATCTATGTTTACCCTTCATGAATGTCATCAGCTAGTCGGGATTTACTAAATTACCATTTTACCCTTCTAGCTGTTATTTCCTCAACTCCTTTGTCGCTTGTGAATAAGTTAGAAACAATGTATATGACGAGGAGCTAACAAGTCACATTGTTTCATCCAAAAGAGTCAGGACTCAATTTGGACACTGGCCAGTTCATTTATTCACACTCCAAGGAACAAAGCATGAGGTGACTTACATTGCATTTCAGCAATCTTGTACATGAATTCCATATCTATGAGAACTTCACAAAGTTACTCATGACATACTCACAACTTAGTACTTCACCAATAGGCCCTGTTCGGAATCACATAGTGAGTCCGAACTCTGACTTTCTCAAATGAGAATACTAAGGTGTGAAATGGCATGTCTCATTTCAGGATTAAGGTAAGCATGATGCAATTCATACATAGTGACTTCGAGACATAAGAGGTTAAATGGTTTGTTCTTATCTTGTCTCTAGAAGTGCACTGGTCAATTCAGTACCTTCGGAAGATACCTAGAAGAACTATAGAGTCCCCAACTCTCAATGCCTCATAACCAGACATCATAGATTCTTCTAACAATCATACTGAGGTCAATAGTCCTTTGACCCTAAGATTGCGAATATATCGTTTTAAACAAACTACGAAGAGTTTGTTCATGCAAATCTACATTTGTCTCTTCGTAAGTTGTTAAGTTTGTTTATGGACTAAAAGACTAAGGTTTTATCATAAAGCTTCAAACAAAGAAAGAATGAATGAACGTTTCAACTTTATTAATGAATGAATAGGCAATTACAAGCAAGAGTCTTCGTAAGACTATATGACATCAAATGTACATAAATAGACACTACTACTCTTCTTGTGGGCACCATTGACAACAATATGTGGGATCAGATTTCCCATTGTACGGAGGGAGATTCGGGAGTTTGAAGTTTCCCGTGCACACCTTAGCAAGGATTTGGGCGGTGAAGGTAGAGGAATGTTCTTCCACGACCCCGTATGTATCACCGGCCAAGCCGCCTTCACGCAGGTCACGCACCTCGTTACGGAGATTGTGAATCATGGTGACGACGTCGAGGCTAGTGTTGGGGGTCGCTCCTTGTTCAGGAGGAGTCACCTGTCGCCTTTCATTCGACCCTTGAGCCGTGCGAGTGTCTCCATTGATTGGGGTCGTAGGGTTGTGACCCTTACGAGCGCTCAACCTCTCTCTGAGGTCTTCACCATGGTTGTTCCGTTGAGCGGTAAGTCGATCTCTAAGATCCGGCCTGGCAGTATGGGGGTGTGAGCTTCAAGCCATGCGCCTTACTCGCCGGGACGTTGTACCTTCCCTGACATTGCCTCTTTGACCGAGTCGGTCATGGGCTGAACGTCGGGAGGTCTCTTCTTGAGAGGAGACCAGTATTGCTTTCGTTTTCGATGGACCGACTTCGATCTCAACAGGGAGTTCCCCGTCCTTGGTGAGAGAAGTCTCGACGTCCGCCGAAATTTCCAAGCCTTCATAGTCGGGGTCATAATCATGTCCCTTGTCCACGAGGTCCTCAGATTCCCCACGGGGGGAGCCTTGTGCAGGGGCCTTGTCTGCCAGTTGGCGGTGGTACCTTGCATTGGCTATCTTCAGCTGGCGGATTTTCTCCTCCATCTCAAGGATGCGGTCGTCCCGACTGTCCTGAAGAGGAGGGGGCGAGGGAGTGGGGCTCTCGTCGTTGAGAGACTCCTCATTGCCTTGCGCTAGGGAGCGCATGAAGTATTTCTTCACCGTGGTTGCGTTTTCGGGGTTGTTCACACCCTCAGAACGAACGGGTGGTTGACCACTCATGTCTTTCTCGAGTCGAGAAGAAAGGGGTCGAACTGTAGAAGGGATTTCGGGCTGTGTAAGTCGGGAAGTCCCCTCCTTCTAGCGCCAAAATGTTGTCGCACGAAAATGAACAACGATTAAATACCTCGGGCGGTTCGATACAAGGCCGGACCAAGTGGCCGAGGTGGCAGGGACACCCGGCTGAGGCAATAGGGGCACTCGGCCGGGGTGCCGAGGTGCGCGCAGGCCGGGAGGCCGGAGTGCGCGTGAGCCAGGCGCGATAGGGCGCGCTGAGGCCCATTGGGCCGGGGGCCTCAGGGCCGGGGGCGTAGGTGCGCGCGCACCGGCCATGCCGGGCCGTGGGCGCGTCGGGGCGTTCGGGCCTGGTGGGCCGGGGCCCGTTGGGCTTCCGGCCGGCAAAGCCCGGCCGGCATTGAATTGTTTTTGAATTTCCGGTGTTCCGAAAACGACCGGTAACAACCCAAAGGAGGTCGACGACGATGTTCGCTTGTTGGAAGAGATCGCCTCGTTCCTCGCCCACGGTGGCGACCCCTGTGGCGAGTCTCGGCTCGGGGATGAGCCGCGGTCGTAGCATCGTCGGTGGGCGCCACTCTCGGCACTTGTGTGCGCGGTCGATGTCGTCGGGCCATGGTATCTGAAAAGGAAAATGTGTGTCAGTCAGTTAGAACATAACAATAGGCATAGACGGTGGAAAACAACAATAGTACGAAGACGCGTATATGGTTAGTACCCCCCGCGTCGAGTAGGGGAGCAGACGAACCCCCCGCCTCGGACTCGAGATCCTCCACGGCCTCCGCTCTGGGTCTGGAGCACAGAGGATCTTCGTCGATGGGCGCGAATGTTGGAATTGATCTAGGGTTTAAGAAAAAGTTTAACATTTCGTTAAGCGGCGGAATTTTAAAAATTTTCTTTTTCAAGTAAAACAGTTTTTACTAACCATGACAAAGAGCAAGTGCATGTAAATAAAAACTATTATGAGCATAGAAGTTTACTAACCTTTTTAGACGCTTGAACGTTGATGAGCCTTCGGAAGGTTGATAACGTTCGTCTCCCCTCGCAGCACGTCTCTCCTCTTTCCTCGCAAACTCGAGCAACCACGAAAGTTTCTATCACAAGAATCACTCGAGAAAGAAAGGAATTAGTGTGTGGGCACTTTTAAACACGACAACTCAAGAACAAGTCTTAGAGTCGAAGAGCTAAAACACTAGGTCAAATGTGGACCTAGGTGCCAAAACAAAAACCAAAAATAACTAGAGAGAGAGAGAGAGAGAGAGAGAGAGAGAGAATCGGCCACAAGGTCTCGAGAGAGAAGCTCTCAATCTCTAACTTATGTGGAATGAATGGAATGAGAGGAATGAGGTGGGGTATTTATAGGAGGAGGATTACCTTCAAAAGCTAGTTTCCTCATACCTCTTGCACGTCCAAATGAGCTTCTAGAAGCCTTTGCATTTGTTTCCTGATTTGCTTTCTCTCTCAGTTGGGCGAAATTGCACTTTCCTTCTAGAGGAAATTTGTTTCCTCTTTTTTCTTTTGGCAAGTATCTTCATACATTAATGCACAAAATAAACTCTCTTTTTCTCTATTGGGCTGCACGAAATTAGTCTCCAATTCTCTTGGGTTGGACGGCCAAAGGGCTTCTAGAAAGCCTTTCTAGATTTTTCTTTACTTGTTCATGACAACATAAGAAAAGCCCATTGAGAATTTTCAAGTAAAATTCTATGAAATGAAATTAATCCACAAGGCCCAATGAACACATCATGGCCAAGTGATCTAGGCCATCATATGACCATGTCAAAAAATTTATCGACATTCATTTCATGCTATGTCCAAAAAGACAAATTTACCCTTTTGACAATTTTCTTAAAACTTGTCTCGTTCTTGTTTTGACTTAGCTTCTAGTTTAACTATTCCTACTCGATGTGATTTGTGACAGTGACCTCATGGATCCAAATGAGCAAAGCTTGAGCTAAACACTTGGACTCAAAAGTTCACAAACCTTTTCCAAGTTTAGCTTAATGTCAACTGACTCCACTAAAGAGTTGACACTGAAAATCTCTCGGTTCAAACGAATTTATTTTCTACTCCAGAATTCAACCAAATTACGAGGAGCGGATCCATTGAATATTATCTATGTTTACCCTTCATGAATATCATCACCTAGTCGGGATTTACAAAATTACCATTTTACCCTTCTAGCTGTTATTTCCTCAACTCCTTTGTCGCTTGTGAATAAGTTAGAAACAATGTATTGACGAGGAGCTAACAAGTCACATTGTTTCATCCAAAAGAGTCAAGACTCAATTTGGACACTGGCCAGTTCATTTATTCACACTCCAAGGAACAAAGCATGAGGTGATATACATTGCATTTCAGCAATCTTGTACATGAATTCCATATTTAAGAGATCTTCACAAAGTTACTCATGACATCTTCATAACTTAGCACTTCACCAATAGGTCCTGTTCGGAATCACATAGTGAGTCCGAAGTTTGACTTTCTCAAATGAGAATACGTAAGCTATGAAATGACATGTCTCATTTCAGGATTAAGGTAAGCATGATGCAATTGATACATAGTGACTTCGAGACATAAGAGGTTAAATGGTTTGTTCTTATCTTGTCTCTAGAAGTGCACTGGTCAATTCAGTACCTTCGGAAGATACCTAGAAGAACTATTGAGTCTCCAACTCTCAATGCCCCATAACCAGACATCATAGATTCTCCTAACAATCGTACTGAGGTCAATAGTCCTTTGACCCTTAGACTGCGAATACATCGTTTTAAGCAAACTACGAAGAGTTTGTTCATACAAATCTACATTTGTCTCTTCGTAAGTTGTTAAGTTTGTTTATGGACTAAAGACTAATGTTTTATCATAAAGCTTCAAACAGACAAGGAAGAATGAATGAACGTTTCAACTTTTTATTAATGAATAAGCAATTACAAGCAATTACATCAAATGTACAGTATAAAGACTACAACTCTTCTTGTGGGCACCATTGACAATAAACTCCCACTTGACTCAAAGAAGATGTGTGTAGTCCTTCATGCCTAATCCCTCTCGATGTTGGTCGAAGACCTTGTTCGCTAGGGCCTTTGTGAATGGATCTGCTAGGTTGTCCACCGTTGAGATCTTCGTCACTTCCACGTCTCCGCGCTGCACGATCTCTCGAATCAAATGGTATTTCCTCTCAATATGTTTAGAGCGCTTATGCCTTCGAGGTTCCTTTGAGTTAGCTACAGCAACACTATTATCACAATAAAGGGTCATGGGCTCGTCGACGTTTGGAACAACTTCCAAATACTTAAGGAATTTTCTAAGCCATACAACCTCTTTGGATGCGTCATAAGCAGCCACATATTCTGCTTCCATTGTGGAGTCAGCAATGCAAGATTGCTTAATACTCCTCCACACAACAGCTCCATCATTAAGGATGAACACAGATCCCGAAGTGGATTTCCTGGAATCCTTATCCACTTGAAAATCGGAGTCGGTATATCCCGTCATAGTCAGGTCAGTACCTGAGTATGTAAGCATCAAGTTCCTAGTTCTTCGAAGATACTTAAGAACATGCTTAACAGCAATCCAGTGCTCGGGTCCAGGGTTGGATTGGAAATGGCTAACTACGCCAACGGCGAAACATATATCAGGTCTAGTGCAAAGCATAGCATACATGAGGCTTCCTACGGCAGAGGCGTAAGGAATTTTCCTCATGTCTTCAATCTCTTGTTCATTCTTGGGAGACTGGTCCTTAGAGAGTGACTCCATGCCTAAAGGGTGTTTGGCCCTTCTTGGAGTCTTGCATCGAGAAGCGATCCATCACCTTATCAATATAAGATGCTTGAGAGAGCGACAGGATCCGGTTTTTCCTATCTCGAAAGATTTGGATCCCCAGAATGTACGCGGCTTCTCCTAGATCCTTCATATCGAATTGCTTTGCCAGCCAGACCTTAACCTCAGATAACTTACCCACGTCATTACCAATGAGTAGTATATCATCGACATATAGTACCAGAAACACAACTTTGCCTTCGTGTATTAACTTGTAAACACAAGGCTCATCTATTGACTGTTCAAAGCCGAAGCTCTTTACAGTTTTATCGAATCTAATATTCCATGACCTAGATGCTTGCTTTAATCCATAAATGGACTTAAGCAACTCACAAACCTTGGTCTCTTGACCTTCTTCCACGAAACCGTCTGGTTGTGCCATGTAAATGCGCTCGTCAAGATTGCCATTCAGGAAGGCTGTCTTGACATCCATTTGCCAGATCTCATAGTCGAGAGCTGCAGCTATGGATAGGAGTATGCGGATGGATTTAAGCATCGTGACTAGCGAGAAGGTTTCTTCATAGTCAATCCTTTCTTGTTGGGTATAACCCTTCGCCACAAGTCGTGCTTCGAACGTCTCGACGTTCCCATCCGGACCCCTTTTCTTCTTGTATATTCACTTACACCCTACGGGTTTAATCCCTTCAGGAAGGTCTACAAGTTTCCAGACTTTGTTGACATACATCGAGTGCATCTCAACTTTCATGGCGTCAAGCCAAAGGTTTGATTCAGAACAAGGCATCGCTTGGCTGTAGGAAACAGGATCATCCATGTCAGAGACGGCTACGAGAGAGTCTCCATAAGACATGTACCTGTCAGGCTTTTGAGTAGCCCTCCCACTACGTCGAAGTATTACTTGACGAGATTCTGATGAGTTAGGTTGTGTTTCAGTTGGGGTAAGAACAGTTCTTACAGATGAGGTAGAAGCTTCCTCACCCAAATTTTCTTCAAGTACAATTTTGCTTCTAGGTTTTGTATCCTTCATAAAGTCCTCCTCAAGGAAACGAGCATTTGTGATAACGAAAGTCTTATCGTCCTCAGGACTATGGAAGATGAAACCCTTGGTTTCCTTTGGATATCCCACAAACAAGCACAATTCTGACCTACTAGCCAACTTGCTAGTCTTTTGCCTTAGCACGTGTGCAGGGCAATCCCAAATTCGGATGTGACCCAGATTTACTTTACGGTCAGTCCATCGTTCATAAGGAGTACCAGGAACCGTTTTTGGACGGAACTTGGTTCAGAATATAAGCGGCTGTTTCGAGGGCATATCCCCAAAAGGAAAGAGGGAGTGATGAGTAACTCATCATTGATCTAACCATCTCCATAAGAGTTCAATTTCTTCTCTCTGACACTCCATTTTGTTGAGGTGTGCCAGGTGCGGTAAGCTGAGAAGCGATACCTTCTTCTTTAAGAAAGTCATCGAACTCTCCAGACATATACTCACCACCTCGATCAGATCGAATGGTTTTGATCATTTTGCCAGTTTGCTTTTCCACTAAAGCCCTAAAGACCTTAAATACGTTAAAGGTCTCGGGTTTGTGTTTGAGCAAATAGACAAAACCATATCGCGAGTAATCATCGGTGAAGGTGACTAAGTATTCGTATCCTCCACGTGCCTGTTGGCTGAGCGGACCACATACATCAGAATGTACTAGTTCCAGCAACTCAATGGCTCTTCGACCCTTATCGGAGAAAGGTTGCTCATTCATTTTTCCTTCTATGCAGGATTCACAAGTAGGTAGTGAACCTATTGCAGAGGCTTGGAGTGGACCATCCCTCACAAGTCTCTTAATCCTATCTAGACTGATATGACCAAGTCTTAAGTGCCAGAGGTATGTTGATTTTGTTAGATCGGAGGATTCAGAAAGTTTAATCCTCTTTGGCTCCCTAATTAGATCGTTATCTATTTCGGTGTCTAAAAGAGAAGGTTGAGTGGGATAGATGTAAAAAAGACCATTCTTCATACATGCATCAGTGACAAAAGAATTAGAAAAAGAAATACGAATTCCATTCTTTATAAACTTTAAATAATAATCTTGCTCCAAAAGTTGAGCAACAGATACTAGGTTTTTCCAAAGGAAGGAACATAATAAACATTATTCAAATTTAAAGTTCGATCTTCAAAAGATAGCGTCATGGATCCCACAGCTTTCGCAGACACCACGCTCTCATCACCCCACTTGAAGCAGAAGTCGCCATCCTCTAAGCTTTTTCTTTTCCTAAAACCAGTCAAGGAGCAGCAAATATGGTTAGTAGCAGTTGAGTCAATAATCCACGATGATACATTATCAGCTACTAAACAGGCTTCAGTAACAAGTACAATACCTTTTGCTTTGGTTTTGAGGTAGGCAGGACAGTTCCTACGCCAGTGACCAGGCTCGTTGCAGTGGTGGCACTTGTCGTTAGACTTGTCTACCTTTGGAGCCTTTGGCGCCTTCTTCTTCGTGTGAACCTTAGGTTGGTTCCTCTTCTCGACATTGCGAGGTATCTTCTTAGATCCAGAGGTGGAGGCAATAGCATGTACTTCTCCTTGAGCCCTCTTTTTCTTAGTGAGTGCCTCAGCGGTTTGAAGTTCCGTCATGAGCTCGGTAACAGTGTACTCCAGCTTGTTCATGGAATAATTCAACTTGAAGGTATCAAAGGTTTCGGGGAGAGTTTCCAAGATCATATCTATTTTGGTCTCCCCATCAATCTCAGATCCAAGGATCTCCATTTTGTTTAGATAGCTAATGATTAGCATCATATGATCTCTAACGGGAGTCCGAGCCTTCATGCGATAGTTCATAAACTGTCGGACCGCTTGTTGCCTTGCCTGACGCCTTTGCCCTCCAAAAATCTCAAGGAGATTGTAGAGCATGTCAGCGGTAGTATCGATGTCACGATGTTGCCTTTTCAGCGTATTGTTCATAGATGCTAAGATATAGCACCTCACAATCTCATCGGATCGAAGCCAGGCCGCTAAGGCGTCATTGTCGTCTTGAGTCGAATCATCATTCGTCAGAGGAGGACATGGGGTGGTGAGTACCCATTTGTGCTTGTTAATGGTAAGGATGATATCGAGGGTAAGTTTCGAATCTACGTAGTTTTTGTTTTCGAATTTGTTCGAGGAAAGGATGATTGTGGGATGTTTGCGAGACATGTTGCTTATATAAGTTGAAACAAGTTTATGATTAGTCTTTGGTTTAGGATTTAAGTTTTTATTTAAGACTTTGATAAAATCCAAAGGTGTTATAAACCAAACGATAATTTACTCCCTCAAGAGAAGGCCGCAAAAAATCTCCATTTATAAGTAAATGACACATCATTAATGCTTAGTCAAGATGTCAATACATCAATTTTGACTAGCCACCTTTTAAATTGGTTTGATCACTCACATCCTTTCGCAGAGCCTCAAGGGAGGATTACTAGGGATTGAGCCTAAGTGTGCAACCAACCACTTAGTCCAAAAGGTCAACTTTGAAAAACAATCCCCCAAGGGGAGGCCTTGTCATCATCCTCTCACTCTCGGACGTAGCTCATTGAGCAATGATCGAAGCAAAAACGCCTTGGAGTACTCCCATTTAAGAGAGGGTCGCAAGAGCGGCTCTTAGTCCCACGTTAATTGCTTCTTTCATTAGTGTTGGGGATCGTGGGTTACAAACAACAAACATAACCCTCCCACTTAGTTTTTGGAGTTGGTACATCGACTCTTATAAGTTCGGAAACGGTTTTCCTAGTTATAGAGCGACAGAGCGGAGAACTAGAAAAGAATCCTAGATATTCATGTTCAGAGCAGTATTAGTGCATAAAGGAAAAATGTACATACTCGATCTTTTCCTATTTTATATTTCGGGAAAGTGCATGAGGGAAGTGTGAACTTCAACTCACTCGAACACTTGAAAGTTTGAGATTACACATCTTTTTATTTTTCGGCTTGTCTACAAGGAGACCTCTCACTCAAATTTTCAAGAGCATATAGATTTGAAAACATTTTGAAAATTTATTTGATTTGGATGACAAAATATTTTTCAAGTTTGAAAGCGAAAACGGTGTTTCAAAATTCATACTAGTTTTGTAAAAATTCAATTTCAATTGAACTTTCACAAATCAAACATTTTAATTTTACACATCATGTTTATAATCTTATGAAAAACGTTTTTGCTCAAGAAATTTTTATCATTAGAGTTCTATAACTCATGGTAGTAGGGCTGAAAATCCGGAATTCTAAAAAACTGGGCTTTCAGAACAGCCGCGCACCTTGGAGTAAAATCGCCATAACTGGCGGCCCCTATGTCCTTTGGACCTGAAACCGGTGGCATTGGACAGAGAACAGACAGAGCTTTAATTTGATTCAAGAATGATTAAATTTTGATTTTTGAGGAGAGAGTTATGCGACTTTTACTGCGGGTTTTACTCCAGCTCGAAGAAAAAGATAATTAAAGCTTGGTTCTTTTTAGGTGCGAAAAAGAATCGAGTGTAACGGAACGTTTTAGGAGGTTGTTAAAGCTTTTATTTGTGTTTTATTAGCAAGGTAATAACATGGTATAAAAGAAATAACAATAGGCATAAAACGATTCAAGTAAATAAAAGAAACTAGTAAGACAAGAAAACTAGTCACAAAATTTACTCGAAAAATCTCAATCCTTTAAAACACGTTTTTCAATATAAAAAATTAAAAACTTTTAGAATTGATTCTAATGTGTTTTAATAACATCCTAAACTCATAGAAAATTAACATGATTTTTAATTTAAAGGCATGAGCAATAAATTAAAAAAAAAATCTAAGATAACAATTCTAACTTGTCACAAAATTAGTAAACTTTCGAAAACGATTTTCAAGCTCATATTTTTAAATACATGTACATGCATATCTTTGGCCATAGCTCTGATACCATTTGTTGGAATTGATCTAGGGTTTAAGAAAAAGTTTAACGCTTCTTTAAGCGGCGGAATTTTAAAAATTTTCTTTTTCAAGTAAAACAGTTTTTACTAACCTAGACAAAGAGCAAGTGTATGTAAATAAAAACTATTATGAGCATAGAAGTTTACTAACCTTTTTAGACGCTTGAACGTTGATGAGCCTTCGGAAGGTTGATAACGTTCGTCTCCCCTCGCAGCACGTCTCTCCTCTTTCCTCGCAAACTCGAGCAACCACGAAAGTTTCTATCACAAGAATCACTCGAGAAAGAAAGGAATTAGTGTGTGGGCTGGGCATTTTTAAACACGACAACTCAAGAACAAGTCTTAGAGTCGAAGAGCTAAAACACTGTTGTCGGTCATTTTCGGAAAACCCGAGACGCCAAGAAGGCACATCGCTCAAAGGTCCGAGGGAGAATGTTGCGGAAAGTCAGGGCGCGCGGAGAGCGCACCGCCGCAAGCAAAGCCGGCGCCTCCGTACGGCCAGCCCTGATCTTAGGGACCACCTCATTGCGCAACGCATTGGGCGTGGCAATGATCTGAGAGAGCGGCTAAGCTCTAGACCCAATATCCCGCTGGCAGCCCCAACTAACGGGAACCGCCGCGCAGGACAAGGGTCTAACGAGAGGCTACAGGTGACTCCTCCCGATCAAGGGGTTACTCCAACGACCGGTCTCGATGTGGTCACTATGATCCACAACCTTCGAAATGAGGTACGAGATCTCCGAGAATACGGAATAGGTGGAAGTGCCTATGGGGTCGTTGAGGAGAATTCATCACCTTTCACTACTCAGATACTGGCTGAGGTTTGTACAGGGAATTTCAAGCTCCCGAACCTCGCTCCCTATGATGGGAAAGCAGATACTGCCTACCACATCCAGCACTATGAAACCTGGATGACGATGCAGGGTGTTTCTCCTGGCGCCATGTGCCAAGCTTTTAGTTTGACCCTCGCCGGACCCGGGTTTGAGTGGTTCAAAAACTTAAGGCCAGGAAGCATCCACTCGTTTAAAGACCTGAAGGACATGTTCCTAGCACGGTTCGCTACGTCTATGGTCCAAAAGAAGACCAAGATTTACCTGTGGTCAATCAGGCAAGAGAATGGCGAGTCTCTTAGACGATACCTCGCCCGATTCACTGAAGAGTCAAACAAGGTCGACCGCTTTGACGACAGTGACGCAATTGCCGCTATCATAGAAGGCTTGCGCACAAGTGACTTCCTCAAGTCTGTTGTCGGCCGTGTCCCTTCCACCATGGCCGAGTTAATGACTCGAGCTAAGACCTTCATGGGAGTCGAAGACTACCTCGACAGTCGCAAGAGCACTAATCAAAGCTCTCGCCGTCGGGAAGAACCTATCCGCGAGCAGAACGAACCTCGTAAAAAGCGAAACAAGGGGAACAAGGTTCCTAGCAACCAACCCCCTGTACCTCAGAAACCGCGACTTGCGGAAAACTTCAAAGGGTACTCGTCATTCACGCCGCTGAACACAGCGCCGGAAAGGATCTTGGCTCTGGCACGTGACAAGTTCACGCCCCCGGCTCCAATGAAGAAGGATCCCACAACTCGCGATCGATCCAGGTATTGTGAGTTCCATCGGGAATATGGTCATTTGACCTCGGAATGCTACAACCTCAAAAGGCAAATCGAGGCTTTGATCCAACGGGGTGAGCTGAAGGAGTTTGTGTTGCGCATGATTGGTGCTGCGGGCCCCACCGCGAACAGACAACAGTCTGGTCAAGGAGGAGGAACGGCCGCTTCTGCCGACCGAACCATGGCTACTGCCAACGCCAACCCACAACTCCACGTGGTAACCACCATACTAGGAGGTCCACAAGATGGAGATTCAGCCCGACAACGGAAGAAATTCCATAGGGCTGTGTCTCAGGAAGACGCTGCTATGCACGTCAACTTCACATATGAAGAACCTCCGTCCGTGCCTCACGAGACAATGTATTTCACCAATGAAGAGGCCAAGTGAGTTGTGCATCCGCACAATGACGCGATCGTGCTCAAAGCCCAAGTGGCCAATAACTTGGTGAAAAGGGTTCTCATCGATAATGGCAGCGCTGCTGACATAATTTTCAAGTCCACCCTAGAGCGCATGAAGCTCGGGGGGCTGCGCCCGACTCCGACCCAAACGCCATTGTTTGGGTTCACTGGGGAAAAGGTCATGACCGAGGGCATTATCGACCTGCCAGTCACCTTTGGGACCCCTGGAGGAATCTAAGTCGTTCACATGGTCCCATTCCTAGTGGTCGATCAAGAGTCGCCGTACAACTTAATCATCGGGCGACCCACGTTGAACCGGCTAAGGGCAATCACTTCTTCCCCACTGAAGGAGGAATTGGCATTATGGCTGGAGACCAATCCCAAGCAAGAATATGCTACGTGCAAGGAGTTGATGGCAAGTCCGCGGGAAAAGCGGTCAACACAATCTTCCAACTGGAAGACGATTACCCATGCAACCCAAGGGATGCAAGGAAGTTCGGAGAACTTGACCCCCGTGATGAAATCGAAAGACTTAAGGTGGAAACCTCCGATGATCTTGTGCCAATCGTCCTGGACGAATCGAAGCCTGATCAGGTTGTAAAAATCGGCACCCGACTTCCACTCGCCATCAAAACCCAGCTTACCGCCTTCCTTAGGGAGTTCAAGGATGTTTTTGCATGGACTCATGCGGACATGCCTGGAATCGATCCCGAGGTAATAGTGCACCGACTGAACGACGACCCAAAAGTCGCCGAAAAAGTGCAGGCTAGACGAACGTTCAACCCAGAACGATACCTGGCCATAAATGAAGAGGTCGAGAAACTCCTCACCGCAAACTTCATTCGAGAGGCTAAGTACCCCAAGTGGGTCGCCAACGTGGTAATGGTAAAAAAGCCCAACGTGAAGTGGCGAATTTGTATAGACTATAAAGATCTTAACAAAGCCTGCCCTACGGACTGCTTTCCACTCCCGCGCATCGAACAACTGGTGGACGCCACGGCCGGCCATGAACTTCTAAGCTTCATGGACGCTTATTCAGGCTACAACCAAATTCGAATGCACGAGCCCGATCAAATTAAGACGACCTTTGTCACTGATCGAGGTCTCTACTGTTACAAGGTCATGCCTTTCGGCCTTAAGAACGCGGGAGCAACGTACCAACGCTTGGTAAATCGGATCTTCGGTGATCAAATCGGCAAGACGATGGAAGTGTACGTGGACGACATGCTCGTTAAAAGCCTACTGGCAACCAATCACGTACGCGACCTAAGGGAGATGTTCACAATCCTCCGCCGATATAAAATGAAGCTCAACCCCAATAAATGCGTATTCGGGGTTGAATCCGGAAAGTTCCTCGGTTATATGGTCAGCCGATGAGGCATAGAGGCGAACCCGGAAAAAATCAAGGCACTCCTTGAAATGAAGTCGCCAAGACGAGTTAAAGAGGTACAAAGCCTGACCGGTCGGATTTCCGCTCTGACACGCTTCGTGTCTAAAGCCACCGACAAGTGTCAACCATTCTTCAAAGCTCTGAAGAAGACCGACGGCTTTGAGTGGACGGACGAATGCGAAAGTGCCTTCCAAGAAATGAAGGCTTACTTTGGGTCCCCACCATTCCTCTCTAAACCAAGAGAGGGCGAGACGCTATACGTGTATCTCGCCGTCTCTGAAAGAGCTGTAAGTGCTATCCTTGTCCGCGAAGAAAACAAGGTCCAGTGGCCGATCTACTACGTGAGCAAAGCCTTATTCGACGCGGAAACACGCTACACCGAGAATGAGAAACTTTCTCTGGCTCTCGTGACGGCAGCTAAGAAGCTACGACCGTACTTCCAAGCTCACCCAATTGTGGTGCGAACTGAGCATCCAATCGGTAAAGCTCTTCAAAAGGGAACATCGACTCGCATGGCGATCTGGTCCCAAGAATTGAGCGAGTACGGGATTGAGTTCCACCCAAGAACGGCTATAAAAGGGCAGGCCTTAGCCGACTTCGTGGCAGAATTCTCCTACGCTCCCGATATGGGAAGAGCGGAAGCCGACCTTAGCGATGATACGCTAACTTGGAAAAGGAAGGTAGACCCAACGGGTCCCATCTGGGAGTTATACGTAGACGGAGCATCTAATGCTCGGGAGGCTGGCGCCGGAATAATCCTGATTAATCCCGACGGGGAAAAGCTGCGATACGCCCTTCACTACGGCTTCCAAGCCTCCAACAATGAAGCTGAATACGAGGCGCTCATTGTAGGGATAGAGCTGGCACAGAAACTCGGCTCCCATAACCTGCGGATACACTGCGACTCGCAGTTGATCGTAAACCAGGTTAGAGGAGATTACACCGCCAAGGAACCCAACATGATCGCGTACCTGGCTAAGACAAACTCCAAACTCGAGGCCTTCTCTTGGTTCGAGATTCACCAAATCTCGAGAGAGCAAAATTCGGAGGCTGACGCGCTTGCTCGCCTCGGATCTGGCATCGACGAAGACGGATTGGGGACCGTACCCATTGAATCTCTCCCACGACCATCCGTCTCCCGAGACGAAGTCGGAACCATAGAGATGGCATCTCAGCCCACTTGGATGGACTCAATTGTCAAGTTTTTGCGAAGAGGGGAACTCCCCGAAGACCGCAAGGAAGCCGACAAACTGAGGGTCTTAGCATCCAAATACACGCTCCGTGAGGGCACACTCTATAAGCGCGGTTACTCGACACCGCTGTTCCGATGCCTCGATAACGTTGAGTCGGCCAAGGTCCTCCGCGAAATCCATGAGGGCATCTGCGGAAACCACGCCGCTGGAACTTCCCTTGTGCTCAAAGCGCTTAAGCAAGGCTATTTCTGGCCTACTATGAAGCGAGATGCTTGCGAATGGGCAAGGCGTTGCGATAAATGCCAGCGCTTCGCGGAAATTCCGCAACAGCCCCCGACCCCGTTAAGCAGCATCGTTGTCCCACGTCCCTTTGCTAAGTGGGGCGTGGACATCATTGGCAAGCTCCCTAGAGCGCCAAGGCAATACGAGTACGCCATTATCGCCATCGACTACTTCACTAAATGGGTAGAGGCCGAGCCGCTTGCCAGAATAACTGAAGCAAACACGACAAACTTCATCTGGAAGAACATCATATGCAGGCACGGTATCCCCGCCTCGATTGTGACCGACAACGTAGCACAATTTGACAACGCGCGAGTAAGAGATATCTGCGATCAACTGAAAATCAGCAAGACCTTCTCCTCGCCGCGTCATCCTCAGGCCAACGGCCAAGTCGAGGCAGTCAACAAGACAATCAAAAGCAACATGAAAAAGAAGCTCAAAGACAAGAAAGGCGCCTGGGCCGAGGAATTGCCATTCGTCCTATGGGCATATAGGACAACCGCGCGAAACGCCACCGGCGAGACGCCATTCTCCCTTGCATATGGGGTCGAGGCCGTGGTTCCAATTGAAACCGAGGTACCCACGTTTCAAGTCGATACATTCGATGAAGCGGACAATGACGAGGCCATACGCCTTGAGTTGGACCTGATCGATGAAAAGAGAACGGAAGCATTCAGACGCCTCGCCGCACAGAAGCGCAAGGTCGAAAGATACTACAATCCAAGATCAAAAGGCGAACCTTCGCCGTCGGAAGCCTCGTCCTCAGACGAGTGTTCCAGAACACACAAGTCCAAGGCGCCGGCGTCCTAGGCCCGAACTGGGAAGGCACTTACAGAGTCCGCAAAGTCATTCACGACGGGACATACTACATCGAGCACACGGACGGAACTCCGATTCGCCACCCGTGGAACGCGGAGTATTTGAGGCAGTACTATCAGTAGCTAGCGTCCCCCGCTTTTTTATCGCTTTTATTTCCCATTTTCAATAAGGCCTACGAGCCAATGTTTTAGGATTTAAATTTTCTCGCAAGTTTTTTCGCAAAAGTAATAAAACTCAAGTTTTCCGTTTCAAATTTTGTTTTACGCAAGTTTTCTGGTTATCAAACAATTAATTTATAACCCAAAAACTTGGGGGGGCTAGCTATGGTAAGGAAACTCTCAAAAGAACACGCTCCACCTAAAAACTTAAGACGCCTACATGGCGCACATAAGACGCCTACATGGCGCAACCCGGAAGACGCCTACATGGCACAACTTAAGACGCCTACATGGCGCACTTAAGACGCCTACATGGCGCAAACCAAAGACGCCTACATGGCGCAACCTAAGACGCCTACATGGCGCAACGTAAGACGCCTACATGGCACAACCTAAGACGCCTACATGGCGCACGTAAGACGCGTAAAGGCGCAGCCCGTAAGACGCCTACATGGTGCACGTAAGACGCGTAAAGGCGCAGCCCGTAAGACGCCTACATGGCGCAACCTAAGACGCCTACATGGCGCACGTAAGACGCGTAAAGGCGCAGCCCGTAAGACGCCTACATGGCGCAACCTAAGACGCCTACATGGCGCACGTTAGACGCGTAAAGGCGCAGCCCGTAAGACGCCTACATGGCGCAACCCAAGACGCCTACATGGCGCACGTAAGACGCGTAAAGGCGCAGCCCGTAAGACGCCTACATGGTGCGACTTAAGACGCCTACATGGCGCACGTAAGACGCGTAAAGGCGCAGCCCGTAAGACGCCTACATGGCGCACTTAAGATGCCTACATGGCGCACGTAAGTCGCGTAAAGGCGCAGCCCGTAAGACGCCTACATGGCGCAACCTAAGACGCCTACATGGTGCACGTAAGACGCGTAAAGGCGCAGCCCGTAAAACGCCTACATGGCGCAACCTAAGACGCCTACATGGCGCACGTAAGACGCGTAAAGGCGCAACCCGTAAGACGCCTACATGGCGCAACTTAAGACGCCTACATGGCGCACGTAAGACGCGTAAAGGCGCAGCCCGTAAGACGCCTACATGGCGCAACCCAAGACGCCTACATGGCACACGTAAAACGTGTAAAGGCGCAACCCGTAAGACGCCTACATGGCGCAACTTAAGACGCCTACATGACGCACGTAAGACGCGTAAAGGCGCAGCCCGTAAGACGCCTACATGGCGCAACCTAAGACGCCTACATGGCGCACGTAAGACGCGTAAAGGCGCAGCCCGTAAGACGCCTACATGGCGCAAACTAAGACGCCTACATGGCGCACTTAAGACGCCTACATGGCGCAACTTAAGACGCCTACATGGCGCACGTAAGACGCGTAAAGGCGCAGCCCGTAAGACGCCTACATGGCGCAACCTAAGACGCCTACATGGCGCACGTAAGACGCGTAAAGGCGCAACCCGTAAGATGCCTACATGGCGCAACTTAAGGCGCCTACATGGCGCACGTAAGACGCGTAAAGGCGCAGCCCGTAAGACGCCTACATGGCGCAACCCAAGACGCCTACATGGCGCACGTAAGACGCGTAAAGGCGCAACCCGTAAGACGCCTACATGGCGCAACTTAAGACGCCTACATGGCGCACGTAAGACGCGTAAAGGTGCAGCCCGTAAGACGCCTACATGGCGCAACCTAAGACGCCTACATGGCGCACGTAAGACTCGTAAAGGCACAGCCCGTAAGACGCCTACATGGCGCAAACTAAGACGCCTACATGGCGCACTTAAGACGCCTACATGGCGCAACTTAAGACGCCTACATGGTGCAACCTGAGACGCCTACATGGCGCACTTAAGACGTCTACATGGTGCAACCTAAGATGCCTACATGGTTCTATCCAAGACGCCCGCATGGTGAGCTTAAAACGCCTACCTAGCGCGGCCTGATACGTCCACTTGACGCAATCCGGCACGCGTAAGGCGCCTACGTAGCATGGCTGACCCGCAGTTGAAAATACTTAAAAACGCGAACCATCCAGGTGACTGGCGTGTTTGAAAAGGTACCCTGCTGAGGTAAAAGGATGGGCAAAACCATTGACACAAACAAATCGACTATCCAAGCATGCCATAAAAGATGAATGTGCGAAAACATTCGTAAGAATAAATAAAAAACTTTTCATAAAAGAAAGAGGCAACTGCCCCAAATCCTAGAAAGCATGCGCTAGGACAAGTGCGCTAAAGGGAAAAATCCTAGTAAGCAAGCGCTAAGACAGGTGCGCTGAATGGAAAAACCTAAAAAGCATGCGCTAAACACTTGCGCGAGAAAAATAAATAAAGGAAAAGGTCACTCGGCGGGAACATCACCTACAAGATCGGCCCCGTCGAGTGGTGGGAATAGCGAGTCGAAGAAGTCGAAGGTGACCCCCCGAGAAACATTCTCGGTAGCTGTGGCGTCCCGACACTCCACCGCCGCTGCATGCCTTGCCTCCTCGACTCCGACATCAAAGTCGTCTTGAAGGTCGGACGCAAGCTGTTCCGCCGCGACTTTCTCCTCGGTGACCCGAACCACCTCCTCCGCCAAGGAGTCGCGCTTACGCTCCGCACGAACACGGGCAGCCTCACTCGATGTAAGCTGGCCCTGAAGAATGCCAACTTCTTCTGTGCGCGATTCCAACTGACGTCGAAGGTCCCGCGCTTCGCTCCGGAAGATCTCCGTCGATCGAGTCGCCACTTCAAGGGCTTGACGTTCCGTCGTTAGTTCCTCAGCCATCTTCGCCACCGCCGCCTGAGCACGGTCGCACTTGCCGCGGGTAACTCCCAATTCCACGCGAGCCTCCTGAAGCTGCTCGCGGAGACTCGCAAACTCCGCCTTTGAGTGAGAACCTTGCTCGGCGTGGGCCAGCTGAGACTTCGCTTGAGCAAGCTCTTCCTGGGCACGGCTCATCCGCCTGATGAGATCGTGAAGGATCTTCTCGCCCCGGGTCGCTCGAGCAAGCACCTGAGAAGGCAAAAAGATAATTTAGCAAAAGAAAGGTTCATCACAAACGAGGCAAGGGAAACTTACTCTTTGTGCATCAGAAACGCCGTGACGAAAGAACTCCACGTCGCTGCTGGCCACGACGCTCTTCCACATCTTCATCGAAGATTGGGCGAGGCCCAGGGAACATTCCCCTCTAACCTCCACAGCCTCCACGTCAACCATCGAGTTTACGCGCTTGGAGTCCGAAGACGTGTCGGGTAAAGCCGAGGAGGAAGGTCACTTCAAAGAAGCGCGAGGACCACTCCCCGTCCGATGATCGGTATCGGGTTTCTCCCGACCGTTCCGAGCGGCAATCCGACAACGGACCGCCGCCAACGACTTCGGGTCCCGAGAAGCCTTCGCTAGGCACGCTCGAGCCCTTGCCCTAGCCGAAGAGACTACAAAAGCAACAAAAGTCAAAAACCTAAGCTAAAAACAAGAAGCAAGAAGTGTGAAACATCGACATACCTTGCGGATCGCCACTCGAGAGAGATGAAGCGACACTGGGGCACTCTCGGTCCACTGGCTAGGTGGAAATGGCGGGAACCACCCGGTAGAAGCCATCAGTTCGGGGGAACGAAATCGTTCGACGGCTTTCCGAGCCTCCGACATTCCCCGGATCTCCTTCACAAAGTCGAGGTCATCGGCCCCCACGTTAGCAGAAAACTCGGCCAAGGGGCCGAACCAGAGCGGCGCGTCGCCAAAAGCCTCCGCCGAGACCCACACCCATGGTCGTCGATTATACTTCTCTGAATCGACGATCAGCTTAGTATTCCGGCGATCGCGGGCCACAAAGAAACTGGGTTGCCCGGGCGCAGGGAAGACCGCGATGAGGTTGCGAAAATCACTCACGGTCATTACCCGCTTAGTCTGGCAATGCCACTCCATGTGGCACATCGCCACTATACGGTAGAATGCCGGGCTCATCTGACATGCGTGCACCCCCAGACGGGCGAGTAGCTGCTGAACGATGGGTTGAAACGGCAGCCGTAACCCGCAGTTGAGACTTGCAACTGAAACTGCGGCAAATCCACGACGAGGCCGGAAAGGACGGTCGTCCTGTAAAGGACGGAGAAGCGCCACGGACGACGGAATGGCGAATGCCTCCCGGAGACCAACGAATGTCCGGTAGGTGAGCGAGCTCGAAGCATCGACCCCCGAACAATCAAAGTCCTCGGGAGCAGCAAGGCCCTCCTCGGGATACCACTCCGTCCTAGCAAGCGACCTCGCCGATACTAACGCCTCCGCGTCAGGGGTCTCGGGCTGAGAACCCCCTGGCTCCACGGAAGGGTCCCTGCCCTCCGACACGACCGCGGCAGCTGCCGACGGTACCTCGGGACGCTCCGATGCGAGGCCTTCGGGCCCCGGACATGTCTCTGACTCACCTCCGGGATCTTCAGACTCGGGACCAAAGTCGTCCACGCAGTCTATCTCGTCGAGAACCGACTCTAGCGGAGTCACCGCATCCGCGTCCGTAACATCTCCCGGCACGCCTTGAAAGTCCAAGTCGGACTGTGGCACGTCGAGGCGGACTTTGTCACGGACCCCCTCGCCAACTAAGTTGATCACGAGGCGAGGGGCAGGCTCCCCGGACGTGGGATGATCAAACTCCCCACCTGTATCGCGCCCAGTTGGCGCGCACTCTTCGAGAGGTTGAGCAGCGGGCACGGTCGCACCCAGCTCGCCTTCCTCCAGCCACTGCTCTACTCCGCTTGGATTTTCTTCCACGTGCAAAGGAACTTCCCTTAATCCCGCGAAGAGATTATCCTCTGCGTGTTCAGAACCCTGAAACAAGAGAGAGAAATCAATCTCGGGACTCTCAGCTGAGAAAAGGGGAGGGATACCCATAATGCAAGCGTAAAAGAATAACAAGCGTAGAAAAAAGAGAAAAAATAAAGTGAGGAATAAAGAGAAGGGGGGAGGCCTATTTATAGACTTCTGGGGGAGTAGGAGTCGAAATCCTACTCCCACAAGGAGCAAAATTGGTGTAAAAACTCCAAAAAGTTGGAGTTCTCCTTCGCGAGGCGAACCAGCCCCGCGCACGGGGCGCGCCGCACGCCAAGCCCGCGCGCCGCGCGGGTCATGCAGCACAGACCGCGCGCCACGCGGCCCTCTAAAAAAAAAGAAAGAAGAGGAAAAGATTTTTCCTAGGGGTCACAAAGCACGGGAAATATTTTTCTCAAACACCCAACTAGAAGAACAAAAAGTTCATCGCTGGGACGCCTCCCGAGCAACGAACTTGGGGGGCTAATGTTGTCGGTCGTTTTCAGAAAACCCGAGACGCCAAGAAGGCACGTCGCTCAAAGGGCAGATGGTCAGGCCGGAGGTCCTGAAGAGCGGCAGACCTTCAAGCCCTCGCCTAAACTCTTGACTCCTCGAGTCGAGCTTCGCTCCTCGAGTCGAGCCTTGAGTCAATCTCCTCGAGTCGAGCTTCGCTCCTCGAGTCGAGCCTTGAGTCAATCTCCTCGAGTCGAGCTTCACTGCTCGAGTCGAGCCTTGAGTCAATCTCCTCGAGTCGAGCTTCTCTCCTCGAGTCGAGCCTTGAGTCAATCTCCTCGAGTCGAGCATCGTTCCTCGAGTCGAGCCTTGAGTCAATCTCCTCGAGTCCAGCTTCGCCCCTCGAGTCGAGTCTTGAGTCAATCTCCTCGAGTCGAGCTTCGAGTCATTCTCGAGTCACTCCTCGAGTCGAGTCGCTAGTCGCTCTCGTTGAGTTGAGCCTTGCTCCTCGAATCGAGTCACTCTTGTCAAGTGAAAATCTTCATATTTCACGTGGGAAGAATGATATTCGAAGGCCCGCAAGAACCCGGCAAGACGAGCCGTTCACCACGCACACAACAAGCTACGCCGGCCAGCCGTGCAGCAGACGGCGCGCCGCGCGATCTGCGCCACGCCCGATGACCCTCGCGCCGCGCCCGGTGACCCGCGCGCCGCGCCGCGCGTTGTGCGCCGCGCGTTGTGCGCCGCGCTTTGTGCGCCGCACGCGCCGTGCGCCTCCACTTGATGGCATGCGCGTTCCTAGTCCCACATGGACGAAAAAGGGACCTTCTAAGGCTCCCAAACACCTATATAAACCCCCTCCCATTGAGGGGAAAGCATCCCATTGAATCCTATTCAATACACAAAAATTCTCTTCATCTCCTATCGACACGCTCAATTTCTTACTCTTCTCTGCTTCTTTGGATGCCATATTTGGCCTGAAGCAGACTCTCTTCTCCCTCCCTCGTTCTCAAAGGTTCCAAAGCACTCACGGGGACTTCCCGGACGTCGCTCCCTTTGACCGAACGTTCTCCGGTGCTCAAGCACGTCCCTAGGGTTCTCAACTAGAGTTACCCTCGCGCGTTTAAAACGCTAGACGCCTACGTGATCTCCGAAGTTCTGAGACGCCGCCTAGGACTCCTCGCGCCCCGTCTCCTTCGTCGAGCACGCCTCTCCGCCAAGGCTCCGCGCCTCATACTGCGTCCTACACGCTTGAACTACGTTCTGACCTGATCCCACGCACGGGTACGTAGGCAGCCGACAACCAAGGCACGGTCACTCTTCCTCCTCACCCCCTACCTCTCCCGAGAGGCGGGTTGATCGGAGAAAACCCTAGCTCGAGACTATCGAGTTCACACTCTTGGCCCGGGTGCGATCACTTGGTCCGACCTTGGATCGAACCGCCCGAGGTTTTAAATAGTTGTTCATTTTCGTGCGACAACAAACACTAGGTCAAATTTGGACCTAGGTGCGAAAACAAAAACTAAAAATAACTAGAGAGAGAGAGAGAGGATCGGCCACAAGGTCTAGAGAGAGAAGCTCTCAATCTCTAACTTATGTGGTATGAATGAAATGAGAGAAATGCGGTGGGGTATTTATAGGAGGAGGATTACCTTCAAAAGCTAGTTTCCTCATACCTCTTGCACGTCCAAATGAGCTTCTAGAAGCCTTTGGATTTGTTTCCTCATTTGCTTTCTCTCTTAGTTGGCCGAAATTGCACTTTCCTTCTAGAGGGAATTTGTTTCCTCTTTTGTCTTTTGGCAAGTATCTTCATACATTAATGCACAAAATAAACTCTCTTTTTCTCTATTGGGCTGCAAGAAATTAGTCTCCAATTCTCTTGGGTTGGACGGCCAAAGGGCTTCTAGAAAGCCTTTCTAGATTTTTCTTTACTTGTTCATGACAACATAAGAAAAGCCCATTGAGAATATTCAAGTAAAATTCTATGAAATGAAATTAATCCACAAGGCCCAATGAACATATCATGGCCAAGTGATCTAGGCCATCATATGACCATGTCAAAAAATTTATCGACATTCATTTCATGCTATGTCCAAAAAGACAAATTTACCCTTTTGACAATTTTCTTAAAACTTGTCTCGTTCTTGTTTTGACTTAGCTTCTAGTTTAACTGTTCCTACTCGATGTGATTTGCGACAGTGACCTCATAGATCCAAATGAGCAAAGCTTGAGCTAAACACTTGGACTCAAAAGTTCACAAACCTTTTCCAAGTTTAGCTTAATGTCAACTGACTCCACTAAAGAGTTGACACTGAAAATCTCTCGGTTCAAACGAATTTATTTTCTACTCCAGAATTCAACCAAATTACGATGAGCGGATCCACTGAATATTATCTATGTTTACCCTTCATGAATATCATCAGCTAGTCGGGATTTACAAAATTACCATTTTACCCTTCTAGCTGTTATTCCCTCAACTCCTTTGTCGCTTGTGAATAAGTTAGAAACAATGTATTGACGAGGAGCTAACAAGTCACATTGTTTCATCCAAAAGAGTCAAGACTCAATTTGGACACTGGCCAGTTCATTTATTCACACTCCAAGGAACAAAGCATGAGGTGATATACATTGCATTTCAGCAATCTTGTACATGAATTCCATATCTATGGGATCTTCACAAAGTTACTCATGACATCTTCATAACTTAGTACTTCACCAATAGGTCCTGTTCGGAATCACATAGTGAGTCCGAAGTTTGAGTTTCTCAAATGAGAATACGTAAGCTATGAAATGACATGTCTCATTTCAGGATTAAGGTAAGCATGATGCAATTGATACATAGTGACTTCGAGACATAAGAGGTTAAATGGTTTGTTCTTATCTTGTCTCTAGAAGTGCACTGGTCAATTCAGTACCTTCGGAAGATACCTAGAAGAACTAAAGAGTCTCCAACTCTCAATGCCCCATAACCAGACATCATAGATTCTCCTAACAATCGTACTGAGGTCAATAGTCCTTTGGCCCTTAGACTGCGAATACATCGTTTTAAGCAAACTACGAAGAGTTTGTTCATGCAAATCTACATTTGTCTCTTCGTAAGTTGTTAAGTTTGTTTATGGACTAAAGACTAATGTTTTATCATAAAGCTTCAAACAGACAAGGAAGAATGAATGAACGTTTCAACTTTTTATTAATGAATAAGCAATTACAAGCAAGAGTCTTCGTGAGACTTTATTACATCAAATGTACAGTATAAAGACTACAACTCTTCTTGTGGGCACCATTGACAACAGCGAACCACCCGGTGGTCGCCATGAGGTCCGGGGACTCAAAAAGCGACCCCTGTCGCCTTTAGTCGGGCACCGCTCCGACCACGAGCGCGAGCTCGGAACTCTCAATACCGTAGTCAACCGGAAAATCTGCCACGGGGCCGAAGGTGAGAGGCGCCGTTCCGAAAGCAGACTCGGACACCGACACCCAAGGGTAGCGATGCTTAGAGGTTATCTTCGTAAGGATAGGGAACCGCTTCCGATGCTGAACCTTAAAGAAGCCAGATTTCCTGGGAACGTCGAAGAAAGCGACGAGGTTCCTGATGTCATCGGCCGTCACGGCCCGGCCCTTCGCTCGATGCAGCATCATGTGGCAGGCGGCCACCATGCGGTAAAAGGATGGAGACATCTGGGCCGCGTGGACGTCTAGGCGGACCAGGAGATCCTGGATCACAGGCTGGAAAGGCAATCGCAGCCCCCCGCGGAGACTCGCCTCGTGAACAGTGGCGTACCCTTTCCGAGGGCGAGTCGGAAGATCCTCGGGCAGCGGTCGCAGTAGCGATACAGTCGGCGGAATGCGAAAGCGCTTTCTCAAACCCATGAAGCTGGCAAACGAGAGAGAACTCGGGAAGTTGACTCCGGAGCAATCAAAACCACCTCGAACCGCCGAGTCCCCAATAGGGTGTAGTAAGGTGCGCTCTTCCTCTTGTGCGGTCAAGGAGCGTCCCCCGGCCGCAGTCGAACGAGGCAAAAGGGACTCACCTGAGCCATCGGGGTCTGCTGGGATCTTTGGGTCCGCGGCATTCTCGAGACCGGTCGACCTTGTTCCCGCGTCCACACTTGAGCCGACTAGTTGGGCTTCCTTGCTCGCGCTAGGATTCGCCAGGCAGTCTCCCTCATCGATGGTTGGACCGGCTGGGCGTGCTTCTTCGCCCACACTCGGGCCGGCCAGAAGCTCCTCCTCGCCCGCGCCCAGCCTGGTCGAACGGGCCCCTCCGAGTGCGTCTTTCCTGGCAAGCCCATCTGGGGGCTCACATGGAGCGTACAAAGCCATTGGGCTGGCCCCACCTTCACCCGGCCCAAGGGGGACACATCCCCTCGCGCTCAAGTCCCCTGGGCCACCTAGACTCGCGCCCGGCCTAAGGGCGCGCGTCCGGCCCAGCATCGTGGCCCGGCCCACGACCAGATGGGCTCCTCGCGCGCAGCTCTAGCCCGCCAGCCCCTAGGGCTAGGACAATCAATGCCTCGGCCGCCGCCCCACAGCCGGCGTCGCCCGGTCGGCGTCCGCCGTCTCCGGCACCGGCGCTCCGGCCGGAAGCGTCTCTGGCCGCCGGTTACCCCTCAACAGCGCGCGCGCGCCTAGGCGCGACCAAGCCCGGGGTCCCCCGGTCTCCAGCGCCCTTCACAGCTAGCCCAACCCCCTCCGGCCGAGGGGGATCTTCACTGGAGCTGGTTTGACCGAGATGGCGCCGACCCGGCTGGGCACGGCCCCCTCCACGCCGGCATCGGCTCCCCCAGCGTCCTCGGCGTGCGTCTCAGCCGGGCTGGTCGCGCTTGACCCAGCCAGCGCTCCCCCAGAGCTAGGATCGGCCCAGACGACACCGACCCAGCCAGGCGCGGCTCCTCCGACGTCGGCGACGGCCTGTGAGACGCCGCCCAGGGCCGACCCGTCTCCCCCGACGCTGGATGGCCCACCAACGGCTTCCTGAGACGCCAACCCTACGCGCGCATCATCCCCAGCGTGTCCCTCGACCAGACCAGCCTCGCGCTGGTCGGCCCGGCTGTCCCCGGCACCCGGCGCCATCGGGCCGGCGATCTCCTGTCGGCTTGGGCCCTTTCCGGCGCCCATGTCCTCGTCTCCGTCGGCTAACCATGCTTCTATGGAAGAAAAGTCACCCCCCGCCGTGTCTATCGCGTTCTTGCTCGGGACGAACGAGGATGAGGCGTTATAGGTGGTCGAAGGAGACGAAAATTGCGTCCAAAAGTCTTCCAAATCCACATTTTGATTCCCGAGGAGGGGAAAAAGGTCGTCCTCAACGGACCCACACCCCGACAGCTGGTTGGTGGGATCCATGAGCACGTGCAAGCAAGTGGTGACGTCGGAAAAATAATAAAATAATATTAAAAGGAAGGAAGCTTACCACTTAGCGACGAGGCGGCCCAACGAGGTGATGAAGGGCAGAGTTGCTTGAGTTTACCACATGGGCTATGCCCGGCGCCAAAATCGGGGGCTAATGTTATCGGCCCGACGAGGTCCGACGACGGAATCGACGTTTCGGGCGCCCAGGCGAGCTCGCCCGGCCAATGGCCGAGTGAAACCCTCAGTCGGCCCATTCTCTGCCGGCCCAACAGCTTACTCGGCCAATGGCCGAGTGAGTCCTCTCTCGGCCCAGGCCCATCACTCGGCCAATGGCCGAGTGAACCTCGTCCACCGTTCACTCGGCCAATGGCCAAGTGAATCTCACTCGGCGTCCGGCATTCACTCGGCCAATGGCCGAGTGAATCTCGTCAAACGTTCACTCGGCCAATGACCGAGTGAATCTCACTCGGCGTCCGGCATTCGCTCGGCCAATGGCCCAGTGAACCTCGTCCAGTGTTCACTCGGCCAATGCCCGAGTGAATCTCAGTCGGCGTTCGGCATTCACTCGGCTAATGGTCGAGTGAACCTCATCCTGCGTTCACTCGGCCAATGGCCGAGTGAACCTCCCTCGGCGGCCAGCACTACATTCGGCCATCGACCGGCCGAGTCTCACTCGGCCGATGGCCGACTCAACGTCACTCGGCCATGGGACCCTCAAAACGTCCCTTGGTCGGCTATAAATACCGGGGTCCCTCCCCTGGTCCATGTAATCCAATTTTGAGCCCCGAAATGCTATCGAATTCATAACTCACTCGTTTCACTCATCTTTGGCCTCTAAACACTCAAACCCTCTACAATCTACCTCAACCCTACTAATGTTGAGCGTCGGAGAGGTAAACAGAGGCAACCCCTCTGTTTCCCCTTTGTAGTTCACGTATTCTCTATTGCTTCTCAGGTATCGAGACGAGGTGAGCACCAACCACAACTAAGGGAAGACTCAGGATACCGAGTCTGACACGCTCGAACCGAAGCGAGATTACTTGGTCCGGCCTTGGGTCTAACCGCTTTCGGTTCCTAAATCGTTGTCCGAAAACGAGCGACAACACTAATCTAGACAAAGAGCAAGTACACGTAAATAAAAACTATTATGAGCAGTGTAAATTTACTAACCTTTTTAGAAGCTTGAACGTTGATGAGCCTTTGGAAGGTTGAAAACGTTCGTCTCCCCTCGCAGTGTTGGAATCGATCTAGGGTTTAAGAAAAAGATTAACGCTTCGGTAAGCAGCGGAATTTTAAAAATTTTCTTTTACAAGTAAAACAGTTTTACTAACCTAGAAAAAGAGCAAGCACATGTAAATAAAACTAATATGAGCATAAAAGATTACTACCCTTTTTAGAAGCTTGAACGTTGAGAAGCTTGTGGAAAAGGTTGCAACGTTTGTCTCCCTTGCAGCACGTCTCTCTTCCTTTCCTCGTTAACTCGAGCAACCACGAACGTTTCTATCACTAAATCACTCAAGATAAAAAGGAATTAGTGTGTGGGCACTTTTAAACACTACAACTTAAGAACGAGTCTTGAAGTCGCAGAGCTAAACACTAGGTCAAATGATGACCTAGGTGCCAAAACAATAAAAACGAAATTGAATAGAGAGAGAGAGGAGAGGGGTGGCCAAGTCTAGAGAGAGAAACTCTCAATCTCTAAAACTTTGGATGAATGAAATGTGTGGAATGAGACTCCTATTTATAGGAGAGGTCTCACCTTCAATAAGGTAATTTCCTCTTCTATAGAATATCACATATTCATGAGCAAATATTGCCTCCTTCCAACTTAAGTCACACGGCCACGGCAGCCTTCTAGAAGGCTTGGATTTGTTTCCTTTTTTTTGTTCCTTGCCTTGCCTTGACTCTACTTGGCCGATTCCCTTCAAGCATGTGTGGGAAATTTGTTTCCTCTTTTCTTTTGGCAAGTATCATGATACATTTATGCACAAAATATTCTCTCTTTCTTTGGGTATGTTGGGCGTCCATATTGTCTAGAGAAGTCTTCTAGAAGCTTTTCCATTTATTCATGAAAACATGAAAAAGGCCCATTAAGAATTTTCAATAAAATTCTTATGAAATGAAATTAATCCACAAGGCCCAATAAGACTAATATTGGCCGAGTGAAACATGTCATTAAATGACCTTGTCAAAAAATTTATTGACATTCATTTCGTCCTATGTCTCAAAAGACAAAAATACCCTTTTGACAATTTTCGTTCTTGTTTTGACTTAGCTTCCAGTTTAACTATTCCTACTCGATGTGATTCGTGATAGTGACCTCATGGATCCAAATTAACAAAGCTTGAGCTAAATACTTGGACTCAAAAGTTCACAAACCTTTTTCAAGTTTAGCTTAATGTCAACTGACTCCACTAAAGAGTTGACACTGAAAATCTCTCGGTTCAAATGAATTTATTTTCTACTCAAGAATTCAACCTAATTGTAATGAGTGGATCCTTAAAATATTATCAGTGTTTACCCTTCATCAATATCATTAGCTAGTCGAGATTTACAAAATTACCATTTTACCCTTCTAGCTCTTATTTCCTCAACTCCTTTGTCGCTTGAGAATAAGTTAGAAACAATGTATTGACGAGGAGCTAACAAGTCACATTGTTTCATCGAAAAGAGTCACGACTCAATTTGGACACTGGCCAGTTCATTTATTCACACTCCAAGGAAAAAAGCATGAGGTGATATACATTGCATTTCAGTAATCTTTTACATGAATTCCATATCTATGGGAACTTCACAAAGTTACTCATGACATTCTCACAACTTAGTACTTCACCAATAGGCCCTGTTCGGAATCACATAGTGAGTCCGAACTCTGACTTTCTCAAATGAGAATACTAAGGTGTGAAATGACATGTCTCATTTCAGGATTAAGGTAAGCACGATGCAATTCATACATAGTGACTTCGAGACATAAGAGGTTAAATGGTTTTTTCTTATCTTGTCTCTAGAAGTGCACTTGTCAATTCAGTACCTTCGGAAGATACCTAGAAGAACTATAGAGTCTTCAACTCTCAATGCCTCATAACCAGACATCATAGATTCTTCTAACAATCATACTGAGGTCAATAGTCCTTTGACCCTTAGATTGTGAATATATCGTTTTAAGCAAACTATGAAGAGTTTGTTCATGCAAATCTACATTTGTCTCTTCGTAAGTTGTTTAGTTTGTTTATGGACTAAAGACTAATGTTTTATCATAAAGCTTCAAACAGACAAGGAAGAATGATTGAACGTTTCAACTTTTTATTAATAAATAAGCAATTACAAGAAAGAGTCTTCATGAGACTTTATTACATCAAATGTACAATATAAAGATTACAACTCTTCTTGCGAGCACCATTGACAACACGCAGCACGTCTCTCTTCTTTCCTCGGCAACTCGACCAACCACAAAAGTTTCTATAGCTAAAATCATTCCAGAGAAAAGGAATTAGTGAGTGGACACTTTTAAACACGATGACTCAAGAACAAGTCTCAAAGTGGAAGAGCTAAAATTACTAGGTCAAATGAGGGTGCTAAAACAATAACGAAAGAAAACTTAGAGAGAGAGAGAGGGAAGAGGCGGCCAAGCTAGAGAGAGAAGCTCTCAATGTCTAAAACTTCGGATGAATGAAATGTGAAGAATGAGGGATCTATTTATAGGAGAGGTTTCACCTTCAATAAGGTAGTTTCCTCTACTATAGAATATCACATATTCATGAGCAAATATTCCCTCCTTCTCCACATGAGTCACACGGCCAAATAGGGCTTCTAGAAGCCTTGGATTTGTTTCCTCTGTTGCTTAATCCTTAGAGGAAATTTATTTCCTCTTTTTATTTTTCCAAGTATCTTGATACATTTATGCACAAAATAATCTCTGTTGTCGCTCATTTTTGGACAACGATTTAGGAACCGAAAGCGCTCAGACCCAAGGCCGGACCAAGTGATCTCGCTTCGGTTCGAGCATGTCAGACTTGGTATCCCAAGTCTTCCCTTAGCTGTTGATGATGTCTATCTCATCCAAACACCTAAAAAATAGGAAAAGGAGTGTGAACTACAAAAGGGAAACAAAGGGGGTGCCTCTGTTTACCTCTCCGACGCTCAACATTAGTAGGATTGAGGTGGAATATAGAGGGTTTAGGTGTTTAGAGGCCAAAGATGAGTGAAACGAGTGAGGTATGAGTTCGACAGTGTTTCAGGACTCAAAATCGGATTACCTGTCTCGTGGGATCGAGCCTCGTATTTGTAGGCGACGAAGGGTCGTTTTGAAGGCCCCTTGGCCGAGTGAGATTCGATCGGCCGATGGCTGAGTGAAATGCTGGATGCCGGATGAGGTTCACTCGGCCATTGGCCGAGTGAAATGCTGGACGCCGGATAACGTTCACTCGGCCATTGGCCTAGTGAAATTCTGGATGCCGGATGAGGCTCACTCGGCCATTGGCCGAGTGAAAAGCCAGGGCCGAGACAGGATTCACTCAGCCATATACCGAGTGAACTGTTGGGCCAGCTGGAGGTTTCACTCGGCCCTTGGCGGAGTGAATTTGCTGGGCCGACAGAGGATTCACTCGGCCATTGGCCGAGTGAACTATTGGGCCGGCTGGAGGTTTCACTCGGCCCTTGGCCGAGTGAACTTGTTGGGCCGTATGAGGATTCACTAAGCCATTGGCCGAGTGAACTGATGGGCCGAGTGAAATTCACTAGGCCATTGGGTGAGTGAATTGCTTGGGCCAGCGAATGGCCGAATGAACTGGGCCGGCCATTGGCTGGGTGAGCTTGTCCGGCCGCCCGAAAGGTCGATCGCGTCGTCGGATCTCGTCGGGCCGATAACATTAGCCCCACGAGTTTGCCACCGAGCGTAGCCCGTGTGGTAAACTCGAGCGAGCTCCGCCCCTCGTCGTCTTGTCAGACCGCCTTGTCTTGAATTGGTAAGCCTCATTCTCTTAACATTATTTTATTCTTTTTCCGACGTCATCTCTCGTTTGCACGTGCTCATGGACTCCACCAACCACCTGTCGGGGTGTATGACTGTCGAGGATGACCTTTTTCCTCTTCTCGGGAATTAAAATGTGGACTTGGATAGTTTTAGGGCACAATTCTCGTCCGCCTCGATCACCTACAATGCACCGCCTTCGTTCTCTTTGAGCAATAGCATGGTAGAGATTGTTGAGGGCGATTTTTCCTCAATAGAGGCGTGGCTGTCTGGCGGGGATGAGGACACGCGCATCGAAGATGGCCCACGTCATCAGGGGGATATCGGCCCAACTGCGCTGTGGAGAGCCGGGCCGACCATCGCGGGCCCGGCCTGGTCGAGGGACGCCCTCGGGACTTCGTGCTCGCAGGTTTGGCCACCCAGGAGGTCACTGGTGAGCTACCCAGCGCTGGGGAAACCGCTCCCGGCAAGGCTGGCATCGGGGAAGGCGAGTCGGCGGTGTCGGAAAAGACCCCTCTCAGCCGGGGAGGGGCGATTGGCCACGCCCAGGCGATGGTGGTGGCGCGCGCACCCCGGGAGGAGCCGCGCCCGGCGAATCGAGCGTCGGAGATGGCGCGCCGGCCCAGGGCGGCAACGTCGGGGCCGCTGTCGTTGCTGGGATGGACCCCACCCTCTCGGGTACGGCTGTTTTGCTGGTGGACGGCGGCGATGGAGGCTCAGGAGGCCCGGGCCCGACCGTGCCTAAGGGTGCGCGTGGCGGTGGAGGGCCGTCGGAGGGGGGCGACGCTGCTGGCGGGGGCGCCGACGCTGGAAAGTTCCCCACCCTCTCGGGTGGGGCTGGTTTGTAGGTGGCCGGGCGCAATGGAAGCCCGGGCCCAGCCTTGCCTGAGGATGCGCGTGGTGGAGGGCCGCCGAAGGTGGGCGACGCCGCTGGTGGAGACGCCGGCGCCGGAGGCGAGGAGCGCCGGCCGGCCATAGCCAGGGGCAAGGGGGCGGTTGGTCTAAGCCCCCTACGAACCCTAGCCCTCATTGGGCCGGGCCCAAGCAGGGGGAGGCCTACCTATGGCGAGTTGGGCCAAGCAACTGAGCCGGTTCCCAACCAAGGAGGGAACCCGGCTGGCCCACAACCCAATTAGCACGAGGGGGACCTTCTTGGGCCGGGCTTTGGCCAGGACGGCTTGGGGGCCCAGGGGCTTGATGCGCGCGACGGGCCTACGGCTGGGCCGGATGGGTGCATGAGAGTCTCTGACAGGCCGGACGCACAAGGGGCGAATCCTGTCGGGGTTTGACATGCGGGAAAAAAGCCCCGCCGGGCCGGGCGCGCGCACAAGGGACTGGTCGGCCCACTCGGGCGATCATCGCGAAGAACCTCTTGAGTCAAGGATTGCTCCCAACGCCGAGGGCTCGGGTGAGTCGTCGAGTCGCCACACCCTGTCGACCGCCATAATCACTTCGACCGCGCAGGATGAGGAGCGTGCCTCGGCATACCCTATCGGGGAATCGGCGATTCGAGGTGGTTTTGATTGTTCTAGAGTTTACTTCTCGAGCTCTCTTTCACTTGCCAGTTTCAGGGGCTCGAGGAAGCGATTCCGCAACGGTCGTTAGGCTATTTAATCCATGTTCTTGTATTCCGCTATCCGTTTCGTTATTGCGACCATTACCCGACGACCTTCCGACTCGTCCGCGAAGGGGATACGCTGCTATTCACGAGGCGAGTCTCCGCGGGGGGGTTACGGCTGCCTTTCCAACCCGTGAACCAGGATCTTTTGGTCTGACTGAATGTCCACGCATCACAGATGTCTCCATCTTTCTATCCCGTGGTAGCGGCGTGCCACATGATGTTGTCAATGGTGCCCACAAGAAGAGTAGTAATCTTTATTTTGTACATTTGATGTAATAAAGTCTCATGAAGACTCTTGCTTGTAATTGCCTATTCATTCATTAATAAAGTTGAAACGTTCATTCATTATTTCTTTGTTTGAAGCTTTATGATAAAACCTTAGTCTTTTAGTCCATAAACAAACTAAACAACTTACGAAGAGACAAATGTAGGTTTGCATGAACAAACTCTTCGTAGTTTGCTTAAAACGATATATTCGCAATCTTAGGGTCAAAGGACTATTGACCTCAGTACGATTGTTAGAAGAATCTATGATGTCTGGTTATGAGGCATTGAGAGTTGGAGACTCTATAGTTCTTCTAGGTATCTTCCGAAGGTACTGAATTGACCAGTGCACTTCTAGAGACAAGATAAGAACAAACCATTAAACCTCTTATGTCTCGAAGTCACTATGTATGAATTGCATCATGCTTACCTTAATCCTGAAATGAGACATGCCATTTCACACCTTAGTATTCTCATTTGAGAAAGTCAGAGTTCGGACTCACTATGTGATTCCGAACAGGGCCTATTGGTGAAGTACTAAGTTGTGAGAATGTCATGAGTAACTTTGTGAAGTTCTCATCGATATGGAATTCATGTACAAGATTGCTGAAATGCAATGTATGTCACCTCATGCTTTGTTCCTTGGAGTGTGAATAAATGAACTGGCCAGTGTCCAAATTGAGTCCTGACTCTTTTGGATGAAACAATGTGACTTGTTAGCTCCTCGTCAATACATTGTTTCTAACTTATTCACAAGCGACAAAGGAGTTGAGGAAATAACAGCTAGAAGGGTAAAATGGTAATTTAGTAAATCCCGACTAGCTGATGACATTCATGAAGGGTAAACATAGATAATATTCAGCGGATCCGCTCATCATAATTAGGTTGAATTCTTTAGTAGAAAATAAATTCATTTGAACCGAGAGATTTTCAGTGTCAACTCTTTAGTGGAGTCAGTTGGCATTAAGCTAAACTTGGAAAAGCTTTGTGAACTTTTGAGTCCAACTGTTTAGCTCAAGCTTTGTTCATTTGGGTCCATGAGGTCACTGTCACGAATCACATCGATAGGAATAGTTAAACCGGAAGCTACGTCAAAACAAGAACGAAAATTGTCGAAAGGGTAATTTTGTCTTTTTGGACATGGCATGAAATGAATGTCAATAAATGTTTTGACAATGTCATATGATGACATATTATATCACACGGCCATAACATGTTTATTGGGCCTTGTGAATTAATTTCATTTCATAGAATTTTACTTGAAAATTCTTAGTGGGCTTTTCTTATGTTGTCATGAACAATTAAAGAAAAACCTAGAAAGCCTTTTTAGAAGGCTTTTGGCCGTCCAACCCAAGTGAATGGGAGACCAAATTTTGTGCAGCCCTTAGTGTGAAAGAGAGATTATTTTGTGCATTAATGTATTTAGATACTTTCCAAAAGAAAAAGAGGAAACAAATTTCCCCTAAGAGGAATCAAGATGGGCGCCCAAGTAGAGTCAAAAGAGGAAACAAATATGAGGATATCTTGGATCCTTTTTGGCCGTGTGAAATAAGGAGAAGAAAAGGAAATTGGCTCATGAATATGTGATATTCTATAGAAGAGGAAACTACCTTGTTGAAGGTGAGACCTCTCCTATAAATAGGAGCCTTATTCTTCACAATTCATTCATCCAAGTTTAAGAGATTTGAGAGACTCTCTCTCTAGAACTTGTGGCCGAAATTCCTCTCTCTCTCTCTCTAGTTTATTTTCGATTATTCTTGTTTTGGCACCTAGGTCCTCACTCGACCTAGTGTTTAGCTCTGCGACTTCAAGACTTGTTCTTAAGTCGTAGTGTTTAAAAGTGCCCACTCACTAATTCCTTTATTTCGAGTGATTTAGTGATAGAAACTTTCGTGGTTGCTCGAGGTGCCGAGGAAAGAAAGAGAGACGTGCTGCGAGGGGAGACGAGCGTTGCAAACTTTCGAAAAGCTTCTCAATGTTCAAGCTTCAAGAAAGGTTAGTAAACTTCTATACTCATAATAGTTTTTAATTACATGTACTTGCTCTTTGTCTAGGTTAGTAAAAAACTGTTTTTACTTGAAAAGAAAATTTTTAAAATTCCGCCGCTTCCCGAAGCGTTAATTATTTTCTTAAACCCTAGATCAATTCCAACAAATGGTATCAGAGCTATGGTCAAAGATATGCATGTACATGTTTTTAAAATTATGAGCTTGAAAATCGTTTTCGAAAGTTTACTAATTTTGTGACAAGTTAGAATTGTAATCTTAGATTTTTTGTAATTTATTGCTCTTGTCTTTAAATTAAAAACCATGTTGATTTTCTATGAGTTTGGGATGATGTTAAAACACATTAGAATCAGTTCTAAAAGTTTTTAATTTTATATATTGAAAAACGTGTTTTAAAGGTTTGAGAAATTTCGGTAATTTTTGTGACTAGTTACCTTGTCTTTCTAGTTTCTTTTATTTACCGTATTCGTTTTATGCTTGTTGTTATTTCTTTTATATCATGTTATTACCTTGCTAATAAAACACAAATAAAAGCTTTAACAACCTTCATAAAACATTCCGTTACACTCGATTCTTTTTCGCACCTAAAAAGGACCAAGCTTTAATTATTTCTTTTTCTTTGAGCTGGAGTAAACCCGCATTAAAAGTGGCATAACTCTCTGCTCAGAAATCTAAATTTAATGATTCTTAAATCAAATTAAATCCCTGTCTGTCCTCTGTCCAATGCCACCGGTTTTGGCTCAAAAGGACATCGGAGCCGCCAGATATGGCGATTTTACTCCGAGGTGCGCGGCTGTCTGAAACTCCAGTTTTTTAGAAATCCGGATTTTCAAACCCCACTACCATGAGTTATAGAACTCTAATGAGAAAATTTTCTTGAGCAAAAATGTTTTTCATATGATTATAAACATGATGTGTAAGATTAAAAGTTTTGATTTTTGAAAGATTAATTGAAATTGAGTTTTTACAAAACTAGTTTGAATTTTGAAAAACCGTTTTCACTTTCAAACTTGAAAATATTTTGTCACCCAAATCAAATAAGTTTTCAAAATGTTTTCAAAACTATATCTATATCACATATGTTCAAAATCTATATGCTCTTGAAAATTTGAGTGGGAGGTCTCTTTGTAGACAAGCCGAAAAATAAAAAGATGTGTAATCTCAAACTTTCAAGTGTTCGAGTGAGTTGAAGTTCACACTTCCCTCATGCACTTTCCCGAAATAGAAAATAGGAAAAGATCGAGTATGTACCTTGTGCCTTTATGCACTAATACTACTCTGAACATGTCGATCTAGGATTCTCTTCTAGTTGTCCGCTCTGTCGCTCTCTAACTAGGAAATTTGTTTCCGAACTTATAAGAGTCGATGAACCAACTCCAAAAACTAAGTGGGAGGGTTATACTTGTTGTTTGTAACCCACGATCCCCAACACTAATGAAAAGTGCAAGTGTCGCCGGACTAAGAGTCACCCTCATGGCCCTCTCTTAAATGAGAGTACTCAAGGGCGCTTTGCTCTGATCATTGCTCAATGAGCTACGTCCGAGAGTGAGACGATGATGACAAGGCCTCCCATCGGCGGATTGTTTTTCAAAGTCAATCTTTTGGACTAAGTGGTTGGTTACACACTTAGACTCAATCCCTAGTAATCCTCCCTCGAGGCCCTGCGAAAGGATGTGAGTGATCAAACCAATTTACAAGGTGGCTAGTCAAAATGATGTAGTGACATCTTGGCTAAGCATTAATGATGTGTCATTTACTTATAAAAGGAGATTTTTTGCGGCCTTCTCTTGAGGGAGTAAATTATCGTTTGGTTTATAACACCTTTGGATTTTATAAAAGTCTTAATAAAACTTAAATCCTAAACCAAAGACTAATCATAAACTTGTTTCAAGTTTTATAGGCAATATGTCTCCCAACTCTCTCTCTTTCATTCTTTCCTCGAACAAACTCGAAAACGAAAACTACATAGACTCGAAACGTAACCTCGACATAATACCTACCGTTAACAAGCACAAATGGGTACTCACCACCCCGTGTCCTCCTCTGACGAATGATGATTCAACTCAAGAGGACAATGACGCCTTTGTTGTCGGTCGTTTTCGGAAAACCCGAGACGCCAAGAAGGCACGTCGCTCAAAGGGCCGATGGTCAGGCCGGAGGTCCTGAAGAGCGGCAAATCTTCAAGCCCTCGCCTAAACTCCTGACTCCTCGAGTCGAGCTTCGCTCCTCGAGTCGAGCCTTGAGTCAATCTCCTCGAGTCGAGCTTCGCTCCTTGAGTCGAGCCTTGAATGGTTCCTCGAGTCGAGCCTTTAATTGTTCCTCGAGTCGAGCCTCGAGTCATTTTCGAGTCGAGCCTCGAGTCATCCTCGAGTCACTCCTCGAATCAAGTCGTTAGTCGCTCTCGCCGGGCCGAGCCTTGCTCCTCGAATCGAGTCACTCTCATCAAGTAGAGAGCTTCATATTTCACATGAGAAGAATGACATTCGAAGGCCCGCAAGAACCCGGCAAGACGAGCCGCCCACTACGCACGCAACGCGCTGCGCCGGCCAGCCGAGCAGCAAGCAGCGCGCCGCGCCGGCCAGGCAGCGCGCCGCGCCAGTCAAGGCACCCTGCGCCGCGCGTCCTGCGCCGCGCGTCCCGTGCCGCGCCCGGTGACCCGCACGCCGCGCCCCCTGCGCCGCGCGCCGCGCGCCGCGCGTTGTGCGCCGCCCTTTATGCGCCGCGCGCGCCGTGCGCCTCCACTTGATGCCACACGCATTCCTAGTCCCACATGGACGAAAAAGGGACCTTCTAAGGCTCCCAAACACCTATAAATACCCTCTCTCATTGAGGGGAAAGCCATCCCAAGATATCCCAGAATATCCAATAATTCTCTTCATCTCTTATCGACACGTTCGATTTCTCTGCTTCTCTGGATGCCATATTTGGCCTGAAGCAGGTTCTCTTCTCTCTCCCTCGTTCTCAAAGGTCCCGAAGCACTCACGGGAACTTCCCGGACGTCGCTCCCTTTGACCGAACGTTCTCCGGTGCTCAAGCACGCCCCTAGGGTTCTCAACTAGAGCTACCCTTGCGCGTCTAACACGCTAGACGCGTACGCGATCTCCGAAGTTCTGAGACGCTGCCGAGGACTCCTCGCGCCCCGTTTCCTTCGTCGAGCACGCCTCTTCGCCAAAGCTCCACGCCTCATACTGCGTCACACACGCGTGAACTACGTTCTGACCTGATCCCACGCACGGGTACGTAGGCAGCCGACAACCAAGGCACGGTCACTCCTCCTCCTCACCCCCTACCTCTCCCGAGAGGCGGGCTGATCGGAGAGAACCCTAGCTCGAGACTATCGAGTTCACACTCTTGGCCCGGGTGCGATCACTTGGTCCGGCCTTGGATCGAACCGCCCGAGGTTTTAAATAGTTGCTCATTTTCGTGCGACAACATTTTGGCGCTAGAAGGAGGGGACTTCCCGACCTGTTCAGCCCGAAATCCCTTCTATTCATCTTCTTCTTTTCTTCTGCGAACTCAACCTTCTCGAACTTGAGAAACGATGAGTAGCCAACCACCCGTACGTTCTGAGGGCGCAAACAACCCCGAAAACGTCGCTAAGACCAAGAAATACTTCTTGCGCTCCCGAGCGCATGGTGACGAAGAGTCGCTCCACGAAGAGAGCTCGACCCGCTCACCATCTCCATCTCCTGATAGCAGGGACAACCGCATCGTGGAGTTAGAGGAGAGTATCCGCCGACTGAAGGCGAAGAACGCAAGGTACCACAGCCGACTGGCTGCGAAGCAACCTATGCGTGACACGACGATCCCCAACGGGGATCCTGAGAACCTCAACGAGGAAAGCCGCGACCCTGATTATGAGGATACTGGTGACTCGGAGGATGTCGAGACTTCTCTCACGAAGGACGGGGGACTCCCCGCCGTGTTTGAAGCCGGTCCGTCGAATCCCTTACCCCGAACAGGCGATGCGCCGGTAGCTTCTCAAGAGGGGAATTCCCGACGTTCGGCCCTCGACCGACTAGGTCCGAGGGAGAATGTTGCGGAAAGTCAGGGCGCGCGGAGAGCGCACCGCCGCAAGCAGAGCCGGCACCTCCATACGGCCAGCCCTGATCTTAGGGACCACCTCACTGCTCAACGCATTGGGCGTGGCAATGATCTAAGAGAGCGACTAAGCTCTAGACCCAACATCCCGCTGGCAGCCCCAACTAACGGGAACCGCCGCGCAGGACAGGGGTCTAACGAGAGGCGGCAGGTGACTCCTCCCGATCAAGGGGTTACTCCAACGACCGGTCTCGATGTGGTCACTATGATCCACAACCTTCGAAATGAGGTACGAGATCTCCGAGAATACGGAATAGGTGGAAGTGCCTACGGAGTCGTTGAGGAGAACTCATCGCCTTTCACTACTCAGATATTGGCTGAGGTTTGTACGGGGAATTTCAAGCTCCCGAACCTCGCTCCCTATGATGGGAAAGCAGATCCTACTTACCACATCCAGCACTATGAAACCTGGATGACGATGCAGGGTGTTTCTCCTGGTGCCATGTGCCAAGCCTTTAGTTTGACCCTCGCCGGACCCGGCTTTGAGTGGTTCAAAAACTTAAGACCAGGAAGCATCCACTCGTTCAAAGACCTGAAGGACATGTTCCTGGCACGGTTCGCTACGTCTATGGTCCAAAAGAAGACCAAGATGTACCTGTGGTCAATCAGGCAAGAGAGTGGCGAGTCTCTTAGACGATACCTCGCCCGATTCACAGAAGAGTCAAACAAGGTCGACCGCTTTGACGACAGTGACGCGATTGCCGCTATCATAGAAGGCTTGCGCACGAGTGACTTCCTCAAGTCTGTCGTCGGCCGTGTCCCTTCCACCATGGCCGAGTTAATGACTCGAGCTAAGACCTTCATGGGAGTCGAAGATTACCTCGACGGACGCAAGAGCACTAATCAAAGTTCTCGCCGCCGAGAAGAACCTAGCCGCGAGCAGAACGAACCTCGTAAAAGGCGAAACAAGGGGAACCAGGTTCCTAGCAACCAACCCCCTGTACCTCAGAAACCGCGACTTGCGGAAAACTTCAAAGGGTACTCGTCGTTCACGCCGCTGAACACAGCGCCGGAAAGGATCTTGGCTCTGGCACGTGACAAGTTCACGCCCCCGGCTCCAATGAAGAAGGATCCCGCAACTCGCGATCGGTCCAGGTATTGTGAGTTCCATCGGGAATATGGTCATTTGACCTCGGAATGCTACAACCTCAAAAGGCAAATCGAGGCTCTGATCCAACGGGGCGAGCTGAAGGAGTTCGTGTTGCGCATGATTGGCGCTGCGGGCCCCACCGCGAACAGACAGCAGTCTGGTCAAGGAGGAGGAGCAGCTGCCTCTGCCAACCAAACCCCGGCTACTGCCAACACCAACCCACAACTGCACGTGGTAACCACCATACTGGGAGGTCCACAAGATGGGGATTTAGCCCGTCAACGGAAGAAATTCCTTAGGGCCGTGTCTCAGGAAGACGCTGCTATGCACGTCAACTTCACATATGAAGAACCTCCGTCCGTGCCTCACGAGACGATGTATTTCACCAATGAAGAGGCCAAACGAGTTGTGCATCCGCACAATGACGCGATCGTGCTCAAAGCCCAAGTGGCCAATAACTTGGTGAAAAGGGTTCTCATCGATAACGGCAGCGCTGCCGACATAATTTTCAAGTCCACCCTAGAGCGCATGAAGCTCGGGGGGCTGCGCCCGACTCCGACCCAAACGCCATTGTTTGGGTTCACTGGGGAAAAGGTTATGACCGAGGGCATCATCGACCTGCCGGTCACCTTTGGGACCCCTGGAGGAATCGAAGCCGTTCACATGGTCCCATTCCTAGTGGTCGATCAAGAGTCGCCCTACAACTTAATCATTGGGCGACCCACGTTGAACCGGCTGAGGGCAATCACTTCCACGTATCACCTACTGGTGAAGTTCCCCACCGAAGGGGGAATTGGCATCATGGCTGGAGACCAATCCCAAGCCAGAATATGCTACGTGCAAGGAGTTGATGGCAAGTCCGCGGGAAAAGCGGTCAACACAATCTTCCAACTGGAAGACGATTACCCATGCAACCTAAGGGATGCAAAGAAGTTCGGAGAACTTGACCCCCGCGATGAAATCGAAAGACTTAAAGTGGAAACCTCCGATGATCTTGTGCCAATCGTCCTGGACGAGTCGAAGCCTGATCAAGTTGTGAAAATCGGCACCCGACTTCCACTCGCCATCAAAACTCAGCTTACCGCCTTCCTTAGGGAGTTCAAGGATGTTTTTGCATGGACTCATGCGGACATGCCCGGAATCGATCCCGAGGTAATAGTGCACCGACTGAACGATGACCCAAAGGTCGCCGAAAAAGTGCAGGCTAGACGAACGTTCAACCCAGAACGATACCTGGCCATAAATGAAGAGGTCGAGAAACTCCTCACCGCAAACTTCATTCGAGAGGCTAAGTACCCCAAGTGGGTCGCCAACGTGGTAATGGTAAAAAAGCCCAACGGGAAGTGGCGAATTTGTATAGATTACAAAGATCTTAACAAAGCCTGCCCTAAGGATTGCTTTCCACTCCCGCGCATCGAACAACTGGTGGACGCCACTGCCAGCCATGAACTCCTAAGCTTCATGGACGCCTATTCAGGCTACAACCAAATTCGAATGCACGAGCCCGATCAAATTAAGACGACCTTTGTCACTGATCGAGGTCTCTACTGTTACAAGGTCATGCCTTTCGGCCTTAAGAACGCGGGAGCAACATACCAACGCTTGGTAAATCGGATCTTCGCCGATCAAATCGGCAAGACGATGGAAGTGTACGTGGACGACATGCTCGTTAAAAGCCTACTGGCAACTAATCACGTACGCGACCTTAGGGAGATGTTCACAATCCTCCGCCGATATAAAATGAAGCTCAACCCCAACAAATGCGTATTCGGGGTTGAATCCGGAAAGTTCCTCGGTTATATCGTCAGCCGACGAGGCATAGAAGCGAACCCGGAAAAAATCAAGGCACTCCTTGAAATGAAGTCGCCACGACGAGTCAAAGAAGTGCAAAGCCTGACCGGTCGGATTGCCGCTCTGACACGCTTCGTGTCTAAAGCCACCGACAAGTGTCAACCGTTCTTCAAAGCTCTAAAGAAGACGGACGGCTTTGAGTGGACGGACGAATGCGAAAGTGCCTTCCAAGAAATGAAGGCTTACTTTGGGTCCCCACCATTCCTCTCTAAACCGAAAGAGGGCGAGACGCTGTACGTGTATCTCGCCGTCTCTGAAAGAGCTGTAAGCGCCGTCCTTGTCCGCGAGGAGAACAAGGTCCAATGGCCAATCTACTACGTAAGCAAAGCCTTACTCGACGCGGAAACACGCTATACCGAGATTGAGAAACTTTCTCTGGCTCTCGTAACGGCAGCTAAGAAGCTACGACCGTACTTCCAAGCTCACCCAATTGCGGTGAGAACTGAGCATCCGATCGGTAAAGCTCTTCAAAAGGGAACGTCGACTCGTATGGCGATCTGGTCCCAAGAATTGAGCGAGTACGGGATTGAGTTCCACCCAAGAACGGCTATAAAGGGGCAGGCCTTAGCCGACTTCGTGGCAGAATTCTCCTACGCTCCCGATATGGGAAGAGCGGAAACTGACTTAAACGATTGCGAGCTAACTCGGAAAAGGAAGGTAGACCCAACGGGTCCCATCTGGGAGTTATACGTAGACGGAGCATCTAATGCTCGGGGGGCTGGCGCCGGAATAATCCTAATTAACCCCGATGGGGAAAAGCTGCGATATGCCCTTCACTACGGCTTCCAAGCCTCCAACAATGAAGCTGAATACGAAGCGCTCATTGTAGGTATAGAGCTAGCACTGAAGCTCGGCTCCCATAACCTGCGAATATACTGCGACTCGCAGTTGATCGTAAACCAGGTTAGAGGAGATTACGTCGCCAAGGAGCCCAACATGGTCGCATACCTGGCTAAGACGAACTCCAAACTCGAGGCCTTCTCTTGGTTCGAGATTCACCAAATCCCGAGAGAACAAAATTCGGAGGCTGATGCGCTTGCTCGCCTCGGATCTGGCATCGACGAAGACGGATTGGGGACTGTGCCCATTGAATATCTCCCACGACCATCCGTCTCCCGAGACGAAGTCGGGACCATAGAAGTGGCATCTCAACCCACTTGGATGGACTCAATTGTCGAGTTTTTGCGAAGAGGGGAACTCCCCGAAGACCGCAAGGAAGCCGATAAACTGAGGGCCTTAGCATCCAAATACACGCTCCGTGAGGGCACGCTCTATAAGCGCGGTTACTCGACACCGCTGCTCCGATGCCTCGATAGCGTTGAGTCGACCAAGGTCCTCCGCGAAATCCATGAGGGCATCTGCGGAAACCACGCCGCTGGAACTTCCCTTGCGCTCAAAGCACTTAAGCAAGGCTATTTCTGGCCTTCCATGAAGCGAGATGCTTGCGAATGGGCAAGGCGTTGCGATAAATGCCAGCGCTTCGCGGAAATTCCGCGACAGCCCCCGACCCCGTTAAGCAGCATCGTTGTCCCACGTCCCTTTGCTAAGTGGGGCGTGGACATCATTGGCAAGCTCCCTAGAGCGCCAAGGCAATACGAGTACGCCATTATCGCCATCGACTACTTCACTAAGTGGGTAGAGGCCGAGCCGCTTGCCAGAATAACTGAAGCAAACACGGCGAACTTCATCTGGAAGAACATCATATGCAGGCACGGTATCCCCGCCTCGATTGTGACCGACAACGGGGCACAATTTGACAACGCGCGAGTAAGAGATATCTGCGATCAACTGAAGATCAGCAAGACCTTCTCCTCGCCGCGACATCCTCAGGCCAACGGCCAAGTCGAGGCAGTCAACAAGACTATCAAGAGCAACCTGAAAAAGAAGCTCGAAGACAAGAAAGGCGCCTGGGCCGATGAATTACCATTCGTCCTATGGGCGTATAGGACAACCGCGCGAAACGCCATCGGCGAGACGCCATTCTCCCTTGCATATGGGGTCGAGGCCGTGGTTCCAGTTGAAACCGAGATACCCACGTTCCGAGTCGACACGTTCGACGAAGCGAACAACAACGAGGCCATGCGCCTTGAGTTGGACCTGATCGACGAAAAGAGGGCGGAAGCATTCAGACGCCTCGCCGCACAGAAACGCAAGGTCGAAAGATACTACAACTCCAAAATCAAAAGGCGAACCTTTGCCGTCGGAAGCCTTGTCCTCAGACGAGTGTTCCAAAACACACAAGTCCAAGGCGCCGGCGTCCTAGGCCCAAACTGGGAAGGCCCTTACAGAGTCCGCAAAGTCATTCACGACGGGACATACTACATCGAGCACACGGACGGGACTCCGATTCGCCACCCGTGGAACGCGGAGCACTTGAGGCAGTACTATCAGTAGCTAGCGTCCCCCGCTTTTTTATCGCTTTTATTTCCATTTTCAATAAGGCCTACGAGCCAATGTTTTAGGATTTAAATTTTCTCGCAAGTTTTTTTCGCAAAAGTAATAAAACTCAAGTTTTCCATTTCAATTTCGTTTTATGCAAGTTTTCTGGTTATCAACATTTAACTTATAACCCAAAAAACTTAGGGGGGCTAGCTATGGTAAGGAAACTCTCAAAAGAACACGCTCCACCAAAAAAAACCTAAGACGCCTACATGGCGCACGTAAGTCGCGTAAAGGCGCAGCCCGTAAGACGCCTACATGGCGCAACCTAAGACGCCTACATGGCGCACGTAAGTCGCGTAAAGGCGCAGCCCGTAAGACGCCTACATGGCGCAACCTAAGACGCCTACATGGCGCACGTAAGTCGCGTAAAGGCGCAGCCCGTAAGACGCCTACATGGCGCAACCTAAGACGCCTACATGGCGCACGTAAGTCGCGTAAAGGCGCAGCCCGTAAGACGCCTACATGGCGCAACCTAAGACGCCTACATGGCGCACGTAAGTCGCGTAAAGGCGCAGCCCGTAAGACGCCTACATGGCGCAACCTAAGACGCCTACATGGCGCACGTAAGTCGCGTAAAGGCGCAGCCCGTAAGACGCCTACATGGCGCAACCTAAGACGCCTACATGGCGCACGTAAGTCGCGTAAAGGCGCAGCCCGTAAGACGCCTACATGGCGCAACCTAAGACGCCTACATGGCGCACGTAAGTCGCGTAAAGGCGTAGCCCGTAAGACGCCTACATGGCGCAACCTAAGACGCCTACATGGCGCACGTAAGTCGCGTAAAGGCGCAGCCCGTAAGACGCCTACATGGCGCAACCTAAGACGCCTACATGGCGCACGTAAGTCGCGTAAAGGCGCAGCCCGTAAGACGCCTACATGGCGCAACCTAAGACGCCTACATGGCGCACGTAAGTCGCGTAAAGGCGCAGCCCGTAAGACGCCTACATGGCGCAACCTAAGACGCCTACATGGCGCACGTAAGTCGCGTAAAGGCGCATCCCGTAAGACGCCTACATGGCGCAACCTAAGACGCCTACATGGCGCACGTAAGTCGCGTAAAGGCGCAGCCCGTAAGACGCCTACATGGCGCAACCTAAGACGCCTACATGGCGCACGTAAGTCGCGTAAAGGCGCAGCCCGTAAGACGCCTACATGGCGCAACCTAAGACGCCTACATGGCGCACGTAAGTCGCGTAAAGGCGCAGCCCGTAAGACGCCTACATGGCGCAACCTAAGACGCCTACATGGCGCACGTAAGTCGCGTAAAGGCGCAGCCCGTAAGACGCCTACATGGCGCAACCTAAGACGCCTACATGGCGCACGTAAGTCGCGTAAAGGCGCAGCCCGTAAGACGCCTACATGGCGCAATCCAAGACGCCTACATGGCGCACGTAAGTCGCGTAAGGGCGCAACCCGTAAGACGCCTACATGGCGCAACCTAAGACGCCTACATGGCGCACGTAAGTCGCTTACATGGCGCAACCCAAGATGCCTACATGGCGCGATTTGAGACGCCCACGTGGCGCAATCCGGCACACGTAACACACCTACGTAGCATGGCTGACTCGCAGTTGAAAATACTTAAGAACGCAAACCATCCAAGTGACTGGCGTGTTTGAAAAAGTATCCTGCTGAGATAAAAGGATGGACAAAATCATTGACACAAACAAGTGACCATCCATGCATGCCATAGAAGATAAATGTGCGAAAACATTCATAAAAATAAATGAATAACTCCTCATAAAAGAAAGGGGCAACTGCCTCAAAACCTAGAAAGCATGCGCTAAGACAAGTGCGCTAAAGGGAAATATCCTAGTAAGCAAGCGCTAAGACAAGTGCGCTGAACGGAAAAACCTAAAAAGCACGCGCTAAAACATTTGCGCAGGAAAAATAAGGAAAGAAAACGGTCACTCGGCGGGATCGTCGCCCACAGGGTCGGCCCCGTCAAGTGGTGGGAAAAGCGAGTCGAAGAAGTCGAAGGTGACCCCCCGAGAAACATTCTCGGCAGCTGTGGCGTCCCGACACTCCACCGCCGCTGCATGCCTTGCCTCCTCGACTCCGACATCAAATTCGTCCTGAAGGTCGGACGCAAGCTGCTCCGCCGCGGCTTTCTCCTCGGTGACCCGAGCCACCTCCTCCGCCAAGGAGTCACGCTTACGCTCACTCGATGTAAGCTGGCCCTGAAGAATGCCAACTTCTTCCGTGGGCGATTCCAACTGACGTCGAAGGTCCCGCGCTTCGCTCCGGAAGACCTCCGTCGATCGAGTCGCCACTTCAAGGGCTTGACGTTCCGTCGTTAGCTCCTCAGCCATCTTCGCCACCGCCGCCTGAGCACGGTCGCACTTGCCGCGGGTAACTCCCAGTTCCACGCGAGCCTCCTGAAGCTGCTCGCGGAGACTCGCAAACTCCGCCTTTGAGTGAGAACCTCGCTCGGCGTGAGCCAACTGAAACTTCGCTTGAGCAAGCTCCTCCTGAGCGCGACTCAGCCGCCTGATGAGGTCGTGAAGGATCTTCTCGCCCCGGGTCGCTCGAGCAAGCACCTGAGAAGGCAAAAAGACAGTTTAGCGAAAGACAGATTCATCGCAAATGAGGCAAGGGAAACTCAATCTCTGTGCATCGGAAACGCCGTGACGAAAGAACTCTACGTCACTGCTGGCCACAACGCTCTTCCACATCTTCATCGAAGATTGAGCAAGGCCCAGGGAACATTCCCCCCTAGCCTCCGCGGCCTCCACGTCGACCATCGAATTCACGCGCTTAGAGTCCGAAGACGTGTCTGGCAAAGCCGAGGAGGAAGGTCGCTTCAAAGAAGCGCGAGGACCGCTCTCCGCCCGGTGATCGGTATCGAGTTTCTCCCGACCATCCCGCGCAGCAATCCGACGACGAACCGCCGCCAACGACTTCGAGTCCCGGGAAGCCTTCGCTAGACGAGCCCGAGCCCTCGCCCTAGCCGAAGAGACTGCAAAAGCGACAAAGTCAAAACCTTGAGCTAAAAACAAAAGCAAAAGTACGAAACGCCAACATACCTTGAGGATCGCCGCTCGAGAGAGATGATGCGGCACTCGGGGCACCCTCGGTCCGTTGAGGAAACGGCGGGAACCACCCAGTGGAAGCCATCAGCTCAGGAGAACGAAATCGTTCAACGGCTTTCCGAGCCTCCGACATTCCCCGGATCTCCTTCACAAAGTCGAGATCGTCGGCCCCCTCGTTAGCAGGAAACTCGGACAAGGGGCCGAACCGGAGCGGCGCGTCACCAAAAGCCTCCGCCGAGACCCACACCCACGATCGTCGATTGTACTTCTCTGAATCGATGATCAGCTTAGTATTCCGTCGATCGCGGGCCACAAAGAAACTGGGTTGCCCGGGCGCAGGGAAGACCGCGATGAGATTGCGAAAATCACTCACGGTCATCACCCGCTCGGTCTGGCAATGCCACTCCATGTGACACATCGCCACTATGCGGTAGAATGCCGGGCTCATCTGACATGCGTGCACCCCCAGACGGGCGAGAAGCTGCTGAACGATGGGTTGAAACGGCAGCCGCAACCCGCAGTTAAGACTCGCAACTGAAACTGCGGCGAAACCACGACGAGGCCGGAAAGGACGGTCGTCCTTTAAAGGACGGAGAAGCGCCACGGATGATGGAATGGCAAAAGCCTCCCGGAGACCGACGAATGTCCGGTAGGTAAGCGTGCTCGAAGCATCGACCCCCGAACAATCGAAGTCCTCGGGAGCAGCAAGTCCCTCCTCGGGATACCACTCCGTCCTAGCAAGCGACCTCGCCGATACCAATGCGTCCGTGTCAGGGGTCTCGGGCTGAGAATCCCCTGGCTCCACGGAAGGGTCCCTGCCCTCCGACACGACCGCGGCAGCTGCCGACGGTACCTCGGGGCACTCCGATGCGAGACCTTCGGCCCCCGGACATGTCTCTGACTCACCTCCGGGATCTTCAGACTCGGGACCAAAGTCGTCCACGCAGTCTATCTCGTCGAGAACCGACTCTAGCGGAGTCACCGCATCCGCGTCCGTAACATCTCCCGGCACGCCTTGAAAGCCCAAGTCGGACTGCGGCACGTCGAGGCGAACTTTGTCGCGGACCCCCCCGCCAACTAAGTTGATCATGAGGCGAGGGGCAGGCTCCCCGGATGCGGGACGATCAAACTCCCCGCCTGTACCGCGCCCAGTTGGCGCGCACCCTTCGAGAGGCTGAGCAGCGGGCACGGTCGCACCCAGCTCGCCTTCCTCCAACCACTGCTCTACTCCGCATGGATTTTCTTCCACGTGCAGAGGGACTTCCCTTAATCCCGCGAAGAGATCATCCTCTGCGTGTTCAGAACCCTGAAACAAGAGAGAGAAATCAATCTCGGGACTCTCAGCTGAGAAAAGGGGAGGGACACCCATAATGCAAGCGTAAAAAGAAAAAAAAAAGAGGAAAACAAGCGTAAGAAAAGAGAAAAAATAAAGTGAGGAGTAAAGGGAAGGGGGGAGGTCTATTTATAGACTTCTAGGGAGGTAGGAGTCGAAATCCTACTCCCACAAGGAGCAAAATCGGAGTAGAAACTCCAAAAAGTCGGAGTTCTCCCGCGCGAAGCGAACCAGCCCCGCGCACGGGGCGCGCCGCGCGCCAAGCCCGCGCGCCGCGCGGGTCGTGCAGCACAGACCGCGCGCCGCGCCGTCCAGGGCGCGCGCCGCGCGGCCACCCCCTAAAAAAAAAAAAAAAAGAAAAAAAAAAAAAAAGAAAAAGAGAAAGAAAAAAGAGAAGAGGCAAAAACTTTCCTCGGGGCCACAAGGCACGGGAAACATTTTCCTCAAACACCCAACTAGAAGAACAAAAAGTTCATCGCTGGGACGCCTCCCGAACGACGAACTTGGGGGGCTAATGTTGTCGGTCGTTTTCGGAAAACCCGAGACGCCAAGAAGGCACGTCGCTCAAAGGGCCGATGGTCAGGCCGGAGGTCCTGAAGAACGGCAAATCTTCAAGCCCTCGCCTAAACTCCTGACTCCTCGAGTCGAGCTTCGCTCCTCGAGTCGAGCCTTGAGTCAATCTCCTCGAGTCGAGCTTCGCTCCTTGAGTCGAGCCTTGAATGGTTCCTCGAGTCGAGCCTTTAATTGTTCCTCGAGTCGAGCCTCGAGTCATTTTCGAGTCGAGCCTCGAGTCATCCTCGAGTCACTCCTCGAATCAAGTCGTTAGTCGCTCTCGCCGGGCCGAGCCTTGCTCCTCGAATCGAGTCACTCTCATCAAGTAGAGAGCTTCATATTTCACATGAGAAGAATGACATTCGAAGGCCCGCAAGAACCCGGCAAGACGAGCCGCCCACTACGCACGCAACGCGCTGCGCCGGCCAGCCGAGCAGCAAGCAGCGCGCCGCGCCAGTCAAGGCACCCTGCGCCGCGCGTCCTGCGCCGCGCGTCCCGCGCCGCGCCCGGTGACCCGCACGCCGCGCCCCCTGCGCCGCGCGCCGCGCGTTGTGCGCCGCCCTTTATGCGCCGCGCGCGCCGTGCGCCTCCACTTGATGCCACACGCATTCCTAGTCCCACATGGACGAAAAAGGGACCTTCTAAGGCTCCCAAACACCTATAAATACCCTCTCTCATTGAGGGGAAAGCCATCCCAAGATATCCCAGAATATCCAATAATTCTCTTCATCTCTTATCGACACGTTCGATTTCTCTGCTTCTCTGGATGCCATATTTAGCCTGAAGCAGGTTCTCTTCTCTCTCCCTCGTTCTCAAAGGTCCCGAAGCACTCACGGGAACTTCCCGGACGTCGCTCCCTTTGACCGAACGTTCTCCGGTGCTCAAGCACGCCCCTAGGGTTCTCAACTAGAGCTACCCTTGCGCGTCTAACACGCTAGACGCGTACGCGATCTCCGAAGTTCTGAGCCGCTGCCGAGGACTCCTCGCGCCCCGTTTCCTTCGTCGAGCACGCCTCTTCGCCAAGGCTCCACGCCTCATACTGCGTCACACACGCGTGAACTACGTTCTGACCTGATCCCACGCACGGGTACGTAGGCAGCCGACAACCAAGGCACGGTCACTCCTCCTCCTCACCCCCTACCTCTCCCGAGAGGCGGGCTGATCGGAGAGAACCCTAGCTCGAGACTATCGAGTTCACACTCTTGGCCCGGGTGCGATCACTTGGTCCGGCCTTGGATCGAACCGCCCGAGGTTTTAAATAGTTGTTCATTTTCGTGCGACAACAGCCTTAGCGGCCTGGCTTCGATCCGATGAGATTGTTGTTGTCAATGGTGCCCACAAGAAGAGTAGTAGTGTCTATTTATGTACATTTGATGTCATATAGTCTTACGAAGACTCTTGCTTGTAATTGCTTATTCATTAATAAAAAGTTGAAACGTTCATTCATTCTTTCTTTGTTTGAAGCTTTATGATAAAACCTTAGTCTTTTAGTCCATAAACAAACTTAACAACTTACGAAGAGACAAATGTAGATTTGCATGAACAAACTCTTCGTAGTTTGCTTAAAACAATATATTCGCAATCTTAGGGTCAAAGGACTATTGACCTCAGTACGATTGTTAGAAGAATCTATGATGTCTGGTTATGAGGCATTGAGAGTTGGGGACTCTATAGTTCTTCTAGGTATCTTCCGAAGATACTGAATTGACCAGTGCACTTCTAGAGACAATATAAGAACAAACCATTTAACCTCTTATGTCTCGAAGTCACTATGTATGAATTGCATCATGCTTACCTTAATCCTGAAATGAGACATGCCATTTCACACCTTAGTATTCTCATTTGAGAAAGTCAAAGTTCGGACTCACTATGTGATTCCGAACAAGGCCTATTGGTGAAGTACTAAGTTGTGAGTCTGTCATGAGTAACTTTGTGAAGTTCTCATAGATATGGAATTCATGTACAAGATTGCTGAAATGCAATGTATGTCACCTCATGCTTTGTTCCTTGGAGTGTGAATAAATGAACTGGCCAGTGTCCAAATTGAGTCCTGACTCTTTTGGATGAAACAATGTGACTTGTTAGCTCCTCGTCAATACATTGTTTCTAACTTATTCACAAGCGACAAAGGAGTTGAGGAAATAACAGCTAGAAGGGTAAAATGGTAATTTAGTAAATCCCGACTAGCTGATGACATTCATGAAGGGTAAACATAGATAATATTCAGTGGATCCGCTCATTATAATTAGGTGAATTCTTGAGTAGAAAATAAATTCATTTGAACCGAGAGATTTTCAGTGTCAACTCTTTAGTGGAGTCAGTTGGCATTAAGCTAAACTTGGAAAAGGTTTGTGAACTTTTGAGTCCAAGTGTTTAGCTCAAGCTTTGTTCATTTGGGTCCATGAGGTCACTGTCACGAATCACATCGATAGGAATAGTTAAACTGGAAGCTAAGTCAAAACAAGAACGAGACAGTTTTACGAAAATTGTCAAAAGGGTATTTTTGTCTTTTTGGACATAGGACGAAAAGAATGTCAATAAATTTTTTTGACATTGTCATATGATGACAAATGAAATAAATATTACTCAGCCATATTAGTGTAATTGGGCCTTGAGGATTAATTTCATTTCATCGAATTTTACTTGAAAATTCTTAATGGGCTTTTCTTATGTTGTCATGAACAAATGAAGAAACATCTAGAAGCTCCTTCTAGAAGCTCAAATTTCGTCCAACCCAAGGAAAATAAGGCTGAATTTCGTTCATGCCATAGTGGGAAAGAGAGTTTATTTTGTGCATTGATGTATGAAGATACTTGCCAAAAGAAAAAGGGGAAACAAATTTCCTTAAGAAGGAAAGTGCATTTTCGGCCAACTAAGAGGAAATCAAATGAGGAAACAAATCCTAAGCCTTCATGAGGCATGTTGGACGTGCAAGGCAATAGGAAAAGAGGAAACTACCTTTTGAAGGTAATCCTCCTCCTATAAATAGGAGCCTCATTCCTCACATTTCATTCATCCAAGTTTAAGAGATTTGAGAGACTCTCTCTCTAGAACTTTGGCCGAACTCCTCTCTCTCTCTCTAGTTTATTTTCGATTTTGTTTTGGCACCTAGGTCCTCATTTGACCTAGAGTTTAGCTCTGCGACTTCAAGACTCGTTCTTAAGTCGTAGTGTTTAAAAGTGCCCACTCACTGATTCCTTTTATTTCGAGTGATTTAGTGATAGAAACTATCGTGGTTGCTCGAGGTGCCGAGGAAAGAAAGAGAGACGTGCTGCGAGGAGACGAGCGTTGCAAACTTTCCAAAAGCTTCTACAAAGTTCAAGCTTCAAGAAAGGTTAGTAAACTTCTATACTCATAATAGGTTTTAATTACATGTAATTGCTCTTTGTCTAGGTTAGTAAAAACTGTTTTTACTTGAAAAGAAATTTTTTTAAAATTCCGCCGCTTCCCGAAGCGTTTAATCTTTTTCTTAAACCCTAGATCAATTCCAAAAAATGGTATCAGAGCTATGGTCAAAGAGATGCATGTACATGTTTTTAAAATTATGAGCTTGAAAATCGTTTTCGAAAGTTTACTAATTTTGTGACAAGTTAGAATTGTAATCTTAGATTTTTTTTAATTTAATGCTCTTGTCTTTAAATTAAAAAGCATGTTGATTTTCTATGAGTTTGGGATGTTTTTAAAACACATTAGAATCAGTTCTAAAAGTTTTTAATTTTTTATATTGAAAAACGTGTTTTAAAGGTTTGAGAAATTTCGAGTAAAATTTTGTGATAGTTTTGATATCTTGCTAGTTTCTTATTTTTACTTGAATCGTTTTATGCTTGTTGTTATTTCTTTTATTCTATGTTATTACCCTGCTAATAAAACACAAATAAAAGCTTTTAACAACATCTTAAAACGTTCCGTTACACTTTATTCTTTTTCGCACCTAAGTAGGACCAAGCTTTAATTTATTTCTTTTTCTTCGAGCTGGAGTAAACCCGCATTAAAAGTGGCATAACTCTCTGCTCAGAAATCGAAATTTAATGATTCTTGAATCAAATTAAAGCTCTGTCTGTCCTCTGTCCAATGCCACTAGTTTCGGCTCAAAAGGACATCGGAGCCGCCAGATATGGCGATTTTACTCCGAGGTGCGCGGCTGTCTGAAACTCCAGTTTTTTTTTAAATCCGGATTTTCAAACCCCACTACCATGAGTTATAGAACTCTAATGAGAAAATTTTCTTGAGCAAAAATGTTTTTCATATGATTATAAACATGATGTGTAAGATTTAAATGTTTTGATTTTTGAAAGTTTAATTGAAATTGAATTTTTACAAAACTAGTTTGAATTTTGAAAAACCGTTTTCACTTTCAAACTTGAAAATATTTTGTCATCCAAATCAAATAAATTTTCAAAATGTTTTCAAAACTATATCTATATCACATATGTTCAAAATCTATATGCTCTTGAAAATTTGAGTGGGAGGTCTCCTTGTAGACAAGCCAAAAAATAAAAAAGATGTGTAATCTCAAACTTTCAAGTGTTCGAGTGAGTTGAAGTTCACACTTCCCTCATGCACTTTCCCGAAATAGAAAATAGGAAAAGATCGAGTATGTACCTTGTGCCTTTATGCACTAATACTACTCTGAACATGTCGATCTAGGATTCTCTTCTAGTTGTCCGCTCTGTCGCTCTCTAACTAGGAAATTTGTTTCCGAACTTAAAAGAGTCGATGAACCAACTCCAAAAACTAAGTGGGAGGGTTATACTTGTTGTTTGTAACCCACGATCCCCAACACTAATGAAAAGTGCAAGTGTCGCCAGACTAAGAGTCACCCTCGTGGCCCTCTCTTAAATGAGAGTACTCAAGGGCGCTTTGCTCTGATCATTGCTCAATGAGCTACGTCCGAGAGTGAGACGATGATGACAAGACCTCCCCTCGGCGGATTGTTTTTCAAAGTCAATCTTTTGGACTAAGTGGTTGGTTACACACTTAAGACTCAATCCCTAGTAATCCTCCCTCGAGGCCCTGCGAAAGGATGTGAGTGATCAAACCAATTTACAAGGTGGCTAGTCAATGTTGATGTATTGACATCTTGGCTAAGCATTAATGATGTGTCATTTACTTATAAATTGAGATTTTTTGCGGCCTTCCCTCGAATGAGTAAATTATCGTTTGGTTTATAACACCTTTGGATTTTATAAAGTCTTAAACAAACTTAAATCCTAAACCAAAGACTAATCATAAACTTGTTTCCACTTTTATAGGCAATATGTCTCCCAACTCTCTCTCTTTCATTCTTTCCTCGAATAAACTCGAAAACGAAAACTACATAGACTCGAAACGTAACCTCGACATAATACCTACCGTTAACAAGCACAAATGGGTACTCACCACCCCGTGTCCTCCTCTGACGAATGATGATTCAACTCAAGAGGACAATGACGCCTTAGCGGCCTGGCTTCGATCTGATGAGATTGTGAGGTGCTATATCTTGGCATCTATGAACAATATGCTGAAAGAGCAACATCGTGACAATCGAGACTGCCGCTGACATGCTCTACAATCTCCTTGAGATGTTTGGAGGGCAAGGCGTCAAACAAGGCAACAAGCAGTCCGACAGTTTATGAACTGTCGCATGAAGGCTAGGACTCCTGTTGGAGACTTTATGATATTGATCATTAGTCATCTGAGTAAAATGGAAATTCTAGGATCTGAGATTGATGGGAAGAATGTCATAGATGTGATCTTAGAAACTCTCCCTGCATCTCTTGATACCTCCATGATGAACTACTCCATTAACAAGCCAGAGTACACCGTTACCAAGCTTATGGAGGAACTTCACACTGCTGTAGGTCTCACTAAGAAAGAGGAATCAAGGAGAGGCACATGCCACTGAGCAAAAAGCCTCCGCCTCTAGAACTGAGAAAAGACCTTACAAAGCCGATAAAAAGAACTGTCCCGCCTATCTCAAAGCAAAGGAACATAGTATTGTACTAGTTACCAAAGCATGCTTAGTAGCTGATAATGTATCAACGTGGATTCTTGACTCCGCTGCTACTAACCATATTTGTTGTTCCTTGAATGGTTTCAAGAAAACCAAAAGCTTAGAGGAAGGCGAGTTCTGTTTCAAATGGGGTGATGGGAGCATGGTGTTCGCGAAGGCTGTGGGATCCGTGACGCTGTCTTTTGAAGACCGCACTTTAAACTTGAATAATGTTTATTTTGTTCCTACCTTTGGGAAGAACTTAATATCCGTTGCTCGTCTTCGTGAGCAAGATTATTGTTTAAAGTTCATTAAGAATGGAATTCGTATTTCGTTTCCTGATAATTCTTTTGTCACTGGTGCATGTATGAAGAATGCTCTTTTCTACATCTATCCCACTCAACCTTCTCTTTTAGACACCGAAATAGATAATGATCTAATTAGGGAGCAAAAGAGGATCAAACTTTCTGAATCCTCTGATCTAACAAAATCAACATACCTCTGGCACTTAAGATTTGGTCATATCAGTCTAGATAGGATTAAGAGACTTGTGCGGGATGGTCCACTCCAAGCCTCTGCAATAGGTTCACTACCTACTTGTGAATCCTGCATAGAAGGAAAAATGACTAAGCGACCTTTCTCCGATAAGGGTCGAAGAGCCACTGAGTTGCTGGAACTAATACATTCTGATGTATGTGGTCCGCTCAACCAACAGGCACGTGGAGGATACGAATACTTCGTTACCTTCACTGATGATTACTCAAGATATGGGTTTGTCTATTTGCTCAAACACAAATCCGAGACCTTTAACGTATTTAAGGTCTTTAGGGCTTTAGTGGAAAAGCAAACTGGCAAAGTGATCAAAACCCTTCGATCTGATCGAGGTGGTGAGTATATGTCTGGAGAGTTCGATGACTTTCTTAAAGAAGAAGGTATCGCTTCTCAGCTTACCGCACCTGGCACACCTCAACAAAACGGAGTGTCAGAGAGAAGAAACCGAACTCTTATGGAGATGGTTAGATCGATGATGAGTTACTCATCACTCCCGCTTTCCTTTTGGGGATATGCCCTCGAAACAGCCGCCTACATTCTGAACCAAGTTCCGTGTAAAACGGTTCCTGGTACTCCTTATGAGAGATGGACTGGTCGTAAAGTGAATCTTGGCCGCATCCGAATTTGGGGTTGCCCTGCACACGTGCTGAGGCAAAAGACTAGCAAGTTGGCTAGTAGGTCAGAATTGTGCCTGTTTGTAGGATATCCGAAGGAAACCAAAGGTTTTACTTTCTATAGTCCCGAGGACGATAAGATTTTCGTTAGCACGAATGCTCGTTTCCTTGAGGAGGACTTTATGAAGGATGCGAAACCTAGAAGCAAAATTGTGCTTGAAGAAAAGTTGGGTGAGGAAGCTTCTACCTCATCTGTAAGAACTATTCTTACCCCAACTGAAACACAACCTAACTCATCAGAATCTCGTCAAGTAGTACGTAGACGTAGTGGGAGGGCTACTCAAAAGCCTGACAGGTACATGTCTTATGGAGACTCTCTTGTAGTCGTCTCCGACATGGATGACCCTGTTTCCTATAGCCAAGCAATGGCTTGTTCTGAATCAAACCTTTGGCTTGACGCCATGAAAGTTGAAATGCACTCGATGTATGTCAACAAAGTCTGGAAACTTGTAGACCTTCCTGAAGGGATTAAACCCGTAGGGTGTAAGTGGATATACAAGAAGAAAAGGGGTCCTGATGGGAACGTCGAGACGTTCAAAGCACGACTTGTGGCGAAGGGTTATACCCAACAAGAAGGGATTGACTATGAAGAAACCTTCTCGCCAGTCGCGATGCTTAAATCCATCCGCATACTCCTATACATAGCTGCAGCTCTCGACTATGAGATCTGGCAAATGGATGTCAAGACAGCCTTTCTGAATGGCAATCTTGACGAGCGCATTTACATGGCTCAACCAGACGGTTTCGTGGATAAAGGTCAAGAGACCAAGGTTTGTGAGTTGCTTAAATCCATTTATGGACTAAAGCAAGCATCTAGGTCATGGAATATTAGATTCGATGAAACTGTAAAGAGCTTCGGCTTTGAACAGTCAATAGATGAGCCTTGTGTTTACAAGTTAATACACGAAGGCAAAGTTGTGTTTCTGGTACTATATGTCGATGATATACTACTCATTGGTAATGACGTGGGTAAGTTATCTGAAGTTAAGGTCTGGCTAGCAAAGCAATTCGATATGAAGGATCTAGGAGAAGCCGCGTACATTCTGGGAATCCAAATCTTTCGAGATAGGAAAAACCGGACCCTGTCGCTCTCTCAAGCATCTTATATTGATAAGGTGATGGATCGCTTCTCGATGCAAGACTGCAAGAGGGGTCAAACACCCTTTAGGCATGGAGTTTCACTCTCTAAGGACCAGTCTCCCAAGACTGCACAAGAGATTGAAGACATGAGGAAGATTCCTTACGCCTCTGCCGTAGGAAGCCTCATGTATGCTATGCTTTGCACTAGACCTGATATATGTTTCGCCGTTGGCGTAGTTAGTCGTTTCCAATCCAACCCTGGACCCGAGCACTGGATTGCTGTTAAGCATGTTCTTAAGTATCTTCGAAGAACTAGGAACTTGATGCTTACATACTCAGGTACTGACCTGACTATGACGGGATATACCGACTCCGATTTTCAAGAGGATAAGGATTCCAGGAAATCCACATCAGGATCTGTGTTCATCCTTAATGGTGGAGCTGTTGTGTGGAGAAGTATTAAGCAATCTTGCATTGCTGACTCCACAATGGAAGCAGAATATGTGGCTGCTTGTGAAGCATCCAAAGAGGCTGTATGGCTTAGAAAATTCCTTAAGTATTTGGAAGTTGTTCCAAACGTCGACGAGCCCATGACCCTTTATTGTGATAATAGTGGGGCTGTCGCTAACTCAAAGGAACCTAGAAGCCATAAGCGCTCTAAACATATTGAGAGGAAATACCATTTGATTCTAGAGAATCGCGCAACGCGGAGACGTGGAGGTGAAGTAGATCTCTGGAAGATCCATTCACCAAGGCCCTAGCGAACATGGTCTTCGACCAACTTCGAGATGGATTAGGCATGTAGGACTACTCACATCTTCTTTGAGTCAAGTGGGAGTTTGTTGTCAATGGTGCCCACAAGAAGAGTAGTAGTGTCTATTTATGTACATTTGATGTCATATAGTCTTACGAAGACTCTTGCTTGTAATTGCTTATTCATTAATAAAAAGTTGAAACGTTCATTCATTCTTTCTTTGTTTGAAGCTTTATGATAAAACCTTAGTCTTTTAGTCCATAAACAAACTTAACAACTTACGAAGAGACAAATGTAGATTTGCATGAACAAACTCTTCGTAGTTTGCTTAAAACAATATATTCGCAATCTTAGGGTCAAAGGACTATTGACCTCAGTACGATTGTTAGAAGAATCTATGATGTCTGGTTATGAGGCATTGAGAGTTGGGGACTCTATAGTTCTTCTAGGTATCTTCCGAAGATACTGAATTGACCAGTGCACTTCTAGAGACAATATAAGAACAAACCATTTAACCTCTTATGTCTCGAAGTCACTATGTATGAATTGCATCATGCTTACCTTAATCCTGAAATGAGACATGCCATTTCACACCTTAGTATTCTCATTTGAGAAAGTCAAAGTTCGGACTCACTATGTGATTCCGAACAAGGCCTATTGGTGAAGTACTAAGTTGTGAGTCTGTCATGAGTAACTTTGTGAAGTTCTCATAGATATGGAATTCATGTACAAGATTGCTGAAATGCAATGTATGTCACCTCATGCTTTGTTCCTTGGAGTGTGAATAAATGAACTGGCCAGTGTCCAAATTGAGTCCTGACTCTTTTGGATGAAACAATGTGACTTGTTAGCTCCTCGTCAATACATTGTTTCTAACTTATTCACAAGCGACAAAGGAGTTGAGGAAATAACAGCTAGAAGGGTAAAATGGTAATTTAGTAAATCCCGACTAGCTGATGACATTCATGAAGGGTAAACATAGATAATATTCAGTGGATCCGCTCATTATAATTAGGTGAATTCTTGAGTAGAAAATAAATTCATTTGAACCGAGAGATTTTCAGTGTCAACTCTTTAGTGGAGTCAGTTGGCATTAAGCTAAACTTGGAAAAGGTTTGTGAACTTTTGAGTCCAAGTGTTTAGCTCAAGCTTTGTTCATTTGGGTCCATGAGGTCACTGTCACGAATCACATCGATAGGAATAGTTAAACTGGAAGCTAAGTCAAAACAAGAACGAGACAGTTTTACGAAAATTGTCAAAAGGGTATTTTTGTCTTTTTGGACATAGGACGAAAAGAATGTCAATAAATTTTTTTGACATTGTCATATGATGACAAATGAAATAAATATTACTCAGCCATATTAGTGTAATTGGGCCTTGAGGATTAATTTCATTTCATAGAATTTTACTTGAAAATTCTTAATGGGCTTTTCTTATGTTGTCATGAACAAATGAAGAAACATCTAGAAGCTCCTTCTAGAAGCTCAAATTTCGTCCAACCCAAGGAAAATAAGGCTGAATTTCGTTCATGCCATAGTGGGAAAGAGAGTTTATTTTGTGCATTGATGTATGAAGAAACTTGCCAAAAGAAAAAGGGGAAACAAATTTCCTTAAGAAGGAAAGTGCATTTTCGGCCAACTAAGAGGAAATCAAATGAGGAAACAAATCCTAAGCCTTCATGAGGCATGTTGGACGTGCAAGGCAATAGGAAAAGAGGAAACTACCTTTTGAAGGTAATCCTCCTCCTATAAATAGGAGCCTCATTCCTCACATTTCATTCATCCAAGTTTAAGAGATTTGAGAGACTCTCTCTCTAGAACTTTGGCCGAACTCCTCTCTCTCTCTCTAGTTTATTTTCGATTTTGTTTTGGCACCTAGGTCCTCATTTGACCTAGAGTTTAGCTCTGCGACTTCAAGACTCGTTCTTAAGTCGTAGTGTTTAAAAGTGCCCACTCACTGATTTCTTTTATTTCGAGTGATTTAGTGATAGAAACTATCGTGGTTGCTCGAGGTGCCGAGGAAAGAAAGAGAGACGTGCTGCGAGGAGACGAGCGTTGCAAACTTTCCAAAAGCTTCTACAAAGTTCAAGCTTCAAGAAAGGTTAGTAAACTTCTATACTCATAATAGGTTTTAATTACATGTAATTGCTCTTTGTCTAGGTTAGTAAAAACTGTTTTTACTTGAAAAGAAATTTTTTTAAAATTCCGCCGCTTCCCGAAGCGTTTAATCTTTTTCTTAAACCCTAGATCAATTCCAACAATTGTGAGGTGCTATATCTTGGCATCTATGAACAATATGCTGAAAGAGGAACATCGTGACATCGAGACTGCCGCCGAAATGCTCTACAATCTCCTTGAGATGTTTGGAGGGCAAGGACGTCAAACAAGGCAACAAGCAGTCCAACAATTTATGAACTGTCACATGAAGGTTAGGACTCCTGTTGGAGACTTTATGATACTGATCATTAGTTTTCTGAATAAAATGGAAATCCTAGGATCTGAGATTGATGGGAGGAATGTCATAGATATGATCTTAGAAACTCTCCCCGCATGTCTTGATACCTCCAAAATGAACTACTCCATAAACAAGCTAGAGTACACTGTTACCAAGCTTATAAAGGAGTTTCACACTGCTGAAGGTCTCACTAAGAGAAAGAGGAATCAAGGAGAGGCACATGCTACTGAGCAAAGAGCCTCCGCCTCTGGAACTAAGAAGAGACCTCACAAGGCCGATAAAAAGAACTGTCCTGCCAATCTCAAAGCAAAGGAACATATTGTACTAGGTACCGAAGCATGCTTAGTAGCTGATAATGTATCAACGTGGATTCTTGACTCCGCTGCTACTAACCATATTTGTTGTTCCTTGAATGGTTTCAAGAAAACCAAAAGCTTAGAGGAAGGCGAGTTCTGTTTCAAATGGGGTGATGGGAGCCTGGTGTCTGCAAAGGCTGTGGGATCCGTGACGCTGTCTTTTGAAGACCGCACTTTAAACTTGAATAATGTTTATTTTGTTCCTACCTTTGGGAAGAACTTAATATCCGTTGCTCGTCTTCGTGAGCAAGATTATTGTTTAAAGTTCATTAAGAATGGAATTCGTATTTCGTTTCCTGATAATTCTTTTGTCACTGATGCATGTATGAAGAATGCTCTTTTCTACATCTATCCCACTCAACCTTCTCTTTTAGACACCGAAATAGATAATGATCTAATTAGGGAGCCAAAGAGGATCAAACTTTCTGAATCCTCCGATCTAACAAAATCAACACACCTATGGCACTTAAGACTTGGTCATATCAGTCTAGAAAGGATTAAGAGACTTGTGAGGGATGGTCCACTCCAAGCCTCTGCAATAGGTTCACTACCTACTTGTGAATCCTGCATAGAAGGAAAAATGACTAAGCGACCTTTCTATGATAAAGGTCGAAGAGCCACTGAGTTGCTGGAACTAATACATTCTGATGTATGTGGTCCGCTCAGCCAACAGGCATGTGGAGGATACGAATACTTCGTTACCTTCACTGATGATTACTCACGATATGGGTTTGTCTATTTGCTCAAACACAAATCCGAGACCTTTAACGTATTTAAGGTCTTTAGGGCTTTAGTGGAAAAGCAAACTGGCAAAGTGATCAAAACCCTTCGATCTGATCGAGGTGGTGAGTATATGTCTGGAGAGTTCGATGACTTTCTTAAAGAAGAAGGTATCGCTTCTCAGCTTATCGCACCTGGCACACCTCAACAAAACGGAGTGTCAGAGAGAAGAAACCGAACTCTTATGGAGATGGTTAGATCGATGATGAGTTACTCATCACTCCCGCTTTCCTTTTGGGGATATGCCTTCGAAACAGCCGCTTACATTCTGAACCAAGTTCCGTCTAAAACGGTTCCTGGTACTCCTTATGAAAGATGGACTGGCGGTAAAGTAAGTTTGGGCCACATCCGAATTTGGGGTTGCCCTGCACATGTGCTAAGGCAAAAGACTAGCAAGTTGGCTAGTAGGTCAGAATTGTGCCTGTTTGTGGGATATCCAAAGGAAACCAAAGGTTTCATTTTCTATAGTCCCGAGGATGATAAGACTTTCGTTAGAACGAATGCTCGTTTCCTTGAGGAGGACTTCATGAAGGATGCGAAACCTAGAAGCAAAATCGTGCTTGAAGAAAAGTTGGGTGAGGAAACTTCTACCTCATCTGTAAGAACTGTTCTTACCCCAACTGAAACACAACCTAACTCATCAGAATCTCGTCAAGTAGTACTTAGACGTAGTGGGAGGGCTACTCAAAAGCCTGACAGGTACATGTCTTATGGAGACTCTCTTGTAGACGTCTCTGACATGGATGATCCTGTTTCCTATAGCCAAGCGATGGCTTGTTCTGAATCAAACCTTTGGCTTGACGCCATGAAAGTTGAAATGCACTCGATGTATGTCAACAATGTCTGGAAACTTGTAGACCTTCCTGAAGGGATTAAACCCGTAGGGTGTAAGTGGATATACAAGAAGAAAAGGGGTCCTGATGGGAACGTCGAGACGTTCAAAGCACGACTTGTGGCAAAGGGTTATACCCAACAAGAATGGATTGACTATGAAGAAACCTTCTCGCCAATCACGATGCTTAAATCTATCCGCATACTCCTATCCATAGCTGCAGCTCTCGACTATGAGATCTGGAAAATGGATGTCAAGACAGCCTTTCTGAATGGCAATCTTGACGAGCGCATTTACATGGCTCAACCAGACGGTTTCGTGGATAAAGGTCAAGAGTCCAAGGTTTGTGAGTTGCTTAAATCCATTTATGGATTAAAGCAAGCATCTAGGTCATGGAATATTAGATTCGATGAAACTGTGAAGAGCTTCGGCTTTGAACAGTCAATAGATGAGCCTTGTGTTTACAAGTTAATACACGAAGGCAAAGTTGTGTTTTTGGTGCTATATGTCGATGATATACTACTCATTGGTAATGACGTAGGTAAGTTATCTGAGGTTAAGGTCTGGCTGGCAAAGCAATTCGATATGAAGGATCTAGGAGAAGCCGCGTACATTCTGGGGATCCAAATCTTTCGAGATAGGAAAAACCGAACCCTGTCGCTCTTTCAAGCATCTTATATTGATAAGATAATGGATCGTTTCTCGATGCAAGACTCCAAGAAGGGCCAAACACCCTTTAGGCATGGAGCTTCACTCTCTAAGGACCAGTCTCCCAAGACTGCACAAGAGATTGAAGACATGAGGAAAATTCCTTACGCCTCTGCCGTAGGAAGCCTCATGTATGCTATGCTTTGCACTAGACCTGACATCTGTTTCGCCGTTGACGTAGTAAGTCGTTTCCAATCCAACCCTGGTTCGAGCACTGGATTGCTGTTAAGCATGTTCTTAAGTATCTTCGAAGAACTAGGAACTTGATGCTTACATACTCAGGTACTGACCTGACTATGACGGGATATACCGACTCCGATTTTCAAGCGGATAAGGATTCCAGGAAATCCACTTCGGGATCTGTGTTCATCCTTAATGGTGGAGCTGTTGTGTGGAGAAGTATTAAGCAATCTTGCATTGCTGACTCCACAATGGAAGCAGAATATGTGGCTGCCTGTGAAGCATCCAAAGAGGCTGTATGGCTTAGAAAATTCCTTAAGTATTTGGAAGTTGTTCCAAACGTCGACGAGCCCATGACCCTTTATTGTGATAATAGTGGGGCTGTCGCTAACTCAAAGGAACCTAGAAGCCATAAGCGCTCTAAGCATATTCAAAGGAAATACCATTTGATTCGACAGATCGTGCAGCGCGGAGACGTGGAAGTGAAGAAGATCTCAACGGTGGACAACCTTGCAGATCCATTCACCAAGGCCCTAGCGAACAAGGTCTTCGACCAACATCGTGAGGGATTAGGCATGAAAGACTACACACATCTTCTTTGAGTCAAGTGGGAGTTTGTTGTCAATGGTGCCCACAAGAAGAGTAGTAATCTTTATTTTGTACATTTGATGCAATAAAGTCTCATGAAGACTCTTGCTTGAAGTCTCATAAAGTCTCATAAAGTTGAAACGTTCATTTATTCTTTCTTTGTTTGAAGCTTTATGATAAAACCTTAGTCTTTTAGTCCATAAACAAACTAAACAACTTACGAAGAGACAAATGTAGATTTGCATGAACAAACTCTTCGTAGTTTGCTTAAAACGATATATTCGCAATCTTAGGGTCAAAGGACTATTGACCTCAGTACGATTGTTAGAAGAATCTATGATGTCTGGTTATGAGGCATTGAGAGTTGGAGACTCTATAGTTCTTCTAGGTATCTTCCGAAGGTACTGAATTGACCAGTGCACTTCTAGAGACAAGATAAGAACAAACCATTTAACCTCTTATGTCTCGAAGTCACTATGTATGAATTGCATCATGCTTACCTTAATCCTGAAATGAGACATGCCATTTCACACCTTAGTATTCTCATTTGAGAAAGTCAGAGTTCGGACTCACTATGTGATTCCGAACAGGGCCTATTGGTGAAGTACTAAGTTGTGAGAATGTCATGAGTAACTTTGTGAAGTTCTCATAGATATGGAATTCATGTACAAGATTGTTGAAATGCAATGTATGTCACCTCATGCTTTGTTCCTTGGAGTGTGAATAAATGAACTGGCCAGTGTCCAAATTGAGTCCTGACTCTTTTGGATGAAACAATGTGACTTGTTAGCTCCTCGTCAATACATTGTTTCTAACTTATTCACAAGCGACAAAGGAGTTGAGGAAATAACAGCTAGAAGGGTAAAATGGTAATTTAGTAAATCCCGACTAGCTGATGACATTCATGAAGGGTAAACATAGATAATATTCAGTGGATCCGCTCATCATAATTAGGTTGACTTCTTGAGTAGAAAATAAATTCATTTGAACCGAGAGATTTTCAGTGTCAACTCTTTAGTGGAGTCAGTTGGCATTAAGCTAAACTTGGAAAAAGGTTTGTGAACTTTTGAGTCCAAGTGTTTAGCTCAAGCTTTGTTCATTTGGGTCCATGAGGTCACTGTCACGAATCACATCGATAGGAATAGTTAAACTGGAAGCTAAGTCAAAACAAGAACGAAAATTGTCGAAAGGGTAATTTTGTCTTTTTGGACATGGCATGAAATGAATGTCAATAAATTTTTTGACAATGCCATATGATGACATATTATATCACACAGCCATAACATGTTTATTGGGCCTTGTGAATTAATTTAATTTCATAGAATTTTACTTGAAAATTCTTAGTGGGCTTTTCTTATGTTGTCATGAACAATTAAAGAAAAACCTAGAAAGCCTTTTTAGAAGGCTTTTGGCCGTCCAACCCAAGTGAATGGGAGACCAAATTTCGTGCAGCCCTTAGTGTGAAATAGAGATTATTTTGTGCATTAATGTATTTAGATACTTGCCAAAAGAAAAAGAGGAAACAAATTTCCTCTAAGAGGAATCAAGATGGGCGCCCAAGTAGAGTCAAAAGAGGAAATAAATATGAGGATATCTTGGATCCTCTTTGGCCGTGTGAAATAAGGTGAAGAAAAGGAAATTGGCTCATGAATATGTGATATTCTATAGAAGAGGAAACTACCTTGTTGAAGGTGAGACCTCTCCTATAAATAGGAGCCTTATTCTTCACAATTCATTCTTCCAAGTTTAAGAGATTTGAGAGACTCTCTCTCTAGAACTTGTGGCCGAAATTCCTCTCTCTCTCTCTAGTTTATTTTCGATTATTCTTGTTTTGGCACCTAGGTCCTCACTCGACCTAGTGTTTAGCTCTGCGACTTCAAGACTTGTTCTTAAGTCGTAGTGTTTAAAAGTGCCCACTCACTAATTCCTTTATTTTGAGTGATTTAGTGATAGAAACTTTCGTGGTTGCTCGAGGTGCCGAGGAAAGAAAGAGAGACGTGCTGCGAGGGGAGACGAGCGTTGCAAACTTTCGAAAAGCTTCTCAATGTTCAAGCTTCAAGAAAGGTTAGTAAACTTCTATACTCATAATAGTTTTTAATTACATGTACTTGCTCTTTGTCTAGATTAGTTAAAAACTGTTTTTACTTGAAAAGAAAATTTTTAAAATTCCGCCGCTTCCCGAAGCGTTAATTATTTTCTTAAACCCTAGATCGATTCCAGCACATGATGCTTCACCGAGCGAAGGGCCGGGCCGCGACGGCCGATGACATTAGGAACCTTGTGTCCGTGTACAACATCCCCGGAAAGCCTAGCTTCTACAAGGTTCAACATCGCAAGCGATTTCCCATACTCACCAAGCTATCTTCCAAAGACCGTTACCCTTAGGTGGGGGTATCCGAATCCGCCTTCGGGGCGGCGCCTCTCACCTTCGGCCCCGCGGCCGATTTTCCGGCCGATCATGGCATCCACTCGTGGTTGGGGCGGTACCAGATTCGAGGCCACATGGATCGCTCTTCGAGTCCCCAGATCTCATGGCGACCACCGGGTGGTTCGTGCCTGGCGATGGAGCTCCCCAATGCCTTGGCCTTGGTGGGGAGGTAGTGGAAGACCCGACGTGGAGGGTACTAACCATACATATGCTTTTGTGCTATCGCATCTTTTTGTTGTTTGCGCTTATCGTTATGTTCTAACCGACTGATGCCTTTTCTTTTCTTTTTGCAGATACCATGGTCTGAGATCGGTCGCGCGCGTGAGTGCCGAGGGTAGAACCTACTGCTGAAGCTGTGGCCGCGGCTCGTTCCCGAGTTGAGGCTCATCGCGGGGGATCGCCAGTGCGGGAGAGGAACGAGGCGATATCTTCGAACAAGCGACCGTCGTCGTCGATCTCTCGGTTCACCCTCCGGCCATAAGCGTGCTCATACGTCGGCAGCGTCACACGGTATGGATTCGATGCTCCTAGCGGAGGCGGCGGAGCTGAGAGGCCAATGTTCCCAGGGGATCCTTGAAACCCCCCTGCGAGACTTCAAGGGTCTGCTGACGACGAGCGACCTCGAGCACTTCCAAAACGGAATCAGCGACGCTCGAAAGGTATGACTCGCTTGCTTGACTTACACGCAACCATTGTACTTGTTCTGATTGTACGTACACCACCCCTTTTAGCAGATGCTCGCGCGCCAAGAACGAGGGAACCGTATTCTCCGAGACCTATTACGGAAAATGCAGATCATGAAGAGGGACATGGAGAGCGTGGCGGCTGACCACGCTGCCGCTTTAGTGGGGGTTCGGACTGCCCAAGAGTTTCAGGCGCTCGAGGAGGAGTCGAAGCGAACCCGCGAGGAATTTGTGGCCGAGAGATCACTGCATATGGCTGAGCATGCATTTGGGAGAAGGCGGAGTAAGCCGCCGACACTTTCTTGGGGGAGACAAAGAAACTTCAAGTGGCGCTCTCAAGCCGAGACGAGGAGCTGAAGATCGTTCATGCTTGACTATCGGCGAGCGAGATCTCCCGCGTCAAGGCGGAGAGGGAGAGAGATTCTCTACTAGTGGAGATACAGACCCTCATCAAGGAGAAGGACGACGCCGTACGATTCGAGGTGGACCTAGTGGATGATTGGGACCTAGCATTGGAAGAGGCTCGTTACGCGGCGGCCATACGGGTTCGAGACGCAACTACGAAGGAGAACGCGTCTCATGGGACCACCTTTTCCTTCTTCGATGCCATGTTTCCTCCTCTGGACGATGCGCCACAGGTTGTCGACCCACGTCCCCAGGTTCCTGTAGAGGCCGCTCAATCGACGAATCGTCTATTTGACGAAGAGGCTACAGACGGGTCGGGCGCCCCTCGCCCCGAGGATGATGAGGAGCAGATCGACTTCGGTTCCGAGTAGTCGGCTTTATTTTTGTTTTCCGTGCACTTGTTTAGCGCTTGCCGTGTTTTTCCTTTCGGATTATTTGTTATGATTTCTTCTGTTGGATATTCGCCGTGTTTCCATGTTCTTTTCATTGGGTTGTTTATGCAACATTGCTTGTTTTAGGTAAAGCTTTTTCCGGTTTATCATGCATCTTATTTTCTCGATTTACTATGCTTAGCGTAATCGATTTGTGCAATCCGATTAGTGCGGGTCTTACAATCCCCGGCTTACTATATCTAGCGTAACCGGTTTGCACGGCTTAGTGCCACACCTGGCGGCGAGGTTTTCTGTGGACGCTGGCTACACCAGTTTCGTCGGGCGGATGTGAGCTGAGCGGCTATCGCGCCCACATTCTGGCACGTACGCTACATGTCGGCATGCGCGTTGTGTGCCAGAATGGGCTTGAGGCGAGCGCAGTTCCCAGCGAGTGCGATACATGTCGGTACATGAATCACATTTTGGGTTTTGGCTGCCAAGATCAACGGTCTGGTGCGCGGACGCGATCAGCCGACGCCCCGCTACCTATTGGCATGTGAGGCATGGAATCGTGCGAGAGCGTCGCGCGAAAAATGTGTAGGGTCAGAGGTCTGGTGCACGGACCCGACCCGGTGACATTTTGCTACCTCTTGGTGTGCGAAGCGTTAAATCGTGCGAGGGCGTCGCGCGAAAAATGTGTACCTATTACCCATTAGCCCCCCGAGTTTCTTGTGTACTCGTAGAGGAGACTAGAAATTATAACACTATAGGATAAAGGTTTCGAAGTGAAATGTGATCCGATTACCATGCCAAAATAGTTAAAAATTACATTCCCAGGCCATTGGCCTTATTTGAAATTTGAAATTGTCTTTTGCTAAACTCGGAAATAAGAAGAAAACAATTAAATATAAGAAGACGGGAGCGGGCTTCTATTGGTAGTATGGCCGCAGGTGCTCCGCGTTCCACGGGTGGGTGAACACGAGCCCTTCTAGATTCTCGAGCTCGTATGTGCCGTTGTGTATGGCTCGACGCACGCGCTACGGGCCTTCCCAGGTGGGGCCCAAAACTCCTGCCCCCTGTACTTTGGTGTTTTGGAACACCCTTCTGAGGACGAGGCTTCCGTCGACGAATTTCCGCAGCTCGACCTTGGAATTGTATTACTTCTCGACCTTCCTCTTCTGTGCAGCAAGGCGGGTGAGTGCGTCCGCCCTCTTCGATGCGAAAGGTTGGCAACTTGGTCTCGACAGGTACCACGGCCTCGATAACGAATGCAAGAGCGAAAGGGGTTTCGCCGGTCGCGTTCCGCGCGGTGGTCTGGTATGCCCAGAGGACCATGGGAAGCTCTTCGGCCCAAGCCCCCTTTCTCTCTTCCAGCTTCTTCTTCAGGTTCTCTTTGATTGTCTTGTCAACCGCCTCGACCTATCTGTTGGGTTGAGGATGGCGGGGAGAGGAGAAATTCTTGCTGATACGCAACTGTTCCAACATGCCCCAGAGGCGCGCATTATCGAATTGCTTCCTGTTGTCGGTCACAATCGAAGCGGGGATCCCGAGGCGGCAGACAATGTTCTTCCAAATGAAGGTTGTCATGTTCGCCTCCTTGATCTTCGGTAACTGCTCGGCCTCTACCCATTTCGTGAAGTAATCGATAGCCACGATCGCGTGCTTGTACTGCCTCGGGGCCGTAGGGAGTTCACCGATGAGGTTGATTCCCCACTTCGTGAAGGGTCGAGGTACAATGATTGGGCACAATGGTGCCATCGCTTGGCGTGGGACGTGGGCAAACCTCTGGCATTTGTCGCATCTTTTGGCCCACTCGTGGGAGTCCTTTTTCAAGGTAGGCCAAAAGTACCCAAGCCTTAGCAGCTTCAGGGCCAAAGATTGTCCGGCGGCGTGGTTTCCGCACACCCCTTCGTGCACCTCGCGGAGCGCTTTCTTTGCCTCGACTTCGGTCATGCATCGGAGAAGGGGCATGGAGTATCCTCTCTTGAACAGGTTGTCCTCCCTCATCGTGTATTTCGGTGCCAAGCTTCTCAACTTTCTAGCCTCTTCTTTGTCTTCAGGGACGACTCCTCGCCTGAGGTACTCCACGAGTGGTGTCATCCATGAGGGGGGCGGAGTTTCGTCAACCACCCCTACGTCGCCTCTCGAGACATAGGGTCGAGTCAGTACTTCTATTGGGACACTGCCTTCTCCCTCTTTGTCTATCCCGGACGCAAGGCGCGCCAGGGCGTCGGCGTCAATGTTCACCTCTCGGGGAACTTGGACTATCTCGAACCATGACAGGGCCTCCAGATTCTTCTCGGTCTTTGATAGATATGCGACCATGTTCGGCTCTTTGGCTGCATAGTCGCCCTTAACCTAGTTCACAATCAACTGTGAGTCACAGTGGATGCGCAGGTTTTGGACACCTAGCTTGTTTGCCAATTCCAAGACAATGATCAGAGCCTCGTACTCTGCCTTGTTGTAGGAAGCCTTGAACTCGAATCGCATGGCGTATCTTAGTTTTTCCCTATCGGGATTTGTGAGCATAACGCCGGCGCCAGCCCCCCGGGCGTTTAATGTGCCATCTACATGTAAGTCCCAGACTAGCCCTATCGGGTTAATGGTCCTCTTCTTCGACGACCCGTAGTGGTCGTTCTCCTTGTCTTCCTTGTTCTTGTTGTCTTTGTTGCCCTCGTCTGTTGAGGGTGCGCTGGTGAATTCGGCCATGAAATCGGCGAGGGCCTTGCCCTTGATGGCAGTTCTCGGTTGAAACTCGACTCCTTACTCGCCCAGCTCTTGGGACCATATGGCCATTCGAGACGAGGTCCCTTTTTGTAAGGCCTTCTCGATGGGATGTCCCGTACGTACCACGATAGGGTGCGCTTGGAAGTAGGGGCGAAGTTTTCTCGCGCTCGTGACAAGGGCGAGGAAAAATATCTCGGCGTCGAGGAGCACCTTGCTTACGTAGTAAACCGGCCATTGTACTTTGTCTTGTTTGCGTATTAGAACTGCGCTCACGGCCCTATCGGAAACCGCGAGGTAGACATACAAGGTCTCGCCAGCCTTCGATTTTGCGAGGAATGGGGGGAGCTGAAATAGGTTTTCATTTCGAGGAACGCCTCCTCGCATTCCTTCATCCACACAAACCCGTCGGTCTTCTTCAACGCTTTGAAAAATGGTTGGCACCTATCGGTTGCCTTGGAAACGAATCGCGTTAAGGCGGCGATCCTTCCTGTCAAACTCTGTACTTCTTTGAATTTCTGTGGCGACCTCATCTCTAAGATCGCCTTAATCTTCTTGGGATTGGCTTCAATCCCGCGGCGGCTCACCATGTAGCCCAGGAATTTTCTGGACTCAACCCAAAAAGCGCACTTATTGGGACTGAGCTTCATCTTGTAGCGCCGCAAGATTGTGAACATTTCCCTGAGGTCTCGAACATGGTCGTTGGCCTTGAGGTTTTTGACTAGCATTTCGTGCACGTAGACCTCCATCTCTTTGCCAATTTGATTGGCGAACATTCGGTTCACCAACCTTTGATACGTTGCTCCCGCGTTTTTGAGGCCAAAGGGCATGACCTGTAGCAATAAAGTCCGCGATTCATAACAAAGGTGGTCTTGATTTGATCCGGCTTGTGCATGCGGATCTGATTGTAGCCTGAGTAGGCATCCATGAAGCTTAGCAGCTCATGGCCCGCCGTGGCATTGTTGGAATCGATCTAGGGTTTAAGAAAAAGTTTAACGCTTCGTTAAGCGGCGGAATTTTAAAAATTTTCTTTTTAAGTAAAACTAGTTTTTACTAACCTAGACAAGAGCATGTACATGTAAATAAAAACTAATATGAGCTATTAAAGTTACTAACCTTTCTTGAAGCTTGAACCTTGTAGAAGCTTTTGGAAAGTTGCAACGCTCGTCTCCCCTCGCAGCACGTCTCTCTTTCTTTCCTCGGCACCTCGAGCAACCACGAAAGTTTCTATCACTAAATCACTCGAAAAGAAGGAATTAGTGAGTGGGCACTTTTAAACACTACGACTTAAGAACGAGTCTCGAAGTCGCAGAGCTAAACACTAGGTCGAGTGAGGACCTAGGTGCCAAGACAAGAAAAATCGAAAATATAAACTAGAGAGAGAGAGAGGAAGGGGCGGCCAAGTCTAGAGAGAGAAGCTCTCAATCTCTAAAACTTTGGATGAAATAAAATGTGTGGAATGAGGCTCCTATTTATAGGAGAGGTCTCACCTTCAATAAGGTAGTTTCCTCTTCTATAGAATATCACATATTCATGAGCAAATATTGCCCATTTCCCTCTTATTCCACACGGCCAAGGCAGCCTTCTAGAAGGCTTGGATTTGTTTCCTTTTATGTGCCTTGCCTTGCCTTTTTCTTACTTGGCCGAAATTCTTAAGCATCCTTATGCAAATTTGTTTCCTCTTTTTCTTTTGGCAAGTATCTATATACATTTATGCACAAAATAAACTCTCTTTCTTTGGGTATTATGGGCGCCCAACATGTCTCTAGAAGGAGCTTCTAGAAGCTTCTTCATTTGTTCATAACAACATGAGAAAAGCCCATTAAGAATTTTCAATAAAATTCTTATGAAACGAAATTAATTCACAAGGCCCAATGATCAAGTCATGGCCGAGTGAAACATGTCATAAAATGACCTTGTCAAAAATTTATTGACATTCATTTCATCGTTTGTCTCAAAAGACAAAAATACCCTTTTCACTATTTTCGTTCTTGTTTTGAGTTAGCTTCCAGTTTAACTATTCCTATCGATGTGATTCGTGACAGTGACCTCATGGACCCAAATGAACAAAGCTTTAGCTAAACACTTGGACTCAAAAGTTCACAAACCTTTTCCAAGTTTAGCTTAATGCCAACTGACTCCACTAAAGAGCTGACACTGAAAATCTCTCGGTTCAAATGAATTTATTTTCTACTCAAGAATTCGACCTAATAATGATGAGCGGATCCACTGAATATTATCTATGTTTACCCTTCATGAATGTCATCAGCTAGTCGGGATTTACTAAATTACCATTTTACCCTTCTAGCTGTTATTTCCTCAACTCCTTTGTCGCTTGTGAATAAGTTAGAAACAATGTATTGACGAGGAGCTAACAAGTCACATTGTTTCATCCAAAAGAGTCAGGACTCAATTTGGACACTGGCCAGTTCATTTATTCACACTCCAAGGAACAAAGCATGAGGTGACATACATTGCATTTTAGCAATCTTGTACATGAATTCCATATCTATGAGAACTTCACAAAGTTACTCATGACAGACTCACAACTTAGTACTTCACCAATAGGCCTTGTTCGGAATCACATAGTGAGTCCGAACTTTGACTTTCTCAAATGAGAATACTAAGGTGTGAAATGGCATGTCTCATTTCAGGATTAAGGTAAGCATGATGCAATTCATACATAGTGACTTCGAGACATAAGAGGTTAAATGGTTTGTTCTTATATTGTCTCTAGAAGTGCACTGGTCAATTCAGTACCTTCGGAAGATACCTAGAAGAACTATAGAGTCCCCAACTCTCAATGCCTCATAACCAGACATCATAGATTCTTCTAACAATCATACTGAGGTCAATAGTCCTTTGACCCTAAGATTGCGAATATATCGTTTTAAGCAAACTACGAAGAGTTTGTTCATGCAAATCTACATTTGTCTCTTCGTAAGTTGTTAAGTTTGTTTATGGACTAAAAGACTATGGTTTTATCATAAAGCTTCAGACAAGGAAGATTGAATAAACGTTTCAACTTTTTATTAATGAATAAGCAATTACAAGCAAGAGTCTTCGTAAGACTATATGACATCAAATGTACATAAATAGACACTACTACTCTTCTTGTGGGCACCATTGACAACAGGCATCCACAAGTTGCTTGATTCTCGGGAGAGGGAAGCTGTCTTTCGGGCAAGCCTTGTTAAGGTCGTTGTAATTGATACAAATTCGCCACTTCTCGTTTGGCTTCTTAACCATAACGACATTGTACACCCACTTGGGGTGTTCCGCCTCCCTGATGAAGTTGGTGTCGAGAAGTTTGTCAACTTCTTCACCAATGGCTTGGTACCTCTCTCCACTGAACGCCTGCCTCGGTTGGACGCGCTCGGTCACCCTCTTGTCATCGTTGAGGCGGTAGACCATTATCTCAGGGTCGATCCCCGACCTATTGACGTGTGTCCACGCGAAGACGTCTTTGAACTCAGAGAGGAAGACTGCGAGTTGGAGTCAGATTTTGGACAGGAGCTGGGCGCCTACCTTGACTACTTGGTCAGGCTTGGCGTCGTCCATCACGACGGGAACGAGGTCATCCTGTGTCTCCACCTTCCGACGCTCGACATCATCCCTTTGGTCCAACTCTCCGAACGTGCCCCTTTCCTCTATCTTGCATGGGAACTTGTCTCCGAGCTGGAAGATGGTGCTCACCATCTTTCCCTTTCCCTTTCCGTCCACACCTTGGATGTAGCACATCATCGCCATCGATTGGTCTCCCAACATTATGGCAATCCCCTTCTCGATTGGGAATTTCATCATCAGGTGGTAGGTGGACGTTATGGCCTTCAACCGATTGAGAGTCAGGCGGCCGATGATGATGTTGTACGTCGAGGTCTGGTCCACAACCAGGAACGACACGATATGGGTGACCTCGATCCCCCCCCGGTGTCCCGAAGGTGACCAGGAGGTCGATGGTGCCCTCCGTCATGACCCTCTCCCCGGAGAAGCCGAAGAGTGGGGTCGAGATCGGGGTTGGTCTCAGCCCGGTCAGCTTCATTCTGTCTAATGCCGATTTGAAGATGATGACGGCAGATCTGCCGTTGTCGATCAGGATTCTCAAGACAAGATTGTTGGCGACTGTGGCCGAGACGACTATCGCGTCATTGTGCGAGTGGAGCACTTGCACCGCCTGTTGGCTGGTGAAAAACATGGACTCGAACGGGGCCGGAGGAGGAGCCACGTACGTGTGGTTGATGTAGTGCGCTATCTTCCCTTGGGAGACTTCTCACACGTACTTCTTCCTTTGCATTCTCGAGTCCCCAAACTCCGGGCCGCCCATGATTAAGCCCACGACGTGCATTTATCAGCTCTCCGATTCTTGGTTCGCCGCTATGTCTGTAACGGTTACCGTCGCCGGACCTTTCCTTTCTTGTCGCGGCCGTCCGGATTGTTCTAAGGACGTATTCTTTCAACTTCCCATCTTGAATGAGGGCTTCGATCTGACGCTTAAGCTGGTAACATTCGGACGTCAGATGCCCATGGTCTTGGTGGTATTCACATAACTTACTTCGGTTTCACTTTGCGGGATCCTTCGTGAGAGGAGCGGGACTTCCTAGCTTGTCACAGTGCAGAGCTAGGATCCGCAATTACGGAGTGTTCAAGGGGCTGAATGCTGAAAACTTTCGGAAGCTATCGACATGTGAGGGTCTCGGCCTAGGGAGGGAGCGACCGTTAGGGGCCTGGCCTCCCTTGTTCCTCCTCTTTGAAGGGTCGGGACGATCTCTGTCCTGATCGTCGCGACGACGACCGCTTTGCCCTCCTGACTTCCGGCCATCTCGGCTGTCGAGGTAGTCCTCGATTCCCATGTAGGTACGGGCTCTCGACATTAGCTCCGCCATGTCCCGTGGGACTTTTCCGACAATATATTTGAGGAAGTCGCTCGTGCAAGCTCCCTCGGTGATCGCCGTGATGGCATCTTTGTCGTCGAACCCTTCGACCTTGTGAGATTCTTCAGTGAAGCGAGCGAGGTACTGCCTGAAGGTCTCGTCTCTCCCTTGCCGGATAGACATGAGATAGATTTTCGACTTCTTTTGCACCACGAGAGTGGCGTAACGAGCTAGGAAGGCTTCTCGCTAAGCCCGGAAGGATGAGATGCTCCCTGGCCTTAGACTCTGGAACCATTCAAATCCCGACGCTATGAGGGTCAGGCTGAAGGCTTGACAAAGAGTGGTGTCTGACTATCCCTGCATCGTCATCCACGTCTCGTAGTGCTGGATATAGAAGTTCGGGTCTGTCCGCCCGTCGTAGGGAAGGATGGACGGTAGTTTGAAATTCTCCACGCAAGGCTTCACGAGGATTTGAGCGGCGAAGGGAGAGTATGACTCCTCGATCCCTCCATAAGGCCTTTGCCTCCCCGACTGCCTCATTTCGATGATTTGGTTTTAGAGGCTCTGAATCATCGTTACCATGTCGAGCCCGTTAGCTGGGCTGACCCTTGGGGCCGCGGGAGTTGCCTGTTGGCGCTCGTTGGATGCTTGGTCCCCGGCATTGGCCTGAGGTCGGCCAAGAGTTGTGGCGGGGAGTGCGTCCCTCCGGGAGTTGAGCCTTTGGTGGAGATCCTTCCCTCGGGAGCTTCTCGGCGCCGTTAGGTGCTCTCTCAGGTCCACACTCGGCGCTTGGCGAGGCAAGGTCACCCTTGGCTGGAATGTCCGGGCTATCGGCCCCATCATCTCCTAGGGCAGCTCTCTCCCCAATGAGGGGCCGTGTCCGGCCGCCTCTTGACACCGAGGGGGCGAGTCCTCAGAAGTGTAACCGTGCTTGTTGTCGCGTCGCGTGCGACGGCCCGGCCAAGGAGCCATTCATCCTTTCGGACCGTGATCGGGCGTGGCTAGGAGTTGCCTTGTCGGTTCTCGACTCCCCCACATAGTCGGGGTCGGAGTCGCCTCGGCCAGACCTATCCTCGACGTCGTAGCCGAGAAGGTCGGCGATGAGCGTGCCGTCAACGCCGGGACGGTCTAGGAGCTCGGCGAGCCTTCGAGCCGTGTCCACTCGGAGCGCGGCTCGGGGTCATTCGCCGGGTCTTGGGGCTGGCTCTCGTTTTCACGAGGCTGCCCTCCTAGATGGTGCGTGAGGCTTCGGAGGCCGTATCTCGAGTCTTTCCTTAGTTGTTGATGATGTCTATCTCATCCAAACAGCGGAAAAGTAGGAAAAAGAGTGTGAACTACAAAGGGGACCCAGAGGGGGTGCCTCTGTTTACCTCTCCGACGCTCAACATTAGTAGGATAAACGTGAAATATAGAGGGTTTAGGTGTTTAAAGGCCAAAGATGAGCGAAACGAGTGAGGTATGAGTTCGACAGCGTTTCGGGACTCAAAATTGGATTAACTGTCTCGAGGGGTCGAGCCTCATATTTATAGGCGACCAAGGATCGTTTTGAAGTCCCCTTGGTCGAGTGAAGTTGAGTCGGCCATCGGCCGAGTGAGACTTGATCGGCCAATGGCCGAGTGAAATGCTGGATGCCGGATGAGGTTCACTCGGCCATTGACCGAGTGAAATTCTGGACGCCGGACACTACTACAAAAACATTGATTAACAGCGTTTGTTAAACGCTGTGAAATATGATTGAATGCGTTTTTTGCACGCTGTTGTATCGCATGAGTTAAAAGTATTCCACGTCGCCAAATATAAACGTTGTATAAAGTGGTGCCACGTAGGAGCCACGTAAGAATTTGGGCGAAAAAGTTTCCACGGCGTTTGTATATAAGCGCTGTCTAATATTTTTCACAATGTTTGTATATAAGCGTTGTCTATTCTTTTTCAACGTGGCATCCACGTGTCTTCATGGCGAGTAAGAAGTTTTCACAGCGTTTATATACAAACTGTTGTCGCACGAAAATGAACAACTATTGAAAATCTCGGGCGGTTCGATCCAAGGCCGGACCAAGTGATCGCACCCGGGCCAAGAGTGTGAACTCGATAGTCTCGAGCTAGGGTTTTCTCCGATCAACCCGCCTCTTGGGAGAGGTAGGGGTGAGGAGGAGGAGTCACCGTGCCTTGGATGTCGGCTGCCTACGTACTCGTGCGTGGGATCAGGTCAGAACGTAGTTCAAGCGTAGGTGACGTAGTATGAGGCGTGGAACCTCGGTGGAGAAGCGTGCTCGACGAAGGAGACGAGGCGCGAGGAGTCCTCGGCAGCGTCTCAGAACCTCGGAGATCGCGTACGCGTCTAGCGTGTTAGACGCGCGGGGGGAACTCTAGTCGAGAACCCTAGGGACGTGCTTGAGCACCGGAGAACGTTTGATCATAGGGAGCGACGTCCGAGAAGTCCCCGTGAGTGCTTCGGAACCTCTGAGAACGAGGGAGAGAGAGTAGAGAAACTGTTTCAGGACAAAAATGGCATCAAGAGAAACAGAGAAGAGTAAGAAATCGAGCGTGTCGATAGGAGATGAAGAGATCATCTTCCCCTCAATGAGAGGGGGTTTATATAGGTGTTTGAGGACCCTAAGGGGGTCCTTTGGCGTCCATGTGGGACTAGGAACGCGCCCCTTTTCAAGAGGAGGCGCACAACCCGCGGCGCATGATCTGCGCCGCTCAACGCGCGGCGCGGCCTTGTCCGGGCGCGGCATTTTGGGTTTATGACAAAAATGTTTGTTTGACGGATAGGACTCAAGTTGATGCTCGACTCGAGGAGACCGACTCGAGGCTCAACTCAAGGAGCGAGGCTCGACTCGAGGAGACCGACTCAAGGCTCAACTCGAAGAGCAAAGCTCGACCCGAGGGGACTGACTCAAGGCTCAACTCAAAGAGCGAGGCTCGACTCGAGGAACCGACTCAAGTCTCAATTCGAGGGGCTAAGCTGACTGAAGGAGTCAAGAGTTTGGACGAGGGTTTGGAGGCTTGCTGCTCTTCAGGACCTCCGGCCTGACCATCGGCCCTTTGAGCGACGTACCTTCTCGGTGTCTCGGGTTTTCCGAAAACGACCGACAACATTAGCCCCCCAAGTTTGTCGCTCGGGAGGTTCCTAGCGATGAACTTTCTGTACTTCTAGTTGGGTGTTTGAGGAAAATATTTCCCATGTCCCGTCACCCGAGGAAAAATCTTTTGCTCTTCTTCTTTTTTTTCAGGGGGCCGCACGGCGCGCTCCCTGGACGGCGCGGCGCGCGGTCTGTGCAGCGCGACCTGCGCGGCGCGCGGGCTTGGCGCGCAGTGCGCCCCGTGCGCGGGGCTGGTTCGCCTTGCGCGGGTGAACTCCGACTTTTTGGAGTTTTTCCTCCGTTTTTGCTCCCTGTGGGAGTAGGATTTCGACTCATACTCCCCTAGAAGTCTATAAATAGACCCCCCCCCCTTCTCTTTATTCCTCACTTTATTTTTTCTCTCTTCTCTACGCTTGTTTTCTCTTTTTTTACGCTTGCATTATGGGTGTCCCTCCCCTTTTCTCAACTGAGAGTCCCGAGATTGATTTCTCTCTTTTGTTTCAGGGTTCTGAACATGCAGAGGATGATCTCTTTGCGGGATTAGGGGAAGTTCCTCTGCACGTGGAAGAAAATTCAAGCGGAGTAGAGCAGTGGCTGGAGGAAGGCGAGCCGGGCGCGACCGTGCCCGCTGCTCAGCCTCACGAAGAGTGCGCGCCAACTGGGCACGATACAGGTGGGGAGTTTGATCATCCCACATCCGGGGAACCTGCCCCTCGCCTCGTGATCAACTTAGTTGGCGAGGGGTTCGTGACAAAGCCCGCCTCGACGTGCCGCAGCCCGACTTGGACCCTCAAGGCGTGCCGGGAGACGTTACGGACGCGGATGCGGTGACTCCGCTAGAGTCGGTCCTCGACGAGATAGACTGTGTGGACGACTTTGGTCCCGAGTCTGAAGATCCCGGAGGTGAGTCGGAGACATGTCCGGGGGCCAAAGGCCTCGCATCGGAGCGTCCCAAGGTACCGTCGGCGGCTACCGCGGTTGTGTCGGAGGGCAGGGGCCCTTCCGTGGAGCCAAGGGGTTCTCAGCCCGAGACCCCTGATGCAGAGGCGTTAGTATCGGCGAGGTCGCTCGCTAGGACAGAGTGGTATCTCGAGGAGGGCTTTGCTGCTCCCGAGGACTTTGATTGTTCGGGGGTCGATACTTCGAGCTCGCTCACCTACCGGACATTCGTCGGTCTCCGGGAGGCATTCGCCATTCCGTCGTCTGTGGCGCTTCTCCGTCCCTTACAGGGCGACCTTCCTTTCCGGCATCGTCGTGGATTTGCCGCAGTTTCAGTTGCAAGTCTCAACTGCAGGTTGCGGCTGCCGTTTCAACCCATCGTTCAGCAACTTCTCGCACGTCTCACGCGTGTCAGATGAGTCCGGCGTTCTACCGCATCGTGGCGATGTGCCACATGGAGTGGTATTGCCAGACTGAGCGGGTAATGACCGTGAGTGATTTTCGCAATCTCATCGCGGTCTTCCCTGCGCCCGGGCAACCCAGTTTCTTCGTGGCCCGCGATCGCCAGAACACTAAGCTGATCATGGATTCAGAGAAGTATAATCGACGACCATGGGTGTGGGTCTCGGCGGAAGCTTTTGGCGACGCGCCGCTCCGGTTCGGCCCCTTGGCCGAGTTTCCTGCTGACGCGGGGGCCGATGACCTCGATTTCGTGAAGGAGATCCGGGGAATGTCGGAGGCTCGGAAAGCCATCGAACGATTTCGTTCCCCTGAGCTGATGGCTTCCACCGGGTGGTTCCCGCCATTTCCGCCTGGCCGGGGCGACAGTCAGCGGACCGAGAGTGCCCCCAGTGCCGCATCATCTCTCTCGAGCGGCGGTCTTCAAGGTATGTCGACGTTTCGCACCTATTGTTTTTGTTTTTATCTTAGGTTTTTGACTTTTGTTGCTTTTGTAGTCTCTTCGGCTAGGGCAAGGGCTCGAGCGCGTTTAGCGAAGGCTTCTTGGGATCTGAAGTCGTTGGCGGCGGTCCGTTGTCCGATTGCCGCGCGAAACGGTCGGGAGAAACCCGACATTGGTCATCCACCGGAGAACGGTCCTCGCGCTTCTTTGAAGCGACCCTCCTCCTCGGCTCTACCAGACACGTCTTCGGACTCCAAGCGTGTGAACTCGATGGTCGACGTGGAGGCCGCGGAGGTTAAAGGGGAATGTTCCCTGGGCCTCGCTCAATCCTCAATGAAGATGTGGAAGAGCGTCGTGGCCAGTAACGACGTGGAGTTCTTTCGCCACGGCGTTTCTGACGCGCAGAGAGTAAGTTTCTCTTTGCCTTGTCTGCTTTGGGGCTTTGTCTTTTACTGAATTGTCTGCTTTGAGACGGATGAGCCTTGCCCAAGAGGAGCTTGCTCAAGCGAAGTCTCAGCTAGCTCGTGCCGAGCGAAGTTCACACTCCAGGGCAGAGTTCGCGAGTCTCCGCGAGCAGCTTCAAGAAGCTCGTGTGGAACTGTGAGTCACCCGCGGCAAGTGCGACTGTGCTCAGGAGGCGGTGGCGAAGATGGATGAGGAGCTAACAACGGAACGTCAAGCTCTTGAAGTGGCGACTCGGTCGACGGAGGTCTTCCGGAGCGAAGCGCGGGACCTTCGACGCCAGTTGGAATCGCGCACAGAAGAGGTTGGCATTCTCCAGGGCCATCTTACATCGAGCGAAGCCGCCCGTGTTCGTGTGGAGCGTGAGCGCGACTCCTTGGCAGAGGAGGTGGCTTGGGTTATCGCGGAGAAAGCCGCGGCGGAACAGCTTGCATCCGACCTTCAAGACGACTTTGACGTCGGAGTCGATGAGGCAAGACATGCAGCGGCAGTGGAGTGTCGGGACGCCACAGCTACCGAGAATGTCTCTCGGGGGGTCACCTTCCACTTCTTCGACTCATTGTTCCCACCACTCGACGGAGCCGACCCAGTAGGTGGCGATCCCGCCGAGTGACACCTTTCTTTTTCCCGCGCAAGTGTTTAGCGCATTCTTTTTAGGTTTTTTCCATTCAGCGCACTTGTCTTAGCGCTTGCTTACTAGAACCTTTCCCTTTAGCGCACTTGTCTTAGCGCATGCTTTCTAGGGTTTTGGGGCAGTTGCCCTTTTCTTTGTGATATATTATCTATTTATTCTTATGAACGTTTTTTGCACATTCACTTCTTATGGCATGTTTAGATAGGCAAGCGTTTGTGTCAATGGTCTTGCCAATTCTTTCATCTCAGCAGGATACCTTTTCAGGCGCGCCGGCCACTTGGACGGCTCGCGCTCTGTAAGTTTTTTCAACTGCGAGTCCCCCATGCTATGTAGGTGCCTTACGTGTGCCGGATTGCGCCACGCAGACGTCTCAGGTTGCGTCAGGTAGGCGTCTTGGTTGCGCCATGTAGGCGTCTTACGTGCGCCATATAGGCGTCTTAGGTTGCGCCATGTGGGCGTCTTAGGTGCGCCATGTAGGCGTCTTAGGTGCGTCTCGAGAGATGACTTGGTTGCGCCATGTAGGCGTCTTACGTGCGCCATGTAGGCGTCTTAGGTGCGCCATGTAGGCGTCTTAGGTGCGCCATGTAGGCGTCTTAGATGCGTCTCGAGAGACGACTTGGTTGCGCCATGTAGGCGTCTTACGTGCGCCATGTAGGCGTCTTAGGCGCGCCATGTAGGTGTCTTAGGTTGCGCCATGTAGGCATCTTACGTGCGACATGTAGGCGTCTTAGGTTGCGCCATGTAGGCGTCTTACGTGCGCCATGTAGGCATCTTAGGTTGCGCCATGTAGGCGTCTTACGTGCGCCATGTAGGCGTCTTAGGTGCGCCATGTAGGCATCTTACGTGCGCCATGTGGGCGTCTTAGGTGCGCCATGTAGGCGTCTTAGGTGCGTCTCGAGAGACGACTTGGTTGCGCCATGTAGGCGTCTTACGTGCGCCATGTAGGCATCTTAGGTTGCGCCATGTAGGCGTCTTAGGTGCGCCATGTAGGCGTCTTAGGTGCGCCATGTAGGCGTCTTAGGTGCGTCTCGAGAGATGACTTGGTTGCGCCATGTAGGCGTCTTACGTGCGCCATGTAGGCGTCTTAGGTGCGCCATGTAGGCGTCTTAGGTGCACCATGTAGGCGTCTTAGATGCGTCTCGAGAGACGACTTGGTTGCGCCATGTAGGCGTTTTACGTGCGCCATGTAGGCGTCTTAGGCACGCCATGTAGGCGTCTTAGGTTGCGCCATGTAGGCATCTTACGTGCGCCATGTAGGCGTCTTAAGTTGCGCCATGTAGGCGTCTTACGTTTTTGTTTTGGTGGAGCGTGTTCTTTTGAGAGTTTCCTTACCATAGCTAGCCCCCCCAAGTTTTCGGGTTATAAGTTTGATTTTTGATGACCAGAAAACTTGCACAATCCAAAATTCGAAACGGAAAACTCGAGTTTTATTACTTTTGGGAAAAACTTGCGAGAAAATTAAAATCCTAAAATATTGGCTCGTAGGCCTTATTGTAAACGGAAAATAAAAGCGATAAAAATGCGGGGAACGCTAGCTATTGGTAGTACTGCCTCAAGTGCTCCGTATTCCATGGGTGGCGAATCGGAGTTCTGTCCGTGTGCTCGATGTAGTACGTTCCATCGTGAATGACTTTGCGGACTCTATAAGGACCTTCCCAGTTCGGGCCTAGGACACCGGCGCCTTGGACTTGCGTGTTCAGGAACACTCGTCTGAGGACGAGGCTTCCGACGGCAAAGGTACGCCTTTTTATCTTGGAGTTGTAGTATCTTTCGACCTTGCACTTCTGTGCGGCGAGGCGTCTGAATGCTTCCGCTCTCTTTTCATTGATTAGATCCAACTCAAGGCGGATGGCCTCGTCGTTGCCCGCTTCGTCGAACGTATCGACTCGAAATATGGGTATCTCTGTTTCGATTGGAACCACAGCTTCGATCCCGTACACGAGGGAGAATGGCGTTTCGCCGATGGCGTTTCGCGCGGTTGTCCTGTACGCCCATAGGACGAATGGAAATTCCTCGGCCCAAGCGCCTTTCTTGTCTTTGAGCTTCTTTTTCAGGTTGCTCTTAATAGTCTTGTTGACTGCTTCGAGTTGGCCATTGTCCTGCGGGTGACGCGGCGAGGAGAAGGTCTTGCTGATCTTCAGTTGATCGCAGATATCTCTTACTCGCGCATTGTCGAATTGTGCTCCGTTGTCGGTCACAATCGAGGCGGGGATACCGTGCCTGCATATGATGCTTTTCCAGATGAAGTTTGTCGTGTTTGCTTCAGTTATTCTGGCAAGCGGCTCGGCCTCTACCCACTTAGTGAAGTAGTCAATGGCGATAATGGCATACTCGTATTGCCTTGGCGCTCTAGGGAGCTTACCAATGATGTCCACGTCCCACTTAGCAAAGGGACGTGGGACAACGATCCTGCTTAATGGGGTCGGAGGCTGTCACGGAATTTCCGCGAAGCGCTGGCATTTATCGCAACGCCTTGCCCATTCGCAAGCATCTCGCTTCATGGTAGGCCAAAAATAGCCTTGCTTAAGCGCTTTGAGCGCGAGGGAAGTTCCAGCGGCGTGGTTCCCACAGATGCCCTCATGAATTTCGCGGAGGACCTTGGTCGACTCAACGCTATCGAGGCATCGGAGCAGTGGCGTTGAGTAACCGCGCTTATAAAGTATGCCCTCATGGAGCGTGTATTTGGATGCTAAGGCCCTTAGCTTATCGGCTTCCTTGTGGTCTTCGGGGAGTTCCCCTCTTCGCAGAAACTCGACAATCGAGTCCATCAAATTTGGCTGAGATGCCGCCTCTATGGTCCCGACTTCATCTCGGGAGACGGATGGCCGTGGGAGAAATTCAATGGGTACGGTCCACAACCCGTCTTCGTCGATGCCTGATCCAAGGCGAGCAAGTGCGTCAGCCTCAGAATTTTGCTCTCTCGGGATTTGGAGTTTGTCTTAGCCAGGTATGCAACCATATTAGGTTCCTTGGCGGTGTAATCTCCTTTAACCTGGTTCACGATCAACTGCGAGTCGCAGTGTATTCGCAGGTTATGAGAGCCAAGCTTCTATGCCAGCTCTATACCTACAATGAGGGCCTCGTATTCGGCTTCATTGTTGGAGGCCTGGAAGCCGTAGTGGAGGGCGTAACGTAACCTTTCCCCCTCGGGGTTAATCAGGATTATTCCGGCGCCAGCCCCCCGAGCATTAGATGCCCCGTCTACGTATAACTCCCAGATGGGACCCGTTGGGTCTACCTTCCTTTTCCGAGTTAGTGCATCACCGTTTAGGTCAGCTTCCGCTCTTCCCATATCGGGAGTATAGGAGAATTCTGCCACGAAGTCGGCTAAGGCCTGCCCCTTTATAGCCATTCTTGGGTGGAACTCAATCCCGTACTCGCTCAATTTTTGGGACTAGATCGCCATGCGAGTCGATGTTCCCTTTTGAAGAGCTTTACCGATCGGATGCTCAGTCCGCACCGCGACTGGGTGAGCTTGGAAGTACGGCCGTAGCTTCTTAGTGTTGGAATCGATCTAGGGTTTAAGAAAATAATTAACGCTTCGGTAAGCGGCGGAATTTAAAAAATTTTCTTTTACAAGTAAAATAGTTTTTTACTAACCTAGACAAAAGAGCAAGTCCACGTAATTAAAAACTATTATGAGCTAAGAAGTTTACTAACCTTTCTTGAAGCTTGATCTTTGAGAAGCTCTTAGAAAGTTGCAACGCTCGTCTCCCCTCGCAGCACGTCCCTCTTTCTTTCCTCGGCACCTCGAGCAACCACGAAAGTTTCTATCACTAAATCACTCGAGAGAAATGGAATTAGTGAGTGGGCACTTTTAAACACTACGACTTAAGAACGAGTCTTGAAGTCGCAGAGCTAAACTCTAGGTCAAATGAGGACCTAGGTGCCAAAACAAAATCGAAAATAAACTAGAGAGAGAGAGAGGAGTTCGGCCAAAGTTCTAGAGAGAGAGTCTCTCAAATCTCTTAAACTTGGATGAATGAAATGTGAGGAAATGAGACTCTTATTTATAGGAGAGGTCTCACCTTGTATAAGGTAGTTTCCTCTTCTATAAAATATCACATATTCATGAGCCAATTTCCCTATTTCCTTTATTGAGTCACACGGCCAACATAGGCTTCAATAAGCCTTGGATTTGTTTCCTATTTTGTTCCATGCCTTGCGTTGACTCTCTCTTGGCCGAAGTTGTGCTTTCCTTCTAGAGGAAATTTGTTTCCTCTTTTTCTTTTGGCAAGTATCTTGATGCATTTATGCACAAAATAATCTCTACTATTTCTCTATAGGGTAGGCGCCCTTATTGTCTAGAAAAGGCTTCTAGAAGCTTTTCCATTTATTCATGACAACATGAAAAATGCCCATTAAGAATTTTCAATAAAATTCTTATGAAATGAAAATAATTCACAAGGCCCAATGATCAAGTCATGGCCGAGTGACATTAAGTCATCAAATGAACTTGTCAAAAAATTTATTGACATTCATTTCCTCCTATGTCTCAAAAGACAAAAATACCCTTTTGACTATTTTCGTTCTTATTTTGACTTAGCTTCCAGTTTAACTATTCCTACTCGATGTGATTCGTGACAGTGACCTCATGGACCCAAATGAACAAAGCTTGAGCTAAACACTTGGACTCAAAAGTTCACAAACCTTTTCCAAGTTTAGCTTAATGCCAACTGACTCCACTAAAGAGTTGACACTGAAAATATCTCGGTTCAAATGAATTTATTTTCTACTCAAGAATTCAACATAATTATGATCAGCGGATCCACTGAATATTATCTATGTTTACCCTTCATGAATGTCATCAGCTAGTCGGGATTTACTAAATTACCATTTTACCCTTCTAGCTGTTATTTCCTCAACTCCTTTGTCGCTTGTGAATAAGTTAGAAACAATGTACTGACGATGAGCTAACAAGTCACATTGTTTCATCCAAAAGAGTCAAGACTCAATTTGGACACTGGCCAGTTCATTTATTCACACTCCAAGGAACAAAGCATGAGGTGACATACATTGCATTTCAGCAATCTTGTACATGAATTCCATATCTATGAGAACTTCACAAAGTTACTCATGACATTCTCACAACTTAGTACTTCACCAATACGCCCTGTTCGGAATCACATAGTGAGTCCGAACTCTGACTTTCTCAAATGAGAATACGTAAGCTGTGAAATGGCATGTCTCATTTCAGGATTAAGGTAAGCATGATGCAATTCATACATAGTGATTTCGAGACATAAGAGGTTAAATGGTTTGTTCTTATCTTGTCTCTAAAAGTGCACTGGTCAATTCAGTACCTTCCGAAGATACCTAGAAGAACTATATAGTCTCCAACTCTCAATGCCTCATAACCAGACATCATAGATTCTTCTAACAATCATACTGAGGTCAATAGTCCGTTGACCCTTAGATTGCGAATATATCGTTTTAAGCAAACTACGAAGAGTTTGTTCATGCAAATCTACATTTGTCTCTTCGTAAGTTGTTTAGTTTGTTTATGGACTAAAAGACTAAGGTTTTATCATAAAGCTTCAGACAAGGAAGATTGAATGAACGTTTCAACTTTATTAATGAATAACAATTACAAGCAAGAGTCTTCGTAAGACTATATGACATCAAATGTACATAAATAGACACTACTACTCTTCTTGTGGGCACTATTGACAACAAACTCCCACTTGACTCAAAGAAGATGTGAGTAGTCCTACATGCCTAATCCCTCTCGAAGGTTGTCGAAGACCATGTTCGCTATGGCCTTGGTGAATGGATCTGCCAGAGATCTACTTCACCTCCAAGTCTCCGCGATGCGCGATCTCTCGAATCAAATGGTATTTCCTCTCAATATGCTTAGAGTGCTTATGGCTTCAAGATTCCTTTGAGTTAGCGACAGCCCCACTATTATCACAATAAAGGGTCATGGGCTCGTCGACGTTTGGAACAACTTCCAAATACTTAAGGAATTTTCTAAGCCATACAGCCTCTTTGGATGCTTCACAAGCAGCCACATATTCTGCTTCCATTGTGGAGTCAGCTATGCAAGATTGCTTAATACTCCTCCACACAACAGCTCCACCATTAACGATGAACACAGATCCCGAAGTGGATTTCCTGGAATCCTTATCTGCTTTAAAATCGGAGTCGGTATATCCCATCAAAGTCAGGTCAGTACCTGAGTATGTAAGCATCAAGTTCCTAGTTCTTCAAAGATACTTAGGAACATGCTTAACAGCAATCCAGTGCTCGGGTCTAGGGTTGGATTGGAAACGGCTAACTACGCCAACGGCGAAACAGATTTCAGGTCTAGTACAAAGCATAGCATACATGAGGCTTCCTACGGCAGAGGCGTAAGGAATTTTCCTCATGTCTTCAATCTCTTGTGCAGTCTTGGGAGACTGGTCCTTAGAGAGTGAAACTCCATGCCTAAAGGGTGTTTGACCCTTCGTGGAGTCTTGGATCGAGAAGTGATCCATTACCTTATCAATATAAGATGCTTGAGAGAGCGACAGAGTCCGGTTTATCCTATCTCGAAAGACTTGGATCCCCAGAATGTACGCGGCTTCTCCTAGATCCTTCATGTCGAATTGCTTTGCCAGCCAGACCTTAACCTCAGATAACTTACACACGTCATTACCAATGAGTAGTATATCATCGACATATAGTACCAGAAACACAACTTTACCTTTGTGTATTAACTTGTAAACACAAGGCTCATCTATTGACTGTTCAAAGCCAAAGCTCTTTACAGTTTCATCGAATCTAATATTCCATAACCTAGATGCTTGCTTTAATCCATAAATCGACTTAAGCAACTCACAAACCTTGGTCTCTTGACCTTCTTCCACGAAACCATCTGGTTGAGCCATGTAAATGCGCTCGTCATGATTGCCATTCAGAAAGGCTGTCTTGACATCCATTTGCCAGATCTCATAGTCGAGAGCTGCAGCTATGGACAGGAGTATGCGGATGGATTTAAGCATCGCGACTGGCAAGAAAGTTTCTTCATAGTCAATCCCTTCTTGTTGGGTATAACCCTTCGCCACAAGTCGTGCTTTGAATGTCTCGACATTCCCATCAGGACCCCTTTTCTTCTTGTATATCCACTTACACCCTACAGGTTTAATCCCTTCAGGAAGGTCTAAAAGTTTCCAGACATTGTTGACATACATCAAGTGCATTTCAACTTTCATGGCGTCAAGCCGAAGGTTTGATTCAGAACAAGCCATCGCTTGGCTATAGGAAACAGGATCATCCATGTCAGAGATGGCTACAAGAGAGTCTCCATAAGACATGTACCTGTCAGGCTTTTGAGTAGCCCTCCCACTAAGTCGAAGTACTACTTGACGAGATTCAGATGAGTTCGATTGTGTTTCAGTTGGGGTAAGAACAGTTCTTACAGATGAGGTAGAAGCTTCCTCACCCAACTTTTCTTCAAGCACAATTTTGCTTCTAGGTTTCGCATCCTTCATAAAGTCCTCCTCGAGGAAACGAGCATTCATGCTAATGAAAGTCTAATCGTCCTCGGGACTATAGAAGATGAAACCCTTGGTTTCCTTTGGATATCCCACAAACAAGCACAATTCTGACCTACTAGCCAACTTGCTAGTCTTTTGCCTTAGCACGTGTGAAGGGAACCCAAAATTCTAATGCGGCCAAGATTCACTTTACGGCCAGTCCATCGTTCATAAGGAGTACCAGGAACCGTTTTAGACGGAACTTGGTTCAGAATGTAAGCGGCTGTTTCGAGGGCATATCCCCAAAAGGAAAGAGGGAGTGATGAGTAACTCATCATTGATCTAACCATCTCCATAAGAGTTCGGTTTCTTCTCTCTGACATTCCATTTTGTTGAGGTGTGCCACGTGCAGTAAGCTGAGAAGCGATACCTTCTTCTTTAAGAAAGTCATCGAACTTTCCAGACATATACTCACCACCTCGATCAGATCGAAGGGTTTTGATCACTTTGCCAGTTTGCTTTTCCACTAAAGCCCTAAAGACCTTAAATACGTTAAAGGTCTCGGATTTGTGTTTGAGCAAATAGACAAAACCATATCGCGAGTAATCATCGGTGAAGGTAACGAAGTATTCGTATCCTCCACGTGCCTGTTGGCTGAGCGGTCCACATACATCAGAATGTACTAGTTCCAGCAACTCAGTGGCTCTTCGACCTTTATCGGAGAAAGGTCGCTTAGTCATTTTTCCTTCTATGCAGGATTCACAAGTAGGTAGTGAACCTATTGCAGAGGCTTGGAGTGGACCGTATCTCACAAGTCTCTTAATCCTATCTTGACTGATATGACCAAGTCTTAAGTGCCATAGGTATGTTGATTTTGTTAGATCGGAGGATTCAGAAAGTTTGATCCTCTTTGGCTCCCTAATTAGATCGTTATCTATTTCGGTGTCTAAAAGAGAAGGTTGAGTGGGATAGATGTAAAAAAGACCATTCTTCATACATGCATCAGTGACAAAAGAATTAGAAAAAGAAATACGAATTCCATTCTTTATAAACTTTAAATAATAATCTTGCTCGAAAAGTTGAGCAACAGATATTAGGTTTTTCCAAAAGGAAGGAACATAATAAACATTATTCAAATTTAAAATTCGATCTTCAAAAGATAGCGTCACGGATCCCACAGCCTTCGCAGACACCACGCTCCCATCACCCCACTTGAAGCAGAAGTCGCCATCCTCTAAGCTTTTGCTTTTCCTAAAACCAGTCAAGGATTAGTAAATATGGTTAGTAGCAGCAGAGTCAATAATCCACGATGAGACATTATCAGCTACTAAACAAGCTTCAGTAACAAGTACAATACCTTTTACTCTGGTTTTGAGGTAGGCAGGACAGTTCCTACGCCAGTGACCAGGCTCATTGCAGTGGTGGCACTTGTCTTTAGACTTGTCCACCTTCGGAGCCTTTGGCGCCTTCTTCTTCGTTTGAACCTTAGGTTGGTTCTTCTTCTCGGCATTGCGAGGTCTCTTCTTAGATCCAGAGGTGGAGGCAGTAGCATGTACTTCTCCTTGAGCCCTCTTTTTCTTAGTGAGTTCCTCAGCGGTTTGAAGTTCCTTCATGAGCTCGGTAACAGTGTACTCTAGCTTTTTCATGGAATAATTCAACTTGAAGGTATCAAAGGTTTCGGGGAGAGTTTCCAAGATCATATCTATTTTAGTCTCCCCATCAATCTCGGATCCAAGGATCTCCATTTCGTTTAGATAGCTAATGATCAGCATCATATGATCTCTAACGGGAGTTCCAGCCTTCATACAACAGTTCATGAATTGTCGGACCGCTTGTTGCCTAGCTTGACGTCATTGCCCTCCAAACATCTCATGGAGATTGTAGAGGATATCGGTGGCAGTTTCGTAATCACGATATTGTTGTTGCAACACACTGTTCATCGATGCCAAAATGTAGTACCTCGCAATCTCATCGGATCGAAGTCAGGCCGCTAGGTCGTCTTTTTTCTCTTGCGTCGAATCTTCATTCGTTTGAGGACAGGGGGTGGTGAGAACTGTTGGAATCGATCTAGGGTTTGAGAAAATAATTAACGCTTCGGTAAGCGGCGGAATTTTAAAAATTTTCTTTTACAAGTAAAACAGTTTTTACTAACCTAGACAAGTGCAAGTACATGTAATTAAAAACCAATATGAGCTAGAAGTTTACTAACCTTTCTTGAAGCTTGAACTTTGAAGAAGCTTTTGGAAAGTTTGCAACGCTCGTCTCCCCTCGCAGCACGTCTCTCTTTCTTTCCTCGGCACCTCGAGCAACCACGAAAGTTTCTATCACTAAATCACTCGAAAAGAAGGAATCAGTGAGTGGGCACTTTTAAACGCTACGACTTAAGAACGAGTCTCGAAGTCGCAGAGCTAAACACTAGGTCGAGTGAGGACCTAGGTGCCAAGACAAGAAAAAATCGAAAATAAACTAGAGAGAGAGAGAGAGAGGAGTTCGGCCAACCATGTCTAGAGAGAGAGTCTCTCAATCTCTAACTTATGTTTGAATGAAAAGTGTGGAATGAGGCTCCTATTTATAGGAGAGGTCTCACCTTCAATAAGGTAGTTTCCTCTTCTATAGAATATCACATATTCATGACCCAATTTCCCTTTTCCTTCAAAGAGGTGCACGTCCAAGACAAAACAAGTAAGTCCTTGGATTTGTTTCCTCTTTTGTTTGCTTCTCTCTTGACCACATTTGGGCGCCCACCATGTTTCCTCTTAGGGGAAATTTGTTTCCTCTTTTTCTTTTGGCAAGTATCTTGATACATTTATGCACAAAATATTCTCTCTTCCTATGGGTATTATGGGCGCCTATCACCTTCTAGAAGGGGCTTCTAGAAGCTTTTCCATTTTGTTCATGACAACATGAAAAAGGCCCATTAAGAATTTTCAATAAAATTCTTATGAAATGAAATTAATCCACAAGGCCCAATTAATCATATTATGGCCGAGTGACATTAAGTCATCAAATGAACTTGTTAAAAAATTTATTGACATTCATTTCATCCTTTGTCTCAAAAGACAAAAATACCCTTTTGACTATTTTCGTTCTTGTTTTGACTTAGCTTCCAGTTTAACTATTCCTATCGATGTGATTCGTGACAGTGACCTCATGGACCCAAATGAACAAAGCTTTAGCTAAACACTTGGACTCAAAAGTTCACAAACCTTTTCCAAGTTTAGCTTAATGCCAGCTGACTCCACTAAAGAGCTGACACTGAAAATCTCTCGGTTCAAATGAATTTGTTTTCTACTCAAGAATTCGACCTAATTATAATGAGCGGATCCACTGAATATTATCTATGCTACCCTTCATGAATGTCATCAGCTAGTCGGGATTTACTAAATTACCATTTTACCCTTCTAGCTGTTATTTCCTCAACTCCTTTGTCGCTTGTGAATAAGTTAGAAACAATGTATTGACGAGGAGCTAACAAGTCACATTGTTTCATCCAAAAGGGTTAGGACTCAATTTTGACACTGGCCAGTTCATTTATTCACACTCCAAGGAACAAAGCATGAGGTGACATACATTGCATTTCAGCAATCTTGTACATGAATTCCATATCTATGAGAACTTCACAAAGTTACTCATGACATACTCACAACTTAGTATTTCACCAATAGGCCCTGTTCGGAATGACATAGTGAGTCCGAGCTCTGACTTTCTCAAATGAGAATACTAAGGTGTGAAATGGCATGTCTCATTTCAGGATTAAGGTAAGCATGATGCAATTCATACATAGTGACTTCGAGACATAAGAGGTTAAATGGTTTGTTCTTATATTGTCTCTAGAAGTGCACTGGTCAATTCAGTACCTTCGGAAGATACCTAGAAGAACTATAGAGTCCCCAACTCTCAATGCCTCATAACCAGACATCATAGATTCTTCTAACAATCATACTGAGGTCAATAGTCCTTTGACCCTAAGATTGCGAATATATCGTTTTAAGCAAACTACGAAGAGTTTGTTCATGCAAATCTACATTTGTCTCTTCGTAAGTTGTTAAGTTTGTTTATGGACTAAAAGACTAAGGTTTTATCATAAAGCTTCAAACAAAGAAAGAATGAATGAACGTTTCAACTTTATTAATGAATGAATAGGCAATTACAAGCAAGAGTCTTCGTAAGACTATATGACATCAAATGTACATAAATAGACACTACTACTCTTCTTGTGGGCACCATTGACAACAAACTCCCACTTGACTCAAAGAAGATGTGAGTAGTCCTTTATGCCTAATCCCTCTCGATGTTGGTCGAAGACCAGGTTCGCTAGGGCCTTGGTGAATAGATCTGCCAGAGATCTACTTCACCTCCACGTCTCTGCGTTGCGCGATCTCTCGAATCAAATGGTATTTCCTCTCAGTATGTTTAGAGCGCTTATGGCTTCTAGGTTCCTTTGAGTTAGCGACAGCCCCACTATTATCACAATAAAGGGTCATGGGCTCGTCGACGTTTGGAACAATTTTCAAATACTTAAGGAATTTTCTAAGCCATACAGCCTCTTTGGATGCTTCACAAGCAGCCACATATTCTGCTTCCATTGTGGAGTCAGCAATGCAAGATTGCTTAACACTTCTCCACACAACAGCTCCACCATTAAGGATGAACACAGATCCCGAAGTGGATTTCCTGGAATCCTTATCCGCTTGAAAATCGGAGTCGGTATATCCCGTCATATTCAGGTCAGTACCTGAGTATGTAAGCATCAAGTTCCTAGTTCTTCGAAGATACTTAAGAACATGCTTAACAGCAATCCAGTGCTCGGGTCCAGGGTTGGATTGGAAACGACTAACTACGCCAACGGCGAAACATATATCAGGTCTAGTGCAAAGCATAGCATACATGAGGCTTCCTACGGCAGAGGCGTAAGGAATCTTCCTCATGTCTTCAATCTCTTGTGCAGTCTTGGGAAACTGGTCCTTAGAGAGTGAAACTCCATGCCTAAAGGGTGTTTGACCCCTCTTGCAGTCTTGCATCGAGAAGCGATCCATCACCTTATCAATATAAGATGCTTGAGAGAGGGACAGGGTCCGGTTTTCCTATCTCAAAAGATTTGGATTCCCAGAATGTACGCGGCTTCTCCTAGATCCTTCATATCGAATTGCTTTGCTAGCCAGACCTTAACCTCAGATAACTTACCCACGTCATTACCAATGAGAAGTATATCATCGACATATAGTACCAGAAACACAACTTTACCTTCGTGTATTAACTTGTAAACACAAGGCTCATCTATTGACTGTTCAAAGCCAAAGCTCTTTACAGTTTCATCGAATCTAATATTCCATGACATAGATGCTTGCTTTAGTCCATAAATGGATTTAAGAAACTCATAAACCTTGGTCTCTTGACCTTTATCCACGAAACCGTCTGGTTGAGCCATGTAAATGCGCTCGTCAAGATTGCCATTCAGAAAGGCTGTCTTGACATCCATTTGCCAGATCTCATAGTCGAGAGCTGCAGCTATGGATAGGAGTATGCGGATGGATTTAAGCATCGCGACTGGCGAGAAGGTTTCTTCATGGTCAATCCCTTCTTGTTGGGTATAACCCTTCGCCACAAGTCGTGCTTTGAACGTCTCGACGTTCCCATCAGGACCCCTTTTCTTCTTGTATATCCACTTACACCCTACGGGTTTAATCCCTTCAGGAAGGTCTACAAGTTTCCAGACTTTGTTGACATACATCGAGTACATTTCAACTTTCATGGCGTCAAGCCAAAGGTTTGATTCAGAACAAGCCATCGCTTGGCTATAGGAAACAGGGTCATCCATGTCGGAGACGGCTACAAGAGAGTCTCCATAAGACATGTACCTGTCAGGCTTTTGAGTAGCCCTCCCACTACGTCGAAGTACTACTTGATGAGATTCTGATGAGTTAGGTTGTGTTTCAGTTGGGGTAAGAACAGTTCTTACAGATGAGGTAGACGCTTCCTCACCCAACTTTTCTTCAAGCACAATTTTGCTTCTAGGTTTCGCATCCTTCATAAAGTCCTCCTCGAGGAAACGAGCATTCGTGCTAACGAAAGTCTTATCGTCCTCGGGACTATAGAAAATGAAACCTTTAGTTTCCTTTGGATATCCCTCAAACAGGCACAATTCTGACCTACTAGCCAACTTGCTAGTCTTTTGCCTTAGCACATGTGCAGGGCAACCCCAAATTCGGATGTGGCCCAAACTTACTTTACGGCCAGTCCATCTTTCATAAGGAGTACCAGGAACCGTTTTAGACGGAACTTGGTTCAGAATGTAAACGGCTGTTTCGAGGGCATATCCCCAAAAGGAAAGCGGGAGTGATGAGTAACTCATCATCGATCTAACCATCTCCATAAGAGTTCGGTTTCTTCTCTCTGACACTCCGTTTTGTTGAGGTGTGCCAGGTGCGGTAAGCTGAGAAGCGATACCTTCTTCTTTAAGAAAGTCATCGAACTCTCCAGACATATACTCACCACCTCGATCAGATCGAAGGGTTTTGATCACTTTGCCAGTTTGCTTTTCCACTAAAGCCCTAAAGACCTTAAATACGTTAAAGGTCTCGGATTTGTGTTTGAGCAAATAGACAAACCCATATCGTGAGTAATCATCAGTGAAGGTAACGAAGTATTCGTATCCTCCACGTGCCTGTTGGCTGAGCGGACCACATACATCAGAATGTATTAGTTCCAGCAACTCAGTGGCTCTTCGACCCTTATCGGAGAAAGGTCGCTCAGTCATTTTTCCTTCTATACAGGATTCACAAGTAGGTAGTGAACCTATTGCAGAGGCTTGGAGTGGACCATCCCTCACAAGTCTCTTAATCCTATCTAGACGGATATGACCAAGTCTTAAGTGCCAGAGGTATGTTGATTTTGTTAGATCGGAGGATTCAGAAAGTTTGATCCTCTTTGGCTCCCTAATTGGATCGTTATCTATTTCGGTGTCTAAAAGAGAAGGTTTAGTGGGATAGATGTAAAAAAGAGCATTCTTCATACATGCATCAGTGACAAAAGAATTATCAGGAAACGAAATACGAATTCCATTCTTAATGAACTTTAAACAATAATCTTGCTCACGAAGACGAGCAACGGATATTAAGTTCTTCCCAAAAGTAGGAACAAAATAATCATTATTCAAGTTTAAAGTGCGGTCTTCAAAAGACAGCGTCACGGATCCCACAGCCTTCGCAGACACCAGGCTCCCATCACCCCATTTGAAACAGAACTCGCCTTCCTCTAAGCTTTTGGTTTTCTTGAAACCATTCAAGGAACAACAAATATGGTTAGTAGCAGCGGAGTCAAGAATCCACGTTGATACATTATCAGCTACTAAGCATGCTTCGGTAACTAGTACAATACTATGTTCCTTTGCTTTGAGATAGGCAGGACAGTTCTTTTTATCGGCCTTGTAAAGTCTCTTCTTAGTTCCAGAGGCGGAGGCTCTTTGCTCAGTAGCATGTGCCTCTCCTTGATTCCTCCTTTTCTTAGTGAGACCTACAGCAGTGTGAAGTTCCTCCATAAGCTTGGTAACAGTGTACTCTAGCTTGTTAATGGAGTAGTTCATCTTGGAGGTATCAAGAGACGCGGGGAGAGTTTCTAAGATCATATCTATGACATTCTTCCCATCAATCTCAGATCCTAGGATTTCCATTCTATTCAGAAAACTAATGATCAGTATCATAAAGTCTCTAACAGGAGTCCTAGCCTTCATATGACAGTTCATAAACTGTCGGACTGCTTGTTGCCTTGTTTGATGCCTTTGCCCTCCAAACATCTCAAGGAGATTGTAGAGCATGTCAGCGGCAGTCTCGATGTTACGATGTTGCTCTTTCAGCATATTGTTCATAGGTGCCAAGATATAGCACCTCACAATCTCATCGGATCGAAGCCAGGCCGCTAAGGCGTCATTGTCCTTTTGAGTTGAATCATCATTCGTCAGAGGAGGACACGGGGTGGTGAGTACCCATTTGTGCTTGTTAACAGTAGGTATTATGTCGAGGTTAAGTTTCGAGTCTACGTAGTTTTCGTTTTCGAGTTTGTTCGAGGAAAGAATGAAAGAGAGAGAGTTGGGAGACATATTGCCTATAAAAGTTGAAACAAGTTTATGATTAGTCTTTGGTTTAGGATTTAAGTTTGTTTAAGACTTTATAAAATCCAAAGGTGTTATAAACCAAACGATAATTTACTCCTTCGAGGGAAGGCCGCAAAAAATCTCAATTTATAAGTAAATGACACATCATTAATGCTTAGCCAAGATGTCAATACATCAACATTGACTAGCCACCTTGTAAATTGGTTTGATCACTCACATCCTTTCGCAGGGCCTCGAGGGAGGATTACTAGGGATTGAGTCTAAGTGTGTAACCAACCACTTAGTCCAAGAGATCGACTTTGAAAAACAATCCACCGAGGGGAGGCCTTGCCATCATCGTCTCACTCTCGGACGTAGCTCAGTGAGCAATGATCAGAGCAAAGCGTCCTTGAGTACTCTCATTTAAGAGAGGGCCACGAGGGTGACTCTTAGTCCGGCGACACTTGCACTTTTCATTAGTGTTGGGGATCGTGGGTTACAAACAACAAGTATAACCCTCCCACTTACCTTTTGGAGTTGGTACATCGACTCTTTTAAGTTCGGAAACAAATTTCCTAGTTAGAGAGCGACAGAGCGGACAACTAGAAGAGAATCCTAGATCGACATGTTCAGAGTAGTATTAGTGCATAAAGGCACAAGGTACATACTCGATCTTTTCCTATTTTCTATTTCGGGAAAGTGCGTGAGGGAAGTGTGAACTTCAACTCACTCGAACACTTGAAAGTTTGAGATTACACATCTTTTTATTTTTCGGCTTGTCTACAAGGAGACCTCCCACTCAAATTTTCAAGAGCATATAGATTTTGAACATATGTGATATAGATATAGTTTTGAAAACATTTTGAAAATTTATTTGATTTGGATGACAAAATATTTTCAAGTTTGAAAGTGAAAACGGTTTTTCAAAATTCAAACTAGTTTTGTAAAGATTCAATTTCAATTAAACTTTCAAAAAACAAAACATTTTAATCTTACACATCATGCTTATAATCATATGAAAAACATTTTTGCTCAAGAAAATTTTCTCATTAGAGTTCTATAACTCATGGTAGTGGCGTTTGAAAATCCGGATTTCTGAAAAACTGGAGTTTCAGACAGCCACGCACCTCGGAGTAAAATCGCCATATCTGGCGGCTCCGATGTCCTTTTGAGCCTAAACCGGTGGCATTGGACAGAGGACAGACAGAGCTTTAATTTGATTCAAGAATCATTAAATTTAGATTTCTGAGCAGAGAGTTATGCCAGTTTTAATGCGGGTTTACTCCAGCTTGAAGAAAAAGAAATAATTAAAGCTTGGTCCTTTTAGGTGCGAAAAAGAATCGAGTGTAACGGAACGTTTTAAGATGTTGTTTAAAGCTTTTATTTGTGTTTTATTAGCAGGGTAATAATATAGAATAAAAGAAATAACAACAAGCATAAAACGAATACGGTAAATAAAAGAAACTAGAAAGACAAAGTAACTAGTCACAAAAATTACCGAAATTTCTCAAACCTTTAAAACACGTTTTTTAATATAAAAAATTAAAAACTTTTAGAACTGATTCTAATGTGTTTTAAAAACATCCCAAACTCATAGAAAAACAACATGCTTTTTAATTTAAAGACATGAGCAATAAATTAAAAAAAAATCTAAGATAACAATTCTAACTTGTCACAAAATTAGTAAACTTTCGAAAACGATTTTCAAGCTCATAATTTTAAAAACATGTACATGCTAATCTTTGACCATAGCTCTGATACCATTTGTTGGAATCGATCTAGGGTTTGAGAAAATAATTAACGCTTCGTTAAGCGGCGGAATTTTAAAAATTTTCTTTTACAAGTAAAACAGTTTTTACTAACCTAGACAAAGAAGCACAATTCTGACCTACTAGCCAACTTGCTAGTCTTTTGCCTTAGCACGTGTGCAGGGCAACCCAAAATTCTAATGCGGCCAAGATTCACTTTACGGACAGTCCATCGTTCATAAGGAGTACCAGGAACCGTTTTAGACGGAACTTGGTTCAGAATGTAAGCGGCTGTTTCGAGGGCATATCCCCAAAAGGAAAGAGGGAGTGATGAGTAACTCATCATTGATCTAACCATCTCCATAAGAGTTCGGTTTCTTCTCTCTGACATTCCATTTTGTTGAGGTGTGCCAGGTGCAGTAAGCTGAGAAGCGATACCTTCTTCTTTAAGAAAGTCATCGAACTCTCCAGACATATACTCACCACCTCGATCAGATCGAAGGGTTTTGATCACTTTGCCAGTTTGCTTTTCCACTAAAGCCCTAAAGACCTTAAATACGTTAAAGGTCTCGGATTTGTGTTTGAGCAAATAGACAAAACCATATCGCGAGTAATCATCGGTGAAGGTAACGAAGTATTCGTATCCTCCACGTGCCTGTTGGCTGAGCGGTCCACATACATCAGAATGTACTAGTTCCAGCAACTCAGTGTCTCTTCGACCTTTATCGGAGAAAGGTCGCTTAGTCATTTTTCCTTCTATGCAGGATTCACAAGTAGGTAGTGAACCTATTGCAGAGGCTTGGTGTGGACCGTATCTCACAAGTCTCTTAATCCTATCTTGACTGATATGACAAAGTCTTAAGTGCCATAGGTTTGTTGATTTTGTTAGATCGGAGGATTCAGAAAGTTTGATCCTCTTTGGCTCCCTAATTAGATCGTTATCTATTTCGGTGTCTAAAAGAGAAGGTTGAGTGGGATAGATGTAAAAAAGACCATTCTTCATACATGCATCAGTGACAAAAGAATTAGAAAAAGAAATACGAATTCCATTCTTTATAAACTTTAAATAATAATCTTGCTCGAAAAGTTGAGCAACAGATATTAGGTTTTTCCAAAAGGAAGGAACATAATAAACATTATTCAAATTTAAAATTCGATCTTCAAAAGATAGCGTCACGGATCCCACAGCCTTCGCAGACACCACGCTCCCATCAACCCACTTGAAGCAGAAGTCGCCATCCTCTAAGCTTTTGCTTTTCCTAAAACCAGTCAAGGAGCAGTAAATATGGTTAGTAGCAGCGGAGTCAATAATCCACGATGAGACATTATCAGCTACTAAACAAGCTTCAGTAACAAGTACAATACCTTTTACTCTGGTTTTGAGGTAGGCAGGACAGTTCCTACGCCAGTGACCAGGCTCATTGCAGTGGTGGCACTTGTCTTTAGACTTGTCCACCTTCGGAGCCTTTGGCGCCTTCTTCTTCGTTTGAACCTTAGGTTGGTTCTTCTTCTCGGCATTGCGAGGTCTCTTCTTAGATCCAGAGGTGGAGGCAGTAGCATGTACTTCTCCTTGAGCCCTCTTTTTCTTAGTGAGTTCCTCAGCGGTTTGAAGTTCCTTCATGAGCTCGGTAACAGTGTACTCTAGCTTTTTCATGGAATAATTCAACTTGAAGGTATCAAAGGTTTCGGGGAGAGTTTCCAAGATCATATCTATTTTAGTCTCCCCATCAATCTCGGATCCAAGGATCTCCATTTCGTTTAGATAGCTAATGATCAGCATCATATGATCTCTAACGGGAGTTCCAGCCTTCATACAACAGTTCATGAATTGTCGGACCGCTTGTTGCCTAGCTTGACGTCATTGCCCTCCAAACATCTCATGGAGATTGTAGAGGATATCGGTGGCAGTTTCGTAATCACGATATTGTTGTTGCAACACACTGTTCATCGATGCCAAAATGTAGTACCTCGCAATCTCATCGGATCGAAGCCAGGCCGCTAGGTCGTCTTTTTTCTCTTGCGTCGAATCTTCATTCGTTTGAGGACAGGGGGTGGTGAGAACTGTTGGAATCGATCTAGGGTTTGAGAAAATAATTAACGCTTCGGTAAGCGGCAGAATTTTAAAAATTTTCTTTTACAAGTAAAACAGTTTTTACTAACCTAGACAAGTGCAAGTACATGTAATTAAAAACCAATATGAGCTAGAAGTTTACTAACCTTTCTTGAAGCTTGAACTTTGAAGAAGCTTTTGGAAAGTTTGCAACGCTCGTCTCCCCTCGCAGCACGTCTCTCTTTCTTTCCTTGGCACCTCGAGCAACCACGAAAGTTTCTATCACTAAATCACTCGAAAAGAAGGAATCAGTGAGTGGGCACTTTTAAACGCTACGACTTAAGAACGAGTCTCGAAGTCGCAGAGCTAAACACTAGGTCGAGTGAGGACCTAGGTGCCAAGACAAGAAAAAATCGAAAATAAACTAGAGAGAGAGAGAGAGAGGAGTTCGGCCAACCATGTCTAGAGAGAGAGTCTCTCAATCTCTAACTTATGTTTGAATGAAAAGTGTGGAATGAGGCTCCTATTTATAGGAGAGGTCTCACCTTCAATAAGGTAGTTTCCTCTTCTATAGAATATCACATATTCATGACCCAATTTCCCTTTTCCTTCAAAGAGGTGCACGTCCAAGACAAAACAAGTAAGTCCTGGGATTTGTTTCCTCTTTTGTTTGCTTCTCTCTTGACCACATTTGGGCGCCCACCATGTTTCCTCTTAGGGGAAATTTGTTTCCTCTTTTTCTTTTGGCAAGTATCTTGATACAGTTATGCACAAAATATTCTCTCTTCCTATGGGTATTATGGGCGCCTATCACCTTCTAGAAGGGGCTTCTAGAAGCTTTTCCATTTTGTTCATGACAACATGAAAAAGGCCCATTAAGAATTTTCAATAAAATCCTTATGAAATGAAATTTATCCACAAGGCCCAATTAATCATATTATGGCCGAGTGACATTAAGTCATCAAATGAACTTGTCAAAAAATTTATTGACATTCATTTCATCCTTTGTCTCAAAAGACAAAAATACCCTTTTGACTATTTTCGTTCTTGTTTTGACTTAGCTTCCAGTTTAACTATTCCTATCGATGTGATTCGTGACAGTGACCTCATGGACCCAAATGAACAAAGCTTTAGCTAAACACTTGGACTCAAAAGTTCACAAACCTTTTCCAAGTTTAGCTTAATGCCAGCTGACTCCACTAAAGAGCTGACACTGAAAATCTCTCGGTTCAAATGAATTTGTTTTCTACTCAAGAATTCGACCTAATTATAATGAGCGGATCCACTGAATATTATCTATGTTTACCCTTCATGAATGTCATCAGCTAGTCGGGATTTACTAAATTACCATTTTACCCTTCTAGCTGTTATTTCCTCAACTCCTTTGTCGCTTGTGAATAAGTTAGAAACAATGTATTGACGAGGAGTTAACAAGTCACATTGTTTCATCCAAAAGAGTCAAGACTCAATTTGGACACTGGCCAGTTCATTTATTCACACTCCAAGGAACAAAGCATGAGGTGACATACATTGCATTTCAGCAATCTTGTACATGAATTCCATATCTATGAGAACTTCACAAAGTTACTCATGACATTCTCACAACTTAGTACTTCACCAATACGCCCTGTTCGGAATGACATAGTGAGTCCGAACTCTGACTTTCTCAAATGAGAATACTAAGGTGTGAAATGGCATGTCTCATTTCAGGATTAAGGTAAGCATGATGCAATTCATACATAGTGACTTCGAGACATAAGAGGTTAAATGGTTTGTTCTTATCTTGTCTCTAAATGTGCACTGGTCAATTCAGTACCTTCGGAAGATACCTAGAAGAACTATAGAGTCCCCAACTCTCAATGCCTCATAACCAGACATCATAGATTCTTCTAACAATCATACTGAGGTCAATAGTCCTTTGACCCTTAGATTGCGAATATATCGTTTTAAGCAAACTACGCAGAGTTTGTTCATGCAAATCTACATTTGTCTCTTCGTAAGTTGTTTAGTTTGTTTATGGACTAAAAGACTAAGGTTTTATCATAAAGCTTCAGACAAGGAAGATTGAATGAACTTTCAACTTTATTAATGAATAAGCAATTACAAGCAAGAGTCTTCGTAAGACTATATGACATCAAATGTACATTAATAGACACTACTACTCTTCTTGTGGGCACCATTGACAACACTTAGCTGCCATTACGAGAGCCAGAGAAAGTTTCTCTATCTCGGTGTAGCGTGTTTCCGCGTCGAGTAAGGCTTTGCTCACGTAGTAGATCGGCCATTGGACCTTGTCTTCTTCGCGGACAAGGACATCAGTTACAGCTCTTTCAGAGACGGCGAGATATACGTATAGTGTCTCGCCTTCTCTTGGTTTAGAGAGGAATGGTGGGGACCCAAAATAAGCCTTCATTTCTTGGAAGGCACTTTCGCATTCGTCCGTCCACTCAAAGCCGTCTGTCTTCTTTAGAGCTTTGAAGAACGGTTGACACTTGTCGGTGGCTTTAGACACGAAGTGTGTCAGAGCTGCAATCCGACCGGTCAGGCTTTGTACCTCTTTGACTCGTCTTGGCGACTTCATTTCAAGGAGTGCCTTGATTTTTTCCGGATTCGCCTCTATGCCTCGTCGGCTGACGATGTAACCGAGGAACTTCCCGGATTCAACCCCGAATACGCATTTGTTGGGGTTGAGCTTCATTTTATATCGGCGGAGGATTGTGAACATCTCCCTTAGGTCGCGTACGTGATTGTTTGCCAGTAGGCTTTTAACGAGCATGTCGTCCACGTATACTTCCATTGTCTTGCCGATTTGATCGGCAAAGATCCGATTTACCAAGCGCTGGTACGTTGCTCCCGCGTTCTTAAGGCCGAAAGGCATGACCTTGTAACAATAGAGACCTCGATCGGTGACAAAGGTCGTCCTAATTTGATCGGGCTCGTGCATTCGAATTTGGTTGTAGCCAGAATAGGCGTCCATGAAGCTTAGAAGTTCATGGCCGGCCGTGGCATCCACCAGTTGTTCGATGCGCGGGAGTGGAAAGCAGTCATTAGGGCAGGCTTTGTTAAGATCTTTGTAGTCTATACAAATTCGCCACTTCCCGTTAGGCTTTTTCACCATTACCACGTTGGCGACCCACTTGGGATATTTAGCCTCTCGAATGAAGTTTGCGGTTAGGAGTTTCTCGACCTCTTCATTTATGGCCAGGTACCGTTCCGGGTTGAACGTTCGTCTAGCCTGCACTTTTTCGGCGACTTTTGGGTCATCGTTCAGTCGGTGCACTATTACCTCGGGATCTATTCCGGGCATGTCTGCATGAGTCCATGCAAAAACGTCCTTTAACTCCCTGAGGAAGGCAGTAAGCTGAGTTTTGATGGCGAGTGGAAGTTGGGTGCCGACCTTTACAACCTGATCAGGCTTAGATTCGTCCAGGACGATTGGCACAAGATCATCGGAGGTTTCCACCTTGAGTCTTTCGATTTCATCCCGGGGGTCAAGTTCTCCGAACTTCCTTGCATCCCTTGGGTTGCATGGGAAATCGTCTTCCAGTTGGAAGATTGTGTTGACCGCTTTTCCCGCGGATTTGCCATCAACTCCTTGCACGTAGCATATTCTGGCTTGGGATTGGTCTCCAACCATAATGCCAATTCCATCTTCGGTGGGGAATTTCACTAGTAGGTGGTACGTGGAAGTGATTTCCCTTAGCCGGTTCAACGTGGGTCGCCCAATGATTAAGTTATAGGGCGACTCCTGGTCAACCACTAGGAATGGGACCATGTGAACGGCCTCAATTCCCCCAGGGGTCCCAAAGGTGATCGGCAGGTCAATGATGCCCTCGGTCATAACCTTTTCTCCAGTGAACCCAAACAATGGCGTTTGGGTCGGAGTCGGACGCAGCCCCCCGAGCTTCATGCGCTCTAGGGTGGACTTGAAAATTATGTCGGCAGCGCTGCCGTTATCGATGAGAACCCTTTTCACCAGGTTGTTAGCCACTTGGGCTTTGAGCACGATCGCGTCGTTGTGCGGATGCACAACTCCCTTGGCCTCCTCATTGGTGAAATACATCGTCTCGTGAGGCATGGACGGAGGTTCTTCATATGTGAAGTTAACGTGCATAACAGCTTCTTCCTGAGTCACGGCCCTAAGGAATTTCTTCCGTTGTAGGGCTGAATCTCCATCTTGTGGACCTCTCAATATGGTGGTTACCACGTGAAGTTGTGGATTGGCATTGGCAGCAGCCGTGGTTCGGTCGGCAGCAGCGGCTGTTCCTCCTCCCTGACCAGACTGTTGTCTGTTCGTGGTGGGGCCCGCAGTGCTAATCATGCGTAACACGAACTCCTTCAGCTCACCCCGTTGGATCAAAGCCTCGATTTGTCTTTTAAGATTGTAGCATTCCGAGGTCAAATGACCGTATTCCCGATGGAACTCACAATATCTGGATCGATCGCGAGTTGCAGGATCCTTTTTCATTGGAGCCGGGGGCGTGAACTTGTCACGTGCCAGAGCCAGAATCCGTTCCGGCGCCTTGTTCAGCGGCGTGAACGACGAGTACCCTTTGAAGTTTTCCGCAAGTCGCGGCTTCTGGGGTATAGGGGGTTGGTTACTAGAAACCTGGTTCCCCTTGTTTCGCCTTTTACGAGGTTTGTTCTACTCGTGGCTAGGTTCTTCTCGACGACGAGAGCTTTGATTAGTGCTCTTGCGGCCGTCGAGGTAATCTTCGACTCCCATGATGGTCTTATCTCGAGTCATTAACTCGGCCATGGTAGAAGGGACACGGCCGACAACGGACTTGAGGAAGTTACTTGTGCGCAAGCCTTCTATGATAGCGGCAATTGCGTCACCGTCGTCAAAGCGGTCGACCTTGTTTGACTCTTCAGTGAATCGGGCGAGGTATCGTCTAAGAGACTCGCCACTCTCTTGCCTGATTGACCACAGATACATCTTGGTCTTCTTTTGGACCATAGATGTAGCGAACCGTGCTAGGAACATGTCCTTCAGGTCTTTGAACGAGTGGATGCTTCCTGGCCTTAAGTTCTTGAACCACTCAAAACCGGGTTCGGCGAGAGTCAAACTAAAAGCTTGGCACATCGCGCCAGGAGAAACACCCTGCATCGTCATCCAGGTTTCATAGTGCTGGATGTGGTAAGCAGGATCTTCCTTCCCATCATAGGGAGTGAGGATCGGGAGCTTGAAATTCCCCGTACAAACCTCAGCCAGTATCTGAGCCGTGAAAGGCGATGAATTCTCCTCAATGACCCCATAGGCGCTTCCACCTATTCCGTATTCTCGGAGATCTCATACCTCATTTCGAAGGTTGTGGATCATAGTGACCACATCGAGACCGGTCGTTGGAGTAACCCCTTGTTCGGGAGGAGTCACCTGCAGCCTCTCGTTAGACCCTTGACCTGCGCGGCGGTTCCCGTTAGTTGGGGCTGCCAGCGGGATATTGGGTCTAGAGCTTAGTTGCTCTCTCAGATCATTGCCACGCCCAATGCGTTGAGCAGTGAGGCGGTCCCTAAGGTCAGGGCTAGTCGTACGGAGGCGCAGGCTTCGTCTGCGACGGCGCGCTCTCCGCGTGACATTCTCCCTCGGACCTAGTCGGTCGAGAGCTGAACGTCGGGAATTCCCCTTTTGAGAAGCTGCCGGCGCATCGCCTGTTCGGGGTAAGGGATTCGACGGACCGGCTTCAAACACGGCGGGGAGTCCTCCGTCCTTCGTGAGAGAAGTCTCGATATCCTCCGACTCACCAGTACCCTCGTAATCAGGGTCGCGGTCGCGGCTTTCCTCGTTGAGGTTCTCAGGATCCCCGTTGGGGATTACCGTGTCAAGCATAGGTTGCTTCGCAGCCAGTCGGCTGTGGTACCTTGCGTTCCTCGCCTTCAGTCGGCGGATACTCTCCTCTAACTCCATGATGCGGTTGTCCCTGCTATCAGGAGATGGAGATGGTGAGCGGGTCGAGCACTTTTCGTGGAGCGACTCTTCGTCACCATGCGCTCGGGAGCGCAAGAAGTATTTCTTGGTCCCAGTGACGTTTTCGGGGTTGTTCACGCCCTCAAAACGTACGGGTGGTTGGCTACTCATCGTTTCTCAAGTTCGAGAAAGCTGAGTTCGCAGAAGAAAAGAAGAAGATGAACATAAGGGATTTCGGGCTGAATAGGTCGGGAAGTCCCCTCCTTCTAGCGCCAAAATTTTGTCGCACGAAAATGAACAACTATTGAAAACCTCGGGCGGTTCGATCCAAGGCCGGACCAAGTGATCGCACCCGGGCCAAGAGTGTGAACTCGATAGTCTCGAGCTAGGGTTTTCTCCGATCAACCCGCCTCTCGGGAGAGGTAGGGGGTGAGGAGGAGGAGTGACCGTGCCTTGGATGTCGGCTGCCTACGTACCCGTGCGTGGGATCAGGTCAGAACGTAGTTCAAGCGTATGTGGCGCAGTATGAGGCGTGGAACCTCGGTGGAGAAGCGTGCTCGACGAAGGAGACGAGGCGCGATGAGTCCTCGGCAGCGTCTCAGAACCTCGGAGATCGCGTACGCGTCTAGCGTGTTAGACGCGCGGGGGGAACTCTAGTCGAGAACCCTAGGGGCGTGCTTGAGCACCGGAGAACGTTCGGTCAGAGGGAGCGACGTCCGGGATGTCCCCGAGAGTGCTTCGGAACCTCTGAGAACGAGTGAGAGAGAGTAGAGAAACTGCTTCAGGCCAAAAATGGCATCAAGAGAAGCAGAGAAGAGTAAGAAATCGAGCGTGTCGATAGGAGATGAAGAGATCATCTTCCCCTCAATGAGAGGGGGTTTAAATAGGTGTTTGAAGACCCTAAGGGGGTCCTTTGGCGTCCATGTGGGACTAGGAACGCGCCCCTTTTCAAGAGGAGGCGCACAACCCGCGGCGCACAACCAGCGGCGCAACGCGCGGCGCACAACCCGCGGCTCACAACCCGCGGTGCATGATCTGCGCCGCTCAACGCGCGGCGCGGCCTTGTCCGGGCGCGGCGCGCGCTGGGCTTCGTTTCTGCGGGCTTTTCGCGATCGTCTCGCTTCCGGGCCCGTTGAGCTATTGTGGGCATGGTACTTTTGGTTTATGACAAAAATGTTTGTTTGACGGATAGGACTCAAGTTGATGCTCGACTCGAGGAGAGATCCTCGACTCGAGGAGACCGACTCGAGGCTCAACTCAAGGAGCGAGGCTCGACTCGAGGAGACCGACTCAAGGCTCAACTCGAAGAGCGAAGCTCGACCCGAGGGGACCGACTCAAGGCTCAACTCGAAGAGCGAGGCTCGACTCGAGGAACCGACTCAAGTCTCAACTCGAGGGGCTAAGCTGACTCAAGGAGTCAAGAGTTTGGACGAGGGTTTGGAGGCTTGCTGCTCTTCAGGACCTCCGGCCTGACCATCGGCCCTTTGAGCGACGTACCTTCTCGGTGTCTCGGGTTTTCCGAAAATGACCGACAACACAAACGCTGTCTATTCTTTTCAAAAGTACCATCTTTTATAGACGTTTATTTACAAGCACTGTGTAATGTAATTTTTTATATATATATATATAAAAATTTGAATATTACAAAAAATTCATGCACACAGTTTCAATATATATTCCAAAATCCGAACCTAAACATACCAATACGAATTTTTAATAATCCATTCAATAATTTCAAAATTAAATTCTATTATTCGTACTTTGTACCGTATATTTAAACCGAAACATATCAAACCATGTAAACGAATGTTCATGCACCGGAAACACACTCACTTTACATTCACATCTGACGATTTGACTTCCGTGTCCATAAAGTTTAACACCATTTGGTACCATTCTTCTCGATACGCATCTATTGCCTCATCTGTATAACTCTTCAACTTTTCAAACTAATAATATATAAAAACGAGTTGTTTGTGAGTGAAACAATATATTACGTATTGAATATGTGTATTTAAATGTGTACATACCTCTTGCAAACATTTATGAAAATCTCGAGTTTCAACAATGTTTTTCATCATCATTGAAACAAAATAGCCACATTCAATAATTGTTGAAGGTTGTTTCGGTACCTGTAAAAAATATGTTAGACTGAAATATATAGTAATGGATATACTAGTTTAATTGTGCGTATATATACCTTTTGAATTTTCCATGAAAACTTCTTGTTACCGACAAAGCTATCGAATGCTCTACACATGTATATAAAAGTTATAACAAAATAATCATAACTATTAATTTTAAATATATATATATATATATATATATTTTTATATATATATATATATATATATATTTATGTTTTAATATACTCACAAGTCCACTATCGAATTCAAATGAGGCGGAACTCTTTTATAATTCATGGGATCAAGAAAGTATGCCGTGCGTTTGCTAACATCCACCACCAGAAGAACCCAATGAAAACTATCAAAAAAATAATGTAAGTTAACATAAATTTAACCCGGTTAAATAAAAAGATATTTCTGGTGTAATTACTTACTCATAACTATAAGGCGCGAGTAATAATTGACCAGGGAAACACTCTTTCATTACCTTAAAAAGGTGTTCTGATCGCCCTATAGGCTCGTCTAATTGAGTTACAGACGGATTGCTAAAGGCGAATTTTCGCAATTCTCCGTCAACCCGCATATAATAACCTAAATGTCTACAAAAGGAAAAGAAAAACACAGAAGCTATAATAAAATCAATGTTATTATACTTAAAAATGTTTTAAAGTTAATATAAGAATACCGTATATGAATTAGAATACAGTTTACTCCGATCTCCTTCATGCACATGAATTGATCGACATCTTCCTTCATCAACTTTAATGTGACTTCGCCGTTGAACACACACTCGGTACAATAATACTTAAACGACTTTAAGGTACAAACGACCACAAATGGATTAAATACAGAGAGAGAGAGAGAGAGAGAGAGAGAGAGAGAGAGTAAAATAATTCTTACACGACTTTAAGGTTTGAAATACCAGCGAGTTTCCTTGGGTCTGGTCCACTTAGCCGGTTGTCATTAAGCCGCCTAGGAATAAAACTTTAATCAGGAAGCGGCAATTTTAGTCTAGCTCTGTCACTGGGTTTAAGCATATAGAGACTATATTTCTAACATGCATGTTAATATAACAAGGTCCAATTTGTTCCAAAAACAGCGAATTACTATTCACATGTTAGTTCTGCAGGCAGTGAATTTGATTATCTTGAAAAAAATAATAGTTATCAAAACATATGTAGTGTTGCGAGAAAAATAAATTAAATAATAACAATAAAACCAAAGATGCAGCAACCCGTAAACTTTAATTAGTGTCTAAATCTGTAAATATGTTTGATATGGAACACTTGAAGAGAAAACACAACTCGGAATCAAAATCAGTAAGAGCCATTCTGATAACAAACTCATACATGCTTTCCATGGACTACTTGAGAAGAAAGACTACCACTTTAGTAATCGTGTCGGGTTACGTAACTAAAAATAGTTCCCAAGAGCAGGTTATCAGATAGCGAACGAAAAAAATTAACTAACAGAGAGAAAAAATATCAAGAAGATTAACGTTATCCTTTCCTTTTATAGCATTATACAAGATAACATAGCGGTGTAGAATTGATCATTAGTGAGAAACCTTATTATAGCCCGAGAAGTAACAAGTTTAAGAAGTGACCCCGGCATAAAACTCAATAAATTTATACTTGCAAATGAGAGAAATGTACTTACGCAAAGTGACAATATATCAATATGCAATTAAATTTCCCATTCGGCAACATGCTTTTAACAACGACTATATGCATATGTAACATGAAGAAAGAGCTAGCCTTTCCTAAATTTGAAAAGAAATTAGGGAAATTAAACTTTAATTAGTGTCTAAATCTGTAAATATGTTTGATATTTGACCTTCGTTAATTAATATAGGTCATAACAAAGTGGATAAGCACGACAAGGGCATAGTCAATATCCCTAATGGATAATTTAAATCTAATAAACTAATTTGGTTGAATTATTTTTTTATGAATGTAAGGACTTATAAATCCTTTTGTTATATGATTCTCTTCTTTTCCGTACAAGTAAAGTTAGCAAACTCTAATTTTAAATGTACTTTTAAAATTGATCACATATAGAAGAGCATAATTAATATTGATGACGATGTCAAATGAATTTATTTCAACAACAAAGAAAAAAAAAAAGGCAAATCAATGGGTTTTGTCAAAAATAAAAATCCATATTTTTTTGACAAGGAAGAGAGAAACTTGACTTTGAATGTTTCCGAAGTGTCATATCAAATTTTACATAGTGCGTACTCTAATGCTATGTCGATTCGATCAATCAAATAATTAAAAATTTACATATGGATTCATAAAAATATAAGGGCCGGCTAAAGAAGTAGCCAAAATGACATCTCTACTTTAAAATTATAGCCAAACTATTAACATATTTAGGAAAATAGCCAATTTATCATGACAACATTCTAATATTCCAATTATACCCTTAGGTTAATATTATTAACTATCATAGTAAATAATATCATCCATAACAAAAAAAATTAGTAAATCTAATTAACGATAACAAAAACTACATTAAATCTTATTTGTCGTAACAAGAATAATAGTAAATCTTATTTACCGTAACAAGAACAATAGTAAATCTTATTTACCGTAACAAAAACAAAAGTAAATTTTATTTACCGTAATAAGAACAACAGTAAATATTATTTACTGTAACAAGAATAAAAGTAAATTTTATTTATCGTAACATTTTGTAGTTAATCTAACAGGAAAAGCATCAGAGATGAGGACTTGTTAATCTAACAGTAAATACGATTTACTAATTATTTCCGTGAACAATCGAGGACTAACAATCCGACAGTAAATCATATTAACCATTGAGTAAATCATTCGTTTCTATGGTAAATATGACTAGTTAATCTAACAGTAAATACGATTTATTAATTATTTCCGTGAACAATCGAGGACTAAAAATCCGACAGTAAATCATATTAACCATTGAGTAAATCATTCGTTTCTATGGTAAATATAACAGTAAATCCGATTTACTGCTATATTGCTTTTCTCTTTATATTGCTATTCTCTTTCATTTTCACATCAGAGATGAAGATTAGTTAATCTAGCAGTAAATACGATTTACTAATTATTTCCGTGAACAATTGAGGACAGTAAATCCGATAGTAAATCATATTAATCATTAAGTAAATAATTCGTTTCTATGGTAAATATAACAGTAAATCCGATTTATACATATTTGTTAGAAAATTCCAGGACAAACACTTTCAACAAAATTGCTAGCATATTTTCTAGTTAATCTAACAAATTAACCATAAAATAAGTGTGTTAGAAGTGTGTTCGCCGGAACCTCCGTCGCCGAACTGATTCCGCAGAGAGATCGTGGTCATAGATCCGGCGGGCGCGACGACGGTGATGACGCGGTCGGAGACCTCCGCATTGGCGGCGGTGTCGGCGGTGTTTACCGTAACAATGATATATATCAATATTATATATAGAGGAGAAAGAAAAGAGGAAAGACCAAACTTTACTTTACCAACAACACGATCGACAAAAAAAAAAAAAAACAATGAACGCTTCGCATCTGACTTCTCAACAATGGCTTCCATCCTGAGGAGCGCGAAGCCTACGGCGACGCCGACGAGCGTGGGGCCGTTCATTATGACGGAGATCCCGAAGATCTCCACGGCGGCGTTGCACGTCGCTCTGCCGCTCAGAGATCTCAGCAAGATCGCGATCTTTGTGAACGATTGCTCGGCGGAGACCGGAGCTCCGAGCGAATCCACGTCGTTGCTTGCCTTGAGTCCGGCGAAGGACTTCAGTCCCGTCACGAATCGCACTTTCCTCGGCGGCCCCACCATTCTCGGGCCGGTGATGACCGGAGAAGCGACCATCGATAGGGCGGGTTGTGAAGAAGAGGCTGTTCCATGGTCGGCAAGGGTTTGTTTGATTTCTTCCCCTGAAAAATAAAATTATAATAAAATTGAGTCACAAAGAGAAAAGAGAATGGTAGTGATTAAGCTGTGATGAGAAAATTGGTTATTACCTATTTTTCTTTCTGTGGAAGAAAAGAAGCAGCCGAGTTGGGAGACAGGTTCGGAGGCAGAGAGGGATAACTAGGGTTTTGGAGGTGAGAGGAGAGAGAAGCCGAGGAGGTGAGAGAACCACCATTGATGAAGCTTCTGTGAGTGAGTGAGTGATGATTCCGTGAATGAAATGAATTAGGAATTGATTCATGAATAAGAAAAAGAAGAAGAGTGAGCGTACGATGTCATCGAGAATGAGGCAACCGGGATCGAAAGATCGACAGAAGCTAAGGACGAGAAGCAAGAAGAAGAAAAAAATTAGGAGAAAAGGACATTTTGGGTATCTTTAATCATCGTGGGCTATTTCTTTAAATAACTTCATAGTTTGGCTATTATTTTAATCTCCACCCTATCTCGTGGCTAGTTATTAACGAAATTCCCCCAGAACAATATTTTACTTTTCTTTTTATAAAATCAACATCAATCTCAAACAACATATGTATGCATTCCTGATCAGATCATCAGAGAAAGAACATACCAATGATACGATCATAAGCATATTTAAAATGGCTTTAAAACTTGTCTTTTTAGTTATTGCATTGCCATGTTTTTACACAGAATGGTGGTCTAGTGTTTGTGAAGCGCAGAACATCACAGACACAATAAAACCCGGCCAAGCCCTGCGCTACGTTGACCAAATGCTGGTCTCGGCAGACGGAAAATTTCAACAAATAGTGAGAGCGTAACACTTTCTAACATATAGTATATATAAGCAAAAATCAGGGCACTAAATTATTTAGAAAGAAATTAAAATTTGAGACTCAAATAGAACTAGACAAAGAAGAAGAAGCCTCTGTTCATGGATCGTCAAGCTCTTGCTTCAACGTGGCTACACAATCAAAGCCTTTGTTCGTGACCCAAGTAATCTTTTTTCTTTGTGATTGTTCGAGAAAATTAATATGTGGCTCTCAATATTGATTTTCAGGTTCTGGGTTTTATTTTATTTGGTTGTTTTGTGTGAAGCAAAACCCATTAGACTGGCTTTGGTTAGAGACGGAAGCTAATAGCCCCGACCAACGAAACCGTGGATATAGAATTGAGATTAGGAAGCTGAGCAAAGAGGGTGGGGTGTGTTGCAAGAGAGAGAGGGAGAGAGAATGAGAAAGAGACCTGAGAGAGAGGCGGTTGAGATAGGTCTCGCAGATGATGGAGGTGAGCCAGAGGCCGTAGGTGTCGTTGACAGGGTGGAGGATTCGGTAGTGGAAGAAGAGGTAGACGATGACGACACGGAAGAGGATGACCTTTCTCGTACCTATGGAAGCAGCGGAGTCAGAAGGGAAGGGAAGGGAAGAGAGAGAGAGAGAGAGAGAGAGAGAGAGAGAGAGAGAGAGAGAGAGAGAGAGAGAGAGAGAGAGAAGGATACAGACCTGAGCGAGAGGCGGTCGAGATAGGGGGACGCTGGTGAGTTCAGAGGGCATGCCTTCTTTCTCGTACCTGTGGAAGCAGCGGAGTCAGAAGGGAAGGGAAGGGAAGGGAAGGGAAGGGGAGAGAGAGAGAGAGAGAGAGAGAGAGAGAGAGAGAGAGAGAGAAGGATACAGACCTGAGCGAGAGGCGGTCGAGATAGGTCTCGCGGATGATGGGGCACCACTTGGGGAACTGGTCGAGAACCAGATCTCGCAGATGAGCCAGAGGCTGTAGGTTGTCAGGGTGGAGGATTCGGTAATGCTTGTCAATGGCTTGACATTACTCGACAAAGAGTGAGCAAAGAGGGTGCGTCTGTGGAAAACGTGGAGAACATGAGTATTTGGACAATTGGAGAAGAATGGTTATACTCAGATTTAGGGATTTTTTCTATGTTTAGAAATAGAATGAGAATAAACAGCCATATTTTTTACAGCGTTTTCCCATAAACGCTGTGAAACAAAAACTAACGATATAAAATAAATACAAATAAATTAAATTCTGAAACTTACACGTGTCAAGTTATAATTGTAAATTAACTTTTCACAGCGTTTGTATATAAACGTTGTCAAAACTTTTTTTTTCAAACCACGTCTTCTCCACATGGCTTCTTGTAATTCGAGGGAATAAAATGAAAGCGCTTATAAATAAGCGTTGTCTTATGTTTTCCACAGCGTTTCTCTTCACAGGCCACGTGTCTTCTTACGATTCGACAATAAAAAAATGATGTTTTGACGGCATTTTTTTGCCAAACGCCGTGAAAACATGTGCTGTGAAAAAGCTTGATTTCTAGTAGTGGGATGAGGTTCACTCAGCCATTGGCAGAGTAAAATGCTGGACGCCGGATGACGCTCACTCGGCCATTGGCCTAGTGAAAAGCCTGGGCCGAGAGAGGATTCACTCGGACATTGGCTGAGTGAACTGTTGGCCCGGCTGTAGGTTTCACTCGGCCCTTGGCCGAGTGAAGTTGCTGGACCGGCGGAGGATTCACTCGGCCATTAGCCGAGTGAACTGTTGGGTGGACTAGAGGTTTCACTCGGCCCTTGGCCGAGTGAACTTGTTGGGCCTGCTGAGGATTCACTCGGCCATTGGCCGAGTGAACTGATGGGCCGAATGAGATTCACTCGGCCATTGGCCGAGTGAACTGCTTGGGCCGGCCATTGGCCGGGTGAGCTTGTCCGGCCGCCCGAAAGGTCGATCGCGTCGTCGGATCTCGTCAGGCCGATAACAATGTCCTTTTTTCTCCTTTGGGTTGGTCGGCCAAGAAGGCCTTCTAGAAGGCATTTCTAGATATTCTTCACTTGTTCATGACAACTTAAGAAAATCCCATTAAGAATTTTCATGTAAAATTCTTTGAAATGAAATTAATCCACAAGGCCCAATGTACACATCATGGCCGAGTGATTTAGGTCATCATATGACCATGCCAAAAAATTTATTAACATTCATTTCATGCTATGTCCAAGAAGACAAAATTAACCTCTTGACAATTTTCGTAAAACTTGTCTCGTTCTTGTTTTGACTTAGCTTCTAGTTTAACTATTCATACTCGATATGATTAGTGACAGTGACCTCATGTATCCAAATGAACAAAGCTTGAGCTAAATACTTGGACTCAAAAGTTCACAAACATTTTCCAAGTTTTGCTTAATGTCAACTGACTCCACTAAAGAGTTTACACTAAAAATCTCTCGGTTCAAATGAATTTATTTTCTACTCAAGAATTCAACCTAATTGTAATGAGTGGATCCACTGAATATTATCTATGATTACCCTTCATGAATATCATCAGCTAGTCGGGATTTACAAAATTACCATTTTAATGTCCTCGGCCAACGGCGCAACAATTTGATGTCCTCTGGTTAGGGTTAGCGCCAGGCCGTCTCCTGCCGGCTTGATAAGCGTGTTATAAACGTGTTTGTTTGTACTTTCGGAAATTAAAAGAAGTTAGTTCGAGAGCATTTTCATGTGTTTTGGAGTGTTTTTCGTAGTTTTCAGAATTTGGAAGTTAAAAATGACAAATAGAGCATCCAAGGACGACGGAGCAATCGCAAGGAGTTCAGAACATCTTTCGGAGCTCGATTACGAACCCGGAGTTCAAGATAGGTGGTTCAAGGTGAACTGGACCTTCGAAGCAACGCTCAAACTTCCAGAGTCTTGTGCGTTTGCCCTTTGCGGCCCCTGTGCGGTGCATAACCATTTGAAGGCCCTGTGTGCTCACCTGTGCGTTGGTTGTGTGGCGCACAGGCTGCCCAGAAGACCTGTGCGGCGCACAGGAAGAGGTGTGTGGCACACAGACCCCGATTCCTACTTATTTGTTGCGCGTTTTCATTGTAATCCAAGCCGTTGGATGCGATCCGACGACCCATATGAGCTCCAAAAAACCTAGGAAACTTACAAAAACACTTTAGTTTATTTAGAAACATATCTTTGCTTTTATTTTTAGTTTGTTTTCTCATTCGGACGCAAAATCCCGGGAGAGAAGAAGCGTTTAGAGAGGATCATCGTCGCCACAATCTCGTTTTCACCATTCACAATTTTTATCTCTATTCTCTGAACATTTGGAACTCTCGTTTTTATTAATACAATTCAGTTTTTAATCATGATTGCTTTATATACATCTCTGTTTATTCTCTGTTCAATCATGCACTAAATTCATTAAGGGCTATGGTGTAGCGAGTTAGGAATATGGTTATGGATTCAATCATGTCAAATTAATATTCATATGCTCTATCGTGTTTGTTTATTTTAATTACATGTGTAATGCTTGAATTCGATTAGCTACCGTGTTCATGATATTAGGATTCCTTGATGCTCGGAAGAGATTAGGTTAGTCATGCACAAGGATTAATTTATCGGGATACATTCCTATGCTAGAAATAGCTAGGCTGTTTCGGCGTCATGTGAACTTTCTTGCTTTTAATGCTAACCGTTGTTTTTAGGGGTTGAGATCGAGAGAAGATATCCCAGCATAGGTTTAGATTCTTAGATGTTCGAGAGAATAAATCTTAGATTACCATTATCATGAGCATGATTAGCAAATATAAGAGTGTGTGTTTTGTGGTTAATTCCCGAATCCAAATCATAGGAATAACTTGAGAAGCCATAGTTCTTGCTTTCTCATTATCATAATCTATCATTTTTTAATTGTTTTTAATTTTTCATTTGTTTTAATAACCATCACAATCATCAAATCATCGGGTTCAATTCGTGCTAGTAATCTTGTCAATTTAAGTAAACATTTTCCTCGTGGGATCGACTAGCTCGTACTTACGAACTTTACTACTTGAGCGACTACGTGCACTTGCGTACGGAAAAATCGCAACTAGTTTTTAATGCCGTTGCCGGGGAAATTTTGTTTTAATTAAGATTAGATCAAACTAGTTTACTATTTGAACTTCTTGTATTTCTTTTGTATTCATCTATTTTTGTGTTCTCTTTTGATTTTTTGAAGGTGCATGCGAAAGGACGGTGAATCGAGTCTTCCTCCGATCGACCCTGAAATCGAGAAAACCTACAAAAAGAATCGACGAGTAAAGAAGACAAAATCAACGATGGCGAAACCTGGACCCGAACGACCACTCATGGAATATGTGCAATCCACGGTCCAAGGGTATCGCTCGGCGATCAAGAATCCATCGGTTGAAGGGAATCGAAGCTTCGAGATCAAATTGGGGATGATTAACATGGTTCAACAGTATCAATTCTCGGGAGCCCCCAATGAAGATCCGAATGAGCACATCGCAAACTTCAATGAATTATGTGATACTTTCCATATCCATAATATCAGTACTGATGCCATTTGTCTTCAATTATTCCCTTTCTCTCTACGCGACCAAGCAAAGTCTTGGCTTAAGTCGCTACCCGCCGACTCCATTGAATCATGGGAAGACCTCTACAATGTTTTCTTCGCCAAGTTCTTCCCGTTTGAGAAGACAGCCCGACTACGAAACGAGATCCATAGCTTCTGACAATGGGATGGCGAATCTCTACACGAAGCATGGGCTCGCTTCAAAGAGATGCTGAGAAAGTGCCCACATCACGGAGTCACTCTTCCGATCCAACTTCAGATATTCTACTACGGGCTTCTCTCATCCACGAAAACTTTAGTGAACACCACGGCAAGAGGCACAATGTTAACTAAGACACCCACAGAGTTCCATGAACTCCTAAACGAGCAGGCACGAGGCAATGACCAATGCCTGGTGGAGAAACGAATCATGAAGACTGTGTGTTTATGCTTAATTCTCGGATCCAAACCATAGGAATAACTTGTGAAGCCATAGTTCTTGCTTTCTCATTATCGTAATCTATCGTTTTTTACTTGTTTTTAATTTTTCGTTCGTTTTAATAACCATCACAATTATCAAATCATCAGGTTCAATTCGTGCTAGTAATCTTGTCAATTTAATTAAACATTTTCCTCGTGGGATTGACTCGTACTTATGAACTTTACTACTTGAGCGACTACTTGCACTTGCGTATGGAAAAATCGCAACACGGCTTGCCAAGTGGTCCTCGCTTGACGAAGCCCAGACGGGTGCAGCAACGCCTCCACCTAGCTCATCATCGTATGTAGTAACACACCCAACCTCGTGCACAGCAGTGGCCCTGTGCACAGCATCGGCCTCGCGCGTCATCGCCCTGACCGCCCTGGTCGACCAGCACGCCCCAGCACCCTCGCCCGAACCGTATCCACGCACACCGGTGCCCAGCTCGCGCGTGCAGCAATGTCGTCGCCCTCACGTGTGCAGCGTCGGCCTCGCACGCCAGTGTCCCACCCGGCCTGGTCGGCTCACGCGCTGATGAACCTAATGCCGACACCCTAGGCCGCCTCAGTGTCTTGCAGAACCCGATCAGCCATGCCACCGGTGACACTGGGTGAGGCCTAGTCGATCGGAGGAGCACTGCCTGATTCCAACACCTCGTCATGAAGAATGTACTTACCTGGATCTCCGGTGAGTATGACTTCCCCTGCCCCGGTCATGGCCGCCGCATGCACCTTGTCTCCGTCCACCCAAGCATTCATGGTCAAAAGATCATCTTCGCTGATAGCCATCACTCGTATTGTAGAAGTACGGAACGCCAGAGTAGAAAATTGAAGGTGTGAAGGAGTATGAGAAGAAAATTGATCCCAAAACTCATCCAAATCCAGTTGGGAACAAGAAAAGAGAGAATTTATATCATCTCCAAGGGGACTACAGTTCGGGAAGCTAGTGGGGGACCCGATGGCTAGTGTGCGACACGTATGACGCATTTAATTATATTTAAAAAGAAATAAAATTAAATAAGGGACAAGGGCGTAATCTTTTGCATTCTCCTTCCTCAACCCGCGATCGCAACGACTCCCGATACCTCGACGTATCCATGGTTCAAAAATCGAGACTCTAATGTTGTCCTGAAGCAAACTCAGGGGGCTAATGTTGTCCGTCTGTCTCAAGCCGACAAGACTAAAATAATCATTGGACATGCACTGTCGCCAAGCTAGACGTCCCGACCATCACGATAAGAAGTCTCGGACCAACCGGTCACTCGGGGCCACAACCGGCCAGTTAGTAGGCCATTCGGCTACCCTGCCAGTCGAACACTTGGTGCTCGGCCAGTCAGCCACTCGACCTCGGCGCTTGGCCACTTGACTAGTCAGCCACTCGGCGCTCGGATCACTCGGCCATTCGGGCAGCAGGCCCCTTGACCGTGCAGCAGGCCTTTCGACCATTCGGCCAGTAGGCCTCTCGGCCGTCCAGCAGGCTGCTCGGCCATCTAGCCAGTGGGCCCTAGGCCGTCTAGCAGACCTCTCGACCATTCGGTCAGCAGGCCGCTCGCCTGTCCAACAAGCCACTCAGCCACCCGGCAAGCAGGCCTCTCGACCATCGAGTGGGCCTCTCCGCCATTCAAGCAACAGTCCCCTCGGCCGTCAACCAGGCCTCTCGGCCTCCCGACCCCCTCCAAGGGTCCAATCGAGCCTTATAAATACAAGGCTTGGACCTCCACAAAAGAAAAATCAATTTTCTCCTCGTGCTTGAGTACCCAAAATGCTGCTGAAATCCTAACTCACTCGTTTCACTCAATGCGAGTGACAAACCTCTAAACACATCTACACTCCACCTCAATCACACTAATGTTGAGCGTCAAAGAGGTAAATAGAGGCAACCCCCTCTGTTTCCCCTTTGTAGTTCACGAGTTTTTCTATCTGTTTCAGATGTTTTGACAAACACGAAGATGGATCTTAGCTAAGGGATGACTTGGGACACCAAGTTCGACACGCTAAAGCCCCAACGCGACTACTCGGTCTGAACTTGGGTTGAACCGTTTGGAGCTTCTAAATAGTTGTCCGAAAACAAGTGACAATAAAGCCGGTGAGGTATTTTCAAAGTGACTCACCACTGTCGCACTTCTTGGTCTTCTTTTTAAATAGGGATTTGGGAAAGCGGGTCAAGAATTGCTTATTGAGACTTTGGAAGGAGTCGATGCTTCCAGGCCTCAAGCTGGTGAACCACTTAAAGCAAGCTCTAGTAAGGGTGAGATAAAAAGTCTTAACATCGTTGCGGAGTTTTGCCTTTGCATGAGCATCCACGTCTCGTATTGTAATACGTGAAAAGAAAGATCGCCTTTCCCATTTTATGGAGCCAAGTCTAGTAGCTTGAAGTTTTCTCCATACTCTCGGGCGACTACTGATGTAGAGAATTGTGACGAAGTCATCTCCATGCCCTTGAGGCCTTGGAGACTCTGCATCATGGCTGCCACGTCCATGCCGTTTGGCTGAACCGTGGGCTGCCCAGGGGGAGTCATTTGCCTGCTCTCGTTGGACCCTTTGTCAACGAGATTTACCGAGGGTGCTTTTCTCCGTGAGCTGAGCCTTTGTCTACGATCTCTTTCTCTAGCTATACACTGACCATAAAAGTGATCCCTTAAGTCGGTTGACATTTCTTGAGTGCGCCCTTGGCTGGGCGTTATGACTATTTGCTCCATCATGGGCTAAGCGTCAGGAGCGTCACACCCTCGAAGCCGAAGGTACCTCTCTCGACACTTCTTCTTGAACAATTAGAGGCACCTTTATGATTCTTCGTGGGGTTACGCGCTCCTTCATTGTTCTGTAGAGGCTGAGAGTCAGCTTCGGAGTATCACTCCTCGTGCTCAGACTCTCCCGCATAGGTAGGATTAAGCTTATCTAGAAGGCTTTTGTTGTTTGTCTATTGGGCCTTGCCAGGTCTTTGCACAGTGTAACCAATGAGGTTAGCAGTAAAGGCTCTATCCACTCCAGATCTCTCGAGGAGTCCAGCGAGCTGCTAATCCAACTCCTCTACCACGACCTTGTTGTATTCCTGAGAGCCTTACCCTTGTGCATGTTCATGTTTCCTTGAAGAAGCACATTTGTGTTGTCAATGGTGCCCACAAAAAGAGTTGTAGTCTTTACTTTTGTACATTTGATGTAATAAAGTCTCAAGAAGACTCTTGCTTGTAATTGTTTATTTATTAATAAAAGTTGAAATGTTCATTCATTCTTCCTTGTCTGAAGCTTTATGATAAAACCTTAAGTCTTTAGTCCATAAACAAACCTAATAACATATGAAGAGACAAATGTAGATTTGCATGAACAAACTCTTCATGGTTTGCTTAAAACAAAATATTCGCAATCTAAGGATCAAAGGACTATTGATCTCAGTACGATTGTTAGGAGAATCTATGATGTCAGGTTATGGGACATTGAGAGTTGGAGATTCTATAGTTTTTCTAGGTATATTCCGAAGGTACTGAATTGACCACTTCACTTCTAGAGACAAGATAAGAACAAACCATTTAACTTCTTATGTCTCGAAGTCACTACGTACGAATTGCATCATGCTTACCTCAATCATGAAATGAGACATGTCATTTCATAGCTTACGTATTCTCATCTGAGAAAGTCAGAGTTCGGACTCACTATGTGATTCCGAACAGGACCTGTTGGTGAAGTACTCAGTTATGAAGATGTCATGAGTAACTTTGTGAAGATCTCATTGATATGGAATTCATGTACAAGATTGTTGAAATGCAATGTATATCACCTCATGATTTGTTCCTTGGAATGTGAATAATTGAACTGGCTAGTGCCCAATTGAGTCATGACTCTTTTGGATGAAACAATATTACTTGTTAGCTCCTCGTCAATACATTGTTTCTGACTTATTCACAAGCGACAAAGGAGTTGAGGAAATAACAGCTAGAAGGGTAAAATGGTAATTTTGTAAATCCCGACTAGCTGATGATATTCATGAAGGGTAAACATAGATAACATTCAGTTGTTCCACTCGTCACAATTTAGGTTAATTCTTGAGTAGAAAATAAATTCATTTGAACCGAGAGTTGATTCAGTCGTCACATTTAGTTGATCCACTCGTCACAATTTAGGTCAACTCTTTAGTGGAGTCTGTTGACATTAAACTAAACTTGGAAAAGGTTTGTGAACTTTTGAGTCCAAGTATTTTAGCTCAAGCTTTGATCAGTTGGATCCATGAAGTTACCGTCACAAATCATATCGAGTAGGAATAGTTAAACTAGAAACTAAGTCAAAACAAGAACGAGACAAGTGGATGAAATGAATATTGTTGTCGGCCCGTAAACGACCGACAGGGGCAAAAGAGTCTAAACACGCCACGATAAGTGGGACCGTCATAATGAATCCCGACCAGCCGGAGAACGACCGCACAACAGCTCCCGGCCGGCAAAGTCCCGTCCGGTCGACTCCCAGCCGGCCACGGCCTGACCGGTCAACTCCCGGCCGGCGGCCGCCCGGCCCAGAGCCGGCGCCCGGCCAATGGCCGGCTCAGAGCCGGCCTTGCTCAGAGCCGGCCTTCCTCAGAGCCGGCCTTGCTCAGAGCCGGCCTTGCTCAGAGCCGGCCTTGCTCAGAGCCGGCCTTGCTCAGAGCCGGCCTTCCTCAGAGCCGGCCTTCCTCAGAGCTAGCCTTGCTCAGAGCCGGCCTTCCTCAGAGCCGGCCTTCCTCTATGGCCGACTCTGAGCCGTCCCTCGGCCAAGGGGTCTTCAAACCACCTCTTGGCCGCCTATAAATATAGGGGCCGCTCCCCTAGTCTAGGTAATCCAACTTTGAGTCCCGAAACGCTGCCGAACTCATACTTCGCTCGTTTTGCTCACCTTTGGCTTCTCACCACCTCTAAACCTCTATAATCCACCTCAATCCCACTAATGTTGAGCGTCGGAGAGGTAAACAGAAGCACCCCCTCTGTTTCCCCTTCTTAGCTCACGGTTCTCCTATCTTTTTCAGGTATGCCGGCGAGCTCAAACACCATTGACAGCTAAGGGAAGACTTGGGATACCAAGTCCAACACGCTCGAGTCAAGGCGAGGCCACTTGGTCCGGCCATGGGTCTAACCGCCCTTGACTCCTAAATCGTTGTCTGAAAAACAGGGACATCATTTTGGCGCTAGAAGGAGGGGCCCTCGACGCTCTCCCTTCCATTCCTCTATCACTACACCTATGACTCTCGAGAGATGAGTCATGTGCCTGCCACCTCCGTGGGCGCCCGAGCGACTAGCTCGAGGCACGGCCTCCAAAGCTCTGCGCACGGTCTCGAAGGGCAACCTCATGATAATGAGAGCCAGCCCCGAGACCCGACGAATGATGCCGTGGCCGCAGTTCGAGAGGACACGGCTCGAAGGCTCGCCGAGCTCCTAGACCGCCCCGGCGTCACCGGCGCGCTCATCGCCGACCTCCTCGACTCCGACGACGTCGACAACGCCAACCACGAGACCAACCTCGACCACGCTGTTCACGAAAGTGGGCGCACGCGCACGCTTCCAAGGGGACACCCTCGGGCGACCGCGTCAAGGCGCCAACTTTCTGATGAGCACGTGCACGCGCCCTCGAGGGGACACCCTCGAGCGACCACGTCAAGGCATCAAAGCTCACGCAATACCCAAGGACGCTCAGTCTCGAGGTCCTGAAAGGGATGCTCCAAGCTCACCATCCGCGTCTAAAACCCTTGTGAAGGTGACAACGTCGATGGTCGCGGCCTCCGTCAAGGGCGTCGCCTGAATGACGTGCCCTTAACAAGGGTAATAGGGACGGCCTCCGGAGACTTGAGAGACCGCCTTAGTTCTCAAAGAGAGGATCACGAGTTCGACATGAGAGAAAAACTCAACGCCCGACGCGAGACCGCGATCGTCTTGGGGCAGCAACCACCCAACATTGATCGAGCACCCAACCAGAAGCGCGCGGCCGCGCTTGTGATACCGGCCGTTGGTCCCAAGTCACGAAGGAAAAGGCGCCGGAAGGGTCAAGTCCCTAATGACCACCCTTCTCTAGCCCCGAAGCAATCCTTCGTCCCAACGCCCGACCGAATCCTGAGCTTACGCCGCGATGAGCTAGGAAGACCCGCTCCACTCACAAAGGACCCCGCGAAGAGAGATCGAAGTAAGTTCTGCGAATACCACCAAGATCACGGGCACGTGACGATCGAATGCTACCAGCTTGAGAAGCGAATTGATTCCCTAATTCGAGGTGGGGACTTCAAGGAATTCGTCGCATCTGCTAGCAAGCCATGATTGCCGCGACTTCGACCCTTAAACCCACGCCCGAACTCACTCGACTTTGTAATCGCTTCATTTCAATTATGCAATTTCCTTTTTTCAAAGAAGGCCAAATGCCATGACAAACTGTAACGACCCCCTTATTGCAATAAAGAGTTATTTAACACATGAAAAAAAAATGTAGCGCACACTATTGTATACCTCTAACACGAGAGTTTCTTGGCCTTTGTCTCACAAACGCAAGAAACTCGGGGGGCTAACAGGGATCAATGCTCAATCAAAAACAATTCAACAACAACTAAAAAAAAAAAATAATAATAGTAATAATAAAGTCTCAAGGGGCCGATGGTTAGGCCGGAGGTCCCAAAGAAAGACTTCTCACGTAACTCCTCGAGATGAGTTCATTCCTCGAGTCGAGTTCGAATCCACGAGTCGACTGATACTCCTCGTGCCGATTCTTCACGTAACTCCTCGAGATGAGTTCATTCCTCGAGTCGAGTTCGAATCCACGAGTCGACTGATACTCCTCGTGCCGATTCTTCACGTAACTCCTCGAGATGAGTTCATTCCTCGAGTCGAGTTCGAATCCACGAGTCGACTGATACTCCTCGTGCCGATTCTTCACGTAACTCCTCGAGATGAGTCCATTCCTTGAGTCGAGCTCCGAGTGTCGACCGATACTCCTCGTGCCGACTCTCCACGTAACTCCTCGTGCAGGCTCTACATGAGTCCTCGAGTTGAGTCCGAGTCCACGAGTCGACTGATACTCCTCGTGCCGACTCTAACGAATTTTTGGGATTTCGAGCTCGTCACCTCGCCTGGACGAGCACGTCACCTCGCCTGGTCAAGCTCGTCACTTCGTCTAGTTGAGCTCGCCACTTCGCCCAGTCGAGCTCGCCACTTAGTCTAGTCGAGCTCGCCACTTCGTCTAGTCGAGCTGGAGCGACTTCATCACTTCGTCCAAACGTCTTTGGATTCGGTTCATCAATTCACCCAAACGTGTTGGGCTAACTCTCTCGAAGCAGAAAATAAATAATAATAATAGTAAAGTCTCAAGGGGTCGATGGTTAGGCCGGAGGTCCCAAAGAGAGACTCCTCACGTAACTCCTCGAGATGAGTACATCCCTCGAGTCGAGTTAGAGTCTACGAGTCGACCGATACTCCTCGTGCCGACTCTTCACCTATCTCCTCGAGATGAGTTCATTCCTCGAGTCGAGTTCGAATCCACGAGTCGACCGACACTCCTCGTGCTGATTCTTCACGAAACTCCTCGTGCAGGCTCTACATAAGCCCTCGAGTCGAGTAAGAGTCCACGAGTCGACCGATACTCCTCGTGCCGACTCTTCACCTATCTCCTCGAGATGAGTTCATTCCTCGAGCCGAGTTCGAATCCGCGAGTCGACCGATACTCCTCGTGCCGATTCTTCACGAAACTCCTCGTGCAGGATCTACATAAGCCCTCGAGTCGAGTTAGAGTCCACGAGTCGACCGATACTCCTCGTGCCGACTGTTCACCTATCTCCTCGAGATGAGTTCATTCCTCGAGTCGAGTTCGAATCCGCGAGTCGACCGATACTCCTCACACCGATTCTTCACGAAACTCCTCGTGCAGGCTCTACATAAGCCTCGAGTCGGGTTAGAGTCCACGAGTCGACCGATACTCCTCGTGCCGAATCTTCACATATCTCCTCGAGATGAGTTCATTCCTCGAGCCGAGTTCGAATCCACGAGTCGACCGATACTCCTCGTGCCGATTCTTCACGAAACTCCTCGTGCAGGCTCTACATGAGTCCTCGAGTCGAGTTCGAGTTCACGAGTCGACCGATACTCCTCGTGCCGACTCTTCACGAAACTCCTCGTGCAGGCTCTACATGAGTCCTCGAGTCGAGTTCGAGTCCACGAGTTGACCGATACTCCTCGTGCTGACTCTCCACGTAACTCCTCATGCAGGCCCTACATGAGCCCTCGAGTTGAGTCCCGAGTCCACGAGTCGACAGATACTCCTCGTGCCGACTCCTCACATGTCTCCTCGAGATGAGTTCATTCCTCGAGTTGAGTCCCGAGTCCACAAGCCAACTAACCACTCCTCGTGCAGGCTCTACATGAGCCCTCGAGTTGAGCCCTGAGTCCACAAGTCAACTAACTACTCCTCGTGCAGGCTCTACATGAGTCCTCGAGTTGAGTCTCGAGTCTGCGCTCGTCGCCCAGCTCGTGAGCCGAAAGGCGACGATGGGTTCAAGGCTTGCGTCCGCATGGCGTATCTGGTCTATCCAGCGTCCACGGGAAACCTGGTCACACAAATGTGGCACAGCGCTCGCCGCCCAGCTCGTGAGCCGAAAGGCAACGAGTTACAAATATGTTTCAAAGGATTGCGTCCGTCAGGGCGTATCTGGTCTAGCCAGCGTCCACAGGAAACCTGGTCACACGAATGTGACATCGCGCTCGCCGCCCAGCTCGTGGGCCGATAGGCAACGAGTTACAAATGGGTTTCAAAGGCTTGCGTCCGCCAGGGAGTATCTGGTCTAGCCAGCGTCCACGGGAAACCTGGTCACACGAATGTGGCATCGCGCTCGCCGCCCAGCTCGTGGGCCGATAGGCAACGAGTTACAAATGGGTTTCAAAGGCTTGCGTCCACTGGGCGTATCTGGTCTAGCCAGCGTCCACGGGAAACCTGGTTACACGAATGTGGCATCGCGCTCGCCGCCCAGCTCGTGGGCCGATAGGCAACGAGTTACAAATGGGTTTCAAAGGCTTGCGTCCACTGGGCGTATCTGGTCTAGCCAGCGTCCACGGGAAACCTGGTCACACGAATGTGGCATCGCGCTCGCCGCCCAGCTCGTGGGCCGATAGGCAATGAGTTACAAATGGGTTTCAAAGGCTTGCGTCCGCCAGGGCGTATCTGGTCTAGCCAGCGTCCACGGGAAACCTGGTCACACGAATGTGGCATCGCGCTCGCCGCCCAGCTCGTGGGCCGATAGGCAACGAGTTACGAATGGGTTTCAAAGGCTTGCGTCCGCCAGGGCGTACCTGGCTAGCCAGCGTCCACGGGAAACCCAGCCATGCAAATGTGGCATCGCGCTCGCCGCCCAGCTCGTGAGCCGAAAGGAAAACGATGGGTTCAAAGGCTTGCATCCGCTGGGCGTATCTGGTCTAGCCAGCGTCCACGGGAAACCCGGCCACGCAAATATGGCACCGCGCTCGCCGCCCAGCTCGTGAGCCGAAAGGCAGCGAGTCACAAATGGGTTTCAAAGGCTTGCGTCCGCGGGACGTATCTGGTCTAGCCAGCGTCCACGGAAAACCCGGTCACACAGACGTGACACCGAGGCCCCCCGAGGCCCGAGCCGCGCAAATCGATTATGCCTTCACTGGTAGGTCGAGAAAATAAGACGCGCACTGACAAAAGCCGTCCCTCGCGACGCACGAAAGCCGCCTCTACGACGCACAAAAGTCACCCCCTCGCAATGCGCCGAAGTAGCTCTACGATGTACTCAAAAACTCGAGAGTGGTCTTCTGAAGTCCACATGTCGACGTGATTCTTGAGTTTCCACTCGACCTACGCTCGACCAGAAACTCGGGGGGCTAATGTTGTCGGCCCGTCAACGACCGACAGGGGCAAAAGAGTCTAAACACGCCACGATAAGCGGGACCGTCGTAATGAATCCCGACCGGCCGGAGAAGGACCGCACAGCAGCTCCCGGCCGGCAAAGTCCTGTCCGGTCGACTCCCAGCCGGCCACGGCCCGACCGGTCAACTCCCGGCCGGCGGCCGCCCGGCCAATGACCGGCCCAGAGCCGGCGCCTGGCCAATGGCCGGCTCAGAGCCGGCCTTGCTCAGAGCCGGCCTTCCTCAGAGCCGGCCTTGCTCAAAGCCGGCCTTGCTCAGAGCCGGCCTTGCTCAGAGCCGGCCTTCCTCGGAGCCGGCCTTGCTCAGAGCCGGCCTTCCTCGGAGCCGGCCTTGCTCAGAGCCGGCCTTCCTTAGAGCCGGCCTTCCTCAGAGCCGGCCTTGCTTAGAGCCGGCCTTGCTCAGAGCCGGCCTTCCTCAGAGCCGGCCTTCCTTAGAGCCGGCCTTGCTCAGAGCCGGCCTTGCTCAGAGCCGGCCTTCCTCAGAGCCGGCCTTCCTCAGAGCCGGCCTTCCTCTATGGCCGACTCTGAGCCGTCCCTCGGCCAAGGGGTCTTCAAACCACCTCTTGGCCGCCTATAAATACAGGGGCCGCTCCCCTAGTCCAGGTAATCCAACTTTGAGTCCCGAAACGCTGCCGAACTCATACTTCGCTCGTTTCGCTCACCTTTGGCTTCTCACCACCTCTAAACCTCTATAATCCACCTCAATCCCACTAATGTTGAGCGTCGGAGAGGTAAACAGAGGCACCCCCTCTGTTTTCCCTTCTTAGCTCACGGTTCTCCTATCTTTTTCAGGTACGCCGGCGAGCTCAAACACCATTGACAGCTAAGGGAAGACTTGGGATACCAAGTCCGACACGCTCGAGTCAAGGCGAGGCCACTTGGTCCGGCCTTGGGTCTAACTGCCCTTGACTCCTAAATCGTTGTCCGAAAAATAGCGACAACAAATATCAATACATTTTTTGACATTGTCATATGATGACATATAATCACTCGGCCATAACAAGTTTATTGGGCCTTGTGGATTAATTTCATTTCATAGAATTTTTGAAAATTCTTAATGGGATTTTCTTATGTTGTCATGAACAAGTGAAGAAAAATCTAGAAACAGCTTCTAGAATGCCTTCTTGGCCGCCCAAACCATAGTGTGAAAGAGAGTTTATTTTGTGCATTAATTCATGAAGATACTTGCCAAAAGAAAAAGAGGAAAAAATTTCCTCTATGAGGAAGCAAACCACAATGCTAAGGTAAGGAGAAGGCAAGCAAAGGAGGAAACAATTTTTCTTCTAGAAGACTTACCTTGCACGTCCAAATGAGAGAAGGAAACAAGGAATATTTGCTCATGAATATGTGATATTCTATAGAATAGGAAACTACCTTTATGAAGGTAAAACATCTCCTACAAATAGAGCCCTCATTCCTCTCATTTTATTCATTAAAAAGTTTTAGAGATTGAGAGCTTCTCTCTCTAGACTTGGCCGCCCACTCCTCTTTCTCTCTCTCTAATTTCTTTTCGTTTTTGTTTTGGCACCTAGGTCCACATTTGACCTAGTGTTTTATCTCTTCAACTTTGTGACTTGTTCTTGAGTCGTTGTGTTTAAAAGTTTCCACACACTAATTCCTTTCTTTCTCGAGTGATTCTAGTGATAGAAACTTTCGTGGTTGCTTGAGTTCCCGAGGAAAGAAGAGAGACGTGTTGCGAGGAGAGACGAACGTTTCAACCTTCCTAAGGCTTCTCAACGTTCAACCTTCTCAAAGGTTAGTAAATATGTAATTCTCATTTATAGTTTTAATTTATATGTACTTGCTCTTTGTCTAGGTTAGTAAAATCGTTTTTACTTGTTTTCAAGAAAAATTTTAAATTCCGCCGCTTGCTCAAAGCGTTAAATCTTTTCTTAACCCCAGATCAATTCCAACAATTTGCATCCCTTTTCTCTCAAAAGCGCAGGTTGTACCGCGGGCTCGCTGCTTGAGGATTTTGGTTGTTGGCAGCTCCAGAAGCGCTCGGTTGAACTGTTGGAGTAAATGTCGTTTATTGATTGAGATGAAAGAAATTATGTTGTGGGAATTTTTGGTCATTACTCGGGATCTCCTCTTTCTAGCGCCAAAATGTTAATCTAACAAATGGGTCACCATTTAAAGCCATAGTGGTTCAACTCCAAGCTCTATGTTAAGGTTTTTTCCTCTTAGTTATGTATTTGCTCGAGTGATGCTTGAGTGTTCCTAAGAAAAGGAGAACACTTGATCTATTGGGGCGCGGAAGCAGTGCCTCCGGCGCTCAATCCGACACTCAATATTAGTGTGATTACATTGGGTTCTTATGAAAGCTCAAGAGATAGACTCAGTGAGACATGATTTAAGGAGAGCTCGGGGTGTGTAGAAATTTGATACCTCCCCCCTCGTGGAGACAGGTGTATATATAGGTGTATGGGGAGTCAAGGACACTCCTTGTCTTTTCCTTAGGCGGCAAAGACATGGCATGGGTGGCCATGTGTCAAAGGGTCGGGCAGGGGAGAGCCGACCATGCAAGGAGACCGGCAATGTCAGGAGGCCGGGAAAATTGGAGTTAGGCTAGCCATATGCAGAGGCCGGCCAGGTGGTGGAGGGCAGGTCTTGTCAGAAGAATGGCCGACCACTGGATCAAAGGACCGGCGTGACCTAGCTTATGTCTCGAGTGGACTGCCTTTTTGTCTAAGAGGCCGATCATCTGGTCAGGTGACCGACAAGCGTGACCCAGCTTATGTCTCGAAGGGGAACTTTTGGTATTTGCGCATTACCTACGGTCAGAGGGTCGGCGGATGTCAAGTTGACACCAGGGTCAAAGGACCGGGCCGTGTCAAAGTGACACCGGGTTCAGAGGGCCACTTGGTGTCAAGGTGGCACCCGGTAGAGAATTGCTAAGGCAAGGGAGGCCAGCAAAAGCAAGGCCAACCATGTCAAGGGACCGAGCAAGCGTAGAAAGGCCGGTCAAGGTTTGGTCTGCCATGTTAAGGGACCAGCCAAGCAGAGAGAGGCCGACCAAGGCGTGGCCAGCCATGTCAAGGGACCAACCACGTACGGAGAGGCCGCCCAAGACCTGGTCGATCATGGCAAGGGAGCACAAAGGAAGGAGAAGGCGGCCAAGGCCTAGCCGGCTAAGGCAAGGAACCGACCATGGCACTACTCTAGTGGCAGTGCCGATGCGGAACCTCCATAGCGGCGTACACTGTTGCATCCATGTCTTGGTGTCTTGTCTTTGCGCTCTTCTTAAGATCTAAAGTTCTAAGGAGCGCTTGCGATATTTCACGCACTTCAACTTCTTTATAATCGTGAGCCGTTCCACGTCACTTGTAGGACGTGCGTCTTGTTTTATCGGAACCAAAACGAGGTCATAACAATTTATAATTGAGAAATCAAACTCCTAACTAAGGAGAATCAACAAAAAAAAATGTGTGGCCCCACGCACGTGGGAGAGAGAAAAAGAAGAATAAAAACATGGAGAAAAGATAGAAAATGAAGAAGAAAAATGTGCAGAAGAGAGATAAAGTGAATTGGCCGCGCGAATGAATACAAAATCGAGAGAGACCAAATTAAATAGGGAGATAAAATGGGGAAAAGAGAAACTACTGTTTCTCTCCCCCTCTATCACGCACGTCCAACAGGAAAGAGAATTTACATTTTTTCCCTTTCTTGTTCAGGCAACCCTAGGTAATCGAAAAAAAAAGATGCACATGCACGGATTTTCTAGACAAGCAATGAAAAAATTGGTGGAAAATCAAAAGACGAGGGACGCACGTTGAACAAGCACTGGAGAATAATAGTTGCTAATAAATTTATCACTCGATCTACACCGATCAATAAAATTGAAGGGTTAATGTTACGCCCCACTCTCGATTCCTGTAAAACAAGATGCATATCCTACGAGCGATGTGTAAAGGCTCACAAATTTGGAGAAACTGAAGAGCAAGAAATATCAGAGATGCTCTACCAAGCTAAGACCATAAAGAGAGCCCGGAGTCATGACGATTAATGCACAAATGCAACAACGTGCAATGGCGGCAGTGACGTGGCAGCATTGCCATGGGAGTGGTGCCATGGTCGACCTTACCTTGGCCAACCTCCCTTGCTTTGCTAGTCACCTTTCCCAGATTTTTCAAGTCATGGCCGGCCTTCCTTGCTTGGCCGTTCACCTTGTTGGAATTGATCTAGGGTTAAGAAAAAGTTTAACGCTTCGAGCAAGCGGCGGAATTAAAAAAAATTCTTTTAAAACGAGTAAAATGATTTTACTAACCTAGATAAAGAGCAAGTACATGTAAAGAAAAACTATTATGAGCATTAAAGAATTTACTAACCTTTGAGAAGCTTGAACGTTGATGAGCCTTCGGAAGGTTGAAAACGTTCGTCTCCCATCGCTGAACGTCTCTCTTCTTTCCTCGGCAACTCGAGCAACCACGAAAGTTTCTATCACTAAAATCACTCGAGAGAAAAGGAATTAGTGAGTGGGCACTTTTAAACACGACGACTCGAGAACAAGTCTCAAAGTCGAAGAGCTAAAATTACTAGGTCAAATGAGGACATAGGTGCCAAAACAAAAACGAAAGAAAAGTTAGAGAGAGAGAGAGAGGGGGGGCGGCCAAGCTAGAGAGAGAAGATCTCAATCTCTAAAACTTAGGATGAATGAAATGAGAAGAATGAGGGCTCTACTTATAGGAGAGGCTTTACCTTCAACAAGGTAGTTTCCTCTTCTATAGAATATCACATATTAATGAGCAAAATTGCCTCTTTCTCTTCCTCATTTGGGCGACCAATGGAGCTTCTAGAAGGCTTGGATTTGTTTCCTCTTTTGCTCTTGCTTGGCCGATTTCCCTCTTTCCTCATAGAGGAAATTTGTTTCCTCTTTTTCTTTTGGCAAGTATCTTCATACATTAATGCAAAAAATAAACTCTCTTTCACACTATGGGTTGCACGAATTTTGTCTCTCTTTCCCTTGGGTTGGATGGCCAAAAAGTCTTCTAGAAAGGCTTTCTAGATTTTTCTTTACTTATTCATGACAACAAAAGAAAAGTCCATTAAGAATTTTCAGGTAAAATTCTATGAAATGAAATTAATCCACGAGGCCCAGCGAACTCATCATGGCTGAGTATCAATATGTCATCATATGGCATTGTCAAAAAATTTATTGACATTCATTTCATCCTATGTCCAAAAAGACAAAATTACCCTTTTGACAATTTTCGTAAAACTTATCTTGTTCTTGTTTTGACTTAGCTTCTAGTTTAACTATTTCTACTCGATATGATTTGTGACAGTGACCTCATGGATCCAAATAAACAAAGCTTGAGCTAAAAACTTGGACTCAAAAGTTCACAAACCTTTTCCAATTTTTTAACTTAATGTCAACTGAGTCCACTAAAGAGTTGACACTGAAAAATCTCTCGGTTCAAATGAATTTATTTTCTACTCAAGAATTCAACCTAATTGTAATGAGTGGATCTACTGAATATTATCTATGTTTACCCTTCATGAATATCATCAACTAGTCAGGATTTACAAAATTACCATTTTACCCTTCTAGCTTTTATTTCCTCAACTCCTTTGTCGCTTGTGAATAAGTTAGAAATAATGTATTGACGAGGAGCTAACAAGTCACATTGTTTCATCCAAAAGAGTCAAGACTCAATTTGGACACTGGCCAGTTCATTTATTCACATTCCAATGAACAAAGCATGATGTGATATACATTGCATTTTAGCAATCTTGTACATGAATTCCATATCTATGAGAACTTCACAAAGTTACTCTTGACATCTTCACAACTTAGTACTTTACCAATAGGTCATGTTCAGAATCACATCGTGAGTCCGAACTCTAACTTTCTCAAATGAGAATACGTAAGCTGTGAAATGGCATGTCTCATTTCAGGATTAAGGTAAGCATGATGCAATTCATACGTAGTGACTTCGAGACATAAGAGGTTAAATGGTTTGTTCTTATCTTGTCTCTAGAAGTGCACTGGTCAATTCATTACCTTCAGAAGATACCTAGAAGAACTATAGAGTCTCCAACTCTCAATGTCCCATAACCAAACATCATAGATTCTCCTAACAATCGTACTGAGGTCAATAGTCGTTTGACCCTTAGATTGCGAATATATCTTTTTAAGCAAACTACGACGAGTTTGTTCAAGCAAATCTACATTTATCTCGTCCCAAGTTGTTAGGTTTGTTTATGGATTAAAGACTAAGGTTTTATCATAAAGCTTCAAACGGACAAGGAAGAATGAATGAACATTTTAACTTTTATTAATAAATAAGCAATTACAAGCAAGAGTCTTCGTGAGATTATATTACATCAAATGTACATAAATAGACACTACTACTCTTCTTGTGTGCACCATTGACAACACACCTTGTCACGATCGGTTAAGCCTTGGCCGGCCTCGCTTACTTAGTCAATCACCTTGCCACAATCGGTCACGCTTTGCCCGGTGTCCCTTGCCATGATTGGTCAAGCCTTGCCCAGCCTCCCTTACCATGACCTATCCCTTCCAGTGGCCGGTCTCACCTTGGCCGGCCCCTTTTGCCTCTACCAGTCATCCGAACTTGATGTCAACTTCACACCGGTCGATCTTCTGCCCCCATTGTCAACTTGACACCGGTCGGTCCTTTGCCCTTGTTGTCTACCTAGCACCATCCGATCCTCCTTGCCACGGTGTCACCCTTGATACCGGTCTGCCTTCTGACTCTCGGTGTTGCCAAAAACCACCGACAAGTTCCCTTTGAGACATAATCTCGATCACGTATATCAGTCTCTTAACCTATTGACTGGCCTCTCAGGCACAAGGGCAGCCCGGACATGTCTGTCGGTCCTTTGACCCGGTGATCGGCCAATTTCTTCCCTTTGGACATCTCTTTGACGTTACCGGCCGGTCAACAGAAAAGACCAGCCTGCTACCACCTGGCTGGCCTCGTTACATTGCTAGCCAGCCTAACTTGGCCGGCCACCTAGAAAGGCTGGCCCTCCCCTGGCTGGTCCTTTGACACATGGCTGGCCAGGCCATATCTTTGCCGCCCAAGGCAAGGAAAATTGGTCTCCCTGAATCCCGCGATGCTTATATATACCTCATATTCGTGAGGGGGGAGGTAACAAATTTCTACACACTCAAAACTCTGCCAAACTAACGTCTTTTTTTAGGTTGTTCTCTCCAGATTTCTTACGCCCCCAAACCGATCACACTAATATTGAGCGTTGAAGAGCGCATCAGAGGCACCGTCTCTACGCCCCTATAGCTCAAGTGTTCTATATTCATAGGAATATGCTATCATCTCTGGAACTACATACATAGCTTAGAGCGAAGACTCGTACCATTTTGGACTTTAGTGCGGTCACCGTGTTCAGCCATGTATTGAACAACGCTAAAATTTAAGTGTTCATATATTATTAAGTATCAACAGAAGAGACACTACCGACAATGGACTTTAAAAAGTCGCTAGTGCGCAAGTCCTGAATGATCACGTCTATTGCGTCACCATATCGAATCGATCAAAATTATTCGATTGTTGACTGATATCTTCTAAGAGATTCACCAATCTCTTGCATGGTGGACCACAAGTACATCTTGATCTTCGTTTGGACCATTAACGTAGCGAAGCATGCCAGTAACTTGTCCTTCAGGTATTTGAACTCTTGGATCCTACCTGGTTTCAAGCTTCGAAACCACACGAAGCCGGGTCCGACGATTGTTAGAAGAAAAAAAAAACTTGGCACATGGCCCCAAGGGTAACACCTTACATCGTAATCCAGGTCTCATAGTTTTAGATGTGAAAGGCGGATTCACTTTCCCATCGTAAGGTGCGAGGTTCGTGAGTTTTAAGTTTCCCGTACAGATCTCGCCCAACATTTGAGCTGTGAAAGGCGTGGAATTTTCCTCCACGAGCCCATAGGCTCCATGGCCACCTACATCCTATTCTCGAAGGTCACGGACTTCGTTTCAAAGGATATATATGATAGAGACGATATCGAGACCGGTAGTCAGAGTAACCCTTTTCTCGGGAGGAGTAACTTACCATCTTTTTGTTGCAATTTTTACGTGCGCAAGTGCACGCGTCGCTCAAGTAATATAGTGAATTAAGTATGAGTGTCGATCCCACGAGGAACAAGCTTAATTAACAAACAAATCAACTAGCACGAATTAAACTAAAAGGAAAGATGGAAAGATGTCACAAATTATTGACAAGTTTTAAAACAATTAAATAACAAAATAATCAAATAAAAGTTGTAAGCAGAAAGAGAGGCTAAGGACAAAGGCTTCACGGGTTTATTCAACGGTTTGGATACACGAATTTGACGCACAATCAATAATCAACTCACTAATCTTTGCTAACCATACTCACAGAATAATATTGCTAAATCTCTCTCGAGCATCTAACAACCTATGTCAAAGTTAGGAAAATCTTCTCTCGATCTCAATCCCTAACAACAACATGCATCAATATCAAGAGCATTCACACGATTCTATGGCAACCTAACTATCTCTAGCCTAGGCATACATCATAGTAATTCCAACCAAAACACTAACAACCTAATCTTTCTCAAGCATCAAGTTGAAGTATAAAATCATGAACAAGGTAGCTAATCTCGATCAAGCATTAAAAAGGGATTTGAATTAAGCAAAGTAGTAGAGAATGAAAATTGAACTTCAATATATTGAACATATCCATAACCGAATCCTAAACCCGCTACACCATAGTCCTTAATGGAATTAGTTCATGGCGTAGCGAGAAAACAAAAATAAAATAAAAGAATAGGAAGAAGAAGAACCCATAATAGAAAACTAAATTGAAAATTAAAATATGGGAGTTCAAGAGTAAAGGAGAAGAATAAAACTGTAATTGGCACGAATTGATGAAGAACGGTTCTCCTCTTTTTCTCTATCTCTCCCAAACACTAAGTGAAAACAATAAAAAAAAGTGCTAAAAAGTCCTAAACAAGAGGTTGAGAAGTGTATTTATAGGCTTAGGTCGAAATTAGGGTGTTTCCTCTAATTTTCGGAGTAGACTGGGTAAAAAACTTGATCCGATGGCTCAGATTGCTCTAGAAAACGCGTTTCCTCTTTTGGTTTCGCGCACCTTGCGGCGCGCGGTCTGGGGGTCGCGGCGCGATGTAGATCTTCTTGGGAGGTCGCGTTCCGCGCTTGACGCTCGGGGGTTTTCGACGTTAGAGTTCTTCAACCTTGCGGCGCGCGGTATGGGGGTCGCGGCGAGAGGTCAACACTTCCACACCCTCGCGGAACGCGCAAACTTCTCGGAGATGGCTCAGGACGATTTCCATACCTCGCGGCGCGCGCTAGGAGGGTCGCGGCGGGAGGTCTGGATGTCTTCTTGACTCCTTCTTTGTTCTTGACTCGTTTTTTATCCTGAATGCCTCGATTTGTACAGATTTGCCCAGAGTATCATAGAAACCCCATTTTTGACCTGAAAACCTTCGAAACACACGAAAACCCTCAAAACTACTAAAGAACAAGATCGGATTTAGTTTGGATGATAGGAGTTTTCTACGTACGACACGCACCGACGAGATGTTGACAATCACGTTCCTCACACGAACGAAGTTGTCGATGGTGACGGAGAGGTTCGAGTAGAACTCCCGAACGAGCTTTGGTGCCGCTCTCACCTCGATGTCGGCGAGTTTCTTCCAATGTCGGCTCGCAATTTGGTGCTCTATGTTTCCGCACCGGTAGTCGGGTCAGAGCGCCTTCTCGGGTAGCAAATTTACTAGGCAAATTTTGTCTCATATTTCACCGGCGCCGTCGATGAGCGTGGGAGGGCGTGGCAATGCTGGGAGGGAGCGTCGGACACGCTTGGGTCGCGACGATGAGGCGGCTCGATGCATCTACGAGACAAGTATTCCCAAAATTAGCATACCGAATTTCACTCATAGCATGTCTTTATAATGACCCATTCCCCCAAACTTGAATCTAAAACTCTATCCTTCATTGTTATTCATCAATTTAAACCCCCAAGTCATCACAATTTCAAGTGAAATTTCGTTTAGACATTTCAATGGACACGTGGCAGGCGAGCCAAACGAACACTAATATCAACAAATCAGGCATAAATTGGCTCGACCCAAGGCAACAAAACACATTCCACGACATGTACTCACGAGTATAACAACAATTCATCAACGAAATTGAGGGTCAAGAATTTTTACCTTGTTTGTCTTGAGGTGAGAATGAAGAACACACAAGGCTAAGTCAAGATTTGAAGATGAAATCCAACCAATGTGATGAACAACGAAGTGAATGTGTGATTTTCAAGAGTTTTGTTGGAAGAAAAATCGAAAAAATGAGTTTGGTTCGTGAAAATGTCGGAGAGGGTTTGAGAAGAAAGAGTTTGAATTGAAAAAAAATGTGTAAATTGCCCGTTTTATTTCAAACTTAACGGGACCTCACGGCGCGAGGTACCCGGGTCGCACCGCGAGGTAGCGGATTTAAAAACCACGCGGAATGCGCATGTTGCTCGGGGGCGACTTCTTCAAACACTCGCTACCTCGCGCCGCGTGATGAGTACCTCACGGCGCGTGGTAGCGCCCCTTCTTTTTGTAAAATTAAAAGAAAACATACTTAAGGGGGAAAATAGAGACAGGCCAAAATAAATAAATAAAATAAAATAAAATTGCAACGAAAGAAAGCACGGGTTGCCTCCCGCGAAGCGCTTTAGTTAACGTCAATAGCTTGACGGGTTACCACTTTTTACTGCTAGACGAGGTCGAGGTAGGCCACCACTTTCTCGCTCTCGAAAACCGCTCCCACATAAGGTTTGACTCGCTGCCCGTTCACCTTGAATCTTTCTCCGCTAGCGCTCTCAATCTCGAATGTTCCCGACGGAAAGGCTTGCGTGACTTTAAATGGCCCGGACCATCGCAACTTGAGCTTCTCGGGGAAGAGTCTCAACCGGGAATTGTAGAGTAGAACTTGTTGTCCCGGTTGGATCTCTTTGGGCTTGATGTGCTTGTCATGCCATGCCTTTGTCTTCTCTTTGTAGATCATTGCGTTCTCGTACGCTTCTCGTCGGAGTTCATCAAGCTCGTTGAGTTGAAAGAGCCTTTGCTTTCCCGCGGCTTTGTGGTCAAAATTCAGAATTTTCATCGCCCATAGTGCCTTGTGCTCGAGTTCCACCGGGAGATGACAAGCTTTGCCGTAGACAAGCCGATACGGGGACATTCCAAGCGGCGATTTGAAACCCGTTCGGTACGCCCATAATGCATCATCGAGCTTTTGGGCCCAATCTTTGAGAGAGCTTCCCACCGTCTTTTCCAGAATTTTCTTGATTTCATGGTTTGAAACCTCGGCTTGTCCATTGGCTTCCGGGTGGTAAGCGAGGGTTTTCCGGTGCATGACGCTATACTTTGCGAGGAGCGCGGTGAATTGGCGATTGCAAAAATGCGAGCCTCCATCACTTATGATTGCTCAGGGAGTGTCATGTCGCGTGAAGACTTGTCGTTGTAGTATAGTGGTAAGTATTCCCGCCTGTCACGCGGGTGACCCGGGTTCAATCCCTGTCAACGGCGCCAAAAACTTGTTGCGATTTTTACGCGCGCAAGTGCACGTGTTGCTCAAGTAATATAGTGAATTAAGTAGGAGTGTCGATCCCACGAGGAACAAGCTTAATTAACATACAAATCGACTTGCACGAATTGAACTAAAATGAAAGATGGAAAGATGTCACAAATTATTGACAAGTTTCAAAATAATTAAATAACAAAATAATCAAATAAAAGTTGTAAGCAGAAAGAGAGGCTAAGGACCAAGGCTTCACGGGTTTATTCAACGGTTTGGATACACGAATTTGACGCACAATCAATAATCAACTCACTACTCTTTGCTAACCATACTCACAGAATAATATTGCTAAACCTCTCTCGAGCATCTAACAACCTATGTCAAAGTTAGGAAAATCTTCTCTCGATCTCAATCCCTAACAACAACATGCATTAATATCAAGAGCATTCACACGATTCTATGGCAACCTAACTATCTCTAGCCTAGGCATGCATCATAGTAATTCAAACCAAAACACTAACAACCTAATCTTTCTCAAGCATCAAGTTGAAGTATAAAATCATGAACAAGGTAGCTAATCTCGATCAAGCATTAAAAAGGGATTTGAATTAAGCAAAGTAGTAGAGAATGAAAATTGAACTTCAATATATTAAATCATATCCATAACCGAATCCTAAACCCGCTACGCCATAGTCCTTAATGGACTTAGTTCATGGCGTAGCGAGAAAACAAAAATAAAATAAAAGAATAGGAAGAAGAAGAACCCATAATTGAAAACTAAATTGAAAATTAAAATACGGGAGTTCAAGAGTAAAGGAGAAGAATAAAATTGTAATTGGCGCGAATTGATGAAGAACGGTTCTCCTCTTTTTCTCTATCTCTCCCAAACACTAAGTGAAAACAGTGAAAAAGTGCCAAAAAGTCCTAAACAAGAGGTCGAGAAGTGTATTTATAGGCTTAGGTCGAAATTAGGGTGTTTCCTCTAATTTTTGGACTCGGTAACAAAACTTGATCCGACGACTCAGATTGCTCCAGAAAATGCGTTTCCTCTTTTGGTTTCGCGCACCTTGCGGCGCGCGGTCTGGGGGTCGCGGCGTGAGGTAGATCTTCACTGGAGGTCGCGTTCCGCGCTTGACGCTCGGGGGTTTTCGACGTTAGAGTTCTTCAACCTTGCGGCGCGCGGTATGGGGGTCGCGGCGAGAGGTCAACACTTCCACACCCTCGCGGAACGCGCAAACTGCTCGGAGGTGGCTCGGGACGATTTCCATACCTCGCGGCGCGCACTAGGAGGGTCGCGGCGGGAGGTCTGGATGTCTTCTTGATTCCTTCTTCGTTCTTGACTCGTTTTTTATCCTGAATGCCTCGATTTGTACAGATTTGCCCAGAGTATCATAGAAACCCCATTTTTTACCTGAAAACCTTCGAAACACACAAAAACCCTCAAAACTACTCAAGAACAAGATTGGATTTAGTTTGGATGATAGGAGTTTTCTACGTACGACACGCACCTATCACTTTTGTTTGCCCCTTGGTCAGTTCGACGAGTACCATTAGTAGGAGCCGCAGGATGAGCGTTAAGTCGAGAACTTAGCCGTTCTCTCAGGTCTTTGCTAGGCGTAGTGCACTGGGCGGTAATGCGATCCTTGAGATCTTGGTTCGCAGCATGTAATCGCGAGCTTGATTTAGGACATCTCGCTCTCCGCGTACCCTGACTTTTCACAACATCTTCCCATTGACCAATTCGGTCGTCGGTCTAGAGTCAAGAGTTTCCTTCTTGGGAACCGACAGGTACGTTCCTCGTTTTAGGCATAAACTCTCATGGACTAGCTTCATTCATGGTGAGGAGTCCCCCATCTTTGATGAGAGAAGTCTTAATATCCTTGGAATCTTCAAGGCCTTTGTTGTCGGGATCGTCACGACGACCTTCTACATTGAGGTTTTTCGGTTTGCGGTTGCGGAGTCTTGTGTTGTGCATTGGTTGTTTTGCAGCCAGTCAGCTACATAACCTTGCGCTTGTCACCTTTAGTCGGCAAATATCCTCCCATATCTCCCTTATACGAGAGTCTCGATTATTTGGAGACAGATATGGCAAGCGAACCGAGCTCTCTTCGTTTAGCGACTTCATTGCCATGCACTTGGAGCGAACCAAGTGAAAGAAATATTTTGAACCCTGAGAGGAGTTATCGGAGTTCCGAACGTGCGGGATATTGATTGCTCATCTTTTCTGAAGTCTGAGAAAATTAAGTATTCAAGGAAAAGAAGAAGAGGGTTTGAAAAGATTTCGGGCTGTTTGAGTCGGGAAGTCTCCTCCTTCTAGTGCCAAAATGTTGTCGTTGAAAATTGAACATTTATTTTAAGCTTCGGGCAGTTTGACCCGATTCCGTACCAAGTGGTCGCACCAAAAGCCAAGTGAGGGATACTTGAAATTCACAAGTTTCGCTCTTCTATAGCTCAAGAACGTTCTTCGTTCATTACGAAGACTTGAGAGTAAGAAGATGAAAAAATAACTTTAGAGGGAAGCAGAGCCAATGTCTCTGGCACACGCTCTGATGCTCAACATTAGTCTAATTATTATGTTTGAGGTAGGGGGCCAATATTCGTAGTGAATATTTAGGATATTGGTCACTAGATTAGAGGAAAGTGTGTGCGGAGGGTCATCAACAACGTTTCACAGAACTCTAGAGTTGAGTAAAAAGTGTGTGAGGATGAGGTATTTATATTGCTTAGGAGGGTTGTGGAGGAGCCCTTGGGCACATGGCATGGAGTGCACGACAAGACTCGACGCACGCGCGCGAAAAGGCTTTTGCGCAAACCTCCCAGAGGTAAGCGCCATCTCATTCGTTAGGAACAGCGCCTCAAATGTGTTTTTGGATAAATGCGCGAGGAGTCATTCTCGTCGCACTGACTAGCTATTTCTATAATAAAATAAAACTTCGGTTAAATCATTAAAATGAGGTAGATGATTATCTAATTGCAAAAAATACTTGTAGTTAAAAAATATACTCTTACAATGATTGTTGACTGAATATTTTCCTCTAGTTTGATAATCTATGATCAATCCAAACGTAAGTGCAATCTTTTGGAGCTACATATATGTGTATCTACATATATATATATATATATATATATATATATATATATATATATGTATGTATGTATGTATATTGCATTAAATAAAGCCCGCCTGCAAAAATGCAGTTGTTGTGTCTGCGTCTACGTCCTTCGACAGATTATGAGGAAAGTGACACAGCAGAGGTTTATTATACACCACAAGACTAAAGTTTGAGCAGTAAATGATCCTTGAAATATATGACTAGGCTAATACGTCCATAATAACAATAGTAATTATAATTTCATCCTTAGGACATAGATAGTTACCTGCGATTGATACCGATACTTCATGTGAAATAAGAAAAATCCATAGAGTGAAATAATCTCTTCTGAGTCCTGACTCCTGACTATATTAGCTGATTAATTTTGTTCCATTTACGACTATTATTATCATCCCACATTTAACAAATATTATTTGCTAATAACACGAGTTTAATCAATTGAAAATGTCAAAGCATTCAAGTATTCATAAGTTTTTATTTCAAAAATTTTGTACATATATACATACATATATATATATATATATATATATATATATATATATATATATATATATATATTCTAACATTATAAATGAGGATGTGTAATTAAGTGGGAGAAAATCCAAATAAGAGGAACTCTAATTTGAGGATTGCTTAAGAAAAACAAAGTGGCAAGTTCGAAAAGAAAAATGATTCGTGTGGAAGTGTTATTTTTATATTTTTGTGCAGAGTTGTGCCGTTTCTTCCATATTAATGGTTCCAAAATAAATGAAAACAAAATGAATATCCGTATGGAATTCTATCTAATGACCGATATATATTTCTAGCTGTAGGAAATGGCCAGTCAGATGTTCATAATCTCTTTGCTGTACTGCACTTAGTTGAGATCAATGTAACACTTGCTTTTCTGGTTAAACAGTGAAAAATAAATAGTGTTACGTTCCCATTTACAAAGCAAATCAATGAATAAAATGTAGGATATTGTATGTCATGCATGCACGGAAAATTGCAAGACTTTCGGCGTATATGATCGATCAGAGATGAGAAGACTCATGTATATATCAAATTATATAATTTTAGGGTAAAAATATAAAACTAATTAAGGTAAAAGTTATAATTTTCCGTTAGTGCAGATCATAATTAAAAATTGGGCATTCTCTTATAACGATAGTTTTTCAAGCCTATTTCATTTTATTTATTTAGTAATGTCTCGTATTTTTATTTAATTAACACCCTAAAAAGCATTTATTTAAGAATAAATATAAAATCAGATATAAAAGTGTATCCCTACAAAAATAAGGTCGATCTATCCAAATATCTTCTTTTCATTAGTTATAGTAATCGATCTATAAAAGGGTATTAGCTCATCTCTTGCTTGCACACAAAAAAAGATAAGATTACTTCTACATGCACGTCGCTCTTAACGATATGGATACGTAAACAACAAAACTTGCACAAGTAAAACAGTTCATTGGAAATAAACCATCAAAAGAGTAGATGAGTTTCCCAAATATATATATATATATATATATATATATATATATATACTAAAATCGAATTTTTAACGAAAATAATTAACAGTGGATGAAAAAGAATCAGGAAGACGTGAAGGAGGAGGAGAGGTTTGAAGGGCTGCCAATGAACGGCAATCCCTAACATTGAACATTTGGACAATGTATTTTTGTTTTGGATTTTATGTAATTCTCAAGTGGAAAACATTATTCTCATTTAAAATGGCTCTATACAATGTATTTTTATTTAAAATGTCTTTTCCGGAGGCAACGCTGCGGCAAGTATATATCTTGTCGCGGTAGGCATAACTCGCCGCAGCTATGTATTAATCTCGTTGCGGCGAAAGTTTCTAAAACGCTTACGTAAGTGTTGTAGAAAATTTTTCCGCAACGAGATATAAAATTCGCCATAAAAGCCTAACACGCCGAGGCGAGAAATGTCTTCGCCGTGGCGAGCCTCTTTTTCGGAAAAAGATGCTCTCGGTATGTATCTCGCTGCAGTGAAGACTATTTCTCGCCGGGGCAACACAAACATGCGGCGGCTAGAAAACAACTTCGCCGCGGCGAGATATTTTTTTTCAAAAAAAGGATATCTGAAAAACATGCTCGCTGCGGCGACGTACACATCTCGCCGCGGCAAGAACCTTTCTACAACGCTTATTAAAACGTTATAGAAACTCTCACCGCGGCGAAGTCTAAATCTCGCCATGGCACACCATGAACACTGCGGTGAAAACTGTACTACGCTGCGGCGAGACTCTGTTTTTCAAAAAAATAGTGCTCTCGGTAACATTCTTGCCGCGGTAACGTAAAAGTCTAGCCGCCGCACGATATATATGCGTCAGCAAGAAACAAGCTTCACCGCGGCGAGATAAGATTAAAATGACCATACCATTCAGATTTTACCTATTTTTCCATATTAAACATGTTTTTCAACTAAAAAATGACCATTCAAATAAAAATTCAACAATCAACGAACATTAACATATTGAAATTAAGATTAGTCTCATAAATAGAATCAAGTCTCAAACAAAGATTAAATGAAAAACAATAAACGAGTCTTAAACTTAAACACACCAAACTAGTCTTAAACTAAAACTTAAATTCAATATGAGTCTTAAATTAATAACTGTTGGAATCGATCTAGGGTTTAAGAAAATAATTAACGCTTCGGTAAGCAGCGGAATTTTAAAAATTTTCTTTTACAAGTAAAAACGGTTTTTTACTAACCTAGACAAAAGAGCAAGTACACGTAGTTAAAAACTAATATGAGCTAAGAAGTTTACTAACCTTTCTTGAAGCTTGAACTTTGAAGAAGCTTTTGGAAAGTTTGCAACGCTCGTCTCCCCTCGCAGCACGTCTCTCTTTCTTTCCTCGGCACCTCGAGCAACCACGAAAGTTTCTATCACTAAATCACTCGAAATAAAGGAATTAGTGAGTGGGCACTTTTAAACACTACGACTTAAGAATGAGTCTTGAAGTCGCAGAGCTAAACACTAGGTCGATGGAGGACCTAGGTGCCAAAACAAGAAAAATCAAAAATAAACTAGAGAGAGAGAGAAGAGGGGCGGCAACCACAAGTTCTAGAGAGAGAAGCTCTCAATCTCTAACTTATGTGGAATCAGAAAAATGAGAAGAATGAGGCTCCTATTTATAGGAGAGGCTTTACCTTCAATAAGGTAGTTTCCTCTTCTATATTGAATATCACATATTCATGAAGAAATCCCTTGTTTCCCTTTTCAATTTGGGCGTGTAAGGCATCACCTATGCCACATGGATTTGTTTCCTCATTTATTCTCTCCCTCTTTGACTTGTCTTGGCCGCCCATATACTTTCCCACATTGGGAAATTTGTTTCCTCTGTTTCTTTTGGCAAGTATCATGATACATTTATGCACAAAATATTCTCTCTTTCTTTGGGTATTATGGGCGCCCAAGTGGCTTTCTAGAAGGGGCTTCTAGAAGCTACTTCATTTATTCATAACAACATGAAAAAGGCCCATTAAGAATTTTCAATAAAATTCTTATGAAATGAAATTAATCCACAAGGCCCAATTAATCTTATTATGGCCGAGTGTTACTTGTCATCAAATGACCATGTCAAAAAATTTATTGACATTCATTTCATCCTATGTCTCAAAAGACAAAATTACCCTTTTGACAATTTTCGTTCTTGTTTTGACTTAGCTTCCAGTTTAACCATTCCTATCGATGTGATTCGTGACAGTGACCTCATGGACCCAAATGAACAAAGCTTGAGCTAAACACTAGGACTCAAAAGTTCACAAACCTTTTCCAAGTTTAGCTTAATGCCAACTGACTCCACTAAAGAGCTGACACTGAAAATCTCTCAGTTCAAATGAATTTATTTTCTACTCAAGAATTCGACCTAATTATAATGAGCGGATCCACTGAATATTATCTATGCTACCCTTCATGAATGTCATCAGCTAGTCGGGATTTACTAAATTACCATTTTACCCTTCTAGCTGTTATTTCCTCAACTCCTTTGTCACTTGTGAATAAGTTAGAAACAATGTATATGACGAGGAGCTAACAAGTCACATTGTTTCTGATGCGCAAGACTATCAGATGCGACTAGTCGCATCTAAAAGTCGCATCTATATAACTTTCAGGTGCGACTAGTTGCATCTGATAGTCAATCAGAAGCCGAAAAAATTTGCTCAAATTGTCTTTTGATTTTGACAATCCGATGCGACTAGTCGCACCTGAAAATATGTTGAAACTTTCAGGTGCGACTATGTCGCATCAGATAGTTTGAAATTTTTGTGCGGGCCTCATCTCCCCCTCTTTTATTTCATTAATCTGACGTGTCGAATGAAATTTTTATTTTTTATTTTTATAATCAGGTGCGACTAGTCGCACCTGATAACTCATCAGATGCGACTAGTCGCACCTGAAGAATAATCAGGTGCGATTATGTCGCACCTGATTATTAGGGTTTTGTTTAAAAACCCAGGTCGCGATCCTTTCTTCTCTAGCCGCTCAAACTCTCAGCACTTCAAAAAAAAAGCCCTGCACTTAAAAAAAAACCCTCTCTCTCTCTCTGACCTCCGCCGCGCTCCGCCCTTTCCACCACCTCCGCCGCGTCTTTCTCTCTCTGCCTCATCTGCGACACCAGCCACGCTCCGCCGGCAGCAGCTCCTCCGTCAAGCCGAGCTTTGATCGGCGGCCAGCAGCTCCTCCGCCAAGCCGCGCGCGCCACCACTCTCCGGCTCTCTCTCTGCCTCACTCTCTCCGGCTCTCTCTCTGCCTCACTATCTCCGGCTCCCACTCTCCGGCTCTCTCTCTGCCTCACTCTCTCTCTCCGGCTCTCTCTCTGCCTCACTCTCTCCGGCTCTCTCTCTGCCTCAGTCTCACTCTCTCCGACCTCTCACTCCCCGGCTCTCTCTCTGCCTCACCTCTCACTCTCCGGCTCACTCTCTCCGACCTCGACAGCCTCGGCGTCTCTGCCCCGACAGCCCCGCTGCCTCGACGCGTGCTCAGCCTCGGTGTCACTGCAATCTCGATAAGCTATCTCTCACTGCCTCTCTCTCTTATTTTCCCTTTGACTGAACTGATGCGTTGTCCCGTGCTCAGCCTCGTCAAGCTGCTGTCCCGAGCTGCCTCGCGCGTCCCTGCTGTTTCGACGAGTCCCTGTCCTCGACGAGTCTCTCTCCCCGCTGCACCGAACCGTCGCTGCCTCGATCCCTCCTCCGCCGTTTCACCGAGCCGTACCCTGTTGTCCCGAGCTGTCCAAGTAAGTCTAGCCTTTTTTAAAAAAAAAAGTTGTTTGTGTTGTTAGTTTAGTTAGTTTAGTTAATTAGGTTAGTTGATATAAAATGTTAGTTAGTTAGTTAATTAGTATGTAAATGTTAGTTAATTAAATAGATATGTTAGTAAGTAATTATTTAGAATGTTAAGTGCTAGTATGTAAATGTAAATGTTAGTTAATATAATTGTAGTTGATCATTGTAAATTTTAATTACATAGTTAGTAATATGTTTAGGTTCTTTAATTTAATTTTGATTAGTATGTTAATTGTAATTGTAAAGAAATTGTAATTAATTACAATGTTTTGTGACATGTTTTGATGTTTTGTGACATGTTTAATATAAAATGAAGTTTAGGTTAAAATTAAGTTAATGAATTTGTGATTAGTTTTAGTTTATTTAACATGAAATGAAATTGTAAGTTTAAATAAGAAATTAGTATGTAAATGTTAGTTAATTAAATAGATATGTTAGTAAGTAATTATTTAGAATGTTAAGTGTTAGTATGTAAATGTAAATGTTAGTTAATATAATTGTAGTTAATCATTGTAAATTTTAATTACATATATAGTTAGTAATATGTATAAGTTCTTTAATTTAATTTTGATTAGTATGTTAATTGTAATTGTAAAGAAATTGTAATTAATTACAATGTTTTGTGACATGTTTTGATGTTTTGTGACATGTTTAATATAAAATGAAGTTTAGGTTAAAATTAAGTTAATGAATTTGTGATTAGTTTTAGTTTGTTTAACATGAAATGAAATTGTAAGTTTAAATAAGAAAAATAGTTTGTGACATGTTTTGCTAGTTTGTGATATTTTGTTTATTTCGATTTTTCATTTATAAATGTTGTGATCGAACCACGGAGGTTCGGTTTAGGGCTGAGCTAATTTATAGGATAGTTCTGGATGGTTTATGTATGTTTTTAAATAATTTTGCAGGTTTTTGGTTTGTCAGTATAATAGGGGAAACTCTGCCGAAATTTCGGTAGAGTTTCGAATTAAGTAGTTTAAAAACTCCCAACTTATTCAATCTGAGCTCAAAATAACATTGAGTTCATAATCTCTCTTTCATTGTGTTCTCCGTCGTCCTTTATCAATAACTCTTCCAAACTTTCATTTCTCGCTCTCATTCAGCGAAATGTCCAATCCAAGTAGAGATTGGATCACGGAGAATAATCGGGTGACATTGCAGTACAAAACCGGTGTTAAGGAGTTTATTCGCGCTGCAAGAAGATTCCCTAACGAAATTGGCAAATATTGGTGTCCTTGCAAACCTTGCAACAACGTGAGATGGCACGACATCAGGGTTGTCAGGAATCATTTGCTGAACAAGGGGTTTACCCCAGGCTACACAAAATGGTATCATCACGGCGAGCTCGAGCGTGTCGTCCTTCCTCATGAAGAAGATTCCATCGGAGGAACAAATCAGAGAGGAATAGGAGGATTGCACGGTGCTGTGGAGGATATCAGGGATCACGAGGATTTCGACGATGCTACGGAGCCGACCCAGAGCGAGGTGCGTGAAGAGGAGCAAGTGGAAGACCTCTTCGCCGAGTTGGAAGCAGAATTGTACCCTGGATGCAAAGAGTTTTCTTCTTTGTCGTTCTTGGTTTCGTTGATGCACCTCAAAGTCACGAACCATTGGACGAACAAGTCTTTTACAGAACTCTTGCAGCTCTTGAAGAAGTCTCATCCAGCTGGTAATCGAATTCCGGAGAAGCATTACGAGGCAAAGGCGAAGCTGAAGCGTTTTGGCATGGGATACGAGATGATCGATGCGTGTATTAACGATTGTGTCCTATTTCGAAAAGATCTCGCGGAAGTCAACGTGTGCCCAGTATGCAACGAGAGCAGATGGAAGCCAACTGGGAAAATGATACCGCAAAAGATTTTGCGATATTTTCCCCTGAAAGATCGATTGAAGCGGTTGTACGCGTCTCGACACACGTCGCTTTTGATGCAGTGGCACGAAAGAGATCGCGTCAGGGAAGTTGGTGTTCTACGACATCCTGCGGATGGTACGACGTGGAAAAACCTAGACGAGAGATACCCAGGCTTTGCTGCAGAGCCTCGAAACGTGCGGCTTGGACTAGCTGCGGATGGATTCAATCCATTCGGAGAAATGAGTTTATCGTACAACATGTGGCTTGTGGTACTAACTGCGTACAACTTGCCGCCTTGGTTATGCATGAAGAAAGAGTACTTGATGCTGACGCTTTTGATCCCGGGGCCTCACTCACCAGGAAAGGACATGGACGTGTTTTTGCAGCCAATTGTCGAAGAGCTGAAAGAACTGTGGGAGACCGGATTCCGCGTTCGAGATGGCGCCAATGATGAAGTGTTTCGATTGCGTGCCGCGCTACTTTGGACGATTAACGATTTTCCAACTCGATCCTATTTATCTGGATGGAGTGGCCAAGGGTATCTCGCTTGCCCGACGTGCAACCTTGACACGCCGTCTTTGAAAGTCAGAAACAGGATCGTCTACTACGACCATCGTCGATTCTTGCGTATGCGTCACCGATTGAGAAAAAGCACCGATCACTACAAGGATCGCCACGAGAAACGCAGTAAACCCGAGAAGTTGACTCCGCAAGACATACTTGCTCAGTTGGCTAGTGTCTCTTGCACGACAACTGGCAAACATGCTGGCTCCGTGGGCAGAAAATGAAAGCGAGCCGAGTGCGAACTAAATTGGGCCAAGAAAAGCATCTTTTACGAGTTGCCATACTAGTCAGATTTGGAGTTGAAGCATAACATGGACTTCATGCACATAGAGAAGAACGTGTGCGAGAATCTTCTCGGAACCTTGCTCAGCTTAGAAAAGAAGAACTACGACACAGATAAGGCGAGGTTTGATTTGATGGACTTGGGCATCAAGACCGCTCTCCACTTGAAAAAACAAGGGGATTCGTGGTACAAACCGCGAGCATCGTACACCTTAACCCTTGTTCAGAGGCAGCGATTTACCGAGTTCCTCCAATCTGTCAAATTTCCAGATGGGGTCGCTGGGAATCTGAAGAAAAATGTGACTGCTGATGGAAAACTCACAGGTTTGAAGTCGCATGATTGCCACGTGATCTTGCAGAGGTTGTTGGCTGTTGGTATTCGTCCTTTTGTGCCAAAAGAAATACATCAGACGATCTCCGAGCTTTGCAACTTTTTCAAGCTGATAAGTTCGAGAACCTTGAGAGTAGAAGATCTTGAAAATGCGCAAGAGTCTATCATCGAGATCTTGTGTAAGCTTGAGATGAAATTTCCACCAGTTTTTTTCACGATCATGATTCACGTGGCGATTCATCTACCAGATGAAGCGTTGTATGGCGGCCCGGTGCATATGCGGTGGATGTACCCATTTGAGAGATACCTTGGGACGTTAAAACATTTTATCAAAAATAGAGCTAGACCAGAAGGCTCTATTGCGGAAGCTTATGTTGTAGAAGAAGCTCTAACGTTCGTTGCAAGATATCTTGAAGATAAAAAAAAGTGTAGATGAAGTTCAAGTGCAAGAGCTCTCTGTTTTTCGATCCGAGATGTGTGTGCCTTATGGGATGATGAAACCGATAGTATTAGACGATGAATAGAAAGAGAACGCGGAGTGGTACATCTATACCAACTGTCCTGAAGTGGATCCATATTTGACGTAAGTTATCGTTGGGAATGTGTTTCAATTCATTCTTTTTTATATATTGCTATTGAAGTAATGTTTTTAATAACAGGGAGCATTTGGATCTCTTGAGCGAATCTGGAGTTCGCGATATTGAAGCGGAGCATAGAAAGAGGTTCAAAATTTGGTTTGAGAAGAATGTAATAACACAATATCAATGCAATTTTTTGATAAACGCACAAGTGCTAATCAATGCTTTCTTTCGTAATCAGATTTTTTATATGAAAGCTAGTGGTTCTGACGTGTCTGACGAGCTCTATTCGCTTTCTATCGGTTCCCTTCAAGTCGCCTATCAATATTCAAGCTGCTTTGTAAATGGCGTGAAATTCATCACTTGTCGTCGTGATAATCAACGAGTCACTCAAAATAGCGGTGTATGTGTACTTGTGGATGATTTCACTTACTATGGTCGAATGGAAGACATCATCGTCGTGAACTATAGGCATAACTGTAGTGTTGTATTGTTCAAATGCATTTGGTACGGTGACAAGTATCATGCAAACCGACTAGTGCACACCGATAAGACTACTGGAGAAACGAGTGCTTATACTGCGAAACAATGGTTTAAAGAGGAGCCGTACGTACTCGCGACTCAAGTGAAACAAGTTTTTTACATCGAAGATCTTATTAAAGGCGGCGACTGGGAAATCGTCCAGGAATGCAATCATCGAGGGATTTGGGACATTCCTGAAGTTGACCCCTCCAACTTAGCGTCGATCCCATTGACTATAGAGTTGTCAAACATCGAGCGTTTGAATCATCGACACGAAATCGATGAATCTGAGTTAGTGACTGTCGTTGACGATGATGAAGAAGACGATGATGAAAATGAGAGACATGTCGTTTTTGAGGGAGAAGATGTTGATGTCGATATAGAAGATGATATTAACATTATAGGCATAGATGATGATGAATGATTAATATCTTTTTTGTATGTTTATTTACTATATAATGTAACCACGGTTTTCCTCCGCCATATGTGAGGTTTGTTAATAATAAAATCTGTGGTGCCGTCCACGTTTTTTTTAAACAGAAAACTAATATTTATTTACTAATATTGTTCACATCTTACAGGATGTCAGATGCAGGTGGAGCAGGTGGAGATGAGTCTCCGCTACACCATTCAGGAGCAGGTGGAGATGAGTCTCCGCTAGAGACACCGGGTTCCCAAGGTCCTAAGAAAACAAGGGGACCAACAACCGGGTCTACTTCGGCAAAAGCAGCGCATGGGGTACCCGGTGCGAAAGTTGTTAGGTACGACCCAATCAACCAAACTTTCTACCAGGACGTAAGAAAAAGAATAAAAAAGGTAGGAGTATTCAACAACCGCGTCGGCGCTTTGGTGAAAGTCCATATCCCGGTCACACTTCGTGATTGGAACGAAGTGACGCCCCAGATGTTGGGCAATATTTTGAGCGCACTTCATTCCGAGTACACTTTCGTGTACAAGGATGATGAGACCGAGGAGCTGCTTCCGGCGGATTGCTATCGTCATCATATTGACCAGACTATCATTCGCGATGCAAAGCGTATGAGGCGCAACCAAAAGTCTAGATTATCAGGGACTTTCTTAGGAAAATGTTGTGGGCAAATGAATGTCGCCAAGAAAGAAATCCCAAAAGGATATCAAAAAGACGATTGGGAGAAGGTGATAGAGGAGTTCGCAACTGACGATTGGAAGGTAATGTATAATTCAAAAAATTATGTTATCTTCTATGAAATCGAATTATAACGCAATTTAATATGTGCAGAAAAAGTCTACTCGCAACAGAGACAATTCAAAGAACAAGAAAACGAAGTCCACACAAGGGTCGATTTCTTTTTTGGCTCATCGACATTTGAACGTAAGTTTATTCTAATTTTGTAATATTTTTTTTGCAATAAATACATTACTCATATTTTCATAAGAACTGCAGAGTAGGGAAGATGGGACTTTGGCCTCGGCGTTAAGCATGTGGGAGAAAAAACATCAAGATGATCAAGGCAATTGGACGACAGCTTGGGCGCAACAAGCATTTGTAAGTTACTTGTGTTAAGTACTTAATAATCAAGTTTCGATAATCTTAATAATTTTTTTAACATATGTTTGAAGGCGCGAATTATGACTCAAGTCGAGGATATGCAGCGACAAGCAGCGGAGTCAGGCCAAATGTTTGACATAGACCAGGCGGAGCAGTACGCGATGGATACTGTTCTCGGGCAACGTCGAGATTGGTATGTCGGGATAGGTCCCTCGATCCCGAGATCCTCGTATCTCTTGGCTCAGGCTCAGGACGACAGCTCGTCCTCAGGTTCTTCATCGACGCGCGTTCCAGATCCAGTGATTAGCGAGCTACAAGCAGCGTTGGCCGCACAACAAGCTCAGATGGAGGCGTTTCAGCGACAGTTCTTTGCCTACACACAGCAGCATCCGTCTCCCATGCAGACATCCCCCACGATGATGCACCCTGGGACGACGCCGCCATCAGCTTCAATGCCGAATGTTCAGACGCCGGCATCCGCTTCAATGTCGAATGTTCAGATGCCGCCATCCGCTTCAATGCCAAATGCTGATCAGACGCCAGGTTCGGTAGAATTTTAGCGACATCGTTCAAGCGGCAGCTCATCAGGCCGCCAAGGCGCACGAGCAAGATCTGGCGGAAGAGGAGGCCGTGCATTCCAGAATTGGCAGACTTCGAATGAAAAAGGGAAACAAAAAGAATAAATTGTAATTTTTTTAATTTATTGAATGTAAATTATCAAATTTTATGAATTTAATATTAGAATTTCTATTAAATTATTTATATAATTATTTAATTAATATTATTCAAATTATTTATTTAATTTAACAAAAAAATTATTTAATTAATTTTTTATATATTTAATAGGCTGATTCTATTAGAATCAGCATTTTAAAAAAAATAACTACAGACAATCAGATGCGACTAGTCGCATCTGATACTTTCGCGGGAAGAGTATCAGATGCGACTAGTCGCATCTGATTGTACTAACACCCGCCAAATATTTCGCGGGGAATTACTATCAGATGCGACTAGTCGCATCTGATACTCTTCCCGCGAAAGTATCAGATGCGACTAGTCGCATCTGATACTATAATTCACGCTTTAATTTCTTATTTTGAGGGATATTTAGGTGCGACGTTTGGTGCGACTTGTCGCACCTAAAATGTCGCACCTGATAGTGATGACTTTCAGGTGCGACAAGTCGCACCTAAAATCATCAGGTGCGCACTTTCAGATGCAACTTTGTCGCATCTAAAGTCGCAACTGATGATACTTTCAGGTGCGACATTGATGCTTTCAGGTGCGATTTTTGTCGCACCTGATGCTATTAATTGTACTAGTGTTTGGAAGAGCTCGGAGCCGTTTTGCCCGCCGGAGTTTTGGTTCGAACCATTTTTCCCCTTAACAAAGCATAATAATAAACAATTCAATCTCAACATCAACAATCAACATAAACATTTTTAAATATTAACTATGTCACAACAATTCTATATCAATTACAACTCAATTTAAACATAACAATCTCAAATTATAACATAGTTTCAACCTCAAATTAAAAACAATATCACCCTCATAACTCAATTCATTCACAATTTCAAACAAAATTAATCTTCAACCACACAAAGCATAATCATAAACAATTCCAAAAATCACAAATTTATAAACAATTCCAACAATCAAAAATTCATAAACAGTTCAATCTCAACATCTACAATCAACATAACCATTTTCAATAGTAACTGTGGGTGTAGGAAACGACCTCACCACTTAATACTCTTGAAGTGGGGCCAAGCCCATGATCAGTGAACTCAACAAGAACAGCATCTCGTCAAGGCCCTGGCCTTCCACCTCGTCAAAGCCCAGGCCTTCCACCTCATCAGAAAGGCGCGCAGCTCGAAAGGGAGAAAAATTCAAATACCACTACTTGGTTAGTCCGGAAGGATTGCTCCACTCCCAATCTTCACGCCACTGCGGAACAAGTCAGCACGCACGTGTCAATCCAGTTTCCTCCAGATCAACGATGAGATTCCACGAAATTTCACTATAAATAAGAGAGAAGTAGGAATTCAGACGCACGTATCATCCTCAGAAAAATTCTCATTTTTATATAGTAATTGAGTTCGCCATTAACACTATGTTGCCGAGCTCGACCTCTCTTTGTAATCGGTCCGATTCAGCTATCAATAATATTTTCTTTCGATCATATTTCATTTTCAGCTTCTTTATTTGTTATTTTCAAGCTTTATTTTAATTCAATTACGAAGAATTCTTGAGATCCACATAAATATAAATAAATACGATCCATAAATATAATATATAGTTTCGTGATGGTTGAGAAACCGAATCCGACATCAACAATTTGGCGCCGCCTGTGTAAAATTTTATCAAGAATTCCAAAATCAGATTATTGAGTTAAGCTCGATCGTAAGAATGGCTAGCGAAAATGAACAAGCACTAGGACAAAATACGTTATCCGGTGCGACGAATGTCGCACCTAATGCGTCAAATGTCGCACCTAAAATTTTATTAGGTGCGACACCGTCGCACCGGATAACCCGTCGCAGAAGGTATCGGGTGCGACATGTCGCACCTAATACGTGACACTTTCAGGTGCGACATGTCGCACCTAACATCGCACCTATTTTCCTGCCAAATTTTATAGAATTGGCGGGTAAATACATATCGGGTGCGACAATGTCGCACCGAATATGTTCGCGCCAAACATATTCGGTGCGACAATGTCTCACCGAATATGTTTGTTAAAGTAAAAAAAATAAAAAATTTACAAAATACAAAAAAAAATACAAAATTAAAAAAGTAAATTAAAATTCATTTAAAATTAAATAAAACTTAATTAACAAAATTCTAAATGAATTAGAAATAATATTCTGAAAATAGAATTCTTAATTAAAAATACAAATTCTTTCCAAAAAAAGCGAAAAAATGAATTCCTATTTTTTTTCTTATAAAACTTATCGATAGTAGAATTTCCTCTACCGAATAAGTTGTCAGAACTTCGAGAACCGCTTCCGCGTCCTCATCCACCGCTGCCTGACGCGTTGCCGCTCGTTCCCCCGCTTCCGTAAGGACGGTCTCGCAAGTAATCCATAGAACCAGGCCTAGAACCCGGCGTGAAACCTGGCGTCTGCTGATCCGTCCCACCTGGTTGCGATGCAGGCGGAGGTTGAGGAGTCGTGGGAGGCTGGTTGTGCTGCTGGCTGAGGAAGGCGATCTGTTGCCGCATCACTTGCAGCTCGGCTTGTTGGGCATCCATCTGAGCTCGCATCTCGGCAACCAACGGATCGGTCTGAGATGACGAACTTGACGAGCCTCCATCTAGCGTTTGGGCAACACCCAACGACGACCTTGGGATCGAACGCCCTAAACCGACTTCCCAGTCTCTGCGCACTCCCAAAACATCGCGCATCGCGTACATCTCCGCATCTTCTTGAGAGATCACGATGTTTTGCTCCTCCGCTTGCCGCAAAATATCTATCGTCTGGGCGGTGACTTGATCCTTCAAAATAAAAACACAAAAAACTTATCAGATAAGAAGAAATAAAGTAATTAAATATAGTAAATAAAAAAAAATTAACTTACGTATTACGTCTTAGCGAAGTCCGTCGTCCACGATCCCTTAGCGTCCTGGTGTTTTTCTAACCATATCGCTAAAGCCGAGCCTATACTCCCATCTTCCCTTCGCTGTAATTTTTCAACATTAAAATATGTATCACATGTATATTGCATATTAATATTAAGAGACTTACGTTCCTCGAGCGATGACCAAAAAAACTAAGCGACCCTTGTCTCGCCTTCGTCTTCTTCATCTTCGAATTTTCCCGGTTGCGGAGAGATTTCGCCTGCAAGACATAAATTCGTTAAGTTTAATTTTAAGAAATTCGAATAACCATCGGAAGTTCAACTCATACCTTATGCTCCGGCGAGTCGAACGTCTCTATTGCTTTCAACCAGGCTTCCTGGTTGTAGCCATCGGGAGTTTCATTTTTAGCAAGATCCTTACTCCCGCAAAATGTCTTGAAGCAGAGCTGCGACAACCTCGACTTCTGGCCACGGCGCATCCTCTTCGCATCGCGAATGATAGCCATATCAATCTCGTTGCGAATAGGATCTGCAGGCCCAAGCTCGCCACTCTCGGGATGTTCATAAACGAAGTTATACTCGTTATGAATCGAGTTCATAAGAGCCGCCACACTCTGCGCAGGCACGTGATTCCAGTCTGGGAGGTCGACTGGAATGGTACTCTTGATCAGGTTTCCTAATCGGTTTTGGAACGTCCCGATCAACGGATTTTGCTCCCTGACGTCTTGGTAGAACGCCTGCGCAGTCTGATCGTAGCGAACTGTGTTCGCTCCAGGGGTCCCAACACGAGCTCTCGCAGAAACGACGCCAGTCGTTGGTCCCCGCTTCTTCCTCGGCATCTGCGGGGGGTCACGCTCTCCTCCCGATGGGTCCTGACCTGAAGTAGACATCCTGCAAAATGAATTGTAGTTAGTATTTTTAATTACTATGTAATTACTATTCGACTACTACGGTTATTACATGGTGTTAGTCATTCATCGTTGTCACTCGATGTAATGTTAGTATCGACATCAACATCGTCTCCCTCAAAAACGGCAAGCGCCTCATCTTCTTCATCCACTTCTTCATCATCTTCAACGACATTAACAAGCTCGGCCGTAGCAGTTTCGTGTCGATGATTAAGACGGTCGATATTTGACAATTCTATTGTCAATGGAATCGATGCTGAAGTGGTCGGATCAACTTCAGGAATGTCCCATATCCCACGTTGATTGCATTCCTGAACGATTTCCCATTCGCGACCCTTAACGAGATCTTGGATGTAAAACACTTGCTTCGCTTGAGTCGCGAGTATAAACGGCTCTTCTGTAAACCACTCTTTGGCGGTGTACGAACTCGTTGCTCCGGTGGTTTTATCAACGTGCACTATACGTCCTGCATTGTACTTGTCACCATACCATATGCATTTGAACAGTACGACACGACAGTTATGTGTATAGTTCAGCACGATTACGTCTTCCATTCGACCGTAAAAGTTGAAGTCTTTCAGGGGCACAAAAACACCGCTATTCTGGGTGATTCGTTGGTTATCACGACGACGAGTGACGAACTTCACGCCATTCACAAAGCAACTCGGATACTGAAGAGCAATTTGCATAGATCCCGTAGACAATGCGTAAAGTTCTTCAGACACGTCGGAACTACTAACTTTCATGTCATAAATCTGGAATATGCAAATTAAGATGATGTCATTAGCAATTTTAGTAGCAATTTTAGTATGCTTTCAGCAAACGAATCCTTTCGGTTTACCTTTTTCGCAAACCAAATTTTGAATTCTTTTCTGTGCATTACTTCGAGATCAGAATCTGCAGTTCCCGCTTCAGAGTTATTTTGTATAAGTTCCAAATGCTCACTGTTAATGTTACGACTTGTTCGTCCAATGGTTCGTGACTTTGATGTGCATCAACGAAACCAAGAACGACAAAGACGAAAACTCTTTGCACCCAGGGTACAATTCTGCTTCCAACTCAGCGAACAAATCTTCCACTTGCTCATCTGCACGCACTTCACTCGGAGTCGGATCCGTAAAATCGTCGAAGTCCTCGTGATCCATTATATCATGGAGAGCATCGTGCAATCCACCGACTCCTCTTTGGTTAGTCTCGCTGGCATCTTCTACCATTCGACGTTCGCCGTGATGATACCATTCGGTGTATCCCGGAGTAAACCCCTTGTTCAAAAGGTGATTCTTTACGACCCCGATGTCTAGACATCTCACGTTATTGCAAGACTTACAAGGACAACGATAATGACCGTTTTCGTTCGGGAGTCTGCTTGCAACGCGGATAAACTCGTTAACCCCTGTTTTATATTGCAAACTCAACCGATTGTTCTCGGTAATCCAGTCCCTACTTGGATTTGACATTCTTCTGAATGAGACGGGAAATTGGGAGATAAAACTGAATCGTTAGAATTCATTTTGTAAGAATGAATTATTAGGAAATTGAGAGGTAAAATTGAGAGTGAATCGTTAATATTTGAAATTTAGAGTGAATTATTATGAAATTGAGAGTGATGAATAGTTAGGAAATTGATAGTGGATCGTTAATATTTGAAAGATTCGAGAGCGAATTTGTAAGAATGAAAGAGAAATTGTGATTGACATGTATTAATTTTGAAAAATGGTTAGAATTCGTTTTATTCTACCGAAAATTCGGCAGAGTTTCCCCTAAAATATTGACTAACCAAAATCTGCAATTAAAAAAAAAACACATATATAACCAACCAAGACTATCTTATTAACATACTAGATACTAAATTGAACCTCCGTAGCTCCATTGCAATAAATATTCAATAAGTTTAAATTAAATTTAACATGTTACTAATTCATTTTAAAATATATTCATATATATTACTAATTAATCTAACTAAAAAAGTATTAAATTAATTAATTAACCAAATTTTCAACAAATTGCAATCAACTTAAACAAATCATGTTACAATTACATTAAATTACACTAAACACGTTACTAATTAATTTATTATATTACTTTTAACTTAATTAATCTAATCTAACATGTTACACATTATTAAAAAAAATTGACTATTACTATATGCTACTATTTTCATCAAAGTTATATTATCATTTAATCTAACATGTTACTATTTTCATATATATTACTAATTAATCTAACTAAACATGTTACTAATTAATTAATTAATTAAACGTGTTAACATCTAATCAAAGTTATATTTTAATATATATTACTAATTAATCTATATGAAATAATCTAAAAATATTAAATAATCTATAAATATTAATAATTACAAATAACTAACCTTTTTCCGAGGCGACGACGAGGCACTGAGACGACGGGGCTGCGAGTGACCAAGCTGCGGCGACGGCTGGGCCGAGGGTGGGCCGGGGGTTTGGCCGAGGGCTGTTGTGCATGAGCGAGGGCTGAGGCCGTTCGAGGTGATGGTCCTGCGGCCGTTCGAGTATTGTTATTCATTCTTAATAATAGAAACAGAATTAAATATTGTTTTGGGGGCTCGAGGAACGTATCATTACCCACGGATTTGGGGGCTCGAAGTTCAACGGGACAAGTGAAATTAGTTATAATATATAATGATAAAATACCAATATATTTGAATTTGGAACATGTTTAAGATTTGAAATTAAAATATTTAAAAATAAATTCAAAGAGATCAAAATATCATAATAAGGAAGATCATGCGTTATGTGTCGAGTGAAACATCGTTCTTGAGAGAAAGAAAAAAAAAAGTAAAAAATGAAACATGATTGAATCTGAAATTATCTAAAAATAACATAATTAGATAGAATTTTAACCAAACAAATTTCATATATACAGCGCACAAGTTGCGGAAAATAATAATAAAAAAAAAATTTCACTCTGGAAAATTTCTCAAAAAAGTCCTAGTTTATTCCATTGGCAGCGTATGAGTTTCTACGTCGGCTTCTTATTTCAGTCCAAAGTGGCTTGGTCGTTCTAAGTTTAGTATTGATTTTATTATATATTTCACTCTTATATAACGTACACTCAATTACAAAAGACATTTATGCTACTTCAAACAAAACAAACATTTATGCAGAAGGTGACGTAAAGGGACCTCACAAAAAATAAGTTGTGTTATCTAAATTAGGCTCTTAGGAAGAAGAATTTGTTTCTATGAACACCATTCACACAATGAACCGTCTAGACTTATTTTGACTTAATACAGTAGTAAATCTTGTATATCGAAGATTATTTTCTTTCTAAAATACCTTTCTGAAAGAAAAATGATACTTGAAAAGGAAATTTTAACAAAACACAATCAGGGATCTTTTGTGTTAATAAATCCGGACGTTTGCAAAGAAATTTTTTACATACAATCAGTCAATCACTCCGCCAATTCATAAACATAACTTAATTTGTCATACAAATCTAACAAGCTTTAATTATCTTGACATGCACTACTGTCGATAATGAAGCACTACTATGTATTCAGAAAACACAGACACACATTGCCAAAAAAAAAAAGCCACGGAATTTGGATTCGTCATACGGGATATTCTTGTCTGAATCCAAAAGGCGAGCGAGAGAGAGAATGGAACGAACGGGTGTGCGAACGGAGTCGGGCCTCTCGGTTTTCGTTCTCGGTGGTGTTCGAGGAGGGAGCGAGGTGGTGAAGTACCGGGGAGCAAGGCCGGAGCAGTGAGAGGGTGGGTGGGCCTGGTCGCCGGAGGATGTTCGGGTGGGTCGGGCCTGGTCTGAGAGAGACAGAGTGAGATTGACGGAGAGAGGGTGAGACAGAGAGAGAGAGAGAGTGAGGCGTACCTGGAGGACGGCGAGATTCACGACGGAGGGGACGCAAGTTGCCGGAGAAAGGCCGAGTGGAGGCTAGTCGGAGAGAGAGAGATAGAGTGAGTGAGAGAGAGGGTTTGAAACTCGGGTAAGAAAGAAGGGGTCTCAGGTATTTATAATACCCTAAACCTATTGGGTGCGACGCTGTCGCACCTAATACCCATAGTCGGTGCGACATGTGGCACCCCATGTCGCACCGGATATGAAATCCGAAACCCAAAAAATTTAGGGGGAATATGGCTGACAACTTCGAATTTTAAAACTATTGGGTGCGACAACCGTCGCACCTATTAGTATTAGGTGCGACAATGTCGCACCTAATGGCAGTAGGTGTGACAAAAACATATCCGGTGCGACAGTGTCGCACCGGATACCACTTAAAATTAGCGAAATTTTTTATCATCTGGTAGAGTATCCGGTGCGACAAGTCGCACCTAATATTAGCTTATGTGCGACTTTTAGGTGCGACATGTCGCACCTAATGCCCTTCCGCACCCAATATGTTAATTTGTAGTAGTGAAATCGAGTTGAAATCGGGGGTCACCTCCGAGATAAAAGCTCTGCTAGAAACTCTGGTCACGAGATCAGTGGATAAACGAGAATCGCTAACAATGAGCAGGCCGCACTTTTGGCCGCTTATGATACTGACAAAGCCACGGCGGCTGCCGCAAGCTTGTCAGTTGAGGAGGAAACTGAGGCAGAAAGAGAATGCTTAGAGGAACAAGACTCTCCCCACCTCGAAGTGACCACCCAATTCCAGCTCAATGGCTCTAATCCCAGCCTTTGTGTCAGAATCGGAGCGAAGCTGAAGGGAAGCATGAGAAGGGAAATCATAACCTTCCAAAAAAGGAATAAAAGTACGTTAAGCCTAGACGTTGCATCCCATCAACTCAACGTCGACCCAAGCTTTAAACCTGTCAAACAAAAAGAAGAAACCAAGGCCCAGACAGAGCCAAATTATTCAATGAAGAAGTAGAGCAACTGCTCAAGGCTGGATCAATCTGGCAAGTAAAATACCCGTACTGGTTAGCCAACTGAGTCGTGGTAAAAAAAGAATGGGAAGTGGCGTGTTTGCATCGACTTCACCTGTCTAAACAAAGCCTGCCCTAAGGACATTTATCCTTTCCCTCACATTGTTCAGCTCGTAAAAAGTCATGGCGGGGCGTAAAATACTCTCGTTCATGGACGCATTCTCAAGAATAATCAAATCCTGATGCATCCTGAAGACCAATAAAAACAGCTTTCATCACAGACCGAGGGATTTATTACTATGAAGTAATACCCTTTGGCCTGAAAACGCCAACTCCACATATCAAAGACTTGTGAACGAAATGTTTGTAGAGAAAATTGGAAAAAACATGGAAGTTTACATCGATGATATGCTGGTCAAGTCACTCCGAGAAACGGATCACGTTGGACACCTTGAAGAGGGCTTCGTGGTAATAAACAAGTATCAAATGAAGTTAAACCCCGCGAAATGCATATTGGGGGTCTTTTCAAGAAAATTCCCAGGATACCTAGTAACACAAAGAAGGATCAAGGCTAACCCCCTCCAGCTCAATGCGTTAAGGAATATGCCTTCTCCTCGCAATCGTTGAGAAATACAAAGGCTGACCGGAAGAATCGCTGCCCTTAACCGATTCATATCTCGATCGACCAACAAATGCCTGTCTTTTTATAGCTTGCTCAAAGAAAATAAAAAGGCGGAGTGGAACGAGAAGTGCGAAGAAGCATTCACTAAACTTAAAAAATATTTAGCGACCCCTCCGATTTTGGCCAAGCCCGTAAACGGAGAACCCCTCTATTTATACGTAGCAGTACCCCACGCAGCCGTGAGTGGCATGCTAGTACGAGAGGATCGAGGGGATTAAAAACTAATATTCTATATAAGTAAATCACTGGTCGATGCCAAAACATTATATCCCGCTATGAAAAAACTAGCACTAGATGTTGTCACTTCTGCAAGTAAGCTAAATACGTATTTCCAGTCTCACGCCATCATTGTAATGACAACTCAGCCACTGTGAACCTTCCTCCACAGCCCAAATCAATTCGGCAGATTGATGAAATGGGCAGTGGGATTAAGCAAATACGGTATCGAATTCCGAGCAAGAACCTGGACGAAATCGCAAGTCCTAGCTGACTTTTTTGTAGAATTGCCACGACACACGCCAGAGATCAATCCCGACAATGGCATTTTGACCTTAAACGTCGATGGCACTTCTTCAAAACAATGATCTGGGGTAGGAATACGAATGGTATCACCCTACGGCAAGGTGATCGAACAATTATTTCGGCTTGACTTCATCACATCAAACAATGAAGCCAAGTACGAAGCCCTCATTGCGGAAATGCAGCTGGCAAAAGCATGTGGAGAAAAGAAAGTAAGCGCATATTATGATTTGCTACTCATCGCTAACCAGTTTAGTGGAGAATTCGAGATACGAGATGAGCGTATGGAAGCATTCGTAAAGATAGTATGAAATTTGGCAGAAAATTTCAAAACTTTTGAGCTAACAAAAATTCCCTTACGGGACAATTGATCAGTAGACGCTCTAACAGTACTAGCTTCAATGTCAGAACCAAGGCTCACACGGATCATACCGATCGAGTCTATAAAACAACCTTCTATTACTATTAGTGTAAATAATATAATAACAATAGAAGTAAGGGACTGGAGAGACGAGATTATGAAGTACGACATAAGTGGAGATACACCCAATAACAAATCCTAAAGACGCAAACTGAAACAAATTTGTGCTAGATTTTGCATCATTAATAGTGTTCTCTTCAAACGAAGCTTCACATGACCTTATCTCCGATGCGTGTCTAAAGTCGAAGCAGCCCGCATCATCTCCAAAATACATGAAGAGGAATGTGGAAACCACGTAGGAGGGAGGGCCTTAGCCATAAAAATTAAAAGGCAATGATATTTCTTGCCAACCATGGTCGAAGACTATGAAAAGCACTCTCGATGATGCGATAGATGCCAAAAACACGCACCAAACATAAAACAGCAAGCAGAATCGTTGTCCTCGGTTTCGTCACCATACCCATTCATGAAATTTTCGATGGCCTTAGTGGGACCCATGCCTACCGCTCCTGGAGGAACCAAGTTCCTACTAGTCCTCACCGATTATTTCTCAAAATGGATGGAGGCCGAAGCCTTCCCTCAAGGACACATATGTCTTGGCCTTTGTTTGGAAAGACATCCTATATTGATATGGGGTCCCGCAAGAAATCGTCGACGAAAACGACATGCAATTCATATCTAAACGATTTAGACAATTTTTCTTCAATCAAGGAATTGAGTTGATATTGTCGACGCCGCGGTATATTGACATGGGGTCCCGCAAGAAATCGTCGCCGACAACGGCACGCAATGCATATCAAAACGGTTCAGGCAATTTTGCTTCAATCAAAGGATTGAGTTGAGAGTGTTGACGCCCCGGTATCCGCAAGGTAATGGTCACGCTGAAGCGGCAAACAAAACAATCGTAGCCTTTCTAAAGAAAAGGCTCGACGCCTAGAAAGGACGGTGGGCTGACGAGCTCCAAGGAGCACTATAGGTCTACCGCTCCAGTCCAAGACATCCTATGGGAGAAACCCCATTCTCTCTAGTATACAGCGTAGAATCGGTAATACCCATTGAACACGAGGTCCAAATGATCCGGACCATGAACGCAGATGGGAACGAAAACACCAATGAAACGATAATCTAGATACCCTCGATTTGATCGAAGAGAAAAGGGACCAAGCCATGATTAGAACATTATGATATCAACAAGGCATTGCCAAATACTATAACAAAAATCTGCATCATCGCCACTTCCAACTTGGAAATCTCATTCTCAGGAAAGTGTTCCAAAACACCGCAGAATCCAATGCTGGAAAGTAAGGCACAAATTGGAAAGACCCCTACCGCGTTACAAAGGTGATCCACCCCAGAGTTTATAAACTCGAGACTTTGGACGGGGTACTGGTCCTAAGATCTTGGAACATCATAAGCATAAAAAAAATATTACGTTTAACCACGTAGGCCTAACAATCGAACTACATCACAGCTTGATACCATTCATTAGGTACGCAGGAAACCTTATCCTCAAGGTCCAGCCCCAACAACACAAAAACAAATAATGATCCTGTTTCACTGAGTAACGAACTCTTGATCACGCTTTGGCCCCACCATAGAGAACGCCTCACCGGATCACAAATCTAAGCAGAAGACAAGGTCAAACCTTAGACTTCTACGAGCATCAAGGATCTAAATGCAATTAGAAACTTTTCAAAGGAACAACACTGCTTTAAAACGCATAGTAAACTAGCACAGGAATACCAAATCGCAGCTGGATTCATGTGGGTGTCGATACCATCAAAACATCCGAACCATCTCCAAAGGAGAGAGATATTTCGAACGCTTTTGTAAAATATACGCAATACTACGTACAGGGATTTTTGGACCAGCAATGACAAAAAGGACCAGAAATACTTGACTTACAAAACCCACATACAAAATTTACACTGAAAAAGACATTCCAGTTCGGTAATAAAAAGAAAAATCGGGCTGAAATACCTTAACTAATCTATCGAAAGGAGTTCAATTCGGCGAAAGATAAAAGTGGAGCCGCAATACTTAATGAATTTGTAAAAATTATTTGCTCAAAAGGAATTTTAGTTCGGCGACAGATAAAAGTCGAGCTGAAATACTTAATGAATTTGTTAAAATTCTTTGCTAAAAAGGAATTTCAATTCGAAGAAAGATTAAAAATTGAGCTGAAATACTCAATGAATTTGTAAAAATTCTTTGCTTCAAAGGAATTTTAATTCGGCGAAAGATAAAAGCCGAGCTGAAATACTTAATGAATTTGTAAAAATTCTTTGCTCAATTGGAATTTGAGTTCGACGAAAGATAATAGTCAAGTTGAAATACTTGACGAGTTTCTAAAAAAGAATTCTCTGTTTCAAAAGGATTTCAGTTCGGCGAAAGATAATAGTCGAACTAAAATACTTGACAAATTTGTTAAAAATTCTTTGATCAAAAAAAGAAAAAGAGAACTTTAGCTCAGCAAATAAAATAAAATCGAACTGAAGGACTTGGCGGATTTACAAAAAACTCTCTCTCTCTCTCTTGAGAGAAATTCAGTTCAACAAGATATGATACGAAACTAATATTAATCCTGAAATTCAAACCATAATGTAATGAGTACGACCCTACGACCGAGCTCATCACATAACAAAATAATAATAGTCAAAATTATTACAAAACCAAAATAAAGTCTTGCCCAAAACACCGGGCCCCCAAAAAGGAGCAAAGAAGAAAGAAAGTTTTAATTGTTCAGATGCAAAGAAAAAATATAAAAAGAAGTAGTAGAGAGATTCTTGATCCATTCAATGTGGGCCTTCAGCTTGCTGGTCGGTCGAGGTCGTCCCCGCCATAGCGCCAGTCGACGTGGCCCCATGCTCTCCAGCTATGCCCCCCAGTGTCGACCTCGGGTTGGACAAATACGAGCCATATTAGTCGATGTCCATCCCGACTGTGGTGTCTTTAGTGGCGTCGGCGAGAGATACCCTCTCGGAGTAGAGGGTGAAAACCACATCCTTGGCGCCAGCAAGGGAGGGGAGCGGATAGGCAGTTAGATCCCAGTTGAAGTTCTCGATATCGCATGTGCTTCCTGCAGGTCGTCGAGTACATCTTCGATGCCATCGTTCACCACTTCCTCCAGCACCCCCACCGCGGCATGGCATTGGTCCAACCTGCGCTGGATCTTTGCCCTCATATATCGAGCCGCGAGGTGATCACGATATTTTTCGATGATGGTCTTATACTTCGCAGATGCGACCTTTCTCCCATACCTGGTAGCATCACCCTTGATCACCTGAGCGCTTCGATGGAGTTGGGCCACATGGGAATTCACCTTGCCGAGATCGGCAGTGACCTTGACCACGCTCGAAGAAAGCACCTTGTTCGCCTCCTCCTGACCGGTGACCTGACCCTGAAGCTCCTCGACCTGACCTATAGAGACATTCAGCGCGCGCGTCTTGTTCTCCAACTTGGAATGAGAGCTTTGGATCTCCAGGGCCATGTCCTAAAAGGAATTCTAGTCGATGGATGCATCCTTGAGCTCGCCATCCTTCTACGACAGCTCGACTGTGCTCTTCTTAAGCTCGTCTTTGAGGGAGGCGACCTTGGCCACAAGTTTGTCAGTCCGCTTGAGCGACTAGGCCATCTCACGAAGCTTCTTCTCGTCCTGACGAATCTTCTATTCATAGGCATAGATGCCCTTGTTGACTTCGGCCATGTACTATACAATATTATAAATGTTTCAGACAAAAATATAATAAAACAACAAAGTAAAATCTCTCAAGAAGAAAAAGTACGTACCTTGGTGCCGGCGAGAGACATGCCCCTGTAAATGTTGGCCACCTTCAGTGACCTCATCTTCCCAAGTGAAGCGGTGGGATACCAAATATGGCAAAGCAGAAAGGCCGAGGAATCCACGTCTTTGTAAATCCCGTGGTCGTGCTCAAAGTGGATAACCACTTTGTTTGGCTTCACGGCCGGGGCCGAGTCCGATCACAGGGAGGAAGGCTCTTACAAAGTCAGGGAACCACCTCAGGAGCGGACTGCTCGCTCGAAACATTTGTAGGACGAGCGGCCTCAGCTCGCTCGACTTCAGCGATCTCGCCCCGGCCCTTATCAGCTTCACCCTCCGCCTCAGCAACCTTCTTCTTCTTCACCTCGCTTTTCTTCTTCTCCTTTCTCTTCCCTCCTCTCTTCTCGTCTTCCTTCTTCTTCATCCTGCTCTCCTTTTTTACCCTATATTCCTCTTCACCTGCCTCCTCGCCCAACTTGTCCTCCGGGACTACGGTGAGTTCAGCCTCCTTGAACATGGAGCTTTTCCGTTTGGGCTTCTTGGCAGAAGGAATGATGTCGACCTCCGGGATCGACTTAGACGGAGTAGACTTCCTCTTCACAACAACCTTGGGCAGAGAGCCCTCAGAAGAAGCTTCAGAAGAGAGGACCTCGCCCGTCATCCTCACCTCGGTAGAGACGCCGAGCTGACCGGCATCTACCTTATGGGACTCAGAGCCCGCACGACCTCTTCATCTTCCACTTCGGCCGGGTTGACGAACTGTGGGCCGAGTGAAGCATCTTGAAAATAACCTTTTTCCAGTCACGGGCACACTCGCCAGAGTCGAAGGACACGAAACCTCTCTTGAAGATATCTATGGCGATCAGGAAGAACAAGAAAAACCTGTTTCGAGGGCAAGGAGCTCGATTTTCCGCAAGCTCGTAACGGAAAGCCTATCAACATTGACGACTGAGAAGACACTTCTGACCCACTTCCCTAAGACTTCATCAATGAATGTCAAGCCAAAGAGAGGAACTCAAGTAACCATAACCAAAACCATGAGCCCAAGAGCCACGAAGTTCAGAGATTCATACAAAAAAGGCTCCGCCACAAGCGAATCATTCGAGGCATGCTAATAGCCGCGAGCCTCATACCACTAATCCGACACTAGAATCAAATCGTTAAACATATCTACTTTTGATCGACTGGCACCCGGGGAAGAATTTGGAAGAGTAGAGAGCAAAGGTTCTCTCTACCAATACGAGTACAATCCCTGAGGCTTGCGACCTGAGCCAAAGAAGACTTGACCATGGTAGCCCTTGGATGGAGAGAGAAAATATGGAAGCAAGGTGTGGCACAAACCCGAACCCCGGAGATAAAGAACATGATCGATGGCATCGGCTCTCCATTCACAAATGACATAGTGATGGAAGATGTTGGAGACAACTTCCTGCAACCAACGACATTTATTTAGAAAGGAAGCACCAAATCGCTCTACCATGTGACTCACCAGGGTGGCAATCGAATGGTTTCCGAAACTAGAAGGAGGCTATTTCCGATAATTTGAAGACCTCAAAGAATGATTCCTCACATGATTCGTAATTTCTTGAATGCGAAAGAAGGATAAATCGTAGTTTCTCTCCATAGGACAGGGAATCCCCGAGATGGTGTACCGTTGCCTAAACCAATTCATCGAAGAATGTACAAAGTAGGAGACTACGATGATAGAAACATGATCTACGCCTTTATCAAAAGTCTTCTAAGTAGCAATTTTCTAATATCATTGATCAAGAAGAGACTGATGACAATGGCTGAGCTAATCGTGCGGGCCACCCGTCATATCTTTGTAAAACGATACCTTAAGAGCTCGAGGGCTAGCAAATGAGAAATACTGCATAGAGAAGATGGAAATTGTATCAACGATCCTTGACAAAAGAGAAATCTGAACGCGAAAATCACGGCCTCGAATTTTCATTTTTTGCCAAACCCACGACCGATGCTTGTTGAGAGATTTCGGAGAAGCGAAGACTTCACCACACTCAATGCCAAGCCTGAATGAATTCTCACTACACGAATATAAGTTTACCAGCCCAAGATATATGATGATAAACCGCTCAACAAAAGACAAGAAGAAATAGTGCGAATTTCACAAGGACCACAGGAACCTCACCTCCGACTGCATTTGGCTTAGAAAGAAGATTGAGGACCTAGTCCAAAACGAAGAGCTTGAGGAATTTGTCATGGGAACGATGGCCATCCTTGGCACATTCATAAGCAAGCATACCCTTCCCACTAACAAACATGCTGATCGCGGAATGAGCCTCGGAATAGAGTACAACCATTAAACCCCCTCAATGAACGTTAACAACACAATATTTGGAGGACCAGATCTCGTGAAGGACCAAAACAACTATGGTCAATCATGTCGGAGCGCAATAAATTAAGTGAAATAATTGAGAGTAAACTCGAAAACATGAAAGGAGGATTGCAAGATAGGGAACGGAATCAAAAGCGACAAAAATACTCTTAAGTTTCATGCACCAAAAATTGCACGTAAAGCTGGAGGGCTTATATTTTGGCGTGATTTTTCAGATTTGAAAAATGGCCCCTAAAGTAAAAATAATGCGTGGCACGGGCCCCGAGGCGAAGCTACAACCATTACATGAAGAAATGCAGAGATGGCTCTTTAGCCACGACACGGGCCCACAAGGATATGTGACAAGCTCAAGTCCTAGGCCAAGACTTTTGACAAACCAAGCCACCAATGCCATGAATCGGGCCAGCCGAGACGTCAATGCTCCAAATCGGGTCATCAATGCACCAAATCGAGCCGGTAGAGGCGCAAAAGCCCCGAGTTTTGCCGGCTGGACCACCAATGCCCCAAACAAAATTGCCAACGCCCCAAATTGAACCGGTCGAGTCATTGATGCTTTAAATCGAGTCTTCAATGCCCCAAATTTAGCCGGTCAGGCTGTCCATGTCCCAAATTGAGCCAGTTGAATCCCCAAGACCTTATTCCAGGCCGTTTGCCTCACTTTAAGGACAAAATTCCTTGACCAAACCACATTCTGAGCCAGACAACTTACTATTTGGCCCAAAAATCTTGACCAGTCCTAATTTGAAGCTGCCAACACCTCATTCTGAGCAGTCCAACACACTTTCCTTCTCAAAAGCCTTGACCAAACCTCATTATGAGCAACCAAGACCTTATTCTTAGCTGGCCAACTCATTTACTTGCTCGGAAACGGTGATTAATCCTCATTTCGAGCTGTTAAAACCTCAATCCAAGCCTTCAGAATCACTATCAGCTCAAAAACCTCTACCAAACCTCATTTTCCGAGCCGTCCAACTCACTTGTCGGCCCCAAAATCTTGATTAGACCTTATCCAAATGGCATGATCTCATTTTGAGCCAGCTAGACTTCATTCCAAGCCAGCCAACTCATTTGCCTAAAAAATGAACAAAAGCCCCCTTTCACCTGACCTAGCACGCAAAGCCTTCAGTCGGGCGCATTCACACGCAGCTGGAAGCATTTACACTCAGCTAGGTGTGTTCACACCCAGCCCCCACTTTGAACCCAAAAATCTATAAACTCCCTCATGTTACAACATTAAAGGTAAACCACAAAAATAAGAGCCAAAACTCTACCAAAATTCTCTAACCATTTTCTCTCTCAACAACACACAAAAAGCAAGAGCATCATTTCTCCATACCTATACCTTCTCCCATCGTCTAAAAAACACCATATTCTTCTGCCATCACCTCAAGAACATCATATTCTTCTCGAATTACCTCAAGAACACCATATCCTTCTCATATCACCTAAAACTTAATCTTTTACCATATTTCTCCTTATCAGACTATCATCACCACAAAAAGTCCATCTTTTACCATATTTATCCTCATCTTGTTGGAAAAGATCTAGGAATAAGAATAATTTATCACTTCTAGCAAGCGGCAGAATATAAAAAATTCTTTAAAACACTCGGTACCAACCTCTATTGAAGCTTGAGTGTTGAGAAGCCTTTGGAAAGGTTGAATCGCTCGTCTCCCCACTAAGCTTGTCTCCTTGCGTGTTCTTGAACCTGAGCAACCACGAAAGTTTCTACCACTAGAGTCTTCGAGTTGAGAAAGGATTTAGTATGTGGCCACTATTAAACAAAACGGCTCAAGAACTAGTCTTAGAGCCAAAGAGCTAATGCATAATGCTAGATCTAATGAGGAACAAAAGAGCAAGAAGAGAGAGAGAAGCTCTCAATCTAAAAAAAAGTTGTGTATTCAACATTGTGAATGAGGTGTGGTATTTATAGGAGGAGGAATTACCTTGAAGAATAGTTTCCTCTTTTCTATTGAATATCACATATTCATGAGCACAATCTTTATTTCCCATTCCTATCACAATACCAAGGTTGGAAACTAGTTTCTCTTTTTCTTTTAGTCTTGGCCTTCCATACCATATAGCCTTGTGCTATTAATTTATTTCCTCTTTTTTCCTTTTGGCAAGTATCTTCATACATCAATGTGTTGTCAATGGTGCCCATAAGAAGAGTATTAGTCTCTATTTATGTACATTTGATATAAAATAGTCTTACGAAAACTCTTACTTGTAACTGCTTATTTATTAATAAAAGTTGAAACGTTCATTCATTCTTCCTTGTCTGTTTGAATCTTTATGATAATCTATAGTTTATAGTACTTAAACAAACCTAACAACACATGAAGAGACAAATATAGATTTGCATGAACAAACTCTTCATGGTTTGCTTAAAACTAAACATTCACAATCTAAGAATCAAAGGACTATTGATCTCAGTACGATTGTTAGAAGAATCTATGATGTCTGGCTATGGGACATTGAGAGTTGGAGACTCTATAGTTCTTCTAGGTATCTTTTGAATGTACTGAATTGACCAATTCACTTCTAGATACAGAATAAGAACAAACCATTTAACCTCCTATGTCTAAAAGTCACTATGTATAAATTGCATCATGCTTATCTCAATCCTGAAATGAGACATGTCATTTCATAGCTTACGTATTCTCATTTGAGAAAGTTAGAGTTCGGATTCACTATGTGATTCTGAACAGCACCTATTGGTGAATTTCTAAATTATGAAGATGTCATGACTAACTTTGTGTAGATCTCATAGATATGGAATTCATGTACAAGATTGCTCAAATGCAATGTATATCACATCATGCTTTGTTCCTTGGAATGTGAATAAATGAACTGGCCAGTGTCCAAATTGAGTCATAACTCTTTTGAATGAATCATTGTGACTTGTTAGCTCATCGTCAATACTTAGTTTCTAATTTATTCACAAGCAATAAAGGAGTTGAGGAAATAACAGCTAGAAGGGTCAAATGGTAATTTTGTAAATCCCGACTAACTGATGATATTCATGAAGGGTAAACACGGATAATATTTAGTGGATCAACTCAGCACAATTAAGTTGAATTCTTGAGTAGAAAATAAATTCATTTGAACCGAGAGATTCTCAGTGTCAACTCTTTAGTGGAGTCAGTTGACATTAAGCTAAACTTGGAAAAGGTTTGTGAACTTTTGAGTCCAAGAATTTTAGCTCAAGCTTTGTTCATTTGGATCCATGAGGTCACTGTCACAAATCACATCAAGTAGGATTAGTTAAACTAGAAGCGAAGTCAAAACAAGAACGAGACAAGTTTTACGAAAATTGTCTAAAGGGTATTTTTGTCTTTTTAGACATAGGATGAAATTCATGTCAATAAATTTTTTGACGTTGTCATATGATGACATATTCCACTTGGTCATAATAAGATTTTTGGGCCTTGAGGACTAATTTCATTTCATGGAATTTTATATGAAAATTCTTAATGGTCTTTTACTTATGTTGTCATGAACACATGAAGAAGCATCTAGAAGCTCCTTCTAGAAGAGGTGGCCGTCCAAACAAGAGAGAAAGAGAGACAAATTTTCTGTATTAATGTATGAAGATACTTGCCAAAAGAAAAATAGCAAACAAATTTCCTCTATAAGGACATAGGGTGGGCAGCAATGCAAGGCAAGGAGAGAGCTAGACAAAAGAGGAAACAAATCCAAAGACTTGCTTGGCAAGTCTTGGCCTTGTGACTCTAAGGAAAAAAGGGCAATATTTGCTCATGAATATGTGATATTCTATAGAAGAGGAAATGACATTGTTGAAGGAAATTCCTCTCCTATAAATAGAGCCTTCATTCCTCTCATTTTATTCATTCCAAAGTTTTAGAGATTGAGAGCTTCTCTCTCTAGACTTGGCCACCCACTCCTCTCTCTCTCTCTCTAAGTTCTTTTCGTTTTTGTTTTGGCACCTAGGTCCACATTTGACCTAGTGTTTTAGCTCTTCGGCTTTGAGACTCGTTCTTGAGTCATCCTGTTTAAAAGTGCCCACACACAATTCCTTTCTTTCTCGAGTGATTCTATTGGTAAAAACTTTCGTTGTTGCTCGAGTTCCCGAAGAACGAAGAAAGACAAACTGCATGGAGAGACGAACATTTCAACCTTGCTAAGGCTTCTCAATGTTCAAGCTTCACAAAGGTTAGTAAACGGGTTTTGCTTTTAGATAGTTTTAAATATAAACATGTGCTTGCTCTTTGTCTAGGTTAGTAAAATCGTTTTACTTGTTTAGAAGAAAATTTTTAAATTCCGCCGCTTGCTCGAAGCGTTAAATATTTTGTTAATCCTAGATCAATTCCAACAAATGGTATCAGATCTACGGTCAAATATTTGCATGTACATGTAATTAAAACTATGAGCTTGAAAATCGTTTTCGAAAGATTACTCGTTTTTTGACAAGTTAGGATTGCTACATTAGAATTTTTTTAATTTATTGCTCTTGCCTTTAAATTAAAAATCATGTTGATTTTCTATGAATTTTGGATGTTATTAAAACACATTAGAATCAGTTCTAAAATTTTTTAATTTTTTCTAATGAAAAATGTGTTTTAAAGTTTGAGAAAATTTCGCGTAATTTTGTGACTAATTATATTGTCTTGCTAGTTTTGTTTATTTACTCGATTCATTTTATGTTTGTTGTTATTTATTTTTATACTATGTTGTTACCATGTTAATAAAATACATATAAAATATTTAACAACTATCTAAAACGTTTCGTTACACTCGATTCTTTTTCGCACTCAAAACGAACTTTAATTATTTCCAGTTTTCTTCGCGCTCGAGAAAACTCACAGTAAAAGTGGCATAACTCCCCGCTCAGAATTTGAAATTTAATGATTCTTGAATCAAATTAAAGGTCTGTTTATCATCTTTCCAATGCAATTTGTTTTAGGTGAAAAGGACTTCGGAGCCACAAGTTATGGCGATTTTACTCCGGGGTGCGCGGCTGTTCCAAATGTCCAGCTTTTTAGAATTATTGAATTCCGAATTCAGGACCCCACTCCATGAGTTATAGAAATCTAATGAGAAAATTTCATTGAGAAACAATGTTTTTTATAAGATAATAAATATAATGTGAAAGATAAAATGTTTTGATTTTTTGAAAGTTTAATTGAAATTGAATTTTTACAAAACTAGTTTGAATTTTGAAAAACCGTTTTCGCTTTCAAACTTGAAAATATTTTGTCATCCAAATCAAATAAGTTTTCAAAATATTTTCAAAACTATATCTATATCACATATGTTCAAAATCTATATGCTCTTGAAAATTTGAGTGGGAGGTCTCCTCGTAGACGAGCCGAAAAATAAGATATGTGTAATCTCAAACTTTCAAGTGTTTGAGTGAGTTGAAGTTCACACTTCCCTCATGCACTTTCCCGAATAGAAAATAGGAAAATGTCCGAGTATGTACCTTGTGTCTTTATGCATTAACACTACTCTTCCTTGAACATGAAGATCTAGGATTCCTTTCTAGAAGTCCACTCTATCGCTCTATAATTGGGAAATTTGTTTCCGAACTTATAAGAGACGATGTGCCAACTCTAAAAACTAAGTGGGAGGGTTATATTTATTGTTTGTAATCCATGATCCCTAACACTAATGAAAGAAGCACTTAAACGTGAGACTAAGAGTCACTCTTGAGGCCCTCTCTTCAATGAGAGTACTCAATGGCGTTTTTGCTTCGATCATTGGAATGAGCTACGTCGGAGAGTGAGACGATGAAGACAAGGCCTCCTCTTGGGGGATTGTTTTTTCAAAGTTGACATTTTGGACTAAGTGGTTGGTTGCACACTTAGACTCAATCCCTAGTAATCCTCTCTTGAGGCTCTGCAAAAGGATGTGAGTGATCAAACCAATTTAAAAGCTGGCTAGTCAAAATCGGTGTATTGACATCTTTGCTAAGCATTAATGATGTGTCATTTACTTATAAAATGAGATTTTTTACACCCTTCTCTTGAGGGATTAGATTATCATTTCGTTATAACACCTTTGGATTTTATCAAATCTTAAAAACTTAAATCCTAAACCAAAAACTAATCATAAACTTGATTCAACTCTTATAGGAAAAATGTCTCTCAACCCTTTCTCAACCATTCTTTCCTCAAATAAACTCGAAGGCGAAAATTACGTCGACTAGACACGTAACCTCGACATAGTCCTTATTGTCGACAATCACGAATGGGTACTCACCACCCCTGTCCTCAAACGAATGAAGATTCGACACAAGAGGAAAAAGATGCCCTGGAGGCCTGGCTCCGATCCGATGAGATTGCGAGGTGATACTTTTTGGCATCTATGAACAATGTGTTGCAACAACAACATCGTGACATCGAGACTGCCGCCGATATGCTCTACAATCTCCAGGAGATGTTTGGAGGGCAATGACGTCAAGCAAGGCAATAAGCGGTCAGACAGTTTATGAACTGTCGCATGAAGGCTGGAACTCCCGTTAGAGATCATATGATGCTGATCATTAGCTATCTAAACGAAATAGAGATCCCTGGATCTGAGATTGATGGGGAGACTAAAATAGACATGATCTTGGAAACTCTCCCCGAGTCTTTTGATACCTTCAAGTTGAATTACTCCATGAACAAGCTAGAGTACAATGTTACCGAGCTTAAGAATGAGCTTCACATCGCTGAGGGACTCACTAAGAAAAAGAGGACTCAAGCAGAGGTACAGGCTACTATCTCCACCTCTAGATCTAAGAAAAGACCTCACAAGGTGGAGAAGAAGAACCAACCTAAGGTTCAAAAGAAGAAGAAGACGCCAAAAAGGTTCTGAAGGTTGACAAGTCTAACGACAAGTGCTACCACTACAACGAGCCTGGTCACAGGCATAGGAACTGTCCTACCTACCTCAAAACTAAGGAAAAATGTATTGTACTTGTTACCAAAGCTTGCTTAGTTGCTGATAATGTATCATCCTCGATTATTGACTCTGCTGCTACTAACCATAATTGTTGCTCCTTGACCGGTTTTAGGAAAAGAAAAAGCTTAGAGGATGGCGTCTTCTGCTTCAAGTGGGGTGGTGGGAGCTTAGTGTCTGGGAGGACTGTGGGATCCATGACGCTGTCTTTTGAAGACCGCACTTTAAATTTGAATAATGTTTATTATGTTCCTTCCTTTGGGAAAAACCTAATATATTGTTTAAAGTTTATAAAGAATGGAATTCGTATTTCTTTTTCAAATTCTTTTGTCACTGATGAATGTATGAAGAATTGTCTTTTCTACATTTATCCTATGCAACCCTCTTTTTTACACACTGAAATAGATAATGATCTAGTTAGGGAGCCAAAGAGGATCAAACTTTCTGAATCCTATGATCTAATAAAATCAAAATATCTCTGACACTTAAGACTTGGTCATATCAGTCTAGACAGGATTAAGAGACTTGTGAGGGACGGTCCACTCCAAGCCTCTGCAATAGGTTCACTACCTACTTGTGCATCTTGCATAGAAGGAAAAATGACTAAGCGACCTTTCTACGATAAGGGTCGAAGAGCCACTGAGTTGTTGGAACTAGTACATTCTGATGTATGTGGTCCGCTCAGTCAACAAGCGCGTGGAGGATACGAATACTTTGTTATCTTCACTGATGATTACTCAAGATACGATTTTGTCTATTTGCTAAAACACAAATCCGAGACCTTTAATGTATTTATGGTCTTTAGGCCTTTAGTGGAAAAGCAAACTGGCAAAGTGATCAAAACCCTTCGATCTAATCTAGGAGGTGAGTATATGTCTGGAGAGTTCGATGACTTTCTTATAGAAGAAGGTATCACTTCTCAGCTTACCGCTCCTGGCACACCTCTACAAAACGGAGTGTAAGATAGAACAAACCGAACTCTTATGGAGATGGTTAGATCAATGATGAGTTACTCGTCACTCCCTCTTTCCTTTTGGGGATATGCACTCAAAACAGCCGCTTACATTCTGAACCAAGTTCCGTCTAAAATGATTCCTGGTACCCCATATGAATGATGGATTGGCCGTAAAGTAAACCTAGGCCGCATCAAAATTTTGGGTTGCCCTGCACACGTGCTGAGGCCAAAGACTAGCAAGTTGGCTAGTAGGTCAGAATTTTGTATGTTCGTTGGATATCGAAAGGAAACCAAAGCAAGATTGTGCTTGAAGAAAAGTTGGGTGAGGAAGCGTTTACGTCATATGTAAGAACTGTTCTTACCCCAACTGAAACACAACAAAACTCATCATAATCTCGTCAAGTAGTACTTCGACGTAGTGGGGGGGGGGGGGGGGGCTACTTAAAATCCTAATAGGTACATGTCTTATGGAGACACTCTCGTAGCCGTCTCTGACATGAATGATCATGTTTCCTATAGCCAAGCAATGGCATGTTCTGAATCAAACCTTTAGCTTGACGCCATGAAAGTTGAAAGGCACTCGTTGTATGTCAACAAAGTCTGGAAACTTGTAGACCTTCCTGAAAGGATTAAACCCGTAGGGTGTAAGTGGATATACAAGAAGAAAAGGGGTCCGGATGGGAACGTCGAGACGTTCAAAGCACGACTTATGGCTAAGGGTTATACCCAAGAAGAATGAATTGACTATGAAGAAATCTTCTCACCAGTCGCGATGCTTAAATCCATCCGCATACTTCTATCCATAGCTGCAGCTCTCGATTATGAGATCTGGAAAATGGATGTAGAGACTGCCTTCCTGAATTGCAATCTTGACGAGCGCATTTATATGGCTCAACCAGACAGTTGCTTAAATCCATTTATCGATTAAAGCAAGCATCTAGGTCATGGAATATTAGATTCGATGAAACTGTGAAGAACTTCGGCTTTGAGCAGTCAATAGATTAGCCATGTGTTTACAAGTTAATACACGAAGGCAAAGTTGTGTTTCTAGTACTATGTGTCGATGATATATTACTCATAGGTAATGATGTGGGTAAGTTATTTGATGTTAAGGTATGGCTGGCAAAGCAACTCGATATGAAGGATCTAGGAGAAGCGGCGTACATTCTGGGGATCCATATCTTTCGAGATCGGAAGAACCGGACTCTATCACTCTCTCAAGCATCTTATATTGATAAGGTGATGGATCGCTTCTCGATGCAAGACTCCAACAAGGGCCAAACACCCTCTAGGCATGGAGTCTCACTCTCTAAGGACCAGTCTCCCAAGACTGCACAAGAGATTGTTGTCGGTCGTTTTCGGAAAACCCGAGACGCCAAGAAGGAACGTCGCTCAAAGGGCCGATGGTCAGGCCGGAGGTCCTGAAGAGCGGCAAGTCTTCAAGCCCTCGCACAAACTCTTGACTCCTTGAGTCGAGCCTAGCCCCTCGAGTTGGGACTTGAGTCGGCTCCCCGAGTTGAGCCTCGCTCCTCGAGTTGAGACTTCATACAGTCTCCTCGAGTCGAGCTTCGCTCCTCGAGTTGAGCCTTGAGTCAGTCTCCTCGAGTCGAGCCTTGAGTCAGTCTCCTCGAGTCGAGCTTCGCTCCTCGAGTAGAGACCTTTATATTTCGCGTGGCAAGCATGGTATCTAAGACCCCTAAGGACCACACAAGAGTCCGACAAGACGGCCCATGCACCGCGCACCCCTCGGGGAAACCGCGCGCGCAGCACGTCGCGCCGGCCGACCAAGCACAGCAAAGCAGCACGCCGGCCGCGCGCCGCGCCAGGCAGACCGCGCGCCGTGCGCTCCATGCGCCGCGCATCCCGCGCCGTGCCCGGTGACCTGCGCGCCGTGCGCCTCCAATTGACGGCGCGCGCGCCCCTAGTCCCACATGGACAAAAAAGGGAACTTCTAAGGCCCTCAAACACCTATAAATACCCCTCTCATTGAGGGGAAAGCCATCCCTTTCATTCTCAAGGAACTTGAGACTTCTCTCTGCTTCTCTAGATGCCATCCTTGGCCTGAAGTAGATTCTCCTCGATTTCTCGTTCTCGGAGAATCTGAAGCGCTTTCCGGGGACTCCCGAGTGCCGCCTCTCTTGATCGAATGATTAATCTCGAGCCCACGAGTGCTCTAACGGTTTTCTACTGAAAATCGCCTACGCGTCTAGCACCCTAGACGCGTCCGCCATTTCTGACAAGAAATCGCCTACGCGTCCTGCATTTCTAACTAGGAATCGCCTACGAGTCCGGAATCTTCGCCACGACAAGGAACTCTTGACTTAGAGTATTCCACGTCTCCAAAAGAGAGAAAACACACATTCTCTCTCGCGCATGCGATCTCCGAAGTTCTGAGACGCCGCCGAGGACTCCTCCGCGCACCGTCTCCTTTGTCGAGTAAGCTTCTCAACCAAGGCTCCGTGCCTCATACTGCGTCTTACACGCTTGAACTACGTTATGACCTGATCCCACACACGGGTACGTAGGCAGTCGACACCCAAGGAACGGTCACTCCTCCTCCTCACCCCATACCTCTCCCGAGAGGCGGGTTGATCGGAGAAAACCTAGCTCGAGACCATCGAGTTCACACTTTTGGCCCGGGTGCGATCACTTGGTCCGGCCTTGGATCGAACCGCCCGAGGTATATAATAGTTGTTCATTTTCGTGCGACAACATTTTGGCGCTAGAAGGAGGGGACTTCCCGACCTGTTCAGCTAGAAATCCCTTCTGTTCATCTTCTTCTTTTCTTCTACAAACTCAACTTTCTCGAACTTGAGAAAAGATGAGTGGTCGACCACCCGTACGTTCTGAGGGCATGAACAACCCCGATAACGTCACTGGGTCCAAAAAATATTTCTTGCGCTCCCACGCGCATGGTGACGAAGAGTCGCTCCACGAAGAGAGCTCGACCCGCTCACCATCTCCATCTCCAGATAGCAGGGACGACCGCATCATGGAGTTGGAGGAGAATATCCGCCAACTAAAGGCGAAGAACGTGAGGTACCACAGCCGACTGGCTGCGAAGCAACCCGCGCATGACACAATGATCCCCAATGGGGATCCTGAGAACCTCAACGAGGAAAGCCGTGACCGCGACCCTGATTACGAGGGTACTGGCGATTCAGAGGATATCGAGACTTCTCTCACGAAGGACGGGGAACACCCCGCCGTGTTTGAAGCCAGTCCTTCGAATCCCCTACCCCGGATAGGCGACGCGCCGACTGCTTCTCAAGAGGGAAATTCTCGACGTTCGGCCCTCGACCGACTAGGTCAAAGGGAGAATGTTACGGAGAGTCAGGGCACGCGGAGAGCGCGCCGTCGCAGACGAAGCCTGCGCCTCCGTACGACCAGCCCTGATCTTAGGGATCACCTCTCCGCCCAACGCATTGAGCATGGCGATGACTTAAGAGAGCGACTAAGCTCTCGGCTAAACATCCTCGTAGCAGCCCCAACTAACGGGAACCGCCGCACGGGTCAAGGGTCAAATGAAAGACGACATGTGACTCCTCCCGAACAGGGAGTTACTCCGACTACCGGTCTCGATGTGATCACTGTGATCCACAATCTTCGAAATGAAGTACGAGATCTCCGAGAACATGGAATAGGCGGAAGTGCCTATGGGGTTGTTGAGGAGAGTTCCTCACCTTTCACGGCTTAGATATTGGTCGAGGTATGCACGCGAAATTTCAAACTCCCGAACCTTGCTCCATATGATGGAAAAGCAGATCCCGCTTACCATATCCAGCACTATGAAACCTGGATGATGATGCAGGGTGTCGCTCCCGGCGCCATGTGCCAAGCTTTTAGTCTTACCCTCGCCGGACCCGGCTTCGAGTGGTTCCAGAACTTAAGGCTGGGAAGCATCCGATCGTTCAAAGACCTGAAGGACATGTTCCTAGCACGCTTCGCTACATCTATGGTCCAAAAGAAGACCAAGATGTACCTGTGGTAAATCAGGCAAGAGAATGGCGAGTCTCTTAGACGATACCTCGCCCGATTGACTGAAGAATCGAACAAGGTCGACCGCTTTGACGACAAAGACGCAATCACTGCCATCATTGAAGGCTTGCGCACAAGTGACTTCCTTAAGTCAATCGTCGGCCGTGTCTCTTCTATTATGGCTGAGTTAATGACTCGAGCCAAGACCTTCATGGGAGTCGAAGATTACCTCGATGGCCGCAAGGGCAATAATCAAAGCCCTCACCGCCGAGATGAGCCTAGCAACGAGTAAGGCCACTCCCGTAAAAGACGAAACAGAGGGTACTCGTCGTTCACGCCATTGAACACGCCGCCATAGCGGATCTTGGCTTTGGCACGTGACAAGTTCACTCCCCCGGATCCAATAAGCAAAGATCCCGCGACTCGCGATAGATCTAAATATTGTGAGTTCCATCAGGAATACGGTCACTTGACCTCCGAATGCTACAGTCTTAAAAGGGAGATCGAGGCATTGATCCAACGGGGTGAGCTAAAAGAGTTCGTGTTACGCATGATTAGCGTTGCGGGCCCCACCTTGAACAGACCACAGTCTGGCAAGGGAGGAGGAACAGCCGCTTCTGCCGACCGAACCACGACTACTGCCGATGCCAATCCATAACTCCACATTGTAACCACCATACTAGGTGGCCCACAAGATGGAGATTCAGCACGACAACGGAAAAGATTCCTAAGGGCCGTGGCTCAAGAAGACGCTGCTATGCACGTCAACCTTCGTCCGTGCCTCACGAGACGATGTACTTCACCAACGAAGAGGCCAAGCGAGTTGCGCATCCGCACAATGACGCAATAGTGCTCAAAGCCCAAGTAGCTAATAACTTGGTGAAAAGAGTTCTCATCGACAACGAAAGTGCTGCCGACATAGTTTTCAAGTCCACCTTAGAGCGCATGAAGCTCGGGGGGCTACGCCCAACACCGACCCAAACGCCTCTATTCGGGTTCACTGGGGAGAGAGTCATGACCGAAGGCATCATCGATCTTCCGGTCACCTTCGGAACTCCCAGGGGCATTGAAGTCGTTCACATGGTCCCATTCCTAGTGGTTGATCAGGAGTCGCCGTATAATGTCATCATTGGGCGACCCACGCTGAACCGACTAAGGGCCATTACTTCAACATACCACCTACTGTCGAAGTTCCCCACCGAGGGCGGAATCGGCATCATGGCTGGAGACCAATACCAAGCCAGAGTATGCTACATCCAAGGAATCGATGAAAAGACCGCTAGAAAGACGGTTAACACGATCTCCCAATTCAGAGATAGCGTCGAGTCGACCAAGGTCCTCCGCGAAATCCACGAAGACCTCTGCATGACACCCAAGTGCAAGGTGCCGGCGTCCTCATCCCAAACAGGGAGGGACCCCACAAAGTCTGCCAAGTCATACATGACAGGACATACTACATGGACGAGACACCGATCCGTCGCCTGTGGAATGTGGAACACTTGAGATAGTACTACCACTAGCCAGCGCTCCCCCTATTTTATTTCTTTGCTTTCCAACATTCAATAAGGCCTACGAGCCAATGTTATAGGATTTCATATTTTTTCAATATTAATAAAGTTTGAGGTTTTTCTTTCAAAATCCGCTTTATCAAAGTTTTTCGATAACATTTATAAACCCAAAAACTCAGGGGGCTAGTGACATAGGCCACGGTAAATACATTCAAAATCCTCAAGAAAGTATGCTCCACCCAAAGAAAGTACGCTCCACCAAAACAAAACACCCGAACATAAACGGGAACGAGCGTTCAACTAAGACGCCTCCACGGCGTGCCATAAGACATCCCAGAGATGCAGGCTAAGATGCCTCCGCGGCGCACCATAAGACATCCCAGAGATGCAGGCTAAGACGCCTCCGCGGCGTGCCATAAGACATCCCAGAGATGCAGGCTAAGACGCCTTCGCGGCGCGTCGTAAGACATCCTAGAGATGCAGGCTAAGACGCCTCCGCGGCGCGCCATAAGACATCCCAGAGATGCAGGCTAAGACGCCTCCGCGGCGCGCCGTAAGACATCCCCGAGATGCAGGCTAAGACGCCTCCGCGGCGCGCCGTAAGACATCCCCGAGATGTAGGCTAAGATGCCTCCGCGGCACGCCGTAAGACATCCCCGAGATGCAGGCTAAGACACCTCCGCGGCGCGCCATAAGACATCCCAGAGATGCAGAATAAAGTCGTCCCTCGTGACGCACCAAAGACGCCTACATGGCGCACCTAAGACGCCTACATGGCGCACCAAAGCCGTCCCTCGCGATGCACCAAAGACGCCTACATGGCGCACCTAAGACGCCTACATGGCGCACCAAAGCCGCCTACATGGCGCACCTAAGTCGTCCCTCGCGACGCACTTAAGATGCCTACATGGTGCACGTAAGACGCCTACACGGCGCAGCCAAGTCGTCCTTCGTGGCGCACCGAAGCCGCCTACATGGCGCACCCAAGACGCCTACATGGTGCACTCAAGACGCCTACATGGCGCACGTAAGACGCCTACATGGCGCTACCACGTCATCCCTCGTGACGCACCTAAGACGCCTACATGGCGCACGTAAGACGCCTACATGGCACAACCACGTCGTCCCTCGCGATGCACCCAAATAGCCTACGTGGCGCATCTAGGCCATCCCTCGCAAGATGCCTATGACTCCTAAACGATGCACAGAGCCGTCTCTCACGATGCCCTCTTAGTCGCCACAAGGCGTTGTATGTGATGACTAATCGCAATGCATTTGAACCGCCAGAAGGCACACCCAAACCACCATACAAGGCGAAGGTCCTGCCATCCTCGCCACCATCAACAGAGCGCGATCACACTTGCCTTGGGAGACTCCCCGTTCCACGCGACCTAATTGAAGCTGCTCACAAAGACTCGCGAACTCCGCCTCTGAGCAAGAACTTCGCTCGGCCTGAGCTAACTGAGATTTCGCTTGAGCAAGCTCCTCCTGGAAGAGTCACAGGCGACGAAGAAGGTCGTGTAGAATCTCCTCGAGTCGAGTCATTCTTCTCGAGTCGAGCTTCGCTCCTTGAGTCGAGTCATTCTCCTCGAGTTGAGCCTCGAGTTGAGTCATTCTCCTCGAGTCAATCTTCTCTCCTCGAGTCGAGTCATTCTCCTCGAACCGAACCATTCTCCTCGAGTCGAGCCCCGCTCCTTGAGTCGAGTCATTCTCCTCAAGTCGAGCTTTGCTCCTCGAGTCGAGTCATTCTCCTCGAGTCGAGCTTCGCTCCTTGAGTCGAGTCATTCTCCTCGAAGTCGAGCTTCGCTCCTTGAGTCGAGTCATTCTCCTCGAAGTCGAGCCTCGCTCCTCAAGTCGAGTCATTCTCCTCGAGTCGAGCTTCGCTCCTTGAGTCGATTCATTCTCCTCGAAGTCGAGCTTCGCTCCTTGAGTCGAGTCATTCTCCTCGAAGTCGAGCCTCGCTCCTCAAGTCGAGTCATTCTCCTCGAGTCGAGCTTCGCTCCTTGAGTCGAGTCATTCTCCTTGAAGTCGAGCTTCGCTCCTTGAGTCGAGTCATTCTCCTCGAAGTCGAGCCTCGCTCCTCAAGTCGAGTCATTCTCCTCAAGTCGAGCTTCTCTCCTTGAGTCGAGTCATCCTCCTCAAGTCGAGCTTCGCTCCTCGAGACAAATCACTGTCCTCGAGTCGAGTCATTCTCCTCAAGTCGAGCTTTGCTCCTCGAGTCGAGTCATTCTCCTCGAGTCAAGCTTCGCTCCTTGAGTCGAGTCATTCTCCTCAAAGTCGATCCTTGCCCCTCGAGTCGAGTCCCGCTCCTCGAGCAAACACCTGGAGCGACCTGAAGAACAGGTCAGCCAAAGTAGAGACTCGCGCTCGCGCCTGGGGAATAAGGGCCGATCTTCCGAATGCAGACGGGGAAGCGTCACCAGGGTGGGAATGGCGGATGCCCCGTGAGACCGACTTATGCTTGATGCGTGGTCAAACTTTTAGCGTTGATCCCCGAGCAGTCGAAGCCCTCCGGTGCGACAGAGCCTCCCACCACGTGACACTCCGTCTTCTCGAAGCATTATCCCGCATCATCAACCTCCATCCCCGAGACCTCGGAATGAGCCCGCCATTGCGAAGCGCAAAAGTGCAGTCGCCTTCCAAGTTGGTCGAGATGGACGCCATGATCTTCCCCCAATAGGTCACGATTACACAATCTTCGCCCTGCTAGTCACCGTCAAGTCCCATGGACTCCGGGATGATGATATCGTCAAAACAAAACTCCATCGAAGAAAGACTTGGGCGTGACTTCACCAAAAGATCAACAAGCCGCGACACGCCGGGCCGCCTCTACACAAATACGTGCCCTGCTTGCCCACGCATATCCCCTTTGCTCCGGGGCTAGAGCGACGGACGCAAACGCGTCTGCCTTGCCCACGTCGAGCTACGTCTCCTATCCGCTTGGATCCTCCTCCACGTGTCGATCATACACTCGTGTCGAGAGAGACGGAAAAGCGAGAGAGAGCACTAGCAATTGTGAGAATATTCTTTATAACAAGCTTCGTGATAGTGAAGCTCTGGGAAGTCTATTTTCCTCAAACACCCGGCGGAAACAACTAAAAGTTCACCGCCCGGGGCCTCCCGAGCAATAAACTTGGGGGGCTAATGTTGTCGGTCGTTTTCGGAAAACTCGAGACGCCAAGAAGGCACGTCGCTGAAAGGGCCGATGGTCAGGCCGGAGGTCCTGAAGAGCGACAAGTCTTCAAGCCCTCGCCCAAACTCTTGACTCCTTGAGTCGAGCCTAGCCCCTCGAGTTAAGACTTGAGTCGGCTCCCCGAGTTGAGCCTCGCTCCTCGAGTTGAGACTTCATACAGTCTCCTCGAGTCGAGCTTCGCTCCTCGAGTTAAGCCTTGAGTCAGTCTCCTCGAGTCGAGCCTTGAGTCAGTCTCCTCGAGTCGAGCTTCGCTCCTCGAGTCGAGCCACTCTCGTCGAGTAGAGACCTTTATATTTCGCGCGGCAAGCATGGTATCTAAGACCCCTAAGGACCACACAAGAGTCCGACAAGACGGCCCATGCACCGCGCACCCCTCGGGGAAACCGCGTGCGCAGCACGTCGCGCCGGCCGACCAGGCACAGCAAGCAGCGCGCCAGCCGCACGCCGCGCAGCCCTCACCGAGCGCCGCGCCATGCAGACCGCGCGCTGCGCGTCCTGCGCCGCGCATCCCGCGCCGCGCCCGGTGACCTGCGTACCGCGCCCTCTGCGCCGCGCGCCGCGCGCCGTGCGTTGTGCGCCGCGCGCGCCGTGCCCCTCCAATTGACGACGCGCGCGCCCCTAGTCCCACATGGACGAAAAAGGGACCTTCTAAGGCCCTCAAACACCTATAAATACCCCTCTCATTGAGGGGAAAGCCATCCCTTTCATTCTCAAGGAACTTGAGACTTCTCTCTGCTTCTCTGGATGCCATCCTTGGCCTGAAGCAGATTCTCCTCGATTTCTCGTTCTCGGAGATTCTGAAGCGCTTTCCGGGGACTCCCGAGTGCCGCCTCTCTTGACCGAACGATTAATCTCGAGCCCACGAGTGCTCTAACGGTTTTTGACTGAAAATCGCCTACGCGAGGGTCACCCTAGATGCGTCCGCCATTTCTGACAAGAAATCGCCTACGCGTCCTGCATTTCCAACTAGGAATCGCCTACACGTCCGGAATCTCCGCCACAACAAGGAACTCTTGACTTAGAGTATTCCACGTCTCCAAACGAGAGAAAACACACATTCTCTCTCGCGCATGCGATCTCCGAAGTTCTGCTTTGGTCCGGCCTTGGATCGAACCGCCCGAGGTATATAATAGTTGTTCATTTTCGTGAGACAACAAGTCTCATGTATGTTATGCTTTGCACTAGAATTGATATCTAATTCACAGTTGGCGTAGTTAGCCGTTTACAATCCAACCCTGGACCCGAGCAATGGATTGCTGGTAAGCATGTTCTTAAGTATCTTCGAAGAACTAGGAACTTGAGGCTTACATATTCAAGTACTGACCTGACTATGATGGGATATACCGACTCCAATTTTTAAGCGGATAAGGATTCTAGGAAATCCACTTTGGGATCTGTGTTCATCCTTAATGGTGGAGCTGTTATATGGAGGAGTATTAAGCAATCTTGCATTGCTGACTCCACGGTGGAAGCAGAATATGTGGCTGCTTGTGAAGCATCCAAGGAGGCTGTATGGCTTAGAAAATTCCTTAAGTACTTGGAAGTCATTCCAAAAGTCGACAAGCCCATGACCCTTTATTGTGATAACAGTGGGGCAGTCGCTAACTAAAAGGAACCTCGAAGACATAAGCGCTCTAAACATATTGAGAGGAAATGCCATTTGATTCGAGAGATCGTGTAGTGCGGAGACGTGCAGGTGAAGAAGATCTCAACGGTGGACAACCTGACAGATTCATTCAGCAAGGCCCTAGCGAACTAGGTCTTCGACCAGCATCAGGAGGGATTAGGCATGAAGGACTACTCACATCTTCGTTGAGTGAAGTGGGAGTTTATTGTCATTGGTGCCCATAAGAAGAGTAGTAGTCTCTATTTATGTACATTTGATGTAATATAGTCTTACAAAGACTCTTGCTTGTAACTTCTTATTTATTAATAAAAGTTGAAACGTTCATTCATTCTTCCTTGTCTGTTTGAAGCTTTATGATAATCTATAGTCTATAGTCCTTAAACAAACCTAACAATACATGAAGAGACAAATGTAGACTTCATGAACAAACTCTTCATGCTTTGCTTAAAACTGCACATTCACGATCTAAGGATCAAAGGACTATTGATCTTAGTACGATTGTTAGAAGAATCTATGATGTCTGGTAATGGGAGATTGAGAGCTGGAGACTCTATAGTTCTTCTAGGTATCTTCTAAAGGTAATGAATTGACCAGTGCACTTCTAGAAACAGAATAAGAACAAACCATTTAACTTCTTATGTTTCGAAGTCACTACGTGTGAATTGCATCATGCTTACCTCAATCCTGAAATGAGACATGTCATTTCAAAGCATGAGGTGATATACATTGCATTTGAGCAGTCTTTGTACATGAATTCCATATCTACTCATGTCATCTTCATAATTTAGTACTTCACCAATTGGTCCTGTTCAGAAAACGTAACCTATGAAATGACATGTCTCATTTCAGGATTGAGGTAAGCATGATGCAATTCATATGTAGCGACTTCGAGGCATGAGAGGTTAAATGGTTGGTTTGTTCTTATTCTGTCTCTAGAAGTGCACTGGTCAATTCAATATCTTCAAAAGATTCCTAGAAGAACTATAGAGTCTCTAGCTCTCAATGTCCCATAACCAGACATCATAGATTCTTCTAACAATCGTACTGAGATCAATAGTCCTTTGATCCTAAGATTGTGAATGTGCGGTTTTAAGCAAACCATGAAGAGTTTGTTCATGCAAATCTACATTTGTCTCTTCATGTGTTGTTAGGTATGTTTAAGGACTATAGACTATAGATTATCATAAAGCTTCAAACAGACAAGGAAGAATGAATGAACGTTTCAACTTTTATTAATAAATAAGCAGTTACAAGCAAGAGTCTTAGTAAGACTATATTACATCAAATATAAATAAATAGAGACTACAACTCTGCTTGTGGGCACCATTGACAACCCGCCCAACTCCCTCTCTCACTCTCTCTAAGTTCTTTTCATTTTTGTTTTGGCACCTAGGTCCACATTTGACCTAGCGCTTTAGCTCTATGATTCTTAGACTTGTTCTTGAGTCGTCGTGTTTAAAATTGCTCACACACTAATTCCTTTCTTTCTCGAGTGATTGTTGTGATAGAAACTTTCATGTTTACTCAAGTTTCCCGAATAACGAAGAAAAACGAGCTGCGTGGGGAGACGAACGTTTCAACCTTCCTAAGGCTTCTTAACGTTCAAGCTTCACAAAGGTTAGTAAACGAGTAATGCTCTTAAATAGTTTTAATTTAAATATAAACATGTGCTTGCTCTTTGTCTAGGTTAGTATAATCGTTTTACTTGTTTAAAAGAAATTTTTTAAATTCTGCCGCTTGCTCGAAGCGTTAAATCTTTTCTTAACCCTAGATCAATTCCAACACAATGCACAAAATAATTTCCCTCTTTTTGATGATCGTGGCAACGGAATTTTGATCTAGAACAAGCTTATAGATGTTTCTTTATTTGTTCATGACAATACAAAAAAACTCCATGTAGAATTTTCACATAAAATTCCATAAAATGAAATTCAATCCTCAAGGCCCAAATCCTATTCATGACCGTGTGAATTAATTTACATTGTCATCATATGACAATATCCAAAATCTTATTTTGACATTTATATCATCTTATTGTCCTTATGGCCACGAAATTTTGATCTAGAACAAGCTTATAGATGTTTCTTTATTTGTTCATGACAATACAAAAAAACTCCATGTAGAATTTTCACATAAAATTCTATAAAATGAAATTCAATCCTCAAGGCCCAAATCCTATTCATGACCGTGTGAATTAATTTACATTATCATCATATGACAATATCCAAAATCTTATTTTGACATTTATATCATCTAATTGTCCTTATGGACAAAATTACCCATTAGACAATTTTCGTAAAATTCATCTTGTTCAACACTTGAACTTGTTTTGACTTAGCTCATAGTTTAACAAATCCTACTCAAATGACTAGTGGTAGTGACCTCATGGATCCAAATGAACAAAGCTTGAGCTAGCATGCTTGGACAAAAAATGTTTACAAACTTTTTCCAAGTTCTAGCTTAGATTGACTCCACTAAAGAGTTGACACTGAAAACCTCTAGGTTCAAATGAATATATTTTCTATTAAAAATTTCTACTTAATTGTGATGAGGTGATATACATTGTCTTTTAGCAATCTTGTACATGAATTCCATATCTATAGATCTTCACAAACTTGCTCATGACATCCTCATAACTTAGTACTTCACCAATAGGTATTGTCTATATCACATAGTGAATCTAGAACTCTGACTTTCTCAAATGAGAGTACGTAAGCTATGAAATGACATGTCTCATTCCAAGATTGAGGTAAGCACATGATGCAATTCATACATAGTGACTTTGAGACAGAAGAGGTTAAATGGTTTTTTCTTACAATCTATCTTGAAGTGCACTAGTCAATTCAATATCTTCAGAAGGTACCTTGGAAGAACTATAGAGTCTCCAACTCTTCACGTCTCATAACCAGACATCATAGGTTCGCCTAACAATCATACTGAGATCAATAGCCCTTTGATCTTTAGATTGTGAATATACTGTTTTAAGCAAATCATGAAGAGTTTGTTCATGCAAATCTATATTTGACTCTTCATTTTTTGTTAGGTTTGTTTAAGGACTAAAGACTAAGGTTTATCATAAAGCTTCAAACAAACAAGGAAGAATGAATGAAAGTTTCAACTCTTTATTAATTATTCAGAGTTACAGGCATGAGTTTTCGTAAGACTTTATTATATATAAGTTATGACTACTACTATTCTTGTGGACACCAATGCCAACACATCTAACTTCTATCCTCATAAAAACTCCATCTTTTACCACATTTCTCCCAATAAACCACAAAACACAATAAAAGTGTAGTATTTTCTTTCCTTTCTCTCTATAATTGGAAGAAAATTATCCTCACTATCTTTTGTCACATATTCACTCACATACAATCATAGGCTCTACAAAATGTGCCCTATTATTAACACTACTACAAAACTGGGATCCTACAACGCTTAAAAACAGTTGTAGAATGATTCTACAACGCTTATTAAGCGTTGTAGAATCCAGCGTTGTAGAAGCTTCTACAACGCTTAGATATCCGTTGTAGAATCTTGGCTTCTACAGCGCTTACACATCCGTTGTAGAAGCTTCTACAACGATAGAGTTCCATTGTCCAATTTTAAAAAATTCCAGAATTTCTCGCCGCGGCGATGTATATTTCTCGCCGCAGCGAGATATTCTACAACGGATAAGCTTAAGATATCCGTTGTAGAACTATCTCGCCGCGGCGAGAAATATACATCGCCGCGGCGAGAAATATCTGGGTTCTACCCCAATTCTCGTCGCGGCGATGTGTATTTTGTGGTCGTCTTCTAGTTTTTCTTTTACTGCTACAGCTAAAACTAGTAGTAATGGATGACATAAAATCTAAGAGCCACAATTTCAACTAAATATCAAATGCAAACTCAATTCCAACAAAAATATCAAACAAATATGATGTTTCAACCTAAATTATATCAATCCATACTCTCAATTCCAAACAAACACTTATTTTCAACCTAAATTATACATAATTCTCAACCAAAAATTAACCCGGAGTGTAGATGTGGAGCATGGAGGCGTGCAAGAAAGAGAGAGTCGGAGTTGCCGCCAGAGATGCCTAGGCTTGTGTGAGTTTGACGTGGTGGTGGAGTTTATGGGTTTGTGGTTGTGACTTTTGTTGGTTTGAGGTTTGGGTTTTGTAGGGACGGAGAAGAATAGTGAGGGCGGAGAGAGAGTAAGGGAGAGAAGAAGAGAGCGAGGGCGGAGAGAGAGAGAAGTGAGGGCGGAGAGAGAAAGAGAAGTGAAGGCGGAGAAGAAGAAGAAGAGAGAGAGAGAGAGAGAGAGAGAGAGAGAGAGAGAGAGAGAGAGAGAGAGAGAGAGGTGGAGAAGAAGAATGAAGAACAATGAAGAACAATGAAGAATGAATAAGAAGAAGAATAAAGAAGAATGAAGAAGAAAAATTGACTAAGTCTGAAATTTGGGCGGGCCTTTTGAAAAAATTTAAATTTTTAGGTTTTAAAACGCTTCTACAACGCTTAGAGTAAGCGTTGTAGAACTCTCGCCGCAGCGAAGACTATTTCTCGCCGCGGCAAAGCTACTGAAATGTAACCCCATAATTTTCTTGCCGCGGCGAGAGATAGCCTTCGCCGCGGCACGAAAATCTTCTCCAAAAAAGGCTTTCTGGAACTCTTCTCGCCGCGGCGAGAATCCTTCTTCGCCGCGGCGAGAACCTTCTATCCATTGTAGAAGGTTCTCGCCGCGGCGAAGAAGGATTCTCGCCGCGGCGAGGTCCATTAAATTTCACTAATCCTACAACTCTTAGATTATCCGTTGTAGAATGTTCTCGCCGCGGCGAGAAAATCACGTCACCGCGGCGAGGCTTCTACAACGGATAGTCTAAGCGTTGTGGGAGATTTGAAATATGGTGAAATTTTACAACACTTATAGTAAGTGTTGTAGAAACACCAAGCTTCTACAACACTTATAGTAAGTGTTGTAGAAACACCAAGCTTCTGCAACGCTTAGCCATAAGCGTTGTAGAAACACCAAGCTTCTACAACGCTTAGCCATAAGCGTTGTAGAAACAACAAGCTTTTACAACGGTTAGCCATAGGCGTTGTAGAAATACCCAGTTTCTACAACGCTTATTTTAAGTGTTGTAGAATCTCCAGTTTCAACAACACTTAGCTGTAAGCGTTGTAGAATATGGGTCGTAGAATCCAACATTTGTAGTAGTGTAACCTTCTCAAGATTTCTAGGTGCTTGTTGAAATCATATTCTAAAACTCCTCATATTACAAAGAGGAACATCCCATTTTTTACTATTTCAGTACTTGATTTAGAAAGAGGAGCGCGAAGGAGTCAAGATACTTAATCCCATGGAAAGTAGGTATTCGGAGGTTCATCGTCACCTAAAATCACGTCTCTAAGGCTCTTTGGAGATCTTTCCTTATCGATTTCATCCTCATCCGCCTCGATCTCTTTGTGACTAAGGAGAATGATCTTTACCATCACGATCATCCTTCCCAAAAAAATATTTGAAATCGATATCTTGCGGTCCCTACCCTTCAATAGCTCTAATTTCTTTGAAACCTAGGGAAGAAGATCGTCACCTCACGATGTGTGTAGCCAAAACTCCTCCGTGATATTCATGTCGTAAATTTTGTGTGAAAAACTATATTAACAGATAATATTTTTTAAAAGAATTATTTATCTTGAATAATAAGAAAATCATTCTCCTTTGATTATAAATTTGGAATAATATCAATATAAAGGGTAGTTTTTTTTTCTCCTTCACAAAATTCGAACGGCGGCTCAAGTATAAAATTTGTTTTTCAATATCTTTAACCTTGATATGTCCCAAAAATCCGTCAAAATAGTAAATATATTTAGCAAGGGAAACAAAACATATGTAACCCTATTTTTGTGGTCCGGCCAGGATGAGGACCCTTTTAGCCGTAGTGGGGGAATGGGGCTCGGTTGCTCATGATAAAGTGATAACTCGGTGTCAATTTCATATGTTATTATAAAAGGTCCATTAGATATATAGTTTTTTTTTACAGTTTCACATTGCTACATACTCAATGTTTCTTAATCTTAGATAAATAGTCACATCTATGTATTTACACATGTAAATTGACGTAAATACCCCACTTTTTTTTATTTCAATAAAAGGGTAAATCAGAAATGTGACGTCATCTTTATAGATATTTACTTAAAATTTACGAAATGTTGGCTAAGTAACAATCTCAAACAATTTTAGTTGGTTAGTTACACATTTTTTTGTTTCGTACATTTTGTTTTCTCTTTATTAACATATTTTATTTAGCCTCTTTCCTATCTTGCTTGTGGTCTACAAACAGTCGTATAAATTCTATGATAACTCTCTCTCTCTCTCTCTCTCTCTCTCTCTCTCGTGGGGCACAAAACTTTTTAATTTTCCACTATATACCATACAAATAAATATCTGTAACGCACAACACACACTATTTTTTGTGCACACAACAAGACAAGTCTGTTACAACAAAGTTTTGTTATCCAAAATGGAAGATCATAATTATCAGAATCGGAACGGCATTAGTAACTGGAGCGATGAGTATGATGACGTGACGGGGTGGTTCGAGGGAGTGTCGGAGATGGCCGGTCTGGTCCAGACTCAGACTCTTCGCCGGATATTGGAGCTCAATTGGGGTGTCGAGTATCTGAAGAAATGGGTCGGCGACGGAGAGGAAATTGCTGAGCTGGAAGATTCCGAGTTGGAATCCTTGTACAGAAGGCTGGTTCCCCTCTCGACCCATGCAGATTTAGAGCCTTACATTCACAGAATAGCTGATGGAGACACATCACCTATACTCACACAACAACCCATCACCACTCTCTCTCTAAGGTATGCGATAATAATAAAAATCATAATAAAGGTAATAAGATCTTGTTTATCACTGTTTTTGATCTCCCATGATTATAAACAAAATGAAATCAACATGTTCCTCGTTTCATTATATCATACACTAAATAACTTTCGTACTTAAAATATATAATTATTAAATAGCTCAGGAACTACAGATGGAAGGCAAAAGTACGTCCCGTTTACAAAGCACAGCGCTCAAACAACGCTTCAAATATTTAGATTGGCAGCTGCGTATAGGTCAAGGTCAGCATTCCATTAATTTAAGTATCAATCCGCTCACTTTGATTATTTTTTTTTTTTTTTGTTAGTTAATTTAATTCGGGTGGGTGTGTGTGACAGTGCTTATCCAATCAGAGAGGGAGGTAGAATCCTGGAATTCATATACAGCAGCCGACAATTAATGAGCAAAGGAGGGTTAGAGGTGGGGACAGCCACGACGCACTACTACAACAGCGAGGAGTTCAGAATCAAGCAAGAGAAGACAAAGTCATTCACTTGCAGTCCGAAAGAAGTGATCTCGATCGGCGACTACAAACAGTCAACGTACTGCCATCTCCTCCTCGGCCTCTTCTTCTCCGACGAGGTCGAGTTCATAACCTCCACTTTCGCCTACAGCCTCGTCCAGGCCTTCGCGGCCTTCGAGGACCTCTGGGCAGACCTGTGCTCGGACATCAGGCACGGCACCCTGAGCCCAGGGAGGGTTCAGGCCCCCGGGCCCAGGGAAGCTGTGCTCCGGGTGCTGCGTCCGAGCCCGGGTTTGGCCCAGAGGATCGAGCAAGCCTGCCAGGCTTTGGTGGGCCGGGCCTGGCACGGGCTCGTCCCAGCCCTCTGGCCCAACGCCAAGTACCTGTACTCCATCATGACCGGGTCGATGCAGCCCTACCTCAGGAAGCTGAGGCACTATGCGGGGGATCGGATCCCATTCGTCAGCGCGGACTACGGGTCTACGGAGAGCTGGATCGGGGCGAACCTTGACCCTTGTGTTCCTCCGGAGGACGTGGCTTTCGCGGTCGTCCCCACTTTCTCGTACTTCGAATTCATCCCATTGTCGAGGAGCAATGGCGATGACTTTGTTGAAGGCAGCCCGGTTCCGCTATCTCAGGTCCAGATCGGGCAAGAGTACGAAGTCGTCCTCACTACTTTCACAGGTATGTAACTACTAATTATCATATGTGATATGGTTTTCATCGTCGTTAAATTTCAGCCTTCCTCAGCCTCCTATTTTGTTTTTTCCAGTATTTACAAATTTTCAATTTCTTAAGAAACTTTTTTTTTTTCAAGTATCTCTAGTTTTTGTTACTAACTAAATATATTCTAAGCCATTTCTAAGTATATTACTGTATAATATATCAGAATCATTAGACAAGTTTAAAAATAATTAACGTTTTTATAATTAGTTTTTTTTTATTAACCTTAGAAACTGCCAAATATACGAATTCAAGTAAGACAGTATTACTCTATATATGTTAATAACCGTGGTGTAATAAGAGTGTCTGTGAAATTGGATGGGCCGAAAAAGATTCACAACAATATGTTATAGAGAAAATTTGGATGTGAACTTTATGACAGCATATAATATTATTAAATCAGGACAGGCCTTTCATTATATGAAAAGATCTAGAACATGACCCACTTGTTGTATTTTGGAAGGCTTTTCATGGGTTTTTCGGAAAATTGTGGAAACATATATCATTGATACCGTGATATGAAAGTAATTGGTCACGTTTGTTTACTTTAATATGTGCATATATCATCTATCATTTTTCCTCGCTAACATATTGTTTTATATTATGTTCACATGTTATGTTTTGACTCTCTCTCTCTCACACATACTGTCATAAGTCATATCTCCCCATTAATTAAAATCACATGTAAAATCACACATACTGTCACTCACCACTATGTTGCACTGCTCATATTGGAAATAGATTCGATTATCACAACAATATAGGAGTTTCAGCTGCGACATTTGCCACTACAATTTCCTTGGAAGGTTGCGGCTGCGCAAATAACATAATGAAATTAGAAATAGTTTTGACAACTCATAGTTGAATCATTAATTGTCAAGGCTAAAAAGTCGTGGATATTTACCCAAATTATTGTAGACAGTGTATATGTGCATACGATATGTTTCCTTCTTTATTATATAAATATTTTTTTTCCAAGGAAGATAAAACAAAAATTGTCATAATGTTATGTTTTTCTTGATTCTAACCAAATATTTAAAACTTAAAAGTTTTAAACTATACAAAATACACACACACACACACACACACACACACACACATATATATATATATATATATATATATATATATATATACCTTCATCGTGGATTTATTTCTTTTTTTTTTGTTTGTCTTTAAAGATGCTTTTTTTTTTTCACATTCGATTTGTATATAATTTTTTTTAAATAATCAAGTTTAATAATAGAAGAAGCAACATTAATACTATATATATATATTTAAAATTTTCATAAATTTAAACTTTTTTGTTATTTTTTATTCTTGCCTTATCATATTGTTAGAAAAGGTTGACCTAAACTCTAAACTCTTCAGAGGCAATGAAACAAACAGAAACAAAGCAAATGAAGAACACAACGAGATTGTTGACGAGGTTCAGCCAAATCGGTCTAATCCCCGGAATTCACCACGGAATTCGTTGAACTATGTCTTTCCAATCAAAATACACCCTGAAACCTTAACAGTTCCACGAAGACTCGCAATCCGAGTTCTTCGCGCCCAAACACAGAAGTAACGTGCGACCTAAGCTACCCGAGAAGAAGACGATTTCCCAACCTTACACGCTTAGATCTCTCAATCCCAATATCTCTGTGTTTTTAGTGTTTTCAATTGACCAAAACAAAAGACTCTGATGATAAAACTAGCTAGACTAAGCGGTGCTTTATATTAGCACGATTACAGACTCGATGACTCTAACTAACTCTAACAAATAATGCCACGCTGGCATCTGACTCACTACATTTTGAATGAAAGAAAAGGGGAAGGGGTTTGAGAGCTTTCAGTGCCTTACAACGGATACCAGCTCCACCGCAGCTGCCTTGCTAGCCAGTGCAGCCGGAACTCCAGTGGATCATCATTCGTCCAATTAATTTCTCTTTACCACCCCGAGTAAGTTCAGACAATGCTTAACTTTCCTAGGGGTAGAACTTTAGTGCCACAATCTGCAGGGTTATCTTCAGTTGCCACCTTCTCAAGCTTGACGACATTCTAAGCCAGCTTCTCCCTGATGAAGTGATATTTTATCTCCACATGCTTTGTCCTGTCATGAAACATAGGATTCCTACTCAAGTGTATTGCACTCTGGCTGTCAGAGTAAATGATTGCAATACCATCATACAACATCAACTCTTTGATTAACCCTTGGATCCATATTCCTTCCTTGACTGACTCAGTAGCAGCAATATACTCTGCTTCAATGGTAGAAAGTGTCACAACTGACTGTAGCTGAGATCTCCAACTCACACAGCTACCACAGACAGTAAAGAAGTAGGCTGAAGTAGATCGTCTGGTGTCCCTATCACAAGCATAGTCATAATCCACGAAACCTTCAATAGTCACTCCTTCTGACTTACCCTGCTTGTACATCAACCCTGTACTTGTAGAACCTGCCAGATATTTGAGCATACCCTTGATGGCAAACCAATGGCTCTTTCCTGGGTTAGCCATGTACCTGCTTAAGCAACTGATTGCATGAGCCAAATCTGGCCTTGTGCAAGTCATTGCATACATGATAGAGCCAACAGCTTGGGAGTAAGGCTTATCACCCATAAACTCTATATCTTCTAGAGTACTTGGACACTGATATTTGGACAACTGGATTTTAGGTCCGAGAGGCAACTTTGTGACTTTAGAATCTTTGACAGAAAACTTGTCCACAAGTTTTTCAATGTATCCCTGTTGATTCAAGAACAGCTGACCTCTCCCTTGATCTCTTTCAATCTTCATTCCAAGGATTTTGCATGCAGCTCCCAGATCTTTCATGTCAAATTCAGAGGATAGCATTTTCTTCATGGTTTCAACTCGACCTTTTTCCTTGCTAATAAGCAACATGTCATCCACGTAGAGTAATAAGTACTCAGCCTCTTCAATGTTGGACCCTCTGAAGTATAGGCATGTATCAAAGAAGCTTCTGTTGAAACCTTGATTAGTGATGAAGGTATCAAACCTTATATACCACTGCCGGGGAGACTGTTTCAACCCATACAAGGATCTCTTAAGCAGACAAACCAGATCCTTGTTCTTCTTCTTGACTTCATATCCTGGAGGTTGATCCATGTAGATGGCTTCTTCAAGCTCACCATGAAGAAATGTTGTTTTGACATCCATTTGCTCAAGCTCAAGGTTGAACTGAGCTACAAGTAACAACATGATCCTTATAGTCTTATACTTGACCACTGGTGAGAAGATCTTATTGTAATCTACTCATTCTTTCTCTGTGAACCCTTTAGCCACTAACCTGGCTTTGTATCTGACATTTTTCAGATTCACTGCTTGATTCTTTCACCTTGTAGATCCACTTGCAAGCAACTACAAACAGCTCTTTAGGACGGTCAACTATCTCCCAGGTCTTGTTTTTGTGTAAAGACTCCATCTCTTCATTCATAGCAGCTTTCCACTTCAGAGATTCAGAGCACTTTACTGCTTGTTCATAGGTCTCAGGCTCTGACTTGTGGATCTCTACAGCTGAGAAGAAGGCATAAGCAAGAAGATCTGTATAAGCAGAGAAGCCATATATCTCTACATGCCTTGAAGTCATTCTTTCTATATCTCTGACTAGCTGATAGCTTGTAGGTGACTGCGGTGAGTCTTCATGTACTTCCTCTCTGAATTCACTTGAGCTGTGACCATCACATTCTTCTTGTCTATGTACCATAGACTCTTCAGGCTTGCTTGTTCTGACTGAACCTTGACTAATATGAGCAGCCATGGGAATAACCTCAATGCTTTTGTAGCTGCACAAGGAACATTTGTATTTCTAATACTAGACTCGTTTAGACAAGGAAAGTCAGTTTCATGAAAGATTACATCTCTACTATTGATAGTTTTGAAACCCCTATCTCCTTTTAACCATAATCTATACCCTTTAGTCCCTTCACGGTATCCTAGGAACACATATTTCACTGCCCTAGGGTCTAGTTTTCCCTCTTTTTGATGAGCATAGGAAGAACAACCAAAGACTCTAAGATGAGATATATCTGGTGTTTTATCTGACCATACCTCTTCAGGAGTTTTGAACTCAATGGCACTTGAAGGACTTCTGTTGACTAGATAAGCTGCTGTGACCACAGCTTCTCCTCAGAAATTCTTTGGAAGCCCTGCACTGAAAAGCATACACCTTGACTTGTCCAGCAAGGTTATGTTCATCCGTTCAGCCATACCATTTTGGTGGGGTGTTTTTCTGACCGTGTCGTGTCTTTGGATGCCTTCACTCTTGCAGTACCTATCAAACACATCATTGCAAAACTCCAAGCCATTATCTATCCTTAATGTCTTTAACATTTTATCAGTTAAATTTTCAACAAGAATTTTCCAGGATTTGAATTTTCAAAAGCATCACTCTTATTTTTAATAAGAAACACCCAAACTTTCCTAAAAAGATCATCAACTATAGAGAGAAAGTAAGAGTTACCAACATGTGTTGTATTTGGCTCAGGACCCCACAGATCTAAGTGAGCATATTCCAGGATAGCCTTTGAGTTTTGTCTCCCAGTCTTGAACTTCAGTCTGTGATGTTTCCCTTGAATGCAATGCTCATATAACTCAATCTTGCTTATCTTGTCCTTCCCAAAATACTTCTGATCCTTCATGAGTTGCAGCCCCTTGTCACTGATATGACCAAGCCGCCTATGCCAGAGAACAGCCTGTTGATCTTCTTTGGCGTCAGTGATATTGACTGAGGAGGCTTCTTGAGTTTCCCCAATCATGTGGTACATACCATCCCTCTTTTGGCCTTTAATCACCACCATGGAACCACGTGATATCTACATGACACCCTTTTCAATCTTGTTCACATAGCCAGAGTCATCCAAAATTCCTAGTGACACAAGATTTCTGGTGAGGCTTAGAACCAGTCTAACATTTTGAAGAATCTTTGTACATCCATCAAACATCTTGATGCTGATGTTTCCTGTACCATCAACCTGACAAGTGTCACTATTTCCCAAGACAACACTACCACCAGTGATGTCTTTGAAATCTGTAAGCCACTCTTTGTGAAAGGTCATATCGTATGTACACCTGGAATCAAGAATCCACTCGCTTCTATGACTGTTGGAATACACCAGAAGGACCTCTCCACTATCATAACCATTCCCATAGTTTGCAGCATCTTGACTCTCAGTAGTAGAGGTGGTTGCTTTATCATAACCATTCCCATAGTTTGCAGTCTTTCTTCAAGTGTCCCGGTTTCTTGCAGTAGAAGCAAGTTCTGAGCTCTTTTTCCTTGTCCTTTCATTTGTTTGAGTGATCTTGACTCTTGTTGTTACTCTTTGTTTGTTGGTTCTTGCTTGAGGACTTTCTTGGACTCCTTCCTCTACCGTAGTTGCTTTCACCACTTGAGTTGTTACGTTCAGTTTTCAGCTGGAATTCTTTGGACCTAAGAGCAGATACCACCTCTTCACGAGTGATCTCAGTGCGTCCATACTTGATTGCAGTCTTGAATTCTTTATAGGCTTCAGGGAGCGAGTTGAGGATAATGATCGCTTGATTTTCATCGCTCAGAGCTTCTTTATCACCCGAGTTCACCAGCTTGATCGTCATCTTGAGGAACTCATCAAGATTTTCCTCTAGGGACTTGGAAGTACTCATCCTGTATCCAAACAATCTCTCTTTAAGATTAATCTTGTTCGTGAGAGATTTTACCTGGAATAGAGCATCCAATTTCTTCCAAATTTTTGTCGGAGTGTCTTTGCCATCAACAAGGCGAATGATTGAGTCTGTTAGATAAAAGATGATTATCCCTGTAGCAGTTTCCAAGACTTTGTTCTTCTGTTCTTCGGTGGTTTCTTCTGGCCAAACTATTGGATCGTCAATCACCTTCAAGAGGCGCTGCTGAGCCAAGAGAGCTCGATCTTTCGACGCCAGATCCTGAAATCGCCATTTCCATCGAATTTATCAATGTCAATCCTCATATTTGGTACAAACCAGGAATCTTGACCAATCACTATCGCGCGATTGGGATTGGTGTTGATCAATGACGAATCTTGATATCTGATTTCTGGTTCGTCTCCACCTAATTCAGGTTTTGCCTCCTTGTCCGCCAGGGTGAAGAATTAGGTCACAAACCTTGAGATGATTTGTGAGGGATCGCCAACGCTGCTCTGATACCACTGTTAGAAAAGGTTGACCTAAACTCTTCAAAGGCAATGAAACAAACAGAAACAAAGCAAACGAAGAACACAACGAGATTGTTGACGAGGTTTCAGCCAAATCGGCCTAATCCCCGGAATTCACCACGAAATTAATTGCACTATCTCTTTCCAATCAAAATACACCCTGGAACCTTAACAGTTCCACGAAGACTCACAATCCGAGTTCTTCGCGCCCAAACACAGAAGTAATGTGCGACCTAAGCTACCCGGGAAGAAGATGAATTCCCAACCTTACACACTCAGATCTCTCTATCCCAATATCTCTGCGTTTTTAGTGTTTTCAATTAACCAAAACAAAAGACTCTGATGATAAAACTAGCTAGACTAAGCGTTGCTTTATATTAGCACGATTACAGACTCGATGACTCTAACTAACTCTAACAAACAATGCCACGCTGGCAGCTAACTCAACACATATGAATATTATAAGATACATAATTAATTTAATTAGAAATTATGTTTAAACTTCAACATAAAATATTTCATTTTTAAGGATTTTCGTCTCATAAGTCACGTAACTTCATTAGCATTGGACCTCAAATTGGTCAAAATATCAACGCTAGTGCCCTTTTAAAATATCTAAAAATAGACCTTTGACTAAGGAACAGAAAAAAAATACCCTTCCAGCCTATTTCCTCATTTTCTCTATTTTGTATGAATCTCATCGTACACCATCGTATACCAATGTATATCATCGTACACCATTCCATACAATCGTACATAATCGTACACCATTGTACAATATTGTAAATCTATATGAATTTCAATGTATACTATCGGATAATGTCGTACATATTCGTGATTTTTCTGAAATTCAATAACTTAACTTAAATGAATTTAATCCAAATCATTCAAAATCATCTATACTCAATAAAAACATGAAATAAACAAAAAAAAAATCATACATTTATATTTACATTTTAAAGGGGAAGAGCTCAAATTCATGTGAGAACATCAAACTCGCGTCAAACCCATCGAAATCTTCATGAAATTGGTGAATGAGAGGGAAAGAGAGTGAAAATGAGTGAAAAAAAATAAAAATAAAAATGTTTCTTTTGCTTAAATGGTATTTTTGTGCAAATTTGGGATAAAAGTAAAATTTCGGATATTTTTCTTCGAATGGATCTAACCTTGATATTTTGCTACTTTTAAGGCCTACTTTATGATATTTTGACAACTGTGGCGATCCCAGGCCTATACAGGTACAGACTTGGTGACGTGATAGAGGTGGTGGGTTTCCACAACGCAACGCCAAAGTTGAACTTTATTTGCCGGAGAAACCTCATCCTGACCGTCAACATTGACAAGAACACCGAGCGCGACCTCCAGATTGTCGTCCAGCGCGGCTCCGACCACCTCTCCGCCTCCGGAGCCGCTGAGCTTGTTGACTTCACCAGCCATGCTGATGTGGCGGCCAGCCATTACATCATCTATTGGGAGATTGACGGCCACGTGGCAGATGAAGTACTCGAGGAATGCTGCGCGACCATGGACGCCTCATTCGTCGACCACGGCTACGTCGTGTCTCGCCGAACTCACTCCATTGGACCTCTCGAGCTCCGAATCGTCAAGAGAGGGACTTTTAGGAAGATCATGGAGCAGTTTATCGCCGGAGGAGCTGCACTGAGTCAGTTCAAGACTCCTCGTTGTACGAGAAATACTGCGATTCTCTCCATTCTTGATGTTTGTACTCTTAACAGCTTTCGCAGCACGGCCTATAGTGAGTAATGAAAATAGAAATTAAATAGTTTTATGAAATTGTGTGTTCCAAGATTAAATTTCTTGAGTACTATTCATATAGTTAGGGATGTCAAAACTTGTGTGTGACGAGATAAATGTAATGCATGATCTTATATATCTTGTTCATTTTCATTTTATTTTCAGGGATATTCCCAACTAAAATCTGTGTTGACATGAGATTCTATTTGATTCAAATTGTCCAATGTAGAATATTTCAAATGAGAAATATCATAAAGGGAGCCTAATAAGCAACAAAATATCATGGTTTTACCCACTAGTTAGAAAATATCTAAAAATGATCTTTTATCTAAATAAAATTGATAAAAATACCCTTCAAATCGAATAATACATATTTTTTTCTTTTTCTTTTTCTCTTATTCACTTTTCTCTTACTCTCACTCGAGTTCTGTCTCTCACGCTCATAATTTTAGGACCATGTACAATAGATTAGCGGTTTATTTTGTTCGTCGCAAGTGAGAGGAAACGAACGTGAACTACAAGGACCCGCAAGGTTTCCCTTCAGCGAGCACTCCGACGCTCATCATTAGCAATGGTGTAATGTAATCATGTATGGACCGAACGTCTTTTAAGCTGATAAGCGTACTTGAGCGGATTAAGTGATTTAGAGTGAGGATCCATAGAGTATGGGCACGCTCAGGTTAGGAATGGCTTACAGATTGTGAGGCAGTGACTCCTATTTATATGAGCCGGTGTTGTCAATGGTGCCCACAAGAAGAGTAGTAGTGTCTATTTATGTCCATTTGATGTAATATAGTCTCACGAAAATTCTTGCTTGTAATCATTCATTAATAAAAGTTGAAACGTTCATTCATTCCTCCTTGTCTGTTTGAAGCTTTATGATAAAACCTTAGTCTTTAGTCCATAAACAGACTTAACAACTTACGAAGAGACAAATGTAGATTTGCATGAACAAACTCTTCGTAGTTTGCTTAAAACGATATATTCGCAATCTAAGGGTCAAAGGACTATTGACCTCAGTACGATTGTTAGTTGAATTCTTGAGTATAAAATAAATTAATTTGAACCGAGAGATTCTCACTGTCAACTCTTTAGTGGAGTCAGTTCACATTAACCTAATCTTGGGAAAGGTTTGTGAACTTTTGACTGCAAGTGTTTTAGCTAAAGCTTTGTTCATTTGGATCCATGAGGTCATTGTCACAAGTAGGAATAGTTAAACTAGAAGCTAAGTCAAAACAAGAACGAGACAAGTTTTACGAAAATTGTCTTAAGGGTATTTTTCTCATTTAGGACATAGGACGAAATGAATGTCAATAAATTTTTTGAAATTGTCATATGATGACAAATGATTTAAAAACCACTCGGCCATATTAAAGAATTTGGGCCTTGAAGATTAATTTCATTTCATAGAATTTTACTTGAAAATTCTTGTTATCGGCCCGACGAGGCCCGACGACGCGATCGACGTTTCGGACGGCCGGAGGAGCTCACTCGGCCAATGGCTGGCCCAGTTCACTCGGCCATTGGCCGACCCAAACAATTCACTCGGCCAATGGCTGAGTGAACCCACAGCCGGCCCATCACGCTCACTCGACCAATGGTCGAGTGAACCCTCAGCCGGCCCACCAAGTTCACTCGGCCAATGGCCGAGTGAGTTCCCTGCCGGCCCAACAGCTCACTTGGCCCAGGCCTTTCACTCGGCCCAGGCCTTTCACTTGGCGAATGGCCGAGTGAACCTCATCCAGCGTTCACTCGGCCAATGGCCGAGTGAATCTCACTCGGCGTCCGGCATTCACTCGGCCAATGGCCGAGTGAACCTCATCCAGCGTTCACTCGGCCAATGGCCGAGTGAATCTCACTCGGCGGCCCACATTCACTCGGCCAATGGCCGAGTGAATCTCATCCAACGTTCACTCGGCCAATGGCTGAGTGAATCTCACTCGGCGGCCCAACTTCACTCGGCCATCGGCCGACCGAGTCTCACCCGGCCGATGGCCGACTCACCCTCACTCGGCCAAGGGACTTTCAAAACGTCCCTTGGTCGCCTATAAATACCAGGGTCCCTCCCTCGGTCCAGGTAATCCGAATTTAAGTACTGAAACGCTGTCAAACTCGTACCTCGCTCGTTTCTCTCAAGTCTCGGCCTCTAATCACCTAAACCCTCTATATCCACCTCAATCCTACTAATGTTGAGCGTCGGAGAGGTAAACAGAGGCAACCCCTCTGTTTCCCCTTTGTAGTTCATCGTTGCCTTCTCTTGCAGGACAAACGACGGATGAGGCAAACACCAACCACAGCTAAGGGAAGGCTCGGGATACCGAGTCCGACACGCTCAAGCCCGAACGCGACCACTTGGTCCGGCCTAGGGTCGAACCGTTTGGGGCTTCTAAATAGTTGTCCGAGAAACAGCGACAACAATTCTTAATGGACTTTTCTTATGTTGTCATGAACAAATGAAGAAAAATCTTGAAGCCCCTTCTAGAAGGTGTGCACATCCAACCCAAGAAAAAGAGAGCCAATTTTGTGTATTAATGTATGAAGATACTTGCCAAAAGAAAAAGAGGAAACAAATTTCCTCTAGAAGAGAATAAAATGGGCGGCCAACCAAGATAATGAACAATAGAGGACACAAATCCAAGGCCTTCTAGAAGGCATTATGGACGTGTAAGGCAAGGGGAAAAGAGGAAATAAGATTTGCTCATGAATGCTTGGAAAAAAGAGGAAACTACTTCTTTCCAAGGCCGACCCTTCTCCTATAATTAGGACCTTTATTCCTCTCATTTCATTCATCCCACATAAGTTAGAGATTGAGAGCTTCTCTCTCAAGAACTTGTGGTTGCCGCCCCTTCCCTCTTCTCTCTAGTTTTCTTTTCGTTTTTGTTTTGACACCTAGGTCCACAATTGACCTAGTGTTTTAGTTCTTCGACTCTAAGACTTGTTGTTGAGTCGTCATGTTTAAAAGTGCCCACAACTAATTCCTTTCTTTTGTGATAGAAACTTTCGTGGTAGCTCGATTTCCCGAGGAAAGAAGAGAGACGTGTTGCGAGGGGAGACGAACGTTTCAACCTTCCGAAGGCTTCTCAACGTTCAAGCTTCTCAAAGGTTAGTAAACATTTGATGCTTATTAATAGTTTTAATTTTTATGTACTTGCTCTTTGTCTAGGTTATTAAAAACGTTGTACTTGTTTTAAAGAAAATTTTTAAATTATGCCGCTTGCTCGAAGTGTTAAAATTTTTCTTAACCCTAGATAATTTCCAATAGCCGGAGCACATGGGCTGGGCCGTGAGGAGAAGGCCATGGAGCACCCGTCTTGGTCACTGCGCGAGGCCCTATCGGTCTATGCGAGGCTTGTGCCACCGTCGGTGAGACCTGCGACGCCATGGTATGAAGTTGCCGGAGCATTGAGCTCCTAGGCGGGGTCTAGAAGCTCCGGGAAGACCCCCGTTCAGGTTCACTAGTTTAGACTCAGGCTGGGCCTCACTAGAGAGTGCGCATGTTGGCATTGGTGCCCACAAAAAGATTAGTAGTCATTACTTATATACATTTGATGTAATAAAGTCTCACGAAGACTCTTGCTTGTAATTGCTGAATAATTAATAAAAGTTGAAACTTTCATCATTCTTCCTTATCTGTTTGAAGCTTTATGATAAACCTTAGTCTTTAGTCCTTAAACAAACCTAACAACAAATGAAGAATCATATATAGATTTGCATGAACAAATTCTTCATGGTTTGCTTAAAACAGTATAATCACAATCAAAGGATCAAAGGGCTATTGATCTCAGTATGATTGTTAGGAGAATCTATGATGTCTGGTTATGGGACATAGATAGTTGGATACTCTATAGTTCTTCCCAGGTAACTTCTGAAGATACTGAATTAACTAGTGCACCTCTAGTGACATTGTAAGAACAAACCATTTCACCTCGTCTGTCTTAGAGTCACTACGTATAAATTGCATCATGCTTACCTCAATCCTGAAATGAGACATGTCATTTCATATCTTACGTATTCTTATTTGAGAAAGCCTGAGTTCTAGATTCAGTATGTGATATAGAAAGACTTATTGGTGAAGTACTAAGTTATGAAGATATCATGAGTAACTTTGTGAAGTTCTCATAGATATGGAATTCATGTACAATATTGCTGAAATACAATGTATATCACCTTATGCTATGTTCCTTGGAATAATAAATGAACTGGCTAGTGTCCAACTTTAATCATGACTATTTTGGTGAAACAATGTCACTTGTTAGCTCCTCCTCAATACATTGTTTCTAACTTATTCACAAGCGACAAAGAAGTTGAGCAAATAACAGTTAGAAGGGTAAAATGGTAATTTTGTAAATCCTGACTATCTGATGATATTCATGAGGGGTAAACATAGATAATATTCAGTGGATCCACTCATCATAATTTAGTTGAATTCTTGAGTAGAAAATAAATTCATTTGAACTGAGAAATTTTCAGTGTCAACTCTTTAGTGGAGTCAGTTGACATTAAGCTAAACTTGGAAAAGGTTTGTGAACTTTTGAGTCCAAGTATACTAGGTCAAGCTTTATTCATTTGGATCCATGAGGTTACTACCACAAGTCATTAGAGTAAGATTAGTTAAACAAGAAAGCTAAGTCAAAACGAGTTCAAATGTTGAACTAGACAAGTTTTACGAAAATTGTGTAAATGGTAATTTTGTCCATTAGGAGATAAGATGCTATGAATGTCAATAAATAAGATTTTTGACATTGTCATATGATGACAATGAATTTAGTCACATGGCCAACATAATTATATTGGGCCTTAAGGATTGCATTTCATTTCATGGAATTTTATGTCAAAATTCTACATGGGCTTTTCTTATATTGTCATGAACAAATAAAGAATATCTAGAAGCATGTTCTAGAAGCCTCAAAACCATCCATACGATAGAGAGAAAGAGAGTTTATTTTGTGCATTGATGTATGAGGATACTTGCCAAAAGAAAAAAAGAGGAAACAAATTTGTTCCATGAAGCAATGAGATGGGCGGCAAGCAAAGGAGGGAGATAAATGAGGAATCAAATCCGAGGGATTGATGGACCATGTTTGTAGCGCGTACTTTTATTTAGTAGTTTGATAAAACTTAAAATACCATTTAAAATTTAAAATCATAAATTTTTTGCAAAAACATAATACTTTGTTTTTTGGGAGAGCGAGCATACTAGCCCAGTCAACCAACCAATATTAGGAGAATAGCCCAAGTTTGAATAAATTAAGTGAATAGCCCAATTAATATTTCACTACCTAAATTACCCTCATATATAAGAGCAAAACTCAATTTTCCCAAAACCTAAACCTAAACTCGTTCTCATCTTCGTCCATTTCACGTGTCACCGATCCACTTCACGCCGCCGATCGCCGCCGATCGCCGCCGATCTATTTCACGCCGCCGCGTCATCGCTAATCGTCGTCCATCGTCGTTGCTGATCCCTAACGTCGCCGGCGAGATCCACCATAGACGACGTCAAGATTTGCCATAGATGGCGTCGATTCCGTCGAGCTCCGGCGGCGGCGATGCTCTGAGAATCGATGGCTCAGGTTGGCTCGAAAATCGGCGAGGGGAGAGGAATCAGCGACAGAGAGGAAATCGGCGGCGATGGAGGGGATTGAGGAGAGGCACTTTGTAAATTCGTGAATCGGTTAATTTAATTAACTTACTGGAGTGAGTTAGGTTAATTAATTAACTGATTTGTGAAGGATTTGAAATTCACAAAACATTTACAAAAATCATAGCTTAAGTCAATTGATATTCAAAGAATTTAATTCATTAAACTAATTCCGAATTCAATCATTTAGTAAATTAACTTTACTCACAAAAAAATCATAACCTAAACTAATATTCAACCAATAAGTTAATTAATTAACCTAATTCACTCAAATAGGTTAATTAAATTAACCTATTCGCGAATTTACCAAGGGTGTTATGGTCTGAGCCGAAAATATGGGCTATTTGCTTAATAAAATGAAACTTGGGCTATTCCCTCAATAAAAATGACAAACTTGGCTAGTTACAACAAATTTGTGTTGTTTTTTCCATTCAAAATGCTAATATTCAACTATTAGAAGTCTAGAAGATAAAAGTGCAATAATTATACATCCTCAAACATAGTAGCGTGAGTGCGGAAATTGAAAACATAGACTTAGATTAGAAGGTCATAATTAGCATTAAAATTGATAACTAATTATATATTTGCCACTAGCCACGTCGCAAGTCGTCCCATCGTCTTCGTTCGGTAACCAACTACTCGTGTCCTTAAAAAGGGTGTGGGAAAAAGGGGAGATCTATAAAGCTCAGTAAGTAAACCTCATGCACGTGAATGATGACATGATAATGAAACTTATATCTCTAAATTATTTTGCATCTCGTTTATTTAAATATTTCTCTTTGATTCGAGCACTTGGTGTGTGCCTACTGTTGTCGGTCGTTTTCGGAAAACCCGAGACGCCAAGAAGACACGCCGTTCAAAGGGCCGATGGTCACTCCGGAGGTCCTGAAAAGCGGCAAACCTTCTATCACGGGTTGACTGGCGAGTCCTCGTACCAAACTCTCGCGCTCCTCGAGTCGAGCCTCGAGTCGTTCTCCTCGAGTCGAGCCTCGAGTCGTTCTCCTCGAGTCGAGCCTCGAGTCGAGCCTCGAGTCGCTCCTCGAGTCGTTCTCCTCGAGTCGAGCCTCGGGTCGTTCTCCTCGAGTCGAGCCTCGGGTCGTTCTCCTCGAGTCGAGCCTCGAGTCGTTCTCCTCGAGTCGAGCCTCGAGTCGCTCCTCGAGTCGAGTCTCGAGTCGTTCTCCTTGAGTCGAGCCTCGAGTCGTTCTCCTCAAGTCGAGCCTCAGGTCGTTCTCCTCGAGTCGAGCCTCGAGTCATTCTCCTCGAGTCGCTCCTCGAGTCGAGCCTCGAGTCGTTCTCCTGGAGTCGAGCCTTGAGTCGTTCTCCTCGAGTCGAGCCTCGAGTCGCTCCTCGAGTCGAGCCTCGAGTAGTTCTCCTTGAGTCGAGCCTCGAGTCGTTCTCCTCGAGTCGAGCCTCGGCTCGTTCTCCTCGAGTCGAGCCTCGAGTCGTTCTCCTCGAGTCTTTCTGCTCGAGTCGAGCCTCGAGTCGCTCCTCGAGTCGAGCCTCGAGTCGTTCTCCTTGAGTCGAGCCTCGAGTCGTTCTCCTCGAGTCGAGCCTCGAGTCGTTCTCCTCGAGTCGAGCCTCGGGTCGTTCTCCTCGAGTCGAGCCTCGAATCCCTCCTCGAATCGAGTCACTCTCGTCGAATAGAGACCTTCACATTCCACACAAGAAAGCAGGATGTCCAAAAGACCCTTAAAGGCCCACAAGAGACCGACGAGACGAGCCATGCGTCGCACGCGCAGAACGCCGCGCCGGCCGGCCACACAGCAAACCGCGCGCCGCGCCGGGCAGACAGCGTGCCGCGCGAAGATACGCCCGCGCCACGCGCCCGTGCGCCGCGCATTCCGCGCCGCGGCTGATGACCCGCGCACCGCGCCCCCTGCGCCGCGCGCCGTGCACCTCCATTTGACGGCGCGCGCGCCCCTAGTCCCACATGGACGAAAAAGACCTTCTAAGGCCCTCAAACACCTATAAATATCCCTCTCATTGAGGGGAAAGCAATCCCATTCATTCTCAAGGAACTTGAGATTTCTCTCTGCTTCTCTAGATGCCATCCTTGTCCTGAAGCGGATTCTCCTCGATTTCTCATTCTCAGAGGTTCCGAAGCACTCGCGGAGACTTCCCTGACGTTGCTCCCTCTGACCGAACGCCCCCCGGTGCTCAAGCACGCCCCTAGGGTTCTCGACTAGAGTCCCCCTGCGCGTCTAACACGCCAGACGCATACGCGATCTCCGAGGTTCTGAGACGCCGCCAAGGACTCCTTGTGCCCCGTCTCCTTCGTCGAGTACGCTTCTCCACCAAGGTTCTACGCCTAATACTGTGTCTTTCACGCCGGAACTACATTCTGACCTGATCCCACACACGGGTACGTAGGCAGGCGACACACAAGGCACGGTCACTCCTCCTCCTCACCCCCTACCTCTCCCGAGAGGCGGGTTGATCGGAGAGAACCTAGCTCGAGACTTTCGAGTTCACACTCTTGGCCCGGGTGCGATCACTTGGTCCGGCCTTGGATCGAACCGCCCGAGGTTTTCAATAGTTGTTCATTTTCGTGCGACAACATTTTGGCGCTAGAAGGAGGGGACTTCTCGACCTGTTCAGCCCGAAATCCCTTCTGTTCATCTTCTTCTTTTCTTCTACAAACTCAACTTTCTCGAACTTGAGAAAATATGAGTAGTCAACTACCCGTACGTTCTGAGGGCGTCAACAACCCCGATAACGTCACTGGGACCAAAAAGTACTTCTTGCGCTCCCGAGCGCATGGTGACGAAGAGTCGCTCCACGAAGAGAGCTCGACCCGCTCACCATCTCCATCTCCTGATAGCAGGGACAACCGCATCATGGAGTTGGAGGAGAGTATCCGCCGGCTAAAGGCGAGGAACGCAAGGTACCACAGCCGACTGGCTGCGAAGCAACCTGTGCGTGACACGATAATCCCCAACGGGGATCATGAGAACCTCAATGAGGAAAGCCACGACCGCGACCCTGATTATGAGGGTACTGGCGATTCGGAGGATATAAAGACTTCTCTCGCGAAGGACGGGGAACACCCCGCCGTGTTTGAAGCCGGTCCTTCGAATCCCCTACCCCGGACAGGCGACGCGCCGGCTGCTTCTCAAGAGGGAAATTCCCGACGTTCAGCCCTCGACCGACTAGGTCAAAGGGAGAATGTTACGGAGAGTCAGGGCACGCGGAGAGCGCGCCGTCGCACACGAAGCCTGCGCCTCCGTACGACCAGCCCTGATCTTAGGGATCACCTCACCGCCCAACGCATCGAGCGTGGCGATGACCTAAGGGAGCGACTAAGCTCTCGGCCAAACATCCCCGTAGCACCCCCAACTAACGGGAACCGCCGCACGGGTCAAGGGTCAAATGAAAGGCGGCAGGTAACTCCTCCCGAACAGGGAGTTACTCCGACTACCGGTCTCGATGTGATCACTATGATCCACAATCTTCGAAATGAAGTACGGGATCTCCGAGAACACGGAATAGGCGGAAGTGCCTATGGGGTCGTCGAGGAGAATCCATCGCCTTTCACGGCTCAGATATTGGCCGAGGTATGCACGGGAAATTTCAAACTCCCGAACCTCGCTCCCTATGATGGAAAAGCAGATCATGCTTACCATATCCAGCACTATGATGTTTGAATCGATCTAGGGTTTGAGAAAATAATTAACGCTTCGGTAAGCGGCGGAATTTTAAAAATTTTCTTTTACAAGTAAAACAGTTTTTACTAACCTAGACAAGTGCAAGTACATGTAATTAAAAACCAATATGAGCTAGAAGTTTACTAACCTTTCTTGAAGCTTGAACTTTGAAGAAGCTTGTGGAAAGTATGCAACGCTCGTCTCCCCTCGCAGCACGTCTCTCTTTCTTTCCTCGGCACCTCGAGCAACCACGAAAGTTTCTATCACTAAATCACTCGAAAAGAAGGAATTAGGGAGTGGGCACTTTTAAACACTACGACTTAAGAACAAGTCTCGAAGTCGCAGAGCTAAACACTAGGTCGAGTGAGGACCTAGGTGCCAAGACAAGAAAAATCGAAAATAAACTTAGAGAGAGAGAGAAGAGGGGCGGCAACCACAAGTTCTAGAGAGAGAAGCTCTCAATCTCTAACTTATGTGGAATGAGAAAAATGAGAAGAATGAGGCTCCTATTTATAGGAGAGGTCTCACCTTCAATAAGGTAGTTTCCTCTTCTATAGAATATCACATATTCATGAGCCAATTTCCTCTTTTCCTCTATGATGCACTCGGCCAAGGTAGGCTTCATTAAGTCTTGGATTTGTTTCCTTTTTTGTTCCTTGCCTTGCTTCTTTCTCAACTTGGGCGCCTACCTCTTGTTTCCCTTAGAGGAAATTTGTTTCCTCTTTTTCTTTTGGCAAGTATCTTCATACATTTATGCACAAAATATTCTCTCTATCTCTTGGGTATGTTGGGCGCCTATAGTGATGCTAGAAAGGCCTTCTAGAAGCTTTTCCACTTGTTCATGACAACATGAAAAATGCCCATTAAGAAATTTCAATAAAATTCTTATGAAATGAAATTAATTCACAAGGCCCAATAAACAAGTTATGGCCGAGTGACATTAAGTCATCAAATGAAATTGTCAAAAAATTTATTGACATTCATTTCATCCTTTGTCTCAAAAGACAAAAATACCCTTTTAACTATTTTCGTTCTTGTTTTGACTTAGCTTCCAGTTTAACTATTCCTATCGATGTGATTCGTGACAGTGACCTCATGGACCCAAATGAACAAAGCTTGAGCTAAACACTTGGACTCAAAAGTTCACAAACCTTTTCCAAGTTTAGCTTAATGCCAACTGATTCCACTAAAGAGCTGACACTGAAAATCTCTCGGTTCAAATGAATTTATTTTCTACTCAAGAATTCGACTTAATTACGATGAGCGGATCCACTGAATATTATCTATGTTTACCCTTCATGAATGTCATCAGCAAGTCGGGATTTACTAAATTACCATTTTACCCTTCTAGCTGTTATTTCCTCAACTCCTTTGTCGCTTGTGAATAAGTTAGAAACAATGTATTGACGAGGAGCTAACAAGTCACATTGTTTCATCCAAAAGAGTCAGGACTCAATTTGGACACTGGCCAGTTCATTTATTCACACTCCAAGGAACAAAGCATGAGGTGACATACATTGCATTTCAGCAATCTTGTACATGAATTCCATATCTATGAGAACTTCACAAAGTTACTCATGACAGACTCACAACTTAGTACTTCACCAATAGGCCTTGTTCGAATCACATAGTGAGTCTGAACTTTGACTTTCTCAAATGAGAATACTAAGGTGTGAAATGGCATGTCTCATTTCAGGATTAAGGTAAGCATGATGCAATTCATACATAGTGACTTCGAGACATAAGAGGTTAAATGGTTTGTTCTTATATTGTCTCTAGAAGTGCACTGGTCAATTCAGTACCTTCGGAAGATACCTAGAAGAACTATAGAGTCCCAAACTCTTAATGCCTCATAACCAGACATCATAGATTCTTCTAACAATCATACTGAGGTCAATAGTCCTTTGACCCTTAGATTGCGAATATATCGTTTTAAGCAAACTACGAAGAGTTTGTTCATGCAAATCTACATTTGTCTCTTCGTAAGTTGTTTAGTTTGTTTATGGACTAAAAGACTAAGGTTTTATCATAAAGCTTCAAACAAAGAAAGAATGAATGAACGTTTCAACTTTATTAATGAATAGATAGGCAATTACAAGCAAGAGTCTTCGTAAGACTATATGACATCAAATGTACATAGATAGACACTACTACTCTTCTTGTGGGCACCATTGACAACAAACTCCCACTTGACTCAAAGAAGGTGTGTGTAGTCCTTCATGCCTAATCCCTCACGATGTTGGTCGAAGACCTTGTTCGCTAGGGCCTTGGTGAATGGATCTGCGAGGTTGTCCACCGTTGAGATCTTCTTCACTTCCACGTCTCTGCGCTGCACGATCTCTCGAATCAAATGGTATTTCCTCTCAATATGCTTAGAGCGCTTATGGCTTCTAGGTTCCTTTGAGTTAGCGACAGCCCCACTATTATCACAATAAAGGGTCATGGGCTCGTCGACGTTTGGAACAACTTCCAAATACTTAAGGAACTTTCTAAGCCATACAGCCTCTTTCGATGCTTCACAAGTAGCCACATATTATTCTTCCATTGTGGAGTCAGCAATGCAAGATTGCTTAATACTTCTCCACACAACAGCTCCACCATTAAGGATGAACACAGATCCCGAAGTGGATTTCCTGGAATCCTTATCCGCTTGAAAATCGGAGTCGGTATATCCCGTCATAGTCAGGTCAGTACCTGAGTATGTAAGCATCAAGTTCCTAGTTCTTCGAAGATACTTAAGAACATGCTTAACAGCAATCCAGTGCTTAACAGATGTCAGGTCTAGTGCAAAGCATAGCATACATGAGGCTTCCTACGGCAGAGGCGTAAGGAATCTTCCTCATGTCTTCAATCTCTTGTGCAGTCTTGGGAGACTGGTCCTTAGAGAGTGAAACTCCATGCCTAGAGGGTGTTTGACCCCTCTTGCAGTCTTGCATCGAGAAGCGATCCATCACCTTATCAATATAAGATGCTTAAGAGAGCGACGGGGTCCGGTTTTTCCTATCTCGAAAGATTTGGATTCCCAGAATGTACGCGGCATCTCCAAGATCCTTCATATCGAATTGCTTTGCTAGCCAGACCTTAACCTCAGATAACTTACCTACGTCATTACCAATGAGTAGTATATCATCGACATATAGTACCAGAAACACAACTTTGCCTTCGTGTATTAACTTGTAAACACAAGGCTCATCTATTGACTGTTCAAAGCCGAAGCTCTTTACAGTTTCATCGAATCTAATATTCCATGACCTAGATGCTTGCTTTAGTCCATAAATGGATTTAAGCAACTCACAAACCTTGGTCTCTTGACCTTTATCCACGAAACCGTCTGGTTGAGCCATGTAAATGCGCTCGTCAAGATTGCCATTCAGAAAGGCTGTCTTGACATCCATTTGCCAGATCTCATAGTCGAGAGCTACAGCTATGGATAGGAGTATGCGGATGGATTTAAGCATTGCGACTGGCGAGAAGGTTTCTTCATAGTGAATCCCTTCTTGTTGGGTATAACCCTTCGCCACAAGTCGTGCTTTGAACGTCTCGACGTTCCCATCAGGACCCCTTTTCTTCTTGTATATCCACTTACACCCTACGGGTTTAATCCCTTCAGGAAGGTCTACAAGTTTCCAGACATTGTTGACATACATCGAGTGCATTTCAACTTTCATGGCATCAAGCCAAAGGTTTGATTCAGAACAAGCCATCGCTTGGCTATAGGAAACAGGGTCATCCATGTCGGAGACGGCTACAAGAGAGTCTCCATAAGACACGTACCTGTCAGGCTTTTGAGTAGCCCTCCCACTACGTCTAAGTACTACTTGACGAGATTCTGATGAGTTAGGTTGTGTTTCAGTTGGGGTAAGAATAGTTCTTACAGATGAGGTAGAAGCTTCCTCACCCAACTTTTCTTCAAGCACAATTTTGCTTCTAGGTTTCGCATCCTTCATGAAGTCCTCCTCAAGGAAACGAGCATTCGTGCTAACGAAAGTCTTATCATCCTCGGGACTATAGAAAATGAAACCTTTGGTTTCCTTTGGATATCCCACAAACAGGCACAATTCTGACGTACTAGCCAACTTGCTAGTCTTTTGCCTTAGCACATGTGCAGGGCAACCCCAAATTCGGATGTGGCCCAAACTTACTTTACGGCCAGTCCATCTTTCATAAGGAGTACCAGGAACCGTTTTTAGACGGAACTTGGTTCAGAATGTAAGCGGCTGTTTCGAGGGCATATCCCCAAAAGGAAAGCGGGAGTGATGAGTAACTCATCATTGATCTAACCATCTCCATAAGAGTTCGGTTTCTTCTCTCTGACACTCCGTTTTGTTGAGGTGTGCCAGGTGCGGTAAGCTGAGAAGCGATACCTTCTTCTTTAAGAAAGTCATCGAACTCTCCAGACATATACTCACCACCTCGATCAGATCGAAGGGTTTTGATCACTTTGCCAGTTTGCTTTTCCACTAAAGCCCTAAAGACCTTAAATACGTTAAAGGTCTCGGATTTGTGTTTAAGCAAATAGACAAACCCATATCTTGAGTAATCATCAGTGAAGGTAACGAAGTATTCGTATCCTCCACGTGCATGTTGGTTGAGCGGACCACATACATCAGAATGTATTAGTTCCAGCAACTCAGTGGCTCTTCGACCCTTATCGGAGAAAGGTCGCTTAGTCATTTTTCCTTCTATGCAGGATTCACAAGTAGGTAGTGAACCTATTGCAGAGGCTTGGAGTGGACCATCCCTCACAAGTCTCTTAATCCTATCTAGACTGATATGACCAAGTCTTAAGTGCCAGAGGTATGTTGATTTTGTTAGATCGGAGGATTCAGAAAGTTTGATCCTCTTTGGCTCCCTAATTAGATCGTTATCTATTTCGGTGTCTAAAAGAGAAGGTTTAGTGGGATAGATGTAGAAAAGAGCATTCTTCATACACGCATCAGTGACAAAAGAATTATCAGGAAACGAAATACGAATTCCATTCTTAATGAACTTTAAACAATAATCTTGCTCACGAAGACGAGCAACGGATATTAAGTTCTTCCCAAAGGTAGGAACAAAATAAACATTATTCAAGTTTAAAGTGCGGTCTTCAAAAGACAGCGTCACGGATCCCACAGCCTTCGTGGACACCAGGCTTCCATCACCCCATTTGAAACAAAACTCGCCTTCCTCTAAGCTTTTGGTTTTCTTGGAACCATTCAAGGAACAACAAATATGGTTAGTAGCAGCGGAGTCAAGAAGCCACGTTGATACATTATCAGCTACTAAGCATGCTTCGGTAACTAGTACAATACTATGTTCCTTTGCTTTGAGATAGGTAGGACAGTTCTTTTTATCGGCTTTGTAAGGTATGTTCTTAGTTCCAGAGGCGGAGGCTTTTTGCTCAGTAGCATGTGCTTCTCCTTGATTCCTCTTTCTCTTAGTGAGACCTACAGCAGTGTGAAGTTCCTCCATAAGCTTGGTAACAGTGTACTCTAGCTTGTTAATGGAATAGTTCATCATGGAGGTATCAAGAGATGCGGGGAGAGTTTCTAAGATCACATCTATGACATTCTTCCCATCAATCTCAGATCCTAGAATTTCCATTTTACTCAGATGACTAATGATCAATATCATAAAGTCTCCAACAGGAGTCCTAGCCTTCATGCGACAGTTCATAAACTGTCGGACTGCTTGTTGCCTTGTTTGACGCCTTTGCCCTCCAAAAATCTCAAGGAGATTGTAGAGCATGTCAGCGGCAGTCTCGATGTCACGATGTTGCTCTTTCAGCATATTGTTCATAGATGCCAAGATATAGCACCTCACAATCTCATCGGATCGAAGCCAAGCCGCTAAGGCGTCATTGTCCTCTTGAGTTGAATCATCATTCGTCAGAGGAGGACACGGGGTGGTGAGTACCGATTTGTGCTTGTTAACGGTAGGTATTATGTCGAGGTTACGTTTCGAATCAACGTAGTTTTTGTTTTCGAGTTTATTCGAGGAAAGAAAGATTGAGAGATGTTTGAGAGACATATTGCCTATTTAAGTTGAAACAAGTTTATGATTAGTCTTTGGTTTAGGATTTAAGTTTTATTAAGACTTTTGTAAAATCCAAAGGTGTTATAAACCAAACGATAATTTACTCCCTCAAGAGAAGGCCGCAAAAAATCTCCATTTATAAGTAAATGACACATCATTAATGCTAAGCCAAGATATCAATACATCTATTTTGACTAGCCACCTTTTAAATTGGTTTGATCACTCACATCCTTTCGCAGGGCCTCAAGGGAGGATACTAGGGATTGAGCCTAAGCGTGCAACCAACCACTTAGTCCAAAAGATCAGCTTTGAAAAACAATCCCCCATGGGGAGGCCTTGCCATCATTGCATCACTCTCGGACGTAGCTCATTGAGCAATGATTGAAGCAATAACGCCTTGGAGTACTCACATTTAAGTGAGGGTCGCAAGAGCGGCTCTTAGTCCCACGTTATTGCATCTTTCATTAGTGTTGGGGATCGTGGGTTACAAACAACGAATATAACCCTCCCACTTAGTTTTTGGAGTTGGTTCATCGACTCTTATAATTTCGGAAACAAATTTCCTAGTTAGAGAGCGACAGAGCGGACAACTAGAAGAGAATCCTAGATCGACATGTTCAGAGCAGTATTAGTGCATAAAAGCACAAGGTACATACTCGATCTTTTCCTATTTTCTATTTCGGGAAAGTGCGTGAGGGAAGTGTGAACTTCAACTCACTCGAACACTTGAAAGTTTGAGATTACACATCTTTTTATTTTTCGGCTTGTCTACAAGGAGACCTCCCACTCAAATTTTCAAGAGCATATAGATTTTGAACATATGTGATATAGATATAGTTTTGAAAACATTTTGAAAATTTATTCGATTTGGATGACAAAATATTTTCAAGTTTGAAAGTGAAAACGGTTTTTCAAAATTCAAACTAGTTTTGTAAAAATTCAATTTCAATTAAACTTTCAAAAATCAAAACATTTTAATCTTACACATCATGTTTATAATCATATGAAAAACATTTTTGCTCAAGAAAATTTTCTCATTAGAGTTCTATAACTCATGGTAGTGGGGTTTGAAAATCCGGATTTCTAAAAAACTGGAGTTTCAGACAGCCGCGCACCTTGGAGTAAAATCGCCATATCTGGCGGCTCCGATGTTCTTTTCAGCCGAAACCGGTGGCATTCCACAGAGGACATACAGAGCTTTAATTTGATTCAAGAATCATTAAATTTAGATTTCTGAGCAGAGAGTTATGCCACTTTTAATGCGGGTTTACTCCAGCTCGAAGAAAAAGAAATAAATTAAAGATTGGTCCTACTTAGGTGCGAAAAAGAATCAAGTGTAACGGAACGTTTTAAGATGTTGTTTAAAGCTTTTATTTGTGTTTTATTAGCAGGGTAATAACATAGAATAAAAGAAATAACAACAAGCATAAAACGAATACGGTAAATAAAAGAAACCAGAAAGACAAAGTAACTAGTCACAAAATTTACCGAAAATTCTCAAACCTTTAAAACACGTTTTTCAATATAAAAAATTAAAAACTTTTAGAACTGATTCTAATGTGTTTTAAAAACATCCCAAACTCATTGAAAATCAACATGCTTTTTAATTTAAAGACTAGAGCATTAAATTAAAAAAAATCTAAGATTACAATTCTAACTTGTCACAAAATTAGTAAACTTTCGAAAACGATTTTCAAGCTCATAATTTTAAAAACATGTACATGCATCTCTTTGACCATAGCTCTGATACCATTTGTTGGAATCGATCTAGGGTTTGAGAAAATAATTAACGCTTCGGTAAGCGGCGGAATTTTCAAAATTTTCTTTTACAAGTAAAACAGTTTTTACTAACCTAGACAAGTGCAAGTACATGTAATTAAAAACCAATATGAGCTAGAAGTTTACTAACCTTTCTTGAAGCTTGAACTTTGAAGAAGCTTGTGGAAAGTATGCAACGCTCGTCTCCCCTCGCAGCACGTCTCTCTTTCTTTCCTCGGCACCTCGAGCAACCACGAAAGTTTCTATCACTAAATCACTCGAAAAGAAGGAATTAGTGAGTGGGCACTTTTAAACACTACGACTGAAGAACAAGTCTCGAAGTCGCAGAGCTAAACACTAGGTCGAGTGAGGACCTAGGTGCCAAGACAAGAAAAATCGAAAATAAACTTAGAGAGAGAGAGAAGAGGGGCGGCAACCACAAGTTCTAGAAAGGCCTTCTAGAAGCTTTTCCACTTGTTCATGACAACATGAAAAAGGCCCATTAATAATTTTCAATAAAATTCTTATGAAATGAAATTAATTCACAAGGCCCAATAAACAAGTTATGGCCGAGTGACATTAAGTCATCAAATGAACTTGTCAAAATTTATTGACATTCATTTCATCCTTTGTCTCAAAAGACAAAAATACCCTTTTAACTATTTTCGTTCTTGTTTTGACTTAGCTTCCAGTTTAACTATTCCTATCGATGTGATTCGTGACAGTGACCTCATGGACCCAAATGAACAAAGCTTGAGCTAAACACTTGGACTCAAAAGTTCACAAACCTTTTCCAAGTTTAGCTTAATGCCAACTGACTCCACTAAAGAGCTGACACTGAAAATCTCTCGGTTCAAATGAATTTATTTTCTACTCAAGAATTCGACTTAATTACGATGAGCGGATCCACTGAATATTATCTATGTTTACCCTTCATGAATGTCATCAGCTAGTCGGGATTTACTAAATTACCATTTTACCCTTCTAGCTGTTATTTCCTCAACTCCTTTGTCGCTTGTGAATAAGTTAGAAACAATGTATTGACGAGGAGCTAACAAGTCACATTGTTTCATCCAAAAGAGTCAGGACTCAATTTGGACACTGGCCAGTTCATTTATTCACACTCCAAGGAACAAAGCATGAGGTGACATACATTGCATTTCAGCAATCTTGTACATGAATTCCATATCTATGAGAACTTCACAAAGTTACTCATGACAGACTCACAACTTAGTACTTCACCAATAGGCCTTGTTCGGAATCACATAGTGAGTCCGAACTTTGACTTTCTCAAATGAGAATACTAAGGTGTGAAATGGCATGTCTCATTTCAGGATTAAGGTAAGCATGATGCAATTCATACATAGTGACTTCGAGACATAAGAGGTTAAATGGTTTGTTCTTATATTGTCTCTAGAAGTGCACTGGTCAATTCAGTACCTTCGGAAGATACCTAGAAGAACTATAGAGTCCCAAACTCTCAATGCCTCATAACCAGACATCATAGATTCTTCTAACAATCATACTGAGGTCAATAGTCCTTTGACCCTTAGATTGCGAATATATCGTTTTAAGCAAACTACGAAGAGTTTGTTCATGCAAATCTACATTTGTCTCTTCGTAAGTTGTTTAGTTTGTTTATGGACTAAAAGACTAAGGTTTTATCATAAAGCTTCAAACAAAGAAAGAATGAATGAACGTTTCAACTTTATTAATGAATAGATAGGCAATTACAAGCAAGAGTCTTCATGAGACTTTATTACATCAAATGTACAAAATAAAGACTACAACTCTTCTTGTGGGCACCATTGACAACATATGAAACCTGGATGACGATGCAGGGTGTCTCTCCTGGTGCTATGTGCCAAGCTTTTAGTCTTACCCTCGCCGGGCCCGGCTTCGAGTGGTTCAAGAACTTAAGACCAGGAAGCATCCACTCGTTCAAAGACCTGAAGGACATGTTCCTAGCACAGTTTGCTACATCTATGGTCCAAAAGAAGACCAAGATGTACCTGTGGTCAATCAGGCAAGAGAATGGCGAGTCTCTTAGACGATACCTCGCCCGATTCACTGAAGAATCGAATAAGGTCGACCGCTTTGACGACAAAGACGCAATCACTGCCATCATTGAAGGCTTGCGCACAGGTGACTTCCTTAAGCCCATCGTCGGCCGTGTCCCTTCTACCATGGCCGAGTTAATGACTCGAGCCAAGACCTTTATGGGAGTCGAAGATTACCTCGATGGCCGCAAGGGCAATAATCAAAGCCCTCACCGCCGAGACGAGCCTAGCAATGAGAAAGGCAACTCCCGTAAAAGACGAAACAGACGGGGTCAGACTTCTAATAGCCGACCTCCGATGCCCCAAAAGCCGCGATTTGCGGAAGACTTTAAGGGCTACTCGTCGTTCACGCCATTGAACACGACGCCGGATCAAATCCTAACTTTGGCACGTGACAAATTCACTCCCCCGGCTCCAATGAGCAAAGATCCCGCGACTCGCGATCGATCTAAATATTGCGAGTTCCATCAGGAATACGGTCACTTGACCTCCGAATGCTATAGTCTTAAAAGGCAGATCGAGGCATTGATCCAACGGGGTGGGTTAAAAGAGTTCGTGTTACGCATGATTAGCGTTGCGGGCCCCACCACGAACAGACAACAGTCTGGCTAGGGAGGAGGAACAGCCGCTTCTGCCGACCGAACCATGGCTACTGCCGATACCAATCCACAACTCCACATTGTAACCACCATACTAGGTGGCCCACAAGATGGAGATTCAGCCCGAGAACGGAAAAAATTCCTAAGGGCCGTGGCTCAAGAAGACGCTGCTATACACGTCAACCTCACCTATGAAGAACCTCCGTCCGTGCCTCACGAGACGATGTACTTCACCAACGAAGAGGCCAAGCGAGTTGTGCATCCGCACAATGACGCGATTGTGCTCAAGGCCCAAGTGGCTAATAACTTGGTGAAAAGAGTTCTCATCGACAACGGCAGTGCTGCCGACATAATTTTCAAGTCCACCTTAGAGCGCATGAAGCTCGGGGGGCTACACCCAACTCCAACCCAAACGCCTCTATTCGGGTTCACTGGGGAGAGAGTCATGACCGAAGGCATCATCGATTTGCCGGTCACCTTCGGAGCTCCCGGAGGCATTAAAGTTGTTCACATGGTTCCATTCCTAGTGGTCGATCAGGAGTCGCCATATAATGTCATCATTGGGCGACCCACGCTGAACCGACTAAGGGCTATTACTTCTACATACCACCTACTGGTGAAGTTCCCTACCAAGCATGGAATCGACATCATGGCTGGAGATCAATCCCAAGCCAGAATATGCTACATCCAAGTAATCAATGGAAAAACCGCTAGCAAGACGGTTAACATGATCTCCGAGCTTAGAGATAGCGTCGAGTCGACCAAGGTCCTCCGCGAAGTCCACGAAGACATCTGCATGACACCCAAGTGCAAGGTACCGACGTCCTCATCCCAAACAGGGAGGGACCCCACAAAGTCTGCCAAGTCATACATGACGGGACATACTACACGGACGAGACACCGATCCGTCGCCTGTGGAATGCGGAACACTTGAGAAAGTACTACCATTAACCAGCGCTCCCCCCATTTTATTTCTTTGCTTTCCAACATTCAATAAGGCCTACGAGCCAATGTTTTAGGATTTCATATTTTTGCAATATTAATAAAGTTTGAGGTTTTTCTTTCAAAATCCACTTTTCCAAAGATTTTCGGTCTTCAAAATACGATCGCAAACCCAAAAACTCGGGAGGCTAGTGACATAGGCAACGAAAAGTACACTCAAAATCCTCAAGAAAGTACGCTCCACAAAAAGAAAGCACGCTCCACCAAAACAAAACACCCGAACATAAACGAAACGAACGTGCACTCAAGACGCTTCCGCGGCGTGCCATAAGACATCCCTGAGATGCAGGCTGAAGACGCCTCCGCGGCGCGCCATAAGACATCCCAGAGATGCAAGTTGAAGACGCCTCCACGGCGCGCCATAAGACATCCCAGAGATGAAGGCTGAAGATGCCTCTGCGGCGCGCCATAAGACATCCCGGAGATGCAGACTAAGATGCCTCCGCGGCGCGCCGTAAGACATCCCAGAGATGCAGGCAAAAGACGCCTCCGCGGCGCGCCATAAGACATCCATGAGATGCAGGCTAAAGACGCCTCCGCGGCGCGCCATAAGACATCCCAGAGATTCAGGCTAAGACGCCTCCGCGGCGCGCCATAAGACATCCCCGAGATGCAGGCTAAGACGCCTCCGCGGCGCGCCATAAGACATCCTAGAGATGCAGGCTAAGACGCCTCCGCGGCGCGCCGTAAGACATCCCCGAGATGCAGGCTAAGACGCCTCCACGGCGCGCCATAAGACATCCCAAAGATGCAGGCTAAAGTCGTCCCTCGTGACGCACCAAAGACGCCTACATGGCGCACCTAAGACGCCTACATGGCGCATCAAAGCCGTCCCTCGCGACGCACCAAAGACGCGTACATGGCGCACGTAGGACGCGTACATGGCGCACCTAAGACGCCTACATGGCGCACCAAAGACGCCTACATGGCGCACGTAAGACGCCTACATGGCGCAACCAAGACACCTACATGGCGCACCTAAGCGCCTACATGGAGCACCCAAGACGCCTACATGGCGCACCTAAGACGCCTACATGGCGCACCAAAGCCGTCCCTCGCGACTCACCAAAGATGCCTACATGGCGCACGTAAGACACCTACATGGCGCGACCAGGTCGTCCCTCGCGACGCACTTAAGACGCCTACATGGCGCACCTAAGATGCCTACGTGGCGCACGTAAGACGCCTACATGGCGCAACCACATCGTCCTCCACGATGCACCTAAGAAGCCTACATGGCATATCTAGGCCATCCCTCGCGACTTGCCTAGACGGCTAAACGACGCACAGAACCATCTCTCACGACGCGCTCTGAGTCGCCACAAGGCGTTGCGTACGATGACCAATCGCAACGCACTTGGAGCCACCAGAAGACACACCTGAACCGCCATACAAGGCGTAGGTCCTGCCATCTTCGCAACCGCCAACTGAGCACGATCACACTCGCCTTTGGAGACTCCCCATTCCACGCGAGCTAATTGAAGCTGCTCGCAAAGACTCATGAACTCCGCCTCTGAGCAAGAACTTCGCTCGGCCTGAGCTAGCTGAGACTTTGCTCGAGCATGCTCCTCCTAGAAGAGTCCCAGGCAACGAGTGAGGTCATGTAAAATCTTCTCGAGCCAAGCCTTGTTCCTCGAGTCGAATCATTCTCCTCGGGTCGAGCCTCGCTCCTCGGGTCGAGTCACTCTCCTCGAGTCAAGCCTTGGTCCTCGAGATGAGTCATCCTCCTCGAGTCGAGCTTAGGTCCTCGAGTCAAATCATTCTCCTCGAGTCGAGCCCCGTACCTCAAGTCGAGTCATTCTCCTCAAGTCGAGCTTCGCGGCTCGAGTCAAATCATTCTCCTCGAGTCGAGCCCCGCTCCTCGAGTCGAGTCATTCTCCTTAAGTCGAGCTTTGCTCCTCGAGTCGAGTCATTCTCCTCGAGTCGAGCTCCGCTCCTTGAGTCGAGTCATTCTCCTCGAAGTCGAGCCTCGCTCCTCGAGTCGAATCATTCTCCTCAAATCGAGCTTCGCCTCCCGAGTCGAGTCATTCTCCTCAAGTCAAGCTTTGCTCCTCGAGTCGAGCTTCGCTCCTTGAGTCGAGTCATTCTCCTCGAAGTTGAGCCTCGCTCCTGGAGTCGAGTCATTCTCCTCAACTCGAGCTTCACTCCTCGAGTCGAGCCCCGCTCCTCGAGTCGAGTCATTCTCCTCAAGTCGAGCTTTGCTCCTCGAGTCGAGCTCCGCTCCTTGAGTCGAGTCATTCTCCTCGAAGTCGAGCCTCGCTCCTCGAGTCGATTCATTCTCCTCATGTCAGCTTCGCTCCTCGAGTAAAATCACTGTCCTCGAGTCGAGCCTTGCTCCTCGAGTCGAGTGATTCTCCTCGAGTCGAGCCTTGCTCCTCGAGTCGAGCCTTGCTCCTCGAGTCGAGCCATTCTCCTGGAGTCGAGCCATTCTCCTGGAGTTGAGTTTCGCTCCTCGAGCAAACACCTGGAGTGACTTGAAGAACAGGCTAGCCAAAGCAAGACAATTGCAAAATAAAGCAAAAAGACAAACAGAGGAAAACTTGCCCTCTGAGCGTGGAAAACGCCATCACAGGAGAAGTCTACATCATTACTCGTTACGACGTCCCTCCGCATCTTTAACAGAGACTCGCACTCACGCCTGGGGAATAAAGGCCGATCTTCCGAATGCAGACGGGGAAGCGTCACCAAAGCTAGAATGGCGGATGCCCCGTGATACCGACTTATGCTCGGTGCGTGATCGAACTTTGAGTACTGATCCCCGAGCGATCGAAGCCCTCCGGTGCGGCAGAGCCTTCTGCCAGGTGCCACTCCGTCTTCTCGAAGCATCAGCCCACAGCCTCCGTCTCCGAGACCTCGGAATGAGCACGCCTTTGCGAAAACGCAAAAGTGCAGTCGCCTTCCAAGCTGGCCGAGACAGAATTCATGATCTTCCCCTAACTGGTCACGATTACACAGTCATCACCCTGCTAGTCACCGTCTAGTCACATGGACTCCGGGTTGATAATATCATCAAACAAAATGCCATCGAAGAAAGACTTGGACGTGACTTCGCCAAAGATCAACAAGCCGTGACACGCCGGTACGCCTCTGCACAAGTGCGTGCCCTACATGCTTGCGCATGTCCCCGTTGCTCCGGGGCTAGAGCGATGGATGCAATCACGTCCACCTCGCCCACGTCGAGCTATGCCTCGTATCCGCTTGGACCCTCCTCCACGTGTTGATTACACGATCATGTTGAGAGACACAGAAAAGCAAGAGAGCATACTTGCAATTGTGAGAACATACTTTGTAACCACAAAAGCTTCGCGACGGCGAAGCCCCGGGAGATAAATTTTCCTCAAACACCCGGCGAAAACAACTAAAAGTTCACCGCCCGGGGCCTCCCGAGCGATAAACTTGGGGGGCTAATGTTGTCGGTCGTTTTCGCAAAACCTGAGACGCCAAGAAAATACGCCGTTCAAAGGGCCGATGGTCAGTCCGGAGGTCCTGAAAAGCGGCAAGCCTTCTGTCACGAGTTGACTGGCGAGTCCTCGTACCAAACTCTCACGTTCCTCGAGTCGAGCCTCGAGTCGTTCTCCTCGAGTTGAGCCTTGAGTCGTTCTCCTCGAGTCGAGCCTCGAGTCGCTCCTCGAGTCGAGCCTCGAGTCATCCTCCTCGAGTTGAGCCTCGAGTTGCTCCTCAAATCGAGTCACTCTCGTCAAGCAGAAACCTTCATATTTCACGTGGCAAGCGTGATATCCAAAAGACCCTTAAAGGCCCACAAGAGTCCGACGAGACGAGCCATGCGTCGTGCGCGCAGCACGCCACGCCGGCCGGCCACACAGCAAGCCGCGCGCCGCGCCAGTAGGCCGTGCGCCGCGCATCCCGCGCCGCGGCTGATGACCCGCGCGCCGCGCCCCCTGCCCCTCGCGCCGCGCGTTCCGTGTGCCTCCACTTGACAGCGCGCGCGCCCCTAGTCCCACATGGACGAAAAAGAAGCCTTCTAAGGCCCTCAAACACCTATAAATACCCCCGCTCATTAAGGGGAAAGCCATCCCAATCATTCTCAAGGAACTTGAGACTTCTCTCTGCTTCTCTAGATGCCATCCTTGGCCTGAAGCGGATTCTCCTCGATCTCTCGTTCCCAGAGGTTCCGAAGCACTCACGGGGACTTCCCAGACGTCGCTCCCTCTGGCCGAACGCCCTCCAGTGCTCAAGCACGCTCCTAGGGTTCTCGACTAGAGTCCCCCTGCGCGTCTAACACGCTAGACGTGCACGCGATCTCTGAAGTTCTGAGACGCAGCCGAGGACTCCTCCGTGCCTCGTCTCCTTTGTCGAGTACGCTACTCCACCAAGGCTCTACGTCTCACGTTGCGTTACATATGCTTGAACTATGTTCTGACCTGATCCCACGCACGGGTACGTAGGCAGCCGACACACAAGGCACGGTCACTCCTCTTCCTCATCCCATACCTCTCCTGAGAGGCGGGTTGATCGGAGAAAACCTAGCTCGAGACTTTCGAGTTCACACTCTTGGCCCGGGTGCGATCACTTGGTCTGGCCTTGGATCGAACCGCCTGAGGTTTTCAATAGTTGTTCATTTTCGTGCGACAACATGTGTTTTCTCTCTTTTGGAGACGCGGGAGACTATAAGTTAAGAGTTCCTTGTTGTGGACGCGTAGGCGATTTCCAGTCGGAAATGGTGGACGCGTAGGCAATTTCTTGTCAGAAATGGTGGATGCGTCTAGTGCGCTAGACGCGTAGGTGATTTTCAGTCAAAAGCCGTTAGAGCACTCGTGGGCTCGAGATTAATCGTTCGATCGAGAGAGGCGGCGCTCAGGAGTCCCCGGAAGCACTTCGGAATCTCTGAGAACGAGAAATCTAGGAGAATTCGCTTCAGGCCAAGGATGGCATCCAGAGAAGCAGAGAGAAGTCTCAAGTTTCTTGAGAATGAATGGGATTGCTTTCCCCTCAATGAGAGGGGGTATTTATAGTAGTTGGAGGGCCTTAGGAGGCTTGTTTTTCGTCCATGTGGGACTAGGGGGCGTTCTCCCTTCAAGTGGAGGCGCACGGCGCACGCGGCGCACAAAGCGCGGCACAGGGCGCGGCTCGCAGTACCCCTGGCGCGGCGCGCAGGGACTTGAGCGGCGCGGGATGTTCGGCGCGCAGGGCCTTGAGCGGCGCGGGATGTTCGGCGCGCGGCCGGCACGCGGCTTGCTGTGCGTGGCTGGCCTGCGTGGCTTGCGGCGTGTACGGTTTCCTTGAGAGGCACACGGCGCATGGCCTGTTTCGTCGGACTCTTGTGGGCCTTAGTGGTCTTCGGATATCACGCTTGTCATGCGAAGTATGAAGGTCTCTACCCGATGAGCGTGACTCAACTCGAGGACCGAGGCTCGACTCGAGGAGAACGACTCGAGGAGCGAGGCTCGACTCAAGGAGAACGACTCGAGGGCTCAACTCAAGGAGAATGACTCGACGCTCGACTCGAGGAGAATGACTCAAGGCTCGACTCGAGGAGAATTACTCAACTCAAGGAGCGAGGCTCGACTTGAGGAGCTGAGAGTTTGGAATGAGGGCTTGCCAGTCGACTCATGACGGAAGGCTTGCCGCTCTTCAGGACCTCCGGCCTGACCATTGCCCCTTTGAGCGGCACGTCTTGATGGCGCTCCGGGTTTTCCGAAAATGACCGACAACATTAGCCCCCCAAGTTCAGCGCTCGGGAGGCCCCGGGCGGTGAACTTTTAGTTGTTTCCGCCGGGTGTTTGAGGAAAATTTATTTCCCAGGGCTTCGCCGTCGCGAAGCCTTTGTGATTATAAAGGATATTTTCATAATTGGATGTGCTCTCTTTCACTTTTCCGTCTCTCTCAATAGGATTGTGTGTTCAACACGTGGAGGAGGATCCAAGCGGATGGGAGGCGTAGCTCAACGTGGGCGAGGCAGATGTGATTGTATCCATCGCTCTAGCCTTGGAGCAGCGGGGACATGCGTACGCAAGTAGGGCATGCGTGTGTGCAGAGGCGTGTTGGCGTTCTGTTTCATGATATCATCAACCCGGAGTCCATGGGACTCGACGGTGACTAGCAGGGCGACGATTGTGTAATCGTGACCTATTAGGGGAAGATCATGGCTTCCGTCTCAGCCAGCTTGAAAGGCGAATGCACTTTTGCATTTTGCAAAGGCGTGCTCATTCCGAGGTCTCGGAGATGGAGGTTGATGCTGCGGGCCGATTCGTCGAGAATGCACAGTGGTACCTGGTGGAAGGCTCTACCGCACCGGAGGGCTTCGACAGCTCGGGGATCAACGCTCAATGTTCGATCACGCATCAAGCATAAGTCGGTCTCACGGGGCATCCGCCATTCCAGCTTTGGTGACGCTTCTCCGTCTGCGTTCGGAAGATCGGCCCTTATTCCCCAGACTTGAGTGCGGGCCTCTGTTGAGGCCTTTGGAGCAGTGTTACTCCGATTCAGGCTAACTTTTCTGTCGATCCTAGGGCGGATAGTCTCCGCTGAAGGCGTGAAGGGAGATCGTAATGAGTAGCGATTTACACTTCTTCTATAATGGCATTTTTTATGCCCAGAGGGTAAGTTTCCCTCTGTTTGTTTGTTTGTCTTGCAATAGTCTCGCTTTGGCTAGCCTGTTATCGAATCGTTACAGGTGCTTGCTCGAGGAGCGGGACTCGACTCGAGGAGGATGACTCGACTTGAGGAGCAAGGCTTGACTTGAGGTGAGTGACTCGACTCGAGGAGCGAGGCTCGACTCGAGGAAAATGACTCGACTCGAGGAGCAAGGCTTGACTCGAGGAGAGTGATTTGAATCGAGGAACGAGGCTCGACTCGAGGAGAGTGGCTCGACCTGAGGAGCAAGGCTCGACTCGAGGAGAGTGGCTCAACCTGAGGAGCAAGGCTCGACTCGAGGAGAATGAATCGACTTGAGGAGCAAGGCTTGACACAAGGACAGTGACTTGACCCGAGGAGCGAGGCTCGACTTCAAAGAGAATGACGCGACTCAAGGAGCAAGGCTCGACTTGAGGAGAGTCGCTTGAAGAGAATGACTCGACTCGAGGAGCAAGACTCGACTCGAGGTAATGACTAGACTTGAGGTCCGAGGCTCGACTCGAGGAGAATGACTCGACTCGAGGAACAAGACTCGACTCGAGGAGAATGACTCGACTCGAGGAGCAAGACTCGACTCGAGGAGAATGACTAGATTCGAGGAGCGGGGCTCGACTCGAGGAGAATGACTCGACTCGAGGAGCGAGACTCGACTCGAGGAGAATGACTCGACTTGAGGAGCAAGGCTCGACCTGAGGAGAATGACTTGACCCGAGGAGCAAGGCTCGACTCGAGGAGAGTGACTCGACCCGAGGCGCAAGGCTCGACTCGAGGAGAGTGACTCGACCCGAGGAGCGAGGCTCGACTCGAGGAGAATGACTCGACCCGAGGAGCGAGGCTCGACTCGAGGAGAATGACTTGACTCGAGGAGCAAGGCTTGACTCGAGGAGAGAGACTTGACTCGAGGAGCAAGGCTCGGCTCGAGAAGATTCTACATGACCTCATTCGTCGCGTGGGACTCTTCCAGGAGGTGCTTGCTTGAGCGAAGTCTTTGCGAGCAGCTTCCACTAGCTCGCATGGAGTGGGGAGTCTCCCAAGTCGAGTGTGATCGCACTCAGATGACGGTGGCGAAGATGGCATGAACTGCTCCTAGTATGGAGGTTCAAGTACGTCTTGTGGCGGTTCCGAGTACGTTGCGATTAGTCATCGTACGTAGCGCCTTATGGCGACTCAGAGCACGTTGTGAGGGACAGCTCTGTTATGCCATGTAGGTGTCTTACGTGCGCCATGTAGGCGTCTTAAGTGCGCCATGTAGGCATCTTAAGTGCGTCACGAGGACAATTTTGTTACGCCAAGTACGCGTCTTACGTGCGCTATGTAGGCGTCTTATGTCACGAGGGATGACTTGGTTGCGCCATGTAGGCGTCTTACGTGCACTGCGAGGGATGACTTGGTTGCGCCATGTAGGCGCCTTAGGTGCGTCGCCAGGGATGGCTTGTTTGTGCAATGTAGGCGTCTTAGGTGCGCCATGTAGACGTCTTAGCCTGCATCTCTGGGATGTCTTATGGCGCGCCACAGAGGCATCTTCAGCCATCATCTCTGGGTTGTCTTATGGCGCCCCGCGGAGGCGTCTTCAGCCTGTATCTCTTGGATGTCTTATGGCGCGCCGCGGAAGTGTCTTCAGCCTGCATCTCTGGGATGTCTTATGGCGCACCGCGGAGGAGTCTTCAGCCTGCATCTCTGGGATGTCTTATTGCACGCCGCGGAGGCGTCTTCAGCCTGCATCTCTGGGATGTCTTATGGCGCGCCGCAGAGGCATCTTCAGCCTTCATCTCTGGGATGTCTTATGGCGCGCCGCGGAGGCGTCTTCAGCCTGCATCTCTGGGATGTCTTATGGCGCGCTGCGGAGGCGTCGTCCGTGTATTTGATGTAGTATGTCTCGTCATGTATGATTTGGCAGTCTTTGTGGGGTCCCTTCCCTGTTAGGGATGATGCATTGAGAGTTGGAGACTCTATAGTTCTTTTAGGTATCTTCCGAAGGTACTGAATTGACCAGTGCACTTCTAGAGACAAGATAAGAACAAACCATTTAACCTCTTATGTCTCGAAGTCACTACGTATGAAATGCATCGTGCTTACCTTAATCCTGAAATGAGACATGTCATTTCACACCTTAGTATTCTCATTTGAGAAAATCAGAGTTCAGACTCACTATGTGATTCCGAACAAGGCCTATTGGTGAAGTACTAAGTTGTGAGAATGTCATGAGTAACTTTGTGAAGTTCTCATAGATATGGAATTCATGTACAAGATTGCTGAAATGCAATGTATATCACCTCATGCTTTGTTCGTTGGAGTGTGAATAAATGAACTGGCCAGTGTCCAAATTGAGTCCTGACTCTATTGGATGAAACGATGTGACTTGTTAGCTCCTCGTCAATACATTGTTTTTAACTTATTCACAAGCGACAAAGGAGTTGAGGAAATAACAGCTAGAAGGGTAAAATGGTAATTTTGTAAATCCCGACTAGCTGCTGATATTCATGAAGGATAAACACTGATAATATTCTGTGGATCCACTCATTACAATTAGGTTGAATTCTTGAGTAGAAAATAAATTCATTTGCACCGAGAGATTTTCAGTGTCAACTCTTTAGTGGAGTCAGTTGACATTAAGCTAAACTTGGAAAAGGTTTGTGAACTTTTGAGTCCAAGTATCTAGCTCAAGCTTTATTCATTTGGATCCATGAGGTCACTGTCACGAATCACATCGAGTCGGAATAGTTAAACTGGAAGCTATGTCAAAACAAGAACGAAAATTGTCAAGAGGGTATGTTTGTCTTTTGAGACAAAGGATGAAATGGATGTCAATAAATTTTTTTGACAAGTTCATTTGATGACTTAATAACACTCGGCCATGACTTGATCATTGGGCCTTGTAGATTAATTTCATTTCATAAGAATTTCATTGAAAATCCTTAATGGGCCTTTCTCATGTTGTCATGAACAAATGAAGAAGCTTCTAGAAGCTCCTTCTAGATGAGAAATAGGCACCCAACATACCCATAGGAAGAGAGAATATTTTGTGCATAAATGTATCATGATACTTGCCAAAAAAACAAAAGAGGAAAAAAATCCAAGTACTTACTTGGTATGTCTTGTCGTGCCATCCATGGAGGAAAAGAGGAAATTGGCTCATGAATATGTGATATTCTATAAAAGAGGAAACTACCTTATTGAAGGTGAGACCTCTCCTATAAATAGGAGCCTCATTCTTCTCATTTTTCTCATTCCACATAAGTTAGAGATTGAGAGCCTCTCTCTCTAGACCTTGTGGCCGACTCCTCTCTCTCTCTCTCTAGTCAATTTTGTTTTATTGTTTTGGCACCTAGGTCCTCATTTCACCTAGAGTTTAGCTCTGCGACTTCAAGACTCATTCTTACGTCGTAGTGTTTAAAAGTGCCCACTCATTAATTCCTTTTTTCTCGAGTGATTTAGTGATAGAAACTTTCGTGGTTGCTCGAGTTAACGAGGACAGGAAGAGAGACGTGCTGCGAGGGAATCGAACGTTTTCAATCTTCCAGAGGCTCATCAACGTTCAAGCTTCTAAAGAGGTTAGTAAATTTATTATGCTCATATTAGATTTATTTATATGTACTTGCTCTTTGTCTAGGTTAGTAAAAAATGTTTTACTTGAAAAAGAAAATTTTTAAAATTCCGCCGCTTAACGAAGAGTTAAACTTTTTCTTAAACCCTAGATCAATTCCAACACTTCACACTGCTGTAGGTCTCACTAAGAGAAAGAGGAATAAAGGAGAGGCACATGGTACTGAGCATAAAGCCTCCGCCTCTAGAACTAAGAAGGACCTCACAAGGCCGATAAAAGGAACTGTCCTGCCTATCTCAAAGCAAAGGAACATAGTATTGTACTAGTTACCGAAGCATGCTTAATAGTTGATAATGTATCAACGTGGATTCTTGACTCCGCTGCTACTAACCATATTTGTTGTTCCTTGAATGGTTTCAAGAAAACCAAAAGCTTAGAGGAAGGCGACTTCTATTTCAAATGGGGTGATGGGAGCCTGGTGTCTGCGAAGGCTGTGGGATCTGTGACACTGTCTTTTGAAGACCGCACTTTAAACTTGAATAATGTTTATTTTGTTCATACCTTTGGGAAGAACTTAATATCTGTTGCTCGTCTTCTTGAGCAAGATTATTGTTTAAAGTTCATTAAGAATGGAATTCGTATTTCGTTTCCTGATAATTCTTTTTTCACTGATGCATGTAAGAAGAATGCTCTTTTCTACATCTATCCCACTCAACCTTCTCTTTTAGACACCGAAATAGATAATGATCTAATTAGGGAGCCAAAGAGGATCAAACTTTCTGAGTCCTCCGATCTAACAAAATCAACATACCTCTGGCCAGTTTCATCACATTGTTTCATCCAAAAGAGTCAAGACTCAATTTGGACACTAGCCAGTTCATTTATTCACACTCTAAGGAACAAAGCATGAGGTGATATACATTGCATTTCAGCAATCTTGTACATGAATTCCATATCTATGAGAATTTCACAAAGTTACTCATGACATTCTCACAACTTAGTACTTCACCAATAGGCCCTGTTCGGAACCACATAGTGAGTCCGAACTCTGACTTTCTCAAATGAGAATATGTAAGTTGTGAAATGGCATGTCTCATTTCAGGATTAAGGTAAGCACGATGCAATTCATACGTAGTGACTTCGAGACATAAGAGGTTGAATGGTTTGTTCTTATTTTGTCTCTAGAAGTGCACTGGTCAATTCAGTACCTTCGAAAGATACCTAGAAGAACTATAGACTCTTCAACTCTCAATGCCTCATAACCGGACATCATAGATTCTCCTAACAATCATACTGAGGTCAATAGTCCTTTGACCCTTTGATTGCGAATATATCGTTTTAAGCAAACTACGAAGAGTTTGTTCATGTAAATCTACATTTGTCTCTTCGTAAGTTGTTAAGTTTGTTTATGGACTAAAAGACTAAGGTTTTATCATAAAACTTCAGACAAGGAAGATTGAATGAACGTTTCAACTTTTATTAATAAATAAGCAATTACAAGCAAGAGTCTTCGTAAGACTATATGACATCAAATGTACATGAATACATACTACAACTCTTCTTGTGGGCACCACTGAAAACAAAGTCCTACTTGATTCAAAGAAGATGTGTGTAGTCGTTCATGCCTAATCCCTCTCGATGTTGGTCGAAGACCTTGTTCGCTAGGGCCTTGGTGAATGGATCTGCCAGAGATCTACTTCACCTCCACGTCTCCGCGCTGCGCGATCTCTCGAATCAAATGGTATTTACTCTCAATATGCTTAGAGCGCTTATGGCTTCGAAGTTCCTTTGAGTTAGCGACAGCCCCACTATTATCGCAATAAAGGGTCATGGGCTCGTCGACGTTTGGAACAACTTCCAAATACTTAAGGAATTTTCTAAGCCTCACAGCCTCTTTGGATGCTTCACAAGCAACCACATATTCTGCTTCCATGGTGGAGTCAGCATCAAGTTCCTAGTTCTTCGAAGATACTTAAGAACATGCTTAACAGCAATCCAGTGCTCAGGTCCAGGGTTGGATTGGAAACGACTAACTACGCCAACGACGAAACAGATGTTAGGTCTAGTGCAAAGCATAAGGAATCTTCCTCATATCTTCAATCTCTTGTGCAGTCTTGGGAGACTGGTCCTTAGAGAGTGAAACTTCATGCCTAAAGGGTGTTTGGCCCTTCTTGGAGTCTTGCATCAAGAAGCGATCCATTACCTTATCAATATAAGATGCTTGAGAGAGCGACAGTGTCCGGTTTTTCCTATCTCGAAAGATTTGGATCCCCAGAATGTACGCGGCTTCTCCTAGATCCTTCATATCGAATTGCTTTGCCAGCCAGACCTTAACCTCAGATAACTTACCCACGTCATTACCAATAAGTAGTATATCATCGACATATAGTACCAGAAACACAACTTTGCCTTTGTTTATTAACTTGTAAACACAAGGCTCATCTATTCACTGTTCAAAGCCGAAGCTCTTTACAGTTTCATCGAATCTAATATTCCATGACCTAGATGCTTGCTTTCATCCATAAATGGACTTAAGCAACTCACAAACCTTGGTCTCTTGACCTTCTTCCACGAAACCGTCTGGTTGAGCCATGTAAATGCGCTCGTCAAGATTGCCATTCAGGAAGGCTGTCTTGACATCCATTCGCCAGATCTCATAGTCGAGAGCTGCAGCAATGGATAGTAGTATGCGGATGGATTTAAGCATCGCGACTGGCGAGAAGGTTTCTTCATAGTCAATCCCTTCTTGTTGGGTATAACCCTTCGCCACAAGTCGTGCTTTGAACGTCTCGACGTTCCCATCAGGACCCCTTTTCTTCTTGTATATCCACTTACACCCTACGGGTTTAATCCCTTCAGGAAGGTCTACAAGTTTCCAGACTTTGTTGACATACATCGAGTGCATCTCAACTTTCATGGCGTCAAGCCAAAGGTTTGATTCAGAACAAGCCATCGCTTGGCTATGGGAAACAGGATCATCCATGTCATAGACGGCTACGAGAGAGTCTCCATAGGACATGTACCTGTCAGGCTTTTGAGTAGCCCTCCCACTACGTCAAAGTACTAATTGATGAGATTCTGATGAGTTAGGTTGTGTTTCAGTTGGGGTAAGAACAGTTCTTACAGATGAGGTAGAAGCTTCGTCACCCAACTTTTCTTCAAGCACAATTTTGCTTCTAGGTTTTGCATCCTTCATAAAATCCTCCTCAAGGAAACGAGCATTCGTGCTAATGAAAGTCTTATCGTCCTCGGGACTATAGAAAGTAAAACCTTTGGTTTCCATTGGATATCCAACGAACAAACATAATTCTGATCTACTAGCCAACTTGCTAGTCTTTTGCCTTAGCACGTGTGCGGGGCAACCCCAAATTTTGATGCGGCCAAGATTCACTTTACGGCCTGTCCATCGTTCAGAAGGAGTACCAGGAACCGTCTTGGACGGAACTTGGTTCAGAATATAAGCGGTTGTTTCGAGGGCATATCCCCAAAAGGAAAAGGGGAGTGATGAGTAACTCATCATTGATCTAACCATCTCCATAAGAGTTCGGTTTCTTCTCTCTGACACTCCGTTTTGTTGAGGTGTGCCAGGTGCGGTAAGCTGAGAAGCGATACCTTCTTCTTTAAGAAAGTCATCGAACTCTCCAGACATATACTCACCACCTCGATCAGATCGAAGGGTTTTGATCACTTTGCCAGTTTGCTTTTCCACTAAAGCCCTAAAGACCTTAAATACGTTAAAGGTCTCGGATTTGTGTTTGAGCAAATAGACAAAACCATATCGCGAGTAATCATCGGTGAAGGTAACGAAGTATTCGTATCCTCCACGTGCCCGTTGGCTGAGCGGACCACATACATCAGAATGTACTAGTTCCATCAACTCAGTGGCTCTTTGACCCTTATCGGAGAAAGGTCGCTTAGTCATTTTTCCTTCTATGCAGGATTCACAAGTAGGTAGTGAACCTATTGCAGAGGCTTGGAGTGGACGGTCCCTCACAAGTCTCTTAATCCTATCTAGATTGATATGACCAAGTCTCAAGTGCCAGAGGTATGTTGATTTTGTTAGATCGGAGGATTCAGAAAGTTTGATCCTCTTTGGCTCCCTAACTAGATCGTTATCTATTTCGGTGTCTAAAAGAGAAGGGTGAGTGGGATAGATGTAGAAAAGAGCGTTCTTCATACATGCATCAGTGACAAAAGAATTATCAGGAAACGAAATACGAATTCCATTCTTAATGAACTTTAAACAATAATTTTTTTTTCAGCTTGTCTACAAGGAGACCTCCCACTCAAATTTTCAAGAGCATATAGATTTTGAACATATGTGATATAGATATAGTTTTGAAAACATTTTGAAAACTTATTTGATTTGGATGACAAAATATTTTCAAGTTTGAAAACGAAAACGGTTTTTCAAGATTCAAACTAGTTTTGTAAAATTCAATTTCAATTACACTTTCAAAAATCAAAACATTTTAATCTTTCACATCATGTTTATAATCTTTTAAGAAACATTTTTTCTCAAGAAAATTTTCTCATTAGAGTTCTATAACTCATGGTAGTGGGGCTGAAAATCCGGATTTCTAAACAACTGGACTTTCGGAACAGCCGCGCACCTCGGAGTAAAATCGCTATAACTGGCGGCTCCAATGTCCTTTTGACCCAAAACCGGTGGAATTGGAAAGAGGACAGACATGCCTTTAATTTGATTCAATAATCATTAAATTTCGATTTCTGAGACGAGAGTTATGCCACCTTCACTGCGGGTTTTACTCCAGCTCGAAGAAAAATAAATATTTAAAGTTCGGTCTTTTTAGGTGCGAAAAAGAATCGAGTGTAACGGAATGTTTTAGGAAGTTGTTAAAGCTTTTATTTGTGTTTTATTAGCAAGGTAATAACATGGTATAAAGAAATAACAACAAGCATAAAACGATTCAAGTAAATAAAAGAAACTAGCAAGACAATATAACTAGTCACAAAATTTACTCGAAATTTTCTCAAACTTTTAAAACACGTTTTTCAATATAAAAAATTAAAAACTTTTAGAACTGATTCTAATGTGTTTTAATAACATCACAAACTCATAGAAAATCAACATGATTTTTTATTTAAAGGCAAGAGCAATAAATTAAAAAAAAAAATCTAAGAAAACAATTCTAACTTGTCACAAAATTAGTAAACTTTCGAAAACGATTTTCAAGTTCATAATTTTAATTACATGTACATGCATATCTTTGACCATAGCTCTGATACCATTTGTTGAAATTGATCTAGGGTTTAAGAAAAAGTTTAACGCTTCGTTAAGCGGTGGAATTTTAAAAATTTTCCTTTCAAGTAAAACAGTTTTTACTAACCTAGACAAAGAGAAAGCACATGTAAATAAAACTAATATGAGCATAATAAATTTACTAACCTCTTTTGAAGATTGAACGTTGATGAGCCTTCGGAAGGTTGAAAATGTTCGTCTCCCTCGCAGCACCTCTCTCTTCCTTCCTCGGCAACTCGAGCAACCACGAAAGTTTCTATCACTAAATCACTCAAGATAAAAAGGAATTAGTGTGTGGGAACTTTTAAACACTATGACTTAAGAACGAGTCTTGAAGTCGCAGAGCTAAACACTAGGTCAAATGAGGACCTAGGTGCCAAAACAATAAAACAAAATTGAATAGAGAGAGAGAGGAGAGGGGCGGCCAAGTCTAGAGAGAGAAACTCTCAATCTCTAAAACTTTGGATGAATGAAACAATGAGAATGAGGCCTCTATTTATAGGGGAGGGATTACCTTCAAAAGGTAGTTTCCTTTTCTCTTTTCTCACCTATATGGACGTCCAACATGAGCCAATTAAGGCCTTGGATTTGTTTCCTCATTTAATTTGCTCTCTCTTGGTCGAAAATACACTTGCTTCTAGAAGCAAATTTGTTTCCTCTTTTTCTTTTGGCAAGTATCTTCATACATTAATGCACAAAATAATCTCTCTTTCATACCATGGCATGCACGAAATTTAGCCTCTCTTTTCCTTGGGTTGGACGAAAATAAGGCTTCTAGAAGGACCTTCTAGATGTTTTTTCATTTGTTCATGACAACATAAGAAAAGCCCACTAAGAATTTTCAAGTAAAATTCTATGAAATGAAATTAATCCTCAAGGCCCAATTACACTAATATGGCTGAGTAATATTTATTTCATTTGTCATCATATGACAATGTCAAAAAAAATTTATTGACATTCATTTCGTCCTATGTCCAAAAAGACAAAAATACCCTTTTGACAATTTTCGTAAAACTGTCTCGTTCTTGTTTTGACTTAGCTTCTAGTTTAACTATTCCTACTCGATATGATTTGTGACAGTGACCTCATGGATCCAAATAAACAAAGCTTTAGCTAAATACTTGGACTCAAAATTTCACAAACTTTTTCCAAGTTTAGCTTAATGTCAACTGACTCCACTAAATAGTTGACACTGAAAATCTCTCGGTTCAAATGAATTTATTTTCTACTCAATAATTCAACCTAATTGTAATGAGTGGATACACAGAATCTTATCAGTGTTTACCCTTCATGAATATCATTAGCTAGTCGGGAGTTACAAAATTATCATTTTACCCTTCTAGCTGTTATTTTCTCAACTCCTTTGTCGCTTGTGAATAAGTTAGAAACAATGTATTGATGAGGAGCTAACAAGTCACATTGTTTCATCCAAAAGAGTCAAGACTCAATTTGGACACTGGCCAGTTCATTTATTCACACTCTAAGGAACAAAGCATGATGTGATATACATTGCATTTCAGCAATCTTGTACATGAATTCCATATCTATGAGAACTTCACAAAGTTACTCATGACATTCTCACAACTTAGTACTTCACCAATAGGCCCTGTTCGGAATCACATAGTGAGTCCGAACTCTGACTTTCTCAAATGCGAATATGTAAGTTGTGAAATGGCATGTCTCATTTCAGGATTAAGGTAAGCACGATGCAATTCATACGTAGTGACTTCGAGACATAAGAGGTTAAATGGTTTGTTCTTATTTTTTCTCTAGAAGTGCACTGGTCAATTCAGTACCTTCGGAAGATACCTAGAAGAACTATAGACTCTCCAACTCTCAATGCCTCATAACCGGACATCATAGATTCTCCTAATAATCATACTGAGGTCAATAGTCCTTTGACCCTTAGATTGCGAATATATCATTTTAAGCAAACTACGAAGAGTTTGTTCATGCAAATCTACATTTGTCTCTTCGTAAGCTGTTAAGTTTGTTTATGGACTAAAAGACTAAGGTTTTATCATAAAGCTTCAGACAAGGAAGATTGAATGAACGTTTCAACTTTTATTAATAAATAAGCAATTACAAGCAAGAGTCTTCGTAAGACTATATGACATCAAATGTACATAAATACATACTACAACTCTTCTTGTGGGCACAATTGACAACATCTGGTACTATATGTCGATGATCTACTACTCATTGGTAATGACGTGGGTAAGTTATCTGAGGTTAAGGTCTGGATGGCAAAGCAATTCGATATGAAGGATCTAGGAGAAGTCGTGTACATTCTGGGGATCCAAATCTTTCGAGATAGGAAAAACCGGACCCTGTCGCTCTCTCAAGCATCTTCCAAGACTGTACAAGGGATTGAAGACATGAGGAAAATTCCTTACGCCTCTGCCGTAGGAAGCCTCATGTATGCTATGCTTTGCACTAGACCTGACATCTGTTTCGCAGTTGGAGTAGTTAGCCATTTCCAATCCAACCCTGGACCCGAGCACTTGATTGCTATTAAGCATGTTCTTAAGCATCTTCGAAGAACTAGGAACTTGATGCTTACCTACTCAGGTACTGACCTGACTATGACGGGATAAACCGACTCCGATTTTCAAGAGGATAAGGATTCCAGGAAATCCACTTTGGGATCTGTGTTCATCATTAAAAAGTGGAGCTGTTGTATGGAGGAGTATTAAGCAATCTTGCATTGCTGACTCCACAATGGAAGCAGAATATGTGGCTGCTTGTTAAGCATCCAAAGAGGCTGTATGGCTTAGAAAATTCCTTAAGTATTTGGAAGTTGTTCCAAACGTCGACGAGCCCATGACCCTTTATTTTGATGTAATAAAGTCTCATGAAGTCTCTTGCTTGTAATTGTTTATTCATTAATAAAAAGTTGAAACGTTCATTCATTCTTCCTAGTCTGTTTGAAGCTTTATGATAAAACATTAGTCTTTAGTCCATAAACAAACTTAACAACTAGCGAAGAGACAAATGTAGATTTGCATGAACAAACTCTTCGTAGTTTACTTAAAACGATATATTCGCAATCTAAGGGTCAAAGGACTGTTGACCTCAGTATGATTGTTAGAAGAATCTATGATGTCTGGTTATGAGGCATTGAGAGTTGGAGACTCTATAGTTCTTCTAGGTATCTTCCGAAGGTACTGAATTGACCAGTGCACTTCTAGAGACAAGATAAGAACAAACCATTTAACCTCTTATTTCTCGAAGTCACTACGTATGAATTGCATCGTGCTTACCTTAATCCTGAAGTGAGACATGCCATTTCACACCTTACGTATTCTCATTTGAGAAAGTCAGAGTTCGGACTCACTATGTGATTCTGAACAAGGTCTATTGGTGAACAAGGCCTATTGGAGACGGGGCGCGAGGAGTCCTCGGCAGCGTCTCGGAACTTCAGAGATCGCGTGCGCGTCTAGCGTGTTAGACGCACGAGGGGAACTCTAGTCGAGAACCCTAGGGGCGTGCTTGAGCACTGGAGGGCGTTCGATCAGAGGGAGCGACGTCCGGGAAGTCCCCGAGAGTGCTTCAGAACCTCTGAGAATGAGAAATCGAGGAGAATCTGCTTCAGGCCAAGGATGGCATCTAGAGAAACGGAGAGAAGAGTCAAGTTCATTGAGAATGAATGGGATGGCTTTCCCCTTAATGAGAGGGGGTAGTTATAGGTGTTTGAGGGCCTTAGAAGGTCCCTTTTTTCGTCCATGTGGGACTAGGAGTGCGCGCGCCGTCAAGTGGAGGCGCACGGCGCGCGGCGCAGGGGGCGCGGCGCGCGGAGCAGGGGGCGCGGCGCGCGGGTCATCTGGTGCGGCGCGGGATGTGCAGCGCGGGATGCGCGGCGCATGGGCGCGTAGCGCGGGCGTGTCTTCACGCGGCGCGTGGTCTGCCTGGCGCGGAGCGCGGCCTGCCCGGCGCGGCGCGCGGCTTGCTGTGTGGCCGACCGTCGCGGCGTGATGTGCGCGCGGTGCACGGCCCGTCTCGTCGGGCTCTTGTGGGCCTTTAGGGGTCTTCGGATACCACTTTTTCACGCAAAATATGAAGGCTTCTACTTGACGAGAGTGGCTCGACTCGAGGAGCAAGGCTCAACTCGACGAGAGTGACTAGTGCTTGGCTCGAGGCTCGACTTAAGGAATGACTCGAGGCTCGACTCGAGGAACGACTTGAGGCTTGACTCGAGGAGAACGACTCGATGCTCGACTTGAGGAACGAGTCGAGGAACGACTCGAGGCTCGACTCGAGGAACGGCTCGAGGCTCGACTTAAGGAACGACTCCAGGCTCGACCCGAGGAACGACTCGAGGCTCGAGTCGAGGAGAACGACTCGAGGCTCGACTCGAGGAACGACTCGAGGCTCGACTCGAGGAACGACTCGAGGCTCGACTCGAGGAACGGCTCGAGGCTCGACTTAAGGAAGGACTCGAGGCTCGACCCGAGGAACGACTCGAGGCTCGACTCGAGGAGAACGACTTGAGGCTCGACTCGAGGAACGACTCGAGGCTCGACTCGAGGAGAACGACTCAAGGCTCAACTCGAGGAGCGACTCGAGGCTCGACTCGAGGAGCGACTCGAGGCTCAACTCGAGGGGCGTGAGGATTTGGCACGAGGACTTGCGAGTCGACTCGTGACAGAAGGCTTGCCGCTTTTCAGGACCTCCGGCCTGACCATCGGCCTTTGAACGGCGTGTCTTCTTGGCATCTCGGGTTTTCCGAAAACGACCGAAAACAGTAAACATTGATAATATTTTGTGGATCCACTCATTACAATTAGGTTGAATTCTTGAGTAGAAAATAAATTCATTTGAACCGAGAGATTTTCAGTGTCAACTCTTTAGTGGAGTCAGTTGACATTAAGCTAAACTTGGAAAAGGTTTGTGAACTTTTGAGTCCAAGCATTTAGCTTAAGCTTTGTTCATTTGGATCCATGAGGTCACTGTCACGAATCACATCGAGTAGGAATAGTTAAACTGGAAGCTAAGTCAAAACAAGAACGAAAATTGTCAAAATGGTATTTTTGTCTTTTGAGACATAGGATGAAATGAATGTCAATAAATTTTTTGACAAGGTCATATGATGACTCATTAACACTCGGCCATGACTTGATCATTGGGCCTTGTGGATTAATTTCATTTCATAAGAATTTTATTCAAAATTCTTAATGGGCCTTTTTCATGTTGTCATGAACAAATGAAGAAGCTTCTAGAAGCCCCTTCTAGATTGAAATAGGCGCCCATAATACCCAAAGAAAGAGAGAATATTTTGTGCATAAATGTATCATGATACTTGCAAAAATAAAAAGAGGAAACAAATTTCCCACACATGCATAGGGAATTTCGGCCACATGGGTCAAGGGAGAAGCAAATAAAAGATGAAACAAATCCAAGGACTTGCTTGGCAAGCCTTGGCCATGAATCTCATGAAAGAAAACAGGAAATTGGCTCATCAATATGTGATATTCTATAGAAGAGGAAACTACATTATTGAAGGTGAGACCTCTCCTATAAATAGGAGCCTCATTCCTCTCATTTCATTCATTCCACATAAGTTAGAGATTGAGAGACTCTCTCTCTAGACCTTGTGGCCACCCCTCTCCTCTCTTTCTCTATTCAATTTCGTTTTTATTGTTTTGGCACCTAGGTCCTCATTTGACCAAGAGTTTAGCTCTTCGACTTCAAGACTCGTTCTTAAGTCGTAGTGTTTAAAAGTGCCCACACACTAATTCCTTTTATTTCGAGTGATTTAGTTATAGAAACTTTCGTGGTTGCTCGAGTTGCCGAAGAAAGAAAGAGAGACGTGCTGCGGGGGAGACGAACATTTTCAACCTTTCGAAGGCTCATCAACGTTCAAGCTTCTAAAGATGTTAGTAAATTTATTATGCTCATATAAGTTTTATTTACATGTGCTTGCTTTTTGTCTAGGTTAGTAAAAACTGTTTTACTTGAAAAAGAAAATTTTTAAAATTCCGCCGCTTAACGAAGCGTTAAGCTTTTTCTTAAACCCTAGATCAATTCCAACAGGAAAGGGAAAGGAAAAGATGGTGAGCACAATCTTCTAGCTCGGGGACAAATTCCCATGCAAGATCAAGGAAAGGGGCACCTTCGGAGAATTGGACCAAAGGGAAAGGGACGATGTCGAGCGTCGGAAGGTGGAGACACCGGATGACCTCGTTCCCGTCGTGCTGGACGACGCCAAGCCTGACCAAGTAGTCAAGGTAGAAGTCCAGCTCCCGTCTGAAATCCGACTGCAGCTCGCAGCCTTCGTCTGCGAATTCAAAGACGTCTTAGCGTGGACACACGCCGACATGCCGGGGATCGACCCAGAGATAATGGTCCACCGCCTCAACGACGACAAGAGGGTGACCGAGCGCATCCAACTGAGACGGGCGTTCAGTGGAGAGAGGTACCAAGCCATTGGTGAAGAATTTGACAAACTTCTCGCCGCCAACTTCATCAGGGAGGCGGAACACCCCAAATGGGTGTCCAATGTCGTTATGGTTAAGAAGCCAAAGGGGAAGTGGCGAATTTGTATCGATTACAAAGACCTCAACAAGGCCTGCCCGAAAGACAGCTTCCCTCTCCCGAGAATCGAGCAACTTGTGGAAGCCATGGTGGGCCACGAGCTGCTAAGCTTCATGGATGCCTACTCAGGCTACAATCAGATCCGCATGCACGAGCCGGACCAAATCAAGACCACCTTTGTTACGAACCGCGGACTTTACTGCTACACGGTCATGCCCTTTGGCCTAAAAAACGCGGGAGCAACGTATCAAAGGTTGGTGAACTGAATATTTGCCAATCAAATTGGCAAAACGATGGAGGTCTACATGGATGCTAGTCAAAAGCCTAAAGGTCCACGACCACGTTCGAGACCTCAGGGAAATGTTCGCAATCTTGCGGCGCTATAAGATGAAGCTCAACTCCAATAAGTGCGCCTTTGGGGTTGAGTCCGGAAAATTCCTGGGCTACATGGTGAGCCGCCGCGGGATTGAAGCCAATCCCGAGAAGATTAAGGCGATCTTAGAGATGTGGTCGCCACAGAAAGTCAAAGAAATACAAAGTTTGACGTGAAGGATCGCCGCCTTAACGCGATTCGTTTCCAAGGCAACCGATAGGTGCCAACCATTTTTCAAGGCGTTAAAGAAGACCGACGGGTTTGTGTGGACAAAGGAGTGTGAGGAGGCGTTCCGCGAAATGAAAACGTACTTCAGCTCCTCCCCCCCCCCCCCCCCCCGTTCCTCGCAAAACCGTAGGATGGCGAGACCTTGTATGTCTACCTCGCGGTTTCCGACAGGGCCGTGAGCGCAGTTCTAATACGCGAAGAAGACAAGGTACAATGGCCGGTTTACTACGTTAGCAAGGCATTCCTCGACGCCGAGACTCGATACCCGGAAATCGAGAGATTTTCCCTCGCCCTTGTCACGAGCGCGAGAAAACTTCGCCCCTACTTCCAAGCGCACCCAATCGTGGTACGTACGGGACATCCCATCGAGAAGACCTTAAAAAAAAGGGACATCGTCTCGAATGGCCATATGGTCCCAAGATTTGGGCGAATACGGGGTCGAGTTTCAACCGAGAACTGCCATCAAGGGCTAGGCCCTCGCTGGCTTCGTGGCCGAATTCACCAACACACCCTCAACAGACGAGGGCAACAAAGACAACGAGAACCAGGAAGACAAGGAGAACGACCACGACGGGTCGTCGAAGAAGAGGACCAATAACCCGATAGGGCCGGTCTGGGACTTACATGTCGATGGCGCGTCAAACACCCGGGGGGTTGGCGCCGTCGTTGTGCTCACAAATCCCGATAGGGAAAAACTGAGATACGCCCTGCGATTCGAGTTCAAGGCTTCCAACAATGAAGCAGAGTACGAGGCTCTGATCGTTGGCTTGGAATTGGAAAACAAACTAGGTGTCCAAAACCTGTTCATCCACTGTGACTCACAGTTGATTGTGAACTAGGTTAAGGGCGACTACGCAGCCAAAGAGCCAAACATGGTCGCATATTTGTCAAAGACCCAGAAGAATCTAGAGGCCTTGTCATGGTTCGAGATAGTCCAAGTTCCCCGAGAGGCGAACATTGACGCCGACGCCCTGGCGCACCTCACCTCCGGGATAGACGAAGAGGGAGAAGGCAGCTTCCCGATAGAAGTACTGACCCAACCTTACGTCTCGAGAGGTGACGTAGGGGTGGTTGACGGAACTCTACCCCCATGGATGACATCACTCGTGAAGTACCTAAGGCGAGGAGTAGTCCCTGAAGACAAAGAAGAGGCTAGAAAGCTGAGAAGCTTGGCGCCGAAATATACGATGAGGGAAGACAACTTGTTCAAGAGAGGATACTCCATGCCCCTTCTCCGATGCCTGACCGAAGTCGAGGAAAAGAAAGCGCTCCGCGAGGTGCACGAAAGGGTGTGCGGAAACCATGCCGCCGGACAATCTTTGGCCCTGAAGCTACTAAGGCTCGGATACTTTTAGCCTACCCTAAAAAAGGATTCTCATGAGTGGGCCAAAAGGTGCGACAAATGCCAAAGATTTTGCCCACGTCCTGCGCCAAGCGCCGGCCTCACTATGCCCGATCATTGTACCTCGACCCTTCGCGAAGTCGGGAATCGACCTCATCGGCGAGTTGCCTACGGCCCCAAGGTAGTACAAGCACGCAATCGTGGCTATCGATTACTTCACGAAATGGGTAGAGGCCGAACCACTAGCGAAGATCACTGAGGCGAACACGACGAACTCCATCTGGAAGAATATTGTCTGCCGCTTCGGAATCCCTGCGTCAATTGTGACCGACAATGGAAAGCAATTCGATAATGCGCGCCTCCGGGACATGTGCGAACAGTTAGGCATCAGCAAGACTTTCTCCTCTCCCCGCCATCCTCAAGCCAACGGTCAGGTCGAGGCAGTTAACAAGACAATCAAAGAGAACCTGAAGAAGAAGCTGGAAGAGAGAAAGGGGGCTTGGGCCGAAGAGCTTCCCATGGTCCTCTAGGCATATCGGAGCACCGCGCGTAACGCGGCCGGCGAAACCCCTTTCGCTCTTGCATTCGGTATCGAGGCCGTGGTACCTGTTGAGACCAAGATGCCAACCTTTCGCATCGAAGAGTATGAAGAAGCCGCCAACGACGAAGCAATCAGGCTCGAGCTGGACCTCATAGACAAGAAGAGGGCGGACGCACTCTCCCGCCTTGCTCCGTAGAAGAGGAAGGTCGAGAAGTACTACAATTCCAAGGTCAAGCTGCGGAAGTTCGCCGACGGAAGCCTCATCCTTAGAAGGGTGTTCCAAAACACTAAAGTGCAAGGGGCAGGAGTTCTGGGCCCCACCTGGGAAGGCCCGTACCGCGTGCGCCGAGCCATACATAACGGCACATACGAGCTCGAGAATCTAGAAGGGCTCATGTTCACCTACCTGTGGAACGCGGAGCACCTGCGACAATACTACCAATAAAAGCCCGCTCCCGTCTTCTTTATGTTTAATTGTTTTCGCCTTATTTCCAATTTTAGCAAAAGACAATTTCAAGTTTCAAATAAGGCCAATGGCCTGGGAATGTAATTTTTAATTATTTTTGACATGGTAATCGGATTACATTTCGCTTTGAAACCTTTATCCTATAGTATCATAATTTCTAGTCTCCTCTACGAGTACACAAGAAACTCGAGGGGCTAATGGGTAACAGGTACACATCTCTCATGCGACGCTCTCGCACGATTCGACGCTTCGCACACCGAAAGGTAGCGAAATGTCAACGGGTCGGATCTGCGCACCGGACCTCTGACCGTGCACATCTCTCGCACGATTCTCGCACACCGATAGGTAGCGGGACATCGACTGATCGCATCCGCGCACCGGACTGTTGATCTTGGCAGCCAAAGCCGAAAGCGTGACGCGCATACCGACAGGTATTGCACTCGCCGGGAACTGCGCTTGCCTCAAGCCCATTCTGGCGAAAAACGCGCACGCCGACAGGTAGCCCACGTGCCGAAAGGTGGGCGCGATAGCCGCTCAGCTCGCACGCGCCGATAGGCAGCGAGTTACTAATGAACGACAAAGACTTGCATCCGCCCGACGAAACTGGTCTAGCCAGCGTCTGCAGAAAACCTCACCGCTAGGTGCGGCACTAAGCCGTGCAAATCGGTTACGCTAGATATAGTAAGCCGGGGATCGTAAGACACGCACTAATCAGAACGCGCAAATCGATTACGCTAAGCATAGTAATCGAGAAAATAAGACGCTTGATAAACCGGGAAAAGCTTTAGCTAAAACAAGCAATGTTGCATAAACAACCCAACGAAAAGAATATGGAAACACGACGAATATCCAACGGAAGAAATCATAACAAATATCCGAAAGGAAAAAAGGCAAAGCGCTAAACAAGTGCGCAGAAAACCAAAATAGAGTCGACTACTCGGAACCGAAGTCGATCTGCTCCTCATCATCCTCAAGACGAGGGGCCCCCGACCCATCGGTAGCCTCTCCGTCAAGCAGGCGGTTCGTCGATTGAGCAGCCTCCGCGGGAACCTGGGGACGCGGGTCGCCCACCTGTAGCGCGTCGTCCGGAAGAGGAAACATGGCGTCAAAAAAGGAAAAGGTGGTCCCGCGAGACGCGTTCTCCTTCGCGGTCGCATCTCGAACTTGTACGGCCGCCGCGTAACGAGCCTCTTCCAACGCTAGGTCCCAATCGTCCTCTAGGTCCGCCTTGGATCGCAAGGCGTCGTCCTTCTCCTCGATGAGGGTCTGCATCTCCACTAGTAGAGAATCCCTCTCCCTCTCAGCCTTGACCCGAGAGATCTCGCTCGCTGATAATCGAGCATGGACGATGTTCAGCTCCTCGTCTCGGCTCGAGAGCGCCTCTTGGAGTTTCTTCGTCTCCCCCAAGAAGGTGTTGGCGGCTTGCTCCGCCTTCTCCCGAGACGCCTGCTCAGCCACAAGCAGTGATCTCTCGGCCATCAATTCCTCGCGGGTTCGCTTCGACTCCTCTTTGAGCGCCTGAAACTCTTGGGCTGTTCGAACCCCCACTAAAGCAGCAGCGTGGTCGGCCGCCGCGCTCTTCATGTCCCTCTTCATGATCTGCATTCGCCGCAACAGGTCACGGAGAATGCGGTCACCTCGTTCTTGACGCGCGAGCATCTGCGAAAAGGGGTGGTGTACGTACAATCAAAACAAGTGTAATGGTTACGCGTAAGTCAAACAAGCGAGTCATACCTTTCGAGCGTCGCTGATTCCATTTTGGAAGTACTCGAGGTCACTCATCGTCAGCAGACCCTTGAAGTCTTGCAGGGAAGTTTCGTGGATCCCCTGAGAACATTGGCCTCTCAGCTCCGCCACCTCCGCTAGGAGCATCGAATCCATGCTGTCTGACGCTGTCGACGTATGAGCACGCTTATGGCCGGAGGGTGAGCCGAGGGAGATCGACGACGACGGTCTCTTGTTCGAAGATATCACCTCCTCGCCCGTGTTGGCGATCCCCCGCAACGAGCCTCGACTCGGGAATGAGCCGCGGCCACAGCTTCAGCAGTAGGTTCTACCCTCGGCACTCGTGCGCGCGACCGATTCCGGACCATGGTATCTTCAAAAAAGGAAAAGGCGTCAGTCGGTTAGAACGTAACAATAAGCGTAAAAAACAGGAAGCTGCGATAACACATAGCATATGTGTGGTTAATACCTCCCCACGTCGGGAAGGGGAGCAGACGAGCCCCCCGCCTCTGACTCGGGGTCCCCCGCCACCTCCGCGCCGGGGCCGGGGCATTGGGGACCTTCATCGCCAGGCACGAACCACCCGGTAGTCGCCATGAGATCTGGGGACTCGAAGAGCGATCCCTGTCTCTTCGAATCCGGTACCGCCCCAACCACGAGCGCGAGCTCGGAACTCTCGATGCCGTGATCGGCCGAAAAATCGGCCGCATGGCCGAAGGTGAGAGGCGCCGCCCCAAAGGCGGATTTGGTTACCCACACCCAAGGGTAGCAGTGTTTGGATGATAGCTTGGTGAGTATGTGAAAGCGCTTGTGATGTTGAACCTTGTAGAAGCCTGGCTTCCCATGGACATCGTAGACAAACAAGAGGTTCCTGACATCGTCGGCCGTCACGGCCCTGTTCCTCGCTCGGTAGAACATCATGTGGCACGCGGCCACCACGCGGTAGAAGGATGGAGACATCTGGGACGCTTCGACGTTGAGTCGAGCCAGGAGATCCTGGATCACGGGTTGAAAGGGCAGCCGCAACCCCCCGCGAAGACTCGCCTCGTGAACAGCGGAATACCCCTTCCGCGGGCGAGTCGGAAGATCGTCAGGCAATAGTCGCAACAACGATACTGAGGTTGGGATGCTGAATCGCTTCCTCGAACCTCTGAAACTTGCAAGTGAAAGGGAGCTCAGGAAGTCGACCCCGGAACAATCAAAGCCGCCTCGAATTGCCGGTTCCCCGATAGGGAATGATGAGGCACGCTCCTCCTCTCGAGCGTCGAGGTACGCACCTCGGCCGCCGGCAAACGAAGTAAAATGGACTCACCTGAGCCTTCCCGAGTTCGCTGAGCCTTCGGGACCGGTCGATCATGTTCCCTCGCCGGTACCCGGGCCGGTCGGGCGTGCTTCCGCGCTAGAGCCGGCCGGGTGGTCTTCCACGCCGGCGCCCGGGCCGGTCGGGCGTGCTTCCTTGCCCGCACCCGGGCCGGCCAAAAAATCCTCCTCGCCCGCATTTGGCCTGGTCGAACGAGTCCCTCCATGCGCGTCCAGCCCAACGGGCCCATCCGGGCCCCCGCGTTGAGCGCCCAAGATTATTGAGCCGGCCTCACTAGTGCCCGGCCCGGCTGGGGCACTCCCTTGCGCGCCCAGGCCGCCTAGGCCTCCTGGGCCTTCTCCCCGCCCAATGGCGCGCCCCTCCGGCCTAGCAACGCGGCCCGGCCCGTGATCGGGTGGGCTACCCTCGCACAGCCCTAGCCCACCAGCCCCTAGGGTTGGGCGAACAACGCCTCGGCCGCCACCCCCCGACCGGCGTTGCCCGGCCGGCACAGCTCGTCCCCGGCGCCGGCGCCTCCGGGCCCAGGCCTCCCGGGCTTCCAACGCCGCCGGCCACCTGCAAACCAGACCCACCCAAGAGGGTGGGGTCCTTCTCGGCACCGACATCGGCCCTGGCTACGTCGCCCCTGGCCGACGCGCCGTCTCCGGCGTCCTCCCCGCTTGCCGCGGCGCTCCCCGGCTCGCGGCCCTCTCCAGCGCGATCGGCTGGCGGCCAAACAGCCCCACCCTGTCGGGTGAGGTCTTCCCCGGAGTTGGGCTCGACCCAGACGGCGCCGACCCAGCCAGGCGCGGCTCCCCCCACGCCGGCGCCGGCCCGCTCGGCCCCCTCGACGTGCGTCCCAGCCGATCCCATCGCACGCGGCCCACCAGGGTCTTCCCCGGGGCTGGGCTCGACCCAGACGGCACCGACCCAGCCGGTCGCGGCTCTCTCCACGCCGGCGCCAGCCTGCTCGGCCTCCTCAACGCGCTTCCCGGCCGAGCCCCGACGCGCGCGGCCCGACAGGATCTCCCTGGGCGGTCTCCTCGGCCGCGCGCCCGTCCTCCAGTCCCCCCGAGGCATCCCCGGCTGCGCGCCCCTCCTCAAGGCCGTGCTTGGTCTCGCCGGCCGTCATGCGGTCATCCCCACCGGCCAGCCACTCGTCCACCGAAGAAAAATCATGATCTCCTAAGCCCATTGTCGCCCGGTCCGGAAAAATCAAACCCAAGGTTGGGAGAGATTGATAATCAACGGGAGGCGATGAAAATTGGCCTAAGAAATCTTCTTGGCTCTCACAAGAGTCGTAAAGGAAGAAAGAGAAGAGGTCCTCGGGGGGCCCATTTGCCGACGGGTGGTTGGGGGACCCTATGGACACGTGTAACGATAAACACGTCGGAAAAATAATAAAGCAATGATAGAGGAATGAGGCTTACCAATTCAAGACAAGGCGGTCCGACGAGACGACGAGGGACGAAGCTCACTTGAGTTTACCACACGGGCTACGCCCGGTGACAAACTCGGGGGGCTAATGTTATCGGCCCGACGAGGTCCGACGACACGATCGACCTTTCGGGTGGCCGGACGAGCTCACCCGGCCGATGGCCGGCCCAGTTCACTCGGCCATCGGCCGGCCCAAGCAGTTCACTCGGCCAATGGCCGAGTGAATCCTCAACCGGCCCATCAAGATTCACTCGGCCAATGGTCGAGTGAACCCTCAACCGGCCCATCAAGTTCACTCGGCCAATGGCTGAGTGAAACCTCCAGCCGGCCCAACAGTTCACTCGGCCAATGGCCGAGTGAATCCTCTCCCGGCCCAGGCATTTCACTCGGCCAATGGCCGAGTGAATCTCATCCGACGTCCAGCAATTCACTCGGCCAATGGCCGAGTGAACCTCTCCCGGCGTTCAACATTTCACTCGGCCATCGGACCTTCAAAACGTCCCTTGGTCGCCTATAAATACGAGGCTCGACCCCTCGAGACAAGTAATCCAATTTTGAGTCCCGAAATGTTGTCGAACTCATAACTCAATCGTTTCGCTCATCTTTGGCCTCTAAACACCTAAACCCTCTATATTCCATCTCAATCCTACTAATGTTGAGTGTCGGAGAGGTAAACAGAGGCACCCCCACTATTTCCCCTTTGTAGTTCACATTCCTTTTTCTACTTTTCAGGTGTTTGGATGAGATAGACATCATCAACAGCTAAGGGAAGACTTGGGATACCAAGTCCGACACGCTTGAACCGAAGCGAGATCACTTGGTCCGGCCTTGGGTCTGACCGCTTTCGGTTCCTAAATCGTTATCCGAAAATGAGCGACAACAAGTTCATCGTCTGTTCATCTGTTTCAGGTATAACGACGAGCACAGAAATCATCTATAGATAAGGGAAGACTCGAGATATCGAGTCTGACACGCTCAAGCCACAGTGAGACGACTTGGTCCGACCTTAGGTTTGACCGCTTAAGGCTTATAAGTAGTTTTCCGAAGACGAAGGAAAAAATAAAATATGGTTTTTATCTACTTAATGAATAACATGATGAAGAGAGAAAATACGTTATTTAAATTGTAAAATTAATTAAAAAAATATCATAGACAATGGAATAAAAGAAATATGAGTAAAAACTGTATAATCTTAATATATTATGAAATACTCAGCCATGTAATTGTTTTTAAGTAAACTACAAATTGGTAATAGAAATTCAAATCACAATGAGAAATTGAGTCATTGAATGCGACTAACAATGAATGCGACTAGTCGCTTCCAAAGGAGTCACTGAGAATCACCAAAATTTCGCTCATTTAAGTAAGATTATTGACAAATGGATACGACTAATCACATCCGATCGTTGTCCATATCTTTGTATGCGATTACTCGCATCCAATAGTCCAATTTTAAAGCGGGATATCATTCATTTAATAATTTGGCAAAGTTTCACCAATATTATATTATTTTCTATTTCTCTTTTCTCTGATCACCATCACCGTCGTCTCCGCGTCTCTCCACTGAAAGCCTAACTCCACCAGACTTGAAACCCTCGTTTTCCTACTCACCGGATCATGTCTTTTGGATGTGACTAGTCATACTTATGCTGAACAACTTTGAGTGCGACTATTGGCGTATCCAAAGTCGCAACAAAATGACTTTTGAATGGGACTTAAATTGCATCCAAATACCTTGTTCTATTAAATGATGAAGTGGGGAGAGTCCTGGGCGTTGGTGTTGTACTGCAAAAGAAAATGAAACCTCTGTGTCATTAAACCAGCACCGATCCAGTTACAAATTTTGCCGTCTTTGTTTATTTACTGTAAATTGAACATTTAAATATACATTTAATTACATAAAATAGAAAAAAATATTCTTTCGAGTGGAGGTACGTGCCCCACTTGCTCGATATATAGATCCGTCTAGGAGTCTATAATGTATTTATTATTTAGTGTGGTCCTCTTGTAAATATAGTTTCGTGTTTAATGTGGCCAAAAAAGTTTGAATATTTTCGAATCGAAATTGTGCCACGCCACACAAACAGACAAAGTTGTTTGTATACTATATATACAAAGAGTCGTAACGGATATTGGCTCTACAGCCAATAAAACAGAACAGTAGAGCTAGAAGGTAGTCGTATCTTATCTTCTTTGTTTGTTGTTTCTAAATGGAAGCAGAGACAGAGAACCGGCGGAGCAACACCGAAGCGGATGACGTCATCAGCTGGTTCGACGCCGTCGCTGAGACTGCGGGCCCGGTCCAGAGGGAGACTCTCCGTCAGATTCTGGAGCTTAACTACGGAGTCGAGTATCTGAAGCCATGGCTCGGCGATGTGAAGATTCGAGATCTGGACGATTTAGAGCTGGAATCGCTGTACAGGAAAACAGTTACCATAGCGAACCACTCCGATTTCGAGCCCTTCATTCAGAGAATCGCCGACGGAGACAAGTCACCTTTGCTCACGCGATGCCCTGTCAATGCTCTCTCAAGAACGTATGATCAATTTTTTTGTTTCTATCTATTAATTTTACGGTGATTGTTATAAGTGGTGACTTCTTTTATGGAAATAGATCTGGAACAACGGAAGGAAGGTACAAGTACGTTCCATTTACGAACCAGTATGCTCGGCTCGCCCTTCAACTTTCTTCTTTGGCAAACGCGATCACTCTAAGGTCAGTCAAGGCCTTCGTCTCGTTACTCAACTGGATTAACTCGTCATTCATTACGCCAAGATGACGCCAGGCCCTAAAAATTACATTTATATACAACTAGGAAAGTTTATATAAACTTGCATAAATACTATGGTAATACTACATACATACATATATATATATATATATATATATATATATATATATATATATGTAACTACTGAATTTTAAAGTAGATGACAGCCGAAGCTACAAAAATTTAATAAGCTAGCATAGAAGTAAATTTACGGATTCTTACCTTAATATTTCATTTTCTTAGTACAGTTTTTTAATTACAAGTTGATTCTTTAACAGAGCTTTTCCAAGAAGTAATGAAGGGAAAGTTCTTGGGTTCATCCACTGCTACAAACAGTATGAGACGAAAGGCGGCCTAAAAGTCGGTGCAGTCTCATCCCACTTTTTCAGCACAGAAACATTCAAAGCCGAACAAAATTCGAAGTCGTCTCTTTGCAGCCCAGTGGACGTAATCTTCGGCGAAGACTACAAACAGTCCACGTATTGCCATCTCCTCCTCGGCCTCTTCTTCTCCGACCAAGTAAAAACCGTTTTCTCAATCTTCGCCTACGCAATAGTCCAGGCATTCAACGAATTCGAAGATTTGTGGAGAGAGCTGTGCCATGACATAAGAGAGGGCACGTTGAGCCCGAGAATCAGCTGTCCCAAGCTGCGAAAGGCAGTCATAGATATCATCTTTCCGAGCCCGAGTTTGGCGTCAAGAGTCGAAGCGAGTTGCGAGCTTTTGGAGGGTTCAAACTGGTTTGGCGTTATGGGCGTGCTCTGGCCAAATGCCATGTATGTGGGCTGTGTGGTCACCGGGTCAATGCAACCCTATGTTAAGAAGCTGAAGCACTATGCGGGGGATTTGCCGGTGGTCGGAAGTGGCTATGCCTCGTCAGAGACCTTTATCGGTGTTAATTTAGAGCCAACTTCACCGCCCGAGGAAGTCACTTTCACAGTCGTTCCGACTGCTGCTTACTTTGAGTTCATACCACAGAATCAGGATCGTTATTCGAGAGGTGATGATTTCAAAGAACCTGACCCGATTCGTCTCTCAGAAGTTGAGGCTGGGCAAGAGTATGAGATCATCCTCACTACATTCAATGGTATGTAATTCATCAGAAAACTATATTTTTATTTTTCTATCTATTTCACTTAAAAGTAGTTCATAATTATTAATGATCATAACGATTGAGGGAGCTAGAGTCGAAAGATAATTAGGGGGATAACTTTTAGTATATTTTTAAGGGTGGACTTTTATACAATTTTTAAAGTATAAGCTTTATTTAAAAAAAAAAAAAAAAAAAAAAAAAAAACAACAACAACAACAACATAAACAATATATATATATATATATATATATATATATATATATATATATATATATTTGTAAGGTCGAGCTTAAGCCCCCTCTAGTCCTATATTGGCTCCGTGGTCCATGATTATGAGGGGATCTAGGTGTAGGTTCATCTCATGTCTTGTTGATTATAGTTGATGTGGTATCACAGCCTAACAATTTTAGAGGACTGGCCACAAAGTGTTATTATACGATCTATATGATATTTCTCGCAATATAGATGAACAGAATTTTATCGAGGAATCAGGTATAATTGATAGAATTGTTAGGCTGTTATTTGTTTATAGGCATTGATTCTCTACAAATATACCAGTCTATCATGTTCGGAAAGGCTCTATAAAACTATCTCGTTTGTATATATAACTGAACAATTTCTACATCAAATCCATGTAGATCCAATGAATACCTAACGGTGATAAGATCTTGCTGCAGGACTTTATAGGTACAGATTAGGAGATATTGTTGAAGTTGTAGGTTTTTACAAAAACACACCCAAACTTAAATTTATACGAAGAGGGAAAATTATACTAAGCATAACGGTTGAGAAGACATCGGAGAAGGACCTCGAACCAGTGATAGGGAAGGCGTCGGAGATGCTCGACAAGTCAAATGCGGAGATAGTAGACTTTACCACCCATGCTGATGTGGCAGTCCAGCCTGGCCACTACGTAATATACTTAGAGATCAGGGGAGAGGTAGAAGATCGAATCTTGAGGGAATGTTGCACAGAAATGGACGTGTCGTTCTTGCAAATGTCTTATGTTACGTCAAGAAAATTCAAATCGATTGGCCCTCTTGAACTATGTATTTTGGAAAAAGGGACTTTCAAGAAAATTATGGACTCTTTCGTAAGAAATGGTGGCACGCTGAGTCAATTCAAGACCCCTAGGAGTACAACCAACCAAGCTTTCTTGGATATCTTAAACTCATGTACCGTTAAGAGGTTCCGTAGCACGGCTTACGAGTAACTATATGAGAATATTGTACGCAATTATAAAGTCTAATTTTAATTTTCATATTCAAATGCGCTAATCTATGACTTTTAGTTACACTAATGTATAATCTTCCTTCCAATCAGCAAATATAATCTTATACCCCACGATGAGAAACAACAAGAGATTAAAATAGGCTCTATTTCAGCTCTTAATCCATCCACATTTCAAGCCTACCGTCAACGTCCGTTTTGTGACCATTGCAACAAACATGGTCACACTCGTTCCAAATGCTTCCAAATCCATGGCTTTCCTAAATGCTTCCAAATCCATGGCTTTCCTGATCGGTAGACGACAATGTCAATGACCTCACCATCTGTTTCCGCTTCTTGCGCTTGTCAATTATCATCCGATAAATACCCAAGCTGCGGCCACTCCTAGCCGAAAATGAACATGCAGGACCATCCACAATCTGACTGGTGTTGCTCTAGCGTGTTTATCTTCTTGTTGGATTCTTATTCATGATCAAGTGATACCATATATGAATTTCTCTTTCATCTTTCTTTACACTATATTATTAATAAACAAATATATGTTCAACTGTCTGACGGTTCTCGCGCACCTATTGGCAAACATAGGAAATGTTATTTTGTTACCATCCTTAAATACTCACGAATGCTTCCCAGATTGCGACTTTGAAATCTAATTTGCTAACCAAATGAACAAATTGTGAAGCATTTTTTTCTTCATGTAAATGTATATTTCAACAATCTAATTTGCTAACCAAATGAACAAATTGTGAAGCATTTTTTTTCTTCATCTAAATGTATATTTCAACAGTAAGTTGCGAGAATGACAATTGGAAACTTATTTAGTATGACAGCGCATGATCTTCTTATCATATTTTCAAATCATGTTTCGATTCCAAGCATTGTAATAATTTTTTAAATTACCTAAACGTGGTTAAGGTGGTTGTTAAAGTTTTAGTTTGATCAACTTATTAAACAACTAATTGGTTTAATATGATTAATCAAGGTGATAAACAAGAAATAATCAAACATAAAACAATAAAGAACACAAGACAATCGGTAACCATGTTCGGTATAAACAACCTACTCATGGGGACTACTATGTCCAGGTAAAAGCAATCCACTTTAATCAATCAACCAAGGTAATAGGGATATTAAGTTTGACAAAGCTCCGCTTCACAAACACATATCTCCTTTGGTTATCTCAAATGGATATGGATCCAAGCTCCCCTCGGATCTAGAGACTCCCTCTCTAAACTTTACCCGATCTTCTCCCGAAGATCAATAACACGTCAATGCAACACACGATCTCACATTTGGTACGACGGTACAAAAGTTGTGAGTTGTTCTAAGCTTATTTTCGATGAATATCCCTAAACAATTAGAGAGACAAGAAAAGAACTATGGGACCGTGTATATGCCAAACAATCGAAGAACCAAAAAACCGACCACCAATACAAACCCTAGGTGGGATATATATGGTTTGGTTCTGAGCCCTACGGAAAGTCAAATCAATCGAATCCACCAAATCCGAGATTATAATTCCAAGCAAATCGGGTAACTAATCTAAACAGTTAGTTACTTGATTCCGCATGAGGAAAAGACGCAACTTTCCTGACCTTACGTTGCTTGAACAACTTCTTGACGCTCCGACTTGAACAACTCGGTTACAATTTGTTTTGCCAAATAAATTATGCCATATAGATTCAACAATCTTCCCGTTGGCATTTTTATGGTAAAACAAACACATTACACTACGCAGAGTGTTTTAAGCAAATGTTTTAGCAACTAACAAGGTTAATAATCAGTTCCAGCAAAAGGAAGTAAAAGCACTGTTTAGCTAGCTTATTACAACCCAAAATAAAAACACTCAATAAAAAAATACTCCCCCGTTATGCCACAAAAGGACAAGATAGAGAAATACATAATCTGGATTGAGACTAAAAGGAGCTGAAAAGACTAAAATGACATAAAAAAATTACAAGTTTCTTCTTGAGTAGCGGAATGAACGTCGATCTTCATACGGGTACTTGAACAACAGAGACTTGAACAAGGTCTTCAATCGGGTACTTGATATCTCTGATCAAGTTGGATAGGAGCCTCCTCTGGTTTGTCAGACTCATGATCTTAGCAGTCTTGAACTTCATCTCTGCTTCTAGCAGGCTGAGAACCCTTGCCTTCATGAATGAGGAGAGAGAAGATGAATAGTTGCCTGAGAAGATGATGGAACATCTTCTTGAACAAGTGGAGCTTGTTGCTCCCCCTCGATGTTCTTCGTGCTCTTTCCGGAGAATAACTTGGGATCAACTTTGACCAACTTGGCATCAATGGACAACTCATATCCATGTGCCACAAGCCAGGAGTCCTGTCTCGTCACAGATCATAAATGTGTGAAGGATAACTATTGTCACCGTTTTCGGATAACTATTTAGTACCCGAAGCGGTTCGATCCAAGGTTGGACCAAGTGGTCGCGTTTGGGCTTCGAGTGTCTTCGACTTGGGGTCCCAAGTCTACTTCAGCAATGGTGGTGGTGATGTTTGTCGTCGTACCTAAAAAGAGGATAAACGAGAAGATTACAAAGGGGAAACAAAGGGGTTGCCTCTGTTTACCTCTCCGACGCTCAACATTAGTAAGATTGAGGTGGTTAAGAAGATTTTAGTGTTTAGAGGCCGAGAAGTGAGTGAAACGAGCTACTAGAGGGTTCGACAACGTTTCTGTGCTCAAATTTAGATTACCTTTGGGAGAAGGCGGACCTCTGTATTTATAGGCGACCAAGGAGTGGTTTAAAGACTCCTTGGCCGAGTGGAGTTAGAGCAGGCCATCGGCCGAGTGAAGCTTGGGTCGGCCGATGGCCGGGCGAAGCCTTGGCTCGGCCAATGGCCGAGGCTAGCTCAAGCCGGCCATTGGCCAAAATTAACTCTTGGACCGACCAATGGCCGAGCCTAGCTCGAGCCGGCCATTGGTCCAGGTTAGCCCTTGGGCTGACCAATGGCTACGGCTAGCTCCAGTCAGCCATAGGCCGAGGTTAACACTTGGGCCGGCCAATGGCTGAGGTTAGCTCGAGCCGGCATTGGCCGAGGTTAACTCTTGGGCCGACCGATGGCCGAGGCGAGCTCGAGCCGGCCATTGGCCAAGGTTAACTCTTTGACCGGCCAATGGCCGAGGTTAGCTCAAACCGGCCATTGGCTGAAGTTAACATTTGGACCGTGTTGGAATAGATCTAGAATAAAAAATAATTTATCACTTGTAGCAAGCGGCAGAATATAAAAAATTCTTTAAAACACGTAATATGATTTTACTACCTAGACAAAGTGCATGAGCATATAATTTAAAATTAATAACTATAAAGAGTTTTCACTCAGTACCAACCTCGTTAGAAGCTTGAGCGTTGAGAAGCCTTTGGAAATGTTGAATAGCTCGTCTCCCCACTAAGCTTGCTTCCCTTGAATCTTCTTGAACCTATGATTAACCACGAACGTTTCTACCACTAGAGTCTTTTGAGTATGATTAGGATTTAGTGTGTGGACACTTTTAAACACTATGACTCAAGAACTTGTCTTGGAGCCAAAGAGCTAAAACAAAACACTAGGTCTAATGAGGACCTAGGTGCCAAAACAAAAGAACAAGAAGAGATAGAGAGAGAGAGAGAGAGAGAGAGAGAGGGAGAGGGAGGAAGGGGCGGCCAAATCTAGAGAGAGAAGTTCTCAATCTCTGAAACTTGTGTGTTCAACATTGTGAATGAGGTGGGGTATTTATGGGAGGAGAGATTGCCTTGAAGAGGTAGTTTTCACTTTCCTATCGAGTATCCAATATTCATGAGCTTAATCTTTATTTTCCATTCCTATCAAAATATCAAGATTGGAAGTAGTTTCCTCTTTTCCTCATAGTCTTGGCCCAACATGATGCTTCATGGAACAAATTTGTTTCCTCTTTTTTCCGTTAGGCAAGTATCTTCATAAATCAATGCACAAAATAAATTCCCTCTTTCTCTCTATGGTATGCACGAAATTGACCTTCTAGAACATGCTTCTAGATGTTTATTTATTTGTTCATGACAATATAAGAAAAGCCCATGTAGAATTTTCACATAAAATTCCATGAAATGAAAATCAATCATCAAGGCCCAATACAATATTGTTGGCCGTGTGACTAAATTCATTGTCAGCATATGACAATGTCAAAAAACTTATTTATTGACATTCATACCATCTTATGTCCTAATGGATAAAATTACCCTTTAGACAATTTTCGTAAAACTTGCCTAGTTCAACATTTGAACTTGTTTTGACTTAGCTTCTAGTTTAACTAATCCTGCTCTAATGACTTGTGGCAGTGACCTCATGGATTCAAAGAACAAATCTTGAGAGAGCATACTTGGACTCAAAAGTTCACAAACCTTTTCCAAGTTCTAGCTTAATGTCAACTGACTCCAGTAAAGAGCTGACACTGAAATCTCTAGGTTAAAATTAATATATTTTCTACTCAAGAATTCTACTTAATTGTGATGAGTGGATCCATTGAATATTATCTATGTTTACGCTTCATGAATATCATCAACTAGATGGAATTTCTAAAATTACCATATTACACTTCTAGTTCTTAATTCCTCAACTCCTTTGACATTCGTGAATAAGTTAGAAACAATGTATTGACGAGGAGCTAACAAGTCACAATGATTCATTCAAAAGAGTCATGACTCAATTTGGACAGTGGCCAGTTCATTAAGTCACATTCCAAGGAACAAAGCATGAGGTGATATACATTGCATTTCAGCAATCTTGCACATGAACTCCATATATATGAGATCTTCACAAAGTTGTTCATTACATCTTCATAACTTAGTACTTCACCAATAGGTCTTGTCTATATCACATAGTGAATCTAGAATTCTGACTTTCTCAAATGAGAGTACATAAGCTATGAAATGACATGTCTCATTTCAAGATTGAGGTAAACATGATGCAATTCATAGATAGTGACTCTGAGACAGAATAAGTTAAATGGTTTGTTCTTACAATGTCTCTAGAAGTGCATTCGTGAATTTTGTATCTTCAGAAGATATCTAGGAAGAACTGTAGAGTCTCTAACTCTCTATTTCTTATAACCAGACATCATAGGTTCTCCTAACAATCATACTGAGATCCTCTTTTGATCCTTAGATTGTGAATATATTGTTTCAAGCAAACCATGAAGAGTTTGTTCAGGCAAATCTATATTTGAGTCTTCGTTTGTTGTTAGGTTTGTTTAAGGTCTAAGGACCAAGGTTTATCATAAATCTTCAAGCAAACAAAGAAGAATGAATTAAAATTTCAGCTCTTTATTAATTATTAAGTAGTTACAAGCAAGAGTCTTTGTGATACTTTTATTACACCAAATGCATATAAGAAACAACTACTACTCTTCTTACGGGAACCAATTCCAACAGACAAACCGATGGCTAAGGCTAGCTCAAGCCAGCCATTAGTTGAGGTTAACTCTTGGGCCGGCCAATGACCGAGGCTAGCTCGAACCGGCCATTGGTCGAAGTTAACATTTGGGCGGGCCAATGGCCGACGCTAGCATGAGTTGGCCATTAGCCGAGGTTAACTCTTGGGCCGGCCAATGGCCGAGGCTAGCTCAAGTCGGCCATTTGTCGGAGTTAATATTTGGGCAGGCCAATGGCCGGGCTGAAGTTTGGTTGGCCACTGGCTGTGCCGAGGTTTGGCCGGCCAATGGTCGGGCTGGGGTTTGGTCAGCCCCGGGCTGGTCACATGGGTTGAGATGATGCCTTTGTCCTCGTCGATCCGGGACGGGCCGACAACATTAGCCCCCTGAGTTTGTGGTCGAGTGGAAACTCAAGAGTTGCGTTGGGCGGACTTGGGAAAAACGCTCTCTGGAGTTCACGAGTGTATCATAGAGAGCGTTTTTGGTGCGCTGTTAGTGGCGTCGTCAATGGCCTGTCGGCTTACGACTCGCTGTATCAGGTGACAAGCGCGACCAGCCACCTTATGAGCGTGGCACCCTTGGGTGCGCGTGTCATGTGATAGGCGGGGTCAGGTGTAGCCTTGTGAGGGCTTGATTTCCCGTGGGAGCCGGTACGATCGGTTATTCCCCCTACGAACGCAAACCTTGAACTTGGCGTCGTCGATGGCCTGCCGTCTTACGACTCACTGTATCGGGCGGCGAGGGCGACCTGCCACCTTATGAGCAAGGCACCCTTGGGTGCGCGTGTCATGTGATAGGCGGGATCAGGTGTAGACTTGATCCTCCGGCGAGTGTGGCACCTTAGTGTGCTAGTTGCATTTTCGGGTTGAGTCTTTTGGGTCGAGTCTTGTACCCTTGTCAGCGTGGCGCCATGGTGCGTGTGTGACATTTGTGGATTACATTGGCTAATCCTTCCCCTCACGAGAGCGTCATGGAGAAAAGAGATGTGGAGTTCTTCAAGAACGAGGTCAGCAAAGCCTGTAACGTAAGGCTCATCCTTTACCGTTTGTCGTTGTTGTTTGACACTATCGTGTTTATCTTAGTCGTACTCATGTTGCCGACCATTGCAGATGCTCGCACGCTAGGAGCGCGGCAATCAGATTCTCCAAGACTTGATGCGTCAGATGCACAACATGCATATCGACATGGAGAACACCGCGGTCGAGAATGCTGTTGCCCTAGCAAGGGTTCAGCCCACTCCCGAAGTCGAGGCTCTCGAGGAAGAGTCGAAGCGGACTCGTGAGGAGGCGGCTTACCTGAGTGCAGAGTTGAAGGTCGAGATAGCATTGCGAGTCGTTGAGCAAGCGTCTCGGGAGACGGCGGTCCACAACATTGATAGGAGCTCAGCCTAACGTGGCGGCGGGCAGTGCGCCCCTTTGGGAGTTTAGCCTCTGCTTAAGGTCCTGGCCTCGGGAGTTTCTTTGAGCTATTAGATGCTCTCTGAGGTCTCCGTTTTGTGTTTGACGGGGGGAGGTGGTCCTTGGTCTGGCCCTGCGACAGGCCTTTAGGCTATCAGCTTCGTCATCGTCGAGAGCTGTTCTCTCCCCGATGAGTGGCCGTGTCCGGCCTCCTCTTGACATCGAGGGGGCAGGCCCTCGAGACTGGAAGTGTGAGCCTTGGCACGCCAATGGGGCAAGACCGGTTGGGACATCTCTTGGCCTCTCGGACCGGGAGCGTGCGTGGAGTTGCCTCGTCGGTCCTCAAATCTCCTTTGTAGTCGAGGTGAGTGTGTCGTCGACGTCTGGTTTGTTAAGAAGCTTAACAAGTGTACAGACCGTGTCCTCTTGGAGGGCGGCCGGGGCCTGAGCCTTGGCCTCGTTATCACGAGGTTTCTCTCTTATACGGTGCGCCATATTCCTTAGGCCGTACCTCGAGCTACTCGCTCAGGTGCCCGCAGTAGTTGTTGCTTGTATGCATTTGATGTAATAAAGTCTCACAAAGACTCTCGCTTGTAACTGCTGAATATTTAATAAAGAGTTAAAACTTTCATTCATTCTTCTTTGTTTTCTTGAAGCTTTATGATAAATCTTGGTCTTTAGTCGTTAAACAAACCTAACAACAAATGAGGACTCAAATATAGATTTGCATGAACAAACTCTTCATGGTTTGCTTGAAATAGTATATTCACAATCTAAGGATCAAAGGACTATTGATCTTAGTATGATTGTTAGGAGAACCTATGATGTCTGATTACGAGACATAGAGAGTTAGAGACTCTATAGTTCTTTCTAGATATCTTATGAAGATACTGAATTTACCAGTGCACTTCTAGAGTCATTGTAAGAACAAACCATTTAACTTCTTCTGTCTCAGAGTCACTATGTATGAATTGCATCATGCTTACCTCAATCCTGAAATGAGACATGCCTTTTAATAGCTTACATAATCTTGTTTGAGAAAATCAGAGTTCTAGTTTCACTATGTGATATAGACAAGACCTATTGATGAAGTACTAAGTTATGGAGATGTCATGAACAACTTTGCGAAGATCTCATAGACATGGAATTCATGTACAAGATTGCTGAAATGCAATGTATATCACCTCATGCTTTGTTCCTTGGAATGTGAATAAATGAACAGGCCGGTGTTCATATTGAGTCATGACTTTTTTGGATGAATCAATGTGACTTGTTAGCTCCTAGTCAATACATTGCTTCTAACTTATACACAAGTGACAAAAGAGTTGAGGAAATAACAACTAGAAGGGTAAAATAGTAATTTTATAAATCTCATCTAGATTATTATATTCATGAAGGGTAAGCATAGATAATATTTAATGGATCCACTCATCACAATTTAGTAGAATTTTGAGTAGAAAATATAATCATTTGAACCGAGAGATTTTCAGTGTCAACTCTTTAGTGGAGTCAGTTGAAATTAAACTAGAACTTCGAAAAGGTTTATGAACCTTTATGTCCATGTATGGTAGCTAAAGCTTTGTTCATTTGGATCCATGAGATCACTACCACAAGTCATTAGAGTAGGATTTGTTAAACTAGTAGCTAAGTCAAACCAAGTTCAAGTGTTGAACTAGATAATTTTTACGAAGATTGTTCAAAGGGTAATTTTGTCCATTAGGACATAAGATGGTATAAATGTCAAAAGAAGATGTTGGACATTATCATATGATGATAATGTGAATTAATTCACATGGCTAAGCTTTGGATTTGGGCCTTGAGGATTGAATTTAACTTTATGGAATTTTATGTGAAATTATACATGGGCTTTTCTAGTATTGTCTTTAATAAATAAAGACAGATTTAGAAGCATGTTCTAGATGACAAACTCTTGGCCATCATCAAATAAAGAAAGAGGGAAGTTATTTTGTGCATTGATGTATGAAGATACTTGGTAAAAGGATAATTGGAAACAAATTTATAGTAGAAGGCTATGTGTTACATGTCCAAAAGAGTAAACCGAACTCGAGGAGTTACGCGTAAAGTTGATACGAGGACTTTGTCAATCAACTCGTAGATTTAGTACTCGACTCGAGGAGTAAACTCAACTCAATGAGTTACATGAAAAGTCAATACGAGGATTTGTATGTCAACTCGTGGATTCGCGACTCGACTCAAGGAGTGAACTTAACTCGAGGAGTTACATGTAAAACCGACACGAGCGCTAGTCAGTCGACTCCTAGATTAGGACTCGAATCGAGGAGTGAAGTCAATTCGAGGAGTTACAGGCAAAGCCTACACGAGGACTAGTCAGTCGACTCGTAGATCGGGACTCGACTTGAGGAGTGAACTCAAGTCGAGGAGTTATGCGCAAAGTCGACACGAGGACTAGTTAATTGACTCGTGGATCGAGACTCGACTCAAGGAGTGAATTTAACTCGATGAGTTATGTGTAGAGTTAATGCGAGGACTTGTCAGCCAATTCGTTTTCGGGACTCGACTCCAGGAGTGAACTCAACTTGAGGAGTTATGTGTAAAATCGACACGAGGACTTGTCAGCCAATTTGTGGACTCGGGACTCCTAACGGAGGCGGCGGTGTTGAGAGACCAGTGCTCCAATGAGATCTAAGACTCTTCTGGAAGGACGTCAAGGGTATCCTGACAAAAAGCGACGTGGAGTTCTTCAAGAACGAGGTCAACAAAGCCCGTAACGTAAGGCTCATCCTTTACCGCTTGTCATTGTTGTTTGACACTATCGTGTTTATCTTAGCCGTACTCTTGTTGCCCATAATTGCAGATGCTCGCACGCCAAGAACGCGGCGATCAGATTCTCTGAGACTTGCTGCGTCAGATGCACAACATGCAGATCGACATAGAGAACGCCGCCGTCGAGCATGCTGCTACACTAGCGAGGGTTCGGCCTATGCCCGAAGTCAAGGAAAATTCAAATTGGGCTCATGAGGAGGCGGCTCGCCTGAGTGCATAGTTGAACGTCGAGATGGCGCTGCGAGTCGCTGAGCAAGCGTCTCGGGAGAAGGCAGAGCAGTCGGCCAAAAATTTCATGAGGGAAGCAAAGAAGCTTCAGGCGACGCTCTCAGGACGAGACGAGGAGCTGAAGATTGTCCACGCTCCCCTGAGTGCAGATTTGAACGTCGAGATGGCGCTGCGAGTCGCTGAGCAAGCGTTTCGAGAGAAAACAGAGCGGTTGGCCGACACTTTCATCGGGGATACAAAGAAGCTTCAGGCGATGCTCTCAAGCTGAGACGAGGAGCTGAAGATTGTCCACGCTCGACTATCGTTGACCGAGATTTCTCGATTCCAAGCAGAGAGAGAGCGCGACTCGCTAGTGGCTGAGATACAGTTCGTCACTGAGGAGAATGATGATGCCGTGCGGGCAAAGGAGAACCTGGAGAAAGATTGGGACGTCACTTTGGCGGAAGCTCGGAACGCAGCCGCGGTCTGAGTTTGTGACGTGGCTGTGAAGGAGTACTCATCTCGCGGGATTACCTTCACCTTCTTTGACGGCATATTTCCTTCGTTGGATGACGTGCTACAAGTGGCCAGTCCTCGGGTTCATCCTCCTGTAGAGGCTGCCTAGTTGACGAACTGTCCCGTAGACGGAGACATCACCGGGGAGTCGGGTCTTCCCTCGCCAGGAGCTGAGGTGGAGAAGGTCGATTTCGGCTCCGAGTAGTTTTCTTTGGTTTAGTTTTTTGCGCAATTGTTTAGCACTCGCTTTCCTTGATGTTTTGGATGTTTTTCATTTCTTATTCCCGTTAGACACTTTTTTGACATTAGTCATCTTTATTTAACCTTCTCAGTTTTATTACGCATCTTATTTTCTAGATTTACCGACGAAGGCGTAATTGACTTGCACGGCTTGGGCCTCTAGCGGCCTCGGTGCCACATAGTGTGGTCTGGTTTTCTGTGTACGCTAGCTAGATCAGTTATTCATCCAATGGGTGGAAGCCTTTAAACCCAGTTGTAACTCGCTACCTATCGCCGCATGAGCTTGGCGGCGAGTGAGCCTCTTTCCTGGTATGTAGGATGGGCTTGAAGTAGGCGTAGCTCCCAGCGAGCGTGGCACCTGTCGGTGCGCGTGATGGATTTTGGCTATTGCCTTGGGACTTGCTTCCGGTGCACGGATGAGACGCCAGTCAGCGCGCGAGCCACTTTTGAGTTGTGCGGACTGCCTTTTTCAGTTGTGTGGACTGCTTTTTTTCCGTGCGAGTTCCTCGCGCAGATGAGTTAAGGATGATTCATCCCTGTTAGGCCCCCGAGTTCTTGGGTTCTTGTAGATGAGCCTACAAATTATAGTAATGTAAAATGAAACACAAAATGAAATGGAACCTGATAGTCTTGTGTTACGCAAAAGAAAATGAAATTACATCCCTTGGCCATTGGCCTCAATTAAGACTGAAACTGTCTTTAAAAATTATGAAAATAATGGAAAAGTAAAAGAAGATCTGTGGCAGGCTTCATTGATTGTTGTTTAAAGCGCTTGGGCTCGTAGATGTCGCTGCCTTGTCCTCACCATCCTTGTCTCTGACCTGGTAGATGGTGTTAATCATCTTTCCCTTTCGTTTGCTGTTCACTCCCTATACGTAGCACATTCTAGACATCGACTGGTCTCCCATCATTATGGCGATTCCCTTTGCGGTCCGGAATTTCATCATCACGTGCTAAGTGGAGGTTATGGCCTTCAACCTGTTCAGAGTGGGGCAACCAACACTACTACAAATTAACATATTAGGTGCGGAAGGGTATTAGGTGCGACATGTCGCACCTAAGCACATATTAGGTGCGACATGTCGCACCAGATAGTCTTCCAAGCGACTAAAAATTTCGCTGATGATTAGTGCTATCCGGTGCGACTTTGTCGCACCCGATATGATATTGTCGCACCTGATACTATTGGGTGCGACATTTGTCGCACCTAATACCATTAGATGCGACATTGTCGCACCTAATGGGTTTAAAAATTTAAAATGGTCAGAAATTCCCCCCGAATATTTTGGGTTCTGAAATTTCACATTGGGTGTGACAGTGTCGCACCTAATAGTCATATTAAGTGCGACATTTATGACTATTAGGTGCGACAGTGTCGCACCTAATAGTTTTAGGGTATGTTAAATACCCGAGCGTCTTCTTCTTCGCCAAAACCGACTCTTTCACTCTCTAACTCTCTCTTCACTCTCTAACTCTCTCTCTCTCTCTCCGACGCTCGTCCCCGGCGCGACCAGCCCCGCCACGCGCGACCAGCCCCGCCTCCAGCCCGCCACGCGTGACCCCATTCCCCGGCGCCGTGAATCTCGCCGTCCTCCAGGTACGCCTCACTCTCTCTCTCTCTCTCTGTCTCACCCTCTCTCCGTCAATCTCACTCTGTCTCTCTCCGACCAGGCCCGACCCACCCGAACATCCTCCGGCGAACTAGTCCTCACCTCGTACACCGCTCCGGCCGTGCTCCCCGGTAGTTATCATCATCGACGTTCTCCGCTGAGCCGGTGAAGACGTTACAGTGGCCTCAGTGGAATCAGAGCTTGTGGTTGAAGCTTCATGTGGTACAAAGTTGGTGGCTGATACCTCGATTTCCAATTGCTCGGACAAAATCTTCGATCTTGTTGCATTGTCGGTTAGTGAGTCTGTTTTCTTCTCTTCTATAATCTGTTGAAGTTTTTGGTCAGAGATTTTGGAACAAGTTCTGATATTTAGGTTGTGAAGACAATCACGAAAAACTCGTTCACTATGACTAACAGATATGATTTATTAATTCATTGGCCTCAGCCCTCGCTCACGCACAACAGCCCGCAGGACCATCACCTCGAACGGCCTCAGCCCTCGCTCACGCACAACAGCCCTCGGCCCAGCCCCCGGCCCACCCTCGGCCCAGCCGTCGCCGCAGCCCCGTCGTCTCCCAGCCCTGTCGTCTCAGTGCCTCGTCGTCGCCTCGGAAAAACGTTAGTTATTTGTAATTATTAATATTTATAGATTATTTAATATTTTTAGATTATTTCATATAGATTAATTAGTAATATATATGAAAACATAACTTTGATTAGATGTTAACACATTTAATTAATTAATTAATTAGTAACATGTTTAGTTAGATTAATTAGTAATATATATGAAAATAGAAACATGTTAGATTAAATGATAATATAACTTTGATGAAAATAGTAGCATATAGTAATAGTCAATTTTTTTTTAATAATGTGTAACATGTTAGATTAGATTAATTAAGTTAAAAGTAATATATTAAATTAATTAGTAACGTGTTTAGTGTAATTTAATGTAATTGTAACATGATTTGTTTAAGTTGATTGCAATTTGTTGAAAATTTGGTTAATTAATTAATTTAATACTTTTTTAGTTAGATTAATTAGTAATATATATGAATATATTTTAAAATGAATTAGAACATGTTAAATTTAATTTAAACTTATTGAAAATTTATTGCAATGGAGCTACGGAGGTTCAATTTAGTATTTAGTATGTTAATAAGATAGTCTTGGTTGGTTATATATGTGTTTTTTTTTAATTGCAGATTTTGGTTAGTCAATATTTTAGGGGAAACTCTGCCGAATTTTCGGTAGAATAAAACGTATTTGTCAAGAAAATTAACTCTTTTGATAATATATTTTAACGAATTAACTAGTTTGTCGAAATTGGTTAACTCGTTAATGAAATCAGTAGTGAATTTGTATATATTAACGAATTCTAACCAGTTTTCAAAATTAATACATGTCAATCACAATTTCTCTTTCATTCTTACAAATTCGCTCTCGAATCTTTCAAATATTAACGTTCCACTATCAATTTCCTAACAATTCATCACTCTCAATTTCATAATAATTCACTCTAAATTTCAAATATTAACGATTCACTCTCAATTTTACCTCTCAATTTCCTAATAATTCATTCTTACAAAATGAATTCTAACGATTCAGTTTTATCTCCCAATTTCCCGTCTCATTCAGAAGAATGTCAAATCCAAGTAGGGACTGGATTACCAAGAACAATCGGTTGAGTTTGCAATATAAAACAGGGGTTAACGAGTTTATCCGCGTTGCAAGCAGACTCCCGAACGAAAACGGTCATTATCGTTGTCCTTGTAAGTCTTGCAATAACGTGAGATGTCTGGACATCGGGGTCGTAAAGAATCACCTTTTGAACAAGGGGTTTACTCCGGGATACGTGAGATGTCAAATCCGAATGGTATCATCACGGCGAACGTCGAATGGTATCATCACGGCGAACGTCGAATGGTAGAAGATGCCAGCGAGACTAACCAAAGAGAAGTCGGTGGATTGCACGATGCTCTCCATGATATAATGGATCACGAGGACTTCGACGATTTTACGGATCCGACTCCGAGTGAAGTGCGTGCAGATGAGCAAGTGGAAGATTTGTTCGCTGAGTTGGAAGCAGAATTGTACCCTGGGTGCAAAGAGTTTTCGTCTTTGTCGTTCTTGGTTTCGTTGATGCACATCAAAGTCACGAACCATTGGATGAACAAGTCGTTTACAGAATTGTTGCAGCTCTTGAGGAAGTCTCACCCAATTGGTAATCGAATTCCGGAAAAACACTACGAGGCAAAGGCGAAGCTGAAGCGTTTCGGCATGGGATACGATATGATCGACACGTGCATCAACAATTGTGTGTTATTTCGAAAAGATCTCGAGAAAGCTGAAGTGTGTCCAATTTGCAATGAGAGCAGATGGAAGCCAACCGGGAAGAATGTATCACAAAAGATATTACGATACTTTCCCTTGAAAGATCGATTGAAGCGATTGTACGCTTCTCGACACACGTCGCTTGAGATGCAGTGGCATGAATGAGATCGCGTCAAAGAAGAAGGCGTTTTGCGACATCCTGCAGATGGTTCGACGTGGAAGAATCTAGATGAGAGACACCCAAATTTCGCTGCAGAGCCTTGTAACGTACGTCTGGGACTAGCTTCTGATGGGTTCAACCCGTTTGGGGAAATGAGTCTAGCGTATAGTATGTGGCCCGTGGTACTAATTGGGTACAACTTGCCACCTTGGTTGTGCATGAAAAAAAAGTACTTGATGCTAACGCTTTTGATACCTGGACCGAGCTCACCTGGAAAAGACATGGACGTGTTTTTAGAACCACTAGTTGAAGAGCTGAAAGAATTGTGGGATAATGGATTCCAAGTGCGAGACGGGGCGAATGTTGAAGTGTTTCGGTTGCGTGTCGCGCTTCTATGGACGATAAACGACTTTTCGGCTTGATCGTATTTGTCGGGATGGAGTGGCCAAGGGTATCTTGCTTGCCCCACGTGCAACATTGAGACGCCATCTATGAAAATTAGAAACATGATTGTCTACTATGACCATCGTCGATTCTTGCCTACGCCTCACCGATTGAGGAAAAGCACTGATCACTACGTAAGTCGTCACGAGAAGCAAGCATATCGGTAAACGAAAACGTGCTGAGTGCGAATTGAATTGGACCAAAAAGAGCATCTTTTATAAGTTGTCTTACTGGTCAGAATTGGAGTTGAAGCACAACATGGACGTCATGCATATAGAGAAGAACGTGTGCGAGAATCTTCTCGAGACGATGCTCAGCTTGGAAAAGAAGAACTACGATACGGAGAAGTCGAGATTTGACTTGATGGACTTGAAAATCAAGTCTTCTCTGCACTTGAGACAACAAAGGAATGGGTGGTACAAACCGCCAGCAGCGTACACATTAACGCTTGAGCAGAGACATTGGTTGAAGAAAAATGTAACTGCTGACGGGAAGCTCACAGTTTTGAAGTCGCACGATTGTCACGTGATCATGCAGAGGCTGTTGGCTGATGGTATTCGCCCTTTTGTGCCAAAACCGATACAAGAGACGATCTCAGAGCTCTGCAACTTTTTCAAGTTGATCAGTTCTAGAACCCTGAGAGTGGACGATCTCGAAAAAGCGCAAGATTCAATCATTGAGATATTGTGTAAGCTTGAGATGATATTTCCGCCAGCTTTTTTCACGATCATGGTTCACGTGACAATTCATCTACCAGATGAAGTGTTGTGTGGCGGTCCGGTGCATATGCGATGGATGTACCCAATTGAGAGATACCTTGTGTAATACACAAACTTTTGCAACGCTCGACTTGTGAATTTGAATAAAATAAACGAGTTTTATTTTGAATCAAATTCTTGTTGCACGTGAGACGTCCTTAAATTTTAAATATCTTGGAGAAAAAAAAAACAATAATAATCATAAATATATTTAAGGTCGATGGAATTTCGGAATAAGGATATTCGAGTAACCTCGATATTAACTTCCGAATAAATTTATTCGGAACGTACTCGGAGACTTAAAATCTCAAGAGTGAAAATAAATTCCGAAATCCCTTAAATATATTTAAAATAACGGGAATTAATAAGAAATTATCGGTTATTTTTCATGATTATTTTTTTTAAATTAAGGACGAGTTTGAGAGGATTTATTTGGAAAGGATTAAAGTGCAACAAATTGAGGGACGAGAGTGAAAGAAAAATATTTTTGAGGGGTGGTTTCAAGAGACGTGTGGCTCAATGAGAAGATGCCACGTGGCGTTCTTATCCCCTTCTTTTTCTCCACTCACGTTCGGCCACCTCACCTTCTCTCTCTTCTCTTTCTTTCTTCTTCACGTGCTATATCTTCTCTTCTTCTCCTTCTTCACGCGTTGTACCTGCAAGAGTAACAAAGAAGAAAAAAAAATTGACAACAACAACCACCGAGTCTCTCTCTCTCCGGCCGACCAACCACATCACCACCCCTTCATCCTCGTTCTTCTTCTTCCCCGCTCACCATCCTCGTGCGCCATCAACCCGAGCCTCGAGCTCCGTGCGCGCGCGCCTCGCTGAGGAAAGAAGAAGCGCCGTGAGTCCCGGGAGCTCCGGTGAGTGTCTCCGACGAGGAAAAGAGAAAGTTGACGGGTTGGGTAGCTCATTTCTTCCAGCGAGGTAAGGATTCTTCCATGGCTGATTTGAAGATTTTGGAGATTAGGGTTTGAGGAATTGATTTGGGGGTTTTTGATCCGAGCTAAAATCAGTGGAATTGATGAGTTTTATTTGGTTTTTGGACTTGATTAATGATGTTCTTCGCTCGGATTTGTGTATTTGAGTCGATTTTTTAATGATTTGAGAATTTTGAGCTCGTTGTGAACAGCCTCTGTAAATTGACGTGGGCAGTTCGGTACCGATTTAACTTGGATTTGTTGATATTTTTCTTCGATAATAGACGTCATGAGGTTTCTAAAATGACTAAGAACGTGTAAATCCGTTGAGAATTGAGTGAGTTATGAATTTTTGAAAACAGGGTATTGAAGCTGGAATTATGAACGTGAGTTTGAAATATTTTTGGCCATGTGTGTGCCTTTGGCCGTGAGCATTCTTTTGTTTGGCCGTGAGACTTGTTTGGCTAGGTAATTTTCTTTGGTTGTTTTGTGATGTTGAGATATTCTAGTTTGTTAGGGATTTTGAGACGTGAGAATTGAATTTGAAATGTGGATTTAATGACAAATCTAAGAATTTTGTGACTAGTTAGTTGGATTCGTGTTTGGTCGTGTGACTTGTTTGGGTTCGGGTTTTTGAGTCGAGATGTCGGATTTGGAATTTTGGAAATTGATAAGAGTTTAGATTTAAGGAAGTAACTCGTTATCGAATTCCGAACCGACTCAAATCTAATTCCGACACTGGACCCTATATTTTTCAAGTAATTTTGAATCCAATAACTAACGGACTTTCAACCTCGGGTGCTAGTTCTTTAGACGTTTCGACAAGCGTCAAGTATCTCAGAGAACGTAGCAAGACATCGCCAAAGGTCGTCGAGCTTCTATCACAGTATCCCAGGTAAGTGTGGAGACATAAGTCAACTACTTACCAAGGGAATAATCCTGTTTACGTGCATTTACGTGTTAATAATAAAAAGAGTAGGAAAAGCCTTAAAAGACACAAACACCAAAGATTAAGGTTTCGGCCACTCTTTTTGGAAAATTTAGTTGGGTTTATACCCATAGGTTCAAATGCTAACTTGAACCAGCCACGTTGCTATTTTGTTGTAGTTAGATCCCTCTGCTAACCATAGAGTTTAGCTAGATCTGAGGTGACAGGAGAGCATGTTGGACTCTCGGATTCGAGCTGAGGGTAGGAGTACCGGGAGTCATATCCCGAGTCTTCAACTTAAAACACTAACGAGCATAAAAGTGAAATGATAATTCTTTCGGGATTTAACCCGAGTCGCTCTCCTGTAAGTAGCATAGGTGTGTACTCTGAGTGGTGCAGAGTACCCGAACCCTAAAGAAATGATGTGTCGATGGTACCAAAAAGGAATTGAACCCTGACGGGCTATGAGGGCCTGGGGGATGGCGCTGAGTACTCATATTTCGGGGAGTCGACCAAGAGTCGTACCCGACTTTGTTGCCAGGCTATGAAGGCCTGAAGAGCGGGGAGTCGACCAAGAGTCGTACCCGACTTTGTTGCCAGGCTATGAAGGCCTGAAGACCTTGACGGGCTATGAGGGCCTGGGGGTGGCGCCGACGTCGAATGAAGTTGTACCATTAGTGGATCCCAGACAGATGTTAAAACTCTTAGGCCGCCGGAAGACTGCTGCTCGAAGTCTAAGGCTGGTCTCTTGTCATTCTAGAGGTTATAGCGGGGGATGTGTGTAACCTTAAAGACGACAAGTACTAGTTAGAGTGTGTACACACGAGTCATGCTCTAGAACTTGTTAGATTTGCATCCTTGCATTCTTATGTGCCTGTTTGCACGTCACATGTTATCACATGGCATTAGTCGCTTTTATTTTTCTAGGTTAGACTCCCACTTACTGAGTCAATCGACTCATAGTTTTATGACCATTGGTAATGTAGAGAAGGGCAAGGCGCCGATGTGAATAAGGAAGTCGTGGATGAAGACCAGACGTGTATCTCTTGACCTTTGGGCTAATGGGAACTCACCCGGGTTCAACTCCTTCTATAATAATATCTATATTTTGTTGAACCCCTTTCGTAAACTATGATCCCCAAACTATCCCTTGTATATATACTTAAAATTAGGGAGCTTGTGTATAAATAAGAGTCGCTATAAGGCTCTAATTCCTAAAGTTAAACAGCGAAAAATTTACCCAGGTTTTCGTATAACCACTTATAGTACTTATATATGATCGTGTTATGTTTAATATAAGTATTATGGTTATTATGTTGATTTGATTCTGTTTCCGCTGATATGAGATATATTGTTATATATTGATGTTGAAATCTGAGACGTAACCCCACCGTCTCGGCCCGTGAGCGGCCGACGAGAGGTCGCGGGTCGTGACAGGTTTTGTGGTATCAGAGCCCAGGTTTAGCCTTTTCTGTAGCCTTGAGATACACGTTCCGGTACGGATGGTGGGATCATACTGAGCTTAATGTTGCCTTGTTGTTGATAGGACGTAGATGGTTAGTAAGCAGTGTCAGGATTACCCTTTTTGAAACTCGTCTGGCTAAGCCTTGGAGAAGGCTAGTCTTTTTTTTTGGAGTCTAGATTTGTATAGATAGCGTTAGTTGCCATGTGACGTGTAAAGAGTAAATGCATGAATGCATGTTGCATATATCTTTTGACTTGATGTAGATATGAGAAATGTTTGTGAAATGTCGTTTTGAGTTAGGATCGTGTCTTGATATGGTTTCTTTTCTCGCATTATCGATGTTGTGACTTGGATTTAAACCGTGCCCTCTTCCATGTATAGAATTGAGCAGGCATGGGCCCTAGACGAAACCCGTCTAATGTCGAGAATGTTACAGCGGCGGATCTCACGGAGATTAGACGCGCGCTGGAGAGACAAGCTGCCGACGCGACCCAGAGAGATGAGATGAATCAGAGGTTCGCGCAGCAGCTAGAGGAACAGAACCGCACGATCGCAGAACTCTTAACGAGGCTGAATGCGCCGCCTCAACAACACCCAGTGCCTCCAGTTCCAGGAGAACGACTAGATTATCCACTGCCAGTGCCTGTGGATCCTCTTGAGGAGCTCAACTTCCATATTCCTGACGTCGTTCCTCCTGTGAGCGAGCCGGTATACGAGAGGTTTCGTAAGCAGAAGCCTCCGACGTTTGATGGCCATGTTGATCCAGCTGCAGCTGAGAACTGGGTAAAGAAGATGCAGCAGATCTTCAATTACATGCAGCTGTCTGATAGCGAGAGAGTAGCTTGCGCTGTGAATCAACTGGAGGATGAGGCTAGGGGCTGGTGGGAAGTAGTGGCGTCATCTGAGGATGTCCACTCAATGACGTGGGTCCATTTCCTCAATCTGTTCCATGGGAAGTACATGAGTGAAGCTAACCTGTCGAACAAGGTGCGCGAGTTTATGAGCCTTCAACAAGGTTCAATGTCAGTATCAGAATATACGACAAAGTTCGACACGTTAGCAAGGTTCGCTCCTTCCCTAGTAGCTACTGATCAGGCTAGGAAGATGAAGTACATGCATGGGCTCAACGTGGATATCGTGAGCCAAGTGGATAGCGGCGATGATGGACCTCGCACTTATGCCAACGCCGTGCAAAGAGCTTTGCGGATTGCTGGTCGGCGCGAGCGTGATCGAACTCCTGCACCGAAACCAATTGTTGCAACACCTTCTGAAGCTGCTGGCCCAAAGCAGAGTGAATCAAGGAAAAGATTCAGATCCCAGTCAGGATGGGAGAGTCGGCCGCAGCGAGGAGACGGAATGAGGTCCCAGCAAGGCTCGAGTTATCGACCTCAGGGAAGTTCTGGAAACCGATCACAGTCGGTGAACCGGTACAGAGGCCGTGAAGATAGCGGAAGGTCAGGGCCGCCTAGTAAAAAGCCTAGGACCTCTGGAAGCAATCAGTCGCCCGTGTGCCGAAGGTGTGGCAGATCGCACGAGGGAGAGTGTTATGCTCGTGCGCTGGTATGTTTCAAATGCGGGAAAGAGGGTCATCTGTCTCGGGTATGTGAGAATCCAGAAGTAAAGACCCCTGCACCCAAAGAGCAGCCGAGAGCCAATGCCAGGGTCTTCTCCATCCGTGAAGATGATGTGCGAGCAGGGTCGTCCACCGCTGTCACAGGTCAGATTTTCGTGGATTCATTCTCTGCACATACATTGATAGATTCAGGAGCCACGCATTCATTCATCGCATCTAGGAAGTCTGATCAGTTAGCTGAGTATCAGAAGGAATTCTCGTACCCGTTCGTCACGGCTACGCCTTCTGGGGAAAAGTACCGGTCATTATACTGGTATAGAGATGTGTCAATCCGAGTTCATGATCGGATAATGAAAGCAGACTTGATAGAATTGGAAATGGTGGACTATGACGTAATCCTTGGAATGGATTGGTTAAGTACCCACCATGCAATCATAGATTGCGAAAAGAAGTCGGTTCTATTCCAGAACCCAGGACTTGGACCGCTGCAGTTCCAAGGTTCCTCTCGGAAACCGAGTTTTCCGATCGTATCGGCGCTGAAGGCCATGAAGATGATGCATCAGGGATGCGCTGGTTACCTTGCAAGCGTGGTAGACGTCACGAAGACGGTCAAGCCGCAGCTACAGGAGATTCCAGTTGCTAGAGATTTCCCTAATATTTTTCCAGAAGATCTTCCAGGACCACCTCCTGATCGAGAAGTTGAGTTCAACATAGAACTCATTCCAGGCACAGCTCCGATATCGAAAGCTCCATATCGTATGGCTCCAGCGGAATTGAAAGAACTGAAGACGCAGCTACAAGAGTTGCTTGACAAAGGGTTCATACGACCAAGCCATTCGCCTTGGGGAGCACTAGTCTTGTTCGTTAAGAAAGCAGATGGTTCTCTACGGCTCTGTATTGACTACCGTGGATTGAACCAAGTAACGATCAAGAACAAGTATCCGTTGCCGCGGATCGACGATCTTTTTGATCAACTGTCAGGGGCGACAGTGTTCTCGAAGATTGACTTGCGTTCGGGATACCATCAGCTGAAGGTTCGAGATGAAGACATCCCGAAAACTGCTTTTCGTACTCGATATGGTCATTATGAGTTCTTAGTTATGTCGTTTGGATTGACTAACGTGCCGACAACGTTCATATACCTGTTGAACCGAGTATTTGAGGACTTTCTGGATAAGTTTGTGATCGTGTTCATCGACGACATTCTAATCTACTCGAAAACTAACGAAGAGCATGAGCAGCATCTGGAACTAGCGCTAAGCAGGCTGAGGGAAAAGCAACTATACGCCAAGTTTTCGAAGTGTGAATTTTGGCTGGAGCATGTAGTATTCCTTGGTAATGTTGTCAGTAGCGCTGGTATCATGGTAGATCCTGCTTAAGTGGAAGCCGTGAGGCAGTGGAGTCAGCCAAAGATTGTCACTGAAATAAGGAGTTTCTTGGGTCTTGCTGGCTACTATAGGATGTTTGTGGGAGGATTCTCTAAGTTGGCCATGCCCCTAACTCAACTAACCCGTAAAGGACAGAAGTTCCTTTGGACCAAGACCTGTGAGAAGAGCTTTCAAGAGCTGAAGAACAGGCTGACAACCGCTCCAGTGCTCACCATTCCACAAGGAGTTGATGGATTCGCCATTTACTGCGATGCGTCTAAGCAAGGTTTGGGTGCTGTATTGATGCAACATGGGAAAGTCATCGCATACGCCTCTCGACAGTTGAAAGATTATGAAACTCGGTACCCTACACACGATCTAGAGCTTGCAGCTGTCGTTTTTGCTATGAAAATTTGGAGACACTATCTGTATGGAGTGCATTGCGACATCTATAAGGATCATAAGACGCTGAAATATCTCTTTACTCAGAAGAGCTTAACATGCGCCAAGGACGTTGGATGGAACTTCTGAATGACTATGACTTTGATTTGGATTATCATCCTGGTAAGGCAAATAAAGTCGCAGATGCGCTTAGCCGCAAATATGTAGCGTCCTTAACAAGTTTGGTTGAAACGTCTCTTCAACTAAAAGACGATGTTCAGCAGCTAGAGCTTCAGCTGATCATTGGAAGATTAGCTGCTCTCAGCGTACGTCCGATGTTGCTGGAACAGATCAAGGATGATCAAGATGCTGACGAATATCTTCTTGGGAAGATGTTTGAGGCTCAAAATGGTAAAGAGGGTGATTTCAAGTTAGATGAGAATGATGTTTTGAGATGCAATGGAAGAGTTTGTGTGCCATCTAACGAAGAAGTCAGAAAGCAGTTGATGGTAGAAGCTCATGGGACACCATATTCGGTACATCCATGTGTGACAAAGATGTATCAAGACTTGAAAAATGTATATTGGTGGTCAAGAATGAAGAAAGATGTAGCTGAGTTTGTTCAAAAGTGCCTAACTTGTCAACAAGCTAAGGCAGAGTATCAAAAGCCAGATGGACTGCTGCAACCACTTGAGATTCCACAGTGGAAGTGGGAGCAGATAACGATGGATTTCGTGTCAAGTTTTCCAAAAACCACAGCTGGTCACGACTCAGTATGGGTCATTGTCGACAGGTTGACCAAATCAGCTCATTTTCTGCCCATCAAGACCACTCACACCATGGATAAACTCGCTGAACTTTACATCAAAGAGATTGTTCGTCTACATGGGGTTCCTAGCTCAATTGTCTCTGACCGTGATGCTCGTTTTACGTCCAAATTTTGGAAGAGTGTGCAACAACATTTGGGGACGCGATTGAAATTCAGCACTGCATTTCATCCTCAAACCGACGGCCAAAGTGAACGCACGATCCAAGTGTTAGAAGATATGCTCCGAGCGTGTGTTTTGGAATTCCACGGCTCGTGGAGTCGTTATCTTCCCTTGGTAGAGTTCTCGTACAATAATAGTTACCAAGCGACGATTGGGATGGCACCCTATGAAGCTCTTTATGGGCGAAAGTGTCGCTCTCCAGTTCATTGGGATGAAGCTGGTGAGAGCGAGTTCATCGGACCTGAATTGCTCGAGCAGACCACCGAAGCGATCAAGAAAATACAAGCCCGGATAATGACAGCACAAAGTCGTCAGAAGAGCTACGCTCATAAGCGTAGAAGACCTCTAGAGTTTGAGGCAGGAGATAAAGTATTTTTGAAAGTTTCCCCGATGCGTGGTGTCATGAGATTCGAGAAGAAAGGAAAGCTCAGCCCGAGATATGTTGGACCTTTTGAGATTCTAGAACGAGTAGGCAAGGCAGCGTATCGCCTAGCCCTACCGCCGTCTATGTCCAACCTTCATGATGTGTTTCACGTATCGATGTTGCGGAAGTACATGTCTGATCCTTCACATGCACTGCAAGATCAAGAGGTGGAAATTTCACCTGACATCAGATATGAAGAACCAGCTGTTGCAATCCTAGATCGCAAGGAGAAAGTCTTAAGGAATAAGACAATACCTCTAGTCAAAGTACTATGGAAGAAACACTCCGCAGAAGAAGCTACTTCGGAGCTTGAGAGCGAAATGCAAAAGAAATACCCTGCCTTGTTCTAAGTTTCGAGGACGAAACTCTTCTAAGGGGGTAGAGATTGTAATACACAAACTTTTGCAACGCTCGACTTGTGAATTTGAATAAAATAAACGAGTTTTATTTTGAATCAAATTCTTGTTGCACGTGAGACGTCCTTAAATTTTAAATATCTTGGAGAAAAAAAAAACAATAATAATCATAAATATATTTAAGGTCGATGGAATTTCGGAATAAGGATATTCGAGTAACCTCGATATTAACTTCCGAATAAATTTATTCGGAACGTACTCGGAGACTTAAAATCTCAAGAGTGAAAATAAATTCCGAAATCCCTTAAATATATTTAAAATAACGGGAATTAATAAGAAATTCTCGGTTATTTTACATGATTATTTTTTTTTAAATTAAGGACGAGTTTGAGAGGATTTATTTGGAAAGGATTAAAGTGCAACAAATTGAGGGACGAGAGTGAAAGAAAAAGATTTTTGAGGGGTGGTTTCAAGAGACGTGTGGCTCAATGAGAAGATGCCACGTGGCGTTCTTATCCCCTTCTTTTTCTCCACTCACGTTCGGCCACCTCACCTTCTCTCTCTTCTCTTTCTTTCTTCTTCACGTGCTATATCTTCTCTTCTTCTCCTTCTTCACGCGTTGTACCTGCAAGAGTAACAAAGAAGAAAAAAAATTGACAACAACAACCACCGAGTCTCTCTCTCTCTCCGGCCGACCAACCACATCACCACCCCTTCATCCTCGTTCTTCTTCTTCCCCGCTCACCATCCTCGTGCGCCATCAACCCGAGCCTCGAGCTCCGTGCGCGCGCGCCTCGCTGAGGAAAGAAGAAGCGCCGTGAGTCCCGGGAGCTCCGGTGAGTGTCTCCGACGAGGAAAAGAGAAAGTTGACGGGTTGGGTAGCTCATTTCTTCCAGCGAGGTAAGGATTCTTCCATGGCTGATTTGAAGATTTTGGAGATTAGGGTTTGAGGAATTGATTTGGGGGTTTTTGATCCGAGCTAAAATCAGTGGAATTGATGAGTTTTATTTGGTTTTTGGACTTGATTAATGATGTTCTTCGCTCGGATTTGTGTATTTGAGTCGATTTTTGAATGATTTGAGAATTTTGAGCTCGCTGTGAACAGCCTCTGTAAATTGACGTGGGCAGTTCGGTACCGATTTAACTTGGATTTGTTGATATTTTTCTTGGATAATAGACGTCATGAGGTTTCTAAAATGACCAAGAACGTGTAAATCCGTTGAGAATTGAGTGAGTTATGAATTTTTGAAAACAGGGTATTGAAGCTGGAATTATGAACGTGAGTTTGAAATATTTTTGGCCATGTGTGTGCCTTTGGCCGTGAGCATTCTTTTGTTTGGCCGTGAGACTTGTTTGGCTAGGTAATTTGCTTTGGTTGTTTTGTGATGTTGAGATATTCTAGTTTGTTAGGGATTTTGAGACGTGAGAATTGAATTTGAAATGTGGATTTAATGACAAGTCTAAGAATTTTGTGACTAGTTAGTTGGATTCGTGTTTGGTCGTGTGACTTGTTTGGGTTCGGGTTTTTGAGTCGAGATGTCGGATTTGGAATTTTGGAAATTGATAAGAGTTTAGATTTAAGGAAGTAACTCGTTATCGAATTCCGAACCGACTCAAATCTAATTCCGACACTGGACCCTATATTTTTCAAGTAATTTTGAATCCAATAACTAACGGACTTTCAACCTCGGGTGCTAGTTCTTTAGACGTTTCGACAAGCGTCAAGTATCTCAGAGAACGTGAAAAGCAAGACATCGCCAAAGGTCGTCGAGCTTCTATCACAGTATCCCAGGTAAGTGTGGAGACATAAGTCAACTACTTACCAAGGGAATAATCCTGTTTACGTGCATTTACGTGTTAATAATAAAAAGAGTAGGAAAAGCCTTAAAAGACACAAACACCAAAGATTAAGGCTTCGGCCACTCTTTTTGGAAAATTTAGTTGGGTTTATACCCATAGGTTCAAATGCTAACTTGAACCAGCCACGTTGCTATTTTGTTGTAGTTAGATCCCTCTGCTAACCATAGAGTTTAGCTAGATCTGAGGTGACAGGAGAGCATGTTGGACTCTCGGATTCGAGCCGAGGGTAGGAGTACCGGAAGTCATATCCCGAGTCTTCAACTTAAAACACTAACGAGCATAAAAGTGAAATGATAATTCTTTCGGGATTTAACCCGAGTCGCTCTCCTGTAAGTAGCATAGGTGTGTACTCTGAGTGGTGCAGAGTACCCGAACCCTAAAGAAATGATGTGTCGATGGTACCAAAAAGGAATTGAACCCTGACGGGCTATGAGGGCCTGGGGGATGGCGCTGAGTACTCATATTTCGGGGAGTCGACCAAGAGTCGTACCCGACTTTGTTGCCAGGCTATGAAGGCCTGAAGAGCGGGGAGTCGACCAAGAGTCGTACCCGACTTTGTTGCCAGGCTATGAAGGCCTGAAGACCTTGACGGGCTATGAGGGCCTGGGGGTGGCGCCGACGTCGAATGAAGTGGTACCATTAGTGGATCCCAGACAGATGTTAAAACTCTTAGGCCGCCGGACGACTGCTGCTCGAAGTCTAAGGCTGGTCTCTTGTCGTTCTAGAGGTTATAGCGGGGGATGTGTGTAACCTTAAAGACGACAAGTACTAGTTAGAGTGTGTACACACGAGTCATGCTCTAGAACTTGTTAGATTTGCATCATTGCATTCTTATGTGCCTGTTTGCACGTCACATGTTATCACATGGCATTAGTCGCTTTTATTTTTCTAGGTTAGACTCCCACTTACTGAGTCAATCGACTCATAGTTTTATGACCCTTGGTAATGTAGAGAAGGGCAAGGCGCCGATGTGAATAAGGAAGTCGTGGATGAAGACCAGACGTGCATCTCTTGACCTTTGGGCTAATGGGAACTCACCCGGGTTCAACTCCTTCTATAATAATATCTATATTTTGTTGAACCCCTTTCGTAAACTATGATCCCCAAACTATCCCTTGTATATATACTTAAAATTAGGGAGCTTGTGTATAAATAAGAGTCGCTATAAGGCTCTAATTCCTAAAGTTAAACAGCGAAAAATTTACCCAGGTTTTCGTATAACCACTTATAGTACTTATATATGATCGTGTTATGTTTAATATAAGTATTATGGTTATTATGTTGATTTGATTCTGTTTCCGCTGATATGAGATATATTGTTATATATTGATGTTGAAATCTGAGACGTAACCCCACCGTCTCGGCCCGTGAGCGGCCGACGAGAGGTCGCGGGTCGTGACACCTTGGAACGTTAAAACAATTTGTCAGAAATAGAGCTAGACCCGAAGGCTCCATTGCGGAAGCGTACGTTGTAGAAGAGGCATTGACATTTGTTGCAAGGTATCTCGAAGATAAGAAAACTGTCAATTTGTCGTGTCGTACTGTTCAAATGCATATGGTATGGTGACAAGTACAATGCAGGACGTATAGTGCACGTTGATAAGACCACCGGAGCAACGAGTTCGTATACCGCCAAAGAGTGGTTTACAGAAGAGCCGTTTATACTCGCGACTCAAGCGAAACAAGTGTTTTACATCCAAGATCTCGTTAAGGGTCGCGAATGGGAAATCGTTCAGGAATGCAATCAACGTGGGATATGGGACATTCCTGAAGTTGATCCGACCACTTCAGCATCGATTCCATTGATAATAGAATTGTCAAATATCGACCGTCTTAATCATCGACACGAAACTGCTACGGCCGAGCTTGTTAATGTTGTTGAAGATGATGAAATAGTGGATGAAGAAGATGAGGCGCTTGCCGTTTTTGAGGGAGACGATGTTGATGTCGATACTAAAATTACATCGAGTGACAACGATGAATGACTAACACCATGTAATAACCGTAGTCGTCGAATAGTAATTACATAGTAATTAAAAATACTAACTACAATTCATTTTGCAGGATGTCTACTTCAGGTCAGGACCCATGAGGAGGAGAGCGTGACCCCCCGCAGATGCCGAGGAAGAAGCGGGGACCAACGACTGGCGTCGTTTCTGGGAGAGCTCGTGTTGGGACCCCTGGAGCGAACACAGTTCGCTACGATCAGAATGCGCAGGCGTTCTACCAAGACGTCAGGGAGCAAAATCCGTTGATCGGGACGTTCCAAAACCGATTAGGAAACCTGATCAAGAGTACCATTCCAGTCGACCTCCCAGACTGGAATCATGTGCCTGCGCAGAGTGTGGCGGCTCTTATGAACTCGATTCATAACGAGTATAACTTTGTTTATGAACATCCCGAGAGTGGCGAGCTTGTGCCTGCAGATCCTATTCGCAACGAGATTGATATGGCTATCATTCGCGATGCGAAGAGGTTGCGCCGTGGCCATAAGTCGAGGTTGTCGCAGCTCTTCTTCAAGACATTTAGCGGGAGTAAGGATCTCGCTAAAAATGAAACTCCCGATGGCTACAACCAGGAAGCCTGGTTGAAAGCAATAGAGACGTTCGACTCGCCGGAGCATAAGGTATGAGTTGAACTTCCGATGATTATTCGAATTTCTTAAAATTAAACTTCACGTATTTATGTCTTGCAGGCGAAATCTCTCCGCAACCGGGAAAATTCGAAGATGAAGAAGACGAAGGCGAGGCAAGGCTCGCTTAGTTTTTTTGGTCATCGCTCGAGGAATGTAAGTCTCTTAAAATTAATATGCAATATATATGTGATTCATATTTTAATGTTGAAAAATTACAGCGAAGAGAAGATGGGAGTATAGGCTCGGCTTTAGCGATATGGTTAGAAAAACACCATGACGCTAAGGGATCGTGGACGACGGACTTCGCGAAGATGCAATACGTAAGTTAATTTTTTTATTTACTATACTTAATTACTTTATTTCTTCTTATCTGATAAGTTTTTTGTGGTTTTATTTTGAAGGATCAAGTCACGCTCAGACGATAGATATTTTGCGGCAAGCGGAGGAGCAAAACATCCTGATCTCCCAAGAAGATGCGGAGATGTACGCGATGCGCGATGTTTTGGGAGTGAGCAGAGACTGGGAAGTCGGTTTAGGGCCTTCGATCCCAAGGTCATCGTTGGGTGTTGCCCAAACGCTAGATGGAGGCTCGTCAAGTTCGTCATCTCAGACCGATCCATTGGTTGCCGAGATGCGAGCTCAGATGGATGCCCAACAAGCCGAGCTGCAAGTGATACGGCAACAGATCGCCTTCCTCAGCCAGCAGCACAACCAGCCTCCCACGACTCCTCAACCTCCGCCTGCATCGCAACCAGGTGGGACGGATCAGCAGACGCCAGGTTCCACGCCGGGTTCTACGCCTGGTTCGATGGATTACTTGCGAAACCGTCCTTACGGAAGCACCGGAACGAGCGGCAGTGCGTCAGGCAGCGGTGGACGAGGACGCGGAAGCGGTTCTCGAAGTTCTGGCAACTTATTCGGTAGAGGAAATTCTACTATCGATAAGTTTTATAAGAAAAAAAATAGGAATTCATTTTTTTCGCTAATTTTGGAAAGAATTTGTATTTTTAATTAAGAATTCTATTTTCAGAATATTATTTCTAATTCATTTAGAATTTTGTTTAATTAATATTATTTGAATTTTTATTTCTAATTCATTTAGAATTATGTAATTCATTTTTATTTTGTTAATTTACTTTTTTAATTTTGTATTTTTTTTAATTGAACAAACATATTCGGTGCGACATTGTCGCACCGAATACTATGGCGCGAACATATTCGGTGCGACAATGTCGCACCCGATATGTATTTACCCGCCAATTCTATAAAATTTGGCAGGAAAATAACTTCGGCATTAGGTGCGACATGTCGCACCTGTAAGTGTCGCACCTAAAGGGGGACTTATTAGGTGCGACATGTCGCACCCATTACCTTCTGCGACGGGTTATCCGGTGCGACGCTGTCGCACCTAATGTCGCACCTAATAAACTTTTAGGTGCGACATTTTGAGCATTGGGTGCGACATTCGTCGCACCGGATAACGTATTTTGTCGTAGTGCAATGATTATGTTGTAGGCGGACGACTGATCCAATGACACGATTGAGTGACGTCAATCCCCCCCGAGTGTCCCGAAAGTCACCGGAAGGTCGATGGTACCCTCCATCATCACCCTCTCCCCGGAGAAGCCGAAGAGTGGGGTCGAGATCGGGGTCAGCCTTAGACCCACAACCTTCATCTTGTCTAGAGCTGATTTGAAGATAATGTCAGCGGAGCTACCATTGCCTATCAGAATTCTCCGGACGAGGTTGTTGGCGACTGGCGCCGAGACGACAATTGCGTTGTTGTGCGGGTGCAGCACAGGCACCAGTTCCTGATTGGTGAAGAACATAGTCTCGAAGGGGGACGGGGCGGAGCCTCGTACGTGTGGTTGATTTAGTGGGCAATCTTACCCTGAGAGACCTCCCCCACGTACTTCTTCCTTTGCGTGGTGGAGTCATTAAGCTCAGGGACTCCCATGATCGAGCCCACGATGTGCATTCGCGAGCTTTCTGGATCGCCATTTGCAGTGCGGTCAGTGACAGTGTCCGTCACTTGACCCTTCTTCTCATGGCGCGGGCGCTCTCCGCCTGCTGCCGTCGTTCCGATTATCCTGGATGAGGGCCTTAATCTGATGCTTGAGTTGGTAGCATTCAGATGTCTGATGCCCGTGATACTGGTGGTACTCATAAAATTTGTCCAATCCCGCTTTGCGGGATCCTTTGTTAGAGGAGCAGGACTTCCTAGCTTGTCGCGATGCAAAGCCAAGATCCTCTCTAATCATATCGAGCCCGTTAGTTGGGCTGCGGCCAGGGCCATGGGGGTCACCTATCTGTGCTCACTGGACGCTTGGTCCATAACATTCACCGGAGGTTGGCCTAATGTGGCGGCGGGTAGTACGCCCTTTGGGAGTTTAGCCTCTGCCTAAGGTCCTGGCCTCGGGAGTTTCTCTGAGTTGTTAGATGCTCTCAAAGGTCTCCATTTCACGTTTGACGGGGGGAGGTTGACCTTGATCCGGCCTTTCGACGGGCGTCTGGGCTGTCAGCTCCGTCATCGTCGAGAGCTGCTCTCTCCCTGACGAGTCGCCGTGTCCGGCCTCCTCTTGACATCGAGGGGGCAGGCCCTTGTTGACAATGGTGCCCACAAGAAGAGTTGTAATCTTTATATTGTACATTTGATGTAATAAAGTCTCATGAAGACTCTTGCTTGTAATTGCTTATTCATTAATAAAAAGTTGAAACGTTCATTCATTCTTCCGTGTCTGTTTGAAGCTTTATGATAAAACAAACTAAACAAATTACAAAGAGACAAATGTAGATTTGCATGAACAAACTCTTCGTAGTTTGCTTAAAATGATATATTCGCAATCTAAGGGTCAAAGGACTATTGACCTCAGTACGATTGTTAGGAGAATCTATGATGTCTGGTTATGGGGCATTGAGAGTTGGAGACTCTATAGTTCTTCTAGGTATCTTCCGAAGGTACTGAATTGACCAGTGCACTTTTAGAGACAAGATAAGAACAAACCATTTAACCTCTTATGTCTCGAAGTCACTACGTATGAATTGCATCGTGTTGACCTTAATCCTGAAATGAGACATGTCATTTCACACCTTAGTATTCTCATTTGAGAAAGTCAGAGTTCGGACTCACTATGTGATTTCGAACAAGGCCTATTGGTGAAGAACTAAGTTGTGAGAATGTCATGAGTAACTTTGTGAAGTTCTCATAGATATGGAATTCATGTACAAGATTGCTGTAACGCAATATATATCACCTCATGCTTTGTTCCTTGGAGTGTGAATAAATGAACTGGCCAGTGTCCAAATTGAGTCTTGACTCTTTTGGATGAAACAATGTGACTTGTTAGCTCCTTGTCAATACATTGTTTCTAACTTATTCACAAGCGACAAAGGAGTTGAGGAAATAACAGCTAGAAGGGTAAAATGGTAATTTTGTAAATCCAGACTAGCTGATGATATTAATGAAGGGTAAACATGATAATATTCTATGGTTCCACTCATTACAATTACGTTGAATTCTTGAGTAGAAAATAAATTCATTTGAACCGAGAGATTTTCAGTGTCAACTCTTTAGTACTGGAGTCAGTTGACATTAAGTTAAACTTGGAAAAGGTTTGTGAACTTTTGAGTCCTAGTATTTTAGCTCAAGCTTTGTTCATTTGGATCCATGAGGTCACTGTCACGAATCACATCGATTAGGAATAGTTAAACTAGAAGCTAAGTCAAAACAAGAACGAAAATTGTCAAAAGGGTATTTTTGTCTTTTGAGACATAGCATGAAATGAATGTCAATAAATTTTTTGACAAGGTCATTTGATGACTTAATAATACTCGGCCATGACTTGATTATTGGGCCTTGTGGATTAATTTCATTTCATAAGAATTTTATTGAAAATTCTTAATGGGCCTTTCTCATGTTGTCATGAACAAATGAAGAAGCTTCTAGAAGCTCCTTCTAGATGAGAAACAGGCGCCCAACATACCCATAGGAAGAGAGAATATTTTGTGCATAAATGTATCAAGATGCTTGCCAAAAAAAAAAGAGGAAAAAAATTTACCACCCATGCATAGGGAATTTCGGCCACATGGGTCAAGGGAGAAGCAAACAAAAGAGGGAACGAATCCTAGGACTTACTTGGTAAGTCTTGGCCGTGCACCTCTATGAAGGAAAAGGGAAATTGTCCCATGAATATGTGATATTCTATAGAAGAGGAAACTACCTTATTGAAGGTGAGACCTCTCCTATAACTAGGAGCCTCATTCTTCTCATTTCATTCATTCCACATAAGTTAGAGATTGAGAGCATCTCTCTCTAGACGTTGTGGCCGCCCCTCTCCTCTCTCTCTCTAGTCAATTTCGTTTTATTGTTTTGGCACCTAGGTCCTCATTTGACCTAGAGTTTATCTCTGCGACTTCAAGACTCGTTCTTAAGTCGTAGTGTTTAAAAGTGCCCACACACTAATTCCTTTTATTTCGAGTGATTTAGTGATAGAAACTTTCGTGGTTGCTCGAGTTGCCGAGGAAAGAAAGAGAGACGTGCTGCGAGGGAGACGAACGTTTTCAACCTTCCGAAGGCTCATTACCGTTGAAGATTCTAAAGAGGTTAGTAAATTTATTATGCTCATATTAGTTTTATTTACATGTACTTGCTCTTTGTCTAGGTTAGTAAAAACTGTTTTACTTGAAAAAGAAAATTTTTAAAATTCCGCCGCTTAATGAAGCCTTAAACTTTTTCTTAAACCGTAGATCAATTCCAACATCCCTCGAGACTAGGAGTGTGAGCCTTGGCGCGCCAATGTGGCAGGACCGGTTGGGCTGTCCCTTGGCCTCAACTCTAGATCAATTCCAACAAATGGTATCAGAGCTATGGTCAAAGATATGCATGTACATGTATTTAAAAATATGAGCTTGAAAATCGTTTTCGAAAGTTTACTAATTTTGTGACAAGTTAGAATTGTTTTCTTAGATTTTTTTTAATTTATTGCTCTTGCCTTTAAATTAAAAACCGTGTTGTTTTTCTATGAGTTTGGGATGTTATTAAAACACATTAGAATCAGTTCTAAAAGTTTTTAATTTTTTATATTGAAAAACGTGTTTTTAAGATTTGAGAAATTTCGAGTAAAATTTTGTGACTAGTTTTGTTGTCTTACTAGTTTCTTATTTATACTTGAATCGTTTTATGCTTGTTGTTATTTCATTTATACCATGTTATTACCTTGTTAATAAAACACAAATAAAAGCTTTAACAACCTTCATAAAACGTTCCGTTACACTCGATTCTTTTTCGCATCTAAAAGGACCAAGCTTTAATTATTTCTTTTTCTTCGAGCTGGAGTAAAATCCGCAGTAAAAGTGGCATAACTCTCCCCTTGCGGGATTGTTTTCAAAGTTGATCTTTTGGACTAAGTGGTTGGTTGCACACTTAGGCTGAATCCCTAGTAATCCTCCCTTGAGGCACTGCGAAAGTATGTAAGTGATCAAACCAATTTAAAAGGTGGCTAGTCAAAATTGATGTATTGACATCTTGGCTAAGCATTAATGATGTGTCATTTACTTATAAATGGAGATTTTTTGCGGCCTTCTCTTGAGGGAGTAAATTATCGTTTGGTTTATAACACATTTGGATTTTATCAAGTCTTAAATAAATTTTAAATCCTAAACCAAAGACAAATCATAAACTTGTTTCAACTTAATTAAGCAACATGTCTCGAAAACAAAAACTACGTAGATTCGAAACATAACCTCGTTATAATAGTTACCGTTAACAAGCACAAATGGGTACTCACCACCCCGTGTCCTCCTCTGACGAATTATGATTCGACTCAAGAGGACAATGACGCATTAGCGGCCTGGCTTCGATCCGATGAGATTGTGAGGTGCTATATCTTAGCATCTATGAACAATATGCTGAAGATGCAACATCGTGACGTCGAGACTGCCGCTAACATGCTCTACAATCTCCTTGAGATGTTTGGAGGGCAAAGGTGTCAAACAGGGCAACGAGCAGTCCGACAGTTTATGAACTGTCATATGAGGGCTAGGACTCCTGTTGGAGACTTTATGATACTGATCATTAGTTTTCTGAATAGAATGGAAATCCTAGGATCTGAGATTGATGGGAAGAATGTAATAGATATGATCTTAGAAACTCTCCCCGCATTTCTTGATACCTTCAAGTTGAACTACTCCATCAACAAGCTAGAGTACACTGTTACCAAGCTTATGATGGAACTTCACACTGCTGTAGGTCTCAATAAGAGAAAGACGAATAAAGGAGAGGCACATGCTATTGAGCACAAAGCCTCCGCCTCTGGAACTAAGAAAATACCTCACAAGGTCGATAAAAAGAACTGTATTGCCTATCTCAAAGCAAAGGAACATAGTATTGTACTAATTACCGAAGCATGCTTAGTAGCTGATAATGTATCAACGTGGATTCTTGACTCCGCTGCTACTAACCATATTTGTTGTTCCTTGAATGGTTTCAAGAAAACCAAAAGCTTAGAGGAAGGCGAGTTCTATTTCAAATGGGGTGATGCGAGCCTGGTGTCTGCGAAGGCTGTGGGATCTGTGACGCTGTCTTTTGAAGACCGTACTTTAAACTTGAATAATGTTTATTTTGTTCCTACCTTCGGGAAGAACTTAATATCCGTTGCTCGTCTTCTTGAGCAAGATTATTGTTTAAAGTTCATTAAGAATGGAATTAGTATTTCGTTTCCTGATAATTCTTTTGTCACTGATGCATGTATGAAGAATGCTCTTTTTTACATTTATCCCACTCAACCTTCCATCTTAGACACCGAAATAGATAATGATCTAATTAGGGAGCCAAAGAGGATCAAACTTTTTGAATCCTCCGATCTAACAAAATCAACAAACCTATGGCACTTAAGACTTGGTCATATCAGTCTAGATAGGATTAAGAGACTTGTGAGAGATGGTCCACTCCAAGCCTCTGCAATAGGTTCACTACCTACTTGTGAATCCTGCATAGAAGGAAAAATGACTAAGCTACCTTTCTCCGATAAGGGTCGAAGAGCGACTGAGTTGCTGGAACTAGTACATTCTGATGTATGTGGTCCGCTAAGCCAACAGGCACGTGGAGGATACGAATACGTCGTTACGTTCACTGATGATTACTCGCGATATGATTTTGTCTATTTGCTCAAACACAAATCCGAGACCTTTAACGTATTTAAGGTCTTTAGGGCTTTAGTGGAAAAGCAAACTGGCAAAGTGATCAAAACCCTTCGATCTGATCGAGGTTGTGAGTATATGTTTGTTGAGTTCGATGAATTTCTTAAAGAAGAAGGTATCGCTTCTCAGCTTACCGCACCTGGCACACCTCAACAAAACAGAACCTTTGGTTTCCTTTGGATATCCCACAACCAGGCACAATTCTGACCTACTAGCCAACTTGCTAGTCTTTTGCCTCAGCACGTGTGCAGGGCAACCCCAAATTCGGATGCGGCCAAGATTCACTTTACGGCCAGTCCATCGTTCATAAGGAGTACCAGGAACCGTTTTGGACGGAACTTGGTTCAGAATATAGGCGGCTGTTTCAAGGGTATATCCCCAAAAGGAAAGAGGGAGTGATGAGTAACTCATCATTGATCTAACCATCTCCATAAGAGTTCGGTTCCTTCTCTCTGACACTCCGTTTTGTTGAGGTGTGCCAGGTGTGGTAAGCTGCGAAGCAATACCTTCTTCTTTAAGAAAGTCATCGAACTCTCCAGACATATACTCATCACCTCGATCAGATCAAAGGGTTTTGATTACTTTGCCAGTTTGCTATTCCACTAAAGCCCTAAAGACCTTAAATACGTTAAAGGTCTCGGATTTGTGTTCGAGCAAATAGATAAAACCATATCGTGAGTAATCATCGGTGAAGGTAACGAAGTATTCGTATCCTCCACGTGCCTGTTGGCTGAGCGGACCACATACATCAGAATGTACTAGCTCCAGCAACTCAGTGGCTCTTCGACCCTTATCGGAGAATGGTCGCTTAGTCATTTTTCCTTCTATGCAGGATTCACAAGTAGGTAGTGAATCTATTGCAGAGGCTTGGAGTGGACCATCCCTCACAAGTCTCTTAATCCTATCTAGACTGATATGACCAAGTCTTAAGTGCCAAAGGTATGTTGATTTTGTTAGATCGGAGTATTCAGAAAGTTTGATCCTCTTTGGCTCCCTAATTAGATCATTATATATTTCGGTATATAAAAGAGAAGGTTGAGTGGGATAGATGTAGAAAAGAGCATTCTTCATACATGCATCAGTGACAAAAGAATTATCAGGAAACGAAATACGAATTCCATTCTTAATGAACTTTAAACAATAATCTTGCTCAAGAAGACGAGCAACGGATGTTAAGTTCTTCCCAAAGGTAGGAACAAAATAAACATTATTCAAGTTTAAAGTGTGGTCTTCAAAAGACAGCGTCACGGATCCCACAGCCTTCGCATACACCAGGCTCCCATCACCCCATTTGAAACAGAACTCGCCTTCCTCTAAGCTTTTGGTTTTCTTGAAACCATTCAAGGAACAACAAATATGGTTAGTAGCAGCGGAGTCAAGAATCCAAGTTGATACATTATCAGCTACTAAGCATGCTTCGGTAACTAGTACAATACTATGTTCCTTTGCTTTGAGATAGGCGGGACAGTTCTTTTTATCGGCCTTGTAAGGTCTCTTCACAGTTCCAGAGGCGGAGGCTTTTGCTCAGTAGCATGTGCCTCTCCTTTATTCCTCTTTCTCTTAGTGAGACCTACAGCAGTGTGAAGTTCCTCCATAAGTTTTGTAACAGTGTACTCTAGCTTGTTAATGGAGTAGTTCATCTTGGAGGTATCAAGAGATGCGGGGAGAGTTTCTAAGATCATATCTATGACATTCTTCCCATCAATCTCAGATCCTAGGATTTCCATTTTATTTAGATAACTAATGATCAATATCATAAAGTCTCTAATAGGAGTCCTAGCCTTTATGCGACAGTTCATAAACCGTCGGACTGCTTGTAGCCTTGCTTGACGCCTTTGCTCTCCAAACATCTCATGGAGAATGGTGAGCATGTCGGCGGCAGTCTCGATGTCACGATGTTGTTGTTGCAACACATTGTTCATTGATGCTAAGATATAGCACCTCACAATCTCATCGGAGCAGAGCCAGGCCGCCAAAGCGTCTTTGTCCTCTTGAGTTGAATCATTATTCGTCAGAGGAGTACACGGGGTGGTGAGTACTCATTTGTGCTTGGTAAGGATTATGTCGAGGTTATGTTTCGAATCTACGCAGTTTTCGTTTTCGAGTTTGTTCGAGGAAAGGATAAACGAGAGAAGGTTTGCGAGACATGTTGCTTATTTAAGTTGAAACAAGTTTATGATTAGTCTTTGGTTTAGGATTTAAGTTTTATTTAAGACTTTGATAAAATCCAAAGGTGTTATAAACCAAACGATAATTTACTCCTTCGAGGGAAGGCCGCAAAAAATCTCCATTTATAAGTAAATGACACATCATTAATGCTTAGCCAAGATGTCAATACACCAAATTTTGACTAGCCACCTTGTAAATTGGTTTGATCACTCATATCCTTTCGCAGGGCCTCGAGTGAGGATTACTAGGGATTGAGTCTAAGTGTGTAACCAACCACTTAGTCCAAAAGATTGACTTTGAAAAACAATCCGCCGAGGGGAGGTCTTGTCTCATTGTCTCACTTTCGGATTTAGCTCATTGAGCAATGATCAGTGCAAAGCACCCTTGAGTACTCTCATTTAAGAGAGGGCCACGAGGGTGACTCTTAGTCTGGTGACACTTGCACTTTTCATTAGTGTTGGAGATCATGGGTTACAAACAGCAAGTATAACCCTCCCACTTAGTTGTTGGAGTTGGTTCATCGACTCTTATAAGTTCGGAAACAGATTTCCTAGTTAGAGAGCGACAGAGCGGACAACTAGAAGAGAATCCTAGATCGACATGTTCCGATTAGTATTAGTGCATAAAGGCACAAGGTACATACTCGATCTTTTCCTATTTTCTATTTCGGGAAAGTGCATGAGGGAAGTGTGAACTTCAACTCACTCGAACACTTGAAAGTTTGAGATTACACATCTTTTTATTTTTCGGCTTGTCTACAAGGAGACCTCCCACTCAAATTTTCAAGAGCATATAGATTTTGAACATATGTGATATAGATATAATTTTGAAAACATTTTGAAAACTTATTTGATTTGGATGACAAAATATTTTCTAGTTTAAAAGTGAAAACGGTTTTTCAAAATTCAAACTAGTTTTGTAAAAACTCAATTTCAATTAAACTTTCAAAAATCAAAACATTTTAATCTTACACATCATGTTCATAATCATATGAAAAACATTTTTGCTCAAGAAAATTTTCTCATTAGAGTTCTATAACTCATGGTAGTGGGGCTGAAAATCCGGAATTCTAAAAAACTGGAGTTTCGGAACAGCCGCGCACCTCGGAGTAAAATCGCCGTAACTGGCGGCTCCGATGTCATTTTGACCTGAAACCGGTGGCATTGGACAGAGGACAGACAGAGCTTTAATTTGATTCAAGAATCATTAAATTTAGATTTCTGAATAGAGAGTTATGCCACTTTTAATGCGGATTTACTCCAGCTCGAAGAAAAAGAAATAATTAAAGCTTGGTCCTTTTAGGTGCGAAAAAGAATCGAGTGTAACGGAACGTTTTAGGATGTTGTTAAAGCTTTTATTTGTGTTTTATTAGCCGGGTAATAACATGGTATAAAAGAAAAAACAACATGCATAAAACGATTCAAGTAAAAATAAGAAACTAGCAAGACAATATAACTAGTCACAAAAATTTTACTCAAAATTTCTCAAACCTTTAAAACACGTTTTTCAATATAAAAAATTAAAAACTTTTAGAACTGATTCTAATGTGTTTTAAAAACATCTCAAACTCATAGAAAATCAACATAATTTTTAATTTAAAGGCAAGAGCAATAAATTTAAAAAAAACTAAGATAACAATTCTAACTTGTCACAAAATTAGTAAACTTTCGAAAACGATTTTCAAGCTCATAATTTTAAAAACATGTACATGCTAATCTTTGACCATAGCTCTGATACCATTTGTTGGAATCGATCTAGGGTTTAAGAAAATAATTAACGCTTCGGTAAGTGGCGGAATTTTAAAAAATTTCTTTTACAAGTAAAAACAGTTTTTTACTAACCTAGACAAAAGAGCAAGTACACGTAATTAAAAACTAATATGAGCTAAGAAGTTTACTAACCTTTCTTGAAGCTTGATCTTTGAGAAGCTCTTAGAAAGTTGCAACGCTCGTCTCCCCTCGCAGCACGTCTCTCTTCCTTTCCTCGGCACCTCGAGCAACCACGAAAGTTTCTATCACTAAATCACTCGAAATAAAGGAATTAGTGAGTGGGCACTTTTAAACACTACGACTTAAGAACGAGTCTTGAAGTCGCAGAGCTAAGCACTAGGTCGAGTGAGGACCTAGGTGCCAAAACAAAAAAATCGAAAATAAACTAGATAGAGAGAGAGAAGAGGGGCGGCAACCACAAGTTCTAGAGAGAGAAGCTCTCAATCTCTAAAACTTGGGATGATTCAAAAGTTAGGTATGATGCTCCTATTTATAGGAGAGTTCTCACCTTCAATAAGGTAGTTTCCTCTTCTATAGAATATCACATTCATTATCCAATTTCCCCTTTTTTCTCTTGAGATGCTCGGCCAAGGTAGGCTTCATTAAGCCTTGGATTTGTTTCCTTTTTGGTTCCTTGCCTTGCTTCTTTCTCATCTTGGGCGCCTACCTCATTTCCCTTAGAGGAAATTTGTTTCCTCTTTTTTCTTTTGGCAAGTATCTTCATACATTTATGCACAAAATATTCTCTCTATCTCTTGGGTATGTTGGGCGCCTATCTCATTCAAGAAAGGTCTTCTAGAAGCTTTTCCACTTGTTCATGACAACATGAAAAAGGCCCATTAAGAATTTTCAATAAAATTCTTATGAAATTAAATTAATTCACAAGGCCCAATGATCAAGTCATGGCCGAGTACATTTAGTCATCAAATGAAATTGTCAAAAAATTTGTTGACATTCATTTCATCCTATGTCCCAAAAGACAAAAATACCCTTTTGACAATTTTCGTTCTTGTTTTGACTTAGCTTCCAGTTTAACTATTCTTACTCGATGTGATTCGTGACAGTGACCTCATGGACCCAAATGAACAAAGCTTGAGCTAAACACTTGTACTCAAAAGCTCACAAACCTTTTCAAAGTTTAGCTTAATGCCAACTGACTCCACTAAAGAGTTGACACTGAAAATCTCTCGGTTCAAATGAATTTATTTTCTACTCAAGAATTCAACCTAATTATGATGAGAGGATCCACTGAATATTATCTATGTTCACCCTTCATGAATGTCATCAGCTAGTCGGGATTTACTAAATTACCATTTTACCCTTCTAGCTGTTATTTCCTCAACTCCTTTGTCGCTTGTGAATAAGTTAGAAACAATGTATTGACGAGGAGCTAACAAGTCACATTGTTTCATCCAAAAGAGTCAGGACTCAATTTGGACACTGGCCAGTTCATTTATTCACACTCCAAGGAACAAAGCATGAGGTGACATACATTGCATTTCAGCAATCTTGTACATGAATTCCATATCTATGAGAACTTCACAAAGTTACTCATGACATTCTAACAACTTAGTAATTCACCAATAGGCCCTGTTCGGAATCACATAGTGAGTCTGAACTCTGACTTTCTCAAATGAGAATACTAAGCTGTGAAATGGCATGTCTCATTTCAGGATTAAAGTAAGCATGATGCAATTCATACATAGTGACTTTGAGACATAAGAGGTTAAATGGTTTGCTCTTATCTTGTCTCTAGAAGTGCACTGGTCAATTCAGTACCTTCGAAAGATACCTAGAAGAACTATAGAGTCTCCAACTCTCAATGCCTCATAACCAGACATCATAGATTCTTCTAACAATCATACTGAGGTCAATAGTCCTTTGACCCTAAGATTGCGAATATATCGTTTTAAGCAAACTACGAAGAGTTTGTTCATGCAAATCTACATTTGTCTCTTCGTAAGTTGTTTAGTTTATTTATGGACTAAAAGACTAAGGTTTTATCATAAAGCTTCAGACAAGGAAGATTGAATGAACGTTTCAACTTTTTATTAATGAATAAGCAATTACAAGCAAGAGTCTTCATGAGACTATATTACATCAAATGTACACAAATAGACACTACTACTCTTCTTGTGGGCACCATTGACAACAATAACATCCAGACAATGCCGGACGTAGTGTGTCTTCCAATAAGGAAGGTCGTAGAAAATCGATTTCTTCTTCCAATGATTCTCTTTGAATGATTCTTTAGTACGAGTACTCCACTTCTTTTCCCAAGCACTTCATTGACGTTTTTAACCATCTCATAGACATCTTCACCAGAAAAAATTCTAGGAGGGGGTCGTTCTTCTGAATTTCCATCAAATGCTTGTTTCAATCTTCTATACGAGTGATCTCTTGGTAAGAATTTTCTATGACCCAGAAAAACAGTTTTCTTACCATGCTTCAAACGGATGGAAGATGTGTCTTTCATGCAAATCGGACAACCAATCGAGCATTTCACAGAGTATCCTAACAAGTTTCCATAGGCCGGAAAATCGTTAATAGTCCACATTAACATTGCCCTTAAGTTGAACGAATCTCCACGGTAAGCGTCTTTAACTTCCATCCCTTTGTCCCATAACATCTTCAAATCATCGACCAACGGTGCCAAATAGACATCAATATCATTTCCTGGTTGATTCGGTCCTGAAATCAAAAGCATTAACATCAAGAACTTTCTCTTCATACATAGCTTTGGAGGGAGATTGTAGTTCACAAGTATAACCGGCCAAACACTGTATTTACTGCTCATCATGCTTAACGGGTTCATTCCATCAGAAGCTAGACCAAGGCGCAAATTTCGAGTATCAACACTAAAATCCTTATACTCTAAATCGAATGATTTCCACTGTGCAGCATCAGCAGGATGTCTCAACATACCATCATCGATACGCTTTTCGGAGTGCCAAACCATGTTCTTCGCGTGTTTGACACTATTAAACATTTGACGAAAGCGCGGCATTGGAGGAATGTACCATAACGACTTAAATATATTTAACGAAAATCAGTAATAAATAATGAATATGAGCTACATGTATTTCCTAATCAAGTTATGAAAATGTACGTACCTTAACTGGAACTCCTTTAACCCCGTTACATGGAATTTTACCCTTCTTCCACTGTGAATCTTTGCACGTCGGACATTCATCTAGATCTTCATATTCGTGTCTATATAAAACACAATCATTTGGGTACGCATGGAATTTCTCGTACTTCATGCCTAATGTACCCAAAGTCTTCTTTGCTTCATACATACTTAAAGGTACTTTATTGTCTTTCGGAAATGCTTCTTTCAGTGTTTCCAACAATAGAGTAAAACTAGTGTTTGTCCAACCCCCCGACGCCTTCAAATGAAATAATGTAACTAAAAATGACAACTTCGAATAGCTTGTACACCCTTCATATAATGGTGTCTCCGCATCATTCATCATGGACTCAAACAATTCCGGTCGCTCAACAAAATCGTCCTCCAAATCATTCATCATTCTGCACATATCATCAATATCATCTTCAACATCATCCTCATTTGCCGTAGAACGAAGAACCTCACCATGGTAGAACTATCTTTGATACGAGGTCATTATTCCATATGCAAACAAATGGGTCCGAACGACATCAATCGAAAAATGTCTATGATTTCCACATTTAATACAAGGACAACGAATAGATTTCACATCTACCATGTTCTCTCTAGCAAAATCACAAAACTCATCTACACCTTTCCGATATATCTCATTCAATCTATTCTCCCACATCCACTTTCTCATCTTCGTAGAAAAACCCTAATTATACAAAAAATTGCCCATTCTAATTAGTAAACTATCAAGAGAACAACAATTAGAACAAGTTAAAGAAGAACTTACAAGATTTGAATGTGTAGATGAGACTATTAAACGAGGACGCTCTAGAATGAGTAGGAAAGGTACTGGAAATATTTTTTCGAGTGAGGTTATGAGAGAGTTCAAAGTGAAAAAGATGAGAAATGAGAATTTATATCACCGGTCTCGTGTCACTCGCCGCGGCGACATTTCTACTTCGCCGCAGCGAGAACATTTTACAACACTTCCATAAGCGTTGTAGAATGTCCTCGCCGTGGCAAAAATATGCGTTCGCCGCGGCGAGGTAGAAATCTCGCCGCGGAAGGAGTCCTACACCGTGGCGGGAACATGTCATCGCCGCGGCAAAAATCTTACCGAGAGCACCATGTTCCAGACATATAGTCTCGCCGCGGCGTCATACATTTTACGTCGCGGCGAATGTATTCCTCGCTGCGGAGACAATTCTCTTTCGCCGCGGCGAGGATTCTACAACGCTTGTTTAAGCGTTGTAGAAAGGTGTCGCCGCGGCGAAAATTGTATACTGCCGCGCCGAGGACATCTAGGGTTACCTCGCTGCGGCGATGGCACATTTTCGCCGCGGCGAGAATTTTCTGGGTAACTCTCGCTGCAGCGAGAATTTGGTTTCGCCGCGGCGAGGCTCCTACAACGCTTATTATAAGCGTTGTAGAAGCAGCTCGCCGCGGCGAGAAATATACATCGCCGCGGCGAGCTCCTACAACGCTTAGAATAAGCGTTGTAGGAGCGTTTTAAAATCTGAAAATTTCAAATTTTTTTAACTACTCGCCCATTTCATATTCTATACTTAGCGTTTTTTTTCAATTTTCCCTCATTCTCATTCCTTATTCTACTTCATTTCTTCTCATCTCTCTCTCCACTACTCATCTCTCTCATCCCTCTCTCTCTCTCCGCCACTCTCTTGCCGCCCCGCCCCTCTCTCGCCACCACTCTCTCTCTCTACTCCTCTTTCTCGCCGTCGCTCTCTCTCTGCCCCTCTCTCTTCTCGCCGTCGCTCTCTCTCCGGCCACCACTCTCTCTTCTCGCCGCCCCTCTCTCTCCGGCCCTCAAACTCTCTTTTCCCCGCCCCTCTCTCTCCGGTCCTCACCCTCACTCATTGCCTCCACCTTGACCCCGCCCAGCCTCCACCTCGCCCCTGCCCCGCCTCCACATCGCCCAGCCCGGCCTCCACCTCGCTAGCCCCGCCTCCACCTCGCCCCTGCCCCACCTCCACCTCACCCAGACCCGCCTCCACGTCGCCCAGCCCCGCCTCCACCTCGCCCAGCCCGGCCTCCACCTCGCCCAGCCCCGCCTCCACCTCGCCCCCTGCCCCACCTCCACATCGCCCAGCCCGGCCTCCACCTCGCCCAGCCCCGCCTCCACCTCGCCCCAGCCCCCGCCTCCACCTCGCCCAGCCCCGCCTCCAACTCGCCCCTGCCCCGCCTCCACCTCGGGCATGCCCCGCCTCCACCTCGCCTCTCGCTCGCCACGTCCTCGCCTTCACCGGGTATGTTATTTCCCAACTTGTTTTGAATTTAATTTGATTTATGTTATTATTTAGTTAGAATTTGGTATTTATTTGAAGTTAGGAAGAATTTGTATTGGATTTTAGTATATTGGATTTGAATTCGTTGTATTTGAGTTTGATATTGATTTGAAGTTGTATTTAAGTTGGAATCGGATTGGATTTGAGTTAGAAATTGAGATTATGTTTTGAATTTTGTATATTAGATTCCATACCCGGTACAACTAGCGCTTAACTCCGATGAACAAGGAAAACGAAGAAACACTCTTATGGGTCGGGTTAATAAGGCTAAAACACTTGGTAAAAAAATCCCAGTACAATTTGATGATAAAGGGCAAGCAATCGGTAAAGAGGGTGATGAGTTGTCGAGTTACTTTGGCGTGTTAGCAAGAGAACACGTTCCACTTTCGATGCGTGATTGGAAATGTAAAGACAACGCCCAAATTAAAGAACGGATTTGGAACAGAATGCAAGAAGTGTTGTCAATGGTGCAGACAAGAAGAGTAGTAGTGTCTATTTGTGTACATTTGATGTAATATAGTCTCATGAAGACTCTTGCTTGTAATTGCTTATTCTTTAATAATAAAGTTGAAACGTTCATTCATTCTTTCTTTGTTTGAAGCTTTATGATAAAACCTTAGTCTTTTAGTCCATAAACAAACTTAACAACTTACGAAGAGACAAATGTAGATTTGCATGAACAAACTCTTCGTAGTTTGCTTAAAACGATATATTCCCAATCTTAGGGTCAAAGGACTATTGACCTCAGTATGATTGTTAGAAGAATCTATGATGTCTGGTTATGAGGCATTCAGAGTTTGAGACTCTATAGTTCTTCTAGGTATCTTCCGAAGGTACTGAATTGACCAGTGCACTTCTAGAGACAAGATAAGAACAAACCATTTAACCTCTTATGTCTCGAAGTCACTATGTATGAATTGCATCATGCTTACCTTAATCTTGAAATGAGACATGCCATTTCACAGCTTACGTATTCTCATTTGAGAAAGTCAGAGTTCGGACTCACTATGTGATTCCGAACAGGGCCTATTCGTGAAGTACTAAGTTGTGAGAATGTCATGAGTAACTTTGTGAAGTTCTCATAGATATGGAATCCATGTACAAGATTGCTGAAATGCAATGTATGTCACATCATGCTTTGTTCCTTGGAGTGTGAATAAATGAACTGGCCAGTGTCCGAATTGAGTCCTGAATTTTTTTTGATAAAACAATGTGACTTGTTAGCTCCTCGTCAATACATTGTTTCTAACTTATTCACAAGCGACAAAGGAGTTGAGGAAATAACAGCTAGAAGGGTAAAATGGTAATTTAGTAAATCCCGACTAGCTGATGACATTCATGAAGGGTAGCATAGATAATATTCAGTGGATCCGCTCATCATAATTAGGTTGAATTCTTGAGTAGAAAATAAATTCATTTGAACCGAGAGATTTTCAGTGTCAGCTCTTTAGTGGAGTCAGTTGGCATTAAGCTAAACTTGGAAAAGGTTTGTGAACTTTTGAGTCCAAGTGTTTAGATCAAGCTTTGTTCATTTGGGTCCATGAGGTCACTGTCACGAATCACATCGATAGGAATAGTTAAACTGGAAGCTAAGTCAAAACAAGAACGAAAATAGTCAAAAGGGTATTTTTGTCTTTTGAGACAAAGGATGAAATGAATGTCAATAAATTTTTTGACAAGTTCATTTGATGACTTAATGTCACTCGGCCATGACTTGATCATTGGGCCTCGTGAATTAATTTCATTTCATAAGAGTTTTATTGAAAATTCTTAATGGGCTTTTCTTATGTTGTCATGAACAGGTGAAGAAAATTCTAAAAGCCTTTCTAGAAGGTCATAAGCGCCCAACATACCCAAAGAGAGATAAAATATTTTGTGCATAAATGTATCAAGATACTTGCCAAAAGAAAAAGTGGAAACAAATTTCCTATGCTTGCCATAAGGAAATTCGGCCACACAAGTTGAGAAAGAAGCAAGGCAAGGAACAAAAAAGGAAACAAATCCAAGGCTTAATGAAGCCTACCTTGGCCGAGTATGTCTTAGAGGAAAAGAGGAAATTGGCTCATGAATATGTGATATTCTATAGAATAGGAAACTACCTTATTGAAGGTAAGACCTCTCCTATAAATAGGAGCCTCATTCTTCTCATTTTTCTCATTCCACATAAGTTAGAGATTGAGAGCTTCTCTCTCTAGAACTTGTGGTTGCCGCCCCTCTTCTCTCTCTCTCTCTAGTTTATTTTCGATTTTTCTTGTTTTGGCACCTAGGTCCTCACTCGACCTAGTGTTTAGCTCTGCGACTTCAAGACTCGTTCTTAAGTTGTAGTGTTTAAAAGTGCCCACTCACTAATTCCTTTTCTCTCGAGTGATTTAGTGATAGAAACTTTCGTTGTTGCTCGAGGTGCCGAGGAAAGAAAGAGAGACGTGCTGCGAGGGGAGACGAGCGTTGCAACTTTCTAAGAGCTTCTCAAAGATCAAGCTTCAAGAAAGGTTAGTAAAGTTCTTAGCTTATAATAGTTTTTAATTACGTGTACTTGCTCTTTTGTCTAGGTTAGTAAAAAACCGTTTTTACTTGTAAAAGAAAATTTTTAAAATTCTGCCGCTTACCGAAGCGTTAATTATTTTCTTAAACCCTAGATCGATTCCAACAAGAAGGATTTACGATTCCTATCGAACAAAAATACGATTGCCTTATGAGAGTCGGAGAAGCGTCAAGGTTATTTCATCATGAGATATACAACGATCTACTCATAGACATAATCAACGAACCAATCGCCTTAAAGAGACCGGCTTGTATTTTGAAATTCAATACAAGTATCACCGAAGAAGATTGGATAGCATTTGTTGAGTATAGACGAACCAAAATGTTCAAACAAACATCGGAACATGGAAAATCAAATATCGGAAAAAGTGTGTACAAATCTCGAATGGGCCGAAATGGATATCGAAAGCTTGATCAAGAAAAGGTTAGATTCATTTTTTTCTTTTAGTTATTCCAAATGTTGCAATTATTTTTTAATTTATTATATAATTACTTCTTACTAGCATGACGAAACGGGGGAATGGCCTACGAAAGAGGAACTTTGGATTGACTCGCGAATGAAAGACGTAGATAACTACAAGGATGAGAAAGACAAATTGATGGGAGAAAAAATCGTAAGTTCTTTACCTTTGTTGTAACAATTAACCATGTAATTTTATTTTCAAATAATTTTATGTGTAGAAAACGTTATCACAACAAGCATCGCAAGGGACATGGTTGCCGGAATCGGGATAGAGCGTTTTGCAAGAAGCTTTGGGAGCGTCGCGAGTTTGCGGTCAATCCAAACACATGTCGCGTTTTAAGTACTTTGTTCCTCCAACGCCCAACGAAGAAGTAATGAAGATGCGTCGGGAAATGAGCGAGTTAAAGTCTTTGGCGATGAAGGCCTTCGGTGGAAATGGTAGCATTAATGTCGAGTCACCTAGTGTCGAGCGTGTGGAAGAGAATCTCAACGCGAAGGTTGTTGATGATAAAGAGATGGCAAATGTAGAAGAACACGTCAATGAAGCGATCTTTTTAGGTATGTTTAATTTTTTTTATCTATTTATTAATAAAGATAAATGTTTTGGTATTAAATTATTGATAATATTCTCGATTCGCTTAGAACACGACGATGTCGATGATCGTCCGAAGATCGATCCTATTGTTGTGGAAAAACCCAATAGTGTTCGTGCTAGTTGCTCATTGAATCCAACCACCCCGGTGACACCGACTTCGGATGAAAGCGTCGAGTGTCTTCTTTTCATAGATGATGTTGTGAAAGGAGGCATGATTCATGTTGCAAATGGGCGAGCATACGTAAATTGGAGCGTAGTTCACTCTTTACCTTTAGAGGAAGGGAATGTACGTGTGACCGTTTTGGGGGTTTTGATTTAAAAATCAAAATTGCCAATTCCCAGCGAAGAAGCTCAAACCATTGAAGATGCCATAGGAGGATTTGTCTCGTGGCCGAAGAGATTGATTGAAATGGACACGGGAATAGAGAGTCGCGGTCCGGTTGTCAAACAACTCTCAAAGCTCGGTTTTGAGAGTGAACCTAGCATCGATGATGCTAAGAAGATTCCGTACAAGATGATTAATCCAAAGTTTCGATTGCTCACTCAACATGCCAACAAAGTAATGTTACCGGAAGGGGATGTGATTATGGTCAATGTTAGTCCAAGTCTCGCGGCTATCCCGATTCCGGTGTCATTTGAAGATGTTTCCGACTTTTTGCAATACTTGGAAATTGGCGCGGGGAGCATAACGGTCTATATGGAGTAAGTGTTTTCTTTATATGCGTTTTTAATATAAATATTCAATATTTAATGTTTTGATCAATCAAATGTTGTCAATGGTGCCCACAAGAAGAGTAGTAGTGTCTATCTATGTACATTTGATGTCATATAGTCTTACGAAGACTCTTGCTTATAATTGCCTATCTATTCATTAATAAAGTTGAAACGTTCATTCATTCTTTCTTTGTTTGAAGCTTTATGATAAAACCTTAGTCTTTTAGTCCATAAACAAACTTAACAACTTACGAAGAGACAAATGTAGATTTGCATGAACAAACTCTTCGTAGTTTGCTTAAAACGATATATTCGCAATCTTAGGGTCAAAGGACTATTGACCTCAGTATGATTGTTAGAAGAATCTATGATGTCTGGTTATGAGGCATTGAGAGTTGGGGACTCTATAGTTCTTCTAGGTATCTTCCGAAGGTACTGAATTGACCAGTGCACTTCTAGAGACAATATAAGAACAAACCATTTAACCTCTTATGTCTCGAAGTCACTATGTATGAATTGCATCATGCTTACCTTAATCCTGAAATGAGACATGCCTTTTCACACCTTAGTATTCTCATTTGAGAAAGTCAAAGTTCGGACTCACTATGTGATTCCGAACAAGGCCTATTGGTGAAGTACTAAGTTGTGAGTCTGTCATGAGTAACTTTGTGAAGTTCTCATAGATATGGAATTCATGTACAAGATTGCTGAAATGCAATGTATGTCACCTCATGCTTTGTTCCTTGGAGTGTGAATAAATGAACTGGCCAGTGTCCAAATTGAGTCCTGACTCTTTTGGATGAAACAATGTGACTTGTTAGCTCCTCGTCAATACATTGTTTCTAACTTATTCACAAGCGATTAAGGAGTTGAGGAAATAACAGCTAGAAGGGTAAAATGGTAATTTAGTAAATCCCGACTAGCTGATGACATTCATGAAGGGTAAACATAGATAATATTCAATGGATCCGCTCATCATAATTAGGTCGAATTCTTGAGTAGAAAATAAATTCATTTGAACCGAGAGATTTTCAGTGTCAGCTCTTTAGTGGAGTCAGTTGGCATTAAGCTAAACTTGGAAAAGGTTTGTGAACTTTTGAGTCCAAGTGTTTAGCTAAAGCTTTGTTCATTTGGGTCCATGAGGTCACTGTCACGAATCACATCGATAGGAATAGTTAAACTGGAAGCTAAGTCAAAACAAGAACGAAAATTGTCAAAAGGGTAATTTTGTCTTTTGAGACATTTGATGAAATGAATGTCAATAAATTTTTTGACAAGTTCATTTGATGACTTAATGTCACTCGGCCATAACTTGATTATTGGGCCTTGTGAATTAATTTCATTTCATAAGAATTTTATTGAAAATTCTAAATGGGCCTTTTCTTATGTTGTCATGAACAAGTGAAGAAAATTCTAGAAGCCTTTTCTAGAAGATTATGGGCGCCTACCCTATAGAGAAATAGGAGAGTTTATTTTGTGCATAAATGTATTTAGATACTTGCCAAAAGAAAAAGAGGAAACAAATTTCCCACACATGCATGTGGAATTTCGGCCAAGTGAGAAAAGGGCAAGCCAAGGAACAAAAAAGGAAACAAATCCAAGCCTCTAGGAGGCAGCCTTGGGCGCCCAAGATAGAATGGGAAATAAAGGTTTTTTGCTCATGAATATGTGATATTCCATAGAAGAGGAAACTACCTTATTGAAGGTAAAGCCTCTCCTATAAATAGGAGCCTCATTTCCTCACAATTCATTCATCCAAAGTTTTAGAGATTGAGAGCTTCTCTCTCTAGAACTTGGCCGAAAATCCTCTCTCTCTCTAGTTTATTTTCGATTATTTCTTGTCTTGGCACCTAGGTCCTCACTCGACCTAGTGTTTAGCTCTGCAACTTCGAGACTCGTTCTCAAGTCGTAGTGTTTAAAAGTGCCCACTCACTGATTCCTTCTTTTCGAGTGATTTAGTGATAGAAACTTTCGTGGTTGCTCGAGGTGCCGAGGAAAGAAAGAGAGACGTGCTGCGAGGGGAGACGAGCGTTGCAATTTTCCAAAAGCTTCTACAAGGTTCAAGCTTCAAGAAAGGTTAGTAACTTCCATAGCTCATATTAGTTTTTATTTACATGCATATGCTCTTGTCTAGGTTAGTAAAAACTAGTTTTACTTAAAAAGAAAATTTTTAAAATTCCGCCGCTTAACGAAGCGTTAAACTTTTTCTTGCATGTTTTTAAATTATGAGCTTGAAAATCGTTTTCGAAAGTTTACTAATTTTGTGACAAGTTAGAATTGTAATCTTAGATTTTTTTTAATTTATTGCTCATGCCTTTAAATTAAAAACCATGTTGATTTTCTATGAGTTTGGGATGATGTTAAAACACATTAGAATCAGTTCTAAAAGTTTTTAATTTTTTATATTGAAAAACGTGTTTTAAAGGTTTGAGATTTTTCGAGTAATTTTTGTGACTAATTTTTTTTTCTTGCTAGTTTCGTTTATTTACTTGAATCGTTTTATGCATGTTGTTATTTCTTTTATTCTATGTTATTACCCTGCTAATAAAACACAAATAAAAGCTTTAAACAACTTCATAAAACGTTCCGTTACACTCGATTCTTTTTCGCACCTAAAAGGACAAAGCTTTAATTTATTTCTTTTTCTTCGAGCTGGAATGTAAACCCGCATTAAAAGCGGCATAACTCTCTGCTCAGAAATCGAAATTTAATGATTCTTGAATCAAATTAAAGCTCTGTCTGTCCTCTGTCCAATGACACCGGTTTCGGCTCAAAAGGACATCGGAGCCGCCAGTTATGGCGATTTTACTCCGAGGTGCGCGGCTGTCTGAAACTCCAGTTTTTTAGAAATCCGGATTTTCAAACCCCACTACCATGAGTTATAGAACTCTAATGAGAAAACTTTCTTGAGCAAAAATGTTTTTCATATGATTATAAACATGATGTGTAAGATTAAAATGTTTTGATTTTTGAAAGTTTAATTGAAATTGAATTTTTACAAAACTAGTTTGAATTTTGAAAAACTGTTTTCACTTTCAAACTTGAAAATATTTTGTCATCCAAATCAAATAAGTTTTCAAAATGTTTTCAAAACTATATCTATATCACATATGTTCAAAATCTATATGCTCTTGAAATTTTGAGTGGGAGGTCTCTTTATAGACAAAGCCGAAAAATAAAAAGATGTGTAATCTCAAGCTTTCAAGTGTTCGAGTGAGTTGAAGTTCACACTTCCCTCACGCACTTTCCCGAAATAGAAAATAGGAAAAGATCGAGTATGTCCCTTGTGCCTTTACGCACTAATACTACTCTGAACATGTCGATCTAGGATTCTCTTCTAGTTGTCCGCTCTGTCGCTCTCTAACTAGGAAATTTGTTTCCGAACTTAAAAGAGTCGATGAACCAACTCCAAAAACTAAGTGGGAGGGTTATACTCGTTGTTTGTAACCCGCGATCCCCAACACTAGTGAAAAATGCAATAACGTGGGACTAAGAGCCGCTCTTGCGACCCTCACTTAAATGTGAGTACTCCAAGGCGTTATTGCTTCGATCATTGCTCAATGAGCTACGTCCGAGAGTGATGCAATGATGGCAAGGCCTCCCCTTGGGGGATTGTTTTTCAAAGCTGATCTTTTGGACTAAGTGGTTGGTTGCACACTTAGGCTCAATCCCTAGTATCCTTCCTTAAGGCTCTGCGAAAGGATATGAGTGATCAAACCAATTTACAAGGTGGCTAGTCAAAATGATGTACTGACATCTTGGCTTAGCATTAATGATGTGTCATTTACTTATAAATGGAGATTTTTTGCGGCCTTCTCTTGAGGGAGTAAATTATCGTTTGGTTTATAACACCTTTGGGTTTTACAAAAGTCTTAATGAAACTTAAATCCTAAACCAAAGACTAATCATAAACTTGTTTCAACTTTTATAGGCAATATGTCTCTCAACCATCTCTCAATCTTTCTTTCCTCGATCAAACTCGAAAACGAAAACTACGTAGATTCAAAACATAACCTCGACGTAATCGTTAACAAGCACAAATGGGTACTCACCATCCCGTGTCCTCCTCTGTCGAATGATGATTCAACTCAAGAGGACAATGACGCCTTAGCGGCCTGGCTTCGATCCGTTGAGATTGTGAGGTGCTGTATCTTGGCATCTATGAACAATATGCTGAAAGAGCAACATCGTGACATCGAGACTGCCGCCGAAATGCTCTACAATCTCCTTGAGATATTTGGAGGGCAAAGGCGTCAAGCAAGGCAACAAGCAGTCCGGCAGTTTATGAACTGTCATATGAAGGCTAGGACTCCTGTTAGAGACTTTATGATACTGATCATTAGTTTTCTAAATAAGATGGAAATCCTAGGATCTGAGAATGATGGGAAGAATGTAATAGATATGATCTTAGAAACTCTCCCCGCATCTCTTGATACCTCCAAGATGAACTACTCAATAAACAAGCTAGAGTACATTGTTACCAAGCTTATGGAGGAACTTCACACTGCTGTAGGTCTCACTAAGAGAAAGAGGAATCAAGGAGAGGCACATGCTACTGAGCAAGAAGCCTCCACCTCTGGAACTGTGAAGAGACCTTACAAGGCCGATATAAAGAACTGTCCCGCCTATCTCAAAGCAAAGGAACATAGTATTGTACTAGTTACCGAAGCATGCTTAGTAGCTGATAATGTATCAACGTGGATTCTTGACTCTGCTGCTACTAACCATATTTGTTGTTCCTTGAATGGTTTCAAGAAAACCAAAAGCTTAGAGGAAGGCGAGTTTTGTTTCAAATGGGGTGATGGGAGCCTGGTGTCTGCAAAGGCTGTGGGATCCGTGACGCTGTCTTTTGAAGACCGCACTTTAAACTTGAATAGTGTTTATTTTGTTCCTACCTTTGGGAAGAACTTAATATCCGTTGCTCGTCTTCGTGAGCAAGATTATTGTTTAAAGTTCATTAAGAATGGAATTCGTATTTCGTTTCCTGATAATTCTTTTGTCACTGATGCATATATGAAGAATGCTCTTTTCTACATCTATCCCACTAAACCTTCTCTTTTAGACACCGAAATAGATAACGATCTAATTAGGGAGCCAAAGAGGATCAAACTTTCTGAATCCTCCGATCTAACAAAATCAACATACCTCTGGCACTTAAGACTTGGTCATATCAGTCTAGATAGGATTAAGAGACTTGTGAGGGATGGTCCACTCCAAGCCTCTGCAATAGGTTCACTACCTACTTGTGAATCCTGCATAGAAGGAAAAATGACTAAGCGCCCTTTCTCCCATAAGGGTCGAAGAGCCACTGAGTTGCTGGAACTAATACATTCTGATGTATGTGGTCCGCTCAACCAACAGGCACGTGGAGGATACGAATACTTCGTTACCTTCACTGATGATTACTCAAGATATGGGTTTGTCTATTTGCTTAAACACAAATCCGAGACCTTTAACGTATTTAAGGTCTTTAGGGCTTTAGTGGAAAAGCAAACTGGCAAAGTGATCAAAACCCTTCGATCTGATCGAGGTGGTGAGTATATGTCTGGAGAGTTCGATGACTTTCTTAAAGAAGAAGGTATCGCTTCTCAGCTTACCGCACCTGGCACACCTCAACAAAACGGAGTGTCAGAGAGAAGAAACCGAACTCTTATGGAGATGGTTAGATCGATGATGAGTTACTCATCACTCCCGCTTTCCTTTTGGGGATATGCCATCGAAACAGCCGCCTACATTCTGAACCAAGTTCCGTCCAAGACGGTTCCTGGTACTCCTTATGAACGATGGACTGGCCGTAAAGTGAATCTTGGCCGCATCCGAATTTGGGGTTGCCCTGCACACGTGCTGAGGCAAAAGACTAGCAAGTTGGCTAGTAGGTCAGAATTGTGCCTGTTTGTAGGATATCCGAAGGAAACCAAAGGTTTTACTTTCTATAGTCCCGAGGACGATAAGACTTTCGTTAGCACGAATGCTCGTTTCTTTGAGGAGGACTTTATGAAGGATGCAAAACCTAGAAGCAAAATTGTGCTTGAAGAAAAGTTGGGTGAGGAAGCTTCTACCTCGTCTGTGAGAACTGTTCTTACCCCAACTGAAACACAACCTAACTCATCAGAATCTCGTCAAGTAGTACTTAGACGTAGTGGGAGGGCTACTCAAAAGCCTGACAGGTACATGTCTTATGGAGACTCTCTTGTAGCCGTCTCCGACATGGATGACCCTGTTTCCTATAGCCAAGCGATGGCTTGTTCTGAATCAAACCTTTGGCTTGACGCCATGAAAGTTGAGATGCACTCGATGTATGTCAACAAAGTCTGGAAACTTGTAGACCTTCCTGAAGGGATTAAACCCGTAGGGTGTAAGTGGATATACAAGAAGAAAAGGGGTCCTGATGGGAACGTTGAGATGTTCAAAGCACGACTTGTGGCGAAGGGTTATACCCAACAAGAAGGGATTGACTATGAAGAAACCTTCTCGCCAGTCGCGATGCTTAAATCCATCCGCATACTCCTATCCATAGCTGCAGCTCTCGACTATGAGATCTGGCAAATGGATGTCAAGACAGCCTTTCTGAATGGCAATCTTGACGAGCGCATTTACATGGCTCAACCAGACGGTTTCGTGGATAAAGGTCAAGAGACCAAGGTTTGTGAGTTGCTTAAATCCATTTATGGACTAAAGCAAGCATCTAGGTCATGGAATATTAGATTCGATGAAACTGTAAAGAGCTTCGGCTTTGAACAGTCAATAGATGAGCCTTGTGTTTACAAGTTAATACACGAAGGCAAAGTTGTGTTTCTGGTACTATATGTCGATGATATACTACTCATTGGTAATGACGTGGGTAAGTTATCTGAGGTTAAGGTCTGGCTAGCAAAGCAATTCGATATGAAGGATCTAGGAGAAGCCGCGTACATTCTGGGGATCCAAATCTTTTGAGATAGGAAAAACCGGACCCTGTCGCTCTCTCAAGCATCTTATATTGATAAGGTGATGGATCGCTTCTCGATGCAAGACTGCAAGAGGGGTCAAACACCCTTTAGGCATGGAGTTTCACTCTCTAAGGACCAGTCTCCCAAGACTGCACAAGAGATTGAAGACATGAGGAAAATTCCTTACGCCTCTGCCGTAGGAAGCCTTATGTATGCTATGCTTTGCACTAGACCTGACATCTGTTTCGCCGTTGGCGTAGTTAGCCGTTTCCAATCCAACCCTGGACCCGAGCACTGGATTGCTGTTAAGCATGTTCTTAAGTATCTTCGAAGAACTAGGAACTTGATGCTTACATACTCAGGTACTGACCTGACTATGACGGGATAAACCGACTCCGATTTTCAAGCGGATAAGGATTCCAGGAAATCCACTTCGGGATCTGTGTTCATCCTTAATGGTGGAGCTGTTGTGTGGAGAAGTATTAAGCAATCTTGCATTGCTGACTCCACAATGGAAGTAGAATATGTGGCTGCTTGTGAAGCATCCAAAGAGGCTGTATGGCTTAGAAAGTTCCTTAAGTATTTGGAAATTGTTCCAAACGTCTACGAGCCCATGACCCTTTATTGTGATAATAGTGGGGCTGTCGCTAACTCAAAGGAACCTAGAAGCCATAAGCGCTCTAAGCATATTGAGAGGAAATACCATTTGATTCGAGAGATCGCGCAACGCGGAGACGTGGAGGTGAAGTAGATCTCTTGTAGATCTATTCACCAAGGCCCTAGCGAACCTGGTCTTCGACCAACTTCGAGAGGGATTAGGCATGTAGGACTACTCACATCTTCTTTGAGTCAAGTGGGAGTTTGTTGTCAATGGTGCCCACAAGAAGAGTAGTAGTGTCTATCTATGTACATTTGATGTCATATAGTCTTACGAAGACTCTTGCTTATAATTGCCTATCTATTCATTAATAAAGTTGAAACGTTCATTCATTCTTTCTTTGTTTGAAGCTTTATGATAAAACCTTAGTCTTTTAGTCCATAAACAAACTTAACAACTTACGAAGAGACAAATGTAGATTTGCATGAACAAACTCTTCGTAGTTTGCTTAAAACGATATATTCGCAATCTTAGGGTCAAAGGACTATTGACCTCAGTATGATTGTTAGAAGAATCTATGATGTCTGGTTATGAGGCATTCAGAGTTTGAGACTCTATAGTTCTTCTAGGTATCTTCCGAAGGTACTGAATTGACCAGTGCACTTCTAGAGACAATATAAGAACAAACCATTTAACCTCTTATGTCTCGAAGTCACTATGTATGAATTGCATCATGCTTACCTTAATCCTGAAATGAGACATGCCTTTTCACACCTTAGTATTCTCATTTGAGAAAGTCAAAGTTCGGACTCACTATGTGATTCCGAACAAGGCCTATTGGTGAAGTACTAAGTTGTGAGTCTGTCATGAGTAACTTTGTGAAGTTCTCATAGATATGGAATTCATGTACAAGATTGCTGAAATGCAATGTATGTCACCTCATGCTTTGTTCCTTGGAGTGTGAATAAATGAACTGGCCAGTGTCCAAATTGAGTCCTGACTCTTTTGGATGAAACAATGTGACTTGTTAGCTCCTCGTCAATACATTGTTTCTAACTTATTCACAAGCGACAAAGGAGTTGAGGAAATAACAGCTAGAAGGGTAAAATGGTAATTTAGTAAATCCCGACTAGCTGATGACATTCATGAAGGGTAAACATAGATAATATTCAGTGGATCCGCTCATCATAATTAGGTCGAATTCTTGAGTAGAAAATAAATTCATTTGAACCGAGAGATTTTCAGTGTCAGCTCTTTAGTGGAGTCAGTTGGCATTAAGCTAAACTTGGAAAAGGTTTGTGAACTTTTGAGTCCAAGTGTTTAGCTAAAGCTTCGTTCATTTGGGTCCATGAGGTCACTGTCACGAATCACATCGATAGGAATAGTTAAACTGGAAGCTAAGTCAAAACAAGAACGAAAATTGTCAAAAGGGTAATTTTGTCTTTTGAGACATTTGATGAAATGAATGTCAATAAATTTTTTGACAAGTTCATTTGATGACTTAATGTCACTCGGCCATAACTTGATTATTGGGCCTTGTGAATTAATTTCATTTCATAAGAATTTTATTGAAAATTCTAAATGGGCCTTTTCTTATGTTGTCATGAACAAGTGAAGAAAATTCTAGAAGCCTTTTCTAGAAGATTATGGGCGCCTACCCTATAGAGAAATAGGAGAGTTTATTTTGTGCATAAATGTATTTAGATACTTGCCAAAAGAAAAAGAGGAAACAAATTTCCCACACATGCATGTGGAATTTCGGCCAAGTGAGAAAAGGGCAAGCCAAGGAACAAAAAAGGAAACAAATCCAAGCCTCTAGGAGGCAGCCTTGGGCGCCCAAGATAGAATGGGAAATAAAGGTTTTTTGCTCATGAATATGTGATATTCCATAGAAGAGGAAACTACCTTATTGAAGGTAAAGCCTCTCCTATAAATAGGAGCCTCATTTCCTCACAATTCATTCATCCAAAGTTTTAGAGATTGAGAGCTTCTCTCTCTAGAACTTGGCCGAAAATCCTCTCTCTCTCTCTAGTTTATTTTCGATTATTTCTTGTCTTGGCACCTAGGTCCTCACTCGACCTAGTGTTTAGCTCTGCAACTTCGAGACTCGTTCTCAAGTCGTAGTGTTTAAAAGTGCCCACTCACTGATTCCTTCTTTTCGAGTGATTTAGTGATAGAAACTTTCGTGGTTGCTCGAGGTGCCGAGGAAAGAAAGAGAGACGTGCTGCGAGGGGAGACGAGCGTTGCAACTTTCCAAAAGCTTCTACAAGGTTCAAGCTTCAAGAAAGGTTAGTAACTTCCATAGCTCATATTAGTTTTTATTTACATGCATATGCTCTTGTCTAGGTTAGTAAAAACTAGTTTTACTTAAAAAGAAAATTTTTAAAATTCCGCCGCTTAACGAAGCGTTAAACTTTTTCTTAAACCCTAGATCGATTCCAACATCAAATACTTGTTTGTCATAGCTATCTACGCTCGAGGCTAGAAAAGGCGAAGAAGAGTCGAGACTATTGTTTTATAAATCCGGGCTTAAGTTCGTACATCGAAAACAACGACGAGGACGCTTATTTGTCAAAACGAGTCAAGGACGTTGGAAACATAGTACGAAAATGCAAATTTGGTAAACTAGCTTTGATGCCGTACAATAAAGGGGCGCATTGGATTTGTTGTCCTCGACCTTGGAGAGATAGTGCTATGTTCTTCGACCCGTTAAGAAATAAAATTCCAATCGATTTAACTCGATTGATAAAAAGGTAATATTTTATTTCTTAAACTATTTTTATTATAAATCATTGTAGAGGTTTTTTCTCTTATGATTTCCGTGTTATAGGGTTTTTGTGGATTTCAAGCTCGAGCACCAAAACGCCAATAATAACGAACAATCAACGTACATCAAGGCTTGGAACGCTCCGAGACAAACCGGAAACACGGAATGCGGGTATTTTGCTATTTCGTATATGCGCGATATAGTCGAAGGAGGTGTAGGAAAATTAGAAAGTAAGAAAAACTATACAAAAGAGGATTTAGAGAGAGTTAGGGAAGAATAGGTAACTTATGTACAAACATTTATTCATTGTGATGATTAGTTAGTTTTTGTATTCAATTTTGGATGTAAATATTTCTTTTGAATGTTTTGAAGATGTAGATATTATTTTTTGATTGAAGGTTATTTTCAGGTGCCATATTTTTTACACCGGGTTTTAGTACGTATAAAAAATGATTTCGGCTTCAAAATGAAGCCTTCGCCGCGGCGACTTAGACATTTCACCGCGGCGAATAACGTTTTCCGCGGCGAAAAATAAGAGTCGCCGCGGCAAAAAAGATACCGAGAGCACATTATTCATACATCAAAACCTAGCCGCAGCGATGTTTTGGTTTCGCCGCGGCGATATACAACACGCCGCGGCTAAGATACAACGTCGCCGCGGCGGGTTTTTAAAAAAATAATCAGAAAGCTTCTACAACGTATTGTCAAACCGTTGTATAATCCCCTCGCCGCGGCGCAAAACCTACGTCGCCGCGGCGTGCATTTCGCCGCGACTCAGTATAATTCCTGCCGCGGCGACGTGATTCTACAACGGTTTGACAATCCGTTGTAAAATGATGTCGCCGCGGTGCGGAACGTACTTCGTCGCGGCAAACAACTCGCCGCGGCGAAGTATAATGTCCGCCGCGGCGAAATGATTCTACAACGGGTTGAAGATCCGTTGTAGAATATCTCGCCGTGGCGAGATATATACTTCGCCGCGGCGAGATGTTTGAAAATATTCAAAAATTACACAATGGATTCAAACCGTTGTAGAAGCTTCTACAACGTTTAAATATCTGTTGTAGAAGCTTAGTTTCTACAACGGATAATTAAACGTTGTAGAAAGCTGTTGGATTCTACAACGGGTTTTTAAGCGTTGTAGAATCTCCTACAACGCATGATTCTACAACGCTTGAGAAGCGTTGTAGAATCATTCTACAACTGTTTTTAAGCGTTGTAGAATCCTAGTTTTGTAGTAGTGTTTCCATGTTGTCATGAACAAATGGAAAAGCTTCTAGAAGGCCTTTCTAGAGTGTAATAGGCGCCCAACATACCCAAAGAAAGAGATATTATTTTGTGCATAAATGTATCAAGATACTTGCCAAAAGAAAAAGAGGAAACAAATTTCCTCTATGAGGAAATAAGTATTTCGGCCAAGGTGTCATGAAGGCACATGTTGGCCGTGTGACTTGGATAGAAATGGGAAATAAAGGGTTGCTCATGATAACTTGGAAAATAAGAGGAAACTACTTCTTTCCAAGGCCAACCCTTCTCCAATAAATAGGACTCCCATTCCCCTCATTTTATTCATTCCACATAAGTTAGAGATTGAGAGCCTCTCTCTCTAGACCTTGTGGCCGACTCCTCTCTCTCTCTCTCTCTAGTCAATTTCATTTTATTGTTTTGGCACCTAGGTCCTCATTTGACCTAGTGTTTAGCTCTGCGACTTCAAGACTCGTTCTTAAGTCGTAGTGTTTAAAAGTGCCCACACACTAATTCCTTTTCTCTCCAGTGATTTAGAGATAGAAACTTTCGTGGTTGCTCGAGTTGCCGAGGAAGAAAGAGAGACGTGCTGCGAGGGGAGACGAACGTTGCAACCTTTTCCAAAAGCTTCTCAACGTTCAAGCTTCTAAAAAGGTTAGTAATCTTTTATGCTCATATTAGTTTTTATTTACATGTGCTTGCTCTTTGTCTAGGTTAGTAAAAACTGTTTTACTTGAAAAAGAAAATTTTTAAAATTCCTCCGCTTACCGAAGCGTTAAACTTTTTCTTAACCCTAGATCAATTCCAACAAATGGTATCAGAGCTATGGTCAAAGATATGCATGTACATGTATTTAAAAATATGAGCTTGAAAATCGTTTTCGAAAGTTTACTAATTTTGTGACAAGTTAGAATTGTTTTCTTAGATTTTTTTTTAATTTATTGCTCTTGCCTTTAAATTAAAAACCGTGTTGTTTTTCTATGAGTTTGGGATGTTATTAAAACACATTAGAATCAGTTCTAAAAGTTTTTAATTTTTTATATTGAAAAACGTGTTTGTAAGATTTGAGAAATTTCGAGTAAAATTTTGTGACTAGTTTTGTTGTCTTACTAGTTTCTTATTTATACTTGAATCGTTTTATGCTTGTTGTTATTTCAGTTATACCATGTTATTACCTTGTTAATAAAACACAAATAAAAGCTTTAACAACCTTCATAAAACGTTCCGTTACACTCGATTCTTTTTCGCATCTAAAAGGACCAAGCTTTAATTATTTCTTTTTCTTCGAGCTGGAGTAAAATCCGCAGTAAAAGTGGCATAACTCTCTACTCAGAAATCTAAATTTAATGATTCTTGAATCAAATTAAAGCTCTGTGTGTCCTTTGTCCAATACCACATGTTTCAGGTCAAAAAGACATCGGAGTCGCCAGTTATGGCGATTTTACTCCGGGGTGCGCGGCTATTCCCAAAGTCCAGTTTTTTAGAATTCTGGATTTTCATCCCTACTACCATGAGTTATAGAACTCTAATGAGAAAAATTTCTTGAGAAAAAATGTTTTTCATATGATTATAAACATGATGTGTAAGATTAAAATGTTTTGATTTTTGAAAGTTCAATTGAAATTGAATTTTACAAAACTAGTTTGAATTTTGAAAAACCGTTTTCGCTTTCAAACTTGAAAATTTGTCATCCAAATCAAATAAGTTTTCAAAACTATATCTATATCACATATGTTCAAAATCTATATGCTCTTGAAAATTTGAGTGGGAGGTCTCCTTATAGACAAGCCGAAAAATAAAAAGATGTGTAATCTCAAACTTTCAAGTGTTCGAGTGAGTTGAAGTTCACACTTCCCTCATGCACTTTCCCGAAATAGAAAATAGGAAAAGAACCGAGTATGTCCCTTGTGCCTTTATGCACTAACACTGCTCTGAACATGAAGATCTAGGATTATCTTCTAGTTGTCCGCTCTGTAGCTCTCTAACTAGGAAATCTGTTTCCGAACTTATAAGAGTCGATGAACCAACTCCAAAAACTAAGTGGGAGGGTTATATTTGTTATTTGTAACCCACGATCCCCAACACTAATGAAAGAAGCAGTTAACGTGGGACTAAGAGCTGCTCTTGCGACCCTCTCTTAAATGGGAGTACTCCAAGGTGTTTTTGCTTCGATCATTGCTCAATGAGCTACGTCCGAGAGTGAGACGATGATGATAAGGCCTCCCCGTGGGGGATTGTATTTCAAAGTTGACCTTTTGGACTAAGTGGTTGGTTGCACACTTAGGCTCAATCCCTAGTAATCCTCCCTTGAGGCTCTGGGAAAGGATGTGAGTGATCAAACCAATTTAAAAGGTGGCTAGTCAAAATTGATGTATTGACATCTTGACTAAGCATTAATGATGTGTCATTTACTTATAAATGGAGATTTTTTGCGGCCTTCTCTTGAGGGAGTAAATTATCGTTTCGTTTATAACACCTTTGGATTTTATCAAGTCTTAAACAAACTTAAATCCTAAACCAAAGACTAAATCATAAACTTGTTTCAACTTTTATAAGCAACATGTCTCGCAAACATCCCTCAATTATCCTTTCCTCGAACAAACCCGAAAACGAAAAACTACGTAGATTCGAAACGTAACCTCGATATCATCCTTACCAATAACACCCACAAATGGGTACTCACCACCCCGTGTCCTCCTCTGACGAATGATGATTCGACTCAAGAGGACAAAGACGCCTTAGCTGCATGGCTTCGATCCGATGAGATTGTGAGATGCTATATCTTAAGCAATTATGAACAATATGCTGAAATAGCAACATCGTGACATCGAGACTGCCACTGACATGCTCTACAATCTCCTTGAGATGTTTGGAGGGCAAAGACGTGAAGCAAGGCAACACGCAGTCCGACAGTTTATGAACTGTCATATGCAGGCTTGGACTCCTGTTGGAGACTTTATGATACTGATCATTAGTTTTCTGAATAAAATGGAAATCCTAGGATCTGAGATTGATGGGAAGAATGTCATAGATATGATCTTAGAAACTCTCCCCGCATCTCTTGATACCTCCAAGATGAACTACTCCATAAACAAGCTAGAGTACACTGTTACCAAGCTTATGAAGGAACTTCACACTGTTGTAGGTCTCACTAAGAGAAAGAGGAATCAAGGAGAGGCACATGCTACTGAGCAAAAAGCCTCTGCCTCTGGAACTAATAAGAGACCTCATAAGGCCGATAAAAAGAACTGTCCTACCTATCTCAAAGAAAAGGAACATAGTATTGTACTAGTTACCGAAGCATGCTTAGTAGCTGATAATGTATCAACGTGGATTCTTGACTCCACTGCTACTAACCATATTTGTTGTTCCTTGAATGGTTTCAAAAAAACCAAAAGCTTAGAGGATGGCGACTTCTGCTTCAAGTGGGGTGATGGGAGCGCAGTGTCTGCGAAGGCTGTGGGATCCATGACGCTATCATTTGAAGATCGCACTTTAAATTTGAATAATGTTTATTATATTCCTTCCTTTGGGAAATACTTAATATCTGTTGCTCAACTTTTAGAGCAAGATTATTATTTAAAGTTTATAAAGAATGGAATTCACATTTCTTTTTCTAATTCTTTTGTCACTGATGCATGTATGAAGAATGGTCTTTTTTACATTTATCCCACTCAACCTTCCATCTTAGACACCGAAATAGATAATGATCTAATTAGGGAGCCAAAGAGGATCAAATCTAACAAAATCAACATAAAGGTCGAAGACCCACTGAGTTGCTGGAACTAGTACATTCTGATGTATGTGGTCCGCTCAGGCAACATGCACGTGGAGGATACGAATACTTTGTTACTTTCACCAATGATTACTCATGATATGGTTTTGTCTATTTGCTCAAACACAAATCCGAGACCTTTAACGTATTTAAGGTCTTTAGGGCTTTAGTGATAAAGCAAACTGGCAAAGTGATCAAAACCCTTCGATCTGATCGAGGTGGTGAGTATATGTCTGGAGAGTTCGATGACTTTCTTAAAGAAGAAGGTATCGCTTCTCAGCTTACCGCACCTGGCACACCTCAACAAAACGGAGTGTCAGAGAGAAGAAACCGAACTCTTATGGAGATGGTTAGATCGATGATGAGTTACTCATCACTCCCGCTTTCCTTTTGGGGATATGCCATCGAAACAGCCGCCTACATTCTGAACCAAGTTCCGTCCAAGACGGTTCCTGGTACTCCTTATGAACGATGGACTGGCCGTAAAGTGAATCTTGGCCGCATCCGAATTTGGGGTTGCCCTGCACACGTGCTGAGGCAAAAGACTAGCAAGTTGGCTAGTAGGTCAGAATTGTGCCTGTTTGTGGGATATCCAAAGCAAACCAAAGGTTTTACTTTCTATAGTCCCGAGGACGATAAGACTTTCGTTAGCACGAATGCTCGTTTCCTTGAGGAGGACTTTATGAAAGATGCAAAACCTAGAAGCAAAATTGTGCTTGAAGAAAAGTTGGGTGAGGAAGTTTCTACCTCATCTGCAAGAACTGTTCTTACCCCAACTGAAACACAACCGAATTCATCAGAATCTCGTCAAGTAGTACTTCGACGTAGTGGGAGGGCTACTCAAAAGCGTGACAGGTACATGTTCTATGGAGACTATCTCATAGCCGTCTCTGACATGGATGATCCTGTTTCCTATAGCCAAGCGATGGCTTGTTCTGAATCAAACCTTTGGCTTGATGCCATGAAAGTTGAGATGCACTCGATGTATGTCAACAAAGTCTGGAAACTTGTAGACCTTCCTGAAGGGATTAAACCCGTAGGGTGTAAGTAGATATACAAGAAGAAAAGGGGTTCTGATGGGAACGTCGAGACGTTCAAAGCACGACTTATGGCGAAGGGTTATACCCAACAAGAAGGAATAGACTATGAAGAAACCTTCTCGCCAGTCACGATGTTTAAATCCCTCTGCATACTCCTATCCATAGCTGCAGCTCTCGACTATGAGATCTGGCAAATGGATGTCAAGACAGCTTTCCTGAATGGCAATCTTGACGGGCGCATTTACATGGCTCAATCAGACGGTTTCCATGAAGAAGGTCAAGAGACCAAGGTTTGTGAGTTACATAAGTCCATTTATTGACTAAAGCAAGCATCTAGGTCATGGAATATCAGATTCGATGAAACTATGAAAAGCTTTGGCGTTGAACAGTCAATAGTTGAGTCTTGTGTTTACAAGTTAATACACGAAGACAAAGTTATGTTTCTGGTACTATATGTCGATGATATATTACTCATTGTAAATGACGTGGGTAAGTTATCTGAGGTTAAGGTCTGGCTGGCAAAGCAATTTGATATGAAGGATCTAGGAGAAGCCGCGTACATTCTGGGGATCCAAATCTTTCGAGATAGGAAAAACCGGACTCTATCTCTCTCTTAAGCATCTTATATTGATAAGGTGATGGATCGCTTCTCGATGCAAGACTCCAAGAAGGGCAAAACACCCTTTAGGCATGGAGTCTCACTCTCTAAGGACCAGTCTCCCAAGATTGCACAAGAGATTGAAGACATGAGGAAAATTCCTTACGCCTCTGCCGTAGGAAGCGTCATGTATGCTATGCTTTGCACTAGACCTGACATCTGTTTCGCCGTTGGCGTAGTTAGCCATTTCCAATCCAACCCTAGACCCGAGCACTGGATTACTGTTAAGCATGTTCTTAAGTATCTACGAAGAACTAGGAACTTTATGCTTACATACTCAGGTACTGACCTGACTATCACGGGATATACCGACTCCGATTTTCAAGCGGATAAGGATTCAAGGAAATCTACTTCGGGATCTGTGTTCATCCTTAATGGTGGAGCTGTTGTGTCGACGAGTATTAAGCAATCTTGCATTGCATTGCTGACTCCACAATGGAAGCAGAATACGTGGAAGTGAAGAAGATCTTAACGGTGGACAACCTAGCAGATCCATTCACAAAGGCCCTAGCGAACAAGGTCTTCGACCAACATCGAGAGGGATTAGGCATGAAGGACTACACACATCTTCTTTGAGTTAAGTGGGAGTTTGTTGTCAATGGTGCCCACAAGAAGAGTTGTAGTCTTTATTTTGTACATTTGATGTAATAAAGTCTCATGAAGACTCTTGCTTGTAATTGCTTATTCATTAATAAAAAGTTGAAACGTTCATTCATTCCTCCTTGTCTGTTTGAAGCTTTATGATAAAACACTAGTCTTTAGTCCATAAACAAACTAAACAACTTTTGAAGAGACAAATGTAGATTTGCATGAACAAACTCTTCGTAGTTTGCTTAAAACTATATATTCACAATCTAAGGGTCAAATGACTATTGACCTCAGTATGATTGTTAGAAGAATCTATGATGTCTGGTTTTGAGGCATTGAGAGTTGGAGACTCTATAGTTCTTCTAGGTATCTTCCAAAGATACTGAATTGACCAGTACACTTCTAGAGACAAGATAAGAACAAACCATTTAACCTCTTATGTCTCGAAGTCACTACGTATGAATTGCATCGTGCTTACCTTAATCTTAAAATGAGACATGCCATTTTACAACTTACGTATTCTCATTTGAGAAAGTCAGAGTTCGGACTCACTATGTGATTCCAAACAAGGCCTATTGGTGAAGTACTTATTTATGAGAATGTCATGAGTAACTTTGTGAAGATCTCATAGATATGGAATTCATGTACAAGATTGCTGAAATGCAATGTATATCACCTCATACTTTGTTTCTTGGAGTGTGAATAAATGAACCGGCTAGTGTCCAAATTGAGTCTTGACTCTTTTGGATGAAACAATGTGACTTGTTAGCTCCTCGTCAATACATTGTTTCTAACTTATTCACAAGCGACAAGGGAGTTGATGAAATAACAGCTAGAAGGGTAAAATGGTAATTTTGTAAATCCCGACTAGCTGATGATATTCATGAAGGGTAAACACTGATAATATTTTGTGGATCCACTCATAACAATTAGGTTGAATTCTTGAGTAGAAAATAAATTCATTTGAACCGAGAAATTTTCAGTGTCAACTCTTTAGTGGAGTCAGTTGACATTAAGATAAACTTGGAAAAGGTTTGTGAACTTTTGAGTCCAAGTATTTAGCTCAAGCTTTGTTCATTTGGATCCATGAGGTCACTGTCACGAATCCCATCGAGTAGGAGTAGTTAAACTGGAAGCTAAGTCAAAACAAGAACGAAAATTGTCAAAAGGTTATTTTTGTCTTTTGAGACATAGGATAATATGAATGTCAATAAATTTTTTGACAAGGTCATTTAATGACATGTTTCACTCGGCCAATATTAGTCTTATTGGGCCTTGTGGATTAATTTCATTTCATAAGAATTTTATTGAAAATTCTTAATGGGCCTTTCTCATGTTGTCATGAACAAATGAAGAAGCTTCTAGAAGCTCCTTCTAGAGTGATGTTGGGCGCCCAAATACCTAAGAGAAAGAGAGAGTATTTTGTACATAAATGTTTCAAGATACTTGCCAAAAGAAAAAGACGAAACAAATTTCCTCAAAGAGGGAAGAGGGTAATCGGCCAAGTGAGAAAAAGGCAAGGCAATGAACAAAAAAAGGAAACAAATCCAAGCCTTCTAGAAGGCAGCCTTGGCCGAGCATCTCAAGTGGGAAAAGAGGTAATTGGCTCATGAATATGTGATATTCTATAGAAGAGGAAACTACCTTGTTGAAGGTAAGACCTCTCCTATAAATAGGAGCCTCATTCCTCACATTTCATTCATCCAAGTTTTAGAGATTTGAGAGCTTCTCTCTCTAGCTTGGCCACCCCTCTCCTCTCTCTCTCTAGTCTATTTTGTTTTATTGTTTTGGCACCTAGGTCCTCATTTGACCTAGAGTTTAGCTCTGCGACTTCAAGACTCGTTCTTAAGTCGTAGTGTTTAAAAGTGCCCACTCCTAATTCCTTTTCTCTCGAGTGATTTAGTGATAGAAACTTTCGTGGTTGCTCTAGTTGCCGAGGAAGGAAGAGAGACGTGCTGCGAGGGGAGACGAACGTTGCAACCTTTTTCCAAAAGCTTCTCAACGTTCAAGCGTCTAAAAGGTTAGTAAACTTCTATGCTCATATTAGTTTTTATTTACATGTGCTTGCTCTTTGTCTAGGTTAGTAGAAACTGTTTTACTTGAAAAAGAAAATTTTTAAAATTCTGCCGCTTAACGAAGCGTTAAACTTTTTCTTAAACCCTAGATCAATTCCAACACCAACGCCAACACCGACCGCACCGCGGCCGCGGCTACGGCCGATGCGCAACTCCACGTCGTCACCACCATCCTAGGTGGCTTGCAAGACGGGGACTCGGCCCGGCAAAGGAAAAAGCTCCTCAGAGCTGCCTCTCAAGAAGGCTTTGCCGGGCAAGTTAACCTCACCTATGAGGAACCTCCGCTCGTACCTCACGAGACGATACAATTCACCAATGAAGAGGTCAAGCGAGTTGTGCACCCGCATAATGATGCTATAGTCCTTAAGGCTGTTGTCAATGGTGCCCACAAGAAGAGTAGTAGTGTCTATTTGTGTACATTTGATGTAATATAGTCTCATGAAGACTCTTGCTTGTAATTGCTTATTCATTAATAAAAAGTTGAAACGTTCATTCAATCTTCCTTGTCTGAAGCTTTATGATAAAACCTTAGTCTTTTAGTCCATAAACAAATTAAACAACTTACGAAGAGACAAATGTAGATTTGCATGAACAAACTCTTCGTAGTTTGCTTAAAACGATATATTCGCAATCTTAGGGTCAAAGGACTATTGACCTCAGTACGATTGTTAGAAGAATCTATGATGTCTGGTTATGAGGCATTGAGAGTTGGGGACTCTATAGTTCTTCTAGGTATCTTCCGAAGGTACTGAATTGACCAGTGCACTTCTAGAGACAAGATAAGAACAAACCATTTAACCTCTTATGTCTCGAAGTCACTATGTATGAATTGCATCATGCTTACCTTAATCCTGAAATGAGACATGTCATTTCACACCTTAGTATTCTCATTTGAGAAAGTCAGAGTTCGGACTCACTATGTGATTCCGAACAGGGCCTATTGGTGAAGTACTAAGTTGTGAGTATGTCATGAGTAACTTTGTGAAGTTCTCATAGATATGGAATTCATGTACAAGATTGCTGAAATGCAATGTATGTCACCTCATGCTTTGTTCCTTGGAGTGTGAATAAATGAACTCGCCAGTGTCCAAATTGAGTCCCGACTCTTTTGGATGAAACAATGTGACTTGTTAGCTCCTCGTCAATACATTGTTTTTAACTTATTCACAAGCGACAAAGGAGTTGAGGAAATAACAGCTAGAAGGGTAAAATGGTAATTTAGTAAGTCCCGACTAGCTGATGACATTCATGAAGGGTAAACATAGATAATATTCAGTGGATCCGCTCATCATAATTAGGTCGAATTCTTGAGTAGAAAATAAATTCATTTGAACCGAGAGATTTTCAGTGTCAACTCTTTAGTGGAGTCAGTTGGCATTAAGCTAAACTTGGAAAACGTTTGTGAACTTTTGAGTCCAAGTGTTTAGCTCAAGCTTTGTTCATTTGGGTCCATGAGGTCACTGTCACGAATCACATCAATAGGAATAGTTAAACTGGAAGCTAAGTCAAAACAAGAACGAAAATAGTTAAAAGGGTATTTTTGTCTTTTGAGACAAAGGATGAAATGAATGTCAAAAAATTTTGACAAGTTCATTTGATGACTTAATGTCACTCGGGCATGACTTGATCATTGGGCCTTGTGAATTAATTTCGTTTCATAAGAATTTTATTGAAAATTTTTAATGGGCCTTTTTCATGTTCTCATGAATAAATGAAGAAGCTTCTAGAAGCTCATTCTAGAGAAATGTTGGGCGCCTACCCTATAGAGAAATAGGAGAGTTTATTTTGTGCATAAATGTATTTAGATACTTGCCAAAAGAAAAAGAGGAAACAAATTTGCATAAGGATGCATAAGGGAACTTCGGCCATGTTGAGAGAAAAGGCAAGCCATGAACAAAATAGGAAACAAATCAAGGCTTCTAGAAGCCTTGTTTGGCCGAGTTTCTCAAGTGGGAAATAAGGGTTATTTTGCTCATGAATATGTGATATTCTATAGAAGAGGAAACTACCTTATTGAAGGTGAGACCTCTCCTATAAATAGGAGCCTCATTTCCTCACATTTCATTCATCCAAGTTTAAGAGATTTGAGAGACTCTCTCTCTAGAACTTGTGGCCGAAATCATCTCTCTCTCTCTCTAGTTTATTTTCGATTTTTTGCTTTGGCACCTAGGTCCCCACTTGACCTAGAGTTTAGCTCTGCGACTTCTGGACTCGTTCTTAAGTCGTGGTGTTTAAAAGTGCCCACTCACTGATTCCTTTTATTTCGATTGATTTAGTGATAGAAACTATCGTGGTTGCTCGAGGTGCCGAGGAAAGAAAGAGAGACGAGCTGAGAGGAGACGAGCGTTGCAAACTTTCCAAAAGCATCTACAAAGTTCAAGCTTCAAGAAAGGTTAGTAAACTTCTATACTCATAATAGTTTTTAATTACATGTACTTGCTCTTTGTCTAGGTTAGTAAAAACTGTTTTTACTTGAAAATAAAATTTTTTAAATTCCACCGCTTCACGAAGCGTTTAATCTTTTTCTTAAACCCTAGATCAATTCCAACAAATGGTATCAGAGCTATGGTCAAAGATTAGCATGTACATGTATTTAAAAATATGAGCTTGGAAATCGTTTTCGAAAGTTTACTAATTTTGTGACAATTTAGAATTGTTATCTTAGTTTTTTTTTAATTTATTGCTCTTGCCTTTAAACTAAAAACCATGTTGTTTTTCTATGATTTTGGGATGTTTTTAAAACACATTAGAATCAGTTCTAAAAGTTTTTAATTTTTTATATTGAAAAACGTGTTTTAAAGGTTTGAGAAATTTCGAGTAAAATTTTGTGACTAGTTTTGTTATCTTGCTAGTTTCTTATTTTTACTTGAATCGTTTTATGCTTGTTGTTATTTATTTTATGCCTTGTTATTACCTTGCTAATAAAACACAAATAAAAGCTTTAACAACCTTCATAAAACGTTCCGTTACACTCGATTCTTTTTCGCACCTAAAAAGGACCAAGCTTTAATTATTTCTTTTTCTTCGAGCTGGAGTAAACCCGCATTAAAAGTGGCATAACTCTCTGCTCAGAAATCTAAATTTAATGATTCTTGAATAAAATTAAAGCTCTGTCTGTCCTCTGTCCAATGCCATCGGTTTCAGCTCAAAAGGACATCGGAGCCGCCAGATATGGCGATTTTACTCCGACGTGCGCGGCTGTCTGAAACTCCAGTTTTTTAGAAATCCGGATTTTCAAACCGCACTACCATGAGTTATAGAACTCTAATGAGAAAATTTTCTTGAGCAAAAATGTTTTTCATATGATTACAAACATGATGTGTAAGATTAAAAGTTTTGATTTTTGAAAGATTAATTGAAATTGAATTTTTACAAAACTAGTTTGAATTTTGAAAAACCGTTTTCACTTTCAAACTTGAAAATATTTTGTCATCCAAATCAAATAAGTTTTCAAAATGTTTTCAAAACTATATCTATATCACATATGTTCAAAATCTATATGCTCTTGAAAATTTGAGTGGGAGGTCTCCTTGTAGACAAGCCGAAAAATAAAAAGATGTGTAATCTCAAACTTTCTAGTGTTCGAGTGAGTTGAAGTTCACACTTCCCTCATGCACTTTCCCGAAATAGAAAATAGGAAAAGATCGAGTATGTACCTTGTGCCTTTATGCACTAATACTACTCTGAACATGTCGATCTAGGATTCTCTTCTAGTTGTCCGCTCTGTCGCTCTCTAACTAGGAAATTTGTTTCCGAACTTATAAGAGTCGATGAACCAACTCCAAAAACTAAGTGGGAGGGTTATACTTGTTGTTTGTAATCCACGATCCCCAACACTAATGAAAGAAGCAATTAACGTGGGACTAAGAGCCGCTCTTGCGACCCTCACTTAAATGGGAGTACTGCAAGGCGTTATTGCTTCGATCATTGCTCAATGAGCTACGTCCGAGAGTGAGACGATGATGGCAAGGCCTCCCCTTGGGGGATTGTTTTTCAAAGTTGACCTTTTGGACTAAGTGGTTGGTTGCACACTTAGGCTCAATCCCTAGTAATCCTCCCTTGAGGCTCTGCGAAAGGATGTGAGCGATCAAACCAATTTAAAAGGTGGCTAGTCAAAATAGATGTATTGACATCTTGGCTTAGCATTAATGATGTGTCATTTACTTATAAAAGGAGATTTTTTGCGGCCTTCTCTTGAGGGAGTAAATTATCGTTTGGTTTATAACACCTTTGGATTTTATAAAAGTCTTAATAAAACTTAAATCCTAAACCAAAGACTAATCATAAACTTGTTTCAACTTTTATAGGCAATATGTCTCTCAACCCTCTCTCAACCATTCTTTCCTCAAATAAACTCGAAGGCGACAATTACGTCGACCGGAAACGTAACCTCGACATAGTCCTTACTGTCGACAAGCACAAATGGGTTCTCACCACCCCCTGTCCTCAAACGAATGATGATTCGACGCAAGAGGAGAAAGACGCCCTGGCGGCCTGGCTTCGTTCCGATGAGATTGCGAGATGCTATATTTTGGCATCGATGAACAATGTGTTGCAACAACAACATCGTGATTACGAAACTGCCACCGATATGCTCTACAATCTCCATGAGATGTTTGGAGGGCAATGACGTCAAGCTAGGCAACAAGCGGTCCGACAATTCATGAACTGTCGTATGAAGGCTGGAACTCCCGTTAGAGATCATATGATGTTGATCATTAGCTATCTCAACGAGATGGAGATCCTTGGATCTGAGATTGATGGGGAGACTAAAATAGATATGATCTTGGAAACTCTCCCCGAAACCTTTGATACTTTCAAGTTGAATTATTCCATGAACAAGCTAGAGTACACTGTTACCGAGCTCATGAAGGAACTTCAAACCGCTGAGGCACTCACTAAGAAAAAGAGGGCTCAAGGAGAAGTACATGCTACTGCCTCCACCTCTGGATCTAAGAAGAGACCTCGCAATGCCGAGAAGAAGAACCAACCTAAGGTTCAAACGAAGAAGAAGGTGCCAAAGGCTCCGAAGGTGGACAAGTCTAAAGAGAAGTGCCACCACTGCAATGAGCCTGGTCACTGGCGTAGGAACTGTCTTGTCTACCTCAAAACCAAAGTAAAAGGAAAAGCAAAAGCTTAGAGGATGGCGACTTCTGCTTCAAGTGGGGTGATGGGAGCGTGGTGTCTGCGAAGGCTTTGGGATCCGTGACGTTATCTTTTGAAGATCGAACTTTAAATTTGAATAATGTTTATTATGTTCCTTCCTTTGGGAAAAACCTAATATCTGTTGCTCAACTTTTCGAGCAAGATTATTATTTAAAGTTTATAAAGAATGGAATTCGTATTTCTTTTTCTAATTCTTTTGTCACTGATGCATGTATGAAGAATGGTCTTTTTTACATCTATCCCACTCAACCTTCTCTTTTAGACACCGAAATAGATAACGATCTAATTAGGGAGCCAAAGAGGATCAAACTTTCTGAATCCTCTGATCTAACAAAATCAACATACCTCTGGCACTTGAGACTTGGTCATATCAGTCTAGATAGGATTAAGAGACATGTGAGGGACGGTCCACTCCAAGACTCTGCAATAGGTTCACTACCTACTTGTGAATCCTGCATAGAAGGAAAAATGACTAAGCGACCTTTCTCAGATAAGGGTCGAAGAGCCACTGAGTTGCTGGAACTAGTACATTCTGATGTATGTGGTCCGCTCAACCAACAGGCACGTGGAGGATACGAATACTTCGTTACCTTCACCGATGATTACTCATGATATGGGTTTGTCTATTTGCTCAAACACAAATCCGAGACCTTTAACGTATTTAAGGTCTTTAGGGCTTTAGTGGAAAAGCAAACTGGTAAAGTGATCAAAACCCTTCGATCTGATCGAGGTGGTGAGTATATGTAGCCTTTATGCGACAGTTCATAAATTGTCGGACTGCTGTTTGCCTAGCTTGACGCCTTTGCCCTCCAAACATCTCATGGAGATTGGTGAGCATGTCGGCGGCAGTCTCGATGTCACGATGTTGTTGTTGCAACACATTGTTCATTGATGCTAAGATATAGCACCTCACAATCTCATCGGAGCAGAGCCAGGCCGTCAAGGCGTCTTTGTCCTCTTGAGTTGAATCATTATTCGTCAGAGGAGGACACGGGGTGGTGAGTACCCATTTGTGTTTGGTAAGGATTATATCGAAGTTATGTTTCGAATCTACGTAGTTTTAGTTTTCGAGTTTGTTCGAGGAAAGGATGATTGAGGGATGTTTGCGAGACATGTTGCTTAATGAAGTTGAAACAAGTTTATGATTTAGCCTTTGGTTTAGGATTTAAGTTTTATTTAAGACTTTTATAAAATCCAAAGGTGTTATAAACCAAACGATAATTTACTCCCTCAAGAGAAGGCCGCAAAAAATCTCCATTTATAAGTAAATGACACATCATTAATGCTTAGCCAAGATGTCAATACATCAGTTTTGACTAGCCACCTTTTAAATTGGTTTGATCACTCACATCCTTTCCCAGAGCCTCAAGGGAGGATTACTAGGGATTGAGCCTAAGTGTGCAACCAACCACTTAGTCCAAAAGATCAACTTTGAAAAACAATCCCCCAAGGGGAGGCCTTGTCATCATCGTCTCACTCTCGGACGTAGCTCATTGAGCAATGATCGAAGCAAAAACGCCTTGGAGTACTCCCATTTAAGTGAGGGTCGCAAGAGAGGCTCTTAATCCCACGTTAATTGCTTCTTTCATTAGTGTTGGGGATCGCGGGTTACAAACAACAAGTATAACCCTCCCACTTAGTTATTGGAGTTGCCCATCGACTCTTATAAGTTCGGAAACAGATTTCCTAGTTAGAGAGCGACAGAGCGGACAACTAGAAGAGAATCCTAGATCGACTAACCTATTGTTGGAATTGATCTAGGGTTTAAGAAAAAGTTTAACGCTTCGCAAAGCGGTGGAATTTTAAAAATTTTCTTTTCAAGTAAAAACAGTTTTTTACTAACCTAGACAAAGAGCAAGTACATATAAATAAAAACTATTATGAGCTAAGAAGTTTACTAACCTTTCTTGAAGCTTGAACTTTCTTTAGGGCTTTAGTGGAAAAGCAAACTGGCAAAGTGATCAAAACCCTTCGATCTGATCGAGGTGGTGAGTATATGTCGGGAGAGTTCAATGACTTTCTTAAAGAAGAAGGTATCGCTTCTCAGCTTACCGCACCTGGCACACCTCAACAAAATGGAGTGTCAAAGAGAAGAAACCGAACTCTTATGGAGATGGTTAGATCAATGATGAGTTACTCATCACTCCCTCTTTCCTTTTGGGGATATGCCCTCGAAACAGCCGCTTACATTCTGAACCAAGTTCCGTCTAAAACAGTTCCTGGTACTCCTTATGAAAGAAGGACTGGCCGTAAAGTAAGTTTGGGCCACATCCGAATTTGGGGTTGCCCTGCACACGTGCTGAGGCAAAAGACTAGCAAGTTGGCTAGTACGTTAGAATTGTGCCTGTTTGTAGGATATCCGAAGGAAACCAAAGGTTTTACTTTCTATAGTCCCGAGGACAATAAGACTTTCGTTAGCACGAATGCTCGTTTCCTTGAGGAGGACTTTATGAAGGATGCGAAACCTAGAAGCAAAATTGTGCTTGAAGAAAAGTTGGGTGAGGAAGCTTCTACCTCATCTGCAAGAACTGTTCTTACCCCAACTGAAACACAACCTAACTCATCAGAATCTCGTCAAGTAGTACTTCGACGTAGTGGGAGGGCTACTCAAAAGCCTGACAGGTACATGTCTTATGGAGACTCTCTCGTAGACGTCTCCGACATGGATGATCCTGTTTCCTATAGCCAAGCGATGGCTTGTTCTGAATCAAACCTTTGGCTTGACGCCATGAAAGTTGAGATGCACTCGATGTATGTCAACAAAGTCTGGAAACTTGTAGACCTTCCTGAAGGGATTAAACCCGTAGGGTGTAAGTGGATATACAAGAAGAAAAGGGGTCCTGATGGGAACGTCGAGACGTTCAAAGCACGACTTATGGCGAAGGGTTATACCCAACAAGAAGGGATTGACTATGAAGAAACCTTCTTGCCAGTCGCAATGCTTAAATCCATCCGCATACTCCTATCCATAGCTGTAACTCTCGACTATGAGATATGACAAATGGATGTCAAGACAGCCTTCCTGAATGGCAATCTTGACGAGCGCATTTACATGGCTCAACCAGACGGTTTCGTGGAGGAAGGTCAGGAGACCAAGGTTTGTGAGTTGCTTAAGTCCATTTATGGATTAAAGCAAGCATCTAGGTCATGGAATATTAGATTCGATGAAACTGTAAAGAGCTTCGGCTTTGAACAATCAATAGATGAGCCTTGTGTTTACAAGTTAATACACGAAGGCAAAGTTATGTTTCTGGTGCTATATGTCGATGATATACTACTCATTGGTAATGACGTGGGTAAGTTATATGAGGTTAAGGTCTGGCTGGCAAAGCAATTCGATATGAAGGATCTAGGAGAATCCGCGTACATTATGGGGATCCAAACCTTTCGAGATAGGAAAAACCGGACCCTGTCGCTCTCTCAAGCATCTTATATTGATAAGGTGATGGATCGCTTCTCGATGCAAGACTCCAAGAAGGGCCAAACACCCTTTAGGGATGGAGTTTCACTCTCTAAGGACTAGTCTCCCAAGACTGCACAAGAGATTGAAGACATTTGGAAAATTCCTTACGCCTCTGCTGTAGGAAGCCTCATGTACGCTATGCTTTGCACTAGACCTGACATCTGTTTCGCCGTTGGCGTAGTTAGCCGTTTCAAATCCAACCCTGGACCCGAGCACTGGATTGTTGTTAAGCATGTTCTTAAGTATCTTCGAAGAACTAGGAACTTGATGCTTACATACTCAGGTACTGACCTTACTATGACGGGATATACCGACTCTGATTTTCAAGCGGATAAGGATTCCAGGAAATCCACTACGGGATCTGTGTTCATCCTTAATGGTGGAGCTGTTGTGTGAAGGAGTATTAAGCAATCTTGCATTGCTAACTCCACAATGGAAGCAGAATATGTGGCTTCTTGTGAAGTATACAAAGAGGCTGTATGGCTTAGAAAATTCCTTAAGTATTTGGAAGTTGTTCCAAACGTCGACGAGCCCATGACCCTTTATTGTGATAATAGTGGGGCTGTCGCTAACTCAAAGGAACCTCAAAGCCATAAGCGCTCTAAGAATATTGAGAGGAAATACCATTTGATTCGAGAGATCGTGCAGCGCGGAGACGTGGAAGTAAAGAAGATCTCAACGGTGGACAACCTAGCATATCCATTCACAAAGGCCCTAGCGAACAAGGTCTTCGACCAACATCGAGAGGGATTAGGCGTGAAGGACTACACACATCTTCTTTGAGTCAAATGGGAGTTTGTTGTCAATGGTGCCCACAAGAAGAGTTGTAATCTTTATATTCTACATTTGATGTAATAAAGTCTCATGAAGACTCTTGCTTGTAATTGTTTATTCATTAATAAAAAGTTGAAACGTTCATTCAATCTTCCTTGGTTGAAGCTTTATGATAAAACCTTAGTCTTTAGTCCATAAACAAACTAAACAACTTACGAAGAGACAAATGCAGATTTGCATGAACAAACTCTTCGTAGTTTGCTTAAAACGATATATTCGCAATCTAAGGGTCAAAGGACTATTGACCTCAGTATGATTGTTAGAAGAATCTATGATGTCTGGTTATGAGGCATTGAGAGTTGGAGACTCTATAGTTCTTCTAGGTATCTTCAGAAGGTACTAAATTGACCAGTGCACTTCTAGAGGCATGATAAGAACAAACCATTTAACCTCTTATGTCTCGAAGTCACTACGTATGAATTACATCGTGCTTACCTTAATCCTGAAATGAGACATGTCATTTCACACCTTAGTATTCTCATATGAGAAAGTCAGAGTTCGGACTCACTATGTGATTCCGAACAAGGCCTATTGGTGAAGTACTAAGTTGTGAGAATGTCATGAGTAACTTTGTGAAGTTCTCATAGATATGGAATTCATGTACAAGATTGCTGAAATGCAATGTATATCACCTCATGCTTTGTTCCTTGGAGTGTGAATAAATGAACTGGCCAGTGTCCAAATTGAGTCTTGACTCTTTTGGATGAAACAATGTGACTTGTTAGCTCCTCGTCAGTACATTGTTTCTAACTTATTCACAAGCTACAAAGGAGTTGAGGAAATAACAGCTAGAAGGGTAAAATGGTAATTTTATAAATCCCGACTAGCTGATGATATTCATGAAGGGTAAACACTGATATCTGTGGATCCGCTCATTACAATTAGGTTGAATTCTTGAGTAGAAAATAAATTCATTTGAACCGAGAGATTTTCAGTGTCAACTCTTTAGTGGAGTCAGTTGACATTAAGATAAACTTGGAAAAGGTTTGTGAACTTTTGAGTCCAAGTATTTTAGCTCAAGCTTTGTTCATTTGGATCCATGAGGTCACTGTCACGAATCACATCGATTAGGAATAGTTAAACTGGAAGCTAAGTCAAAACAAGAACGAAAATAGTCAAAAGGGTATTTTTGTCTTTTGAGACAAAGGATGAAATGAATGTCAATAAATTTTTTGACAAGTTCATTTGATGACTTAATGTCACTCGGCCATGACTTGATCATTGGGCCTTGTGAATTGATTTCATTTCATAAGAATTTTATTGAAAATTCTAAATGGGCTTTTCTCATGTTGTCATGAACAAATCAAGAATCTTCTAGAAGCTCCTTTTAGAGACATAATGGGCGCCCAAATACCCAAGAGAAAGAGAGAATATTTTGTGCATAAATGTATCAAGATACTTGCCAAAAGAAAAAGAGGAAACAAATTTCCTCTAAGAGGAACAAGGAATTTCGGCCAAGTAAGGAAGGGAACAATAGAGGAAACAAATCCAAGCCTTTCTAGAAGGTCATGGACGCCCAAGTGAGAAAGAGGAAACAAGGGATTTTTTCATGAATATGTGATATTCAATAGAGAAAAGGAGACTACCTTATTGAAGGTGATCCTTCCCCTATGAATAGAGGCCTCATTCCCTTCATTTTATTCATTCCAAAGTTTTAGAGATTTGAGAGACTCTCTCTCTAGAACCTTAGCCGCCCCTCTCCTCTCTCTCTCTAGTCCATTTCGTTTTATTGTTTTGGCACCTAGGTCCTCATTTGACCTAGAGTTTAGCTCTGCGACTTCAAGACTCGTTGTTAAGTCGTAGTGTTTAAAAGTGCACACTCACTGATTCCTTTTATTTCGAGTGATTTAGTGATCAAAACTATCGTGGTTGCTCGAGTTGCCGAGGAAAGAAAGAGAGAGACGTGCTGCGAGGAGACGAGCGTTGCAACTTTCCAAGAGCTTCTCAAAGTTCAAGCTTCAAGAAAGGTTAATAAACTTCTTAGCTCATAATAGTTTTTATTTATATGTACTTGCTCTTTGTCTAGGTTAGTAAAAAAAACTATTTTTACTTGAAAAGAAAATTTTTAAAATTCCGCCGCTTTGCGAAGAGTTAAACTTTTTTCTTAAACCCTAGATCAATTCCAACATCTACTTCAAGGACTCGATGTGATGACACCTTAGTCTTCCGAAACGTAATCTCCGAGACGAATAAGAAAGATGAGTGGGCACAGTCTTTATCTCACTAGATCACGAAACTAGGTGTTTCGAGATCTCTCTCTTATTTTACTAAGAATGGAAACGAATTTCCGAGGGGAAGAGAAGCAGAAGTGCACGGCCAATGCAGGGCTAGGTTGCACGAAATTTTCACAAAAATTGCTTAAAATAATTGCTTATTTTTGCCTTCTCATGAACCCCTATTTATAGTAGTAAAAGGAGATATTCATAGAATCTTCCAGAATATTTTATTTCCTTTTATTGTGTTCACATTAGAGGATTTAATCTAGGCCCTTGGATCTCAACAAGTGAATCCTACTTTTTCTCTCATCCATCAGATCAATATCTATGGGATATTATTCTTTTATTTAAATAGAGAATAATTTATTTAGTGAGATAATAAAGGAGAATATATTATTCTCCTAAATACTTTCCTTTAAATAAGGAGAAAATATAGGACAATATCTTATATTTTTCTCTCTCCTTTATTTAAACAACTAAAGAGAAAATATTGGTAAATACCAATTATCTATTTTCGAATTTGATGGCACACGGTCAAGGAGATTTGCGCAAACCCTAGTGCCAAACAACCAAATTCGAATTTTCCATGTGTGCAAGGCCCAATTGCTTAAAACCCAATTAATCATTTATTTACTTGGTCCAACAATAAACAAATAATTAATAATTGTTTATTTACTTGATCAAACAATAAATAAACAATTCTACCATAAATATTTATTTAATTTTGCGAATTCCCGTTTTCCAGAATTAATGTTGTCAATCACAATTACAGCAAGTGAGATTAATAATGATAAACATTATTATACGAAAGTTCTTATCCGCCTTTATCAGAGCCGAATCGGGGACTATGGACCTAGTAATAGGAGCTTAACAAATCCGATGAAAAAGACGAAATAGTCATTTCTCTTTTGTCCATCGATTCGTCTAATCTTGGTCAAATACTCCACCTTGTAAGCCAAGACTGAACTCTCCTTTATACTAGAATTATATCTACTCATCGTGACGAGTGTCCACTGATATAGTCAGTTCGTGATCAAGATCCTCCAGGTTCAACCCGTGTCAAGAGAAGTCAATTTTTCCGTTATACTTCTCTTGATACATATCAGCCCTAAGCATTGTTGCTTCCCCAGCGAAAGATTCTTTCAAACGTTACTTACTTCGAAAGTGCGCGCAATCTATCGGTTCTGGAATCAACCATTAGGTGAGAGAACATTAACCTTCTTTCAGGAAGGCTGGATTCCGTATCTGTAAATCATTTCCCACTCGAATTATGCTTTGAGAAAACTCCCAAGACATAAGCTGTGATTAGCATGAATAGCCTTTTAGCGAATGAGTCAAAGAGCTCAGTAACATAACCCAGTGTCCATGATCACTTCAGGATTTAGATCAAGTCTCACTGTGACCATCATAGCGACCTCGGTTAGTGTGTCGTAACGGTCCTTAAACGACACATCTACACCAAGACATGTCCGGGTCGTACACTTACCGCAAGTGTAGAATGCTCCCACATAGTGATCAGCCTTCACCCATGTGTTCCACATATATGACTTTAGATATAGTTTTCCAGGCGTATATCAGTCATCGACCATGTTTTAGCACAACGCCCGAACTCAAGTGCCCAGCACGTGACTCAGTTAGATATGGAGGCTATGGAATAATGAATGTTTAATAAATCTCATTAAATAAGAAATAACGCTTTCAATTCAAATAGATAATAAATGTCAAACTATATTTTATTAATAATTTCAACGAGAATTTACATAAGTATCTTCTCGTGGGCAAGAATTCCTAACAATCTCCCACTTTGACCTAGAGAAGATATGGCATGTATCTAAGGCCCATTCCTCCCACATGTTTCATGAACACATGTTCAGATAGTCCCTTGCTCATTGGATCCGCAATGTTGTCCAACGTCGAGATCTTCATGACTGCCACGTCTCCTCTTCGAACTATTTCTCTTATAAGGTGGTATTTTCGTTCTATATGCTTTCCTCTCTTATGGTTGCGAGGTTCCTTTGAGTTTGCGATGGCTCCAGTGTTATCATAGTGGAGTTGCACAGGCTCGTTCATTTTAGGAACTACCTCCAGTTCGGCTACGAAATTCTTAAGCCAAACAGCCTCTTTGGCTGCCTCGGAAGCTGCAATATATTCAGCTTCCATAGTAGAGTCTGCGATACTAGATTGCTTAATGCTTCTCCAGACAATCGCTCCTCCATTGAGAGTGAACACTGATCCAGACGTAGACTTCAACATGTCACGGTCTGCCTGAAAATCAGAGTCAGTGTATCCTTGTATTACCAAGTCATTACTTGTGTATACAAGCATCATGTCTCTAGTTCTCTTAAGATATTTTAGGATATGCTTAACAGCTATCCAATGTTCTTGACCAGGGTTTGACTGGTATCTACTAACAACTCCCACTGCGTAGCATATGTCGGGTCTAGTACACAACATGGCATATATCAGACTCCCAACTTCTGAGGCATATGGAACTCGACTCATATCCTCCACTTCTTGCGATGTCTTAGGACACTGCTCTTTCGACAGGAACTTTCCTGAACGAATTGGCAATAATACCACATGGGCATTTTGCATCGAGAAGCGAGAAAGTACCTTATCTATATAAGTACCTTGAGACAGAGCTAGTAGTTTGTTCTTCCTATCACGAACGATTTGGATTCCTAGAACAAAAGCAGCATTCCCCAAATCCTTCATTTGGAATTGCTTTGCCAGCCACTCCTTTATGTCAGACATTACTTTAATATCGCTTCCTATAAGGAGGATATCGTCTACATAAAGGATTAAGAAAACAACTACTTTCTTCGAGTACGTGTAAACACAAGGCTCAGAAAGGTTTTGTTCGAAACCATAGGTCTTGATCACCTCATCAAACCTTTGGTTCCAGGATCTAGACGCTTGCTTGAGTCCATAAATGGACTTCAATAATTTGCAAACCTTGTGCTCTTGACCCTTTTCTATGAATCCGTCTGGTTGAGCCATATAGATTTCTTCTTCCAGATAGCCATTCAAGAATGCCGTCTTTACGTCCATTTGCCAAATCTCATAATCGTAATGAGCAGCAATGGCCAGAAGAATTTTGATGGATTTAAACATGGCTACATGAGAGAAGGTTTTGTCGTAGTCGATTCCTTCTCTTTGGGTAAAACCCTTAGCCACAAGTCTAGCCTTAAATGTTTCGACTTGTCCATCAGCTCCTTTCTTCCTCTTATAGATCCACTTGCACCCAATTGGTCTAATTTGTTCGGGTGCATCTACAAGAGTCCAGACTGAGTTCGAGTGCATAGACTCAATCTCTAGATTCATGGCTTCTAGCCATTTTACTTTGTCCAAGTCGACCATGGCGTCTTTAAATGACACGGGGTCGTCGTCGTTCGCATCCAAGTCAACGACGTTTGCTTCAAAACCAAGATATCGGTCGGGCTCTCTAGAGACCCTCCCACTACAACGAGGCAGTGTAGCACTTGGACCAACGTTTGTGTTTTCTTCTTCATCTCCCACTCTCACAACAATTGTAGGTGGAGATGGATCCCCTTGGACGTTAGTCTTCGGGGTTGGTCTAACAGTATCCTCGAGTATAATTGTACATCGAGGCTTATGATTTTTAACATAATCATCTTCAAGAAAAGTAGCATGACTTTAAACGAATGTTTTCCTATCAATAGGATCATAAAATATACCTCCTTTTGTCCCTTCTGGATAACCAACAAAGAAACAAACGTTTGTTCTTGGTTCCAGCTTGCTCGATTTCTTTTTCAAGACATGAGCGAGACAACCCCAAATACGGAAGTGACGCAAACCTTCAGGTGCTCCATTCCATAGTACTTTGGGTGTTTCGGATACAGATTTTGAAGGAACTTGATTTAAGATATACATGGCAGTCTTCAATGCATAACCCCAGAAAGATGTTGAAAGTGAAGAATAGCTAATCATGGATCTTACCATGTCTAATAAAGTTCTATTTATCCTTTCAGCAACCCCATTTTGTTGAGGGTTACCAGGAGCCGATAATTGCGACTCAATCCCATGCTCAAGCAAGTAATCGGTGAACTCATTGTCTAAAAACTCGCCTCCCCGATCCGATCGAAAGGTCTTAATAGTCTTACCCAATTGGTTTTCAACACAAGCACGAAATTCTTTGAACTTACTAAAAGTTTCAGATTTTCGTTGCATTAGGCAAATGAAACCATATCTAGAATAGTCGTCAGTAAATGTGACGAAGTATTCATAACCGCCTCTCGCAGCTTCACTCATTGGTCCACAGACGTCAGAGTGAACAAGTTACAGAGGTTCGGTGGCTCTTAATCCTTTTCCAGCAAAAGATCGCTTGGTCATTTTTCCTTCAATACAGGATTCACAAACAGGCAGAGTTCCCACTTGAAGGTGTTTCAACGGCCCAAGCCTTGAAAGCCTCTCTAGCCTCTTTATATTTATATGACCAAGTCTTAAGTACCATAAATAGGTTTGTTCATCACTAGACAGTTTAATTTTCTTATTAGATGTGGGTTTAGCTACTTTAAACATTTTAGCATTAAATGAACATTTATTTTCAGGAGTTAATACATATAAACCATTATATAATAAGGCATCACATATTAATCTTCCATCTAAAGAAACACTCATAGTTTTCTCATTCACAGATAAAGAAAATTTTTGTTTAAGTAATTCAGAAACTGAAATTAGGTTTCTACAGAACCCAGGAATAAAATAAACTGAATCTAATATCAAATATTTATTTCCAAATCGGAGTCGAACTATTCCTAAAGCTTTAGCCGTGACGGACTCTCCGTTCCCCACTCTAAGCTGTAGTTCGTCTCCTCTCAGTTCCTCCCACGAGTCAAACACATGTAAGGTTGTAAAAACATGATTAGTTGTCCCTGAATCAATTATCCAGGACGAGAGAGAATCTCCAGCATATAATGCTTCTAATACATGTAAGTGAGTGAACGGTACATTACCTTCACACGACTCAGGGCTGATGTCATCATCATCAGGAATCACTATAAGTGATGGCCTTTCCATTAAGAGAACATTCTCTAATGGTAAATCTTCTGGTGAAGGTGGACAAGGCCGTGGTGCCAAACTCGGTTGCACCTGATGGTAAGCATACTCTACCAAACCATCACGCCAAGAAAGAAGTTCGCTTTGAAACTTCGTCATCTTATAATCCGGGCCAAAACCACGAAAGTAAATGACAAAATCGGCGTATTCCTCGGCGAGTGAATTCAGAATGATTTCAACCCGAGTTGCCTCATCAATCTTTGTGCCCCGAAAGGCTGCTAGATTCATCCAATCCGACATGTTTCTCATATAGAGAACTGCGCATTCACCAGGCTTCATTTTGTTATCCATAATATACTTCAAGAGATCATAATTCGAAGTCATGCTGAAATTAATAAAATACAAGTACATAAATTACTAATGAAAAGAAAAAAACATTCATCATATAAATTTAGGAAATAAAAAACATAATGCATACGCACGGGAAAAAATACTAAAGATATTAAAAGACCCAGTTTTTTATATTCCAAGGTAATTCGACTAATAGTCACAGTCCGTTTCACTCTGGTGACGTAACGGAGTGCACCTAGTGAAAATGAGAACCATCTCAGATTAGTGAACAATCACAGTACATGTACCTTCATAACTATGCTCACTAACTACCATTTTAATAGGAATCGTTGGCCACATGAGCAACCACCGGTTGGTTCATGCATGAGTCGAACCAACATTTCAGTGAAAGAAATCTAGCTCATACGCACTAGCGTAACTAGTACACGCAGGGATCAACCCTCCCACCTATCGTCATAGACACAACCTTGATATTGGAATCAGAAAAGCCCTTCCGAATGGAACTGACCACCATGTTTAGAAAACCGCCGATCACGAGGGGATCTTTCATCCTCACGGTGTTGTGTCAATGTTGGAGGCCTAAGACTCAATATACTTTTAGTATTTTAATTTCCTAGCATTAACTTTAATCTAGGTGATACACTCGTGTTTACTAAATCGTATTAAAAGCTCGAGTTATTCTAAGCTACCCTTAAAAACAATAAGTTTCGATATAGCTTAGTCATTAGGAAATTTTGACATTCTAGTCTTGATTATCCTAATAGTATTCCTTCACGGAAAAGCTCCCAGTAGAGAAGGTGAGACACTAGGTCTTCTTAAGTACCTCTCAGTTTAGCCTCTTATCGGCTTGGTGACAAAGCTCTCCGATCCGTTCAACCCATTCATTAATTAACTATCCTAATCCAATTAGACAATTTTAATGAATGAAATCCCATGACAACCATAAACATACGATACACGATCTAAGTTATAGCATACAAGCATGGCAAAGCAATTAAATAAACAAGCATAGCAAGCATGGTTTGATTTGTGTTGATCGTATCCTAATTGACTCTTTAAAAATAAATCAAGATGAGCCCAATCATATTGACCCATGGATTCAATTAGGCCCAATCTTATTTCCTTTAGAAAAATAAATCAATATCAAATTATTTAATTTTTCTAAGTTTTTTATCGAAAAAAAAAAATTAATAAAGTAAGGGCCCATTCCAATGTCCCATTTAAAATAAATCGATATCATAATCATTTATTTTGTAATGTTTTAAATAAAAATCATTAGGGTTCAACCCATACAATTAATTAAATAAAACATTTAAAAAACTTAATTTTTTTTTTCGGTAAATTTTTTTTTTAATGAGTGGGCCCATGGGCCCACTAGGGTTTCCAAGCTGAGGCCCGAACGAATTCTCTGATCTTGACCTAGGTCAAGATTAGACTTGAGGCTGCACCGGACCGCCGTCGCCACGAGGGCGCGGCCCTGCAAGAAGAGGATGGCCGAAACTTGTCACAAAATTTTGTGACAAGTTTTCTTGTGGCGTAGTCGTTGAGGCTTTCTTCGTCCGTCATGCTTCTTCGTTGTCTGTCCGTCTCATCTCTCGCCGATCGTCGTGATCATGAACGTCTATCGTCGGATTACAACAATAATAATAATAATAAAAGATTTACAAAAAATCTTATACCCTTTGAATTTCGGGTGTACAAAAAACTAGAAAACCGAGAATCAAAAATTCTACGATCAACCACAAATCACAATTAACATAATCATATATTGAATTACATGAACTTCATATCAAAATATAAATTCATTCAAACCATGTTAAATTTAATCACATGAACGAATCAATTAATTAAGTAAATCGACTAGCTCTGATACCACTTGTCGAGGATGATTCCCCCATATAACCATATAAATGCGGAAAAGTAATTAATTACGCTAATCATGAGCTAATTAATTCAATGATTATATGACAAGATCTAGATTTACGTTAATTAAAAATTATAAGAGAGCATATAAGTCAAGCAACCGAAACAAGAGTAAACAAGTACTTACATTGATTTTCGGTTCACGAACTGAAAGCTTTCACAATCCGTCTTCGTCTTGAACGTACAAGCCTCCACACGATCAAATAAGGGACTCTACTTCGAGGACTCGATGTGATGACACCTTAGTCTTCCGAAACATAATCTCCGAGACGAATAAGAAAGATGAGTGGGCACAGTCTTTATCTCACTAGATCACGAAACTAGGTGTTTCGAGATCTCTCTCTTATTTTACTAAGAATGGAAACGAATTTCCGAGGGGAAGAGAAGCAAAAGTGCACGGCCAATGCAGGGCTAGGTTGCACGAAATTTTCACAAAAATTGCTTAAAATAATTGCTTATTTTTGCCTTCTCATGAACCCCTATTTATAGTAGTAAAAGGAGATATTCATGGAATCTTCCAGAATATTTTATTTCCTTTTATTGTGTTCACATTAGAGGATTTAATCTAGGCCCTTGGATCTCAACAAGTGAATCCTACTTTTTCTCTCATCCATCAGATCAATATCTATGGGATATTATTCTTTTATTTAAATAGAGAATAATTTATTTAGTGAGATAATAAAGGAGAATATATTATTCTCCTAAATACTTTCCTTTAAATAAGGAGAAAATATAGGACAATATCTTATATTTTTCTCTCTCCTTTATTTAAACAACTAAAGAGAAAATATTGGTAAATACCAATTATCTATTTTCGAATTTGATGGCACACGGTCAAGGAGATTTGCGCAAACCCTAGTGCCAAACAACCAAATTCGAATTTTCCATGTGTGCAAGGCCCAATTGCTTAAAACCCAATTAATCATTTATTTACTTGGTCCAACAATAAACAAATAATTAATAATTGTTTATTTACTTGATCAAACAATAAATAAACAATTCTACCATAAATATTTATTTAATTTTGCGAATTCCCGTTTTCCAGAATTAATGTTGTCAATCACAATTACAGCAAGTGAGATTAATAATGATAAACATTATTATACGAAAGTTCTTATCCGCCTTTATCAGAGCCGAATCGGGGACTATGGACCTAGTAATAGGAGCTTAACAAATCCGATGAAAAAGACGAAATAGTCATTTCTCTTTTGTCCATCGATTCGTCTAATCTTGGTCAAATACTCCACCTTGTAAGCCAAGACTGAACTCTCCTTTATACTAGAATTATATCTACTCATCGTGACGAGTGTCCACTGATATAGTCAGTTCGTGATCAAGATCCTCCAGGTTCAACCCGTGTCAAGAGAAGTCAATTTTTCCGTTATACTTCTCTTGATACATATCAGCCCTAAGCATTGTTGCTTCCCCAGCGAAAGATTCTTTCAAACGTTACTTACTTCGAAAGTGCGCGCAATCTATCGGTTCTGGAATCAACCATTAGGTGAGAGAACATTAACCTTCTTTCAGGAAGGCTGGATTCCGTATCTGTAAATCATTTCCCACTCGAATTATGCTTTGAGAAAACTCCCAAGACATAAGCTGTGATTAGCATGAATAGCCTTTTAGCGAATGAGTCAAAGAGCTCAGTAACATAACCCAGTGTCCATGATCACTTCAGGATTTAGATCAAGTCTCACTGTGACCATCATAGCGACCTCGGTTAGTGTGTCGTAACGGTCCTTAAACGACACATCTACACCAAGACCTGTCCGGGTCGTACACTTACCGCAAGTGTAGAATGCTCCCACATAGTGATCAGCCTTCACCCATGTGTTCCACATATATGACTTTAGATATAGTTTTCCAGGCGTATATCAGTCATCGACCATATTTTAGCACACCGCCCGAACTTAGGTGCCCAGCACGTGACTCAGTTAGATACGGAGGCTATGGAATAATGAATGTTTAATAAATCTCATCAAATAAGAAATAACGCTTTCAATTCAGATAGATAATAAATGTCAAACTTTATTTTATTAATAATTTCAACGAGAATTTACATAAGTATCTTCTCGTGGGCAAGAATTCCTAACACAATAAACTTTCCTTAAATGGAAAGACATGATCTTGAGATATCACTATCGATCAAACTAACTTGTCTGAAAGTTATTAGACCATATTTAATAGATCTACATGTTAAGCTATTAGCTTAAAGGAATAGAGAGATCTATAAAAGTATTAATGAAATGGTTTAAGCTTTAATAAGCTATAAGGTAAGGGATTGAGCCCTTAATGAGAGACATTATCATCAATGATACTCTTCTTTCTGATACCACGAACCACTTCATTAGGGATCTTCAAAATAGAAGATGAACTGTCCTTTGAGGATGAAGTTCCAATAACATAAAGACATGGATCGAAGTAGTTATACTACTAAACCTTTTGAAATATGAAAGGTAGATCCTAAGTACTTAACAAACTAATCATGATTGTACATGGATGTTTGTTATAATCAATATTTTGAGAATGATCGATAAGTGTAGGCCCTAAACAAGTGTCATGAATAAAGTCATTACTATTATAGTTCTAGACCTCATTATGACACAAGAAAATTGACTGAGCTAACTATTTCTAAAATTAAATTCAGAAACGACATGCTCGTTCCATTATGTCTCAAACATACTTATTGATATAAGGTATGAGCTCAGTGTTGAGGCTATTGACATTGTCTTTAAAAGGACTGATAATTAGACCTTAGACAATGTCGTATTTCCGAGAATAACTACATGTGTTGTAAACACTGTAATTTCTGGAAATAGTGAGATACTTAGTTATTTAAATATAGTTGATCCTTAAAGTCCTGTGTATACATTGAATATGAACACGACAAACAAGGATGAACTATAAATAACCAAGTAATGGAAATAGGTCAATAAAGTTCTTATTTAAACACGTTCAATAAATCACACTATATGAAGTGGTGATGAGATCAAACCATGCAATGGTGCAACCTGTTTTGGCACCAAAGGGATGTACACCTTGATAGGGTGACTTGTTATCTTTAGATATAAAGTCTGGTGTATAATCAAAATGTATGCGAAGTGTTAATTTGTTCTAAAGTAAATTTATTTACTATGAACAATTTGACTTGACCTTAAATGGTAAGTCAAAGATCACTTGCAAAAATGCATGAACCAGAATAATATGAAAATGGGACATTTGTCAGATCGACATAAATGATAGAGTATAGATAAAAGTAGGAATCCATATGATGGGAATCTCAATCCTGGGTCAAGGTCTAAACCGTCTATAATGATGGCAAAGAATCAAATTGGCTGAAGGAAACTTATCTTCTCTGGTCAAACTGGGAGATTGTTAGGAATAATATTGCCCACTTGAAGATAATGAATAAATGATTACTAAATTCGATAATAAGATTACTTTACTAGCATTATATAATTAGTGGGTTGAGTTCTAAACAATTAGAATCAATAACAACTATCTTGCATAGCCTCCGTATTAAACCGAGTCACGCGCTGGGCACCTAAGTTCGGGCGGTGAGCTAAAATGAGGTCGATGACTAATATGCGCTTGGAAAGCTATATCTAAATTCATATATGTGGAACACATAGGTGAAAGCTGATCACTATGTGGGAGCATTCTACACTTGTGGTAAGTGTACGACTAGGACAGGTCTTGGTGTAGATGTGTCGTTTAAGGACCGTTACGACACACTAACCGAGGTCACTATGATGGTCACAGTGAGACTTGATCTAAATCCTGAAGTGATCATGGACACTGGGTTATGTTACTGAGCTCTTTGACTCATTCGCTAAAAGGCTATTCATGCTAATCATAGCTTATGTCTTGGGAGTTTTCCCAGAGCATAATTCGAGTGGGAAATGATTCACAGATACGGAATCCAGCCTTCCTGAAAGAAGGCTAATGCTCTCTCACCTAAGGGTTGATTCCAGAACCGATATATTGCTAGCACTTTCGAAGTAAGTAACGTTCGAAAGAATCTTTCACTGGGGAAGCAACAATGCTTAGGGCTGATATGTATCAAGAGAAGTATAACGGAAAAATTGACTTCTCTTGACACGGGTTGAACCTGGAGGATCTTGATCACGAACTGACTATATCAGTGGACACTCGTCACGATGAGTAGATATAATTCTAGTATAAAGGAGAGTTCAGTCTTGGCTTACAAGGTGGAGTATTTGACCAAGATTAGACGAATCGATGGACAAAAGAGAAAGGACTATTTCGTCTTTTTTCATCGGATTTGTTAAGCTCCTATTACTAGGTCCATAGTCCCCGATTCGGCTCTGATAAAGGCGGATAAGAACTTTCGTATAATAATGTTTATCATTATTAATCTCACTTGCTGTAATTGTGATTGACAATATTAATTCTGGAAAACGGGTATTCGCAGAATTAAATAAATATTTATGGTAGAATTGTTTATTTATTGTTTGATCAAGTAAATAATCAATTATTAATTATTTGTTTGTTGTTGGACCAAGTAAATAAATAATTGATTGGGTTTTAAGCAATTGGGCCTTGCACAAAATATGAAAATCGGATTTTGGAATTTTGGCATGAGAGTTGCGCAAATCTCCTTGGCCGTGTGCCATCAAATTCGAAAATACATAATTGGTATTTACCAATATTTTCTCTTTAGTTGTTTAAATAAAGGAGAGAGAATAATATAAGATATTGTCCTATATGTTGTCCTTATTTAAAGGAAAGTATTTAGGAGAATATATGAGAATACATTTAAAGGGAAATAATATATTCTCTTTTATTCTCTCACTAAAATATTCTCTATTTAAATAGAGAATAATATCTCATAGATATTGATATGATGGATGAGAGAAAAAGTAGGATTCGCTTGTTGAGATCCAAGGGCCTAAATTTAATCTACCAGTGTGAACACAATAAAAGGAAATAAAATATTCTGGAAGATTCCATGAATATCTCCTTTGTGAAAATAAGCAATTATTTTGTGAAAATAAGCAATTATTCATGAGAAGGCAAAAATAAGCAATTATTTTGTGAAAATTTTGTGCATCCTAGCCTCTCTTTGGCTGTGCATCTGCCTCTCCCTCCCCTCGGAAATTCGTTTCCATTCTTAGTAAAATAAGAGAGAGATCTCGAAACACCTAGTTTCATGATCTAGTGAGATAAAGACTGTGCCCACTCATCTTTCTTATTCGTCTCGGAGATTACATTTCGGAAGACTAAGGTGTCATCCTTGAGTCCTTCATCAAGACGACGCAAGGTGTCATCCTTGAGTCCTTCATCAAGACTAAGTATTCATTTTTAATTAGCTTATGATCAGCGTAATTAATTATTTTTCCGCATTAATATGGTTATATGGTAGAATCATCTCGAACGAGTTGTATAAGAGCGATTGTTGATGAGCCTTCGGAGGGTTGAAAACGTTCGTCTCTCTCGCAGCACGTCTCTCTTCTTTCATCGGCAACACGAGCAACCACGATAGTTTCTATCACAAGAATCACTCGAGAGAAAAGGAATTAGTGAGTGGGCACTTTTAAACACGACAACTCGAGAACAAGTCTCAAAGTCGAAGAGCTAAAGCCACTAGGTCAAATGACGACCTAGGTTCCAAAACAAAACGAAAAATAACTAGAGAGCGAGAGGAGAAATCGGCCACAAGGTCTAGAGAGAGAGTCTCTCAATCTCTAACTTATGTGGAATGAATGAAATGAGAGGAATGAGGTGTGGTATTTATAGGAGGAGGATTACCTTCAAAAGGTAGTTTCCTCTTTTCTATAGAATATCACATATTCATGAGAAAATCTTATTTCCTCTTTTCCTATAGCCTTGCACGTCCAACATGCCTCGTGAAGGCTTAGGATTTGTTTCCTCATTTGATTTCCTCTTAGTTGGCCGAAAATGCACTTTCCTTCTAGAGGAAATTTGTTTCCTATTTTTCTTTTGGCAAGTATCTTCATACAATAATGCACAAAATAAACTCTCTTTCCCACTATGGCATGAACGAAATTCAGCCTTATTTTCTTTGGGTTGGACGAAATTTGAGCTTCTAGAAGGAGCTTCTAGATGTTTCTTCATTTGTTCATGACAACATGAGAAAAGCCCATTAAGAATTTTCAAGTAAAATTCTATGAAAAGAAATTAAACCTCAAGGCCCAAACTCTTTAAGTTGGCCGTGTGATTTAAATTTCATTTGTCATCATATGACAATGTCAAAAAATTTATTGACATTCATTTCGTCATATGTCTAAAAAGACAAAAATACCTTTTAGACAATTTTCGCAAAACGTGTCTCGTTCTTGTTTTGACTTAGCTTCTAGTTTAACTATTCCTACTCGATGTGATTTGTGACAGTGACCTCATGGATCCAAATGAACAAAGCTTGAGCTAAAATACTTGGACTCAAAAGTTCACAAACCTTTTCCAAGTTTAGCTTAATGTCAACTGACTCCACTAAAGAGTTGACACTGAGAATCTCTCGGTTCAAATGAATTTATTTTCTACTCAAGAATTCAACCTAATTGTGATGAGTGGATCCACTAAATATTATCTATGTTTACCCTTCATGAATATCATCAGCTAGTCGGGATTTACAAAATTACCATTTTACCCTTCTAGCTGTTATTTTCTCAACTCCTTTGTCGCTTGTGAATAAGTTAGAAACAATGTATTGACGAGGAGCTAACAAGTCAAATTGTTTCATCCAAAAGAGTCATGACTCAATTTGGACACTGGCCAGTTCATTTATTCACATTCCAAGGAACAAAGCATGAGGTGATATACATTGCATTTCAGCAATCTTGTACATGAGTTCCATATCTATGGGAACTTCACAAAGTTACTCATGACATTCTCACAACTTAGTACTTCACCAATAGGCCTTGTTCAGAATCACATAGTGAGATCGAACTCTGATTTTCTCAAATGAGAATACGTAAGCTGTGAAATGGCATGTCTCGTTTAAGGATTAAGGTAAGCACGATACAATTCATACGTAGTGACTTGGAGACATAAGAGGTTAACTGGTTTGTTCTTACTTTGTCTCTATAAGTGTACTGGTCAATTCAGTACCTTCAGAAGATACCTAGAAGAACTATAGAGTCTTCAACTCTCAATGCCCCATAACCAGACATCATAGATTCTCCTAACAATCGTACTGAGGTCAATAGTCCTTTGACCCTTAGATTGCGAATATATCGTTTTAAACAAACTATGAAGAGTTTGTTCATGCAAATCTACATTTGTCTCTTCGTAAGTTGTTAAGTTTGTTTATGGACTAAAGACAAATGTTTTATCATAAAGCTTCAAACAGACAAGGAAGAATGAATGAACGTTTCCACTTTTTATTAATGAATAAGCAATTACAAGCAAGAGTCTTCGTGAGACTTTATTACATCAAATGTACAAAATAAAGACTACAACTCTTCTTGTGGGCACCATTGACAACAGTTCTCCGGCGACAAGAAAGGTTCAAGGTATTTTCTCTGTGCGTTGAGGCTCTAACTCATATGGATTCGACGATTGTGGCGGTGATGCGAGCGGGGGAGGAAGGCGAGGACCCTTATGTGATACTGTGACGTTCATCTCCTGATTCTGACAAAGAGTACATGGGTGTCGATGCCTCTAATGGGACAAATAATGAAGAGGTCAGGCATGCGGAGAACGTATCGAGGACTGCAGAGTGTAAGTCATTGACGCAAGCCGTTTCCTTTGGAGAGCCTGTCTTTATGACTCCATGGATTGCTCAGGGCTTGACATCAGGAGCACAATCGCCATTCACCGCTTCAAGTCTTTGTGAGCGTTGTACGACATTCCTCCGTCCACTCAAAGATGATTGCCTTTATCTCTCGCGGAATGGATTTGCTGCCGTGCATCTTGCTAGTCTTGCGGCGGGACTTCGTTTACCCTTCCAGCCTATTGTACACGATTTGTCTCTCGGCTCCAGGTGCATGCTTCCCAGATGAGCCCTTACTTCTATCGCGCGCTTGCTTTGTGTCACATGTTGTGGCACGAGAAGGAGAGAGAGCAAATGAATACGAAAGACTTTCAAATTCTTGTTGCATTCTCCAAAGTCAAGAACTATTCCAGCTTCTACCAAGATTGTGTTTTCGGTGGCTCGCGAATTGTTGGTGATGCAGACTCCAACAATCACAAATTTTTTTATCTGGGTGTCTTCGTGTGCGTTTGAGGCCGCTCTCTTGCGCTTTGGCCCGATCGTTGACTTTCCTCCTGATCCTGATGCTGGCGAGTCTACTTTTGTCAGGGCGATTCGTGCTACTCCCAACATTTCCCATCTGAGGATGGCGTCTTTAAGATGGTACCCTTCGGCTTTGCCCGATTTGTCCGGGGCTTCAAGTGGTGTTACTCTAGAGTTAGGCCTTTCTATGCGAGTGGTTTCTTCTAGAGTAATCTCTTTTATCGCTCTGATAGGTATATATTAGATTTTTATACTTCTTGCATAGCATAGCTTTACATCATCTTGGATTTGTTGTTGGTGTCTAACTTTATGCGTTTTTCGTGTCTCCACGAGTACCACGGCTCCTCCTCAGAAGCATAAGCGCATGCTCTCCAAGGCCCTCAATATCTTCTCAGGGTGAGGTGGCACTCGAGTCGGGAGTTCCTCGCGAGGCCATTTCTCGTCTAAGTCGGCAATGAGTGCGTCTCATTTTGTGCATCGCCATTCTCAGCCATCTAATACGCCTCTTTTGTCTCATCATCCACCTCTCGAGAAGACTGATGTGGTGGCCTTGAAGAAGCAATGCATCCAGGGCTCTAGGCATTACTGCACTCCACTTTCTCCAACGTCACTATTGTTGGAATCGATCTAGGGTTTAAGAAAATAATTAACGCTTCGGGAAGCGGCGGAATTTTAAAACATTTCTTTTACAAGTAAAAACGGTTTTTACTAACCTAGACAAGTGCAAGTACATGCAAGTAAAAACTAATATAAGCTAAGAAGTTTACTAACCTTTCTTGAAGCTTGATCTTGGAGAAGCTCTTAGAAAGTTGCAACGCTCGTCTCCCCTCGCAGCACGTCCCTCTTTCTTTCCTCGGCACCTCGAGCAACCACGAAAGTTTCTATCACTAAATCACTCGAAATAAAGGAATTAGTGAGTGGGCACTTTTAAACACTACGACTTAAGAACGAGTCTTGAAGTCGCAGAGCTAAACACTAGGTCGAGTGAGGACCTAGGTGCCAAAGCAAGAAATCAAAAATAACTAGAGAGAGAGAGAGAGGATTTCGGCCACAAGTTCTAGAGAGAGAGTCTCTCAAATCTCTTAAACTTGGATGAATGAAATGTGACAAAATGAGGCTCCTATTTATAGGAGAGGTCTCACCTTCAATAAGGTAGTTTCCTCTTCTATAGAATATCACATATTCATGAGCAAAATAACCCTTATTTCCCACTTGAGAAACTCGGCCAAACAAGGCTTCTAGAAGCCTTGATTTGTTTCCTATTTTGTTCATGGCTTGCCTTTTCTCTCAACATGGCCGAAGTTCCCTTATGCATCCTTATGCAAATGTGTTTCCTCTTTTTCTTTTGGCAAGTATCTAAATACATTTATGCACAAAATAAACTCTCCTATTTCTCTATAGGGTAGGCGCCCAACATGTCTCTAGAATGAGCTTCTAGAAACTTCTTCATTTATTCATGAGAACATGAAAAAAGCCCATTAAGAATTTTCAATAAAATTCTTATGAAACGAAATTAATTCACAAGGCCCAATGATCAAGTCATGGCCGAGTGACATTAAGTCATCAAATGAACTTGTCAAAATTTTTTGACATTCATTTCATCCTTTGTCTCAAAAGAAAAAAATACCCTTTTAACTATTTTCGTTCTTGTTTTGACTTAGCTTCCAGTTTAACTATTCCTATCGATGTGATTCGTGACAGTGACCTCATGGACCCAAACGAACAAAGCTTGAGCTAAACACGTGGACTCAAAAGTTCACAAACCTTTTCCAAGTTTAGCTTAATGCCAACTGACTCCACTAAAGAGTTGACACTGAAAATCTCTCGGTTCAAATGAATTTATTTTCTACTCAAGAATTCGTCCTAATTATGATGAGCGGATCCACTGAATATTATCTATGTTTACCCTTCATGAATGTCATCAGCTAGTCGAGATTTACTAAATTACCATTTTACTCTTCTAGCTGTTATTTCCTCAACTCCTTTGTCGCTTGTGAATAAGTTAGAAACAATGTATTGACGAGGAGCTAACAAGTCACATTGTTTCATCCAAAAGAGTCGGGACTCAATTTGGACACTGGCCAGTTCATTTATTCACACTCCAAGGAACAAAGCATGAGGTGACATGCATTGCATTTCAGCAATCTTGTACATGAATTCCATATCTATGAGAACTTCACAAAGTTACTCATGACATACTCACAACTTAGTACTTCACCAATAGGCCCCGTTCGGAATCACATAGTGAGTCCGAACTCCGACTTTCTCAAATGAGAATACTAAGGTGTGAAATGACATGTCTCATTTCAGGATTAAGGTAAGCATGATGCAATTCATACATAGTGACTTCGAGACATAAGAGGTTAAATGGTTTGTTCTTATCTTGTCTCTAGAAGTGCACTGGTCAATTCAATAACTTCGGAAGATACCAAGAAGAACTATAGAGTCTCTAACTCTCAATGCCTCATAACCAGACATCATAGATTCTTCTAACAATCGTACTGAGGTCAATAGTCCTTTGACCCTAAGATTGCGAATATATCGTTTTAAGCAAACTACGAAGAGTTTGTTCATGCAGACTAAGGCTGTTAAGTTTGGTTATGGACTAAAAGACTAAGGTTTTATCATAAAGCTTCAAACAAAGAAAGAATAAATGAACGTTTCAACTTTATTAATGAATGATCTCTTCGTAGTTTGCTTAAAACGATATATTCGCAATCTTAGGGTCAAAGGACTATTGACATCAGTACGATTGTTAGAAGAATCTATGATGTCTGGTTATGAGGCATTGAGAGTTGGAGACTCTATAGTTCTTCTAGGTATCTTTCGAAGGTACTGAATTGACCAGTGCACTTCTAGAGACAAGATGAGAACAAACCATTTAACCTCTTATGTCTCGAAGTCACTATGTATGAATTGCATCATGCTTACCTTAATCCTGAAATGAGACATGTCATTTCACACCTTAGTATTCTCATTTGAGAAAGTCAGAGTTCGGACTCACTATGTGATTCCGAACAGGGCCTATTGGTGAAGTACTAAGTTGTGAGAATGTCATGAGTAACTTTGTGAAGTTTTCATAGATATGGAATTCATGTACAAGATTGCTGAAATGCAATGTATGTCACCTCATGCTTTGTTCCTTGGAGTGTGAATAAATGAACTGGCCAGTGTCCAAATTGAGTCCTGACTCTTTTGGATGAAACAATGTGACTTGTTAGCTCCTCGTCAATACATTGTTTCTAACTTATTCACAAGCGACAAAGGAGTTGAGGAAATAACAGATAGAAGGGTAAAATGGTAATTTAGTAAATCCCGACTAGCTGATGACATTCATGAAGGGTAAACATAGATAATATTCAGTGGATCCGCTCATTATAATTAGGTGAATTCTTGAGTAGAAAATAAATTCATTTGAACCGAGAGATTTTCAGTGTCAGCTCTTTAGTGGAGTCAGTTGGCATTAAGCTAAACATGGAAAAGGTTTGTGAACTTTTGAGTCCAAGTGTTTAGCTCAAGCTTTGTTCATTTGGGTCCATGAGGTCATTGTCACGAATCACATCGATAGGAATAGTTAAACTGGAAGCTAAGTCAAAACAAGAACGAAAATTGTCAAAAGGGTATTTTTGTCTTTTGAGACAAAGGATGAAATGAATGTCAATAAATTTTTTGACAAGTTCATTTGATGACTTAATGTCACTCGGCCATGACTTGATCATTGGGCCTTGTGGATTAATTTCATTTCATAAGAATTTTATTGAAAATTCTAAATGGGCATTTTCTTATGTTGTCATGAACAAGTGAAGAAAATTCTAGAAGCCTTTTCTAGACATAATGGGCGCCCAACATACCCATAGGAAGAGAGAATATTTTGTGCATAAATGTATCAAGATACTTACCAAAAGAAAAAGAGGAAACAAATTTCCTATGCTTGCCATAAGGAAATTCGGCCACACAAGCAAAGAGAGAGCAAGAAATAAAAGAGGAAACAAATCCAAATGTCATTAAGGCACATGTGTTGTCAATGGTGCCCACAAGAAGAGTTGTAGTCTTTATTTTGTACATTTGATGTAATAAAGTCTCATGAAGACTCTTGCTTGTAATTGCCTATCTATTCATTAATAAAGTTGAAACGTTCATTCATTCTTTCTTTGTTTGAAGCTTTATGATAAAACCTTAGTCTTTTAGTCCATAAACAAACTTAACAACTTACGAAGAGAAAAATGTAGATTTGCATGAACAAACTCTTCGTAGTTTGCTTAAAACGATATATTCGCAATCTTAGGGTCAAAGGACTATTGACCTTAGTATGATTGTTAGAAGAATCTATGATGTCTGGTTATGAGGCATTGAGAGTTGGGGACTCTATAGTTCTTCTAGGTACCTTCCGAAGGTACTGAATTGACCAGTGCACTTCTAGAGACTATATAAGAACAAACCATTTAACCTCTTATGTCTCGAAGTCACTATGTATGAATTGCATCATGCTTACCTTAATCCTGAAATGAGACATGCCATTTCACACCTTAGTATTCTCATTTGAGAAAGTCAAAGTTCGGACTCACTATGTAATTCCGAACAAGGCCTATTGGTGAAGTACTAAGTTGTGAGTCTGTCATGAGTAACTTTGTGAAGTTCTCATAGATATGGAATTCATGTACAAGATTGCTGAAATGCAATGTATGTCACCTCATGCTTTGTTCCTTGGAGTGTGAATAAATGAACTGGCCAGTGTCCAAATTGAGTCCTGACTCTTTTGGATGAAACAATGTGACTTGTTAGCTCCTCGTCAATACATTGTTTCTAACTTATTCACAAGCGACAAAGGAGTTGAGGAAATAACAGCTAGAAGGGTAAAATGGTAATTTAGTAAATCCCGACTAGCTGATGACATTCATGAAGGGTAAACATAGATAATATTCAGTGGATCCGCTCATCATAATTAGGTCGAATTCTTGAGTAGAAAATAAATTCATTTGAACCGAGAGATTTTCAGTGTCAGCTCTTTAGTGGAGTCAGTTGGCATTAAGCTAAACTTGGAAAAGGTTTGTGAACTTTTGAGTCCAAGTGTTTAGCTCAAGCTTTGTTCATTTGGGTCCATGAGGTCACTGTCACGAATCACATCGATAGGAATAGTTAAACTGGAAGCTAAGTCAAAACAAGAACGAAAATAGTCAAAAGGGTATTTTTGTCTTTTGAGACAAAGGATGAAATGAATGTCAATAAATTTTTTGACAAGTTCATTTGATGACTTAATGTCACTCGGCCATGACTTGATCATTGGGCCTTGTGAATTAATTTCATTTCATAAGAATTTTATTGAAAATTCTAAATGGGCCTTTTCTTATATTGTCATGAACAAGTGAAGAAAATTCTAGAAGCCTTTTCTAGAAGATTATGGGCGCCTACCCTATAGAGAAATAGGAGAGTTTATTTTGTGCATAAATGTATTTAGATACTTGCCAAAAGAAAAAGAGGAAACAAATTTCCCACACATGCATGGGGAATTTCGGCCAAGTGAGAAAAGGGCAAGCCAAGGAACAAAAAAGGAAACAAATCAAAGCCTCTAGGAGGCAGCCTTGGGCGCCCAAGATGGAATGGGAAATAAAGGATTTTTGCTCATGAATATGTGATATTCCATAGAATAGGAAACTACCTTATTGAAGGTAAAACCTCTCCTATAAATAGGAGCCCCATTCCTCATATTTCATTATCCAAGTTTAAGAGATTTGAGAGACTCTCTCTCTAGAACTTGGCCGAAAATCCTCTCTCTCTCTCTAGTTTATTTTCGATTTTTTTTCTTGTCTTGGCACCTAGGTCCTCACTCGACCTAGAGTTTAGCTCTGCGACTTAAAGACTCGTTCTTAAGTCGTAGTGTTTAAAAGTGCCCACTCACTAATTCCTTTATTTCGAGTGATTTAGTGATAGAAACTTTCATGGTTGCTCGAGGTGCCGAGGAAAGAAAGAGGGACGTGCTGCGAGGGGAGACGAGCGTTGCAACTTTCTAAGAGCTTCTCAAAGATCAAGCTTCAAGAAAGGTTAGTAAGCTACTTAGCTCATAATAGTTTTTAATTACGTGTACTTGCTCTTTTGTCTAGGTTAGTAAAAACTGGTTTTACTTGTAAAAGAAAATTTTTAAAATTCCGCCGCTTACCGAAGCGTTAATTATTTTCTTAAACCCTAGATCGATTCCAACAACATGTTGGCCGTGTGACTTGGATAGGAATGGGCAATAAAGATTGCTCATAAAGGCTTGGAAAATAAGAGGAAACTACTTCTTTCCAAGGCCAACCCTTCTCCTATAAATATGACCCTCATTCCTCTCATTATATTCATTCCACATAAGTTAGAGATTGAGAGCTTCTCTCTCTAGAACTTGTGGTTTCCGCCCCTCTTCTCTCTCTCTCTAGTTTATTTTCGATTTTTCTTGTTTTGGCACCTAGGTCCTCACTCGACCTAGTGTTTAGCTCTGCGACTTCAAGACTCGTTCTTAAGTCGTAGTGTTTAAAAGTGCCCACTCACTAATTCCTTTATTTCGAGTGATTTAGTGATAGAAACTTTCGTGGTTGCTCGAGGTGCCGAGAAAAGAAAGAGAGGCGTGCTGCGAGGGGAGACGAGCGTTGCAACTTTCTAAGAGCTTCTCAAAGATCAAGCTTCAAGAAAGGTTAGTAAACTTCTTAGCTCATATTAGTTTTTAATTACATGTACTTGCACTTGTCTAGGTTAGTAAAAACTGTTTTACTTGAAAAAGAAAATTTTTAATTTTCCACCGCTTACCGAAGCGTTAATTATTTTTTTAAACCCTAGATCGATTCCAACAACCAAGTCTTAAGTGCCATAGGTATGTTGATTTTGTTAGATCGGAGGATTCAGAAAGTTTGATCCTCTTTGGCTCCCTAATTAGATCGTTATCTATTTCGGTGTCTAAAAGAGAAGGTTGAGTGGGATAGATGTAAAAAAGGCCATTCTTCATACATGCATCAGTGACAAAAGAATTAGAAAAAGAAATACGAATTCCATTCTTTATAAACTTTAAATAATAATCTTGCTCGAAAAGTTGAGCAACAGATATTAGGTTTTTCCCAAAGGAAGGAACATAATAAACATTATTCAAATTTAAAGTTCGATCTTCAAAAGATAACGTCACGGATCCCAAAGCCTTCGCAGACACCACGCTCCCATCACCCCACTTGAAGCAGAAGTCGCCATCCTCTAAGCTTTTGCTTTTCCTAAAACCAGTCAAGGAGCAGCAAATATGGTTAGTAGCAGCGGAGTCAATAATCCACGATGATACATTATCAGCTACTAAACAAGCTTCAGTAACAAGTACAATACCTTTTAATTTGGTTTTGAGGTAGGCAGGACAGTTCCTACGCCAGTGACCAGGCTCATTGCAGTGGTGGCACTTGTCTTTAGACTTGTCCACCTTCGGAGCCTTTGGCGCCTTCTTCTTCGTTTGAACCTTAGGTTGGTTCTTCTTCTCGGCATTGCGAGGTCTCTTCTTAGATCCAGAGGTGGAGGCAGTAGCATGTACTTCTCCTTGAGCCCTCTTTTTCTTAGTGAGTGCCTCAGCGGTTTGAAGTTCCTTCATGAGCTCGGTAACAGTGTACTCTAGCTTGTTCATGGAATAATTCAACTTGAAGGTATCAAAGGTTTTGGGGAGAGTTTCCAAGATCATATCTATTTTAGTCTCCCCATCAATCTCAGATCCAAGGATCTCCATCTCGTTGAGATAGCTAATGATCAGCATCATATGATCTCTAACGGGAGTTCCAGCCTTCATACGACAGTTCATGAATTGTCGGACCGCTTGTTGCCTAGCTTGACATCCTTGCCCTCCAAACATCTCATGGAGATTGTAGAGCATATCGGTGGCAGTTTCGTAATCACGATGTTGTTGTTGCAACACATTGTTCATCGATGCCAAAATATAGCATCTCGCAATCTCATCGGATCGAAGCCACGCCGCCAGGGCGTCTTTCTCCTCTTGCGTCGAATCATCATTCGTTTGAGGACAGGGGGTGGTGAGAACCCATTTGTGCTTGTCGACAGTAAGGACTATGTCGAGGTTACGTTTCCAGTCGACGTAATTGTCGCCTTCGAGTTTATTCGAGGAAAGAATGGTTGAGAGAGGGTTTAGAGACATATTGCCTATAAAAGTTGAAACAAGTTTATGATTAGTCTTTGGTTTAGGATTTAAGTTTTATTAAGACTTTTTATAAAATCTAAAGGTGTTATAAACCAAACGATAATTTACTCCCTCAAGAGAAGGCCGCAAAAAATCTCCTTTTATAAGTAAATGACACATCATTAATGCTAAGCCAAGATGTCAATACATCTATTTTGACTAGCCACCTTTTAAATTGGTTTGATCACTCACATCCTTTCGCAGAGCCTCAAGGGAGGATTACTAGGGATTGAGCCTAAGTGTACAACCAACCACTTAGTCCAAAAGGTCAACTTTGAAAAACAATCCCCTAAGGGGAGGCCTTGCCATCATCGTCTCACTCTCGGACGTAGCTCATTGAGCAATGATCGAAGCAATAACGCCTTGGAGTACTCCCATTTAAGTGAGGGTGGCAAGAGCGGCTCTTAGTCCCACGTTAATTGCTTCTTTCATTAGTGTTGGGGATCGTGGGTTACAAACAACAAGTATAACCCTCCCACTTAGTTTTTGGAGTTGGTTCATCGACTCTTATAAGTTCGGAAACAAATTTCCTAGTAAGAGAGCGACATAGCGGACAACTAGAAGAGAATCCTAGATCGACATGTTCAGAGTCGTATTAGTGCATAAAGGCACAAGGTACATACTCGATCTTTTCCTATTTTCTATTTCGGGAAAGTGCATGAGGGAAGTGTGAACTTCAACTCACTCGAACACTTGAAAGTTTGAGATTACACATCTTTTTATTTTTCGGCTTGTCTACAAGGAGACCTCCCACTCAAATTTTCAAGAGCATATAGATTTTGAACATATGTGATATAGATATAGTTTTGAAAACTTATTTGATTTGGATGACAAAATATTTTCAAGTTTGAAAGTGAAAACGGTTTTTCAAAATTCAAACTAGTTTTGTAAAAACTCAATTTCAATTAATCTTTCAAAAATCAAAACTTTTAATCTTACACATCATGTTTATAATCATATGAAAAACATTTTTTCTCTAGAAAATTTTCTCATTAGAGTTCTATAACTCATGGTAGTGGGGTTTGAAAATCCGGATTTAAAAAAAAAACTGGAGTTTCAGACAGCCGCGCACCTCGGAATAAAATCGCCATATCTGGCGGCTCTGATGTCCTTTTGAGCCGAAACCAGTGGAATTGGACAGAGGATAGACAGAGCTTTAATTTGATTGAAGAATCTTTAAATTTCGATTTCTGAGCAGAGAGTTATGCCACTTTTAATGCGGGTTTACTCTAGCTCGAAGAAAAAGAAATAATTAAAGCTTAGTCCTTTTTAGGTGCGAAAAAGAATCGAGTGTAACGGAACGTTTTATGAAGGTTGTTAAAGCTTTTATTTGTGTTTTATTAGCAAGGTAATAACAAGGCATAAAATAAATAACAACAAGCATAAAACGAATACGGTAAATAAAAGAAACTAGAAAGACAAGATAACTAGTCACAAAATTTTACCGAAATTTCTCAAACCTTTAAAACACGTTTTTCAATATAAAAAATTAAAAACTTTTAGAACTGATTCTAATGTGTTTTAATATCATCCCAAACTCATAGAAAATCAACATGGTTTTTAATTTAAAGGGAAGAGCAATAAATTAAAAAAAAATCTAAGATAACAATTCTAACTTGTCACAAAATTAGTAAACTTTCGAAAACGATTTTCAAGCTCATATTTTTAAATACATGTACATGCATATCTTTGACCATAGCTCTGATACCATTTGTTGGAATCGATCTAGGGTTTAAGAAAATAATTAACGCTTCGGGAAGCGGCGGAATTTTAAAAAATTTCTTTTACAAGTAAAAACGGTTTTTACTAACCTAGACTAGTGCAAGTACATGTAATTAAAAACTAATATGAGCTAAGAAGTTTACTAACCTTTCTTGAAGCTTGATCTTGGAGAAACTCTTAGAAAGTTGAAACGCTCGTCTCCCCTCGCAGCACGTCCCTCTTTCTTTCCTCGGCACCTCGAGCAACCACGAAAGTTTCTATCACTAAATCACTCGAAATAAAGGAATTAGTGAGTGGGCACTTTTAAACACTACGACTTAAGAACGAGTCTTGAAGTCGCAGAGCTAAACACTAGGTCGAGTGAGGACCTAGGTGCCAAAGCAAGAAATCAAAAATAACTAGAGAGAGAGAGAGAGGATTTCGGCCACAAGTTCTAGAGAGAGAGTCTCTCAAATCTCTTAAACTTGGATGAATGAAATGTGACAAAATGAGGCTCCTATTTATAGGAGAGGTCTCACCTTCAATAAGGTAGTTTCCTCTTCTATAGAATATCACATATTCATGAGCAAAATAACCCTTATTTCCCACTTGAGAAACTCGGCCAAACAAGGCTTCTAGAAGCCTTGATTTGTTTCCTATTTTGTTCATGGCTTGCCTTTTCTCTCAACATGGCCGAAGTTCCCTTATGCATCCTTATGCAAATGTGTTTCCTCTTTTTCTTTTGGCAAGTATCTAAATACATTTATGCACAAAATAAACTCTCCTATTTCTCTATAGGGTAGGCGCCCAACATGTCTCTAGAATGAGCTTCTAGAAACTTCTTCATTTATTCATGAGAACATGAAAAAGGCCCATTAAGAATTTTCAATAAAATTCTTATGAAACGAAATTAATTCACAAGGTCCAATGATCAAGTCATGGCCGAGTGACATTAAGTCATCAAATGAACTTGTCAAAATTTTTTGACATTCATTTCATCCTTTGTCTCAAAAGAAAAAAATACCCTTTTAACTATTTTCGTTCTTGTTTTGACTTAGCTTCCAGTTTAACTATTCCTATCGATGTGATTCGTGACAGTGACCTCATGGACCCAAACGAACAAAGCTTGAGCTAAACACGTGGACTCAAAAGTTCACAAACCTTTTCCAAGTTTAGCTTAATGCCAACTGACTCCACTAAAGAGTTGACACTGAAAATCTCTCGGTTCAAATGAATTTATTTTCTACTCAAGAATTCGACCTAATTATGATGAGCGGATCCACTGAATATTATCTATGTTTACCCTTCATGAATGTCATCAGCTAGTCGGGATTTACTAAATTACCATTTTACCCTTCTAGCTGTTATTTCCTCAACTCCTTTGTCGCTTGTGAATAAGTTAGAAACAATGTATTGACGAGGAGCTAACAAGTCACATTGTTTCATCCAAAAGAGTCGGGACTCAATTTGGACACTGGCCAGTTCATTTATTCACACTCCAAGGAACAAAGCATGAGGTGACATGCATTGCATTTCAGCAATCTTGTACATGAATTCCATATCTATGAGAACTTCACAAAGTTACTCATGACATACTCACAACTTAGTACTTCACCAATAGGCCCTGTTCGGAATCACATAGTGAGTCCGAACTCTGACTTTCTCAAATGAGAATACTAAGGTGTGAAATGACATGTCTCATTTCAGGATTAAGGTAAGCATGATGCAATTCATACATAGTGACTTCGAGACATAAGAGGTTAAATGGTTTGTTCTTATCTTGTCTCTAGAAGTGCACTAGTCAATTCAGTACCTTCGGAAGATACCTAGAAGAACTATAGAGTCTCCAACTCTCAATGCCTCATAACCAGACATCATAGATTCTTCTAACAATCGTACTGAGGTCAATAGTCCTTTGACCCTAAGATTGCGAATATATCGTTTTAAGCAAACTACGAAGAGTTTGTTCATGCAAATCTACATTTGTCTCTTCGTAAGTTGTTAAGTTTGTTTATGGACTAAAAGACTAAGGTTTTATCATAAAGCTTCAAACAAAGAAAGAATGAATGAACGTTTCAACTTTATTAATGAATGAATAGGCAATTACAAGCAAGAGTCTTCATGAGAGTTTATTACATCAAATGTACAAAATAAAGATTACAACTCTTCTTGTGGGCACCATTGACAAAAACTACTTCCCCTGACGCGGAGCTGTTCACATTTTTCGTCCACAATCCTCGGAAGGTGTGTCTCCTTAGTTGTTATTCTTGTGTTGGCTTTGTATTTTTGCGTCTTAGTTGTTGCCTTAGTTTTTTGTTGTAGGAATTGGTTCGCGTGCAGCGGGTCAAACATGCCTACTTCTCGTCGATGGCCCTGATGGACCGCCTAGAGTGTGATCTTAAGAAGGCATCATATGAGGTATAATCGGCTCGCGACTATGCCAAGCTAGCTAGAGCGTTTTGAGGGTAGCAGTTCGTCTTTGTGGGAGCTTTTCCGACTGGCGTGACCGGGATGCCCTTGTGTCTGTGGACCGGTCACTGGGTCAAGAGAGCAGCAAGTGTGATCGGCTTGGAAACATGGCCTTGTAAGGAGTCTCTCGTCCAGCTGGTGTCAAGGGATCGGTGTGGCATGACAGGACCATGGTAGGTTTTCCTGCCAAAGCAGGAGGGCGGCGACGTGGCGCGAGGAATGGTCGGCCAAGGCGGAGGAAGGCCGACCATGGAAGGTGGACCGACCAAGGCGAGACACCGGCCGGGTCAGGATGGTCGACCGAGGCAGGAAGCCGACATAGTGAGAAATGGCCAGCCAGAGTCATCTGCCCGGCGTGTCTTGCTTTGAGTTCTTTTAAAGGTTTTGGACTTCGTAGAGCTCCTTTGACTTTTTTGTGCTCTAGTTACTCCGAAATTGTAAACTTTTTGCGTCGCTCGTATGACATGCGCTTCGTTTCGTCGAAACAGAGGACGAATGCATAACATTTGGTATAAACAAACCGCTGGTTGGAAGTCATCCTGGCTTCTCGGACGATAGAAACACGGAAGGAAGAATTTCCGTCACTGTCCCGCGCCTCACGGTACATCTGTGTACCGTCAACCTGACGGACGGAAAAAATCGTTCTGACACGCGTCGGAAGAGGCAGCAGCACCGTCGCTTTGTGTGTGTGTGTGTGTGTGTGTGTGTGTGTAACGAATATATTTATATCTGTATGGGCTAAATTTTTTAAATGGTTACAGTTTAGTCTTTTTTCAGCATGCCTATTACTGATCTGGCTGACAAATATGAAGGAAAGAAACCATAACCGTGAATATGTCCAAAAAGTTAAAGTTTGAAAGCACCAGCTTTCTCTGTTACATATATACATATATATATATATATATATATATATATATATATTACTTTAAACAACACTTATTTTATTTTGTTCCAGCCGCCCACATTTAGACTATGATTTTGTTTCAGTAATACTTTTTGAAATGATTTTGTAAATTTTCAAGGTATAAAATGGGATAAAAGTGTAAAATAATTGAGGGAGGCTTAAGTTTATATTCTAATTTTTGCTATATAGTTAGGTTTTAAAATTTTCATTACATAATTAAATTTTTCATCTAATTTTTATTATATAGTTTAGTTTATGTAATTTAATTATATAGTTAAGTTTTTAAAATTTTCATTATATAATTCAGTTTACATATTAGTACTTTTTTAAAAATTTTAACAGTTTAGTCATTTTCATTTATCATTTAAATTTAATTTTTTATTTTTTTTAATTCCTCATTGGAAGTTAATGGAAATATGGATTTCCATTAAGTTTAACGGAAATTCGATTTCCAATAAGCAATGGAAGTCATCAAAATGCCTAATAGAAATACCATTTCTAATAAGAAATGGGTGGTGGTTTATTGGAAATGGAATTTCCTTTTAAGTGTTGGAAGTTAGAATCAGTTCTCTCGTTCAAGTCTTTCAAAAACAGCGCAAATTCGAAGAAAACTGCGGAGAATTTAATTTTAATATATTATATGCAATTTACGTAAAAAAACCTTGACGGACGCGCCAAGAGAAGAGCGTGCAGTTAAGTAATGGTGAGTGAATGACTTGATCTCAATTACATTGGCAACTATTGGCAAAAGGCAAGTAACTCAAAAAAATATCAAGCCGATAAATAATATTTAATATATTAGAAAGGAAAAAAAAAAAAAAATCGCTCTGGAAAGGAGAAAAAAAAACTCATCATAACAATTCTCTCTCTCTCTAACACCTACACATATATCACATTCTCGCATACACTTACTCTGTTTCTTACTTTTCTGACTAGCCACATTGCATTTATTGCGCCACAACCCTCTCTCTCTCCGTTGATCTCTCCATTTCTCTAAACAGATATTACCTCAGCCTTCTCTCTCACACATCCTCAACTTCTTTGCCGATCCATCTCCAAGGTATCTTGTGTGCTGAAACTCGTGAATCATGATCATATTATTCTGCACAGTTAGTCTTTGATCCTGAATGTTAAATCATTTAATTACTTGCCTCTTCAAAGATCTGCGTGTAGTGTCCGTTGTTTATCCGTCTCCATTGGATTTTAGGCTGTTTAAACGTCGAATAAAAACCCCGATTTGAAAACAGTTGTTTTTGTCTCCACATACCACTCAGTTTCCTCCCTTTTTTTTTCTTTCTTTTTTCATAAATGAAAAATTAGTGAGTTTTATTCAATGCTCTATTTCGATTTTGAAAGCATAGCATTTTGTGGGTCTCTTTATGCTTTTTCATATTGTATCTTTTCCTTTGTATAATTGTGTGTGCAAATTACTAAGCGCTTGATTCTGTTTTTGACAAAATCACATTTTCCAACTTACTATTTCCCCTTTGCAAATAAAGCTGTAATTCTTCTCGGTTGTCTATCCTAGTGGTGGAAAAGCAAAAGTTTGTACAAATCTACTTTTTTTTCACCTCGTTTCTTCTTACAAATCCTAAATTTAATTATGTTTATTTTCTCTCTGCTTCTGAACCGTAAGTAGTATAATAGTTATTCTTATCTATTCCCGTGTAGGTTTTCTAATACTCTATTAAGTCAAAGTAAGCCTTCTTTATTTGCGTGTTATTTAAAGCCTTTGCTTTTATTGTATTTTTAAGTATTCCTTTTAAAATAGGGTAAAAAAAGCATATACATCTTTTTGAATATTCGGTCTTCGATCTGTTTGATTTAGCTGAAACGAAACCGCACATTCATGCAATAGCGTAGATTCTCCAGAAAGAGAAATCGATGTTTCTGATTTTTTTTTTTCTTTATTTTGAATATATTAAGATCGTCCACTTTGGAGTTTATTTTGGGACGCGTCATTGTATAGAGATTCCCTAAGTTTCACTCGCATTGTCTTGTTCTGGTTTTTATTTTATACACTGGAGATTAAAACCACCGTTTTCAATATAGCATTTAATGTTTTAGTCTTATTTTGTCATTTTATATTTTATTTTAGATACCCATTAAGATTAATAATTTCAGATAATTTATTAATTTCTGTCCAGCTAATTTTAATTTTTTCTTTCAAGATGTATATAATATAGCCCATTGAATGAAGTGTTCAATTTCACCACCTTTATTTTTATGTTTTTAAATAAACAATTTCTCCACATGATGCAATAATAATATCAATGCTAGTCATGATAAAAGTACAAATGGTCAAAGGTCAAGCCAGCCTCATTTCAAAATATATTCTATTCCCTGTTTCACATGCTACATTGTTAAATAAGTTTTGTTCTTTTGGTTTTTGATTAAACAATTGAATTAACAACTGTTTGCTAATCAGTCGTATATTTGACTGATACGATTAATCCATCTTCCCATTTTTCAACACTGAGCTGTAAAGTGGCTTTGGCTTCTGAGTCTCCAGTCTCTCTTTTGGTTCTTCTCAAATAACAAGTTTCAATCTTTTTCTTTCTTTCCCTTCACAGAATTATCGTTGACCAACCTGAGAGATGATCTTGGATATTCATTTCATGTGAGAAAAAAAAAAAATGGGCGGTTGTGTGTCGAGTAGTAGTAAGAGCAGTTGTAGTAGCAAAAGCAATGGAGACGCGGTGTCTCCGAGTTGTTGCGACGTCGGACTTTTCGGTCAAAGGAGGAGGAACAGGACGTTCTCCGATCATGTCGTGGCTCACAAGCACTTGGCTTCAATCCCCAACCGGATTTTCTCAAACGGTAAGAGCCGGACTTCTTGCGTGTTCACTCAGCAAGGCCGAAAGGGCATCAACCAGGACGCCATGATAGTTTGGGAAGTGAGTTCTTCTCTTCGTAATTGCTTCCTTGATCAAAACTCTTTTATTATGGCCGTGCTTGTCTAGATCAGCTATGAAAAATTAAGTTAGAAAATATATGTGCGAGTTTCTATGTTAATTAAGCATTGATGAAGTGCAATGTCTCGGGTTAAGAGTTTTGGTGAGCTGAGTAGCTTGAGCAATCACGATACCCACAACTCTGCTTATGACCAATTTTTCGACATAGTGAATTTCTCTCATCTACATTTGTGTGTTATTGTTTTTCGTATTGTACTGCTTGACTGTGATCGATTGATAAGGGGGTCTTTGGTTGTAGGATTTCATATCGGAAGATGCGATCTTCTGCGGCGTGTTTGATGGGCACGGCCCGCACGGCCATGTGGTCGCTCGCAAAGTGAGGGACAATCTTCCGTTGAAGCTCATGTCGTTCTTGAAATCCCAACAGTCGAGGGAAAACGGGCCGACCAATGCCTGCTTCAAAGGTAATGCGGCGGATTCAGATCGCATTGAGAAAGACTGCTCATCGCCCGAGGAGGAGCTCGAGTCAGTGTGGAGAGAGGCTTTCCTAAAGTCGTACAAGTCGATGGACAAAGAACTAAGGTCTCACCCGAATTTGGATTGTTTCTGTAGTGGTAGCACCGCCGTGACTATAGTCAAACAGGGTTCGGATCTCTTCATGGGTTACATTGGCGATTCGAGAGCCATCCTGGGGTCTAGAGATGGCAGCGATTCTATGGTGGCGATCCAGTTGACCGTTGACCTAAAGCCGGATCTGCCGAGTACGAGAAACCTTAAGAAATGCATTCTTTTTGCTTTCTTTTCAATTGTCTGGTGGTTTTATTGTTGAATTTGTTGTACTTTTTTTTCAGGGGAAGCAGAGAGGATAAAGAAATGCAAAGGTCGGGTTTTCGCGTTGCAAGATGAACCGGAAGTTCCTCGGGTGTGGTTGCCATTTGACAATGCGCCGGGTTTGGCCATGGCTCGAGCCTTTGGGGATTTCTGTTTGAAGGAGTATGGAGTGATCTCGATCCCCGAATTCTCGCATCGTACATTAACCGACAAAGATCAGTTTGTTGTTCTCGCTTCAGACGGGGTAAAAAAAAAAACTCTCTTTCACATCCTTTCGCATTGTTTACTTTCACAAAAACGGGTGAAAAAACACAAATCATGATTGTTGCTACTATTTAATGTTTTATTTATTGGTACAAAGAGCTTTCATTGAAAAGCCAAATGGTGGGTCAGTTTAGAAGTATCAGAAAGAATAATAGCTGGCACCGTACTCTTTTATATTCTCTAGCTGATAAGTTTCCTAAAATAACAAGCACCAGATGAATCAATTCCTCCCAAACTGTACAGCTTATGGAACCAAGTAATCTCGCCACTTGACTCATTCCTAAACATTCTCTTGAGATTACGGTTTGCTTAATTCAGGATCCAACATAAGACTAGTACTAGCGTAACTTGCCGTTCGGTACTAGTCAGTATTATTCCGGTCTCTCTGTTGGCGCACGGTATCATGTCAAAATTTAATAATGCGTACATAATTTAGGGGTTAATGTAGGATGATTAGAAGTTGCTAATAGTTCGTAGATATTAAGAGCAGAAGGCAATGAATATTTAAGGAGAGCCAAGCTCGAATTACCCAGATCTATGATTGTTAAATTAAAGAGCTCCCTAAATATCCAAAAACATATTACATGGATCATGTCCAGATCTTATTACCAAAAGTATTGACCGAATGAAGCGCTTTTTTGTTATTCACTCTGGTCGAAGATCGTCATGTATAGCTTATGCAACCTCGTAATTTTGATTCATATCTAAGCATTCTCATGAAATTATGTTAATGCTTGATTCAGGATCCGAAATTAGATTAGTGCTAGCTTAACTTGCCATTCAGTACTAGCCAATATTATTCGGGTCTCTCTGTTGGCGCACAGGAAAGTGCAGAGTTTTAATAACTACATGGTTTAGGGGTAAAACGTAGAATGATTAGAAGTTACTAATAGTTGGTAGATAATAAGAGCATAAGGCAAGGAATGTTTTAGGAGAGCCAAGCTCGAATCACCCAGATCTATGATTGTTCAATCAAAGAGCTCCCTTAATATTCAAAAAAACATACTACATGGATCATTTTCAAATCTGATTAGCAAATTTTTTTGCACGGGATGAAGCGATTCTTTTTTCTTTCATTGTGGTCAAAGATCGTTATTTTTTTGGTAGGTGTGGGATGTGTTGAGCAACGAAGAGGTGGTGGAGATAGTATCGTCGGCACCGGCGCGATCGGTGGCAGCGAGGATTGTGGTGGACTCGGCGGCCCGAGAATGGAAGCTCAAATACCCAACTTCCAAAATGGACGACTGTGCGGTGGTTTGCCTGTTTCTGGATGGGAAGATGGACTCGGGGGAGTCGGACTACGAAGACCACTGCTATTCCTCGGCTCTGCAGAGCTACCACTCAGAGAACGCGGCCGAGTCGGACGGTGGTGGACTGAGGCCCGAGCCGTGTCTGCACCGCAACTTCACCGTCAGATCCGGCGACGATACCGAGAGCTTCGGGAGAATATTCCAAGAAGCTTCCGCCGAGGATCAGGACTGGTCTGGCTTGGAAGGTGTCACCAGAGTCAACTCTCTTGTTCAGCTTCCCAGATTCTCCCAGGAACGGCCTAAGAGTGCCTGAACATTTTTTTTTATTTCTCTCTTTCTTAAAACTATGTACAAAAATGCAGTGGGGGGTTTTCTCTAATACGAGAGTTTCTTTTTCTTCCGAGCAGCCTCAATCATTCGGGTTACGTGAGTTGTACGTCAGTTCTTGATCTTGTTTTGCTCGTAGCATTTTCTATCTTGAAACAGATCGTCTATTTATTTGTTGATTTATTTTAAATCTCAGCATCCATAGTGATATTCCTTGGATTCTACTCTCTTCATGATGGAGTTGCTTTATTATTAATCTAATTAAAAAAAAGTAATAATCATCTAATCTTGGTTCAATAATTGAATGATGTGTTCTTTGAAGTGGTGAGATAAAATGATGATCGTGATCATGAGGTCCACTACGTCAGAGAACTTCATTAGTCATAGCCATAATTAGAGGACACCAAATCAATAAAACTATTCACTATAAAAGAATGAAAACAGAAGGCAGTTTCAGTCTCTTTGTGCATGGGGTTTAATACCACAGTTAGTAACTTACTACTACTGGTGACCTGAGTCTTTTGGAGTTACATCAAGGAAAATGAATAAATGGTGTTCATAAATAGCCGTAAAGAGCCGCTGAATAAAAAAAAAAACAAACACTCCTTTAATCACCGCCAAAATCCACACCAAACTCACCTTATAAAAGAAGAGCACTTCTCTTCCCATCTTCACCATCCGCAAACTAATTAAAAAAAAATGGCCTACAAACCAAAACCCTCTCTCATTGCTTTCCTCTTCATCATCGCCGGAATTGCCTTCTCGGCCGCCGGCGCTCGGGATGTGAAGCAGCCGGAGTGGCTGATCGACCCCAACGACGGAAGCATGCTCATCCCGGGGATCGGCCGTGTAATGCTGCCCGGACATAACTTGGGCCCCAGGCCTTACTCTGGCCCACCAAGCTCCGTGCCCGGCACTGACGACACTTTTGTTCCCAACCCCGGAGTTGAGGTTCCCAACCCCGTCCCCGTCCCCGTCCCCGTCACTGGTCCTTAGGTTTTCATGGCTTTTTTTTTTATTTGTCATTTTATTATCATGTCATGTCCTTTGTTTAAGTACGTGTCTTTGTTGAGTGTTGTGTTTTAAAATAAAGCCTTTTATGGGGCTACATGTGTAATGTGTGTCCTTGTAGGAGTATGAATGAATTGCTTATGTTATGTTAGTCAGTGGCGGAGCCAGGATTTCAATTAAGGGGGGGCACATTTGAGAAATATTTTTGAGGAGGGGCATTATTGAAAAAAAACTTACAAATTTGGGTCAAAAACATAATTATTAGTAAAATTTAGGGGTAAAATTATAAAAAAATATAAAAATTTGGGTCTAAAAAATAATTTTCAAAAATTGAGGGGGGGCACTGGCCCACCCTGGCCCCCACCTGGCTCCGCCTTTGATGTTAGTGTTCTTTATTTTTCGTTCATCATGTAGTCGTGATGAATTTGTTTAAGCATTTTAGCTCAAAGCTAGAATAAATCAAGAGAATCTTGACTTAGCTTACAATAGGGGTTATTGTTTCATACATGATATGTACAAGACAATGTGATAGAACCATAAAGTGAATTGTTTGCTATGTGATTCATAGTAATATTTCCAAAAATATGACGAAGGCACCGAAGAGGGGAAAGCGGGGTTTCGTTTGTGACCTCGGAGAATATTATGTCTATAAGACAAAGAAGTACTGCAGTTTGATGGTTGTAATAAACAGGAGAGTTTTATTGACTCCAAAAATGATTTAATATTCTGAGTTGAGCAACATATTAACTCATCATTAAATGAGAAAAAGCATTAATCATACGAATTATTGAAAAAGTCAAATTTGTTTATTATTATTATTATTATATGAAATAGATTTTTTTTTTTTTTTTTTTTTTTTTTTTTTTTTTTTTTTTTTTATCGAAATGTAGAATAACCTTAAACAACACTTTGGTTAATGAATCTTAATCCTCAAGTCACCAACACCTGCTTTCGATTTATCTATCCCATCATGCTTATATTCACTTAATAGACGGGAAAATGAAAACAAACTCAATAAAATTAAACTTCAACGAAAAATAATCAATATTTAAGATTTTAAACAAAATAATTAATTTGATAATGTAATAATTAATTCAAAAATTGCATCATCATTCTATAATAAAATTTTCGCAATTGATATTAATCAATATATATATATATATATATATATATATATATATATCATTATTTATAAACTGTTATTAGATTTAGACCAATTTCAACTTTCGATTTGGGGGTTTGAAATTTTGAATGAATTAATTTTGTCATTAATATTTTTAAAAAGAAGTTACTTTTGTTAGTTGATGTGCTATATTTATGTGTACGAGTACTTTTCCGACTTTGAAAATTTGGAAATCAATTAGATGGTTCGTCTTTTTATTTTTTTATTTTTTTTTATTTTTTATTATTAGTAGTTACAAAGAGTAATTCTATCAAATTTATTTTAGTTAATTTTTATTTTACAATATATTTGACTATTTTACAAAACTTGAATTTTAATTTGGCAAGACTTGAACCTACAAATCTTAAGCTATATTAACAATAGATAATTGCTCGCAACACCATAGAATAAAGGAACAACAAGTTGAAGGTTCTTATTATTATTTGAGAAATTGTCACATCTATTACCAAACTACTAACTTTTTCCAATTTCCCACTAAAGCCGTAATTTGACCAAAAATGCTACTAACTCAAATGTACAACTACTCTTTTTACCCTCCACTTAACTTTTTCTTACAACCCACACCAACCATTTTTTATTCATAATTTTCACTCTCAACTATCATTCCCGCTCATTATCACTCCCTCGTTTTCTCCTCACATTTCTCTCTCCTCAAACCGTCATTCTTCTCTCCTAAAACCGCCCACTTCTTCTCCTTTCCCGTCTCCCCATCGTCATCTACACTCTTCCTCCTCCCTCCTCTGTCGCGTTCTCTCTCCCTCTTTCTCATCCTCGCGCTCTCTCTCATTCTCGCGCTCTCCCTCCTCTGTCACGTTCTCCTTCTCTCACCCAGATAAAACCCCCAAATCCTAACCCTAAACCATCCTGGAAATGGACGATAACGACTTTCAATCACCCAAACAACCCATAAAAAAAACAAAATGAAGTTGTTAGAGGGAGTCCTAGGAAAAAGCTGAAGGCTCCGAAGAAGTCGCCGTCTTCACCCAAACCGTCTTCACCCAAGCTGTCCTGGAAAAGAAAAACCACAACTTCACCCAAACCTGTGAAGATGTCGGCGAAGAAGCCTCGGCGTAGGAAGGTGAAGCCTATGCATGGCACGTCTAACACCGAGAAAGAAGAGCAACCCAAGTCCCCCAATATTTAGGTTAGTTTGGGGGTTTTCGTTTGATTTATTGATTGATTTGGGGATAGATTTGTTTTAATTTCGGTTTAGTTTTGGTTAACATGTTTTGGGTTATCTCGGTTTGCATTGGGCTATCTCGGTTTTGTTATTATTGATTGATGATTGATTGAATTGTTGATTGTTGAATTGAATTGTTGATTATGGATTATTGATTCAAGAGAATTGTTGAATGAGATTGCTGAATTTCGGTTTATCCCCTAGTTTTGGGTAATTCATTAAGGGTAATGTTGTCGCTGTTTTTCGGACAACGATTTAGGAGTCAAAGGCGGTTAGACCCAAGGCCGGACCAAGTGGCCTCGCCTTGACTCGAGCGTGTCGGACTTGGTATCCCAAGTCTTCCCTTAGTTGTCAATGATGTTCGAGCTCGCCGGCATACCTGAAAAAGATAGGAGAACCGTGAGCTAAGAAGGGAAAACAGAGGGGGTGCCTCTGTTTACCTCTCCGACGCTCAACATTAGTGGGATTGAGGTGGATTATAGAGGTTTAGAGGTGGTTTGGAGATTCTCGGTTACTATAGCAGTTGGCTGTTTGGGAAGCGGATTACACGGTTGTTCAGTCGTCATGGTTGGCTTTGGCACTGGTTTGCCGTTCTTTCTCAAGCGTTTGTATACTTGATTGTATAGAACTTCAGGCTCGACCACCTTCTCATGAACAACCTGTGGAAGTTGTTCAAATTCGTACTTGTTAGGAATGCTATTCAACACATCATTTACGGTAAAAACCCAATCATCTTGCAGCTTCTGCAAATCGTCATGTGATAAGTCATGGTTAGTCTTAATATAATTACACCATATTAATCAATTATCTTTATCAGAGTTAACGGACTGTAATGTGCTACCTTATCCATTCCAAGCAGTGGTGAAATATCCTGGAAGTGAGTTACGTACGTATGATGTGTTTATAAAGTAACTAGGTCATTTTTGGGAAATTCAAATATGTTATACTATGTACCATGGAAATAGAATCAGGGATTGTTGGCTCTACTTTTGAAGTTCTTTTTCGGAGCATCTATAAATAGGATACCATTCTCCTTAGTGTCAAACACGTCAACAATATTAGTTCATTACTTATAATGCTTTTTAACAACATACCATGTTTGTTAGTGACACTTGTGTGGGCTTTGGTTTTGTAACTTTCCTCATCCCTGGAACCTGTAAATAGATTGCGACATAACGACATTATAATTCATATTAACTACTTTAATCGGATTTGTTTACCTCTTTTGTTTTCGGGATTTGGACAGGTGTAGTTTCGTCTAGTTGATTGATAGGTGTAATATCCTGTTAAACAAAATGGTAGACGTAGATAAACATTTTAGTTTCATTTTGATGGTAAATACTTATTTACAAAGATGTTAATAGCTTACATGAACATCTATTGGAGTGTGATGTGGTTCTTTGCCTCTTTTAGTATGTATTGAACCCCCAGAGCCCTGTATAATAATTGTTAGTTTTGGGTTAATTGGAAAAAATAAACTGTTGTCAATGGTGCCCACAAGAAGAGTTGTAGTCTTTATTTTGTACATTTGATGTAATAAAGTCTCACGAAGACTCTTGCTTGTAATTGCTTATTCACTAATAAAAAGTTGAAACGTTCATTCATTCTTCCTTGTCTGTTTGAAGCTTTATGATAAAACCTTAGTCTTTAGTCCATAAACAAACTTAACAACTTACGAAGAGACAAATGTAGATTTGCATGAACAAACTCATCGTAGTTTCTTAAAATGATATATTCGCAATCTAAGGGTCAAAGGACTATTGACCTCAGTACGATTGTTAGGAGAATCTATGATGTCCGGTTATGGGGCATTGAGAGTTGGAGACTCTATAGTTCTTCTAGGTATCTTCTGAAGGTACTAAATTGACCAGTGCACTTCTAGAGACAAGATAAGAACAAACCATTTAACCTCTTATGTCTTGAAGTCACTACGTATGAATTGCATCGTGCTTACCTTAATCCTGAAATGAGACATGCCATTTCACAGCTTACGTATTCTCATTTAAGAAAGTCAGAGTTCGGACTCACTATGTGATTCCAGGCTTATTGGTGAAGTACTAAGTTGTGAGAATGTCATGAGTAACTTTGTGAAGTTCTCATAGATATGGAATTCATGTACAAGATTGCTGAAATGCAATGTATATCACCTCATGCTTTGTTCCTTGGAGTGTGAATAAATGAACTGGCCAGTGTCCAAATTGATACCTAACTCTTTTGGATGAAATAATGTGACTTGTTAGCTCCTCGTCAATACATTGTTTCTAACTTATTCACAAGCGACAAAGGAGTTGAGGAAATAATAGCTAGAAGGGTAAAATGGTAATTTTGTAAATCCCGACTAGCTCATGATATTCATGAAGGGTAAACACTGATAATATTCTGTGGATCCACTCATTACAATTAGGTTGAATTATTGAGTAGAAAATAAATTCATTTGAACCGAGATATTTTCAATGTCAACTCTTTAGTGGAGTCAGTTGACATTAAGCTAAATTTGGAAACGGTTTTGTGAACTTTTGAGTCCAATGTTTAGCTCAAGCTTTGTTCATTTGGATCCATGAGGTCACTGTCACGAATCACATCGAGTAGGAATAGTTAAACTGGAAGCTAAGTCAAAACAAGAACGAAAATTGTCAAAATGGTATTTTTGTCTTTTGAGACATAAGATGAAATGAATGTCAATAAATTTTTTGACATGGTCATTTGATGACATGCATCACTCTGCCAAAATTAGATTTATTGGGCCTTGTGGATTAATTTCATTTCATAAGAATTTTATTGAAAATTCTTAATGGGCCTTTTTCATGTTGTCATGAACAAATGGAAAAGCTTCTAGAAGGCTGTGGGATCCGTGACGCTATCTTTTGAAGATCGCACTTTAAATTTGAATAATGTTTATTATGTTCCTTCCTTTGGGAAAAACCTAATATCTGTTGCTCAACTTTTAGAGCAAGATTATTATTTAAAGTTTATGAAGAATGGAATTCGTATTTCTTTTTCAAATTCTTTTGTCACTGATGTATGAAGAATGGTCTTTTTTTCATTTATCCCACTCAACCTTCCATTTTAGACACCGAAATAGATAATGATCTAACTAGGGAGCCAAAGAGGATCAAAATTTCTGAATCCTCCGATCTAACAAAATCAACACACCTATGGCACTTAAGACTTGGTCACATCAGTCTAGATAGGATTAAGAGACTTGTGAGAGACGGTCCACTCCAAGCCTCTGCAATAGGTTCACTACCTACTTGTGAATCCTGCATAGAAGGAATTGTCTCCTCGATGGAGATGTTATCGAGGGGTCGGGTATTCCCATGCCTGGGCCTGACGAGGAGCGTGTCGATCTCGGTTATGAATAGTTGTGTTTACTTCAGTTCCTTCACGTCATTGTTTAGCGCTTGCTTCATTTTTCTTTCGTATACTTGCCCTATTTTTACATTTCCGTTGGGTTGTTTCCGCAACATTGATTGTTTTTATTAAAGATTTTCCGGATTATTATGCATCTTATTTTCTGGATTTAATATGTTTAGCGTAATCGATTCACGCAATCCGGCTAGTGCGTGTCTCACGACCCTCGGTTTGCTATGTCTAGCGTAACCAGCCTGCACGGCTTAGTGCCAAGTTTTTCCTTGGACGTTGGCTAGACCAGTTTCATCCGACGGGTGCGAGCCTTTGGCATCCATTAGTGACTCGCTGCCTGTCGGCGCACGAGCTAGATGGCTATCGCGTCTCTTTCCTGGCGTGTACGCTACCTATCGGCATGCGTGTTATGCGCCAGGACGAGGTTGAAGCAAGCGCAGTTCCCAGCGAGTGCGGTTCCTGTCGGTACACGTGTCGCGTTTTGGGTTTTGACTGCTACCCTAGGATTAGCAGTCCGGTGCGCGGATGGGACCCGTTTACGTCTTGCTACCTTTCGGCGTGTAAGGCGCGGGATCGTGCGACAGCGTCGCGCGAAAGACCTATACCTATTAGCCCCTCGAGTTTCTTGTGTACTCGTAGAGGAGACTAGAAATTATAATAATGTAGGACAAAGCTTTTGAGGTGAAATGTAATCGCATTATTGTGTCAAAACAAATTAAAATTACACTCCTCAGCCATTGGCCTTATTTAAACTTGAAATTGTCACTCAACAAAATTGAAAATAAAATGAAAAAAGCATATCGAGTCGAGAACGGACTTCTATTGGTAGTATTGCCACAGATGCTCGGCGTTCCACAGATGAGTGGACACGAGCCCCTCCAGGTTCTCGAGCTCGTACGTGCCGCCATGTATGGCTCGGCGCATACGATACGAGCCTTCCCAGGTGGGACCCAGGACTCCCGCCCCCTGCACCTTGGTGTTTTGGAACACCCTTCTAAGGACGAGGCTTCCGTTGGTGAACTTCTGAAGCTTGACCTTGGAGTTGTAATATTTCTCGACCTTCCTCTTTTGTGCGGCGAGGTGAGTGAGCGTGCTCGCACTCTTCTCGTCTATGAGGTCCAGCTCTAGCCTCATTGCTTCGTTGTTGGCGGTTTCTTCGAATTCTTCGATGCGGAAAGTCGAGAGCTTGGTCTCGACGGGTACCATGGCCTCGATGCCAAATGCAAGTTCGAACGGGGTTTCGCCGGTTGCGTTCCATGCGGTCGTACGGTACGCCCACAGGACAATGGGGAGCTCCTCGGCCCATGCCCACTTTCTTTCTTCCAGCTTCTTCTTTATGTTCTGTTTGATCGTTTTGTTGACCGCTATGATGGGGGGAAGAGAAGGTGTTGCTGATGCCCAACTGTTCGCATATGTCGCGGATGCGCGCGTTGTCGAATTGCTTTCCATTGTCAATCACGATCGATGCGGGGATTCCGAAGCGGCAGACGATGCTCTTCCAGATAAAATTAGTCGTGTTTGCCTCCGTGACCTTTGCCAATGGTTCTGCCTCGTGAAATAATCGATATCTACGATTGCGTGATTGTATTGTCTCGGGGCCGTAGGCAGCTCACCAATGAGGTCGATTCCCCACTTTGCGAAGGGTCGAGGCACAACGATTGGGCATAGTGGAGCCGGAGCTTGGCGCGGGACGTGGGCAAATCTTTGGCACTTATCACATCTTTTGGCCCACTCGTGGGAGTCCTTTTTCAAGGTCGGCCAAAAGTATCCAAGCCTTAGCAGCTTCAGGGCTAGAGACTGTCCAGCGGCGTGGTTCCCACACAGCCCCTCGTGCACCTCGCGAAGCGCTTTCTTGGCCTCGACCTCGGTCAGGAATCGAAGGAGGGGCATTGAGTACCCTCTCTTGAACATGGTGTCTCCCCTCATCGTGTACTTCGGTACCAAGTTTTCAGCTTTCTGGCTTCCTCCTTGTTTTCGGGGACGACTCCTCCTTTGAGGTACTCCACGAGTGGCGTCATCCATGAGGGGGTAGCACTTCATCAACCACCCCTACGTCGCTTCTCGAGACATAGGGCCGAGTTAACACTTCTATCAGGACATTGCCATCTCCATCTTCGTCTATCCCTGACACAAGGCGCGCCAGGGCATCCGCCTCAATGTTCGCCTCTCGGGGAACTTGGACTATCTCGAACCATGACAGGGCCTCCAAGTTCTTCTGAGTCTTGGACATATACGCGATCATGTTCGGCTGCTTGGCTGCATAGTCGCCCTTCACCTGGTTCACAATTAGTTGTGAGTCGCAATTGATGCGTAAGTTCCAGACTTCTAGCTTGTTCGCTATTTCCAAGCCAACGATCAGAGCCTCGTACTCCGCCTCGTTGTTGGAGGTCTTGAATTCGAACCGTAAAGCGTACCTCAATTTTTCCCTATCAGGGTTCGTGAGTATGACGCCAGCGCCAGCCCCTTGGGCATTTGATGCGCCATCTATGTGCGGGTCCCAGACCGGCCCTATCGGGTCATTGGTCCTTTTCTTTGACAACCCGTCGTGGTCGTTCTCCTTGTCTTCTTCGTCTTTGTCTGTTGAAGGCACGCCGGTGAACTCTCCCACAAAGTCGGCGAGGGCCTGACCCTTGATGGAGGTTCTTGGTTGAAACTCGACCCCATACTCTCCCAGCTCTTGGGACCATATGGCCATTCGTGAAGAAGTCCCTTTTTGTAGAGCTTTTTCGATGGGCCTGAAAGTAAGGGCGCAGTTTCCTTGCACTCATGACGAGGGCAAGGGACAACCTTTCAAATTCCGTCTCAGCGTCGAGGAGCGCCTTGCTAACGTAATAAACCGGCCATTGGACCTTGTCTTCCTCGCTCACTAGAACCGCGTTCACGGCCCTGCCGGAAACCGCGAGATAGACATACAAGGTCTCGCCATCTTTCGATTTTGCAAGGAACGGACGGGAGGTGAAGTAGGTCTTCATTTCGCGGAATTCCTCCTCGTACTCCTTCGTCCACACTAATCCGTCGGTCTTTTTCAATGCCTTAAAGAATGGTTGGCACCTGTCGGTGGCCTTGGAAATGAATCGCGTTAGGGCGGCGATTCTTCCCGTCAAACTTTGCACTTCTTTGACTTTTTGCGGCGACCTCATTTCCAAGATTGCCTTGATCTTTTCGGGATTAGCTTCGATCCCGCGGTGGCTCACCATGTAGCCCAGGAATTTTCCGGACTCAACCCCGAAAGCGCACTTGTTGGGATTGAGCTTCATCTTGTAACGTCGCAGGATTGTGAACATCTCCCTGAGGTCTCGGATATGGTCGTGGGCTTTGAGGCTTTTGACTAACATGTCGTCCACGTAGACCTCCATTGTATTGCAAATTTGGTTGGCAAACATTCGATTTACCAACCTTTGGTATGTTGCACCCGCATTTTTGAGGCCAAAAGGCATGACCTTGTAACAGTAGAGTCCGCGGTTCGTAACAAAGGTGGTCTTGATCTGATCCAGCTCGTGCATGCGAATCTGATTGTATCCTGAATAGGCGTCCATGAAGCTTAGCAGCTCATGGCCCGCCGTGGCATCCACGAGTTGCCCAATTCTTGGGAGAGGGAAGCTATCTTTCGGGCAGGCCTTGTTGAGATCTTTGTAATCGATGCAGATCCGCCACTTCCCGTTTGGCTTCTTCACCATGACGACATTGGACACCCACTTGGGGTGTTCCGCCTCGCTAATGAAGTTGGCGGCGAGAAGCTTGTCGACTTCTTCACCAATGGCCTGGTATCTCTCTCCACTGAATGCTCATCTTGGTTGGACGCGTTCGGTCACTCTTTTGTCGTCATTGAGGCGGTGGACCATTATCTCGGGGTCGATCCCCGTATGTCGGCGTGTGTCCACGCGAAGACATCTTTGAACTCGCGGAGGAAGGCTGTGAGTTAGAGTTGGATCTTGGTCGGGAGCTGGGCGCCAACGTTGACTACTTGGTCAGGATTGGTGTCGTCCGGCACAACGAGAACGAGGTCATCCGGTGTCTCCACCTTTCGACGCTCGACATCGTCCCTCTGGTCCAGTTCCCCGAAGGTGCCTCCTTCCTCAATCTTTCATGGGAATTTGTCTCCGAGTTGGAAGACGGTGCTCGCCATCTTTCCATTTGCCTTTCCATCCACCCCCTGGATGTAGCAAATTCTCGCCATTGATTGGTCTCCCAACATTATGGCGATTCCCTTCTCGGTTGGGAATTTCATCATCAGGTGGTAGATGGAAGTTATGGCCTTCAGCCGATTGAGAGTCGGATGGCCTATGATGATGTTGTACGCTGATGGCTGATCCAACACCAGGAATGACACGATGTGGGTGACCTCGATCCCCCCAGGTGTCCCGAAGGTGACCGGGAGGTCGATGGTGCCCTCCGTCATGACCCTCTCCCCGGAGAAGCCGAAGAGTGGGGTCGAGATCAGGGTCGGTCTCAATCTGGTCAGCTTCATCCTGTCCAAAGCTGACTTGAAGATGATGTCGGCAGAGCTGCCATTGTCGATCAGGATCCTTCGGACATGATGGCGACCGGGCCGAGACGACTATCGCATCATTGTGCGGGTGGAGCACTCGCACCGCCTCTTGGTTGGTAAAGAACATGGACTCAAACGGGGTCGGAGATGGAGCCTCTTACGTGTGGTTGATATGATGTGCTATCTTCCCATGGGAGACTTCCCGCATGTATTTATTTCTTTGCGTGCTTGAGTCTCCGAATTCCGGTCCGCCCATGATCTAGCCCACAATGTGCATTTGTGAGCTCTCCGGTTATTCATTCGTCGTCCAATTGGTGATTGTTACCGTCGTCAGACCCTTTCTTTCTTGCCGTGATCGGTCTCCGTCTGCCGCAGCCGTCCCGAACGTTCTGAAGACGTATTCCTTCAACTTCCCGTCTTGGATAAGGGCTTCGATCTGACATTTGAGCTGGTAGCATTCGGACGTCAGGTGCTCGTGGTCTTGATGGTATTCACAAAATTTACTTCAATCCCACTTTACGGGATCCTTCATGAGAGGAGAAGGGCTTCCCAGCTTGTTGCGGTGCAGAGCTAGGATCCGCTCTTGCGGGGTGTTCAGAGGGGTGAATGCCGAAAACTTCTGGAAGCTGTCGAAATGCGAGGGTCTTGGCCAAGGTAAGGAGCGACCGTTACGGGCCTGGCCTCCCTTATTCCTCCTCTTTCGAGGGTCGGGACGATCCCCGTCCTAATCATCGCAACGGAGAGCTCTGTCCTCCAGCTTTCCGGCCGTCTCGGCCATCGAGGTAGTCCTTGATCCCCATGTAAGTATAGGCTCTCGACATCAGCTCCACCATGTCCTGCGGGACCTTTCCAACAATAGACTTGAGGAAGTCGCTTGTGCGAGCTCCCTCCATGATCGCCGTGATGGCGTCCTTGTCATCGAACCCTTTGACCTTGTGAGATTCTTCAGTGAAGCGAGCCAAATACTGCCTCAAGGTCTCATCTCTTCCATGTCAGATAGATAAGAGGTACGTTTTTTATTTCTTCTGCGCCACCAAAGTGGCAAACCGAGCAAGGCCTCTCGCAAGGACCGGAAGGACGAGATGCTCCCCGGCCTTAGGCTTCGGAACCACTCGAATCCCGACCCGATGAGGGTCAGGTTGAAAGCTTGGCATAGGGTGGCATCCAACTGCCCCTGCATTGTCATCCACGTCTCGTAATGCTGGATGTGGAAGTTCGGGTCCGTCCGTCCGTCCGTCATAAGGGGGGATGGACGGTATCTTAATATTCCCTACGCATGGCTGCGCAAGGAATTGAGTGGCAAAGGGAGAGTACGATTCCTCGATCCCGCCGTATAGCCTCTGTCCACCCAACTCCCTCATCTCGATGTTCTGATTTTGGGGGCTTTGGATCATCGTCACCATGTCAAGCCCGTTGGCTGGGCTGACTGTCGGGGCCGCAGGAGTCGCCACAGAATCTCAATTGAGTGAGGAATTGAATTGTTCCGGGATCGATTAGGATAACCAGATTATTAAGGTAAGGGGTTGGTTTATCTCATGAGAGGGTTGGGTTTGGTTCTTCAGGAAATCTTGGATCTGACAGCGAAGATACAATATGAGGTGTGTTCATTGGACGCTTGGTCCCCAGCGTTGGCCTGAGGTCATCCGAGAGTGGTGGCAGGGAGCGCTTCCCTCCGGGAGTTGAGCCATTGATGGAGGTCCTCCCCTTGAGAGCTCCTCTGAGCCGTCAAACGCTCCCTCAGGTCCCCGCTCTGTGCTTGGTGGGGCGAAGCAACTCTAGGTCGGGTCACTCGGAGGGCGTTCTGGCTGTGGGCCCCATAATCTCCGAGGGCAGCTCTTTCCCCAGTGGAGGGCCGTGTCCGGCCACCTCTCGAGCCTGAGGGGGCAAACCCTCGAGAATAGGAGCACAAGCATTGGCGCGTGTTGTCGCACGAAAATGAACAACGAATAAATACCTCGGGCGGTTCGATCTAAGGCCGGACCAAGTGATCGCGCCCGGGCCAAAAATGGGAGCTCGTAGACCGAGCTGCACCCTCCAGACCCTGAGGTGTGTTTTGGGGGGTGTGACCGTGCCAAGGGTTGGCTGCCTACGTACCCTTTAGTCGGGATCAGGTCAGAACGTAGTTCAATTTGTGTATTGGGGGCTATCTTGGGCTCAGAGGCTTTGGGAATCCAAGGCTTTAGAGTAGGACCCGGCTCGTAGCTTCTAGTGAAGACTTTAGAGGGGTCGCGTTCTCGTAGCTCGGAGTTCTAGCTCAAGGGCCAAGAAGCGGGAGAGCGGCATGTACCGTAGAAGCTCGGGTCACAGAAGAGTAGGAGTGCGCGCTCTTGGAAATGTCACAAGAGAGCGAGAGAGAGTTCTCGAGAGAAGAGAAGTATTGTGTTGGTGTGAACCAGGATCCTTTTTTCCTCCCCTAGGGGGGGGGGTATTTATAGTTGTGGAGAGAGGCCTTGGGCCGGCCCCTTGAGGCCCACCGGGTGGCCGGGAGCGGGGAGCACGAGACTTTACGCCCAAGAGGGCGGCGCAGGGCGCGCGGGGCCCCTCGCCCGAGAAGGCGCAGGGCGCGCGGGACATGCCGCCTGAATGGGCGCGGGACTTGGTCGGGCGCGGCGTGCCCGGCAGTGGGCGTGCCTGGCCGAGGTGGCAAGAATGCTCGGCCGTGGTTGCCGAGGTGGCAAAGACGCTCGGCCGAGGTGGCAAAGACGCTCGGCCGAGGTGACCGAGGTAGCGAAGACGCTCGGCCGAGGTGGTAAGGATGCTCTGCCGAGGTGGCCGAGGTGCTCGATCGAGGTGGTAAGGACACTCGGCCGAGGTGGTGAAGACGCTCGGCCGAGGTGGCCGAGGTGGCAAAGCTGCTCGGTCGAGGTAGCCGAGGTGATAAAGCTGCTCGGCCGAGGTGGTAAGGATACTCGGCCGAGGTGGCCGAGGCGCGGGAGCGCGCTCAGGCCGGGAGGCGGAGGCGCGGGAGCGTGCGCGGGCCGGGAGGCCGGGGCGCAGGGTGCGCGCGAGCCAGGCGCGCTAGGGCGCGCTAAGGCCCGTTGGGCCGGGGGCCTTAGGACCGGGGGCGCAGGTGCGCGCGCGCCGGCCGTGCCGTGTCGTGGGTGCGCCAGGGCGCTCGGGCCTGGTGGGCCGGGGCCCGTTGGGCTTCTGGCCGGTAAAACCCGGCCGGCCTTGAATCGTTTTTGAATTTCCGGGGTCTCGAAAACGACCGGTAACATTAGCCCCCCAAGTTTACGGCTTACGGGACGTAAGTCGTGAACTTTAGAAGAGAAAGGGGCGTTGAGGTATTTTCACCTTCGATCACTCGTGACCGTACGCACGCATATCCTTCTTTTTTTTTTTGGCCGGACCCCTGGGGGCCGGACCGGGCCGGCCGGGCAGCAAGACCCGCGCGCGGCCTGGCGCTGGGGGACTGGCGCGCGCGCGAGGCCGGCCCGCGGGCCGGGCCTTGTGTCGCGCGCGCAGGGGGGGGGGGGGGGGGAAGGAGCAGGGTTTGCTCCTTCCTCTCCTATAAATAGGAGAGCCCCCGCCCTTTCTGTTCACACCGGCAGCCTGTGGGTAATCGGAAAATTCCTTTGAGTTTGAAATTTCCCCTGGGCAGCCGACTTTTTTCCTCTTTTTTAATGAGGAGCGAGCTTGTTTCCCATGTTGATGATCCCGAGGTTGATCCTTCCTGCCCTCTCCCAAATTTTGGGGAGGCGGCCAAGGGTCCCTTTGAGGAACTCGACGGGATTCCCATCTTTGTCGAGGAAGACTCTAGCGCGGCCGACAAATGGCTCGCGGAGTTGGAGACCGACGCCGCGGCGATAGCCGAGCTGGCGGGGCCCGGGAGCGGCCCACCTACCAGGTGTGGCCCCGGAGGGGAGGACGAAGGGTCCAAGGACCCGCGTCCGTCACGGTTGGTGATCAACCTGGTCTCCCGCGAGGCGTCCTTTGACCCCCCCTTGCTCAAGAAGCGAGGTGAAGCGGTGGTGAACGCCGAGCTCCCCCGGGCGTCTAACTTGGACGCCTCGGGTGTCGAGCTTGCGATAGTGTCGTCCGAATATTTTTTGGACGAGATTTATTCCGACGATCCCCAAGGGTCGGGCTCAGAGGGCCCTGAAGAGGACTTGGAGGCTCCTCCTGTGAGGGGGAAGGAGAAACGCAACGGGAAGGTGTTGGCGACGGCTTGGCCAGCCCTCGAGTCCACGGAGGCTTCGGGCTATACCTATGCGAGGTCTTTGGAGAGGACCCGCATGTACGGAGTGGGCGACTCTGCTGCCCCCATCGGCACTGCAGGGGGGTTGATGCCGCGAGCACGCTTACCTCCCGAGTCATCAGCACGCTCTGGGAGACGTATAACATCCCTCCCTCGGTGGGGTTGCTTAGACCTGCCCCCAAGGACAGGCCCTCTCGTCCAAGGGACGGTACGCGGCCGTGGCGGTCGGGAGTCTCGCCTGTGGATTGCGCCTCCCGCTTCCGACGATCGTTCAGCAGATTCTGACCCGACTAGGGGTCCATGCGTGCCAGATGAGCCCGGCGTTCTATCGCCTGTTGGCTATGTGTTTTATGGAGTGGCACTGCCAGACGCAGCGTGCCATGTCCGTAGACGACTTCCATAATTTGGTTGCCATCTTCCCGGCGCCAGGGCAGCCAGGATTTCACATGGCCCGTGCTCGGGGCAACGTGAGGCTGGTCGAGGATAGTGACCCGCCTAGCCGCCGGGCGTGGGTGTGGGTCACCTCGGATGCCTTCGGCGAGGCGCCCCTTCGCTTTGGTCGTCTGGCCGACTTTCCAACGGACAAGAGGGCAGCGGAGCTCCCCTTTGTGAGAGAAATATCGGGGATGTCGGAAGCCCGCAAGGCTGGCGCGCGGTTCCGTTCCCCCGAGCTGATGGCGCTCACCGGGTGGTTCCCGCCCTTTGCTCCGGGCACCGAGGAGGCGCTCCGGGCGAGCAGGCCTCCGAGTCCCGTGGCTCAACCAGTCGCTCCTGCTTCTCGAGGTAACTTTACGGTTTTGTAAAACTTTTTGTTTTGACAGGAACCTGACCTTCGTTGCTTTGTTTTGTGTAGCTGCAAAGAGGCGAATTAGGAGGCTGGCCCTCGCTTCTCGGGACCCTGAGTCAATGGCGGAGATTCGCTCTAGGGTCGCTGACCGCAAGGCGAAGGGAGAGCGCGTCGAGACTGCCGGTCTAGTCGAACCGGAGTCTCAGGCTTCTTTGAAGAGGGCTTCGACATCAGCACCTCCCGATGAGCGTTCCGAACCCAAGAGGGCGAACTCGGCGGTGGAGCTGGAGGCGATAGAGGCTCGAGGGGATTGTTTCCGCCACCTCGAGGGATCCCCACTATCCTGGTGGAAGGGCGTGGTGTCGAAGGGTGACATTGCTTTCTTCTAGGCGGGGGTTACCGATGCTCAGAGGGTAAGTATTTCTGTTTATTTTGTTGTAAGCGTAGGTTTTAGTTTTAACCCTTGCTTCTTTGTCGTCGCAGGCGTATGCGAGGGCCGTGCGAAGCGACAGGATTTTGCATGACTTCATCCGGCGCTTAGGGGCATCTCAGGTGGAGCTCGCTCGGACGAAGGCTAGGCTGGCTCAGGTCGAGCGAGGTTCGCACCCGGGGGCGGAGACCGAGACGCTTCGAGACCAGCTTGTGAGGCCAGGGTGGAACTCCAAATCGCACAAGATCAGCGTGACGGAGCCCAACTGTCGGTGGCCAAGATGGCGGGGGAGCTCACCGAAGAACGGCGAGCTTGCGAGGTGGCGACCCGATCAGCGGAGATTTTTCGCACTGAGGTTACCGACCTTCGGAGGCAACTGGATGCTGGATCCGATGCCTTCGAAACGTCGCACCGCCAACTTACTTCGAGCGAAGCGGCGCATGTTAGGGCGGAGCGCGAGCGCGACTCTCTGGCGGAGGAAAACGCTCACCTCTCGTCCCAGCTTGCTGAAGTGGAGCGAAGAGCGTCCGACTTGCAGGATGACTACGACATAGGGACCGAGGAAGTCCGTCGTTCCGGAGCGGTGGAATGTGGAGACGCGACCGCGACCGAGAACGAGGCCCGGGGGGTCACCTTTGACTTCTTCGACACCTTGTTCCCCCTGCTGGATGAGGGTGCTCCTTAAGACGAGTGGCTTTCTTTTTCAGCGCGTATGTTTAGCGCTTTGCTTTCTTTTCCTTTTTCTAGGATTTTATTTATTTTTCACGCACTTTTTGTTCAGCACGTGTTTATCAGAGCCACGGCTCTTTTTATGTATGAGATATTTTTGTTGCTTTCATGTTGAATGTGTTGGAATCGATCTAGGGTTTAAGAAAAAGTTTAACGCTTCGTTAAGCGGCGGAATTTTAAAAATTTTCTTTTTAAGTAAAACTAGTTTTTACTAACCTAGACAAGAGCATGTACATGTAAATAAAAACTAATATGAGCTATTAAAGTTACTAACCTTTCTTGAAGCTTGAACCTTGTAGAAGCTTTTGGAAAGTTGCAACGCTCGTCTCCCCTCGCAGCACGTCTCTCTTTCTTTCCTCGGCACCTCGAGCAACCACGAAAGTTTCTATCACTAAATCACTCGAAAAGAAGGAATCAGTGAGTGGGCACTTTTAAACACTACGACTTGAGAACGAGTCTCGAAGTCGCAGAGCTAAACACTAGGTCGAGTGAGGACCTAGGTGCCAAGACAAGAAATAATCGAAAATAAACTAGAGAGAGAGAGAGAGAGAGGATTTTCGGCCAAGTTCTAGAGAGAGAGTCTCTCAAATCTCTTAAACTTGGATGAATGAAAATGAGAAGAATGAGGCTCCTATTTATAGGAGAGGTCTCACCTTCAATAAGGTAGTTTCCTCTTCTATAAAATGAGCCAATTTCCTCTTTCTTTTCCTTGAGAAGCTCGGCCAAAATAGACTTCATTAAGTCTTGAATAGTTTCCTATTTTGTTCCATGCCTTGCCTTGTCTCTCTCTTGGCCGAATTCCATATAGCATCCTCATGCAAATTTGTTTCCTCTTTTTCTTTTGGCAAGTATCTTGATACATTTATGCACAAAATATTCTCTCTTGGTTGGGTATGTTGGGCGCCTATGTCCTTCTAGAATGGGCTTCTAGAAGCTTTTCCAATAAAATTCTTATGAAATGAAATTAATTCACAAGGCCCAATGATCAAGTCATGGCCGAGTGAAACATGTCATAAAATGACCTTGTCAAAAATTTATTGACATTCATTTCATCGTTTGTCTCAAAAGACAAAAATACTCTTTTCACTATTTTCGTTCTTGTTTTGACTTAGCTTCCAGTTTAACTATTCCTATCGATGTGATTCGTGACAGTGACCTCATGGACCCAAATGAACAAAGCTTTAGCTAAACAATTGGACTCAAAAGTTCACAAACCTTTTCCAAGTTTAGCTTAATGCCAACTGACTCCACTAAAGAGCTGACACTGAAAATCTCTCGGTTCAAATGAATTTATTTTCTACTCAAGAATTCACCTAATTATGATGAGCGGATCCACTGAATATTATCTATGTTTACCCTTCATGAATGTCATCAGCTAGTCGGGATTTACTAAATTACCATTTTACCCTTCTAGCTGTTATTTCCTCAACTCGTTTGTCGCTTGTGAATAAGTTAGAAACAATGTATTGACGAGGAGCTAACAAGTCACATTGTTTCATCCAAAAGAGTCAGGACTCAATTTGGACACTGGCCAGTTCATTTATTCACACTCCAAGGAACAAAGCATGAGGTGACATACATTGCATTTCAGCAATCTTGTACATGAATTCCATATCTATGAGAACTTCACAAAGTTACTCATGACAGACTCACAACTTAGTACTTCACCAATAGGCCTTGTTCGAAATCACATAGTGAGTCCGAACTTTGACTTTCTCAAATGAGAATACTAAGGTGTGAAATGCCATGTCTCATTTCAGGATTAAGGTAAGCATGACGCAATTCATACATAGTGACTTCGAGACATAAGAGGTTAAATGGTTTGTTCTTATATTGTCTCTAGAAGTGCACTGGTCAATTCAGTACCTTCGGAAGATACCTAGAAGAACTATAGAGTCCCCAACTCTCACTGCCTCATAACCAGACATCATAGATTCTTCTAACAATCATACTGAGGTCAATAGTCCTTTGACCCTAAGATTGCGAATATATCGTTTTAAGCAAACTACGAAGAGTTTGTTCATGCAAATCTACATTTGTCTCTTCGTAAGTTGTTTAGTTTTTTTATGGACTAAAAGACTATGGTTTTTATCATAAAACTTCAGACAAGGAAGATTGAATGAACGTTTCAACTTTATTAATGAATAGATAGGCAATTACAAGCAAGAGTCTTCATGAGACTTTATTACATCAAATGTACAAAATAAAGACTACAACTCTTCTTGTGGGCACCATTGACAACAGAATGCCTATCTCATTTTTTTCGAGTAATTTTCACTCGTATATGCCTTCTTTGCGGGCTAATCGTGGCCCGAAGGGCTTGTATCCTTGCCAATAGTTTTGGCAGGTTCTGTGCCTCTAGCTGGGATTTGTCCTCCGCCCATTTCGTTGTTACGACTCGTCGTCGTTTGAACATTCGATCTGAGGGGGTGTTTGTGTCCAGCTAGGCGATTGGCCGACCCGTGTTTGAACGGTGGTATCGGCCTGTCGGGTTAGGCCGACGATTCAGCGTGCCTAATGTGGTCGTGGCCCAGTGAATTCACTTCGTGCCTTCCGACGATCGAAGAGGTCGTACCGGGTAGTTCCCGGGGGCTCTGCGTCCGTACCTTTGGCGACTGGACGTGCATGTCGCGCCGGCTTGGGTCGGCGTCTTTTGGAGCCCGTGCTTTTTTAAGCGACGAGCTCGCTGGGTTAGGCCGGCATCTTCGAGCTCGCGTTGTTTGAGCGACCGAGTTCGCCGGGTTAGGCCGGCGTCTTTGGAGCTCGTGCCGCTGAGCGACCGAGCTCGCCGGGTTAGGCTGGCGTCTTTGAGCTCGCGCTGTTGAGCGACCGAGCTCACCGGGTTAGGCCGGCGTCTTTGAGCTCGCGCTGTTGAGCGACCGAGCTCGCCGGGTTAGGCCGGCGTCTTCAAGCTCGCGCTGTTGAGCGACCGAGCTCGCGCTGTTGAGCGACCGAGCTCGCCGGGTTAGGCCGGCGTCTTCGAGCTCGCGCTGTTTGAGCGACCGAGCTCGCCGGGTTAGGCCGGCGTCTTTGAGCTCGTGCTGTCGAGTGACTGAGCGTTTATGGTGCGCCGGCTGATCCTGACGTCTTTTGGGTTCGTGCCCTAAAGCAAGCGAACGCGCTTTGCGTCGGGTTAGGCCGACGTCTTTTTAGTGTTCGCACCCTGGAGCGTCGGAACGTGGTGTGCCGGGTTAGGCCGGCGTCTTTTTAGTGTTCGCGCCCTGGAGCGTCGGAACGTAGGTGCGCCGGGTTAGGCCGGCGTCTTTTTAGTGTTCGCGCCCTTGAGCGTCGAAACGTAGGTGCGCCGGGTTAGGCCGGCGTCTTTTTAGTGTTCGCGCCCTTGAGCGTCGGAACGTAGGTGCGCCGGGTTAGGCCGGCGTCTTTTTAGTGTTCGCGCCCTTGAGCGTCGGAACGTAGGTGCGTCGGGTTAGGCCGCCGTCTTTTTAGTGTTCGCGCCCTTGATCGTCGGAACGTAGGCGCGCCGGGTTAGGCCGGCGTCTTTTTGGTGCTCGCTTGCCCTGGAGCAAGCGAACGCGGTTGCGTCGGGTTAGGCCAACGTCTTTTGGGCCCGCTCACCCTGGAGTGAGCAAACGCGGGTGCTTCGGGTTAGGCCGACGTCTTTTGGGCCCGCTCACCATGGAGTGAGCGAACGCGGGTGCGTCGGGTTAGGCCGACATCTTTTGGGCCCGCTCACCCTGGAGTGAGCGAACGCGGGTGCGTCGGGTTAGGCCGACGTCTTTTGGGCCTGCTCACCCTGGAGTGAGCGAACGCAGTTGCGCCGGGTTAGGCCGGCGTCTTTTGGGCCCGCTCACCCTGGAGTGAGTGAACGCGGTTGCGCCGGGTTAGGCAGGCGTCTTTTGGGCCCGCTCACCCTGGAGTGAGCGAACGCGGTTGCGCCGGGTTAGGCCGGCGTCTTTTGGGCCCGCTCACCCTGGAGTGAGCGAACGCGGGTGCGTCGGGTTAGGCCGACGTCTTTTACTCAAACCATATCGCGCCGGGTTAGGCCGGCGTCTTTTGGTGTTCGTGCCCTGAGGCTAGCGAACCTTTGTTTGGCTCAAATTTGGCCTTTTTCGGGTTTGAGACAGCACCTTTACGTGACTTACATGCGTCTCGGAAGACGTCTTTCACCTGCGCCTTTACGCGTCTTACGGCACGCCGGGAAGGCCGACGTTTTACTCGAACCCGTATGCACGAAGGGCCGTCGGGGTCCGAGCTTCCTAAGTCTGTATCCCCGTGGGGGGCTTAGGCCTTTTGCGTCGGGTTAGGCCGACGTCTTTGAGCTCGTGGGTTGAGCGACCGAATTTTTGCGTCGGGGTAGGCCGACGTCTTTCCTCGGACCCGTATGCCTGATGAGCCGTCAGGGCCCGAGCTTCTTAAGCCTTTGTATCCCGTGAGTGGGGGGTTTAAGGTTTTTTTTTTAATCCCTTAATTTCTCGAGTGTACGTCTCAGGACCCATAGCCCCCCGAGTTTTTAGTTTACAGGTCGTGCCATGATGACTAAAAACTGTGATAAAGTGGGTGAAAAGACCGCAAACTTTATTTTTTTTATTACGTTTTGCTAACAGAGAACATCCTTGAACAGTGGCGCGTAGGCCTTATTGAATAAGGGAAATCAGAGCAATAAATGGGGAGACTTGGTCATTGGTGGTACTGCCTCAAGTGCTCGGCGTTCCACGGGTGCAGGATTGGAGTTCTGTCCGTGTGTTCGATGTAGTAGGTTCCGTCGTGTATGACTTGTCGAACTCTATATGGTCCTTCCCAATTTGGGCCCAGGACCCCGGCGCCTTGTACTTGGGTGTTTTGGAACACGCGCCTGAGTACAAGGCTGCCGACGGCGAAGATCCGCCTTTTGACTTTGGCGTTGTAGTATCTCTCAACCTTTCGCTTTTGTGCAGCGAGTCTGGTGAGGGCCTCGGATCTTTTCTCGTCGATTAGATCCAATTCGAGGCGCATGGCCTCATCATTTTCTTTTTCGTCGAAAGTGTCGACCCGGTAGGTGGGGACTTCCGTTTCCACGGGGACCACTGCTTCAATCCCAAAGGCTAAGGAGAAGGGGGCCTCTCCGGTGGCGTTTCGAACGGTCGTTCGATAGGCCCATAGGATGAAAGGCAATTCCTCAGCCCAGGCACCTTTTTTGGCTTCGAGCTTTTTCTTGAGGTTGCTTTTAATTGTCTTGTTGACGGCTTCCACTTGGCCATTAGCCTGTGGATGTTGCAGGGATGAGAATGTCTTGCTTATCCCTAACTGGGCGCAGTTCTCTCTAACGCTCGCGTTGTCGATTGCGCGCCGTTATCGGTCACGATCGACGCGGGGATGCCGTGGCGACATATTATGGACTTCCAGATGAAGTTTGTAGTGTTGGCCTCGGTGATCCTGGCTAGAGGCTCGGCTTCGACCCACTTAGTGAAGTAGTCGATAGCGACGATGGCGTATTCGTATTGCCTCGGGGCTTTGGGAAGCTTGCCGATAATGTCTACGCCCCATTTTGCGAAGGGGCGTGGAACAACGATGCTACTCAGGGGAGATGGCGGCTGACGTGGAACGTTGGAGAAACGTTGACACTTGTCGCACTTTCTTGCCCAATCGTAGGCGTCTTTTTTCATCGTTGGCCAGAAATAGCCTTGTCGAAGCGCATTGAGCGCGAGGGACCTCCCAGCGGCGTGGTTCCCGCAGAGGCCTTCGTGGATCTCGCGGACGACCTTAGTCGACTCGACGCTGTTGAGACATCGGAGCAGCGAGGTTGAATACCCGCGCTTGTATAAGGCTTCGCCTCTCAACACGTATTTGGATGCGAGGGCTTTCAGCCTTTCGGCTTCTCTGCGGTCTTCGGGAAGTACCCCTCTTCGCAAGAAGTCCGTAAGCGGGGTCATCCAAGTTGGATGAACGGCGCTCTCAATCGTTCCAACCTCGTCACGTGAGACGGATGGTCGCGAGAGAGACTCGATTGGGATAGTTCCCAACCCGTCTTCGGTGATACCGGATCCGAGGCGAGCTAAGGCGTCAGCCTCGGAGTTCTCTTCTCGTGGGATCTGGATGATCTCGAACAAGGAGAAGGCATCTAGCTTGGCATTTGTCTTTGCCAAGTAGGCGATCATGTTAGGCTCTTTGGCAACGTAGTCGCCTTTAACCTAATTTACGATCAGCTGCGAGTCACAGTGTATTCGTAAATTCTGTACATTGAGCTTTCGGGCGAGCTCTAGCCCTACTATGAGGGCTTCGTACTCGGCCTCATTATTGGAGGCCTGGAATCCGTAGTGGAGGGCGTAGCGTAACTTTTCCCGGTCGGGATTTGTCAGAATTACGCCGGCACCTGCTGCCTGGGCATTAGATGCTCCGTCTACGTGTAATTCCCAGATGGGACCCGTAGGGTCGACCTTTCTCTTTCGAGCCGACAAGTCGTCGGTCGAGTCGTCTTCTGCTCTTCCCATGTCGGGAGTGTAGGAGAATTCTGCTATGAAATCAGCCAAGGCTTGAGCCTTTACTGCTGGTCTCGGGTGAAACTCAATCCCGTACTCGCTCAATTCCTGGGACCAGATCGCCATGCGAGTCGATGTTCCTTTTTGAAAAGCTTTACCGATTGGGTGTCCTGTTCGGACAACGATTGGGTGAGCCTGGAAGTAGGGGCGTAGCTTTTTGGCGGCTACTAGGAGAGCGAGAGAGAGCTTCTCTATCTCTGTGTACCGCGTTTCGGTGTCGAGTAGGGCTTTGCTTACGTAGAAGATAGGCCATTGAGCCTCATCTTCTTCACGGATCAGCACAGCGCTTACGGCTCGTTCGGAGACGGCGAGGTAGACGTAGAGCGTCTCGCCTTCTTTTGGCTTGGAGAGGAACAGAGGTGTCCCGAAGTAGGCCTTCATTTCTTGAAAGGCCTTTTCGCACTCGTCCGTCCATTCAAAGCCGTCCGTCTTCTTAATTGCTTTGAAGAACGGTTGACACTTGTCGGTTGCTTTGGCCACAAAACGTGAGAGGGCGGCAATCCGACAGGTCAGACTTTGGACCTCCTTGACACATCGTGGAGACTTCATGTCAAGGAGTGCCTTGATTTTCTCGGGGTTCGCTTCGATACCTCGACGGCTAACTATGTAGCCTAGGAACTTCCCGGACTCGACCCCGAACACACATTTGTTGGGGTTGAGCTTCATTTTGTACCGGCGGAGGATTAAGAACATCTCCCTCAGGTTGTTTACGTGATTGGTGGCCAGTAGGCTTTTAACGAGCATGTCCTCCACGTATACTTCCATGGTCTTGCCGATTAGGTCGGCGAAGATCCGGTTTACCAATCGTTGGTAAGTAGCTCCTGCATTCTTAAGGACGAAAGGCATGACCTTGTAGCAGTAGAGGCCGCGATCAGTGACAAAGGTTGTCTTGATCTGATCGGACTCGTGCATTCGTATCTGGTTATAGCCCGAGTAGGCGTCCATGAAACTTAGGAGTTCATGTCCTGCCGTGGCGTCGACCAGTTGTTCGATGCGTGGGAGTGGAAAGCAATCTTTCGGGTAGGCTTTGTTAAGATCTTTGTAATCTATGCAAATGCGCCACTTCCCGTTAGGCTTTTTGACCATGACCACATTGGCCACCCACTTTGGGTACTTGGCTTCTCGGATGAAACCAGCGGAGAGAAGTTTTTCGACTTCCTCGTTTATCGCTAGGTATCGTTCGGGGTTGAACGCACGTCTAGCTTGTACCTTTTCAGTGATAGTTTTATCGTCATTCAATCGGTGCACATTCACATCGGGGTCTATGCCGGGCATGTCTGCATGTGTCCATACAAAGACATCCTTAAACTCCCGAAGGAAGGATGCGAGTTGAGTTTTGATGGCGAGAGGGAGTTGTGCACCGATTTTCACCACCTGGTCAGGTTTAGCTTCATCGAGAACGATCGAAGTGAGATCATCGGGGGGATGTCAACTTTCAACCTCTCGATATCGCCGCGGGGGTCTAATTCCCCGAGTTGCCGTGCGTCTTTCTGATCACACGGGTAGTCGTCTTCCAGCTGGTAGATCGTGTTAACCCTTTTTTTCAGCGGGCTTGCCGTCCACGCCTTGGACGTAGCATATCCTCGCTTGGGTTTGATCACCGGCCATGACGCCAATTCCCTCTTCGGTGGGGAATTTCACTAGCAGGTGATAAGTGGACGTGATAGCCCTTAGTCTGTTCAACGTGGGTCTCCCAATGATAACATTGTAGGGCGACTCCTGGTCGACCACAAGAAAGGGGACCATGTGAACAACTTCGATGCCTCCGGTAGTTCCGAAGGTCACTGGTAAATCAATGATTCCTTCAGTCATGACCTTTTCTCCCTTGATCTAGGGTTTAAGAAAAAGATTAAACGCTTCGGGAAGCGGCGGAATTTTAAAAAATTTCTTTTCAAGTAAAACAGTTTTAACTAACCTAGACAAAGAAGCAAGTACATGTAAATAAAAACCAATATGAGCATAGAAGTTTACTAACCTTTCTTGAAGCTTGAACTTTGAAGAAGCTTTTGGAAAGTTTGCAACGCTCGTCTCCCCTCGCAACACGTCTCTCTTTCTTTCCTCGGCACCTCGAGCAACCACGAAAGTTTCTATCACTAAATCACTCGAAATAAAGGAATCAGTGAGTGGGCACTTTTAAACACTACGACTTAAGAACGAGTCTTGAAGTCGCAGAGCTAAACTCTAGGTCAAATGAGGACCTAGGTGCCAAAAGAAAAATCGAAATTGAATAGAGAGAGAGAGGAGAGGGGCGGCCAAGCTAGAGAGAGAAGCTCTCAATCTCTAAAACTTGGAATGAGGCTCCTATTTATAGGAGAGGTCTCACCTTCAATCTTTAATGCGGGTTTACTCCAGCTCGAAGAAAAAGAAATAAATTAAAGCTTGGTCCTTTTTAGGTGCGAAAAAGAATCAAGTGTAACGGAACGTTTTAAAATGTTGTTTAAAGCTTTTATTTGTGTTTTATTAGCAGGGTAATAACATAGAATAAAACAAATAACAACAAGCATAAAACGATTCAAGTAAAAAAAAAAGAAACTAGCAAGATTTTAAACACTAAAAAAAAAGCAACCACGAAAGTTTCTATCACTAAATCACTCGAAATAAAGGAATCAGTGAGTGGGCACTTTTAAACACTACGACTTAAGAACAAGTCTTGAAGTCGCAGAGCTAAACACTAGGTCGAGTGAGGACCTAGGTGCCAAGACAAGAAAAAATCGAAAATAAACTAGAGAGAGAGAGAGAGGATTTTCGGCCACAAGTTCTAGAGAGAGAGTCTCTCAAATCTCTTAAACTTGGATGAATGATATGTGAGGAAATAAGGCTCCTATTTATAGGAGAGGTCTCACCTTCAATAAGGTAGTTTCCTCTTCTATAGAATATCACATGTTCATGAGCTAATTTCCCTATTTCCTTTATTGAGTCACACGGCCAAACTAGGCTTCAATAAGCCTTGGATTTGTTTCCTATTTTGTTCCATGCCTTTGACTCTCTCTTGCTTGGCCGATTACCCTAGTGCATCTACATGCAAATTTGTTTCCTCTTTTTCATTTGGCAAGTATCTAAATACATTTATGCACAAAATAAACTCTCTTTCCTCTTGGGTAGTGGGCGCCTATTCTAATGCTAGAAGCTTTTCCACTTGTTCATGACAACATGAAAAAGGCCCATTAAGAATTTTCAATAAAATTCTTATGAAATGAAATTAATCCACAAGGCCCAATAAATCTTATTTTGGTCGAGTGAAACTTGTCATCAAATGACCATGTCAAATAATTTATTGACATTCATTTCATCCTATGTCTTAAAAGACAAAAATACCCTTTTAACTATTTTCGTTCTTGTTTTGACTTAGCTTCCAGTTTAACTATTCCTATCGATGTGATTCGTGACAGTGACCTCATGGACCCAAATGAACAAAGCTTGAGCTAAACACTTGGACTCAAAAGTTCACAAACCTTTTCCAAGTTTAGCTTAATGCCAACTGACTCCACTAAAGAGCTGACACTGAAAATCTCTCGGTTCAAATGAATTTATTTTCTACTCAAGAATTCGACCTAATTATGATGAGCGGATCCACTGAATATTATCTATGTTTAACCTTCACGAATGTCATCAGCTAGTCGTGATTTACTAAATTACCATTTTACCCTTCTCGCTGTTATTTCCTCAACTCCTTTGTCGCTTGTGAATAAGTTAGAAACAATGTATTGACGAGGAGCTAACAAGTCACATTGTTTCATCCAAAAGAGTCAGGACTCAATTTGGACACTGGCCAGTTCATTTATTCACACTCCAAGGAACAAAGCATGAGGTGACATACATTGCATTTCAGCAATCTTGTACATGAATTCCAAATCTATGAGAACTTCACAAAGTTACTCATGACAGACTCACAACTTAGTACTTCACCAATAGGCCTTGTTCGGAATCACATAGTGAGTCCGAACTTTGACTTTCTCAAATGAGAATACTAAGGTGTGAAATGGCATGTCTCATTTCAGGATTAAGGTAAGCATGATGCAATTCATACATAGTGACTTCGAGACATAAGAGGTTAAATGGTTTGTTCATATATTGTCTCTAGAAGTGCACTGGTCAATTCAGTACCTTCGGAAGATACCTAGAAGAACTATAGAGTCCCCAACTCTCAATACCTCATAACCAGGCATCATAGATTCTTCTAACAATCATACTGAGGTCAATAGTCCTTTGACCCTAAGATTGCGAATATATCGTTTTAAGCAAACTACGAAGAGTTTGTTCATGCAAATCTACATTTGTCTCTTCGTAAGTTGTTAAGTTTGTTTATGGACTAAAAGACTAAGGTTTTATCATAAAGCTTCAAACAAAGAAAGAATGAATGAACGTTTCAACTTTATTAATGAATAGATAGGCAATTACAAGCAAGAGTCTTCATGAGACTTTATTACATCAAATGTACAAAATAAAGACTACAACTCTTCTTGTGGGTACCATTGACAACAAACTCCCACTTGACTCAAAGAAGGTGTGTGTAGTCCTTCATGCCTAATCCCTCACGATGTTGGTCGAAGACCTTGTTCGCTAGGGCCTTGGTGAATGGATCTGCGAGGTTGTCCACCGTTGAGATCTTCTTCACTTCCACGTCTCCGCGCTGCACGATCTCTCGAATCAAATGGTATTTCCTCTCAATATGCTTAGAGCGGTTATGGCTTCTAGGTTCCTTTGAGTTAGCGACAGCCCCACTATTATCACAATAAAGGGTCATGGGCTCGTCGATGTTGGGAACAACTTCCAAATACTTAAGGAACTTTCTAAGCCATAAAGCCTCTTTGGATGCTTCACAAGCAGCCACATATTCTTCTTCCATTGTGGAGTCAGCAATGCAAGATTGCTTAATACTTCTCCACACAACAGCTCCACCATTAAGGATGAACACAGATCCCGAACTGGATTTCCTGGAATCCTTATCCGCTTGAAAATCGGAGTCGGTATATCCCGTCATAGTCAGGTCAGTACCTGAGTATGTAAGCATCAAGTTCCTAGTTCTTCGAAGATACTTAAGAACATGCTTAACAGCAATCCAGTGCTTGGGTCCAGGGTTGGATTGGAAACGACTAACTACGCCAACGGCGAAACATATATCAGGTCTTGTGCAAAGCATAGCATACATGAGGCTTCCTACGGCAGAGGCGTAAGGAATTTTCCTCATGTCTTCAATCTCTTGTGCAGTCTTGGGAGACTGGTCCTTAGAGAGTGAAACTCCATGCCTAAAGGGTGTTTGACCCCTCTTGCAGTCTTGCATCGAGAAGCGATCCATCACCTTATCAATATAAGATGCTTGAGAGAGCGACAGTGTCCGGTTTTTCCTATCTCGAAAGATTTGGATTCCCATAATGTATGCGGCTTCTCCTAGATCCTTCATATCGAATTGCTTTGCCAGCCAGACCTTAACCTCAGATAACTTACCCACGTCATTACCAATGAGTAGTATATCATCGACATATAGTACCAGAAACACAACCTTGCCTTCGTGTATTAACTTGTAAACACAAGGCTCATCTATTGACTGTTCAAAGCCAAAGCTCTTTACAGTTTCATCGAATCTAATATTCCATCACCTAGATGCTTGGTTTAGTCCATAAATGGATTTGAGCAACTCGCAGACCTTGGTCTCTTGACCTTTATCCACGAAACAGTCTGGCTGAGCCATGTAAATGCGCTCGTCAAGATTGCCATTCAGAAAGGCTGTCTTGACATCCATTTGCCAGATCTCATAGTCGAGAGCTGCAGCTATGGATAGGAGTATGCGGATGGATTTAAGCATCACGACTGGCGAGAAGGTTTCTTCATAGTCAATCCCTTCTTGTTGGGTATAACCCTTTGCCACAAGTCGTGCTTTGAACGTCTCGACGTTCCCATCAGGACCCCTTTTCTTCTTGTATATCCACTTACACCCTACGGGTTTAATCCCTTCAGGAAGGTCTACAAGTTTCCAGACTTTGTTGACACACATCGAGTGCATTTCAACTTTCATGGCGTCAAGCCAAAGGTTTGATTCAGAACAAGCCATTGCTTGGCTATAGGAAACAGGGTCATCCATGTCGGAGACGGCTACAAGAGAGTCTCCATAAGACATGTACCTGTCAGGCTTTTGAGTAGCCCTCCCACTACGTCGAAGTACTACTTGACGAGATTCTGATGAGTTAGGTTGTGTTTCAGTTGGGGTAAGAACAGTTCTTACAGATGAGGTAGAAGCTTCCTCACCCAACTTTTCTTCAAGCACAATTTTGCTTCTAGGTTTTGCATCCTTCATAAAGTCCTTCTTAAGGAAACGAGCATTCGTGCTAACGAAAGTCTTATCGTCCTCGGGACTATAGAAAGTAAAACCTTTGGTTTCCTTCGGATATCCTACAAACAGGCACAATTCTGACCTACTAGCCAACTTGCTAGTCTTTTGCCTCAGCACGTGTGCAGGGCAACCCCAAATTCGGATGCGGTCAAGATTCACTTTACGGCCAGTCCATCGTTCATAAGGAGTACCAGGAACCGTTTTAGACGGATCTTGGTTCAGAATGTAAGGGGCTGTTTCGAGGGCATATCCCCAAAAGGAAAGCGGGAGTGATGAGTAACTCATCATTGATCTAACCATCTCCATAAGAGTTCGGTTTCTTCTCTCTGACACTCCGTTTTGTTGAGGTGTGCCAGGTGCGGTAAGCTGAGAAGCGATACCTTCTTCTTTAAGAAAGTCATCGAACTCTCCAGACATATACTCACCACCTCGATCAGATCGAAGGGTTTTGATCACTTTGCCAGTTTGCTTTTCCACTAAAGCCCTAAAGACCTTAAATACGTTAAAGGTCTCGGATTTGTGTTTAAGCAAATAGACAAACCCATATCGTGAGTAATCATCGGTGAAGGTAACGAAGTATTCGTATCCTCCACGTGCCTGTTGGTTGAGCGGACCACATACATCAGAATGTATTAGTTCCAGTAACTTAGTGGCTCTTCGACCGTTATCGGAGAAAGGTCGCTTAGTCATTTTTCCTTCTATGCAGGATTCACAAGTAGGTAGTGAACCTATTGCAGAGGCTTGGAATGGACCGTCCCTCACAAGTCTCTTAATCCTATCTAGACTGATATGACCAAGTCTCAAGTGCCAGAGGTATGTTGATTTCGTTAGATCGGAGGATTCAGAAAGTTTGATCCTCTTTGGCTCCCTAATTAGATCGTTATCTATTTCGGTGTCTAAAAGAGAAGGTTGAGTGGGATAGATGTAAAAAAGACCATTCTTCATACATGCATCAGTGACAAAAGAATTAGAAAAAGAAATACGAATTCCATTCTTTATAAACTTTAAATAATAATCTTGCTCGAAAAGTTGAGCAACAGATACTAGGTTTTTCCCAAAGGAAGGAACATAATAAACATTATTCAAATTTAAAGTTCGATCTTCAAAAGATAGCGTCACGGATCCCACAGCCTTCGCAGACACCAGGCTCCCATCACCCCATTTGAAACAGAACTCGCCTTCCTCTAAGCTTTTGGTTTTCTTGAAACCATTCAAGGAACAACAAATATGGTTAGTAGCAGCGGAGTCAAGAATCCACGTTGATACATTATCAGCTACTAAGCATGCTTCGGTAACTAGTACAATACTATGTTCCTTTGCTTTGAGATTGGTAGGACAGTTCTTTTTATCGGCCTTGTGAGGTCTCTTCACAGTTCCAGAGGCAGAGGCTTTTTGCTCAGTAGCATGTGCCTCTCCTTGATTCCTCTTTCTCTTAGTGAGACCTACAGCAGTGTGAAGTTCCTCCATAAGCTTGGTAACAGTGTACTCTAGCTTGTTTATGAAGTAGTTCATCTTGGAGGTATCAAGAGATGCGGGGAGAGTTTCTAAGATCATATCTATGATATTCTTCCCATCAATCTCAGATCCTAGGATTTCCATTTTATTCAGAAAACTAATGATCAGTATCATAAAGTCTCCAACAGGAGTCCTAGCCTTCATGTGACAGTTCATAAACTGTTGGACTGCTTGTTGCCTTGTTTGACGCCCTTGTCCTCCAAACATCTCAAGGATATTGTAGAGCATTTCGGCGGCAGTCTCGATGTCACGATGTTGCTCTTTCAGCATATTGTTCATAGATGCCAAGATATAGCACCTCACAATCTCATCGGATCGAAGCCAGGCCGCTAAGGCGTCATTGTCCTCTTGAGTCGAGTCATCATTCGTCAGAGGAGGACACGGGGTGGTGAGTACCCATTTGTGCTTGTTAACGGTAGGTTTTATGTCGAGGTTACGTTTCGAATCTACGTAGTTTTCGTTTTCGAGTTTGATCGAGGAAAGAAAGATAGAGAGATGGTTGAGAGACATATTGCCTATATAAGTTGAAACAAGTTTATGATTAGTCTTTGGTTTAGGATTTAAGTTTTATTAAGACTTTTATAAAATCCAAAGGTGTTATAAACCAAACGATAATTTTACTCCCTCAAGAGAAGGCCGCAAAAAATCTCCTTTTATAAGTAAATGACACATCATTAATGCTTAGCCAAGATGTCAATACATCAGGTTTGACTAGCCACCTTGTAAATTGGTTTGATCACTCATATCCTTTCGCAGAGCCTCAAGGGAGGATTACTAGGGATTGAGCCTAAGTGTGTAACCAACCACTTAGTTCAAAAGATCAGCTTTGAAAAACAATCCCCCAAGGGGAGGCATTGTCATCATTGCATCACTCTCGGACGTAGCTCATTGAGCAATGATCGAGGCAATAACGCCTTGGAGTACTCACATTTAAGTGAGGGTCGCAAGAGCGGCTCTTAGTCCCACGTTATTGCATCTTTCATTAGTGTTGGGGATCGTGGGTTACAAACAACGAATATAACCCTCCCACTTAGTTTTTGGAGTTGGTTCATCGACTCTTATAATTTCGGAAACAGATTTCCTAGTTAGAGAGCGACAGAGCGGACAACTAGAAGAGAATCCTAGATCGACATGTTCATAGCAGTATTAGTGCATAAAGGCACAAGGTACATACTCGATCTTTTCCTATTTTCTATTTCGGGAAAGTGCGTGAGGGAACTGTGAACTTCAACTCACTCGAACACTTGAAAGTTTGAGATTACACATCTTTTTATTTTTCGGCTTGTCTACAAGGAGACCTCCCACTCAAACTTTCAAGAGCATATAGATTTTGAACATATGTGATATAGATATAGTTTTGAAAATATTTTGAAAACTTATTTGATTTGGATGACAAAATATTTTCAAGTTTGAAAGTGAAAACGGTTTTTCAAAATTCAAACTAGTTTTGTAAAAACTCAATTTCAATTAAACTTTCAAAGATCAAAACATTTTAATCTTACACATCATGTTTATAATCATATGAAAAACATTTTTTCTCAAGAAAATTTTCTCATTAGAGTTCTATAACTCATGGTAGTGGGGTTTGAAAATCCGGATTTCTAAAAAACTGGAGTTTCAGCACAGCCGCGCACCTCGGAGTAAAATCGCCATATCTGGCGGCTCCGATGTCCTTTTGAGCCGAAACCAGTAGCATTGGACAGAGGACAGACAGAGCTTTAATTTGATTCAAGAATCATTAAATTTAGATTTCTGAGCAGAGATTTATGCCACTTTTAATGCGGGTTTACTCCAGCTCGAAGAAAAAGAAATAAATTAAAGCTTGGTCCTTTTTAGGTGCGAAAAAGAATCAAGTGTAACGGAACGTTTTAAGATGTTGTTTAAAGCTTTTATTTGTGTTTTATTAGCAGGGTAATAACATAGAATAAAACAAATAACAACAAGCATAAAACGATTCAAGTAAAAAAAATGAAACTAGCAAGATATCAAAACTAGTCACAAAATTTTACTCGAAATTTCTCAAACCTTTAAAACACGTTTTTCAATATAAAAAATTAAAAAAATTTAGAACTGATTCTAATGTGTTTTAAAAACATCCCAAACTCATAGAAAATCAACATGCTTTTTAATTTAAAGACAAGAGCATTAAATTAAAAAAAAATCAAAGATTACAATTCTAACTTGTCACAAAATTAATAAACTTTCGAAAACGATTTTCAAGCTCATAATTTTAAAAACATGTACATGCTAATCTTTGACCATAGCTCTGATACCATTTCTTGGAATTGATCTAGGGTTTAAGAAAAAGATTAAACGGTTCGGGAAGCGACGTAATTTTAAAAAATTTCTTTTCAAGTAAAACAGTTTTTACTAACCTAGACAAAGAAGCAAGTACATGTAAATAAAAACCAATATGAACATAGAAGTTTACTAACCTTTCTTGAAGCTTGAACTTTGAAGAAGCTTTTGGAAAGTTTGCAACGCTCGTCTCCCCTCGCAGCACGTCTCTCTTTCTTTCCTCGGCACCTCGAGCAACCACGAAAGTTTCTATCACTAAATCACTCGAAATAAAGGAATCAGTGAGTGGGCACTTTTAAACACTACGACTTAAGAACAAGTCTTGAAGTCGCAGAGCTAAACACTAGGTCGAGTGAGGACCTAGGTGCCAAGACAAGAAAAAATCGAAAATAAACTAGAGAGAGAGAGAGAGAGGATTTTCGGCCACAAGTTCTAGAGAGAGAGTCTCTCAAATCTCTTAAACTTGGATGACTGAAATGTGAGGAAATGAGGCTCCTATTTATAGGAGAGGTCTCACCTTCAATAAGGTAGTTTCCTCTTCTATAGAATATCACATATTCATGAGCTAATTTCCCTATTTCCTTTATTGAGTCACACGGCCAAACTAGGCTTCAATAAGCCTTGGATTTGTTTCCTATTTTGTTCCATGCCTTTGACTCTCTCTTGCTTGGCCGATTACCCTAGTTCATCTACATGCAAATTTGTTTCCTCTTTTTCTTTTGGCAAGTATCTAAATACATTTATGCACAAAATAAACTCTCTTTCCTCTTGGGAAGTGGGCGCCTATTCTAATGCTAGAAGCTTTTCCACTTGTTCATGACAACATGAAAAAGGCCCATTAAGAATTTTCAATAAAATTCTTATGAAATGAAATTAATCCACAAGGCCCAATAAATCTTATTTTGGCCGAGTGAAACTTGTCATCAAATGACCATGTCAAATAATTTATTGACATTCATTTCATCCTATGTCTTAAAAGACAAAAATACCCTTTTAACTATTTTCGTTCTTGTTTTGACTTAGCTTCCAGTTTAACTATTCCTATCGATGTGATTCGTGACAGTGACCTCATGGACCCAAATGAACAAAGCTTGAGCTAAACACTTGGACTCAAAAGTTCACAAACCTTTTCCAAGTTTAGCTTAATGCCAACTGACTCCACTAAAGAGCTGACACTGAAAATCTCTCGGTTCAAATGAATTTATTTTCTACTCAAGAATTCGACCTAATTATGATGAGCGGATCCACTGAATATTATCTATGTTTACCCTTCACGAATGTCATCAGCTAGTCGGGATTTACTAAATTACCATTTTACCCTTCTAGCTGTTATTTCCTCAACTCCTTTGTCGCTTGGGAATAAGTTAGAAACAATGTATTGACGAGGAGCTAACAAGTCACATTGTTTCATCCAAAAGAGTCAGGACTCAATTTGGACACTGGCCAGTTCATTTATTCACACTCCAAGGAACAAAGCATGAGGTGACATACATTGCATTTCAGCAATCTTGTACATGAATTCCATATCTATGAGAACTTCACAAAGTTACTCATGACAGACTCACAACTTAGTACTTCACCAATAGGCCTTGTTCGGAATCACATAGTGAGTCCGAACTTTGACTTTCTCAAATGAGAATACTAAGGTGTGAAATGGCATGTCTCATTTCAGGATTAAGGTAAGCATGATGCAATTCATACATAGTGACTTCGAGACATAATAGGTTAAATGGTTTGTTCTTATATTGTCTCTAGAAGTGAACTGGTCAATTCAGTACCTTCGGAAGATACCTAGAAGAACTATAGAGTCCCCAACTCTCAATGCCTCATAACCAGACATCATAGATTCTTCTAACAATCATACTGAGGTCAATAGTCCTTTGACCCTAAGATTGCGAATATATCGTTTTAAGCAAACTACGAAGAGTTTGTTCATGCAAATCTACATTTGTCTCTTCGTAAGTTGTTAAGTTTGTTTATGGACTAAAAGACTAAGGTTTTATCATAAAGCTTCAAACAAAGAAAGAATGAATGAACGTTTCAACTTTATTAATGAATAGATAGGCAATTACAAGCAAGAGTCTTCATGAGACTTTATTACATCAAATGTACAAAATAAAGACTACAACTCTTCTTGTGGGCACCATTGACAACAGGAAGCATTGAGCGGTCGTGTGACCGTAATCCTGGTGGAACTCGCAATAACGGGACCGGTCGCGAGATGCGAGGTTGCCCCTTATTGGAGTCGGAGCGACGAACTTGTCACGCGCCACAGCGTAGATTCGCTCTACCGGGGCATTCAAGGGAGTGTAACCCGAGTAGTCTCTAAAATTGCTCGCAAGACGCAGCTTTTGAGACATAGGGGGTCGGCTGTCGGTAGCTTTTCCTCCCTTGTTTATCCTCTTACGGGGGTTGCCAGGCTCGTTGCCGGACTCATCCCGACGGCGAGAGCTTTGGCTGCTGCTCCTGCGGCCGTCGAGGTAATCTTCTACCCGCATAAAGGTTTTGGCTCGGTTCATTAACTCGGCCATCGTAGAAGGGACTCTGCCGACGACGGACTTTAAGAAGTCTCCGGTGCGCAAGCCTTCGATGATGGCTGTAATTGCGTCACTGTTGTCAAAGCGGTCAACCTTATTTGATTCTGCGGTGAATCGGGTGAGATACTGTCTCAAGGACTCGTTATTCTCTTGCCTGATCGACCATAAGTACATCTTGGTCTTCTTTTGGACCATGGATGTAGCAAATCGTGCTAGGAACATGTCCTTCAGGTCTTTGAATGATTGGACGCTTCCTGGTCTTAAATTCTTAAACCACTCGAAACCAGGTCCGGTGAGGGTAAGACTAAAAGCTTGGCATAGAGCCCCAGGTGAGACGCCATGCATCGTCATCCAAGTTTCGTAATGTTGGATGTGATACGTGGGATCAGATTTCCCATTGTATGGAGGGAGATTCGGGAGTTTGAAGTTTCCCGTGCACACCTCAGCAAGGATTTGGGCGGTGAAGGGAGAGGAATGTTCTTCCACGACCCCGTATGTATCACCGGCCAAGCCGCCTTCACGCAGGTCACGCACCTCATTACAAAGATTGTGAATCATGGTGACGAAGTCGAGGCCAGTGTTGGGGGTCACTCCTTGTTCAGGAGGAGTCACCTGTCGCCTTCCGTTTGACCCTTGAGCCGTGCGAGGGTCCCCATTGATTGGGGCCGTAGGGTTACGACCCTTACGAGCGCTCAGCCTCTCCCGGAGGTCTTCGCCACGGTCGTTCCGTTGGGCGGTAAGTCGATCTCTAAGATCCGGCCCGGCGGTAAGGGGGCATGAGCTTCGAGCCACGCGCCTTACTCGCCGAGTCGTTGTACCTTCCCTGAAGTTGTCTCTTTGACCGAGTCGGTCATGGGCTGAACGTCGGGAGGTCTCTTCTTGAGAGGAGACCGGTATTGCTTTTGTTTTCGATGGACCGGCTTCGATCTCAACAGGGAGTTCCCCGTCTTTGGTGAGAGAAGTCTCGACGTCCGCCGAAATTTCCAAGCCTTCATAGTCGGGGTCATAATCATGTCCCTCGTCCATGAGGTCCTCGGATTCCCCGTGGGGGGCGCTGTGTGCAGGTGCCTTGCCTGCCAGTTGGCACTGGTACCTTGCATTGGCTATCTTTAGTTGGCGGATTTTCTCCTCCATTTCAAGGATGCGGTCGTCCCGACTGTCCTGAAGAGGAGGGGGCGAGGGAGTGTGGCTCTCGTTGTTGAGAGACTCCTCGTCGCCTTGCGCTCGGGAGCGCAAGAAGTATTTCTTAACCGCGGTTGCGTTTTCGGGATTATTCACCCCCTCAGAACGAACGGGTGGTTGACCACTCATGTCTTTCTCGAGTCGAGAAGAAAGGGGTCGAGCTGTAGAAGGGATTTCGGGCTGTGTAAGTCGGGAAGTCCCCTCCTTCTAGCGCCAAAACGTTGTCGCACGAAAATGAACAACGATTAAATACCTCGGGTGGTTCGATCCAAGGCCGGACCAAGTGATCGCGCCCGGGCCAAAAATGGGAGCTCGTAGACCGAGCTGCACCCTCCAGACCCTCAGGTGTGTTTTGGGGGGTGTGACCGTGCCAAGGGTTGGCTGCCTACGTACCTTTTAGTCGGGATCAGGTCAGATGGTAGTTCAATTTTTGTATTGGGGGCTATCTTGGGCTCAGAGGCTTTGGGAATCCAAGGCTTTAGAGTAGGACCCGGCTCGTAGCTTCTAGTGAAAACTTTAGAGGGGTCGCGTGCTCGTAGCTCGGAGTTCTAGCTCAAGGGCCAAGAAGCGGGAGAGCGACGTGTACCGCAGAAGCTCGGGTCACAGAAGAGGAGTGCGCTCCCTCTCATGGAGGGGGGTCCTTGTGTTTCTGAGCCGAGGGAGGAGGAGTGCGCGCTCTTGGAAATGTCACAAGAGGGCGAGAGAGAGTTCTCGAGAGAAGAGAAGTATTGTGTTGGTGTGAACCAGGATCCTTTTTTCCTCCCCTAGGGGGGGGGGTATTTATAGTTGTGGAGAGAGGCCTTGGGCCGGCCCCTTGAGGCCCACCAGGTGGCCGGGAGCGGGGAGCGCGAGGCTTTACGCCCAGGAGGGCGCAAGGCGCGCGGGATATGCCGCCTGGATGGGAGCGTGGCGTGCCGGGCGCGGGACTTGGCCGGGCGCGGCGTGCCTGGCAGTAGGCGTGCTCGGCCGAGGTGGCAAGAATGCTCGGCCGAGGTGGCAAGGACGCTCGGCCGAGGTGGCAAAGACGCTCGGCCGAGGTGGCCGAGGCGGCGAAGACCCTCGGCCGAGGTGGCCGAGGTGGTAAGAATGCTCGGCCGAGGTGGCCGAGGTGCTCGATCGAGGTGATAAGGACACTCGGCCGAGGTGGCGAAGACGCTCGGCCGAGGTGGCCGAGGTGGCAAAGCTGCTCGGCCGAGGTGGCAAAGCTGCTCGGCCGAGGTGGCAAAGCTGCTCGGCCGAGGTGGCAAAGCTGCTCGGCCGAGGTGGAAAGGATACTCGGCCGAGGTGGCCGAGGCGCGGGAGCGCGCTCGGGCCGGGAGGCCGAGGCGCGGGAGCGTGCGCGGGCCGGGAGGCCGGGACGCAGGGTGCGCGAGAGCCAGGCGGGCTAGGGCGCGCTGAGGCCCGTTGGGCCGGGGGCCTCAGGACCGGGGGCGCAGGTGCGCGCGCGCCGGCCGTGCCGGGTCGTGGGTGCGCCAGGGTGCTCAGCCCTGGTGGGCCGGGGCCCGTTGGGCTTCCAACCGGTAAAACCCGGCCGGCCTTGAATCGTTTTTGAATTTCCGGGGTCCCAAAAACGACCGGTAACAGCGCGTCGGTGGGGCTGGGCCGACTGTGGCATCCCTCGTCCTTTCGGACCGGGAGCGCACGAGGCTAGGGGTCGCCTTGATGGCGTCCTTGTCATCGAACCCTTCGACCTTGTGGGATTCTTCAGTGAAGCGAGCCAAATACTGCCTCAAGGTCTCATCTCTCCCCTGTCGGATGGACATGAGGTACGTTTTTTTATTTCTTCTGCGCCACCAAAGTGGCAAAACGAGCAAGGAAGGCCTCTCGCAAGGCCCGGAAGGACGAGATGCTCCCCGGCCTTAGTCTTCGGAACCTCTCGAATCCCGACCCGGTGAGGGTTAGGCTGAAAGCTTGGCACAGGGTGGCGTCCGACTGTCCCTACATCGTCATCCACGTCTCGTAATGCTGGATGTGGATGTTCGAGTCCATCCGTCCGTCATAAGGGGGGATAGACGGTAGCTTAAAATTCCCTATGCATGGCTGCACAAGGATTTGAGCGGCGACGGGAGAGTACGATTCCTCGATCCTATCATACGGCCTCTGTCCTCTCGACTACCTCATCTCGATGATATGATATTGGAGGCTTTGGATCATCTTCACCATTTCAAGCACATTGGCTGGGCTGACTGCCAGGGCCGCAGGAGTCGCCTGTTGGCGTTCATTGGATGCTTAGTCCCCGGCGTTGGCTTGAGATCGTCCGAGAGTGGTGGCAGGGACCGTGTCCCTCCGAGAGTTGGGCCTTTGATGGTGTTCTCGCCTCGGGAGTTCCTCTGAGCCGTTAAGCGCTCCCTCAGGTCCCCGCTCTGCGCTTCGCGGGGCAAGGCAACTCTAGGTCGAGTCGCTCGGTGGGCGTCCCGGCTGTCGGCCCCATTATCTCCGACGGCAGCTCTTTCCCCAGCGGGGGGCCGTGTCCAGCCACCTCTCGAGCCTGAGGGGGCAAACCCCTGAAAATATGAGCGCTAGCATTGGCGCGCCGGCTGGGCTGTCCCGACCGTGGCATTCATTGTCCTTTCAGACCGGGAGCGCACAAGTCTAGGGGTCGCCGTGATGGCGTCCTTGTCATTGAACCCTTCGGCCTTGTGGGATTCTTCAGTGAAGCAAGCCAAATACTGCCTCAAGGTCTCATCTCTTCCCTGTCGGATGGACAGGAGGTACGTTTTTTATTTCTTATGCGCCACCAAAGTGGCAAACCGAGCAAGGAAGGCCTCTCGCAAGGCCCGGAAGGACGAGATGCTCCCCGGCCATAGGCTTCGGAACCACTCGAATCCCAACCCGATAAGGGTCAGGCTCAAAGCTTGGCACAGGGTGGCATCCGACTATCCCTGTATCGTCATCCACGTCTCGTAATGCTGGATGTGGAAGTTCGGGTCCTTCCGTCCGTCATAAGGGGGGATGGACGGTAGCTTAAAATTCCCTACGCATGGCTGCGCAAGGATTTGAGCGGCGAAGGGAGAGTACGATTCCTCGATCCCGCCATACAGCCTCTGTCCTCCCGCCTCCCTCATCTCGATGATCTGATATGGGAGGCTTTGGATCATCGTCACCATTTCAAGCACGTTGGCTGGGCTGACTGGCGGGGCCGCAGGAGTCGCCTGTTGGCGTTCATTGGACGCTTAGTCCCCGGCGTTGGCCTGAGGTCGTCCGAGAGCGGTGGCAGGGAGAGCGTCCCTCCGGGAGTTGCGCCTTTGATGGAGGTCCTCGCCTCGAGAGTTCCTCAGAGCCGTCAAGCGCTCCCTCAGGTCCCCGCTCTGCGCTTGGCGGGGCAAGGCAACTCTAGGTCGGGTCGCTCGGCTTGGCGTCCCTGCTTTCGGCCCCATCATCTTCGGGGGCAGCTCTTTCCCCAGTGGGGGGCCGTGTTTGGACACCTTTCGAGCCTGAGGTGGCAAACCCCCGAGAATAAGAGCGCGAGCATTGGCGCGCCGGCTAGGCTGGCCCGACCGTGGCATCTCTCGTCCTTTCAGACCAGCAGTGCACGAGGCTAAGGGTCGCCGTGATGGCGTCCTTGTCATCGAACCCTTCGACCTTGTGGGATTCTTCAGTGAAGCGAGCCAAATACTGCCTCAAGGTCTCATCTCTTCCCTGTCGGATGGATAGGAGGTACATTTTTTATTTCTTTTGTGCCACCAAAGTGGCAAACTGAGCAAGGAAGGCCTCTCGCAAGGCCCAGAAGGACGAGATGCTCTCCGGCCTTAGGCTTCGGAACCACTCGAATCCCAACCCGGTGAGGGTCAGGCTGAAAGCTTGGCATAGGGTGGCGTCCAACTATCCCTGCATCGTCATCCATGTCTCATAATGCTGGATGTGGAAGTTCGGGTCCGTCCGTCCGTCGTAAGGGGGGATGGACGGTAGCTTAAAATTCCCTACGCCTAGCTGCGCAAGGATTTGAGCGGCGAAGGGAGAGTACGATTCCTTGATCCCGCTGTACGGCCTCTATCCTCCCGACTCCCTCATCTCGATGATCTGGTTTCGGAGGCTTTGGATCATCGTCACCATGTCAAGCCCGTTGGCTGGGCTGACTGCCGGTGCCGCATAAGCCGCATGTTGGAGTTCAATTGACGCTTGGTCCACGGCGTTGGCCTGAGGTCGTCCGAGAGTTATGGCAGGGAGCGCGTCCCTCCGGAAGTTGAGCCTTTGATGGAGGTCCTCACCTCGGGAGTTCCTCTTAGTCGTCAAGCGCTCCCTCAGGTCCCCGCTCTGTGCTTGGTGGGGCGAGGCAAATCTAGGTCAGGTCGCTCGTCGGGCGTCCCTGCTATCGGCCCCATCATCTCCGCGGGCAGCTCTTTCCCCAGCGGGGAGCCGTTTCTGGCCACGTCCCGAGCCTGAGGGGGCAAACCCCCGAGAATAGGAGCGCTAGCATTGGCGCGCTGGCGGGGCTGGCCCGACCGTGGCATTCCTCGTCCTTTCGGACCGGGAGCGCATGAGGCTAGGGGTCGCCGTGATGGCGTCCTTGTGATTAAACCCTTCGACCTTGTCGGATTCTTCAATGAAGCGAGCCAAATACTGCCTCAAGGTCTCATCTCTCCCCTATCGGAAGGACAGGAGATTCGTTTTTTATTTCTTCTGCGCAACCAAAGTGACAAACCGAGCAAGAAAGGCCTATCGCAAGGCCTGGAAGGATTAGATGCTCCCCGGCCTTAGGCTTCGGAACCACTCAAATCCCGACCCAGTGATGGTCAGGCTGAAAGCTTTGCAAAGGGTGGCGTCCGATTGTCCCTACATCGTCATCCACGTCTCGTAATGCTGGATGTAGAAGTTCGGGTCCGTCCGTCCATCGTAAGGGGGGATGGATTGTTACTTAAAATTCCCAACGCATGGCTGCGCACGGATTTGAGCGGCGAAGGGAGAGTACGATTCCTTGATCCCGCCAAATGGCCACTGTCCTCCCGACTCCCTCATCTCGATGATCTGATTTTGGAGGCTTTGGATCATGGTCACCATGTCAAGCCCATTGGCTGGGATGACTGCCGGGGCCGTAGGAGTCGCCTGTTGGCGTTCATTGGACGCTTGGTCCCCGGCGTTGGCCTGAGGTCATCCAAGAGTTGTGATAGGGAGCGCGTCCCTCCGGGATTTGAGCCTTTGATGGAGGTCCTCACCTCGGGAGTTCCTCTAAGCCGTCAAGCGCTCCCTCAGGTTCCCGATCTGCGCTTGGCGGGGCGAGGCAATACTAGGTCGGTTTACTCGGCGGGCGTCCTGGCTGTCAAGCCCATCATCTCCGGGGGCAGCTCTTTCCCCAGCGGGGGGCCGTGTCCGGCCACCTCACGAGCCTGAGGGGGCAAACCCCTGAGAATAGGAGCGCGAGCATTGGCGCGCCAGCGGGACTGGCCCGACCGTTGCATCCCTCGTTCTTTCGGATCGGAAGTGCACGAGGCTCGGGGTCGCCTCGTCGGTCCTAGATTCCCCCTCGTAGTCGGGGTCGGAGTCACCATGATCTGGACTACCCTCGACATCGTAGCCGAGAAGGCCAGCAATGAGTACGCTAACCATTTCGGGGCGGTCTAGGAGCTCGGCGAGCCTCTGAGGCGTATCCTCATGGAGAACGGCTTCGGGGTCGGCCGTCGGATCCTGGGAGTGGCTCTCATTGTCACGAGGCTGCCCTCCTAGGCGATGCACGTGGTTCCATAGACCGTACCTCGAGCCCATCGCCCGAGTGCCTGCATAAGTGGTAGAGACTTGACACATTTTTCGAGAGTCGCAAAGATTGCAAGAAAAGAGATTGGAAGGGAGAGCGTCACCAAGATCGGGAGGCCCCCTCCTTCTAGGGCCAAAATGTTGTTGCTCGTTTTGGACAACTATTTTGGAGACCCAAATGGTTCGACCCAAGGCCGGACCAAGTGGTCGCATTCGGGCTCGAGCGTGTCAGACTTGGTATCCCAAGTCGTCCCTTAGCTTTCGGTGATGCTTGCCCCGTCCAAACACCTGAAATGAGAGAAACAACACGTGAACTACAAAGGGGAAACAGAGGGGGTGCCTTTGTTTACCTCTCCGACGCTCAACATTAGGAGGATTGAGGCGAGGTGTAGAGGATTATGTGTTTAGAGGGCCGAAGTTCGAGAGAAACGAGTGAAGTATGAGTTCAGCAGCGTTTCAGTACTCAATTTCAGATTACTTGGATCAAGTAAGGGACCCTTGTATAAATAGGCGACCAAGGGGTGGTTTGAAGACCCCTTGGCCGAGTGGAGGTTGAGTGAGGCGAGCCTCGGCCTCCCAAGCACCGGCCGAGAGGATCATCCTCGACCTCCCGGGCGCCGGCCGAGTGTTGGCCGAGTAGAGCGACCTCGACCTCCCAGGCGCCGGCCGAGTTTGGCCGAGTGGAGCATCTTCGGCCTCCCGAGCGCCGGCCGAGTGCTGGCCGGGTGGGGCATCCTCGGCCTTGTTGGAATCGATCTAGGGTTTAAGAAAATAATTAACGCTTCGGTAAGCGGCGGAATTTTAAAAATTTTCTTTTACAAGTAAAAACGGTTTTTACTAACCTAGACAAGTGCAAGTACATGTAATTAAAAACTAATATGAGCTAAGAAGTTTACTAACCTTTCTTGAAGCTTGATCTTTGAGAAGCTCTTAGAAAGTTGCAACGCTCGTCTCCCCTCGCAGCACGTCTCTCTTCCTTTCCTCGGCACCTCGAGCAACCACGAAAGTTTCTATCACTAAATCACTCGAAATAAAGGAATTAGTGAGTGGGCACTTTTAAACACTACGACTTAAGAACGAGTCTTGAAGTCGCAGAGCTAAACACTAGGTAGAGTGAGGACCTAGGTGCCAAAACAAGAAAAATCGAAAATAAACTAGAGAGAGAGAGAGGAGTTTCGGCCAAAGTTCTAGAGAGAGAGTCTCTCAAATCTCTTAAACTTGGATTGAATGAAAAGTGTGGAATGAGGCTCCTATTTATAGGAGAGGTCTCACCTTCAATAAGGTAGTTTCCTCTTCTATAGAATATCACATATTCATGAGCCAATTTACCTTTTCCTTCATAGAGGTGCACGTACAAGACAAAACAAGTAAGTCCTTGGATTTGTTTCCTCTTTTGTTTGCTTCTCTCTTGACCATATTTGGGCGCCCACATGCTTCCTCTTAGGGGAAATTTGTTTCCTCTTTTTCTTTTGGCAAGTATCATGATACATTTATGCACAAAATATTCTCTCTTCCTATGGGTATAATGGGCGCCTACTTTTCATCTAGAAGGAGCTTCTAGAAGCTTCTTCATTTGTTCATGACAACATGAGAAAGGCCCATTAAGAATTTTCAATAAAATTCTTATGAAATGAAATTAATCCACAAGGCCCAATGATCAAGTCATGGCCGAGTGATGCATGTCATCAAATGACCTTGTCAAAAAATTTATTGACATTCATTTCATCATATGTCTCAAAAGACAAAAATACCCTTTTGACAATTTTCGTTCTTGTTTTGACTTAGCTTCCAGTTTAACTATTCCTATCGATGTGATTCGTGACAGTGACCTCATGGACCCAAATGAACAAAGCTTGAGCTAAACACTTGGACTCAAAAGTTCACAAGCCTTTTCCAAGTTTAGCTTAATGCCAACTGACTCCACTAAAGAGCTGACACTGAAAATCTCTCGGTTCAAATGAATTTATTTTGTACTCAAGAATTCACCTAATTATAATGAGCGGATCCACTGAATATTATCTATGTTTACCCTTCATGAATGTCATCAGCTAGTCGGGATTTACTAAATTACCATTTTACCCTTCTAGCTGTTATTTCCTCAACTCCTTTGTCGCTTGTGAATAAGTTAGAAACAATGTATTGACGAGGAGCTAACAAGTCACATTGTTTCATCCAAAAGAGTCAGGAATCAATTTGGACACTGGCCAGGTCATTTATTCACACTCCAAGGAACAAAGCATGAGGTGACATACATTGCATTTCAGCAATCTTGTACATGAATTCCATATCTATGAGAACTTCACAAAGTTACTCATGACATTCTCACAACTTAGTACTTCACCAATAGGCCCTGTTCGGAATCACATAGTGAGTCCGAACTCTGACTTTCTCAAATGAGAATACTAAGGTGTGAAATGGCATGTCTCATTTCAGGATTAAGGTAAGCATGATGCAATTCATACATAGTGACTTCGAGACATAAGAGGTTAAATGGTTTGTTCTTATCTTGTCTCTAGAAGTGCACTGGTCAATTCAATACCTTCGGAAGATACCTAGAAGAACTATAGAGTCTCCAACTCTCAATGCCTCATAACCAGACATCATAGATTCTTCTAACAATCATACTGAGATCAATAGTCCTTTGACCCTTAGATTGCGAATATATCGTTTTAAGCAAACTACGAAGAGTTTGTTCATGCAAATCTACATTTGTCTCTTCATAAGTTGTTTAGTTTGTTTATGGACTAAAAGACTAAGGTTTTATCATAAAGCTTCAAACAAAGAAAGAATGAATGAACGTTTCAACTTTATTATTAAAGAATAAGCAATTACAAGCAAGAGTCTTCGTAAGACTATATGACATCAAATGTACATAAATAGACACTACTACTCTTCTTGTGGGCACCATTGACAACAGGCCTCTGGGGCGCCGCCCGAGTGGAGCACCTTCGACCTCCTGGACGCCGGCCGAGCGAGGAGCACTCGGCCTCCTGAGCACCGGCCGGGCGCTGGCCGGGTGCTAGTCGACAGCTGGTCCAGTGGGGCATCCTCGGCCTCCGGGGCGCTGGCCGAGCGAGGGGATCTCGGCCTCCCGAGTTCTGGCCGAGCGTAGCGCCCTCGGCTTCCCGGGTGATGGCCGAGTCCTGGCTGAGTGGACCGGCCTTGGGCCTCTCGACCATGGCCTGGTCCTCGGCCGGACGCGACCTTTTGGACTTTTTCGATTGTGGCCCGGCCATTGGCCGGGTGAGGTTCCTCCGGGCTTCTTTGGACGTGGTCAACCCGGGACGGGCCGACAATAGCCGGGGATGTACATTCGATCTAAGTTTTGACAATTTCTTCCGAAGTCACATTTAGTAGCTCGGTCGCATCATTTACGATCAACAACAAAGTTTGAAGCCCTAAATGGTCGAGATGTTGACTTGTTACAAAGATTGGTGTAAAATGACGACCATGTTCAAGAGACATTAGTGAACACCGACCTTCTTCATGACTTTGTTGTAAACTTCCAAAACATGTCTATTCATATGTGTAGAATTGTAATGTTTTCCTTTTTTTTAATGATTTTGTTGACGAAAATCGGCAACGTGGAAAGCTTCGGGCGGTTTGACCCAAGGCCGGACCAAGTAGCTGCATCCGAACCAAATGTGTGAACTCAAAAGTCTCGAGTTGTCAGTCCTCTATCCTGGAGGCGTTCTATCAGAAGAGAATGGGGTGAATGGGGGTGACTGCGCTTCTTGTGAGCTGCATACGTACCTGAGTTGTGGGATCAAGTCATGACGTATTTCAATGCATGTGTATACGTTGTTTGATGTACGGAGCCTAGAGGGTGTGCTTGACAGAGGAGACGGGGTGCAGGTGACGTCTTGGGACTCTAGAACCGAGAGACCCGAAAGAGAATATGTGTTTTCTCTTTTGGAGACGAGGGAGACTCTCAGCGGACAATTTCGGGCGCAGCCATATGCATTGGAGATGAAGGAGATTCTCACTATAGAATCAAGGGCGCAGCCGTGCACGACAGATGAGGAAGAATCTCATTAGAGAATCCCTGGCGCAGATTGTACGCTGGAGATTAAGCACTCTTCTAGAGAAACTGTGGGTAGAAAGTCTCTCGTAGCATTTCAGAACTCTAAGAGCGAGTAATCTTGAAGAAGAATCAATATGTCTCTCTCCATCACTGAGAAGAATCAATATGTCTCTCTCGTACCGATTAATCTTGAAGAAGAATCAATATGCCTCTGGACGCATGCTGGAATTTGATGAGCGTGGTGCAACGTGTTGAAATAGATCTAGGATTAAGAATAATTTATCACTTCTAGCAAGCGGCGTAATATAAAAAATTCTTTAGAACATGTAAAACGATTTTAATACCTAGACAAAGTGCATGAACATATAATTTAAAATTTTAAAAACTACAAAGAGTTTTCACTCGGTACGAACCTCGTTTGAAGCTTGAGCGTTGAGAACCCTTTGGAAAGGTACAATCGCTCGTCTCCCCACACAGCGTGTATCCTTCGTGTCTTCTTGAATCCGAGTAATCACGATAGTTTTTACGACTAGAGTCTTCGAGTTGTGAAAGGATTTAGTATGTGAGCACCATTAAACACAATGACTTAAGAACTAGTCTTAGAGCCAAAGAGCTAATACAAAAGCTAGGTCAGTCCATCGTATAGCACATGTGCTATAAATTTGTTTCCTCTTTTCCTTTTGGCAAGTATCTTCATATATCAATGCACAAAGTAATTTCCCTTTCTTTTGATGATAGCCACGGTTTTGTCTTCTAGAACAAGCTTCTAGATGTTTCTTTATTTGTTCATGACAATATAAGAAAATCTCATGTAGAATTTTCACATAAAATTCCATAAAATGAAATTCAATTCTCAAGGACCAAATATCCAATGTTGGGTGTGTGGATCAATTACGTTGTCATCATATGACAATGTCTGAAATATTATTTGGACATTTATACCATCTTATGTCCTTATGGACAAAATTACCCTTTAGACAATTTTCGTAAAATTCGTCTAGTTCAACACTTGAACTTGTTTTGACTTAGCTACTAGTTTAACAAATCCTACTCTAATGACTTATGGTAGTGACCTCATGGATCCAAATGAACAAAACTTGAGCTAGCATACTTGGACACAAAAGTTCACAAACCTTTTCCAAGTTCTAGCTTAATGTCAACTGACTCCACGGAAGAGATGACACTAAAATCTCTTGGTTCAAATGAATATATTTTCTACTCAATAATTCTACTTAATTGAAGTGAGTTGATCCATTGAATATTATCTATGTTTATCCTTCATGAATACCATCAACTAGATGGGATTTATAAAATTACCATTTTACCCTTCTAGTTGTTATTTCCTCAACTCCTTTGTCACTTGTGAATAAGTTAGAAACAATGCATTGATGAGGACCTAACAAGTCATATTGATTCATCCAAAAAAATTCATGACTCAATTTGGACACTGGCTAATTTATTTATTCACATTCTAAGGAATAAAGCATGAGGTGATATACATTGCATTTCAGCAATCTTGTACATGAATTCCATATCTATGAGATCTTCACAAAGTTGAATGAGATCTTCATAATTAGTACTTCATCAATAGGTCTTATCTATATCACATAGTGAATCTAGAACTCTGACTTTCTCAAATGAGAGTATGTAAGCTATGAAATGACATGTCTCGTTTCAGGATTGAGGTAAGCATGATGCAATTCATACATAGTGACTTTGAGATATAAGAGGTTAAATGGTGTGTTCTTACATTGTCTCTAGAAATGCACTGGTCAATGCAGTATCTTTAGAAGGTACCTAGAAAGCACTATAGGGTCTTCAACTCTCTATGTTTTATAACCAAACATAATAGGTTCTTCAATCATACTGAGATTGATAGCCCTTTGATCCTTATATTGTGAATATACTGTTTTAAGCAAACCATGAAGAGTTTGTTCATGCAAATGTGTATTTGTCTCTTCATTTGTTGTTAGGTTTGACTAAGGACTAAAGACTAAGGTTTATCATAAAGCTTCAAACAAACAAGGAAGAATGAATGAAATTTTCAACTTTTTATTAATTATTCACCAGTTACAACCAAGAGTCTTCGTGAGACTTTAATACATCAAATACATATAAGCATTAACTATTACTCTTCTTGTGGGCACAATTGACAACAAACTCCCACTTGACTCAAAGAAGATGTGAGTAGTCCTTCATGCCTAATCCCTCCCGATGCTGGTCGAAGACCTTGGTGGCTAAAGCCTTGGTGAATTGATTCGCCAGGTTGTCCACCATCGAAATCTTCTTCACTTCTACGTCTCCGCACTGCATGATCTCTCGAATCAAATGGTATTTCCTCTCAATATGTTTAGAGCGCTTATGGTTTTGAGGTTCCTTTAAGTTAGCAACAGCCCCACTGTTATCACAATAAAGTGTCATTGGCTCGTCGACTTTTGGAACGACTTCCAAATACTTATGGAATTTTCTAAGCCATACAATCTATTTGGATGCTTCACAACCAGCCATGTATTCTACTTTCATTGTGGAGTTTGCAATGTAAGATTTGCTTGATACTCCTCCAAACAACAGATCGACCATTTAGGACGAACACAGATCCTGAAGTGGATTTCTTGGAATCCTTATCCGCATGAAAATCGGAGTCGGTATATCGCGTCATAGTCAAGTCAGTACCTAAATATGTAAGCATCAAGTTCCTAGTTCTCCAAAGATACTTAAGAACATGCTTACCAGTAATCCAGTGCTCGGGTCCAGGGTTGGACTGAAAACGGCTTACTACGCCTACTGCGAAGCAGATATCTGGTCTAGTAAAAAGCATAGCATACATGAGACCTCCTACGTCTAAGGCGTAAGGAATCTTTTTCATGTCCTAAATCTATTGTGCTGTCTTGGGAGACTGGTCCTTAGAGAGTGAGACTCCATGCCTAAAGGGTGTTTGGTCTTTCTTGGAGTCTTGAATCAAGAAGCAATCCATCACCTTATCAATATAAGATGCTTAAGAGAATGATAGTGTCCGGTTCTTCCGGTCTCGAAAGATCTGAATCCCCTGAATGTATGTGCCTTCTCCTAGATCCCTCGTATCGAATTACTTTGCTAGCCAGATTTTAACCTCAGATACTTACCCATGTCATTGCCTATAAGTAATATATCATTGACATAGAATACCAGAAACACAACTTTGCCTTTGTGCATTGACTTGTAAATACGAGGCTCATCTAAGGACTGCTCAAAACCAAAGCTGTTGTCGGTCGTTTTTGGAAAACCCAGAACGCCGAGAAGACACGCCTCTCAAAGGGCCGATGGTCAAGCCGGAGGTCCTGAAGAGTGGCAAGCCTTCCGTCACGAGCTGACTGGCAAGTCCTCGTGCGAAACTCTCAACTCCTCAAGTCGAGCCTCGCTCCTTGAGTTGAGTCATTCTCCTCGAGACAAGCCTCGAGTCGTTCTCCTCGAGTCGATCTTCGCTCCTCTAGTCGAGCCTCGAGTCGTTCTCCTCGAGTCGAGCCTTGAGTCGTTCTCCTCGAGTCGAGCCTCGAGTCGTCCTCCTCGAGGTATATAATAGTTGTTCCTAGAAGGAGGGGACTTCCCGACCTGTTCAGCCAGAAATCCCTTCTATCCATCTTCTTCTTTTCTCTTGAAAACTTGAGTTTCTCGGACTTGAGAAAAGATGAGTAATCAGCCACCCGTACGTTCTGAGGGCGTGAACAATCCCGATAACGTCACTGGGACCAAGAAATACTTCTTGCGCTCCCGAGCGCATGGTGACGAAGAGTCGCTCCATGACGAGAGCTCGACCCGCTCACCATCTCCATCTCCAGATAGCAGGGACGACTGCATCATGGAGTTGGAGGAGAATATCCGCCAACTAAAGGCGAAGAACACGAGGTACCATAGTCGACTAGCTGCGAAGCAACCCGCGCATAACGCGGTGATCCCCGATGGAGATCCTGAGAACCTCAATGAGGAAAGTCGCGACCGCGACCCAGATTACGAGGGTGCTGAAGATTCGGAGGATATCGAGACTTCTCTCACAAAGGACGAGGAACTCCCCGCTGTGAATGAAGCCGGTCCTTCGGATCCTTCACCCAAGACGGGGAATACACCTGCAGCCTCCCAAGCAGGGAGCTCCCGACGTTCGGCCCATGACCGACTTGTACAAAGGGAGAATGTTGCGGAAAGTCAGGGCACGCGAAGAGCGCGCCGTCTTAGACGAAGCATGCGCCTCCGTGCAGCACACCCGCATCTTAGGGATCATCTTACTGCCAAACGCAATAAGCGTGGCGATGACCTAAGAGAGCGACTAAGCTCTCGGCCAAACACCCCCGTAGCAGCCCCAACTAACGGGAACAGCCACACGGGACAAGGGTCTAATGAGAGGAGGCAGGTAACTCCTCCCGAACAGGGAGTTACTCCGACTACCGATCTCGATGTGATCACTATGATCCACAATCTTTGAAATGAAGTACGAGATCTCCGAGAACACGGAATAGGCAGAAGTGCCTATGGGGTCGTCGAGGAGAATCCATCGCCTTTCACGGCTCAGATATTGGCCGAGGTATGCACGGGAAATTTCAAACTCCCGAACCTTGCTCCATATGATGGGAAAACGGATCCCGCTTACCATATCCAGCACTATGAAACCTGGATGACGATGCAGGGTGTCGCTCCCGGCGTCATGTGCCAAGCTTTTGGTCTTACCCTCGCTGGACCCGGCTTCGAGTGGTTCAAGAACTTAAGGCCGGGAAGCATCCGATCGTTCAAAGACCTGAAAGACATGTTCCTAGCACGCTTTGCTACATCTATGGTCCAAAAGAAGACCAAGATGTACCTGTGGTCAATCAGGCAAGAGAATGGCAAGTCTCTTAGACGATACCTCGCCCGATTCACTGAAGAATCGAATAGCTGAGAAGATGGTGGTCAGAGGAGGGTGTGGCGGAGGGATCGTGGTCGGAAGTGGTGGTGGCCGATAGATGGTTGTCGGAGAAACAAAGTAAAAAATAGAAAATTAAAGATGGTGGTGGTGGCGGAGCTTCACGGGAGGCGTAGTTGGTGGTGGTGGTGGCTCGGTGGTGACAGCGGTCTTACGCTCGGTGGTGGCTCTCGGAGTTGAGATCCTGGCGTGGTGGTGGCTCGGTCGGAGTAGAGAGAGAGAGAGAGAGAGAGAGAGAGAGAGAGAGAGAGAGAGAGAGAGAGAGATAGATGGTAGTGGTGCGCGAGTCTCGGTGGTGGCTCGGTCGGAGGAGAGAGAGAGAGAATCTGAAACAGAGATGTGAAATGAGGAAGAAGAAAAAGTCGCACATTATAATCTGTGTTGATCTAGATTAGAAGCAACTAGTCTCTTCTAATTTCTAGGTCACACTAAACGTTGTCATTTTTGTTAACATCTGAATATTTTGTCGGAAACAAAAAGAAAATTAAAATTTTGACGTAGTCGCTTCTAATCGGCGGGAAAAATTTAGAAGTAACTTGTCACTACTAACCTCAAACAGTATGACTTTTTAAAGGCAAAATGTTTGTATATTCGTGGGATAGGTTAGAAGCGACTTCTCGCTTCTAAAGGTCAAATGTCTTCTAAGTAGAAGCGACTTGTCGCTTATAATTCTATGCATCGCTTCTAAAAATCATTTTTGTAGTAGTGTTTAATTCCTTTTTTACCCCCTGGACTCGTACCTCGATTTCATTTCACCCCCTGGACTCGGGATTGTTGCAGAACTAATCTCAGAACTTAGACACGTGTTACAACTTACCACTTTCGTCAGTATTTGGACGTTAAATTTAACTTTTTGATAACGTGGTAATATTCTAAATACTTTTAATATTTAAATATTATTATCAGATTAAATAATTCAATATTTCTCTCTCTCTCACTCTCTCTCTCTCTCTCTCTCTCTCTCTCTCTCTCTCTCTCTCTCTCTCTCTCTCTCTCTCTCTCTCTCTCTCTCCTTTCTTCTTCTTCTTCTTTTCTTCTCTGCAATCAAAACCAACAATCAAAACATCACAAAACCAACCTAAATCCATAAAAACATCACAAAAATCCGAAAGCCCCAAATTCCAACATATATGGCCAGGAAAGCCGTGTGGGAAGCCTCCACGGCGTCGACCTGGAATTTCGGGTCTCGGAGCAGATTCTCGCAGAGCTTCCGCTTCACGAACTGCGAGCACTCGGTCCCGAACTCCCCGTGGCCGTCGAAGACCCCGAAGAAGTGGTCGTCGGGGTTGGTCCCGAACGGTGTGTGGATACAGAAGCTGTCTTGGTTGGCTTTGTTGAGCGCGTCGGGGTAATAGCCTCTCTAGGAGAGGTACAAGTACTGCAAGTCGTACCTCGCCGAGGGGATTTTCACCGTCCTCGACCCGTCCGGAGGCAAGAACGGCGACGAAACCCTAGAAAGCCTCGTGATTCCCACCTCGGAGTCTTTGTTCTGCCCCAGCTGATTCAGGCGGTCCCTGCCCTCGCCGGCGTCGCAATCGGGAGATTCCGGCGAGAACACGGCGATCTCCGTCGACTCCGCTGCCGTCTGCCTCTGATTCTGTCCATTCTTCACTCGCGAGTCTCTCGGAGTACAGACCTGGACGATGCAAACCCTAAAGAACACACAGCCCATTCTCACTGTCACTACCACTACCACTATCACTCACTGGAGGTGAATCCAAGCCGAGTCGAATCTCGATTCATGAGCGAACCAAGCACGGAATTCCCTCGGAAAACAATTCAATGGAAGTTTTTTTTTTTTTTTTTTTTTTTTTTTTTTTTTTTTTTACTTTGAAGACTGATACGAAAGAAAGAAAGAGTGTGAGTGTTTTTTCTTTTTTGGGGTCAGATTTCATTGAACAAAAAAAAAACTAATAAAGAAAGAAAGAGAATAAATTCGAGAAAATGCTCAACCTGAGAAAAGAATTAATATAGTCAATAGATGTTTTTATGAATTCAGGATTGTTTGATGAGTTTTGTTCATTATTGAAGAACAGAAAAAAAAATGCAGAGAAGAAAAGAAGAAGAAGAAGAAAGGAAAGAGAGAGAGAGATAGAATTATTGAATTATTTAATATGATAATAATATTTAAATATTAAAAGTATTTAAAATCATGCCACATCATCAAACCGTTATAATTTAACGTCCAAATATTGACGGAAGTGGCAAGTTATAACACGTATCTAAGTTCTGAAATTAGTTCTGCAACAATCTCGAGTCAAGGGGTTGAAATGAAATCGAGGTACGAGTCCATAGGGTAAAAAAAGAATTAATTCTTATTTTTAATAAGCTTAACGGAAATACCACGTTAAGGTAGAAATATGATTTTTAGCTATTGGAAATTTTCATTTCCATAAAGCTTTCCGTTATTTTCTGATACCCAAGATTACGTGTATATATAATTATATATAATAAGTATATATATATAGCTTTGCCAAGGTAAAATAATATCACTACCGGAGCAATCTATAAACGTCAGCAACACAAACTCCCGATTGGCCCTCATCCAACAAGATAAGGTGATAATGTACACGTGTCACGTACCAGATGCCCCAAGAAAATTCACTCCTACAAACAAGGTCATTTCACTCACACAAAATCTCTCTCTCACTCTCTCTCTCGCTAGTCTCTTACACCAAAAAAATACCAAATCATGGCTGCCAGTGCCACGTCGTCAACTCTCCTAACCCCAACATCCCAACCCAAACCCCTTCCCTTCAAGCCCAAGGCCACCTCCTCCTCCGCGAATCCTCGCCGCAGGGAGTTTCTCTCTCTCGCTGCCGTGACGGTCCTGTCTCCGGCGCTTCTTACAGCGGCGGCGAGGCCGGCCATGGCGGTGGAAGATTCCGACTACGTGAAGGAGACCGAGGAGGTGATCAGCAAGGTCCGGTCGACGATCAGCATGGACAAGACGGACCCAAAAGTGGCGGACGCGGTGTCAGAGCTGAGAGAGACTTCCAATTCGTGGGTGGCCAAGTACCGCCGTGAGAAGTCCTTATTGGGCCGGGCCTCGTTTAGGGACATGTACTCGGCCCTCAACGCCGTATCGGGACACTACATCAGTTTCGGCCCAACTGCGCCAATCCCGGCTAAGAGGAGGGCCAGGATTTTGGAAGAAGTTGACACGGCCGAGAAAGCATTGCTGAGGGGAAGATAAGTACATTTATTCATTTATCAATCAAGTTCAAATGTCGGTTTTATTCGTATCTAGAGACTTTTGTCTTATTGCATACCATATGTGTGTATGTTCACATTCCTTTGGTGAATTATGAGGGCGTCATATATCTAAATGATAATGTATCGTGTAAAAAAACTGGATAAGAATTAAAAAAAAAAACTTCCCTGTTTGAGAAGGGATTTTGATGGATATTCTTGACCAGCTTCCTAACTAACAAAACGTGACGCGAACGTCATGATAGTTTAAGTAACTTTGTGTACGAGTATTTTTTTTTATGGGTTTTCTGTGTAGTTTGTTATAATAGATAAGTGTTTTGACGTGTATTTGAGTTGGAATTTTGGACTTGGATATAGATTCCGTCATGGCTTTTCTTTTTCTCTTAATTTCTATTTATATTTTTAAGTAAAGGCGTCTTAACATATTGCAGCTCAAACACAATGAGAAAATCTCAAAAATCACGCTCATCTCGTTAAAAGCTTGGGATCCTCCACGACTGTGATCCGACCCATTTAAATTATAGGGACAAACTCAAAGTTATAATTTTTAAAGAACTTATATCGTCTCTCTCCAAGTCGTGTCGCCTATTGTGTCCCCTCAATAGAATCGCGACACATCATCATACCATTTAACTTCCTGAGCGGCCTTATTTTACGTTTTGTTTGCCAAATAGATGAAAACACATGAGCGTAAGTCTGTTCTTTCGTCAATCACTGTCGACTCTTCTCCGTCTCTCAATGCACCATCCACAGACTAAAAATAAACCCCCCTCCATCATTTCCAATTTGATTTTTATTCCGCTCGTACGTTCATGCACATAAAGTTTGAATCTTTCTATAAATCCTCCTGATTCTGCATCTCCACCAAAAAAATCCCTAAAACTCCTCCGTTTGTGATTCCGAATTTTCTCCCAAAATCTCTCTCTTCTTCATTTGCTATGGGGTTCGTGAGAGAGACGAGCTCGTCGTTGCGATCTCTCGAAGCGTCATTGCCGCCAGCGCGATAGGACACGCCTCTCATTGTATACGCCAAGAAGAAGCCGCTCTCGTCCAACGCCAAATCATTCACGAACACGATGATCAACATTGTCGATGCCAGAGTTCTCGGCCTCCCGTACTCTTTCCGGTGAACAGGTTCGGGGAAGAGCTTCACGATATCTACGTGCGACGGCACTAACTAACCACTGCATGATGGTCCTCGTCCGTGCTCGCCAGAAACTGGAATCCCTCTCCTCCGACAACGAGTCCAGCACCATCACCTCCTTCGGCGACCTAGGGTTCGCCATCTGCGGAAACGCCGAACTAAAAATGAACCTATCTTTGGTGTCGTGGATGTTGTCACCGGAGTGGGAGGCATAGTGAGAGAGGGAAAAGAGACGACGATTGACGAATGAACAAAGCACGCGCCTAAGTTTTGAGACACAAATCGTAAAGTAACGCCATTGAAGAAGTTAAGATGATGATGTGTCGTCAGGGCCGGCCCTAACCTATGGCGGGCAAGGCTTGTGCCTTGGGCCCAAAAAAAATTATTTTACACTTTTTTCCTATTTTTAAGAAAATTTACATTTTTTACCTTAAAAATTTACACTTTTGACCAATTTTCTAAAAAATTTACATTTTTTACTCTGAAAAGTTAAATTTTTATTAATATTATAGGGCCCCAAAATATTGAATCGCCTAGAGCCCCCTGTGAGTTTGGGCCGGCCCTGTGTTTCGTGATTCTATTCAGACAAAATAGGTGACACGGTTTGGAGATGGATGGTCAAAGTTTAATTGTTAAAACCATTACAACAATCCGAGATCTCGTTAATTTGATATTTTAGAGAATAATTTGTTATTTAAAATACCTGTACTAGCACTACTACAAATGTTGGATTATACAACCCACTTTCTACAACGCTTAACATAAGCGTTGAAGAAACTAGGGATTCTACAACGCTTCACATAAGCGTTGTAGAAACATAGTGTTTCTACAACGCTTATGGCTAAGCGTTGTAGAATCTCGGTGTTTCTACAACGCTTAAAGCTAAGCGTTGTAGAAACTTAGTTATTCTACAACGCTTTTGTTAAGCGTTGTAGAAGTACATAAATTTTAGATTTTTCACAACGTTTACACTATCCGTTGTAGAATCCTCGCCGCGGCACCACGTGATTTATGCCTCGGCGAGAACTTTCTACAACGCATGGTAAAAGCGTTGTAGAAGGATGGGCCTCGCCGCGGCACAATTTCAACATCGCCGCGGCGAAACTTTCTACAACGCTTGTTACAACCGTTGTAGAATCTATTCGCCGCGGCGATAAATATTTCTCGCCGCGGCGACATAATTTCGCCGCGGCTAGAAATATCCTTTGCCGCGGCGAGGTGGATACCGTGGCCAAGCAGTTTTTTTAGAAACTGTCTCGCCGCGACGAGTGAGGATCCTCGCTGCGGTTATAATATCCGTTGTAGGAACACCTCGCCGCGGCGAAGACATATTTTCACCGCGGCGAGGGTTTTTAGGTTTTCACTATAAAATGTCGTTTTCAGTTTTTTTTTCTCATTTTTTCCAATACACACACACGAGACAACCATTTTCGGCCGCATCTCTCCAGTTTTTTTCTTTCAAAATCCTTCGCCACGTCCTCGCCGCCCCAAAATCTCGCCGTCGCCTTGTCCTCGCCGCCATCTCTCTCTCGCCTTGTCCTCGCCGTCACTTTTCTCTCGCCGAGTCCTCGCCGTGCTTCCTCTTGCGCCTCTCTCTCTCTCTCTCTCTCTCTTGCCGTCTCATTGTAAGGTATGATTTTAAAAGTTTTTTAAGGTGTATATTGATTTAATTTCGTGTTGTTGATATGGATTTCTTGTTGTTTACCCGAATTGCATATAGTTTGATTTTTTGAATTCACAAATTTAGGGTTTTGTTTGATTTTCTCTTTTTAGAACAAGAAATTAGGGTTTAGGTTAGTGGAATTTGAATGAGTGAATTTAGGTTAGTGGAATTTGAATGAGTGAATTTGAATGAGAATTTGAGTTAAATTGAAATGTCCGGATTGTGTTTGACATATTGTTACATAGGTTAGTGGTTAAAATGGTTATGTATATTAATGTTGAGATTGAATTGTTTATGAATTTGTGATTGATCGAATTGTTCATGAATTTGTGATTGGTCGAATTGTTTATGAATTATTTGTGATTGTTGGAATTGTTTTAATTTGTCATGTTTAAATATATATTCTTGGAATTGATATATAATTTGTTATATGTTAATTGTAGAATTGTTTATGATTATGTTTTGTAGGAGCTTGAAAATGCCTCGAACTAAAAACACGGCCTCCAAGGCTCCGAGCTCTTCCAGAGGTCAGAGTAAAGTAAAAAGCAAGCGACCTCGTCAACAGTCTCCCGAAGAGGAATACAACTCGAGTATCTTTACTAGCAAGGTCGAGGAGGAACGCTACGACAAAATCTTGCCGCGTAACATTATCCATGAGAGAGGATTCAATGTAAGCAATACGTCGGATATAGGAAAGCAAATCCGCAACAGCATAGTTGGTCATGATTGGGGGAGGTATTGTGCTGTACCCGAGTTCGATTCGAACGTCAACTTCGTGTATGAATTCTATGCAAACTTGCCGGACTCCCAAGGTGATGTTGTGACGGTCCGTGGGAAACCGGTCGATATGAGTATCGAAGCTATCAACGATCTTCTTGGGACCCCAGATGTGCCTTTCGAGAACGAGGGCTATCGAGAATGGCTAAGAAGTTGCAGCCATGAGGAGATGTCGCGGGTGTTGTGCATTCCGGGAGAGGATTGGGTCACTGAAAAAGGAAAAAGGGTACTCAAGCCTGACCAACTCACCAGGATCGCTAAAGCGTGGATTTACTTTGTTTGCGCTCGTCTCTATCCAATCAAGCACTTCACCACTCTCGACGAGGATCGTATCCAGGTGTTGTTCTGCATTGTTAAAGGCCTTTCCATTAACGTCGGTCGATTCATCTATAATTGGATGAAGAAACTCGACTATACTAATGAACGACACGGTTTGCCATATCCGGCGATCATTACGGGCCTTTGTACAAATGCGGGGGTACCACGCTCGAAAAGGGATACAATACACAGTTCAATGGGGCCTATTACGGATTCCATTATCGAGCGGTACAAGATTAGGGAGGATCCACAAGCGGATGAAGAGGAAGAAGCGGAGGAAGAGGGTGAAGAGGGGGAAGCGGAGCCCTTATTGCGCTTACCAGCGCCTCCGGTAATCGACCCCGCCACCATCGACTACATTGCTCATTGCTCCAACTATCTCATCGGCGGGTTCCAACACACGCAACAGTACATGCACCAACAAGCGGAGTATGGCGCCTCTCACATCAATCAGTTGAACGATCTCTACTCTCGGTGGGACATCAACCAAGAGAATCAGGTGTTATTTCCTCCATATCCTCAGTACTCCGACTATCCGTACGCACCACCACAGTGGCCACCGCATATGGCACCTCCTCAATATCCGGCGAACCCACCACCACCACCACCGAATGACGAGTAAATTTCAAGAACCAACAACACCAACTCTTCCATATAAATTTCAAACTCTTTTTAAATTTAAGTTTCAGTTTAAGACTCGCTTGGTTTGTTTATGTTTATGACTAGATTACTGTGTTTTATTTGTGTGTTTGAGACTATTCAGTCTTTGTTTGAGACTCGTTTGGTGTGTTTTATTTCATATGTGTTTGAAACTTGATGTTATATGTTTAAGACTAGTTTGGTTTGTTTTATTTATTGTAGAAATTTTAATTGAATGATCATTTTTAGTTGGAGAACAGGTTAAATATTGGAAAAAAGTGAATGAGTAGGTGGTAGAGTGCTTCTTCGCCGCGGCTAGGTACCTTTCTCGCCGCGGCGTGACTATTCTCACCGCGACACAGTATATTCCCCGCCGCGGCGAGTGCTCTACGCCGCGGCTAAAATATTACTTCGCCGCGGCGAGATTTTGATTTTTTAATACCGAGAGTCTGTGTTTTTTAAGAACTTGTCTCGCCGCGGCGAGTTGATATTCCCGCCGCGGCGTAATGACCTCGCCGCGGCATGGAATATACGTTACCGCGGCGAGGTTTCTACAACGCTTTTTTAAGCGTTGTAGAAGGGTCCTCGCCGCGGCAGGATTTGTATGTCGCCGCGGCGAGGGTTTGATTTTTTTATACCGAGAGTCTGTATTTTTTAAGAACTTGTCTCGCCGCGGCGAGTTGATATTCCTGCCGCGGCGTACTGACCTCGCCGCGGCATGGAATATACGTTGCCGCGGCGAGGTTTCTACAACGCTTTTTTAAGCGTTGTAAAAGGTTCCTCGCCGTGGCAGGATTTGTATTTCGCCGCGGCGAGAGTTTGATTTTTTTATACCGAGAGTCTGTGTTTTTTAAGAACCTTGTCTCGCCGCGGCGAGTTGATATTCCCGCCGCGGCGTACTGACCTCGCCGCGGCATGGAATATTCGTTGCCGCGGCGAGGTTTCTACAACGCTTTTTTAAGCGTTGTAGAAGGTTCCTCGCCGCGGCAGGATTTGTATTTCGCCGCGGTGAGAGTTTGATTTTTTTATACCGAGAGTCTGTGTTTTTTAAGAACTTGTCTCGCCGCGGCTAGGTGATATTCCCGCCGCGGCGTAATGACCTCGCCGCGGCATGGAATATACGTTGCCGCGGCGAGGTTTCTACAACACTTTTTTAAGCGTTGTAGAAGGGTCCTCGCCGCGGCAGGATTTGTCTGTCGCCGCGGCGTGATTATCCTGCCACGGCGAGAGTTGTACTCAGCCGCGGCGATGTTGGAGAAATGTAATTTTAATGTAAATGACATTGTATAGAGAAATTTTGAATGAAAAATAACGTTGTCCACAGGAGAATAACATAAAATCCAAAATGAAAATACATTATCTAAATGTTTAATATCAAACAAAAATAGGATCTATATCCTTACGAAGTAGATGTGACACATCGTCATCATTAAAATCATCCACCTCTTGATCAATTGGCAGTAATCCTGATGTGAACGGAGGAATGCTAGACATGTCTTCGTCTTCTTCTTCGTTACCGTTTCTCGCTTTCATATGAACCACTAACGATAACTCAGGATTTGCTGGATCCGAAACATAAAACACTTGACTTGCTTGCGAAGCCAAAATAAATGAATCATTCTCGTAGCCAATCCGTCTAAAGTCGACAATTGTAACTCCTTCATTATCAACTTTAACGTGATTATTTTCTGCCCATTTGCACTTGAATAATGCGACTCGCAACCCGCAATAATCAAGTTCCCAAATATCTTCAATGTATCTGTAATACTTCATAAAAGCATGTTTTGGATTCTTATCTTTTGCCGACGAAACATGTAAAGCTTCAGCAAACAATGTAACACCACTATTTTGTACGGGATGCTTGTTGTCTCGTTCCCTTGTGTAAAATGTAAAACCATTAACAGACCAAGCAGTGTACTTTGTAACCATTGAGGACGGCCCGCCAGATAGTTTACTCAACGTAGATGAATGTCCTGCCTCTATAAATATGCGTTTTCCAAGCCAGTTTTGAAACAAACGGTTGTGCTCTTCTTGCAACCATTTTTCATTTCTACCCTTCTTTGGATTATTCACTCTCAACTCATTCAAATGAATATCCACAAATGGCTTGACCTCGGAAACGTTGTGTAGCACATGGAGACTTGCTTGCTCCCATTCTTTTCGGTTGACGATTGAATAAGTACCTATAATGAAACAAATACTTAAAAATAATGTTCATATATAATTTAAATAAACAAATAAAGTCTTAAAAAAAGACCTTTAGATAGAGCTTTTGAATCAAAATTGGTATTCTTGGGTAACCCAATTTCGTCTGTTTTAGCTAAATACTCAGAACAAAACTCAACCGACTCTTCTGCTATGTAATTTTCAACTATGCTTCCTTCCGGCCTATTGTAGTTCTTCACGTAGCTTTTCAACACTTTCATATAACGTTCGATTGGATGCATCCACCGTAAAAACACGGGCCCTCCTAATTTCACTTCACGTACCAAGTGGACGGTTAAGTGGATCATTATGTCGAAAAACGAAGGTGGAAAGATCTTTTCGAGCAAGCACAGAGTTTTCACCAATTCTGACTGCATTAAATCCAATCGAGTTGGATCGATGACCTTCGAGCAAATCGAGTTAAAGAATACACATATCTTTGATATTGCAAACCTCACATCTTTTGGCACAATTCCTCGCAAAGCAAGAGGCAACATTTGTTGTAGCAGCACATGACAGTCGTGCGTCTTCATTCCAGTAAGTCTCAAATCTTTCAAAAACACGAACCTCTTATAGTTTGATGAATGACCTTCGGGGACTTTAATAGAAGCAAACCAGTTACACAATTTCTTTTTCTCCTTTCGATCTAGAGTGTACTTTGCCGGTGGTAATTTTGTTTTTTTCCCACCCCCCTCCTCGGGATGCAAAATGCTTCTTATATTCATCTCTTTGAGATCCAATCGAGATTGTATTCCGTCTTTCGATTTATTTGGATCATCAAGAAGTGTACCAATAAGCGATTCACAAACATTTTTCTCGATGTGCATAACATCCAGACAATGCCGGACGTAGTGTGTCTTCCAATAAGGAAGGTCGTAGAAAATCGATTTCTTCTTCCAAGGATTCTCTTTGAACGATTCTTTAGTACTAGCACTCCGCTTTCTTTTCCCAAGCACTTCATTGACGTTTTTAACCATCTCATAGACATCTTCACCAGACAAAATTCTAGGAGGGGGTCGTTCTTCTGAATTTCCATCAAACGCTTGTTTCAATCTTCTATACGAGTGATCTCTTGGTAAGAATCTTCTATGACCCAGAAAAACAGTTTTCTTACCATGCTTCAAACGGATGGAAGATGTGTCTTTCATGCAAATCGGACAACCAATCGAGCATTTCACAGAGTATCCTGACAAGTTTCCATAGGCCGGAAAATCGTTAATAGTCCACATTAACATTGCCCTTAAGTTGAACGAATCTCCACGGTAAGCGTCTTTAACTTCCATCCCTTTCTCCCATAACATCTTCAAATCATCGACCAACGGTGCCAAATAGACATCAATATCATTTCCTGGTTGATTCGGTCCTGAAATCAAAAGCGTTAACATCAAGAAATTTCTCTTCATACATAGCTTTGGAGGGAGATTGTAGTTCAAAAGTATAACCGGCCAAACACTGTATTTACTGCTCATCATGCTGAACGGGTTCATTCCATCAGAAGCTAGACCAAGGCGCAAATTTCGAGTATCAACACTGAAATCCTTATACTCTAAATCGAATGATTTCCACTGTGCAGCATCACCAGGATGTCTCAACATACCATCATCGATACGCTTTTCGGAGTGCCAAACCATGTTCTTCGCGTGTTTGACACTATTAAACATTCGACGAAAGCGCGGCATGGGAGGAATGTACCATAACGACTGAAATATATTTAACGAAAATCAGTAATAAATAATGAATATGAGCTACATGTATTTCCTAATCAAGTGATGAAAATGTACGTACCTTAACTGGAACTCCTTTAACCCCGTTACATGGAATTTTACCCTTCTTCCACCGTGACTCTTTGCACGTCGGACATTCATCTAGATCTTCATACTCGTGTCTATATAAAACACAATCATTTGGGCACGCATGGAATTTCTCGTACTTCATGCCTAATGTACCCAAAGTCTTCTTTGCTTCATACATACTTAAAGGTACTTTATTGTCTTTCGGAAATGCTTCTTTCAGTGTTTCCAACAATAGAGTAAAACTAGTGTTAGTCCAACCCCCCGACGCCTTCAAATGAAATAATGTAACTAAAAATGACAACTTCGAATAGCTTGTACACCCTTCATATAATGGTGTCTCCGCATCATTCATCATGGACTCAAACAATTCCGGTCGCTCAACAAAATCGTCCTCCAAATCATTAATCATTCCGCACATATCATCAATATCATCTTCAACATCATCCTCATTTGCCGTAGAACGAAAAACCTCACCGTGGTAGAACCATCTTTGATACGAGGTCATTATTCCATATGCAAACAAATGGGTCCGAACGACATCAATCGAAAAATGTCTATGATTTCCACATTTAATACAAGGACAACGAATAGATTTCAAATCTACCATGTTCTCTCTAGCAAAATCACAAAACTCATCTACACCTTTCCGATATATCTCATTCAATCTATTCTCCCACATCCACTTTCTCATATTCATAGAAAAACCCTAATTATACAAAAAATTGCCAATTCTAATTAGTAAACTATCAACAGAACAACAACAATTAGAACAAGTTAATTAAAGAAGAACTTACAAGATTTGAATGTGTAGATGAGACTAGTAAACGAGGACGCTCTAGAATGAGGTTATGAGAATTTTTTTGAGTGAGGTTATGAGAGAGTTCAAAGTGAAAAAGACCAGAAATGAGAATTTATATCACCAGTCTCGTGTCACTCGCCGCGGCGGAATTTCTACTTCGCCGCGGCGAGACATTCTACAACGCTTCCAAAAGCGTTGTAGAATGTCCTCGCCGCGGAAAAAATATGCGTTCGCCGCGGCGACAAATCACGCCGCGGCGAGGTACAAATCCCGCCGCGGCAGGAGTCCTACGCCGCGGCGACGACGTGTTCCAGACATATAGTCTCACCGCGGCGAAAATCTTACCGAGAGCACCATGTTCCAGACATATAGTCTCGCCGCGGCATCATACATTTTCGCCGCGGCGAGGGTATTCCTCGCCGCGGCGGGAATTCTTTTTCGCCGCGGCGAGGCTTCTACAACGCTTATTTAAGCGTTGTAGAAAGGTGTCGCTGTGGCGGAAATTGTATACTGCCGCGGTGAGGACATCTAGGGTTACCTCGCCGCGGCGATGGCACATTTTCGCCGCGGCGAGACGTTTCTGGGTAACTCTCGCCGCAGCGAGAATTTGGTGTCGCCGCGGCGAGGCTCCTACAACGCTTATCATCTCGCCGCGGCGAGAAATACACTTCGCCGCGGCGGGCTCCTACAACGCTTAGAATAAGCGTTGTAGGAGCGTCTTAAAATCTGAAAATTTCAAATTTTTTTAACTACCCGCCCATTTCATATCTATACTTAGCGTTTTTTTTTTCAATTTTCCCTCATTTCTCATTCCTTTCATTTCTTCTCATCTCCACTACTCATCTCTCTCGTCCCTCTCTCTCTCTCCGCCACTCTCTTGCCGCCCCGCCCCTCTCTCCTTACCACTCTCTCTCTCTCGGCCCCTCTCTCTCTCTCCGTCCCTCACCTCGCTGAGCCCCCGCGCCCCCGCACGCTCTCTCCCTCTCACTCATCTCTCTCGGCGCCCACGCCGTGCGCCCTCTCGCTGAGCCCCCTCCCTCACCTCGCCGTGCGCCCACGCCGCCCTCCGGCCCTCACATTGCCGCCCGCCCTCCGGTCTCACCTCGCTCGTGCCCACCCTCACCGCGCGCCCTCACCTCGCCGCCTTCGGCCATTACCTCTCCGGCCCTCATCTCGCCACCTTCTCTTCGCCGCCCTTGTGCTCGTCCAACTCCGGGTAATGTTTTTGAACATTTTTACATGGACTTATTTAGTGTGAATTCGATATTGATTTGAAATTAGGAGATATTGTATTGGATTTGAGTTTATTGAATTGAAGTTTGATATTGATTTGATTTGGGAAATATATTTGATATTAGATTGAATTGGGATTGAAATTGTGTTTTTGTTTAGAATCGGATTGGATTTGAGTTTATATTGTGATTGGAGTTGAGTTTATATTGGATTTTTGTTACATTTGAGTTGAAAATTGAAATTATGTTTTGAATTTTGTTTATTAGATTCAATGTCGTCCACTACTACTACTTCTAGCGGTAGTGGTAAAAGAAAAATTAGAAGACAACTAGCGCTTAACTCCGATGAACAAGGAAAACGAAGAAACACTCTTATGGGTCGGGTTAATAAGGCTAAAACACTTGGTAAAAAAATCCCGGTATAATTTGATGATAAAGGGCAACCAATCGGTAAAGAGGGTGATGAGTTGTCGAGTTACTTTGGCGTGTTAGCAAGAGAACACGTTCCACTTTCGATGCGTGATTGGAGATGTAAAGACAACGCCCAAATTAAAGAACGGATTTGGAACGAAATGCAAGAAGGATTTACGATTCCTATCGAACAAAAACACGATTGCCTTATGAGAGTCGGAGAAGCCGCAAGGTTATTTCGTCATGAGATATACAACGATATACTCAAAGACATAATCAACGAACCAATCGCCTTAAAGAGACCGGCTTGTATTTTGAAATACTATACAAGTATCACCGAAGAAGATTGGATAGCATTTGTTGAGTATAGACGAACCGAAATGTTCAAACAAACATCGGAACATGGGAAATCAAATATCGGAAAAAGTGTGTACAAATCTCGAACGGGCCGAAATGGATATCGAAAGCTTGATCAAGAAAAGGTTAGATTCATTTTTTTCTTTTAGTTATTTCAAATGTTGCAATTATTTTTTAATTTATTATATAATTACTTCTTACTAGCAATGACGAAACGGGGGAATGGCCTACGAAAGAGGAACTTTGGATTGACTCGCGAATGAAAGACGTAGATAACTACAAGGATGAGAAAGACAAATTGATGGGAGAAAAAATCGTAAGTTCTTTACCTTTGTTATAACAATTAACCTTGTAATTTTATTTTCAAATAATTTTATGTGTAGAAAACGTTATCACAACAACCATCGCAAGGGACATGGTTGCCGGAATCGGGAAAGAGTGTTTTGCAAGAAGCTTTGGGAACGTCCCGAGTTTGCGGTCAATCCAATCACACGTCGCGTTTTAAGTACTTTGTTCCTCCAACGCCCAACGAAGAAGTAATGAAGATGCGTCGGGAAATGAACGAGTTAAAGTCTTTGGTGATGAAGGCATTCGGTGGAAATGGTAGCATTAATGTCGAGTCGCCTAGTGTCGAGCAAGTGGAAGAGAATCTCAACGCGAAGGTTGTTGATGATAAAGAGATGGCAAATGTTGAAGAACACGTCAATGAAGCGGTCTCTTTAGGTATGTTTAATTTTTTTTATCTATTTATTAAAGATAAATGTTTTGGTATTAAGTTATTGATAAAATTCTTGATTCGCTTAGAACACGACGATGTTGATGATCGTCCGAAGATCGATCCTATCATTGTTGATGATCGTCCGAAGATCGATCCTATTGTTGTGGAAAAACCCAATAGTGTTCGTGCTAGTTGCTCTTTGAATCCAACCACGCCGGTGACACCGAGTTCGGATGAAAGCGTCGAGTGTCTTCTTTTCATTGATGACACCGAGTTCGGAGGCACAATTCATGTTGCTAATGGGCGAGCGTACATGAATGGAGGCGTAGTTCATTTCTCACCTTTGGAGGAAGGAAATTTACGCGTGGCCGTTTTGGGGGTTTTGATTAGAAAAACAAAATTGCCAATTCCCACCGAAGAAGCTCAAACCGTTGAAGATGCTATAGGCGGGTTTGTCTCGTGGCCGAAGAGACTCATGGAAATGGACTCGGGAATAGAGAGTCGCGGTCCGGTTGTCAAACAACTCTCAAAGCTCGGTTTTGAGAGTGAAGCTAGCATCGATGATGCTAAGAAGATTCCGTACAAGGTGATTAATCCCAAGTATCGATTGCTCGCTCAACATGCCAACAAAGTAATGTTACCGGAAGGAGATGTGATTATGGTCAATGTTAGTCCAAGTCTCGCGGCTATCCCGATTCCGGTGTCATTTGAAGACATTTCCGATTTTTTGCAATACTTGGAAATTGGCGCGGGGAGCATAACGGTTTATATGGAGTAAGAGTTTTCTTTATATGCGTTTTTTAATATCAATATTCAATATTTAGTGTTTTGATCAACTAAATATTTGTTTTTCATAGCTATCTACGCTCGAGGCTAGAAAAGGCGAAGAAGACTCGAAATTATTGTTTTATAAATCCGAGCTTAAGTTCGTATATCGAAAATGACGACGAGGAGGCTTATTTGTCAAAACGAGTCAAGGACGTTGGAAACGTGGTACGAGATTGCAAATTTGGTGAATTAGTTTTGATGCCGTATAACAAAGGTGCGCATTGGATGCTCGTTGTCCTCGACCTTTGGAGAAATAGAGCTATGTTCTTTGACCCGTTGAGAAATAAAATCCCAATCGATTTAAATCGATTGATAAAAAGGTTATATTCTGATTTCTTAAATAATTTTCATTATAAATCGTTCTAGATGTTTTTTCTCTTATAATCTCCGTGTTATATAGGGTTCTTGTTGATTTCAAGCTCGAGCATCAAAACGCCTATAGTAACGGGCAATCACGTACATCAAGGCTTGGGACGCTCCGAGACAAACGGGAAACACGGAATGCGGGTATTTTGTCATTTCTTATATGCGTGATATAGTCTTAGGAGGTGTAGGAAAATTAGAAAATAAGAAATCCTATACAAAAGATGATTTAGAGAGAGTTAGGGAAGAATGGGTAAGTTATGTACAAACATTTATTAACTGTGATGATTAGCTAGTTTTTTTTTATTGAATTATGGATTGGTTGTAGATGTATATATTATTTTGAATGTTTTGAAGATGAGGATATTTGAAGATGAATGTATATATTAGATATTTTTTGTATTGAAGATTATTTTCAGGTGCTAGTACCGTGTAAAAACAGATTTTGGATTGAAAATAAATGATTCTCGCCGCGGCGAACTATACTTCTCGCCGCGGCAAGTAATTCGAGCCGCGGCGGGAAATATTATTCGCCGCGGCGAGACAAGATACCGAGAGCAGACAAATTAGAAATCTTAGTCTCGCCGCGGCGAGAATTTTTCTTTGCCGCGGCGAGTTTTTTTAAAAAAATTCATCGCCTTCCTACAACGCATAATAATTCGTTGTAGAATAATGTCGCCGCGGCTAAGATTTGACTTCGCCGCGGCGAAGTGTAATATTCGCCGCGGCGAGTTGATTCTACAACGCTTCACAATCCGTTGTAGAATGTTCTCGCCGCGGCTCGGAACGTACCTCGCCGCGGCGACATATATTTCTCGCCGCGGCGATGTGATTCTACAACAGATTGAACATCCGTTGTAGAATATGTCGCCGCGGCGAGAAATATACTTCGCCGCGGCGAGTTGTTTGAAAATATTTAAAAATTACACAATGGATTCAAACCGTTGTAGAAGCTTCTTCAACGCTTAAAAATCCGTTGTAGAATCTTAGTTTCTACAACGGATAATTAAGCGTTGTAGAAAGCTGTTGGATTCTACAACGGATTTTTAAGCGTTGTAGAAGCTTCTACAACGCAGGATACTACAACGCTTAAGAAGCGTTGTAGAATCATTCTACAACTGTTTTAAGCGTTGTAGAATCCTATTTTTGTAATAGTGTAGGGTCAGGGTGGTGTAAATAATTATACATATATATATATATATATATATATATATATATAGAATAGCTCAATATGTTTCATTAAGACGTGTCAAATCAGTAAAAAAATGATCTCAAAACCTGATGAGCCCTATCCCCCGGATGGGAGCTTATCTTCTGAAAACAACCAAAATTGGATCCAACAGCCGCTATTCCCCAGCCAACGTCAACCTCCTTGTCAGCCAAATAGCCTCGCTCTGGATGGACGAGGAAGATTGTGACGACATGCTCCACGATGCCGGACCTCGCACAACCTCTCACCCTCGCGCCGCGACTGTAATAAGCAAAGTCTCTGTTGGGGTGAATCTTGCTGGCGCTCAAAACTTCTTGAAAAATCTGATGGAGCCTTCTTCATCGGTTTCAAATTTTCCGACCCCAAGCAGTGTGCACGCCTCATCAATAAAAGCCCGTGGTGCTTCAACATCGGCGTGCTTCTCCGCGAGCTCTGCCCAAACACAGAACGATTGAAAGATTGTGCTTTTACCTCTGTCAACCTATGGACCCGCATCTACGACATTCCTCTCCAAGCTCAAATTGAGAAGAACGTCTAGACTCGCGCGCTTGCACTGGAGGTCATATAATTGAGCTCAAATGGGAAAATTCCTTTTGTTCCATCCTTGAGGAATATTTCAATTACAAACTTTAATTTCAGTCCAGGCTATTTCATTCTGATAGAAGCACTACCAGAAATTTGGCCTCTAACTACTGCCGAACACTGTAGTCATTTTAAATCCACTACAGTTTACTGACTGTCATCTATTGCACTTGAGTCTTATCTCTTTGATTATGACTCCAGTGTTTGGCCGTAGTGTATCTGTTTTATAAGACTGTAGTTAAAATATATAACTACATTGTTTAGATGTAGTCTTACTAGTGGCATCTATAATTACTACAATGTTATGCTGTAGTTATATAGAACTCAATTACATAAGGTAAAAAAACTACAGTTTTAACAAGTAGTCTTAATTGAGTCAATTAGATAGACTACGGCGTTTTTGTGGCATCTATTGCACTGAAGTCTTATCTTTTTGCCTATGACTCCAGTGTTTTCTGTTGAAGACTACATTTTTATAATGTAGTTGTTCAAATTTTGAGTCAATAAACACTACAGCTTTAAAGAGTAGTTATAATTAATTGAGTTGGACAGACTACGGCGTTTTTGTGGCATCTATTGCACTGGAGTCTTATCTCTTTGCCTATAACTCCATTCTTTTCTGTTGAAGACTACATTGTTTAGCTGTAGTTTATATTTATGAAATTATATTTTTACAATATAGACTACATCTTATTTCTGTAGAGCATTTTTTTTAATAAAAATATATATTTAAATACATTTATAATATATAAATATCCAATAAAACACATAATAATAATATCCAAAAATCTCATATTTCATTCAATCAATAATAAATATCATTTACATAAATATGGCATTACAAGTTTTTGGAATATAAGAAATACACCCAAAATTAGTACTGGAAAGTGAACTCCATAATAAGCATGACCAATCATAATAGTTATACTCTTATATTTTCAAGTAGGACTTGCAGAGCTATCATTCAAACAAAGACCAAGTCATTTACCGGCAGAGGGGGGACAAAGCATAACTTGTACCGATCCGGGGCCCGAACCTTCCAAGCCAATGCCACCACGTTGCTCAGAGCCTCCACCGTTTCTCACAGCGCCTCCGCTTTCCAGAATCGTTGTGAGCTCTGTGGAGCACGCCTATGCCGCGCAACAACCTCATTGCGGAGCCTAGACCCTCATACAAACACAAGACCCAAAACATAGAAACCAAAACAAGCCTTCACAAAATCCAGTACCAAATGAAATTGATTTAACAGACTTGCAATACAAGATTAGTAGATTACTTCTTTTGGGTCTTTAATTAGCGTATCACTATTGGAATTTCGCAAAACACAATCAGCCATTTTTAGATTTCCCATCCCATTGAACATCACCTAAATTAGCAGCTCTTATTGATTTAGGACTGATCTTTATTGTAAAACTCTCAAATGTATGACCAAGAGATATTTTAAAACAGACATACCGTTGTTCCAGTTTCAGAACTTAGGTGTGGAGAGTTCAAGTTGTCGCTTGTACGCTGAAGAAAAAAAAATCTCCTTATTAGTAGGCAGTTGATAAATTAAGACAACAGAAGTGAGACTATACAAAATATCTTGCCTTGACAGATAAGGAAAGCGCTAATGCAACAGCCCCACTCAAACCTGACCATATGAGAATAAGAGCCTCTTTCCAGTCCAAGCCATAGCCAAAGTATTTCAGAAATGGGAATGAAACTCCAACAACAATTACTCGAGTCACTTGCACATAAACGTAGAGAAGGACTAAGTAGGTCCATGAAGCTCCTGAAACAATAAAAATACGAGTGTTTTTATAATTGTATCTATACAGATGGATACTATTTGAAAGATACTTGAATACTTTTAAAGACAGACAAAAAGTGGATGTTACACTTTTCTTTTTCTTTTTTTGAAAAATAACTTTATTATATTAAGAGGCAACAACCTGATTTACACAAAAAAATGAGTTGATAGATGCCTACCCTTAGGATCCAACGTCAATCCAGCACGCGAACCCCAGAAAACAAACCACAAACGAAACATCAGCCACTACTATCGGCATAGACCTATTTACACAGGGAACCCAAAAAATGCCCCAACATTATGGACAAGATCATATCCCCTTAAAGGTACAGGGATATGATAAACAACAACAAAAATAGGGTGTTCTTCAAACCCGAATCCCTAATTACATTGATGTTTCACTTGACATCATAGATTTATTCTTCTAAAAATAAACCCAATTTCAAGTGCATAACGATCAGACGAAATTCTTTGGGAAGAAAAAATAATTATATCATTCTTCTTTCTTTTTAATCAGTTACATAAAGTATTAAACACCTGAGTTGTTGACAGATGATACATTCTACAATGTCCTTTTCAACAAACAAGATTAACAAAAGAAACTGCATGACCTCATTTACAAATGATAGAATATTTATAATAAATAAAAATACCGTTTAGTCTTCTTAACAATAACATAATATATAGAGTACAGAGTCAAAATAAATCATTCATTATTAAAAATACATTTGACAATGTCCAGTTTCATCCACACATGATAAAATTGTAAAAGTTTCAAGACATACCATGATGAAAGACATGGTTATCACTCAGAATTCCTTCAGCTATGACCACTCCACTGCAGGAGAAATACAGAGAAGAAAGTAAATAGACCAACTTTGAAACGCAAAACATGAGATATACCATGCGCACAGCATAGTTGCTCTCATCGGTTGAGAACTAGCTACGAGTATAATTTTTTTTTAGGAGGGGTGCGCCAAGGCCCGAGTGGTACTGCAAAATCTGGGCGACCTGATCCACGTATCAGATATACTAGCTACGAGAATTATATCATCAAGTTATACCAACAACTTTTCCAAAGAAACAACTGAATTGTATAGCAAGCGCATTTAAATTGGAGAACAAGTAAAGTTTAACTACGAATAATTGAATTATTTTTCCGACATCAGACAGATGAAAATGTGCAATGAACTAAGTAAAAATAATAACCTTGGAATAAGAACCTGCTGCTCTAAACCAGGTTGAATTCTTGTGAGTCAGATCTGTCACCTCGCAAAAGAACATTATGAGGCCAAATAGCCACTTTACCCCGCTGCTTATTCTCGGACAGATTAGGGTCTAAGATGCTCATTCCTGTTTTACTACAACTGATCTGTCCTATTTTACCACAACAGATTGCCACCACCAATAATAAAAAGTAATAACCATGTTGAAAATTACCAAATAAAAAATGCAGAACAAAATCCACAGTTGAATAAGAAAACCGATTTATAAGATAACAATGAGAGGGAAATCAATCTGTTAGCAACAAATATATCACAAGTAGATTCGATATTTGCACAAAGAAGCTAATGTACGTTAACCAAAATAATTCACTATATATTACATAAGGAACTCCAAAAGTAAATAGAAGAGAGATTGCACAAATGTAGTGATTGCTTCAGTTAAAAGCAAGGAATCTCAAGCAGTTTCATAATATAGAAATGCACCTATAATAGCCACATCGCTGCCAGTACCACAGACTGAGAAGTAAGAAAATTAAGCGGCGATGTACAAAAAAGAAGAATAAAATATGGTTCTCCAAGTGTACATAGACAAGAAACTAAAACTGTTAGGGAAAAGGGAATAAGCAACTACTGCTATATGATATTCAGCAAGACATCTGACTTAATCATAAATAAGACGTAAATAGCAATTTATTGATTATTTAAAATATGATATCACTGGTTCAGTCTTCTCGTGGGTCAGCCTAGAGAATGACAAAGTTGACAACTAATCTCCTCTAAGCTTTTCCAATAATATGTCCAAAACTTGCAATATAATAATACAATGAAGATACATAACTGAAGCCTCAAATTATACACTTTTTTTCAAGTTATTCGCAAAATTTAGCATGCCAAATATCAGCACTACAAGGAAACAGGGCAAAAAAGAGAGCTCATTGACACTCAAATAGATTTTTTTTATCTTGCAGTTTTTGCATCCTTATTACAGCCTAGAAGTCTATGTATGAATGTGTTCTTTCCTAGTTGGGAATATAGAAAAATGAAAACGGAACTTCTTCTACTGGAAGAGCCACATCCAGCGTAACGCAAGCCAAATCACGCTTACCAAGTGTTCGACGAAATGCGAAAGAGAAAACACAAACCTTGGATTTGGAAGAGAGGGAAAAGGAGGAAGAAGCAAGGTCGAGAGAGTCGCTGATAGAAAGAGAACCGTCGGCTGAAGCATAGGCCAATATATGGCCATTGAAGTTCCAGGAAGAGCAGGTCGTGCCTTGCTCCAAGTCAATCAGAGATTTCTCCATGGCCCAACACACGCGAGGACTTAAAATTGAAAGAAAATTCAAACCCTATATTTTTTAATGAATTATTATATTCAAGCTAATTAACTCACTAACCTGAGGGTCGTACGGCTTCTCCTCTTTATCATCGTTGTTCGTTGTTATGGGCATCGAACATCTGATGACGGAAAAAATGGGGTTCTTGTTTTCGCGACTTAGTGGGTTGTAATTCTCTTTGTTCTCGTCATCTACGAATCAACCACAACAAAACGAAACCCTATTTTAACCCCTGAATCAATCTAATGTATGTGTTTGATTTTCTAACAGAGAAGAAATTGACATACCAGTTGAAATCGAAGAGCGTTTGGTCGGAGATGGTAATACACTGTGATGAAAACCCATTTCTTTGCTTTTGAGATTTTTAAGGTTTCTGAGCTCGTTTGGTGTGTGCGTGTGTGATTTTTTAGCGTTTCACTTGTGTTGAACGTGACGCACACAGAAGACTATGAGGGTTTTGTTGGGTTAATAATGTGAGAGAAAGGGATCGACGAGGCGAAGAAGTTTTCCGGCGACGAAGACATCAGAGGCGGTGAGAGAGAAAGTAAAAGAGTTCTTTGTTTTTTTGTTTCTCCGAATAAGTTATTTTATTTTGTACTTAGTCAATTTTTTTTAAGTTTTCATCCACAGCCTAAAACAAAATCCTAAGTGGGAAATTTCCCTCCATAGGTGAAATTTTGGTAATTTTTTATATTTTGAGTATTACCACTCCTTCTTTATATTTGACAGTAGTGAAAATGTGCCAAATTTTAGTGAGAAATTTCCCTCCATTCTAAAGTGGTGAAATTTTAGTAATTTTTAAATTTTGAGCATTATCACTACTTTTTTATATTGACTGTAGAGAAAAAAATGTCATTAACTACAACTTTATATTCGACTAGAGTCTAATATATGCCAAAAAAAATGTGACCGTAGTCTGTCTTAAGAGACTCCATTAAAAGGCTAAACCAGATTTAAAAAAATAAAAAAACTGTAGTTGTATCCCATATTTCTGGTAGTGAAGGGAAAAATTATTGGATTTCTTTCGAATTCAAAAAATTACCTCTCATCTGCTACGACATTGGAATCATCGACGACGATCTCTGTTGTTGATTATCCACCTCATCATAACCACGCGGAATAAGTTGATTACGCTACTTAGCTAATTAATTAAGGTTATTTAATAAGATCTAGACTTTTGAAATTAATATCAAACCATGAGAGCAATTATCAAGCAACCGAAATAAATAGAGGAGTTATCAGAAAACTTACGGGTTTCTCCTCAAGCTTCTGAAACGGGTTCACTTTCTTCTTTTCGTCTTCCTCTCCAATCTTTGAGCTCCGATCAGATCTCTGGGATATCTCTGAATTGGATCTCCTTGGATGACACCGTTGTTAGGATTTCTTGCCCACGAGAAGATGTTATTTGTAATTTTCGCTGAAATTATTGATAAAATAAAGTTCGACATTTATTATCTATTTGAATTGAAAGCGGTTATTTCTTGTGAAAATATTTATCAAACATTCATCAATCCGTAGTCTCCTTAAACTGAATCACATGGTGGGCATCCAAGTTCAGACGGTAAACTAAAACATGATCGATGATTGATTCATGCCTGGATAACTGAAACTAAAATCATATATGTGGAACACGAGTGATGGTTATCACTCGTCGTTGCATTCTACACTTGTGATAAGTGTACGACTTGGATAGACTTTCGTTGTGGATGTGTCGTTTAAGTACCGTAACGACACACTAGCGGGGTCGCTTATGATGGTCACAGTGAAACTTTATCTAAATCCTGAAGTGGTCATGGACGTCTAGGTCATATCGCCGGGTTCTTTGACTCATCTCATTAAAGGCTATTGAGACACTAATTAAACTTATGTATTGGGAATCCGGAACATAATCTGAGCGGAAAATGATTCACAGATACGGAATCCAGCCTTCCTGAAAAATGTAAATGTTCATTCCTGAACTGATAGATTGCACGCACTTCCGAAGTAAGTAACGTTCAAAATAATTTTTCGCTGGGGAAGCAACGGTGCTTAAGGAATATAAGTATCGAGAAATGTATAACAGAATAATTGACCTTTCTCAATACGTGTTGAACCTAAAGGATATTGATCACGAACTGACTATATCAGTGGACACTTTGTCAAGATGAGTAAATATAATTCTAGTATATAGCTAGGAGGGTTTAGTCTTGCTTAGATAGTGGAACATTTGAGCAGGATTAAACGAATCGACGGAAAAAAGAGAATGGACTATTTTGTATTTTTCATCGAATTTATTAAAATTCTATTACTAGGTCCATAGTCCCCGATTCGGCTCTTATAAGGACGGATAAGAACTCTTTGATAATAATGGATATCATTATTACAATCTCACAGTTGTAAATTGTTTAGCGGCATTCATTCGAAAATTTGTCTATTTGTCGAATTAAATAATTATTGTGGAATTAATTGTTTATTGTTGGATCTAGTAAATAATTTATTGAATTTTAAGTTGGGCCTCTTGGACACTGTAAAATTCGAAATTCCTAGATGTTGGAATCGATCTAGGGTTTAAGAAAAAGATTAAACGCTTCGCAAAGCGGCGGAATTTTAAAAATTTTCTTTTTAAGTAAAACTAGTTTTTACTAACCTAGACAAGAGCATATGCATGTAAATAAAAACTAATATGAGCTATAAAAGTTACTAACCTTTTGATGCTTGAACGTTGATGAGCCTTTGGAAGGTTGGCAACGTTCGTCTCCCCTCGCAGCACGTCTCTCTTTTCTTTCCTCGGGAACTCGAGCAACCACGAAAGTTTCTATCACTAAATCACTCGAAAAGAAGGAATTAGTGAGTGGGCACTTTTAAACACTACGACTTGAGAACGAGTCTCGAAGTCGCAGAGCTAAAGACTAGGTCGAGTGAGGACCTAGGTGCCAAGACAAGAGAAAACCGAAAATAAACTAGAGAGAGAGAGAAGAGGACTTCGGCCAAGTTCTAGAGAGAGAGTCTCTCAAATCTCTTAAACTTGGATGAATGAATTGTGAGGAAATGGGGCTCCTATTTATAGGAGAGGTCTCACCTTCAATAAGGTAGTTTCCTCTTCTATAGAATATCACATATTCATGAGAAAATATTGCCTTATTTCCTCATGAGTCACTCGGCCAAGGCAGCCTTCTAGAAGGCTTGGATTTGTTTCCTTTTTTGTTCCTTGCCTTGCCTTTGACTCACTTGGCCGAATTCCCTTAAGCATCCTCATGCAAATTTGTTTCCTCTTTTTCTTTTGGCAAGTATCTTGATACATTTATGCACAAAATATTCTCTCTTTCTTGGGTATTATGGGCGCCCAACATTTCTAGAAAAGACTTCTAGAATTTTCTTCACTTGTTCATGACAACATAAGAAAAGGCCCATTTAGAATTTTCAAATAAAATTCTTATGAAATGAAATTAATTCACAAGGCCCAATGATCAAGTCATGGCCGAGTGAAACATGTCACAAAATGACCTTGTCAAAAAATTTATTGACATTCATTTCACCCTTTGTCTCAAAAGACAAAAATACCCTTTTAACTATTTTCGTTCTTGTTTTGGCTTAGCTTCCAGTTTAACTATTCCTATCGATGTGATTCGTGACAGTGACCTCATGGACCCAAATGAACAAAGCTTTAGCTAAACACTTGGACTCAAAAGTTCAGAAACCTTTTCCAAGTTTAGCTTAATGCCAACTGACTCCACTAAAGAGCTGACACTGAAAATCTCTCGGTTCAAATGAATTTATTTTCTACTCAAGAATTCGACCTAATTATGATGAGCGGATCCACTGAATATTATCTATGTTTACCCTTCATGAATGTCATCAGCTAGTCGGGATTTACTAAATTACCATTTTACCCTTCTAGCTGTTATTTCCTCAACTCCTTTGTCGCTTGTGAATAAGTTAGAAACAATGTATTGACGAGGAGCTAACAAGTCACATTGTTTCATCCAAAAGAGTCGAGACTCAATTTGGACACTGGCCAGTTCATTTATTCACACTCCAAGGAACAAAGCATGAGGTGACATACATTGCATTTCAGCAATCTTGTACATGAATTCCATATCTATGAGAACTTCACAAAGTTACTCATGACAGACTCACAACTTAGTACTTCACCAATAGGCCTTGTTCGGAATCACATAGTGAGTCCGAACTTTGACTTTCTCAAATGAGAATACTAAGGTGTGAAATGGCATGTCTCATTTCAGGATTAAGGTAAGCATGATGCAATTCATACATAGTGACTTAAAGACATAAGAAGTTAAATGGTTTGTTCTTATCTTGTCTCTAGAAGTGCACTGGTCAATTCAGTACCTTCGGAAGATACCTAGAAGAACTATAGAGTTCCTAACTCTCAATGCCTCATAACCTGACATCATAGATTCTTCTAACAATCATACTGAGGTCAATAGTCCTTTGACCCTAAGATTGCGAATATATCGTTTTAAGCAAACTACGAAGAGTTTGTTCATGCAAATCTACATTTGTCTCTTCGTAAGTTGTTAAGTTTGTTTATGGACTAAAAGACTATGGTTTTATCATAAAGCTTCAGACAAGGAAGATTGAATGAACGTTTCAACTTTATTAATGAAGGAATAGGCAATTACAAGCAAGAGTCTTCATGAGACTTTATTACATCAAATGTTCAAAATAAAGACTACAACTCTTCTTGTGGGCACCATTGACAACAAACTCCCACTTGACTCAAAGAAGGTGTGTGTAGTCCTTCATGCCTAATCCCTCACGATGTTGGTCGAAGACCTTGTTCGCTAGGGCCTTCGTGAATGGATCTGCGAGGTTGTCCACCGTTGAGATCTTCTTCACTTCCACGTCTCCGCGCTGCACGATCTCTCGAATCAAATGGTATTTCCTCTCAATATGCTTAGAGCGCTTATGGCTTCTAGGTTCCTTTGAGTTAGCGACAGCCCCACTATTATCACAATAAAGGGTCATGGGCTCGTCGACGTTTGGAACAACTTCCAAATACTTAAGGAACTTTCTAAGCCATACAGCCTCTTTGGATGCTTCACAAGCAGCCACATATTCTGCTTCCATTGTGGAGTCAGCAATGCAAGATTGCTTAATACTTCTCCACACAACAGCTCCACCATTAAGGATGAACACAGATCCCGAAGTGGATTTCCTGGAATCCTTATCCGCTTGAAAATCGGAGTCGGTATATCCCGTCATAGTCAGGTCAGTACCTGAGTATGTAAGCATCAAGTTCCTAGTTCTTCGAAGATACTTAAGAACATGCTTAACAGCAATCCAGTGCTCGGGTCCAGGGTTGGATTGGAAACGACTAACTACGCCAACGGCGAAACATATATCAGGTCGGGTGCAAAGCATAGCATACATGAGGCTTCCTACGGCAGAGGCGTAAGGAATTTTCCTCATGTCTTCAATCTCTTGTGCAGTCTTGGGAGACTGGTCCTTAGAGAGTGAAACTCCATGCCTAAAGGGTGTTTGACCCCTCTTGCAGTCTTGCATCGAGAAGCGATCCATCACCTTATCAATATAAGATGCTTGAGAGAGCGACAGGGTCCGGTTTTTCCTATCTCGAAAGATTTGGATTCCCAGAATGTACGCGGCTTCTCCTAGATCCTTCATATCGAATTGCTTTGCTAGCCAGACCTTAACCTCAGATAACTTACCCACGTCATTACCAATGAGTAGTATATCATCGACATATAGTACCAGAAACACAACTTTGCCTTCGTGTATTAACTTGTAAACACAAGGCTCATCTATTGACTGTTCAAAGCCGAAGCTCTTTACAATTTCATCGAATCTAATGTTCCATGACCTAGATGCTTGCTTTAGTCCATAAATGGATTTAAGCAACTCACAAACCTTGGTCTCTTGACCTTTATCCATGAAACCGTCTGGTTGAGCCATGTAAATGCGCTCGTCAAGATTGCCATTCAGAAAAGCTGTCTTGACATCCATTTGCCAGATCTCATAGTCGAGAGCTGCAGCTATGGATAGGAGTATGCGGATGGATTTAAGCATCGCGACTGGCGAGAAGGTTTCTTCATAGTCAATCCCTTCTTGTTGGGTATAACCCTTCGCCACAAGTCGTGCTTTGAACGTCTCGACGTTCCCATCAGGACCCCTTTTCTTCTTGTATATCCACTTACACCCTACGGGTTTAATCCCTTCAGGAAGGTCTACAAGTTTCCAGACTTTGTTGACATACATCGAGTGCATCTCAACTTTCATGGCGTCAAGCCAAAGGTTTGATTCAGAACAAGCCATTGCTTGGCTATAGGAAACAGGATCATCCATGTCGGAGACGGCTACAAGAGAGTCTCCATAAGACATGTACCTGTCAGGCTTTTGAGTAGCCCTCCCACTACGTCTAAGTACTACTTGACGAGATTCTGACGAGTTAGGTTGTGTTTCAGTTGGGGTAAGAACAGTTCTTACAGATGAGGTAGAAGCTTCCTCACCCAACTTTTCTTCAAGCACAATTTTGCTTCTAGGTTTCGCATCCTTCATAAAGTCCTCCTCGAGGAAACGAGCATTCGTGCTAACGAAAGTCTTATCGTCCTCGGGACTATAGAAAGTAAAACCTTTGGTTTCCTTCGGATATCCTACAAACAGGCACAATTCTGACCTACTAGCCAATTTGCTAGTCTTTTGCCTTAGCACGTGTGCAGGGCAACCCCAAATTCGGATGCGGCCAAGATTCACTTTACGGCCAGTCCATCGTTCATAAGGAGTACCAGGAACCGTTTTGGACGGAACTTGGTTCAGAATATAAGCGGCTGTTTCGAGGGCATATCCCCAAAAGGAAAGCGGGAGTGATGAGTAACTCATCATTGATCTAACCATCTCCATAAGAGTTCGGTTTCTTCTCTCTGACACTCCGTTTTGTTGAGGTGTGCCAGGCGCGGTAAGCTGAGAAGCGATACCTTCTTCTTTAAGAAAGTCATCGAACTCTCCAGACATATACTCACCACCTCGATCAGATCGAAGGGTTTTGATCACTTTGCCAGTTTGCTTTTCCACTAAAGCCCTAAAGACCTTAAATACATTAAAGGTCTCGGATTTGTGTTTAAGCAAATAGACAAACCCATATCTTGAGTAGTCATCAGTGAAGGTAACGAAGTATTCGTATCCTCCACGTGCCTGTTGGTTGAGCGGACCACATACATCAGAATGTATTAGTTCCAGCAACTCAGTGGCTCTTCGACCCTTATCGGAGAAAGGTCGCTTAGTCATTTTTCCTTCTATGCAGGATTCACAAGTAGGTAGTGAACCTATTGCAGAGGCTTGGAGTGGACCATCCCTCACAAGTCTCTTAATCCTATCTAGACTGATATGACCAAGTCTTAAGTGCCAGAGGTATGTTGATTTTGTTAGATCGGAGGATTCAGAAAGTTTGATCGTCTTTGGCTCCCTAATTAGATCGTTATCTATTTCGGTGTCTAAAAGAGAAGGTTGAGTGGGATAGATGTAAAAAAGACCATTCTTCATACATGCATCAGTGACGAAAGAATTAGAAAAAGAAATACGAATTCCATTCTTTATAAACTTTAAATAATAATCTTGCTCGAAAAGTTGAGCAACAGATACTAGGTTTTTCCTAAAGGAAGGAACATAATAAACATTATTCAAATTTAAAGTTCGATCTTCAAAAGATAGCGTCACGGATCCCACAGCCTTCGCAGACACCACGCTCTCATCACCCCACTTGAAGCAGAAGTCGCCATCCTCTAAGCTTTTGCTTTTCCTAAAACCAGTCAAGGAGCAGCAAATATGGTTAGTAGCAGCGGAGTCAATAATCCACGATGATACATTATCAGCTACTAAACAGGCTTCAGTAACAAGTACAATACCTTTAGCTTTGGTTTTGAGGTAGGCGGGACAGTTCCTACGCCAGTGACCAGGCTCGTTGCAGTGGTGGCACTTGTCTTTAGACTTGTCCACCTTCGGAGCCTTTGGCGCCTTCTTCTTCGTTTGAACCTTAGGTTGGTTCTTCTTCTCGGCGTTGCGAGGTCTCTTCTTAGATCCAGAGGTGGAGGCAGTAGCATGTACTTCTCCTTGAGCCCTCTTTTTCTTAGTGAGTGCCTCGGCGGTTTGAAGTTCCTTCATGAGCTCGGTAACAGTGTACTCCAGCTTGTTCATGGAATAATTCAATTTGAAGGTATCAAAGGTTTCGGGGAGAGTTTCCAAGATCATATCTATTTTAGTCTCCCCATCAATCTCAGATCCAAGAATCTCCATCTCGTTGAGATAGCTAATGATCAGCATCATATGATCTCTAACGGGAGTTCCAGCCTTCATACGACAGTTCATGAATTGTCGGACCGCTTGTTGCCTAGCTTCACGTCCTTGCCCTCCAAACATCTCATGGAGATTGTAGAGCATATCGGTGGCAGTTTCGAAATCACGATGTTGTTGTTGCAACACATTGTTCATCGATGCCAAAATATAGCATCTCGCAATCTCATCGGATCGAAGCCAGGCCGCCAGGACGTCTTTCTCCTCTTGCGTCGAATCATCATTCGTTTGAGGACAGGGGGTGGTGAGAACCCATTTGTGCTTGTCGACAGTAAGGACTATGTCGAGGTTACGTTTCCAGTCGACGTAATTGTCGCCTTCGAGTTTATTCGAGGAAAGAATTGTTGAGAGAGGGTTGAGAGACATATTGCCTATAAAAGTTGAAACAAGTTTATGATTAGTCTTTGGTTTAGGATTTAAGTTTCATTAAGACTTTTGTAAAACCCAAAGGTGTTATAAACCAAACGATAATTTACTCCCTCAAGAGAAGGCCGCAAAAAATCTCCATTTATAAGTAAATGACACATCATTAATGCTAAGCCAAGATGTCAGTACATCATTTTGACTAGCCACCTTGTAAATTGGTTTGATCACTCATATCCTTTCGCAGAGCCTTAAGGAAGGATACTAGGGATTGAGCCTAAGTGTGCAACCAACCACTTAGTCCAAAAGATCAGCTTTGAAAAACAATCCCCCAAGGGGAGGCCTTGCCATCATTGCATCATTCTCGGACGTAGCTCATTGAGCAATGATCGAAGCAATAACGCCTTGGAGTACTCACATTTAAGTGAGGGTCGCAAGAGCGGCTCTTAGTCCCACGTTATTGCATCTTTCACTAGTGTTGGGATCGCGGGTTACAAACAACGAGTATAACCCTCCCACTTAGTTTTTGGAGTTGGTTCATCGACTCTTTTAAGTTCGGAAACAGATTTCCTAGTTAGAGAGCGACAGAGCGGACAACTAGAAGAGAATCCTAGATCGACATGTTCAGAGCAGTATTAGTGCATAAAGGCACAAGGGACATACTCGATCTTTTCCTATTTTCTATTTCGGGAAAGTGCGTGAGGGAAGTGTGAACTTCAACTCACTCGAACACTTGAAAGTTTGAGATTACACATCTTTTTATTTTTCGGTTTTGTCTACAAAGAGACCTCCCACTCAAAATTTCAAGAGCATATAGATTTTGAACATATGTGATATAGATATAGTTTTGAAAACATTTTGAAAATTTATTTGATTTGGATGACAAAATATTTTCAAGTTTGAAAGTGAAAACGGTTTTTCAAAATTCAAACTAGTTTTGTAAAAATTCAATTTCAATTAATCTTTCAAAAAACAAAACTTTTAATCTTTACACATCATGTTTATAATCATATGAAAAACATTTTTGCTCAAGAAAGTTTTCTCATTAGAGTTCTATAACTCATGGTAGTGGGGTTTGAAAATCCGGATTTCTAAAAAACTGGAGTTTCAGACAGCCGCGCACCTCGGAGTAAAATCGCCATAACTGGCGGCTCCGATGTCCTTTTGAGCCGAAACCGGTGGCATTGGACAGAGGACAGACAGAGCTTTAATTTGATTCAAGAATCATTAAATTTCGATTTCTGAGCAGAGAGTTATGCCGCTTTTAATGCGGGTTTACATTCCAGCTCGAAGAAAAAGAAATAAATTAAAGCTTTGTCCTTTTAGATGCGAAAAAGAATCGAGTGTAACGGAACGTTTTATGAAGTTGTTTAAAGCTTTTATTTGTGTTTTATTAGCAGGGTAATAACATAAAAAATAAAAGAAATAACAACATGCATAAAACGATTCAAGTAAATAAACGAAACTAGCAAGAAAACAAAACTAGTCATAAAACGATTCAAGTAAATAAACGAAACTTTTAGAACTGATTCTAATGTGTTTTAACATCATCCCAAACTTATAGAAAATCAACATGGTTTTTAATTTAAAGGCATGAGCAATAAATTAAAAAAAATCTAAGATTACAATTCTAACTTGTCACAAAATTAGTAAACTTTCGAAAACGATTTTCAAGCTCATAATTTAAAAACATGCACATGCATTCCTTTGACCATAGCTCTGATACCATTTGTTGGAATCGATCTAGGGTTTAAGAAAAAGATTAAACGCTTCGCAAAGCGGCGGAATTTTAAAAATTTTCTTTTTAAGTAAAACTAGTTTTTACTAACCTAGACAAGAGCATATGCATGTAAATAAAAACTAATATGAGCTATAAAAGTTACTAACCTTTTGATGCTTGAACGTTGATGAGCCTTTGGAAGGTTGGCAACGTTCGTCTCCCCTCGCAGCACGTCTCTCTTTTCTTTCCTCGGGAACTCGAGCAACCACGAAAGTTTCTATCACTAAATCACTCGAAAAGAAGGAATTAGTGAGTGGGCACTTTTAAACACTACGACTTGAGAACGAGTCTCGAAGTCGCAGAGCTAAAGACTAGGTCGAGTGAGGACCTAGGTGCCAAGACAAGAGAAAACCGAAAATAAACTAGAGAGAGAGAGAAGAGGACTTCGGCCAAGTTCTAGAGAGAGAGTCTCTCAAATCTCTTAAACTTGGATGAATGAATTGTGAGGAAATGGGGCTCCTATTTATAGGAGAGGTCTCACCTTCAATAAGGTAGTTTCCTCTTCTATAGAATATCACATATTCATGAGAAAATATTGCCTTATTTCCTCATGAGTCACTCGGCCAAGGCAGCCTTCTAGAAGGCTTGGATTTGTTTCCTTTTTTGTTCCTTGCCTTGCCTTTGACTCACTTGGCCGAATTCCCTTAAGCATCCTCATGCAAATTTGTTTCCTCTTTTTCTTTTGGCAAGTATCTTGATACATTTATGCACAAAATATTCTCTCTTTCTTGGGTATTATGGGCGCCCAACATTTCTAGAAAAGACTTCTAGAATTTTCTTCACTTGTTCATGACAACATAAGAAAAGGCCCATTTAGAATTTTCAAATAAAATTCTTATGAAATGAAATTAATTCACAAGGCCCAATGATCAAGTCATGGCCGAGTGAAACATGTCACAAAATGACCTTGTCAAAAAATTTATTGACATTCATTTCACCCTTTGTCTCAAAAGACAAAAATACCCTTTTAACTATTTTCGTTCTTGTTTTGGCTTAGCTTCCAGTTTAACTATTCCTATCGATGTGATTCGTGACAGTGACCTCATGGACCCAAATGAACAAAGCTTTAGCTAAACACTTGGACTCAAAAGTTCAGAAACCTTTTCCAAGTTTAGCTTAATGCCAACTGACTCCACTAAAGAGCTGACACTGAAAATCTCTCGGTTCAAATGAATTTATTTTCTACTCAAGAATTCGACCTAATTATGATGAGCGGATCCACTGAATATTATCTATGTTTACCCTTCATGAATGTCATCAGCTAGTCGGGATTTACTAAATTACCATTTTACCCTTCTAGCTGTTATTTCCTCAACTCCTTTGTCGCTTGTGAATAAGTTAGAAACAATGTATTGACGAGGAGCTAACAAGTCACATTGTTTCATCCAAAAGAGTCGAGACTCAATTTGGACACTGGCCAGTTCATTTATTCACACTCCAAGGAACAAAGCATGAGGTGACATACATTGCATTTCAGCAATCTTGTACATGAATTCCATATCTATGAGAACTTCACAAAGTTACTCATGACAGACTCACAACTTAGTACTTCACCAATAGGCCTTGTTCGGAATCACATAGTGAGTCCGAACTTTGACTTTCTCAAATGAGAATACTAAGGTGTGAAATGGCATGTCTCATTTCAGGATTAAGGTAAGCATGATGCAATTCATACATAGTGACTTCGAGACATAAGAGGTTAAATGGTTTGTTCTTATCTTGTCTCTAGAAGTGCACTGGTCAATTCAGTACCTTCGGAAGATACCTAGAAGAACTATAGAGTTCCTAACTCTAAATGCCTCATAACCAGACATCATAGATTCTTCTAACAATCATACTGAGGTCAATAGTCCTTTGACCCTAAGATTGCGAATATATCGTTTTAAGCAAACTACGAAGAGTTTGTTCATGCAAATCTACATTTGTCTCTTCGTAAGTTGTTAAGTTTGTTTATGGACTAAAAGACTATGGTTTTATCATAAAGCTTCAGACAAGGAAGATTGAATGAACGTTTCAACTTTATTAATGAAGGAATAGGCAATTACAAGCAAGAGTCTTCATGAGACTTTATTACATCAAATGTTCAAAATAAAGACTACAACTCTTCTTGTGGGCACCATTGACAACACTAGACCCAATACCAGTCTAAGTGGGCGCCTACTATGGGTACTAATTACTCAATATTCTCTCTTTAATTAGTTGCTAGATTTGTGGAAAAGAAATTAGGTAACTAATAAATTAAGAGAGAGAATAATAATGGTTGAGATATTCACTCTCCAATAAATAAGAAAATAAGATATTATTCTTTATTCTCTCTCAAAATTCATTTCCTTATATCTAGGAGAATAATAATGGTAGAGATATTATCTCCATTAAATAAGGAAATAAGATATTGTCCTCATTGTTCTCAAATATCTATATTCCTTAAATATATGAGAAAAATAAGGAAATAAATATAATTGATTATGAACTGATGGATGAGAGAAAAAGTAGGATTTGTAGTCAAGATCCAATGGCTTATGCTTAACTACAAACTAGGAAAGAATAAAGGAGTATAAAATATAACAAGGACATTCCTAGAATGTCTCTTTTCTGTCACTATAAATAGGTGTCTAAGAGAAAGCAAAAAACACACAATTGCAGAAGCAAATTTCGACCAACTCCCATGTGTTGGACGAAACTCTCTCTCTCTCTCTCACTCTCTCTCACTCTCTCTTTCTCTCTCTCTCTCTATCTCTTTGTCTCCCTCTCCCTCGGAATTCCGTGATTTCATTCCCATAAACACGGTATAATCTGAAACAATAAATCAAAGTCTTAGTGAGATTCAAAGTGTTGTCATACTTGTTGGCATTGGTGCCCACAAGAAGAGTAGTAGTCATAACTTATATACATTTGATGTAATAAAATCTTACGAAGACTCTTGATTGTAACTGCTGAATAATTAATAAAGAGTTGAAACTTTCATTCATTCTTCCTTGTCTGTTTGAAGCTTTACGATAAACCATAGTCTTTAGTCCTTAAACAAACCTAACAACAAATGAAGAGTCAAATATAAATTTGCATGAATTAACTCTTCATGGTTTGCTTAAAACAGTATATTCACAATCTAGGGATCAAAGGGCTATTGATCTCAATATGATTGTTAGGAGAATCTATGATGTCTGATTATAAGACATAGAGAGTTGGAGACTATAGTTCTTCCTAGGTATCTTCTGAAAGTACTGAATTGACCAGTGCACTTCTAGAGAAATTGTAAGAACAAACCATTTAACATCTTCTGTCTCGGAGTCACTATGTATGAATTGCATCATGCTTACCTCAATCTTGAAATGAGACATGTCATTTCATAGCTTACGTATTCTCGTTTGAGAAAGTCAGAGTTCCAGATTCACTATGTGATATAGACAAGACTGTTTGAATTGATCTAAGGTTTAAGAAAAAGTTTAACGCTTCGGTAAGCGGCGGAATTTTAAAAATTTTCTTTTAACAAGTAAAACGATTTTACTAACCTAGACAAAGAGCAAGTACACGTAAATAAAAACTATTACGAGCATTATAAAATTACTAACCTTTTTAGAAGTTTGAATGTTTAGAAGCTTTTGGAAAGTTGCAACGTTCGTCTCCCCTCGCAGCACGTCTCTCTTCACAATGTCTAGAGAGAGAAGCTCTCAATCTCTAACTTATGTGGAATGAATAGAATGAGAGGAATGAGGGTCCTATTTATAGGAGAAGGGTTGGCCTTGGAAAGAAGTAGTTTCCTCTTATTTTCCAAGCCTTCATGAGCAATCCCTTATTACCCATTCCTCCAAATATGCGCCCACCTCATGCAAATCCCGAAGGGATTAGTTTCCTCTTTTCCTTTCCTCTTGGCCGTGTGGCCTTCCTTCCTTATAGAGGAATATTTGTTTCCTCTTTTCTTTTGGCAAGTATCTTTATACTTCAAGGCAAAAATAATCTCTTTCACACTATGGTATGCATGAAATTTACTCTGTCTTTTCCTTGGGTTGGACGAAAATAAGGCTAGAAGGGCCTTCTAGATTTTTCTTCATTTGTTCATGACAACATAAGAAAAGCCCATTAAGAATTTTCAAGTAAAATTCTATGAAATGAAATTAATCCTCGAAGTCCCAATAAACTATTAATGACTGAGTGTTTTAAGTTTCATTTGTCATCATATGACAATGTCCTATGTCCAAAAAGAAAAAAAAATACCCTTTAGACAATTTTCGTAAAATTTGTCTCGTTCTTGTTTTGACTTAGATTCTAGTTTAACTATTCCTACTTTGATATGATTTGTGATAGTGACCTCATGGATCCAAATGAACAAATCTTGAGCTAAATACTTGGACTAAAAAGTTCACAAACCTTTTCCGAGTTTAGCTTAATGTCAACTGACTCTACTAAAGAATTGACACTGAAAATCTCTCGGTTCAAATGAATTTATTTTCTACTCAAGAATTTAACCTAATTGTAATGAGTAGATCCACAGAATATTATCAATGTTTACCCTTCATGAATATCATCAGCTAGTCGAGATTTACAAAATTACCATTTTACCCTTCTAGCTGTTATTTCCTCAACTCCTTTGTCGCTTGTGAATAAGTTAGAAACAATGTACTGACGAGGAGCTAACAAGTCACATTGTTTCATCCAGAAGAGTCAAGACTCAATTTGGACACTGGCCAGTTCATTTATTCACATTCCAAGGAACAAAGCATGAGGTGATATACATTGCATTTCAACAATCTTGTACATGAATTCCATATCTATGAAAACTTCACAAAGTTACTTATGACATCTTCACAACTTAGTACTTCACCAATAGGTCCTATTCAGAATCACATAGTGAGTCCGAACTCTGACTTTCTCAAATGAGAATACGTAAGCTGTGAAATGGCATGTCTCATTTCAGGATTAAGGTAAGCATGATGCAATTCATACGTAGTTACTTCGAGAGATAAGAGGTTAAATAGTTTGTTCTTATATTGTCTCTATAAGTGCACTGGTCAACTTAGTACCTTAAGAAGATACCTAGAAGAACTATAGAGTCTTCAACTCTCAATGCCCCATAACCAGAGATCAAAGATTCTCCTAACAATCGTACTGAGGTCAATAGTCCTTTGACTCTTAGATTGTGAATATATCGTTTTAAGAAAACTACGAAGAGTTTGTTCATGCAAATCTACATTTGTGTCTTTGTAAGTTGTTAAGTTCGTTTATGGACTAAAGACTAATGTTTTATCATAAAGCTTCAAACACACAAGGAAGAATGAATGAACGTTTCAACTTTTTACTAATGAATAAGTAATTACAAGCAATAGTCTTCGTGAGACTTTATTACATCAAATGTACAAGATAAAGACTACAACTCTTCTTGTGGGCACCATTGACAACAAAGACCTATTCCTGAAGTACTAAGTTATGAAGTGTTGGAATCGATCTAGGGTTTAAGAAAATAATTAACGCTTCGGTAAGCGGCGGAATTTTAAAAATTTTCTTTTACAAGTAAAAATGGTTTTTTACTAACCTAGACAAAAGAGCAAGTACACGTAATTAAAAACTATTATGAGCTAAGAAGTTTACTAACCTTTCTTGAAGCTTGAACTTTGAAGAAGCTTTTGGAAAGTTTGCAACACTCGTCTCCCCTTGCAGCACGTCTCTCTTTCTTTCCTCGGCACCTCGAGCAACCACGAAAGTTTCTATCACTAAATCACTCGAAATAAAGGAATTAGTGAGTGGACACTTTTAAACACTACGACTTAAGAACGAGTCTTGAAGTCGCAGAGCTAAACACTAGGTCAAATGAGGACCTAGGTGCCAAAACAAAAAATCGAAAATAAACTAGAGAGAGAGAGAGGAAGGGGCGGCCAAGTCTAGAGAGAGAAGCTCTCAATCTCTAAAACTTTGGATGAATGAAATGAGAAGAATAAGGCTCCTATTTATAGGAGAGGTCTCACCTTCAATAAGGTAGTTTCCTCTTCTATAGAATATCACATATTCATGAGCAAATATTCCTTTATTTCTCCTTTCATTTGGGCGGCCAAGAGGTTCCATGCATAGCCATGGATTTGTTTCCTCTTTTATTTAGCTTCCCTTTGACTCTACTTGGGCGCCCATATGCTTTCCTCTTGGAGAAAATTTGTTTCCTCTTTTTCTTTTGGCAAGTATCTTAATACATTCATGCACAAAATATTCTCTCTTTCCTTGGGTATGTTGGGCGCCTATAGCCTTCTAGAAAGGGCTTCTAGAAGCTTTTCCATTTGTTCATGACAACATGAAAAAGGCCCATTAAGAATTTTCATTAAAACTCTTATGAAATAAAATTAGTCCACAAGGCCCATTTAATCTTATTATGGCCGAGTGTTACTTGTCATCAAATGACCATGTCAAAAAATTTATTGACATTCATTTCATCCTATGTCTCAAAAGACAAAAATACCCTTTTGACAATTTTCGTTCTTGTTTTGACTTAGCTTCCAGTTTAACTATTCCTACTCGATGTGATTCGTGACAGTGACCTCATGGACCCAAATGAAGAAAGCTTGAGCTAAACACTTGGACTTAAAAGTTCACAAACTTTTTCCGAGTTTAGCTTAATGCCAACTGACTCCACTAAAGAGTTGACACTGAAAATCTCTCGGTTCAAATGAATTTATTTTCTACTCAAGAATTCAACCTAATTATGATGAGCGGATCCACTGAATATTATCTATGTTTACCCTTCATGAATGTCATCAGCTAGTCGAGATTTACTAAATTACCATTTTACCCTTCTAGATGTTATTTCCTCAACTCCTTTGTCGCTTGTGAATAAGTTAGAAACAATGTATTGACGAGGAGCTAACAAGTCACATTGTTTCATCCAAAAGAGTCAGGACTCAATTTGGACACTGGCCAGTTCATTTATTCACACTCCAAGGAACAAAGCATGAGGTGACATACATTGCATTTCAGCAATCTTGTACATGAATTCCATATGTATGAAAACTTCACAAAGTTACTCATGACATTCTCACAACTTAGTACTTCACCAATAGGCCCTGTTCGGAATCACATAGTGAGTCCGAACTCTGACTTTCTCAAATGAGAATACTAAGTTGTGAAATTGCATGTATCATTTCAGGATGACGGTAAGTATGATGCAATTCATACGTAGTGACTTCGAGACATAAGAGGTTAAATGGTTTGTTCTTATCTTGTCTCTAGAAGTGCACTGGTCAATTCAGTACCTTCGGAAGATACCTAGAAGAACTATAGAGTCTCCAACTCTCAATGCCTCATAACCAGACATCATAGATTCTTCTAACAATCATACTGAGGTCAATAGTCCTTTGACCCTTAGATTGCGAATATATCGTTTTAAGCAAACTACGAAGAGTTTGTTCATGCAAATCCACATGGCCAACATGGACATTTGGGCCTTGAGGATTGAATATCATTTTATGGAATTTTATGTGAAAATTCTACATGGGCTTTTCTTATGTTGTCATGAACAAATAAAGAAACATCTAGAAGCTTGTCCAAGATACTAAATTTCGTGGCCCTCCATCAAGAGAAATTAAATTTATTTTGTGCATTGATGTATGAAGATACTTGCCAAAAGAAAAAAAGAGGAAACAAATTTGCTCCATGAAGCAACATGGTGGGCGTCAGAGGCTAAGAAAAAGGGAAACTATTTCCAACCTTGGTGTTTTGATAGGAATGGGAAATAAAGATTGTGCTCATGAATATTTGATACTCAATAGAAAAGAGAAAACTACCTCTTCAAGGAAATCCCTCCTATAAATAACATACCTCATTCACAATGTTGAATACACAATATTGAGATTAAAAGATTCTCTCTGTAAGTTGACCGCCCACCCTCTCTCTCTCTCTATCTCTTCTTGTCCTTTTTGTTTTGGCACCTAGGTCCTCAGTAGACCTAGTGTTTTGTTTTAGCTCTTTGGCTCATAGACTAGTTTTTGAGTCATAGTGTTTAAAAGTGCCTACACACTAAATCCAACCTAAACGCTAAAGAGTCTAGTGGTAGAAACTTTCGTGATTGCTCACAGGTTCAAGAAGACTAGTGGGAGAGGCGAGCTGAGTGGAGAGATGAGCGTTTCAACCTTCCTAAGGCTTCTCAACGTTCAAGCTTCATTTAAAAGGTTGGTACCGAGTAAAAACTCCAAGTAGTTTTAAAATTTTAAATTATATGTTCATGCACTTTGTCTTTGTAGTAAAATCGTTTTATGAGTTTTTTGAAAAAAAAATTATATTCCGCCGCTTGCTAGAAGCGATAAATATTTCTTAAACCCTAGATCTATTCCAACAAATGGTATCAGAGCTATGGTCAAAGTTTAAGCATGTGCATATAATTTGAAATATGAGTTTGAAAATCATTTTCTTAATTTCACTCGAGTAATGAATTTGCTTGAATTGTTTTTTTTTTTAATTTATTGCTCGTGTCTTTAAATTAAAAAGCATGTTGATTTTCTATGCCCTTAGGATGATATTAAAACACATTAGAATCAGTTCTAAAAGTTTTTAATGTGAGAAATTTCAGGTTATTTTGTGACAAGTAATATTGTCTTGCTTGCATTGCTTATTTACTCGCTCTTTTTATTTTTGTTGTTATTATCACTTGTGCTATACTATTACCATGCTAATAATACACATCCAAAAGACTTAACAACTCAATAAAACGTTCCGTTACATTTAAATCTTTTGCAGTTAAGTCCCGACCGAATTTTTGTCCATATTTCCTTGAGCTTAAAAAATGCCTACTGTAAAAGGGACGTATCTTTCTTCTCGGAACTTGGATTTAATTGGTTCACCTTAAAGGCTGTGAGTCTACTTTCCAAAACAGTTAGAATTAGCTCAATTGGACATCGGAGTCGCCGTTTACGGCATTTTTACTCCGAGGTGTTCGCTGCCCGGGTTTCCAGTATTTCTTGAAAATTTAATTTTTTTATTCCCGAATCCCGGCTCCCATTCTGAGAGTTCTAGAACTCAAATGGAAAAATTTTCATGAGCAAAAATGTTTTTCTAAATGTTATAAACATAATGTCTAAGATTGAAATTTTTTTATTTTTCGAATATTTAATTGAAATTGAGTTTTACAAAAACTAGTTTGAATTTTGAAGAACCGTTTTCACTTTCAAACTAGAAAATATTTTGTCATCCAAATCAAATAAGTTTTCAAAATGTTTTCAAAACTATATATATCTATTTTTGTCTTGAAAATTTAAGTTGGAGTTCTCCTTGTAGACTAGTCAAAAAACTGCAAGAAGATGTGTAATCTCAAACTTCGAGCGTTCGAATGAGTTAGAAGTTCACACTTCCCTCATACACTTTCCCGAGTAGAATATATAGGAAAATTTCTGAATACGTACCATGTGCCTTTATGCACTAACATTGCTCTTCCTAGAAACATGACGATCTAAGATTCAATTTCTAGAATTCCACTCTATCGCTCTATAACTAGGAAATGTGTTTCCGAACTTATAAGAGACGATGTACCAACTCAAAAAACTAAGTGGGAGGGTTATACTTCTTGTTTGCAACCCACGATCCCCAACACTAATGAAAAGTGCAATTGTCGCCAGACTAAGAGTCATCCTCGTGGCCATATTTTAAATGAGAGTACTCAACGGTACTTTGCTATGATCATTGCTCGAAGAGCTACGTTCGAGAGTGAGACAATGAGACAAGGCCTCCCCTCGGTGGATTGCTTTTTCAAAGTTGATCTCTTGGACTAAGTAGTTGGTTACACACTTAGACTCAATCCCTAGTAATCCTCCCTCGAGGCCTTGCAAAAGGATGTGAGTGGTCAAGCGTTTTTACAAGGTGGCTAGTTAAATTTTGATGTATTGACATCTTGGCTATGCATTAATGATAAGACATTTACTTATGAAAGAAGACTCTTTGCTGCCTTCCCTCGAAGGAGTAAAGTGTCATTTCGTTCATAACACCTATGGATTTTTCCTCTCTTGTTCATCCTAAAAACTTAAACAAACTTAAATCCTAAACCAAAAGACTAATCATAAACTTGTTTCAACTAAACTTCAGCAAGATGTCTCTCAACCATCCTTTACTCAAATAAACTCGAAACCAAAAACTATGTTGATTGAAAACGTAACCTCAACATCGTCCTTACCGTTAACAAGTATAAATGGGTACTCACCACCCCGTGTCTTGCTCAGACGAATAATGATTCGACTCAAGAGGACAAAGACGCCTTGGCGGCATGGCTCCGCTCCGATGAGATTGCGAGGTGCTATATCTCAGCATCTATGAACAATGTGCTGCAACAGCAATATCTTGACATTGTGACAGGCACTGACATGCTCTACAATCTCCATGAGATGAGATCGCATGAAGGCTGGGACTCCTGTCAGAGACGAAATGATTCTGATCATTGGTTATCTGAATGAAATGGAAATCCTAAGATCTGATATTGATGGTGTTATGGGTCGTTTTTGGTAAACCAAAAATTTGAAAACATTTTCAAGCTGGCCGGGCATCGCCGGCCGGACCACCCAATGGGCCCCGTCAACTGGTCCCGCGCGCCCTAGCGCACCCACGGCCCGGCAAGCATGCGCGCGCGCCAGCTCGCCCACGCCCCGGCCCGCGCGTGCGCCAGCACGCCCGTGCGCGCACCTGCGCCCCAGCCAACGGGCCTGCACGTGCCCTAGCGCTCCCGCGCCCCCGGCTTCGCGCGTTGCCATGCCCCCGGCCTGCACGCGCTCCCGCGACCCCGGCCGCCCCGGCCGACGCGCGCTCCCGGCCGCCCTGGCCGACGCGCGCTCCCGCGCCCCCCTCGGCCGAGCGCCCTACCGTCTCGGCGGAGAACTCATGCAGCCCGGAGGAGCGCCCTGCTGCCTCGGCCGGGCGCTCCTGTTGCCCCGGCCGAGCGCCCCTGCTGCCTCGGCCGGGCGCCTCTGCTGCCTCGGCCGAGCGCCTCTGCTACCTCGGCCGAGCGCCTCTACTGCCTCGGCTGGGCGCTCCTGCTGCCCCGGCGGAGCGCCCCTGCTACCTCGGCCGGGCTTCCCTACTGCCCCGGCCGAGCGCCCCTGCTACCTCAGTCGGGTGTTCCTGCTGCCCCGGCCGAGCGCTCCTGCTGCCTCGGCCGGGTGCCCCTGCTGCCTTGGCCGAGAGCCCCTGCTACCTTGACCGGGCGCACCTGCTGCCTCGACCAGGCACCCCGCGCCCGTCCAAGCGTCTCGCCCTGCACGCCCCGCGCCCGTCCAGACAGCACGCCCTGCGCTCGCCCGGGCGTTGTGTCTCGTGCGCCCCGCTCCCGGCAATCCCGTGGGCCTTGAGGGGGCCGGCCCAAGGCCTCCTCCAACGCTATAAATACCCCCTCCCCTTGGGGGAGTAAAAAGGCATCCCAATTCACACTCACACACATTCTTCTTCTCTACACCACACTATCTCACTCGAGAACTCTCTCCTCTCCCGTGCTCTTGTGGCATTCCAAGAGCGCGCGCTCCTCCTCCCTCGGCTCAGAAATTCAAGGACCCCCATCCACGAGAGGGAGCGCGCTGCTCTTCTGCGAACCGAGTCTCTGCAATGTACACACTGTTCTCCCGCTTCTTGGCCCTTGAGCTAGATTTCCGAGCTACGTTGCAAGCGACCCCTCTAAAGTCTTCACTAGAAGCTACGGCCGGGTCCTACTCTAAAGCCTTGGATTCTCAAGCCTCCGAGCCCAAGATAGCCCCCAACATTCAAATTGAACTACGTTCTGACCTGATCCCGACTAAAGGGTACGTAGGCAGCCAACCTTTGGCACGGTCACACCCCCCAAAACACACCTCAGGGTCTGGAGGGGGCAACTCGGTCCACGAGTCCACATTTTTGGCCCGGGTGCGATCACTTGGTCCGGCCTTGGATTGAACCGCCCGACGTAATTAATCGTTGTTCGTTTTTGTGTGACAACATTTTGGCGCTAGAAGGAGGGGAATTCCCGACTTACACAGCCCAAAATCCCTTCTACAGCTCGACCCCGTCTTCCTCGACTTGAGAAAGACATGAGTGGTCAACCACCCATTCGTTCTAAGTGCGTGAATAACCCCGAAAACACAACTGGAGTGAAGAAATACTTCCTGCGCCCCATACCACTGGGCCGGATCTTAGAGATCGGCTTACCATACAACGGAACGACCGTGGCGAGGACTTCCGAGAGAGGCTAAGTGCTAGCAAGGACCACAACCCTGCGGCCCCAATCAATGGGGACCCTCGCACGGCTCAAGGGTGGAATGAAAGGCACCAGGTGACTCCTCCTGAACAAGGAGTGACCCCAACACTGGCCTCGATGTCGTCACCATGATTCACAACCTTCGTAACGAAGTACGTGATCTGCGTGAGGGCGGCTTGACCGGTGACAAATACGGGGTCGTAGAAGAATATTCCTCGCCCTTCACTGCCCGAATCCTTGCTGAGGTGTGCACGGGAAACTTCAAACTCCCGAATCTCCCTCCCTACAATGGGAAAACCGATCCCACATATCACAACCAACATTACGAAACTTGGATGACAATGCAGGGCGTCTCACCTGGGGCTCTGTGCCAGGCTTTTATTCTTACCCTCACCGGACCCGGTTTTGAGTGGTTAGGAATTTAAGACCAGGGGGCGTCCAATCGATCAAAGACCTGAAGGACATGTTCCTAGCACGATTTTCTACATCAATGGTCGAAAAGAAGACCAAGATGTACTCATGGTCAATCAGGCAAGAGAATAACGAGTCCTTGAGACAGTATCTCACCCGATTAACCGCATAATCAAACAAGGTTGACCGCTTTGACGACAGTGACGCAATTACGGCCATCATTGAGGGCTTGCGCACTGGGGACTTCCTAAAGTCCGTCATCGGCAAAGTCCCTTCTACGATGGCCGAGTTAATGAAACAAGCCAAAACCTTCATGGGGGTAAAAGATTACCTCGATGGCCGCAGGACCAACAACCAAAGCTCCCACCGTCGGGATGAGTCTGGCAACGAGCTAAGCAACCCCCGCAAAAGAGTGAATAAGGGAGGTCAAGCTTCCCATAGCTGGCCCCCTACGTCTCAAAAGCCGCGTCTTGCGAGCAATTTTAGAGACTACTCGAGTTACACTCCCTTGAACGCCCCGGTAGAGCAAATCTACGCTGTGGCACGTGACAAGTTCACTGCTCCAACTCCAATGAAGGGTGACCCCGCATCTCGCGATCGGTCCCGTTATTACGAGTTCCATCGGGATTACGGTCATATGACCGCTCAATGCTTCCATCTTAAGAGGCAAATTGAGACACTAATCCAAAAAGGCGAACTCAAAGAGTTTGTCCTTCGCATGATAGGTGCTGCGATCCCCGCCAACAACGGGCCACAGCCTGAGAGAGGTGGAGGGACCAACACTAACACCGACCGCACCGCGGTCGCGGCTACGGTCGACGCGTAACTCCACGTCGTCACCACCATACTACGTGGGTTGCAAGATGGGGATTTAGCCAGGCAAAGGAAAAAGCTTCTCGGGGCTGTTTCTCCTGAAGGCCTTGCCGGGCAGGTTAACACGAGACGATACAATTCACCAATGAAGAGGCCAAGCGAGTTGTGCACCCGCATAATGACGCTATAGTCCTTAAGGCCCAAGTGGCCAACAACTTGGTAAAAAGAGTTCTTATTGATAACGGCAGCGTAGCCGATATAATCTTTAAGACCACCCTAGAGCGCATGAAGCTCGGGGGGCTCCGCCCTGTCCCAACTCAAACCCCTCTGTTTGGTTTCACGGGAGAAAAGGTCATGACTGAAGGAATCATTGATTTACCAGTCACCTTCGGAACTGCCGGAGGTATCAAAGTCGTTCACATGGTCCCCTTTCTTATGGTCGACCAGGAGTCGCCCTATAATGTTATCATTGGGCGACCCACGTTGAACAGACTAAGGGCCATCATGTCCACATATCACCTACTGGTGAAATTCCCCACTGAGAAAGGAATTGGCATCATGGCTGGCGATCAAACCCAAGCGAGGATATGCTACGTCTAACGCGTGGATGGCAAGCCCGCTAAAAAAAGGGTTAACACGATCTACCAGCTAGAAGACGACTACCCGTGTGATAAAAAAGACGCACGGCAACTCGGGAAACCAGACCCCCATGACGAAATCGAGAGGTTGAAAGTTGACACCACTGATGATCTCACTTCGATCGTTCTCGACGAAGCTAAACCTGACCAGGTGGTGAAGATCGGTGCACAACTCCCTCTCGCCATCGAAACTCAACTCGCATCCTTCCTTCGGGAGTTTAAGGATGTCTTTGCGTGGACACATGCAGACATGCCTGGTATAGACCCTGATGTGATTGTGCACCGATTGAATGACGATAAAAATATCGCTGAGAAGGTACAAGCTAGACGTGCGTTCAATCCTGAACGATACCTAGCGATAAATGAAGAAGTCGAAAAAGCTTCTCTCCGCTGGCTTTATCTGAGAAGCCAAGTACCCCAAGTGGGTGGCCAACGTGGTCATGGTTAAAAAGCCTAATGGGAAGTGGCGCATCTGTATAGATTACAAAGATCTTAACAAAGCCTGCCCAAAAGATTGCTTTCCACTCACACGCATCAAACAACTAGTCGACGCCACGGCATGACATGAACTGCTAAGTTTCATGGACGCCTATTCGGGCTATAACCAGATACGAATGCACGAGCCCGATCAGATCAAGATGACCTTAGTCACTGATCGTGGCCTCTACTGCTACAAGGTCATGCCTTTTGGCCTTGAAAACGTAGGAGCTACTTACCAACGATTGGTAAACCGGATCTTCGCCGACCTAATCGGTAAGACTATGCAAGTATACGTGGACGACATGCTCGTTAAAAGCCTACTGGCTACCAATCACGTAGACAACCTAAGGGAGATGTTCTTAATCCTCTGGCGGTACAAAATAAAGCTTAACCCCAACAAATGTGTGTTCGGGGTCGAATCCGGGAAGTTCCTGGGCTACATCGTTAGCCGACGAGGAATCGAAGCGAACCCCGAGAAAATCAAGGCGCTCCGTGACATGAAATCTCCGCGACGTGTCAAGGAGGTCAAAAGTCTGACCGGTCGGATTGCCGCCCTCTCGTGTTTTGTGGCCAAAGCAACCGACAAGTGTCAACCGTTCTTCAAAGCGATCAAGAAGACGAACGGATTTATATAGACGACGAGTGAGAGAAGGCCTTTCAAGAAATGAAGGCCTACTTCGGGACACCTCCGTTCCTTTCCAAGCCAAAGGAAGACGAGATGCTCTACGTCTACCTCGCCGTCTCCGAACGAGCCGTGAGCGTTGTGCTGATCCGCGAAAAAGATAAGGTTCAATGGGCTATCTTCTACGTGAGCAAAGCCTTACTCGACGCCGAAACGCGTTACACAGAGATAGAGAAACTCTCTCTCGCTCTCCTCGTAGCCGCCAAAAAGCTACGCACCTACTTCCAAGCTCACCCAATCGTGGTCCGAACAGGGCACCCTATCGGTAAAGCTCTTCAAAAGGGAACATCGACTCGCATGGCGATCTGGTCCCAAGAATTGAGCGAGTACGAGATCGAGTTTCACCCGAGGCCGGAAATTAAGGCTCAAGCCCTAGGCGATTTCGTGGCAGAATTCTCCTATACGCCCGACATGGGAAGAGTAGAAGACGACTCGACCGACGATTTGTCGGCTCAAAAGAGAAAGGTTGACCCTACGGGTCCCATCTGGGAATTACACGTAGACGGAGCATCTAATACCCAAGGAGCCGGCGCTGGTGTGATTTTAACAAATCCCGACCGAGAAAAGTTACGCTACGCCCTCCACTACAGATTCCAAGCCTCCAACAATGAGGCCAAGTACGAAGCCCTCATCGTAGGGTTAGAGCTCGCTCAAAAGCTCAACGTACAGAATTTGCGAATACACTGTGACTCGCAGTTGATCGTAAATCAGGTTAAAGGCGACTACATTGCCAAAGAACCTAACATGATTGCCTACCTAGCAAAAAAAAATACCAAGCTATATGCCTTCTCTTGGTTTGAGATCATCCAGATCCCACGACAAGAGAACTCCGAGGCTGACGCTCTGGCTCGCCTCGGATCCGGTATCACCGAAGACGGATTGGGAACTATCCCAATCGAGTCTATCTCACGACCGTCCGTTTCACGTGACGAGGTTGGACCGATTGAGAGCACCGCTCATCCAACTTGGATTACTTCGCTTACGGACTTCTTGCGAAGAGGGGCACTTCTCGAAGACCGCAAAGAAGCCAAAAGGCTGAAAGCCCTCGCATCTAAATATGTGTTGAGAGGCGAAGCCCTATACAAGTGCGGGTACTCCACCCCGCTGCTCCGATGCCTCAATAGCGTCGAGTCGACCAAGGTCCTCCATGAAATTCATAAAGGCATCTATGGGAACCACTCCGCTGGGAGGTCCCTTGCGCTCAAAGCGCACCGACACGGCTATTTTTGGCCAACAATGTAAAGAGATGCCTACGACTGGGCGAGAAAGTGCGACAAGTGTCAATGTTTCTCTAACGTTCCACGACAACTTCCATTTCCCCTGGGTAGCATCGTCGTACCACGTCTCTTTGCAAAATGGGGCGTGGACATCATTGGCAAGCTTCCCAAAGCTCTGAGACAATACGAATACGCCATCGTTGTTATCGACTACTTCACTAAATGGGTCGAAGCCGAGCCTCTGGCCAGAATCACCGAGGCCAACACCACGAACTTCATCTGGAAGTCCATCATATGCCGCCACGGCATCCCTGCGTCAATTATGACCGACAATAGCACACAATTCGACAATGCCAGGGTTAGAGAAATCTGCGCCCAACTAGGGATAAGCAAGACATTCTCATCCCCGCGACACCCATAGGCTAATGGCCAAGTGGAAGCCGTCAACAAGACGATTAAAAGAAACCTCAAGAAAAAGCTCGAAGCCAAAAAGGGCGCCTGGGCAGAGGAGCTACCTTTCATCTTGTGGGCCTACCGAACGACCGTTCGAAACGCCACCGAAGAGACCCCTTTTTCCCTAGCTTTTGGGATTGAGGTTGTGGTCCCCGTGGAAACAGAGGTCCCCACCTACCGAGTCGACACTTTCGACAAGAAAGAAAACGACGAGGCCATACGCCTCGAATTGGATCTAATCGACAAGAAAAGATCCGAGGCCCTCACCAGACTCGCTGCACAAAAGCGAAAGGTTGAGAGATACTACAACGCCAAAGTCAAAAGGCGGATCTTCACCGTCGGCAGTCTCGTACTCAGGCCCGTGTTCCAAAACACCCAAGTACAAGGCGCCGGGGTCCTGGGCCCAAACTGGGAAGGACCGTACAGAGTTCGACAAGTCATACATGACGGAACCTATTACATCGAGCACACGGACGGAACTCCGATCCGGCACCCATGGAACGCTGAACACTTGAGGCAGTACCACCAGTGACTAAGCTCCCCTATTTTACTGCTTTGATTCCCCTTATTCAATAAGGCCCATGTTCCAATGTTTGAGGATGTTATCTGTTAGCAAAAAATAATAAAGTTCGAGGTTTTTTCTCTCTTCAAAAAATCCGCTTTATTAAAGTTTTTATTCATCATGGCACGACCTGTAAACTAAAAACTTGGGGGCTAGTGGGTCCTGTGGCGTACACTCAAAAATTCACGGCCCAAAAAAAAACCCTTAAGCCCCCCACTCATGGGATACAGAGGCTTAAGAAGCTCGAACCCCGACGGCCCATCTAGCATACTGGTTTGAGAAAAGATGCCGGCCTAACCCAGCGCAACATATATGCTCAGTCGCTCAATAGCACGAGCTCAAAGACGCCGGCCTAACCTGGCGCAACATATATGCTCGGTCGCTCAATAGCACGAGCTCAAAGACGCCGGCGTAACATATACGTGCGGTCGCACAATAGCACGAACGCAAACCGTCGACCTTCTCGACGTACCCCTTTCATCCAGGCTTAAGTCCCCTATAGGGATACAGACTTAAGAAGCTCAAGACCCCGACGACCCTTCGTGCATACGGGTCCGAGTAAACCGTCGGCCATCCCAACGTGCCGTAAGACGCGTAAAGGCGCAGGTGAAAGACGTCACCCAGACGCATGTAAGTCGCGTAAAGGCGCTGCCTCAAACCCTGAAACGGCCAAATTTGAGCCATATACGTTCGGTCGCTCCATAGCACGAACTCAAAGACGTCGGCCTAACCCGGCGCAACATATACGTTGGGTCGCTCCATAGCATGATCTCAAAGACGTCAGCCTAACTCGGCGCAACATATACGTTCGGTTGCTACATAGCACGAAGTCAAAGACCCCGGCCTAACCTGGCGCAACATGTGCGTTCGGTCGCTTCATAGCACGAACCCAAAAGCCGTCGTCCTAACCCGGCGCAACGTATACGTTCGATCGCTCCATAGCACGAACACAGAGCCCCGAGGAACAATACCCGGTGCGACTTCTTCACACTATACTCCCCAACGTACTCCGTTTCAGGTGCCGCAACAACTTGATACTCCACATCCTCATCAGGTAATAAAGTCAAGTAGTTTTGGTATATCATATTATTATATATCAAATAATATTATAAATTTTACTATCGTTGAACTAGGAGACGTTTGTGGAAGAACCCGAAGCCTCAGTCGGGCACGGACAAAAGGCAACCAAAGGATCAAAAAAGAAGGTTCCACCTCCGGAAACGAAAGACCAAGGACCACCTCACACACCTCATGTTTCTCCTAATCCTCCGTCTTTTAGATCTCCATTGTTTGCATCACAAACACCACAAACTTCACAACCACGTCAGGTAATAAAATAAAGTAATTTTGGTATATCCTACTAGCATATATCAAATAATAATATAAATTTTATCTTGGTTAAACTAGGAGACGTGTACGGAAGAACCCGGTCCCTCAGTCGTGTGCAAACAAAAGGCAACCAAAGGATCGAAAAAGAAGGTTCTACATCCAGAATCCGAAGAACAAGGATCATCTCGCACACCTTTTGTTTCTCCTAATCCTCCGGATTTCATAGATGAGGAGTTAATAGACTTTATGGTCGCCGAAGGTGCCTCGCCACAACCACCGCCACGCAAATCTAAGATTAAGAGACCCAAAAAACCCGTTAATCCACATGGAGCCGAGTCGTACGTGCCATCTCCAATTGCTGAAAATGCGACACGTACTCCATCTACTAAGGTTAGTACATTTGTCGTGACTTGTTCGTAATAGCGCTCAAATAGAATATAATTATTGTTTATTGTCTTATAGGAAACTACTTGTTTGCTTGCAATTGGGAACATCGACACTATCGTCGCATCGGGAATTTCAATGATCGATGAGAACCCGAATCCCATGATGCACACGAGGCGTCTAGATGCAGAAAATGTCAGAGTTGCAGTGATGTTTGTAGAAGACAAGCACATGAACAATCGACTTCCCATTCCTGTAGATGACGAGATGGTGATTCTATCCGAAGCGATGGCCAAAGAGACTAGTTATACCAGATGATTAAGAAGTAAGTATATTTTAGTTTTTGGTTATATTATATATTACTATAGATGTAATTGAAAGTGTATGCAAGTTCTCATACGAAGCTCGAAGAAGAAAGGCAAATCAACTCCGGTCGCGCCTAGAACGCAACCAAAATCTCACCCACCGCCTCCTCCGACTGTCCCACTCACTCAAGATGTCGCTAATCCAATTGCGACGTTGTTGGATATTGTGGCAAACTCTACAGACGATTATTTATACACTATGGACACCAATCCTGTAGTATTTGGCACTCCTGCGGATTTAATGGTTTTAAAAGAAGATATTGAACAGTTCTTAGCATCCAAGGTGATTGGAGCCATAACTATTATGATATACATGAGGTATGTATAATAAAAAAATTATTTATTTTAATTACGGAAAATCGTATATAACTTGTTCATTGATTAGGGACTTGTACGCGGATAATCGACAGGCGAATATCGATTTGTGAACCCGGAGAAAGTTGCAATCGATGTTAGACCTAAGAGCTTCGATGATCGAGTGAATCATATTGCATCTCGGTTGGATGCTTTGAGAGGAACACAAATGTTGCTTATGCCATGGAACTATTCGTAAGTTCGTTAATGAGTTATTATATTGTTTTTTTAAAATTGTTTATAAGTTAAGAATTTTGTTTATTTAGGAGGCATTGGATACTTTTGGTCATGGATAGAGATGGTAATGTGTACCATTTTGATCCTCTTCATCATGCAATTCCGAGTGATCTAAAATCCGTCCTCTCAACGTAAGTAGTAACTTTTTTTTATCGTATATGACATTATACAACTACAATTATATTGTGCATTTAGACTTATTAAACTTATCTTATGTAGAGCGTATTGAAGATATTTTAACGTGCCATTGAAGGTCACTTGGCATAAGGAAAAGGTACTATAAAACATACATAATTTTAATATAAATATGTTCATAAAAATGATGTATTTTATCATAGGGCCCGAAACAACCTTTAAGTATGGAGTGCGGATATTTTGTCTTACTCATGATGAGAGATTTTTTTAGAGGGAGATCATTCCGTGATACCCTCGCACATGTAAGTATCTAATTAATAGAGTTTCTTAGTATGTTATGTATGTTTATTAATATGCTTATTTATTTTGATTTCAGTTGCGATCGTTACAAACTTACGGTGATACCGAGATGGACGAACTTCGACAAGATTATGCTAGAATTATTGTGGAGGGTATGTTGATGTCTTTATATTGAACTATGATGCGTTAAGATATGAAAACGGTAAACTGATTGTAAAAACTGTGTTAACTGTTATTTTATTATGTTCAAAAACTTGATTATGAAATTTAGCACGAAAAATTTGAGCTGTTTTTATCTGTTTTGCTGGTTGGTTTGAGTATTGTTTCGTCTGTTTTGTTGCAGGAAAATTATAGTGGGCAAACGTATTTTTGAAATATTAAAAAAAAATATCTGGCGTCGCTCAAATAAGAAGCGACGCCAGCCGGAGTCGCTCAATTTTTGAGCGACGCCAGCCTGGAGCGACTCCAGAAAACTGGAGTCGCTTAATTTCTGAGCGACTCCAGGCTGGAGTCTCTTTTTTTATGAGCGACTCAAGGCTGGCGTTGCTCAGAAATTGAGCGCTCCAGGTTATAACGTGACATAAATAAAAAGAGCGACGCCCAATAAAAAAAACCCCCCAATCCGACGTGGCGCTGACGTTGAGCGTCGCTCAGTCATAAGCGACGCCCAAACCTTTGGGCGTCACTAACATATACGTCGCTCAAAGAGCGACGCCCAAAATATAATATGTCGCTTTTTGAGTGACTCTAAAAGGGTATTTTGTAGTAGTGTTGGGCCACAGCCACAATAGGCACACCAAATCGTCGGCCTAACCCGATGTACCGATATCACCGTTCAATACGGGTCGGTCAATCGCAGCGAGTTGCCCCTAGCAACGAATGCTGAACGAACGCCTGACTGGGCACAAATGCCTCCCCGCCTCAAACGCTAAACTACGACAAATCGTAACGCTAAATGAGCGGAGGTCGAATCCCAACTAGGGACGTAAAACCTGCCAAAACTATTGGTAAGGACACAAGTCCTTCGGGCCACGTTAGCTCACAAAGAAGGCAAATACGAGCGAAACTGCTCAATACGAGATAAGCATTCAACTTGAAAGCAACAAAATATCTCATAAATGAAAAAGAGCCACTGCTCTAAATCCAATGAACACGTGCTGAATAAGAAGTGCGCGAAAAATAAATGAAATCCTGAAAAAGGGAAAAAGCAAAGCGCCAAACATACGTGCTATAGAAAATAAATAAAAAGAGCCACATGGCTCACACAACACCCTCGTCTAGTAGGGGAAACAAGGTGTCGAAGAATTCAAAGGTGACCCCCTGGGCCTCGTTCTCGGTTGCGGTCGCCTCCCGACACTCCACCGCTCCGGCTCGACGGGCCTCCTCGGTCCCTATGTCGTAGTCATTTTATAAGTCAGATGCTCTTCGCTCCGCTTCAACAAGTTGGGAAGAGAGGCGAGCGTTCTCCTCCACTAGAGAGTCGCGCTCGCGCTCCGCCACACGCACGCCGCTTCGCTCGAAGTGAGTTAACGGTGAGACGTCTCCAAAGCGTCGGACCGGGCATCTAGCTGTCTCCGGAGGTCGGCAACCTCGGTGCGAAAAACCTCCGCCGATCGGGACGCCACCTCGCATGCTCACCGTTCTTCGGTCAGCTCCCCCGCCATCTTGGCCATCGACATCTGGGCTCCATCGCGCTGATCTCGGGCAATCTGGAGTTCTACCTTTGCCTCGCAAAGCTGGTCTTGAAGTGTCTTGGTTTCCACCCCCAGGTGCGAACCTCGCTCGACCTGAGCTAGCCTAGCCCTCGTCTGAGCAAGCTCTTCCTGGGCGCCGGATGTAGTCATGTAGAATCCTATCGCTCCGCACGGCCCTCGCATACGCCTGCAACGACAAAAAGCAGGGGTTAAAATGAACCTATGCTTACAAAAGAATGAATAAGAATACTGACCCTTTGAGCGTCGGCAACCCCTGCCTGAAAGAAGGCGATTTCGCTCTTCGACACCATGCCCTTCCACCAAGACAGTGGGGACGCCTCGAGATGTCGAAAGCAGTCGTGTCGAGACTCTATCGCCTCCAGCTCCACCGCCGAGTTCACCCTTTTGGGTTCAGAGCGCTCGTCGGGAGGCGCCGAGGTTGAAGCCCTCTTCAAAGAGGCGCGGGGCTCTGGTTTAACCGGGCCGGTAGTCTCGACACGCTCTTCCCTTGCCTTGCGGTCAGCAACCCTAGAGCGAATCTCCGCCATCCGCTCGGGGTTCTGAGAAGCGTAAGCCAGTCTCCGAGCTTGCCTCTTTGCAGCTACACAAGACAAAACAGCAATGGTCAGATTTTTGTCAACAAAGAGATTTTTAGACCACGAGGTTAGCTCGAGAAGCAGGAACGGCTGGCTGAGCCTCAGGACTTGGGGGCCTGCTCGCCCGGCGCGCCTCCTCGGTGCTCGGAGCAAAAGGCGGGAACCACCCGGTAAGCACCATCAGCTCGGGAGAACGGAACCGCTCACCTGCCTTGCGGGATTCCGACATCCCCGATATCTCTCTCACAAAAGGGAGCTCCACCGCCCCCTCATCCGCCGAGAAATCTGCTAGACGACCGAAGAGAAGAGGCGCTTCTCCAAAGGCGTCTGTCGAGACACATACCCACGACCGGCGGCTAGGCGGGTCGCTATCGTCGACCAACCTCACGTTGCCTCGAGCGCATGTCATGTAGAAGCCCGGCTGCCCCAGCGCCGGGAAGACGGCAACCAGATTACGGAAGTCGTCCACGGTCATGGCACGCTGCGTCTGACAGTGCCAGTCCATAAAGCACGTAGCCAACAGGCGATAGAACGACGGGCTCATTTGACATGCATGGACGCCTAGTCGGATCAGAATCTGCTGGGCGATCGTCGTGAACGGGAGACGCAGCCCAAAGATAAGGCTCCCGATCGTCACGGCTCCAAACCCGTCCCTCGGGCGAGAGGGCCTGTCCTCGGGGGCAGGCCTAAGCAGCCCTACCGAGGGAGGAATGTCATATGTCTCTCGAAGCACACTGAAGCCTCGGATAGTGAGCGTGCTTGCAGCATCGACTTGGCGTAGGTATAGCCCAAAGACTCCGCGGACTCAAAGGCCGTCCAGGCCGTCTCCAACACCTTTCCGCTACGCCTCTCCTTTCCCCTCGCGGGAGGAGCCTCCAAGTCCTCTCCAAGGCCTTCTGAGCCCGACCCTAGGGGGTCTTCGGGTAAATCTCATCCAAGAAAGATTCGGATGACACTATCGCAAGTTCGGCGCCCGAGGCATCTAAGTCAGACGCCCGGGGAAGCCCTGCACTTACCATCGCTTCACCTCGCTGCATAAGCAAGGGGACGTCAAAGGACGCCTCGCGGGAAACCAGATTGATCACCAATCATAACGAATGCGAGTCTTTGGACCCTTCGTCCTACCTTTCGGGGCCGCACCTGGTAGGTAGGCCGCTCCCAGGCCCCGCCAGGTCGGTAACCGCCGCGGCGTCAGTCTCCAACTCCGTGAGCCATTTATCGGCCGCGCGAGAGTCTTCCTCGACAAAGATGGGAATCCCGTCAAGTTCCTCAAAGGGACCCTTGGCCGCCCCCCCCCCCCCAAAAATCTTGGAGAGGGCAGGAAATGTCAACCTTGGGATCATCAATGTGGGAAAAAAGTTCACTCCCCATTTAAAAGGGTAAAAAATCGGCTGCCCAAAGGAAATTTCAAACTCAAAGGAATTTTCCAATTGCCGAAAAGCTGCCAGTAGTGAAGAGAAAGGGAGGGAGACTCTCCTAATTATAGGAGAGGAATGAGCAAACCCTGCTCTTCCCCCCCCCCCCCCTCGCGCGCGCATCACAGGCCCGGCCCGTGTGCCGGCCTCGCGCGCGGGCCTTGTTGCCCAGCCGGCCCGGTCCGACCCCCTAGGGTCTGGCCGAGTAAAAAAAAACCAAATGGTTACACATGACCAAGGGGGTAAAATCACCTCAACGCCTTTTTTTTCTAAAGTTCACGACTCGCGTCCCGCAATCGTAAACTTGGGGGGCCAATGTTACCGGTCATTTTCGGGAAACCGGAAATTTGAAAACAGTTTCAAGCCGGCTGGGCATCGCCGGTAGGACAACCCAATGGGCCCCGGCCCACTGGGCCCGCGCGTAAGCTCGTCCACGCCTCGGCACGCGCGCGCACTTGCGCCCGGGCCCGTGCGCGCACCTACACCGCGGCCCAGTGGGCCTACGCGCGCCTCCGCGCCCCCGGCCTGCGCGGGTTCCCGCGCCCCCGGCCGCCACTGTCGACGAGCGCTCCCGCGCCCCTGGCCGCCCCGGCCTGCGCGGGCTCCCGCGCCCACGGCCGCCACTGCCGGCGAGCACTCCCGCGCCCTCGACCGTCCCGGCCTGCGCCCGCTCTTGCGCCCCCGACCGCCCCGGCATGCTCGCGCTCCCGCGCCCCCGTCCACCCCGGCCGACGCGCGGTCTCGCACACCCTGGCGTCCCATCCCGCGTGCGCGTTACGCTCCCCTTGGCGAAGCGCCCTACCGTCTCGGCTGAGAACTCATGCAGCCCGGCCGAGCGCCTCTGCTGCCTCGGCCGGGCGCTCCTGCTGCCTCGGCCGGGCGCTTCTGCTACCCCGGCCGAGTGCCCTTGCTGCCTCGGCCGGGCGTCCCCGCTGCCCCGGCCGAGCGCCCCTGCTGCCTCGGTCGGGTGTTCCTGCTGCCCTGGCCGAGCGCTCCTGATTCCTCGGCCGGGTGCCCCTGATGCCCTGGGCGAGAGCCCCTGCTACCTCGGCCGGGCGTGCCTGCTGCCTCAGCCAGGTACCCCACGTCCAGATAGCACGCCCTGCTCCCACCCGGGCGTTGTGTCTCACGCGCCCCGCTCCCAGCCATCTTGTGGGCCTTGAGGGGCCCGGCCCAAGGCCTCCTCCACTGCTATAAATACCCCCCCCCCTCGGCCGCCTTGGGGGAGGGAAAGGCATCCCAGTTCACACTCACACACATTCTTCTTTTCCACACCACACTCTCTCACTCGAGACCTCTCTCCTCTCCCGTGCTCTTGTGACATTCCAAGAGCGCGCGCTTCTCCTCCCTCGGCTCAGAAATTCAAGGACCCCCCTCCACGAGATGGAGCGCGCTCCTCTTCTGCGACCCGAGTCTCTGCAGTATACACACTGTTCTCCCGCTTCTTGGCCCTTAAGCTAGAACTCCGAGCTACGAGGCAAGCGACCCCTTTAAAGTCTTCACTAGAAGCTACGAGCTGGGTCCTACTCTAAAGCCTTGGATTCTCAAGCCTCAGAGCCCAAGATAGCCCCCAACATTCAAATTGAACTACGTTCTTACCTGATCCTGACTAAAGAGTACGTAGGCAGCCAACCTTTGGCACAGTCACACCCTCCAAAACACACCTCAGGGTCTGGAGAGTGCAACTCGGTCCACGAGTTCACATTTTTGGCTCGAGTGCAATCACTTGGTCCGGCCTTGGATCGAACCGCCCGAGGTAATTAATCGTTGTTCTTTTTCGTGCGACAACACATGGGGAGACAAAAATAGATATGATCTTGGAAAATCTCCTTGAATCCTTTGATACCTTCAAACTGAACTACTCCACGAAGAAGCTAGAGTACACTGATACCGAGCTTATGAAGGAGCTTCACACTTCTTAAGGTCTCACTAAAAGAAAGAGGAACCAAGGAGAGGCACATACTGCTGAGCACAAAGCGTCCACCTCTAGATATAAGAAGAGACCTCACAAGGCTGAAAAGAAGAACGGTCCAGCCTACCTCAAAGCAAAGGAAAATAGTAATGTACTTATTACCGAAGCATGCTTAGTAGCTGATAATGTATCAATGTGGATTCTTGACTCCGCTGCTACTGACCATATTTGTTGTTCCTTGACTGGTTTCAAGAAAACCAAAAGCTTAGAGGAAGGTGACTTCTCCTTCAGATGGGGTGATGGGAGCTCAGTGTCAGCAAAGGCCGTGGGATCAGTGACGCTATCTTTTGAAGATAGAACTCTAAACTGGAATAGTGTTTATTTTGTTCCTGTTGTCAATGGTGCCCACAAGAAGAGTAGTAGTCTTTACTTATGTACATTTGATGTAATAAAGTCTCACGAAGACTTTTACTTGTAACTGCTGAATCATTAATAAAAGTTGAAACGTTCATTCATTCTTCCTTGTCTGTTTGAAGCTTTATGATAATCTATAGTTTAGTCCTTAAACAAACCTAGCAACAAATGAAGAAACAAATGTAGATTTGCATGATGTTTGGTTATAGGGCATAGAGAGTTGGAGACTCTATAGTTCTTCTAGATATCTTCTGAAGGTACTGAATTGACAGGTTCACTTCTAGAGAAAGAATAAGAACAAACCATTTAACCTCTTATGTCTCGAAGCCACTACGTATGAATTGCATCATGCTTACCTCAATCCTGAAATGAGACATGTCATTTCATAGCTTACGTATTCTCATTTGAGAAAGTCAGAGTTCGGATTCACTATGTGATTTTGAACATGACCTATTGGTGAAGTACTAAGTTATGAAGATGTCATGGGTAACTTTGTGAAGATCTCATAGATATGAAATTCATGTACTAGATTGCTGAAATGCAATGTATATCACCTCATGCTTTGTTCCTTGGAATGTGAAAAAATGAACTGGGAAGTGTCCAAATTGAGTCATGACTTCTTTGGATTAATCAATGTGACTTGTTAGATCCTCATCAATACATTGTTTCTAACTTATTCACAAGCGACAAAGGAGTTGAACAAATAAGAGCCAGAAGGGTAAAATGGTAATTTTGTAAATCCCATCTAGCTGATGATATTCATGAAGGGTAAACATAGATAATTCAGTGGATCCACTAATCATAATTAAGTTGAATTCTTGAGTAGAAAATAAATTCATTTGAACCGAGAGATTCTCAGTGTCAACTCTTTAGTGGAGTCAGTTGACATTAAGCTAAACTTGGAAAAGGTTTGTGAACCTTTGAGTCCAAGTATGTTAGCTCAAGCTTTGTTCATTTGGATCCATGAGGTCACTGTTACAAGTCATATCGAGTAGGATTAGTTAAAGTAGAAGCTAACTCAAAACAAGAACGAGACAAGTTTTACGAAAATTGTCTAAAGGGTATTTTTGTCTTTTTGGACATAGGATGAAATGAATGTCAATAAATTTTTTTATATTGTCATATGATGAAAAAGGTAATGTATCACTCGTCTATGATGAGATTACTTTGTGCATTGATTTATGAATATACTTGCCAAAAGAAAAAGAGGAAACAGATTTCTTCTATGAGGAAAGGATATGGGCGGCAATACAAGGCAAGAGAGAAGCAAAACGAAAGAGGAAACAAATTAATGGTCTTCTAGAAGACTGTATGGCCGTATGAATTAAGAGGATGAAGGGCAATATTTGCTCATGAATATGTGATATTCTATATAAGAGGAAACTACCTTGTTGAAGGTAATCCCTCTCCTATATATAGGGCCCTCATTATCATTGTTTTTTTATCCCACGATTTTAGAGATTGAGAGCTTCTCTCTCTACAATTGTGGCCGCCCAACTCTCCCTCTCTCTCTAGCTCCTTTCCTTTTTGTTTTGACACTTAGGTCCTCATTTGATCTAGTGTTTTAGCTCTTCGACTCTAAGACTTGTTCTTGAGTCGTTGTGTTTAAAAGTGCCCACACATTTATTCCTTCTTACCTTCAGTGATTCATGTGATAGAAACTTCCGAAGAACGAAGAAAGACGAGTTGTGTGGGGAGAAGAGCGATTCAACCTCCGCAAGCTTCTCAGTGATCAAGCTTCATAAAGGTTAAAAAACGTGTAATCGCTTTTAGATAGTTTTAATAATAACATGTGCTTGCTCTTTGTCTAGGTTAGTAAAATTGTTTTACTTGTTTAAAAGAAAATTTTTATTTTCCACCGCTTGCTCGAAGCGTTAAATCTTTTCTGAACCCTAGATCAAATCCTTCCTTTAGAAAGAACTTGATATCTATTGCTCGTCTTTATACACAAGATTATTGTTTAAAGTTTATTTAGAATGGAATTCGAATATCTCTTTCCAATAATTCTTTCGTCACTGATGCATATATGAAGAATGCTCTTTTTTACAATTATCCCACGCAACCTTTGCTTTTAGACACTGAAATAGATAACAATCTAGTTAGGGAGCAAAAGAGGATCGAACTTTCTGATTCCTCCGATCTAATAAAATCAACATATCTCTGTCACTTAAGACCTGGTCATATCAGTCTAGACATGATTAAGAGACTTGTGAGACATGGTCCAATCCAAGCCTCTGCAATAGGTTCATTACCTACTTGTGAATCTTGTATAGTAGGAAAAATGACTAAGAGACCTTTTTCTGCAAAGGGTCGAAGAGCCACTGAGTTGCTGGAACTTGTACATTCTAATGTATGTGGTCCGCTTAGTATACAGGCACGGGGAGGATACGAATACTTCGTTACCTTCACCGATGATTACTCAAGATACGGTTTTTTTTATTTGCTCAAACACAAATCCGAGACCTTTGACGTATTTAAGGTCTTGCGGGCTTTAGTGGAAAAGCAAACAGGCAAACAGATCAAAACCCTTCGATCTGATCGAGGTGGTGAGTATATGTCTAGAGAGTTCGATGAATTTTTTAAAGAAGAAGCTATCGCTTCTCAGCTTACAGCACCTGGCACACCTTAACAAAACGGAGTGTCGGAAAGAAGGAACCGAACTCTAATGAAGATGATTAGATCGATGATGAGTTACTTGTCACTCCCTCTTTCCTTTTAGGGATATGACCTTGAAACAACAGCTTACATTCTGAACCAAGTTCCGTCTAAAACGGTTCCTGGTACTCCTTATGAACGATGGACTGGCCGTAAGCTAAATCTAGGCCACATCAAAATTTGGGGTTGCCCCACAAGTGCTAAGGAAAAAGACTTGCAAGTTGGCTAATAGGTCAGAATTGTGTCTGTTTGTTGGATATCCAAAAGAAACAAAAGGTTTCGAATTCTATAGTCCCGAGGAAGACAAAACATTCGTTAGCACGAACGCTCGTGTCCATCAGGGGGACTTTATGAAAGATGTAAAACCTAGAAGAAAAATTGTGCATGAAGAAAAGTTCTGTGAACCACAACCTAACTCATCAGAATCTCGTCAAGTAGTACTTCGATGTAGTGCGAGGGTTTCTCAAAAGCCTGACAGGTATATGCCTTACAGGGATACACTCGTAGCCGTCTCCGACATGGATGACCCTGTTTCCTACAGCCATGCAATGGCTGGTTCTGAATCAAACCTTTGGCTTGACGCCATGAAAGTTGAAATGCACTCGATGTACATCACAAAAGTCTAGAAACTTGTAGACCTTCTCGAAGGGGTTAAATCCGTAGGGTGTAAGTGGATATACAAGAAGAAAAGGGGTCTGGATGGGAACGTCGAGATGTTCAAAGCACGACTTGTCGCTAAGGGTTATACCCAAAAAAATGGGATTGACTATGAAGAAACCTTCTCCCCAGTCGCGATGCTTAAATCCATCCACATACTTCTATCCATAGCTGCAGCTCTCGACTATGAGATCTGGCAAATGGATGTTAAGACTACCTTCCTGAATGGCAATCTTGACAAACGCTTTTATATGGCTCAACTAGGCGGTTTCGTGGAAGAAGGCCAAGAGGCCAAGGTTTATGAGTTTCTTAAGTCCATTTATGGATTAAAGCAAGCATCTAGGTCATGGAATATTATATTCGATGAAACTGTGAAGAGCTTCGGTTTTGAGCAGTCAATAGATAAGCCATGTGTTTAGAAGTTAATACACGAAGGCAAATTTGTGTTTCTAGTATTGTATGTCGATGATATATTACACATAGGCAACGATGTGAGTAAATTATCCGAGGTTAAAATCTGGCTAGCAAAGCAATTCGATATGAAAGATCTAGGAGAAGCTGCATACATTCTGGGGATTCAAATCTTTCGAGATCAGAAGAGCCGGACTTTGTCGCTCTCTCAGGTATCTTATATGGATAAGGTGATCGATCGCTTCTCGATGCAAGACTCCAAGAAGGGACAAACACCTTTTAGGCATGAATCTCACTATCTAAGGACCAGTCTCCCAAGACTGCACAAGAGATTGAAGACATGAGAAAAATTCATTACGCCTCAGCCGTAGGAAGTCTCATGTATGCAATGCTTTGTACTAAACCAGATATCTGCTTTGCAGTTGGCGTAGTAAGCCGTTTTCAATCCAACCCTTGACTCGAGCATTGGATTGCTATTAAGCATGTTCTTAAGTATCGTCGGAGAACTAGGAACTTGATGCTTACATATTCAGGTACTGACCTGACTATGACGGGATATACCGACTCCGATTTTCAAGCGGATAAGGATTCTAGGAAATCCACTTCAGCATCTGTTTTCATCCTAAATGGTGGATCTGTGGTTTAGAGGTGTATAAAACAATCTTGCATTGTTGACTCCACAATCGAAGCAGCATAACTGGATGCTTGTGAAGCATTCAAAGAGGTTGTATGGTTTAGAAAATTCTTGAAGTATTTGGAAGTCGTTCCAAAAGTCGACGAGCAAATGACACTTTATTGTGATAATAGTGGGGCTGTCGCTAACTCAATGGAACCTCAGAGCCATAAGCGCTCTAAGCATAATGAGAGTAAATACCATTTGATTCGAGAGGTCGTGCAGCGTGGAAATGTGGAGTTGAAGAAGATCTCGACGGTGGACAGCCTGACAGATCTATTCACCAAAGCTTTATCCTGCAAGGTCTTCGACCAGCATCAGAATGGATTAGGCATGAAAGACTACTCACATCTTCTTTGAGTCAAGTCGGAGTTTGTTGGCATTGGTGCCCACAAGAAGATTACTGGTCATAACTTATATACATTTGATGTGATAAAGTCTTACGAAGATTCTTGCTTGTAATTGCTGAATAATTAATAAAGAGTTGAAACTTTCATTCATTCTTCTTTGTCTGTTTGAACCTTATGATAAACCATATTATTTAGTGTTGGAATTAATCTAGGGTTAAGAAAAGATTTAACGCTTCGAGCAAGCGGCGGAATTTCAAAATTTTCTTTAAAACAAGTAAAACGTTTTTACTAATCTAGACAAAGAGCGAGTACATATAAATTAAAACTATAAATCAGCATTATATGTTTACGAACCTTTGAGAAGCTTGAACGTTGAGAAGCCTTAGTTAGGTTGAATCGTTCGTCTCCCCTCGTAGCACGTCTCTCTTCTTTCCTCGGGAACTCGAGCAACCACGAAAGTTTCTATCACAATAATCACACTCGAGAAAGAAAGGAATAAGTGTGTGGGCACTTTTAAACACGACGACTCAAGAACAAGTCTCAAAGTCGAAGAGCTAAAACACTAGGTCAAATGTGGACCTAGGTGCCAAAACAAAAACGAAAGAAAACTTAGAGAGAGAGAGAGAGGATTGGCCAGGAGGTTCTAGAGAGAGAACCTCTCAATCTCTAAAAAATTTGAATGAATGAAATGAGAAGAATGAGGGCTCTATTTATAGGAGAGGTTTTACTTTCAATAAGGCAGTTTCCTCTTCTATAGAATATCACAATTCATGAGCAAATATTTTCTCTTTCTCATTTTGGCTGCCAAGAGAGCTTCTAGAAGGCTTGGATTTGTTTCCTCTTTTGCTTTTCTCTGGCTTGGTGGCAGAATTCCCTCTTTCCTTATGGAGGAAATTTGTTTCCTCTTTTTCTTTTGGCAAGTATCTTCATATATCAATGCACAAAATAATCTCTCCTTTTTTTTATTGGGTTGGACGGCCATGTTATCTAGAATGGGCTTGTAGATGCTTCTTCATTTGTTCATGACAACATAAGAGAAGACCCATTAAGAATTTTCAAGTAAAATTCTATGAAATGAAATTAATCGACAAGGCCCAAATAATTTGTTATGGCCAAGTGATTATATGTCATCATATAACAATGTCAAAAAATTTATTGACATTCATTTCGTCCTATGTCCTAAAAGACAAAATTACCCTTTAGACAATTTTCTTAAAACTTGTCTCGTTCTTGTTTTGACATAGCTTCTAGTTTAACTAATCCTACTCGATATGATTTGTGATAGTGACCTCATGGATCAAAATGAACAAAGCTTGAGCTAAAATACTTGGACTGAAAAGTTCACAAACCTTTTCCAAGTTTAGCTTAATGTCAACTGACTCCACTAAAGAATTGACATTGAGAATCTCTCGGTTCAAATGAATTTATTTTCTACTCAAGAATTCAACTAAATTGTGATGAGTGGATCTAATGAATATTATCTATGTTTACCCTTCATGAATATCATCAGCTAGTCGGGATTTACAAAATTACCATTTTACCCTTCTAATTGTTATTTCCTCAACTCCTTTCTCGCTTGTGAATAAGTTAGAAACAATGTATTGGCGAGGAGCTAACAAGTCACATTGATTCATCCAAAAGAGTCAAGACTCAATTTGGACAATGGCATGTTCATTTATTCACATTCCAAGGAACAAAGCATGAGGTGATATACATTGCATTTCAGCAATCTTGTACTTGGATTCCATATCTATGAGATCTTCACAAAGTTAATCATGACATCTTCATAACTTAGTACTTCACCAATAGGTCCTATTAAGAATCACATAGTGAATCCAAACTCTGACTTTCTCAAATGAGAATACGTAAGCTATGAAATGACATGTCTCATTTCAGGATTGAGGTAAGCATGATGCAATTCATACGTAGTGACTTCGAGACATAAGAGGTTAAATGGTATGTTCTTATCTTGTCTCTAGACGTTCACTGCTCAATTCAGTACCTTCGGAAGATACCTAGAAGAACTATAGAGTCTCCAACTCTCAATGTCTCATAACCAAACATCATAGATTCTCCTATCAATCGTACTGAGATCAATAGTCATTTGATCCTTAGATTGCGAATATATTGTTTTAAGCAAACCATGAAGAGTTTGTTTATGCAAATCTACATTTGTCTCTTCATGTGTTGTTAGGTTTGTTTATGGACTAAAGACTTAGGTTTTTTCATAAAGCTTCAGACAAGGAAAAATGAATGAACGTTTCAACTTTTATTAATAAATAAGTAATTATAAGTAAGAGTCTTCGTGAGACTTTATTACATCAAATGTACATTAGTAAAGACTACAACTCTTCTTGTGGGCACCATTGACAACAAATTCCCACTTGACTCAAAGAAGACGTATGTAGTCCTTCATGCCTAATCCCTCCTGATGCTGGTCGAAGACCTTGTTCGCTAGGGCCTTGGTGAATGGATCTGCCAGGTTTTCCACTGTTGATATCTTCTTCACCTCCACGTCTCCGTGTTGCACGATCTCTCGAATCAAATGGTATTTCCTCTCAATATGTTTAGAGCGCTTTTGGCTTCGAGGTTCCTTTGAGTTAGCAACAGCCCCACTGTAACCACAATAAAGGGTCATGGGCTCGTCGACATTTGGAACAACTTCCAAATACTTGAGGAATTTTCTAAGCCATACAGCCTCTTTGGATACTTCACAAGCAGCCACATATTCTGCTTCCATTGTGGAGTCTGCAATGCAAGATTGCTTAATACTCCTCAATTAAGGATGAACACAGATCCCGAAGTGGATTTCCAGGTATCCTTATCCACATGAAAATCGGAGTCGGTATTTCGCGTCATAGTCAAGTCAGTACCTGAATATGTAAGCATCAAGTTCCTAGTTCTACGAAGATACTTGAGAACATGCTTAACAGCAATCCAGTGCTCGGGTCCAGGGTTGGATTGAAAACGGCTAACTATGCCAATTGCGAAGCAGATATTAGGGCTAGTGCAAAGCATAGCATACATGAGACTTCCCACGGTTGTGGCGTAAGGAATTTTTCTCATGTCCTCAATCTCTTGTGCAGTCTTGGGAGACTTGTCCTTAGAGAGTGATGTTGAAATTGATCTAGGGTTTAAGAAAAAGTTTAACGCTTTGGTCAGCGGCGAAATTTTAATAAATTTCTTTTAACAAGTAAAACGATTTTACTAACCTAGACAAAGAGAAAGCACATGTAAATAAAAACCATTATGAGCATAAAAGATTACTAACCTTTTTAGAAGCTTGAACGTTGTGAAGCTTTTGGAAAGTTGCAACGTTCGTCTCCCCTCGCAGCACGTCTCTCTTTCTTTCCTCGACAACTCGAGTAACCACGAAAGTTTCTATCACTAAATCACTCGAGAGAAAAAGGAATTAGTGTGTGGGCACTTTTAAACACTACGACTTAAGAACAAGTCTTGAAGTCGAAGAGCTAAAACACTAGGTCAAATGAGGACCTAGGTGCCAAAACCAAAAACGAAATTGAATAGAGAGAGAGAGAGAGGAGTCGGCCAAGCTAGAGAGAGAAGCTCTCAAATCTCTAAAACTTGGATGAATGAAATGAGGAGAATAAGGCTCCTATTTATAGGAGAGGTCTCATCTTCAATAAGGTAGTTTCCTCTTCTATAGAATATCACATATTCATGAGCAAATATTGCCTTATTCCTTCATGAGTCACACGGCCAAGGCAGCCTTCTAGAAGGCTTGGATTTGTTTCCTTTTTTGTTCCTTGCCTTGCCTTTGACTCTCTTGGCTGAAATTCCCTTATGCATGCATGGGAAATTTGTTTCTTCTTTTTCTTTTGGCAAGTATCTTGATACATTTATGCACAAAATATTCTCTCTTTTCTCTTGGGTAGTAGGCGCCCATATGCTCTCTAGAAGGGGCTTCTAGAAGCTCCATCATTTGTTCATGACAACATGAAAAAGGCCCATTAAAAATTTTCAATAAAATTCTTATGAAATTAAATTAATCCACAAGGCCCAATAAATCAATATCGACCGAGTGATGCATGTCATCAAATGACCATGTCAAAAAATTTATTGAGATTCATTTCATCCTATGTCTCAAATTAATCCACAAGGCCCAATAAATTAATCTACAAGGCCCAATAAATCAATATCGGCCGAGTGATGCATGTCATCAAATGACCATGTCAAAAAATTTATTGACATTCATTTCATCCTATGTCTCAAAAGACAAAAATACCCTTTTGACAATTTTCACAAAACTTGTCTCGTTTTTGTTTTGACTTAGCTTCTAGTTTAACTATTCCTACTAGATGTGATTTGTAACAGTGACCTCATGGATCCAAATGAACAAAGCTTGAGCTAAACACTTGGACTCAAAAGTTCACAAACCTTTTCCAAGTTTAGCTTAATGTCAACTGACTCCACTAAAGAGTTGACACTGAAAATCTCTCGGTTCAAATGAATTTATTTTCTACTCAAGAATTCAAACAAATTATGATGAGCAGATCCACTGAATATTATCTATGTTTACCCTTCATGAATATCATAAGCTAGTAGGGATTTACGAAACTACCATTTTACCCTTCTAGCTGTTATTTCCTCAACTCCTTTGTCGCTTGTGAATAAGTCAGAAACAATGTATTGACGAGGAGCTAACAAGTCACATTGTTTCATCCAAAAGAGTCAAGACTCAATTTGGACACTGGCCACTTCATTTATTCACACTGCAAGGAACAAAGCATGAGGTGATATACATAGCATTTCAGCAATCTTGTACATGAATTCCATATCTATGAGAACTTCACAAAGTTACTCATGACATTCTCACAACTTAGTACTTCACCAATAGGCCCTGTTCAGAATCACATAGTGAGTCCGAACTCTGACTTTCTCAAATGAGAATACCTAAGCTGTGAAATGGCATGTCTCATTTCAGGATTAAGGTAAGCATGATGCAATTCATACGTAGTGACTTCGAGACATAAGAGGTTAAATGGTTTGTTCTTATTTTGTCTAAAGAAGTGCACTGGTCAATTCAGTACCTTCGGAACATACCTAGAGGAACTATAGAGTCTCCAACTCTCAATGCCCTATAACCAGACATCATAGATTCTCATAACAATCGTACTGAGGTCAATACACTACAACAAATACAACAATTAACGACAATTTTTTTCGTCGGTAATAACCCATTAATCGTCGCTAAATATATTTAGCGACGATTATTATCGTCGCTACATGTCCGTGCTTAAATATATATAGCGACGATTTAGTCGTCGCTAATTATTTACCGACGAGATTAGCGACGATAAATTCGTCCCTAAATGTTGTAACGAAAAGTTTTTTTTAATTTTGTGAAAGATAATTACCAACGATTTTGTCATCGCTAATTCGCGCGGGAAAATTTCTCGGGCGAATTAGCGACGGAAAAGTCGTCGCTAATAACTGCAGTGTTTTAATAATTAGCGACGACTTTGTCGTCGCTAATTATTAGTTTTTTTTTAAATTTTTTTGTCGTTAATTATTAATTTTTTATGTTTTTTTTTTATGAAATTCTAAAATGAAAAATCAAATAAAAACCAAATTATATTATCCAAATCAACAAATATATAAAATCCGGTTACGTACGTTTTCGGTTATCAAAAAATATGTAAATAATAATCTACTATACACAAAATATCTAATAAAACACTAGTCACGACGTTTGCTTTGTCGTCCCGCCGCTCGTTTTCCGCACTCCTCGACGTGAAACGCTATTCTACTGCGCTGAAACTCTGCAAGCTGCGGCGGAACAATGTGCTAATCAGTAAACTGACTTGGTCCCGCCGCTCGATGTTTACGTGTTGTCGGGCCATTGCCATGAACTCTTTCATGCCAGCCGCAAACTCAACGCTTAGATGTTAGTCCTCGATTATCCAATTCCTATTTGGATAACTCATTTTACCTAATGATTCAACAGTTTAAAATTTAGTATTTTTCAGATTTTATTTTATAATTTCACGATCCTTCAGAAATTTCGGCAGAACCTCCACTATAAACTTAACAACCCGGCATCAAGCCTTTAAATTTAAAACCTGCATAGAAACATCCTAAAACTAACAATAAATCCAACCCCTGTGGTTCAATTATTAAAATACATAATCCATACCAACTAATTAATTTCACATTTTTAATCATTTGTAACAATAATTAAATACAATTCCATTTAATTTCACATAAACTACCTAATCGTTTTTACATGCTTTTACATAATTTAACCTAATATAAATATTTATAACTAATTTAAATATTTATACCTAATATAAAAATTTATAACTAATTTAAATATTTGTGTAAACAAAACTAATTTAAATATTTATAATATTTATAACTAATATATAACTAATTATGTAAATATAAATATTTATACTAAATTATGTAAATATAACTAATTAATTCATTTATATTTATAACTAATCACTACAACATTTACCGACGATTTTTTTCGTCGGTAATAACCCGGGAATCGTCGCTAAATGTATTTAGCGACGATTTTAGCGACGATAATAATCGTCGCTAATTGTCCGTGCCTAAATATATTTAGCGACGATTTATTCGTCGGTAAATATTTAGCGACGATATTAGCGACGATAAAGTCGTCCCTAAATGTTGTGACGAGAAGTTTTTTTTCAATTTGAAACAGATAATTAGCGACGACTTTTTCGTCGCTAATTAGCGCGGGAAAAATTCCAGCGTGAATTAGCGACGATTTTGTTGTGACGAGAAGTTTTTTTCATTTTGAAACAGATAATCGCTAATTGGCGCGGGGAAAAATTCCCGCGTGAATTAGCGACGACAAAGTCGTCGCTAAAACTTTGTGTGGAATAATAATTAGCGACGAATTTATCGTCGCTAATTATTATTATTATAATTTTTTTTTCGTCGTTAATTATTTATTTTTTACGGTTTTTTTGTTCTGAAAGTCTAAAATGAAAAATTAAATAAAAACTAAATTATATTATCCAAATCAACAACTATATAAAATCCGGTTACGTACGTTTTCGGTTATCGAGAAATATGTAAATAATAAATACACAAAACAACTAATAAATCACTAGTCGCGACGTTTGCTTTGTCGTCCCGCCGCTCGTTTTCCCCCTCCTCGACGAGAAACGCTCTTCTGCTGGCGCTGAAGTTCTGCAGGCTGCGGCGTCGGAGTAGACTGACTTGGTCTGCTGGCTAGCGTCGGGAGTCCTCTGCTGGCCGCCCGTCGGAGTATGGACACCGGGCGTCGGAGTGTGGACGCCGGCCGTCGGAGTCTGCTGGCTGTGGGATGACGGAGCGTGCTGCGAACTCTGCGGAAATTGAGGCATAAACGAGCTCAGGTTGAGGCCGGGCACCTGACTCTCTATTGCATCGGCGAACGAGGCAATGGTCGACGTGAACACCTCCTGGGAGATATATCCTGGATGCGACGTCCCAGCCTCCGAACTACCGTAGACTTCGGCGACTTCAGCCGCCATCCGTGCTCCCTGTGGCACCAAACGTCCGACGCCGGTCAAGTGATCAGACCGCGAACCCATAATATTGCGGATCGCCTACTGCTCTAGGACGGAAATATCAACGTCCGCTCGTTGTTGCTCAGCCTCCGCTCGCAGCGTGTTGAATCTATCGACCAGTCGATCCTGATATAATTAACTAGTTAGTATCTATTAATCGGAAAATAAGAAAAATAAATGTAAACTTACATAACGTGCGGAGGCTTCAGGAGTCAGCCACTCGGACTTGTCGGACTGATGTTGGTGCTTGTAGTTCGCAAACAAGCTCTCGAAAGCGCCTGTCTCGGCGCTCTTCTGCATGTAAACAAAACTTCAAGTGTTAGATAATTTTAACGATTTGATGTATCATATAAACATAAAAATTACGTTCTTCATGCGGTGGGTCGAGAACCCAATCGTCCCCTATCGAGTCTTCGTCTTCTTTTTCGCGCGATTCGCCTTGTTCTTCGCTTGTATAGCCTGTAATATAAGTAAACATACACGTAAATAACAAATCGTTTAATAAACATTCGATTAACGTAAATGATTCGATATTACCTTAAACTCATCGCTCGTATATCGTTGTATCAGCGTCTCCCATTCGGTGTCGAGCTTAACGGTCTTCGGTTTCAGCGACGCGCCACATGACCGCAACGTATGCCTCCAATCGCGAAGATGAGTCTTCGCATCTCGAATGATTGCCGCATCGACAATCGCCTTCTTCTTCCCGGTTGCATCACCATCGACTCGAATGTCGTACTTGTCTCGAATCGCTGCTCAGATCTCGGCCTCCTTCGCCGGCCCCACGTTCGTAGTCGTCCACCTTGGGACCGTAGGCGAGATCTTGTCTCGGACGACCAACCCGAGCGTGTTCGCGAACGTCGCGAGATCCGGATCCATCTCGCGCTCTGGCTGCAAGAACGACTGAAACTCCTCGTTATAAATAACGACTTCCTTCACCCCGGGGCGCCGTGCACGCTCAGATCGAAGCCCGACCGTCGGCCCATGCACGGCCGGTTCGATATCCTCGTCTTCTTCTTCGACGCCATCACGTACGGGCGCCGACTGGCAATAATTCGGGAGACGGGCTAAGAAGTCATCCCCGCCTCCGCTGCCACCAGCTCATGTAGCCGCAGCCATCTGAAATTCAAAACAAAATTTATTTAGTTATGCATTCGTAATGATTTAAATCAGTTAATTTAGTAAGTAAATGAAAAACGTTATATACTATCAATCATCGTCGTCTGACAAATCATCTTCTTCCATCAAATCTTCGTCCTCAGTTTCTTCGTCATCGATAAACTCTTCTTCTTCAATATTTTCCAACAAGTTCACTGCGTCGTTGCTAGCTCACGGGCTCTGGTATCGCAGACTGATGACGCGTTGACAGTGAATCTAAATCTAACGGTTCTACTGATAACTGAACTGAAGACGAAGATTGACCAAGAATGAGGTCAATATCAGGAAGATCCCACACATTTCGATGATTACACTCTTCGACGATTCGCCAATCAGGACTATTCAAGTTTATCTTCCAAGTAGAAAACTTGTTTCGCTTGAGTTTCCAAAATAAATGGCTCGTCTTTGTACCATTCTTTTGCCACATACACGCTTGTCAAGTTTTTGTCGTTGCGTGTCCTTTTCCTTAGATCTTGGTCACCGAACCAACGACATTGAAATAAGACGACGCGACAATTGTTCTGATACGTCAAGACAATGACGTTTTCTACTTGACCGTAGAAGTCGTGACCTCCTTCACTTGGTACACATACCCCGCTATTCTGAGTCGTTCTTCTTCTATCACGTTGACGAGAGATAAATTTAACTCCGTTCACTACACAACACGGATACGTCTGTGGTGCGAAATGTGGTCCCAATGCCAATGCATATAATTCGGAGGTAACGGATAATCCGTCATGGCTCATGCGAAATACCTACATACAACCATTACCGAGTCGGTTATTAGTTATCTCATATTCTTTGAGTTTATTAGTCAAATACCTTTTCCCAAAACCATTTTGGGAACTCAAGTCGATGCGCTTCTTCAACATCTGGCCGACCTTCTAATTCCATGATATCTATGTGTTCACTGAAATAAAATTCATGTTCATTTAATACATCACTTCGTATAAATATAATTCAAGTTCATTTATTTCACTCATTTACCTCATGAAATCGTCAATTTCGGGACAATTTCGTAAAATGTACCACTCAGCGAGCAATCGTATATTCTCATCTAAGTGTATCGTGGTCATCTTCCCGTAAGGCCGACAACTTGATGACTGAAACACCGATAACTCTCGTTCGACACCTTCGAAGTTAGACGCGACGTTTGTTCGTTGGGGCATGTTGAAACAATTCTCAACGCCTTCTAGATACCTTGAGCAGAATGTCAATGCTTCATCTACAACATAGGCTTCAGCAATTGAACCCTCTGGTCTAGCTCGATTACGCACAAAGTTCTTGAGCGTTCCAAGGTATCTCTCAAATGGATACATCCACCGCATATGAACTGGACCTCCGTTAATTGCCTCCTCCGGTAGATGCATTACCAAATGAACCATGATTGTGAAGAAATCAGGCGGGAAAATTCGTTCCAACTTACACAATATAAGCTTCACATCCTATTGCGCCTTCTCAATGTCTGAAATTACCAGCGTTCTAGAGCAAATAAGTCTGAAGAAGTTGCAGAGCTCTATTATGGCATCTCGAATTGTTCGATCCAGAAAAGGATGAATAGCAGGAGCCAATAGGCTCTGCATAATCACGTGACAATCGTGACACTTCAAACCCATCAACCTCCCATCCGCGGTAACATTCTTCTTCAAATTCCCCGCAAAACCATCGGGAAATCTGACAGATCTCAAGAACTCAGTAAACCGCTTCCGTCCTGAAGGTGTCAGAGTGTATGACGAATGCGGTTTCATCCATCTATCTCCTTCTTGGTACAAATGAAGCTCGTGCCTTATGTTCCAGTCCACCAAAGTCAACCGCGCCTTATCTGTGTCTTTCGTCTTCCCCTCGATGTTCAGCAAGGTACCCAGAAGATTGTCGCATACATTCTTTTCTATATGCATTACATCGAGGTTATGCTTCAGCGTAAGACTCGACCAATACGGCAACTCGAAGAAAATACTTTTCTTTGTCCAATTCAGCTCACTCGCATCGCGCTTTCGTTTCTTCCCACCGAAGTCAGGGTGCTTCCCCGGGGTTGCATCTCCCACTAATCGCAATTGTCGAAGTATATCGCTCGCTGATTTTCTCACTGGTGGTGGTCGTTTCTCATTTCGTACCTTGTACAGTTTGCTCTTCCTCATCGGGTGTAACAACGGCAAGAATCGACGATGATCGCAGTAAACAATCTTGTTTCGAGCCTTGAAAGATGGTGTGTCGTTGTTACACGTCGGACAAGCAAGGTACCCTTGACCACTCCATCCCGACAAACTGCTTCTCGCTGGAAAATCATTCACCGTCCATAGAAGTACGGAAAACAACCTGTATAGCTCACCGGTCGAACCATCTCTCAACACAACACCGGTTTCCCATAATTCCTTCAGCTCATCAATCAGCGGTCGTAAGAAAACATCCATGTCTTTTCCCGGCGCACTACGACCTGGTATAAGCAATGTTAACATCAAGTACGATGTTTTCATGCACAACCACGGCGGTAAATTGTACGCAGTCAAGACTACCGGCCACATACTGTACGATAAACTCATGTCACCAAATGGGTAGAAACCATCGGCGGCAAGTCCAAGCCGGACGTTCCTCGGTTCTGCCGCAAACATGGGATATTTTCGGTCGATCTCCTTCCACGTTGCTCCGTCTGCAGGATGTCGCAGTACAACATCCTCTTTAATGCGTTCATTCTCGTGCCACTGCATCTCTAGAGCTGTGTGCCGACTCGCGTACAGTCGCTTAAGTCGATCTTTCAGTGGAAAGTAGCGCAACAGTTTATGCGCTACTTTTTTTCCACCGTCTTTCTTCAGCCACCGGCTCTCATTACAAACTGGACACTCGTCTAGATTGGCGTTGTCCTTCCAAAACAACGCGCAATCGTGTTTGCAGACGTGAATCGACTCGTAACCCATACCAAATCGACGCAATTTCGCATTTGCTTCATAGTGTGACTCTGGAATCGTGTTGCCGATCGGATGAGAATTTTTCAGTACTTTCAGTAGCTGATCAAACGACTTATTCGTCCACTTGTTCATCACTTTCAAATGCATCAACGTGACAACAAATGAGAGTGACGAATACTCCGTACAACCCGGCCATAATTCTGTGTTCAGGTCGCTGAAAAGGTCATCGAACTGTCCACTCTGGTATTCTGCATTCGGGTCAATATTGTCATCGTCACCGTCTACGTCGTTGTGATCTAAGATATCGTGTACAGCATCAAACATCCCTCCTCCTCTGTACTCCGTCTGATACTGCATTACGTCATCTTCTTCCTCCCCGTGAAAGTTCCACCTCGTCTAATTCCTCTTAAATCCTCTGATAAAGAGATGATTCTCTATATCAGGAATTTTTTGCATCAACACGTTGTTACACCTCTTGCATGGGCACTTAACTCGTCCTCGATATTTACGTGTTGTCGGGCCATTGCCATGAACTCTGTCATGCCAGCCGCAAACTCAATGCTTAAACGTTGGTCCTCGATTATCCAATTCCTATTTGGATAACTCATTTTACCTATAGATTGAACATTTCAAAATTTAGTAGTTTTCGGATTTTATTTTATAATTTCACGATCGATCCTACCGAAATTTCGGCAGATCCTCCCCTATAAACTTAACGACCCGGCATCAAGCCTTTAACTTTAAAACCTGCATAAAAACATCCTTAAACTAACAATAAATCCAACCTCAGTGGTTCGATTATTAAAATTCATAATCCATCACATTTTTAATCATTTCTAACAACAATTAAATACAATTCCATTTAATTTACATAAACTAACTAATTGTTTTTACATAATTTTACCAAATATAAAATTTATAACAAATATATAATTCATTTATAACTAATTAATTCATTTATAATTTATAAAATTTATAACAAATATATAATTCTAAAAATATAAATTATGTAAATATAACTAATTAAAATAAATTTATAAGTAATATATAACTAAAGTTTATAATCCTATATATATTAATCATATATAACTAATATATAACTAATATATAAATAAATTTATAACTAATAAATTTATAACTAATATATATTAATCCTATAACAAACTAATATATATATATATATATATATATATAAAGTTAAAAAAAAAAAACTTACCGATCGGTATAAGAGGGAGAGCGCGCGGCCAGAGAAGGGGAAGCGGCCAAGGACGGCGTCGGTGGAAGAGCGGCGTCGGCGTCGGCGGCGGAGCGGCGGAGGAGGAGCTGCAATGGGAGAGAGAGACTTTAGGAGAGAGATGTGAGGAGATAGAGAGAAGTAGTGAGGAGAGAGAGACTTACCGGGGAGGCACACGGCGGAGGAGCGTCGGCGGCACACGGCGGACGAGGCACACGGCGGAGGAGGGAGAAAGTAGAGAGAGAAATGTAAATTTTAGGGTTTGGGAGCAAATGGGGAAGCTGGGTCGCGATCTGGTATTTAAAGACATTTACCAACGATTTTATCGTCGCTAAATGATTTCATTTCGTCGCTAAATGAACTTACGTTAACCAGACATTTAGCGACGATTAAATTGTCGCTATTAGTAAATTTCAAATATTTAGCGACGATTTTATCGTCGCTAAATCATTTCGTTTTAATTTAATGGGAGGGATTTTTCCCTCTTTAAAATTCGTCAAAATTCGAAAACATTTAGCGACGATATTTCCGTCGCTAAATGAATTCAGAAATAATTAGCGACGAATTTATCGTCGCTAATTATTTTCCCGCGAACTTAGCGACGACAAAAAAGAATTAGCGACGATAAAGTCGTCGCTAATTATCTTTGCCGCCAAACTTTAACATTTTTCGCACCAAAGAAGTAGCGACGATATTATCGTCGCTAAAAGGGTGATTAGCGACTATTTATTAGCGACGACTTAATCGTCGCTAATAGTTTCGTCGCTAAATGTGGTATTTCTTGTAGTGAATATATATATATATATATATATATATATATATATATATATAAACAAAAAAAATTACCGTACGTGAGGGGTGACGAAGAGATGCCGGACCGGGGCGGACGAGGACGAGGACGGCGTCGGCGGGGAAGCAGCTATAGCATCGGCGGCGGAGCGGCGGAGGAGCTGCACCGGTTGAGCGAGAGGTTAGGAGAGAGATGTGAGGAGAGAGAGAGAGAAGTGAGGAGAGAGAGACTTACTGGGGCGGACGAGGACGGCGTCGGCGGCACACGGCGGAGGAAGACACACGGCGGAGGAGGGCACACGGCGACGCGGGAGAGGAGAAATTGAGAGAAAATCAGATTTAGGTCAAAAAAACGAAATGGGGAAAGTGATTCGCGATCTCGTATTTAAAGACATTTACCGACGATATTATCGTCGCTAAAAGATTAAATTTCGTCGTTAATTGAACTTACGTTTTCAGTTCATAACCTGGCATTTAGCGACGACTAATTCGTCGCTAAATGTTTTCGTACATATTTAGCGACGATTTATTCGTCGCTAAATCATTTCGTTTTAATTAAATTGGAGGGATTTTTCCCTCTTCAAAATTCGTTAAAAATTAAAATGATTTAGCGACGATATTTTTGTCGCTAATTCATTTCGTCTTAATTAAATTGGAGAGATTTTTCCCTCTTTAAAATTCGTTAAAATTCTAAATTTCTTCGAAATTATTAGCGACGATATTATCGTCGCTAAATAAATTCAAAATCCTTTAGCGACGAGTTCATCGTCGCTAAATATATTCCCGCGAACTTAGCGACGAGAAGAAAGAATTAGCGACGATATAATCGTCGCTAATTATCTTTGCCGCCAAACTTTAATAATTTTCGCACCAAATTACTAAATGCATTATTAGCGACGATATATTAGCGACGATTAAATCGTCGCTAATAGTTTCGTAGCTAAATGTCATATTTCTTGTAGTGATAGTCCTTTGACCCTTAGATTGCGAATATATCGTTTTAAGCAAACTACGAAGAGTTTGTTCATGCAAATCTACATTTGTCTCTTCGTAAGTTGTTAAGTTTGTTTATGGACTAAAAGACTAAGGTTTTATCATAAAGCTTCAGACAAGGAAGATTGAATGAACGTTTCAACATTTATTAATAAATAAGCAGTTACAAGCAAGAGTCTTCGTAAGACTATATGACATCAAATGTACATAAATACACACTACAACTCTTCTTGTGGGCACCATTGACAACAAGTGAGACTCCATGCCTAAAGGGTGTTTGGCCGTTCTTGGAGTCTTGCATCGAAAAGCGATCCACCACCTTATCAATATCAGATGCTTGAGAGAGCGACAGAGTCCGGTTATTCCTATCTCGAAAGAGTTGGATCCCCAGAATGTACGCGGCTTCTCCTAGATCCTTCATATCAAATTGCTTTGCCAGCCAGACCTTAACCTCAGATAACTTACCCACATCATTGCCTATGAGTAATATATCATCAACATATAGTACCAAAGCCTTCGTAAAATAACTTGTAAACACACATCTCATCTATTGAGTGCTCAAAGATGAAGCTCTTCACAGTTTCATCGAATATAATATTACATGACCTATATGCTTGCTTTAATCCATAAATGGACTTAAGCAACTCACAAACCTTGGTCTCTTGACGTTCTTCCATGAAACCGTCTGGTTGAGCAATATAAATGCCCTCGTCAAGATTGCCATTTAGGAAGGCAGTCTTGACATTCATTTGCCAGATCTCATAGTCGAGAGCTGCAACTATTAATAGAAGTATGCGGATGGATTTAAGCATCGCGACTGGCGAGAAGGTTTCTTCATAGTCAATCCCTTCTTGTTGGGTATAACCCTTAGCCACATGTCGTGCTTTGAACGTCTCGATGTTCCCATCCGGACCCTTTTTCTTCTTGTATATCCACTTACAACCTACGGGTTTTGTCACGAATCGCGAGCCTTAGATCGCCCACGAGCCGCGGTAGAGATCTTCGTATCTTACATGACATAAATAAAATTCATAAAAACTTTGGTGGAAGCGCTTCCGGAAAACATTTTCTAGAAAAATTTTAAAATGGGCGAATTTTTTTGTTTTTCTTAAAACATATTATTTAAAAATTTACAAACAAAAATACTCGTCTTTTTAAAAACAAAACAGACCAATTCGCCCTTGACTTAGCCACAGGTCGGCAGCCGTACATACACACGCCTACTTACTTACCGCCTTTTGCTGATGCTCTGCTTAGTCGTCTTTAGCCTGGCGGCGATTCTTCTTTCCTCAGCGAGGCGCGCGCGCGGCGATGGAGGCTCGGTGATGGTGCTTCTGGACGGGCGCGGCAAGGAAGAAGAAGAAAAGATGCAAGGATGGAGAGAGAAGACAGCGGGGGCGGCTGGTCGCGCGAACCAGCAGAGGCGCGCGTGCGGGGTCGGCGGCTGGCTCTCGGCGCACGCACATGAGAGGAGAAGAGAGGGAGCGGCGAGAGAGAGAGAAGGGTGGTGGTGGTGGCTGACCGGGCGCGATCGGACTCGGAGGGGGCGAGCAGAGTAGAGGAAAAGAGTGAGAGATATTCAGTGAGGGAAAGAGAGAAGGAGAGGCGGTGATGAATGGTAAACGAGAGAGAGAGAGAGAGAGAGAGAGAGAGAGAGAGAGAGAGAGAGAGGCGGTGAGGAATAGATAAGAGGAAGAAGATTTTTTTCCTCAAAATAAACATAGGCCCAAATTCTTTAAAATTACTCTTTTTGGCCCAAACTGAAAATCCACCTCATCTCGGTCCTCCAACTTTAGTTACAATTAAGTCATTTCCCTCACGTAATTATTTAATTAAATCCGTGACCGATCGGATTTTAATTAAATAACTAAACCGAGAATTTTCTCGTTCGTTCTCGATTAGGTTAAATATATTTCAGGTTTCTCGGAAATTATTCTCGTCCTAGAGAATTTATTTTCTTAAATTAAATTCCGGAATATTTCCTCAGAAAATAATTTTATTATTCGAGACGAATACGATAATCCTTTATTTATTATGAGATTTTCCATTACTTTAAAATAATTTAAATTAACTCGATAAACTTCAACGTCCATAATTCATTCAAGAACTTACTTGCAACACACGAAAGCTCATTTATTAAACGAAAATTTACAAACGGCGAGCTTCAAAAGTTATCCTTTAGAGTCATGAATAAGTAAGACATCTAGAAACATGTTCTAGAAGCCCTAAGAAACCGTCCAACATAGAGAGAATAAGAGACTTATTTTGTGAATTGATGTATGAAGATACTTGCCAAAAGAAAAGAGGAAACAAATTTCCTCTACAAGGAATGGTTTGGGCGGCCAAGGCTAAGGGAGAAGCAAAAGAGGAAACAAATCCAAGGGCTTCTAGAAGCACCTTGGACGTGTGACATGAGGAAAAGGGGAGAAAATATTTGCTCATGAATATGTGATATTCTATAGAAAAGAGGAAACTACTTTTTGAAGGTAATCATCCTCCTATAAATACCCCACCTCATTCACAACACAAAATTTTGAGATTGAGAGTCTCTCTCTCTCTCTCTTCTTTGTGGTCGCCCCCTCTCTCTCTCTCTAGAATTCCCTTTTCGTTTTTGTTTTTGGCACCTAGGTCCACATTTGACATAACGTTTTGTTTTAGCTCTTCGACTCTAAGATTTGTTCTTGAGTCATCGTGCTTAAACCTCCCACACACTAAATCCTTCTTCTCTCGAGTGATTCATGTGATAGAAACTTTTGTAGTTAGTCAAATTCCCGAAGAATGAAGAAAGGCGAGCTACGTGGGGAGACGAGCGATTCAACCTCGACAAGCTTCTCAACGATCAAGCTACGTAAAGGTTAGTAAACGAGTAATTGCTCTTAAATAGTTTTAATTTAAAATAACATGGGCTTCCTCTTTGTCTAGGTTAGTAAAAATCGTTTTTACTTGTTTAAAGAAATTTTTATATTCCGCCGCTTGCTAGAAGCGATAAATCTTTTCTTAATCCTAGATCTATTCCAACATCAGCATCATCAATCACGATGTTTATATATTCCAAAATGACTTTGGTGCGCTTGTTGAACACTCGTAAGCACGATTGTTTGTTGAGTTGCCAAAGAATATGTCTTCATCACACTTAGCATCCAGCTTCTTTCTAGGATTACTATTAGAAAGAATGGAGTAGCTACTCCCAAAAATAAGGAAATATTTGACATTCGGTTTTTCCCCCCTCTAAATTTTATAGTTTGTTAGGGTAGTACTTGGTCGAATGGAGAGTAGGTTGTGAATATGACAAGATGTATTAAAAACCTTTGCCCAAAAGCTATATGACATGTCTTTAGCATATATCATGACACGTGCCGTTCTTGGATTGTTATGTTCTTCCGTTCAACAATGTCATTTTGTTGATGAGTGATGGGAGCAGAAAATTCAACATAGTACATATTAAATAAATTACCACGACAATTATACTAATAAAAGTACATATACAATCTCAATAATAAAAAAAATAAATAAACACCCGAAATAATAAGAAAAATGTACAAATTAAAAAATATAAGTGCATGCATAAGAATACATAAAAAAAAAAGTTAAATTTAATTTAAAAAAAAACTCAGTTTAATTTAATATTATTGATATAGAATAACAATATAATATTTATAATATTACTATTGACATAATAAATTAATAAAGGGATTAATATGGAATTAATAATAAATAATATTGAAAAATATAAAAATATAATTTTTTTTGTTGGATTTGGTATTGTGAATTGAAGATAAAAACAATGTTTGACATAATTAATAAAAAAATAATATTGAAAAGTATAGAAATATAATATTTTTATTTGTGTGAGATTTGGTGTTGTGAATCGAAGATGAAAACACTGTTTGATGTAATAGTTGCAGTAATTTGATGTAAGAATTGCATCAAAATCAATATGATGTTATTGGTTAGAAAGGGTCTAAGTGGAAAAAATGGAGAAGAAACGACTTAAATACGTATTGGCAGGAAGTAAAAGATACCTTACGAAACTGTTAAAATCTGTTGTGTGATCCTTCTTTTATGGGTATGTTAAAATATATGAACTACTTTGCTATTTCAACTATTCTCTCATTAGTCATGACTCGAAGCAGATAAGACTAAGGAAGGACGAGGTGGGACAAAGTATCAAATGCTTTTTATTTTAAATTAAAAAAATATTGGGGTATATGAATTGCGAGTCAGAAGACTACTTTCATATATGGAGCAAAAATGTAATATGCAGATCATGAACCTTCTGGGAGAAGCAGTAGGGTCTTCATCTTTATTATCATATAATTGTGCCCTACGTACCATATTCATTATATATATATATATATATATATATATATATATATATATATATATATATATTCGCAATCTGATGAAGATAATGACTACATTGATTACGATGAGACACCTAAAATCATTATATATAATTCTTCAAGTTGGCAATATGTTATTTAATATATGTTCTATGCAATGTTTAAAATATCGATAGCTGTATCGGTATCGAAATTATGATTTTACTGATATATCGATTACCGATAGATATATCGATGAGTATCTTATAACAATTTTCATAACAACTACCGAAAACGAATATATCAACGAAAATTTTATAACAAAATATGAATAAAAATACCAAAAATATATATTTCTCTTAATTTAAAAGATAAATTCTTTAAAAATACTATATAATCAAGACAATAATAAAATCAAAATATACACTACAGATCATAAACTAATATTCAAGTGCAAGCAATTTTATAAATAAACGCAAATAATATCATTTTTTATTATCTACATATAATTTATGATATATTTTATTTCAAATTAAACTTATGATTAGTCATATACACATATATAAGATAATATAATTTCAATTGAAATAAATGTATACATACATGTAGTAATATATATATATATATATATATATATATATATATATATATATATATATATATGCATTTCAAATATAAGTAAATATTGATGATAGATAGAACTAAGCAAAATAAATAAATAAAAGAAATAAAGACTACTAAGAAAAGGAAATCAAGCAATAATAAAAATTAAAAATCGTTCAACCAAAAATTAAAGAAAACAAACAAATGTATAGATAAAGAGTATATGAGAAAAACTCCTTTAAAATGTACAAACATAGAATATTGAGTATTTCTAAAGTCCTTTGCATAAAGTCCCACATTGGTTGCATATAAGAAATTTTGGATTCCCAACGCTTATAAAACTACAATAGCATCATTCTAATTTCTCAAAGTTTACAGATTTTTTGGAAATCCTAGTTTTGGGTAATATATTATGAGTTTAGTTGATATTTTGCGTTTATATTCAAAATATCCTGATATTTTGACTATTTGTCGATATATCACGATTTTTTAATGAAATTTTATAAAACGAAGTGATTTATTAATATTTTGTTACCGGAGTAGCTTCAGTAACGATTTATTGTCGATATATTGATGATATTTATTTAGTTATTTGGTAAATGATTATATTCAAAGAAACTTATTTGGTTATTTGGTAAATGATCATTTTTATCACTGAAATATTTTACAACAATGAATATAACGAGCAAAAACTGTTTTCAGTCATAGCTAGTTTCCTAAAAATACAGTCGTACGATCATGAAAAAAGAGAGTTAGTGAACATTTGTAGAGCAATCTATTGGTAGATAAAATAAAAAGAAGAAAGTTTGCAAGTCCGATTATCATAAGTAAATTATATAATAACCCACAGCCTACTCTTAATTTTAATTGCAGCGCATTTGTATTCAATTGGTTTTTGCATCCTTTATTAGTCGCAATTAATAAGGGCTGGATTTTAGATAGGAACAAGCTGTTAACAAAATGACATGTACTGCTACACATATGAAACACGTGCCCAAATGATATCCTCACCTAATATTTTTTTTCATTTACCAGTACTAATCCTCTATTAGGACATGAACCCTACAAGTAAAAAAAAAAGTCTTTAATTAAGAAAAGTAATGCATGTAACCAAATCATACGAGGTAATTTATGCTATTCCGGTTTGGGGTTATACATAATTGATTTTATTATTAGAAAAATTAGTCGATCTAAGCCACATCAAACGTTGCAATTGTAATCTAGCCAACGTTTTGTCTAATTTTCAAATCTAGTCAAATTTGATGACGTGTCATATTTATGTAAGATGGTATTTACTATATTAGCCTTGGTTTGGTTTCAAAAATACTAGCCCACGTTTTGAAACTTGGTTTTGTAGCCGGATTTGTTATATTCAGTTTATATTTCGAATTTTAAAAAAAATTATATATTTGGCAAAGTTGGTTATTGAGCATTTTTTTCTTTAATGAACATTATAGCCGTGTAAGCAAATACAGTGTAAATGTTCGTAAATTTTTGTTAATCTTCGTTGCTTTGTTAATTTATGTTAATTATGGTAAATTTACATATGTGCAGGTAGAGCCGATTTCTTTCCTTTCCTTTAATACGCATTTAATACGGTATTTTTGTTTTCCAAATTTATTTTCTCATTTTGAACGGGATTTTATCATAATTACGTGTATTCATTATCTTGTTTGACTTATTCAATCAAATAAATATTTCCTTTCCCTTTTAATTACATCACTGAATGTCCTATTATGATTTCAAAAAGCTGAAATTAAATTGCTGAAATTATAGCCGTGTAAGCAAATAAAGTGTAAATATTTGTAAATTTTTGTTAATCTCCGCTGATTTGTTAATTTCTGTTAATTATGGTAAATTTTTTGTGCATTTATTGCATTAAATGTTCTCTTTTAATTACATCACCGAATCTCCTATTAAATTAGCTAAATATCCAATTAAATTACGAAAAAATATGAAATTAATTGGCTGTATACAATTCAAACCGGTCAAACGTGGGCTAGTGTTTTGATCAAGTAAGTATAAGAAAAAGGGTAAATTAGGTATTTTATATCCGTAAATTTCAGTAAATGGCCAGATTGCAAAATTTACCAAACGTTGGCTAGATTCCAAAAACCATGTTTCAAAATGGCTACGTTGCTAGTTTACCCTTATTATTATACTCCGACATTGGAGTGGGTGTAACGAAACGCCTAATGGATTAAGTAAAGCAATAGAGTTGTTCTAAAAAAATTCGGACAACTATTTATCACCCGCAACGGTTCGATCAAAAGCCGGACCAAGTGGTCACGTTCGAACTTCGAGCGTCTTAGACTTGGTATCCCAAGTCTACTTTACCAACTGTGGTGATGGCGTCTGAGGTCGTTGTACCTGAAAATAGGGTAAACAAGAGGCTATCAAAGGGAAATATAGGGGTTTCCTATGTTTACCTCTCCGACGCTCAACATTAGTGGGATTGAGGTGGATAAGAGGGTTTGAGTGTTTAGAGGCCAAAGACGAGTGAAACGAGTGAAGTATGAGTTCGACAGTGTTTCAGAGCTCAAAGTTGGATGACCTGATTCGAGGGATGGACCCTCGTATTTATAGACGACCAAGGAACAGTTTGGAGACTCCTTGGCCGAGTGAAAGTGGGTCGGCCATTGGCCGGGCGAGGCTCGGCCAGCCAATGGCTGAGGGAAGGTGACGGGCCGGCCATTGGTCGAGGGAACATGCCGGGTAGGCCAATGGCCGGGCGAAGGCTGGGCCAACCAATGGCTGAGGGAACTCGTTGGGCCAGCCAATGGCCGAGCGAAGCCCGGGCCGGTCAATGGCCGATGGAACATGCCGGGCCGGCCAATGTCCGGGAGATGGCTGGGCCGGCCATTGGCCGGGTGAAGACTAAGCCGGCCATTGGCCGGGCGAAGGCTGGCCGGATAATGGCCGAGGGAACACGCTGGGCCGGTCAATGGCCTGGCGAAGGCTGGGCCGGCCATTGGCTGGGTGAAGCCCGAGCCGGCCAATGGTGGAGGGAACATGCCGGGCCGGCCAATGGATGGGCGAAGGCTAGGCCGGCCATTGGCCGGGTGAAGACTAAGCCTGCCTTTGGCAGGGCGAAGGCTGGGCCAGATAGTAGTTGAGGGAACACGCTGGGCCGGCCATTGGCTGGGTGAACATGCTGGGCCGGCTAATGGCCGGGCGAAGGTTGGGTCGGTCAATGGTCGAGGGAACATGATGGGCTGGACAATGGTTGGGCGAAGGCTGGGCCGGTGTAGCCCCCGAGTTTGCCATCTAGTGTAGCCCGTGTGGTAAACTCAACTGCCCTTTGTTACTTCTTGGTTTTTTGGAGCGTCTTGTCGCGGAATAGGTAGGCCTTTCTCCTTTTTCCTTTTATTATTATCTTATTGGTATTCCCCGACACGTTTCCCGTGTTCCACGTGTCAATGAGGGTCCCTTGGCCACCTGTCGGCAAGTGGATCCCCTGACAACGACTTTTCTACTTTCCTTGATAACTCTTATGGGAGTTTGGACGAGCTTTGGGATCAATTCACACTGCCTTCAATCGATCATCATGCATTCCTTACCATGGGATTGGACTTCTCTGGACGGGCGGCAGCGAGCTTGGTCGGCCGCGATTTTTCCTCGGTGGACGTCTGGTTGGCCGGCAAAGGTGATCATTCAGCGATCGGCGAGGCCGCAGCGTTGGAGGCGCCGGCCTGAGGGAGCCTTGGTGGTGAAGGGCCGGTGCTGGACGAGGCGCGTGCTGGGGATCTCCCACGTGACCCGGACGAGGAGCGCCCGGGCGGGACGAGCACCGTGGGGCGTTGCGGGACCTGGGCGTGACCGGCCCGAGCGACGCGTGCGCTGAGGGACCTATTTGACTGGGCGCCGGTGGAGCTGAAGAGAGGCGCGACACGGGCGGGGGCCCGTTTGGCGAGGAGAGCACGGGGGGAAGAGCGCAGGCCTTGGGCGGCGCCGACCGGGCCAGCACCGGCGTGGGAAAGGAGGCGCACTGGCTAGGAAGCAGCTTAGCTGGGCGCTAGCGGCGCTGGAGGCCCGCGCGAGCCGGGTTAGGCCGCGTTCGGCGTGGCGCGCTCTGGCACCTGGTGAAGACGTCTGGGCCGGCGCCGATGTCGGTGGTGAGGCGGGCCAGCCGGGCTGCGCCGGCCATGGCGCGGAGGGAGAGACACACCCCGCGCATAACCCTAGTGGTTGGCGGGCTGGGCCCATGCGAGGATGGTACATCTGACCCAGGGCCGAGCCGCGTCAACGCCCGAGAGCGCACGAGGGAGGCCTAGCCGGCCCAGGCACGCGCGAGATGGGCCCAGCCGACCTGGGCATGTGGGACGAGGCCTTGGCCGGGCCAGGTGCGTGGGAACTTGGCCCGGTCGGGCTGGGCATGCGTGAGGAGGCTCGGCCGGGCCTGGCGCACGGGAATCGGGCCCAGTTCGGCAGGGCGCGCGTGAGACCGGCCCATGTGGCTTGAGCGCTCTGGAGGATGGCCCGACCGGGCCCGGCATGCAGGACGCGGACCCAGTCGGGTAGCTCACGCACGAGGGGGCCTGTACGGCCGGCTTGGGCGCGCGCGAGGGGGCCTGTCTGACCGGCTTGGGCGCGCGCGAGGGGGCTGTCTGACCGACCCGGGCGTGCGCGAGGAGGCCAGTCTGACCGGCCCGGCCGTGGGCCGGGAGAGTGGCTCAGCCGGTCCGGCGGAGCATGCAATGGACTTCCTGTTGTCAATGGTGCCCACAAGAAGAGTAGTAGTGTCTATTTATGTACATTTGATGTCATATAGTCTTACAAAGACTCTTGCTTGCAATTGCTTATTCATTAATAAAAAGTTGAAACGTTCATTCAATCTTCTTTCTTTGTTTGAAGCTTTATGATAAAACCTTAGTCTTTTAGTCCATAAACAAACTTAACAACTTACGAAGAGACAAATGTAGATTTGCATGAACAAACTCTTTGTAGTTTGCTTAAAACGATATATTCGCAATCTTAGGGTCAAAGGACTATTGACCTCAGTATGATTGTTAGAAGAATCTATGATGTCTGGTTATGAGGCATTTAGAGTTGGAGACTCTATAGTTCTTCTAGGTATCTTCCGAAGGTACTGAATTGACCAGTGCACTTTTAGAGACAAGATAAGAACAAACCATATAACCTCTTATGTCTCGAAGTCACTACGTATGAATTGCATCATGCTTACCTTAATCCTGAAATGAGACATGCCATTTCACAGCTTAGAATTCTCATTTGAGAAAGTCAGAGTTCGGGCTCACTATGTGATTCCGAACAGGGCCTATTGGTGAAGTACTAAGTTGTGAGTATGTCATGAGTAACTTTGTGAAGTTCTCATAGATATGGAGTTCATGTACAAGATTGCTGAAATGCAATGTATGTCACCTCATGCTTTGTTCCTTGGAGTGTGCATAAATGAACTGGCCAGTGTCCAAATTGAGTCCTGACTCTTTTGGATGAAACAATGTGACTTGTTAGCTCCTCGTCAATACATTGATTCTAACTTATTCACAAGCGACAAAGGAGTTGAGGAAATAACAGCTAGAAGGGTAAAATGGTAATTTAGTAAATCCCGACTAGCCGGTGACATTCATGAAGGGTAGTATAGATAATATTCAGTGGATCCGCTCATCATAATTAGGTCGAATTCTTGAGTAGAAAATAAATTCATTTGAACCGAGAGATTTTCAGTGTCAACTCTTTAGTGGAGTCAGTTGGCATTAAGCTAAACTTGGAAAAGGTTTGTGAACTTTTGAGTCCAAGTGTTTAGCTCAAGCTTTGTTCATTTGGGTCCATGAGGTCACTGTCACGAATCACATCGATAGGAATAGTTAAACTGGAAGCTAAGTCAAAACGAGAACGAAAATAGTCAAAAGGGTATTTTTGTCTTTTGAGACAAAAGGATGAAATGAATGTCAATAAATTTTTTGACAAGTTCATTTGATGACTTATTGTCACTCGGCCATGACTTGATCATTGGGCCTCGTGAATTAATTTCATTTCATGTTCTCATGAATAAATGAAGAAGCTTCTAGAAGCTCCTTCTAGAGACATGTTGGGCGCCTACCCTATAGAGAAATAAGAGAGTTTATTTTGTGCATAAATGTATTTAGATACTTGCCAAAAGAAAAAGAGGAAACAAATTTGCATAAGGATGCATAAGGAACTTCGGCCATGTTGAGAGAAAAGGCAAGCCATGAACAAAATTGGAAACAAATCAAGGCTTCTAAAAGCCCTTGTTGGCCGAGTGTCTCAATAGGGAAAAGAGGAAATTGGCTCATGAATATGTGATATTCTATAGAAGAGGAAACTACCTTATTGAAGGTGAGACCTCTCCTATAAATAGGAGCCTCATTTCCTCACATTTCATTCATCCAAGTTTAAGAGATTTGAGAGACTCTCTCTCTAGAACTTTGGCCGAAACTCCTCTCTCTCTCTCTCTAGTTCATTTTCGATTATTCTTGTTTTGGCACCCAGGTCCTCACTCGACCTAGTGTTTAGCTCTGCGACTTCAAGACTTGTTCTTAAGTCGTAGTGTTTAAAAGTGCCCACTCACTGATTCCTTTTATTTCGAGTGATTTAGTGATAGAAACTATCGTGGTTGCTCGAGGTGCTGAGGAAAGAAAGAGAGACGTGCTGCGAGGAGACGAGCGTTGCAAACTTTCCAAAAGCTTCTACAAAGTTCAAGCTTCAAGAAAGGTTAGTAAACTTCTATACTCATAATAGTTTTTAATTACATGTACTTGCTCTTTGTCTAGGTTAGTAAAAACTGTTTTTACTTGAAAAGAAATTTTTTAAAATTCCGCCGCTTCCGGAAGCGTTTAATCTTTTTCTTAAACCCTAGATCAATTCCAACACTTCCCGACCGGCCTAGATGATGCACCAAACCCCGAGGGCTCATGTGAGTCTTCTTTCCTTTGTTCTTCGGCGGCCACAGTGCGTACCTTGATCGCACGAGAGGAGGAGCCGACCTTGGATTTCCCTGTCGAGAAGTTGGCGATTCGGGACGGCGTTGATTGCTCCGGCGCCGAACCAAAATCTCGAGCTCACTCTCACTTGCTAGCTTCGGGAGCCTAAGAAAGCGATTTGACATCCCGCAATCCGTATCTTTATTGCTGCTGTTGCCTGACAATATTCCGACTCACACACGAAAGGAGTATGCCGCCGTCCACGAGGCGAGTCTTCGGGGAGTGTACGGCTACCCTTTCAGCTCGTGATCCAGGATCTTCTGGTTCGATTGAATGTTCACGCGTCCTAGCTGTCTCCCTTCTACGGTGTGGTAGCCGCGTGTCATATGATGCTCTATCGAGCGAAGAAGAGGGCTGTGACGGCCGACGACATTCGAAACCTTGTGTCCGTTCATGGTGTCCCGGGAAACCAGGCTTCTACAAGGTTTAGCATCGCAAGCGTCTCGCCATTCTCAATAGGGTATCCTCGAAGCACCGATACCCTTGGGTGTGGATGTCTGAGTCCGCTTTCGGGGCAGCGCCTCATGCTTTCGAGCCCGTGGCCGACTTCTCGATCGATTACGACATCGAGAATGGTCCTGGACTCAAGGCGACAAGGATCGCTCTTTTAGTCCATGGACCTGATGGCGACTACTGGGTGGTTAATAGCTGACGACGAGGCACCCCGCTGCTCTTTTCTTGGCGACGAGATCCCATCGGGCCTCGAGTCCGAGGTGAGAGGCTCTTCTGCCCCATCCCTCGATGTGGGGGGGGGGGGGGTATTAAATATTCTCATGGTATCGCATTACCTATTGTCTGTGTTTATTATCTTGTTGACCGTTTGATGTTTTTCATGACAGGTACCATGGCTCGGGAGCCTTCGCGCGCAACGTTGCCTAGGGCGCAGCCTTCTGCTGTAGCCGTCACCGCAGCCCGCTCTCGGATCGAAGCTCGCCGTGAGAGGTCCCCGTGCGGGCGCAAAATGAGGCAAACTCTTTGAATAAGCTAACGTGTCGGCGCACTCACGTGCCGGCGCCAATAGACGACACGGACTCGATGCTTCTGGCAGAGGCGGCTGAGCTGAGGGATCAGTGTTCCCAGGGGATTTCAGAGCCCGTCCTGAAGGACTTCAAGGGTCTATTGACGAAAAGTGACATGGAATATTTCCAAAACGGGATTAGTGACGCCCGGAAGGTAAGACTCACTATTTGATCCATTTATGACTGTCATTACTATGCTCATTGTAGTCGCACATGTGTCATCTACTGTCGTAGATGCTCGCATGCTAGGAGTCGTAGATGCTCGCAGGCTAGGAGCGAGGTGACCACATTCTCCGAAACCTGCTGCGACGGATGCGAAACATGAAGACCGACATGGAGAACACTGCGGTCGAACATGCTACTTCTTTGGCGGGGTCCGACCTGCCAAGGAGTTTCAAGCACTAGAGGAGGAGTAGAAGCGGGCCCGCGAGGAGGTGGCTCGTCTGAACACGGAGCTGGCTTTTGAGATATTGTCGCGATTGGCCGAGCAAGCATCTCGGGAGAAGGCGGAGCAGTCAGCCGAAACCTTCTTGGGGGAGACGAAGAAGCTTCAGGCATTGCTCTCAGGCCGACATGAAGAGCTGAAGATTGTCCATGCTCGACTATCGGCGAACGAGATTTCTCATGTCCAAGCAGAGAGAGCGGGACTCACTATTGGTGGAGATGCATGCCACCATCGAGGAGAGAGACGATGCCGTGTGGGCGAAGGCAAACTTAAAGGATGACTGGGATGTCGCTCTGGAAGAGGCTTGTTATGCGGCCATGGTTCGAGTTCACGACGCGACCGCGAAGGAGAATGCGTCTCGCGGGACCACCTTCTGCTTCTTTGACGGCATGTTCCCTTCATTAGACAACGCCGCAGACGGATAGTCCTAGCGCCCATGTGCCTGCAGAGGCCACCCAATTGACGATTTGTCCCCCCGACGGAGATGCCACCGATGGGTCGGGTGCTCTCCCACCTGAGATCGACGAGGAGCAGGTTGGTTTTGTTGTCAATGGTGCCCACAAGAAGAGTTGTAGTCTTTATTTTGTACATTTGATGTAATAAAGTCTCATGAAGACTCTTGCTTGTAATTGCCTATCTATTCATTAATAAAGTTGAAACGTTCACTCATTCTTTCTTTATTTGAAGCTTTATGATAAAACCTTAGTCTTTTAGTCCATAAACAAACTTAACAACTTACGAAGAGACAAATGTAGATTTGCATGAACAAACTCTTCGTAGTTTGCTTAAAACGATATATTCGCAATCTTAGGGTCAAAGGACTATTGACCTCAGTATGATTGTTAGAAGAATCTATGATGTCTGGTTATGAGGCATTGAGAGTTGGGGACTCTATAGTTCTTCTAGGTATCTTCCGAAGGTACTGAATTGACCAGTTCACTTCTAGAGACAATATAAGAACAAACCATTTAACCTCTTATGTCTCGAAGTCACTATGTATGAATTGCATCATGCTTACCTTAATCCTGAAATGAGACATGCCATTTCACACCTTAGTATTCTCATTTGAGAAAGTCAAAGTTCGGACTCACTATGTGATTCCGAACAAGGCCTATTGGTGAAGTACTAAGTTGTGAGTCTGTCATGAGTAACTTTGTGAAGTTCTCATAGATATGGAATTCATGTACAAGATTGCTGAAATGCAATGTATGTCACCTCATGCTTTGTTCCTTGGAGTGTGAATAAATGAACTGGCCAGTGTCCAAATTGAGTCCTGACTCTTTTGGATGAAACAATGTGACTTGTTAGCTCCTCGTCAATACATTGTTTCTAACTTATTCACAAGCGACAAAGGAATTGAGGAAATAACAGCTAGAAGGGTAAAATGGTAATTTAGTAAATCCCGACTAGCTGATGACATTCATGAAGGGTAGCATAGATAATATTCAGTGGATCCGCTCATCATAATTAGGTCGAATTCTTGAGTAGAAAATAAATTCATTTGAACCGAGAGATTTTCAGTGTCAGCTCTTTAGTGGAGTCAGTTGGCATTAAGCTAAACTTGGAAAAGATTTGTGAACTTTTGATTCCAAGTGTTTAGCTCAAGCTTTGTTCATTTGGGTCCATGAGGTCACTGTCACGAATCACATCGATAGGAATAGTTAAACTGGAAGCTAAGTCAAAACAAGAACGAAAATAGTTAAAAGGGTATTTTTGTCTTTTGAGACAAAGGATGAAATGAATGTCAATAAATTTTTTGACAAGTTCATTTGATGACTTAATGTCACTCAGCCATGACTTGATCATTGGGCCTTGTGAATTAATTTAATTTCATAAGAATTTTATTGAAAATTCTAAATGGGCCTTTTCTTATGTTGTCATGAACAAGTGAAGAAAATTCTAGAAGCCTTTTTCTAGACATAATAGGCGCCCACTACCGCAAAGAGAAAGGGAAATTATTTTGTGCATACATGTATTTAGATACTTGCCAAAAGAAAAAGAAGAAACAAATTTGCATAAGGATGCACAAGGTATTTCGGCCAAGAGAGTAATAGGCAAGCCAAGGAACAAAAAAGGAAACAAATCCTAGCCTTCTAGAAGGCTGCCTTGGGCGCCCAAATGGAATAAGAAATAAGGGTTATTTTGCTCATGAATATGTGATATTCTATAGAAGAGGAAACTACCTTATTGAAGGTAAGACCTCTCCTATAAATAGGAGCCTCATTCTTCTCATTCCATTCATTCCACACAAGTTAGAGATTGAGAGACTCTCTCTCTAGACATTGTGGCTGAAAATCCTCTCTCCCTCTCTCTAGTTTATTTTCGATTTTTTCTTGTCTTGGCACCTAGGTCCTCACTCGACCTAGTGTTTAGCTCTGCGACTTCGAGACTCGTTCTTAAGTCGTAGTGTTTAAAAGTGCCCACTCACTGATTCCTTCTTTTCGAGTGCTTTAGTGATAGAAACTTTCGTGGTTGCTCGAGGTGCCGAAGAAAGAAAGAGAGACGTGCTGCGAGGGGAGACGAGCGTTGCAAACTTTCCAAAAGCTTCTTCAAAGTTCAAGCTTCAAGAAAGGTTAGAAAACTCTTAGCTCATATTGTTTTTAATTACATGTACTTGCTTCTTTGTCTAGGTTAGTAAAAACTGTTTTTACTTGAAAAGAAATTTTTTAAAATTCCGCCGCTTCCCGAAGCGTTTAATCTTTTTCTTAAACCCTAGATCAATTCCAACAAATGGTATGAGAGCTATGGTCAAAGATTAGCATGTACATGTTTTTAAAATTATGAGCTTGAAAATCGTTTTCGAAAGTTTACTAAATTTTGTGACTAGTTATATTGTCTTGCTAGTTTCGTTTATTTACTTGAATCGTTTTATGCATGTTGTTATTTCTTTTATTCTATGTTATTACCCTGCTAATAAAACACAAATAAAAGCTTTAAACAACATCTTAAAACGTTCCATTACACTCGATTCTTTTTCGCACCTAAAAAGGACCAAGCTTTAATTTATTTATTTTTCTTCGAGCTGGAGTAAACCCGCATTAAAAGTGGCATAACTCTCTGGTCAGAAATCGAAATTTAATGATTCTTAAATCAAATTAAAGCTCTGTCTGTCCTCTGTCCAATACCACCGGTTTCGGCTCAAAAGGACATCGGAGCCGCCAGATATGGCGATTTTACTCCGAGGTGCGTGGCTGTCTGAAACTCCTGTTTTTTTTTTGGAATCCGGATTTTCAAACCCCACTACCATGAGTTATAGAACTCTAATGAGAAATTTTCTTGAGCAAAATTTTTTTTCATATGAGTATAAACATGATGTGTAAGATTAAAATGTTTTGATTTTTGAATGTTTAATTGAAATTGTTTTTTTTACAAAACTAGTTTGAATTTTGAAAAACCGTTTTCACTTTCAAACTTGAAAATATTTTGTCATCCAAATCAAATAAATTTTCAAAATGTTTTCAAAACTATATCTATATCACATATGTTCAAAATCTATATGCTCTTGAAAATTTGAGTGGGAGGTCTCCTTGTAGACAAGCCGAAAAATAAAAGGATGTGTAATCTCAAACTTTCAAGTGTTCGAGTGAGTTGAAGTTCACACTTCCCTCACGCACTTTCCCGAAATAGAAAATAGGAAAAGATCGAGTATGTACCTTGTGCCTTTATGCACTAATACTGCTCTGAACATGTCGATCTAGGATTCTCTTCTAGTTGTTCGCTCTGTCGCTCTCTAACTAGGAAATCTGTTTCCGAAATTATAAGAGTCGATGAACCAACTCCAAAAACTAAGTGGGAGGGTTATATTCGTTGTTTGTAACCCACGGTCCCCAAAACTAATGAAAGATGCAATAACGTGGGACTAAGAGCCGCTCTTGCGACCCTCACTTAAATGTGAGTGCTCCAAGGCGTTATTGCCTCGATCATTGCTCAATGAGCTACGTCCGAGAGTGATGCAATGATGACAAGGCCTCCCCTTGGGGGATTGTTTTTCAAACCTGATCTTTTGGACTAAGTGGTTGGTACACACTTAGGCTCAATCCCTAGTAATCCTCCCTTGAGGCTCTACGAAAGGATATGAGTGATCAAACCAATTTACAAGGTGGCTAGTCAAAGCTGATGTATTGACATCTTGGCTAAGCATTAATGATGTGTCATTTACTTATAAAAGGAGTTTTTTGTGGCCTTCTCTTGAGGGAGTAAATTATCGTTTGGTTTATAACACCTTTGGATTTTATAAAAGTCTTAATGAAACTTAAATCCTAAACCAACGACTAATCATAAACTTGTTTCAACTTTTATAAGCAATATGTCTCGCAAACATCTCTCAATCATCCTTTCCTCGAACAAACTCGAAACGAAAACTACGTAGATTCGAAACGTAACCTCGACATAATACCTACCGTTAACAAGCACAAATGGGCACTCACCACCCCGTGTCCTCCTCTGACGAATGATGATTCAACTCAATAGGACAAAGATGCCTTGGCGGCCTGGCTCTGCTCCGATGAGATTGTGAGGTGCAATATCTTGGCATGAATGAACAATGTGTTGCAACAACAACATCGTGACATCGAGACTGCCGCCGACATGCTCACCAATCTCCATGAGATGTTTGGAGGGCAAAGGCGTCAAGCAAGGCAAAAAGTAGTCCGACAGCTTATGAACTGTCGCATGAAGGCTAGGACTCCTGTTGGAGACTTTATAATATACATCATTAGTCATCTGAGTAAAATGGAAATCCTAGGAACTGAGATTGATGGGAAGAATGTCATAGATGTGATCTTAGAAACTCTCCCCGCATCTCTTGATACCTCCAAGATGAACTACTCCATTAACAAGCTAGAATACACTGTTACCAAGCTTATGGAGGAACTTCACACTGCTGTAGGTCTCACTAAGAGAAAGAGGAATCAAGGAGAGGCACATGCTACTGAGTAAAAAGCCTCCGCCTCTGGAACTGTGAAGAGACCTTCAAGGCCGATAAAAAGAACTGTCCTGCCTATCTCAAAGCAAAGGAACATAGTATTGTACTAGTTACTGAGGCATGCTTAGTAGCTGATAATGTATCAACGTGGATTCTTGACTCCGCTGCTACTAACCATATTTGTTGTTCCTTGAATGGTTTCAAGAAAACCAAAAGCTTAGAGGAAGGCGAGTTCTGTTTCAAATGGGGTGATGGGAGCCTGGTGTCCGCGAATGCTGTGGGATCCGTGACGCTGTCTTTTGAAGACCGCACTTTAAACTTGAATAATGTTTATTTTGTTCCTACCTTTGGGAAGAACTTAATATCCATTGCTCGTCTTCGTGAGCAAGATTATTGTTTAAAGTTCATTAAGAATGGAATTCGTATTTCGTTTCCTGATAATTCTTTTGTCACTGATGCATGTATGAAGAATGTTCTTTTCTACATCTATCCCACTAAACCTTCTCTTTTAGACACCGAAATAGATAATGATCTAATTAGGGAGCCAAAGAGGATCAAACTTTCTGAATCCTCCGATCTAACAAAATCAACATACCTCTGGCACTTGAGACTTGGTCATATCAGTCTAGATAGGATTAAGAGACTTGTGAGGGATGGTCCACTCCAAGACTCTGCAATAGGTTCACTACCTACTTGTGAATCCTGCATAGAAGGAAAAATGACTAAGTGACCTTTCTCCGATAAGGGTCGAAGAGCCACTGAGTTGCTGGAACTAGTACATTCTGATGTATGTGGTCCGCTCAGCCAACAGGCATGTGGAGGATACGAATACTTCGTTACCTTCACCGATGATTACTCGCGATATGGTTTTGTCTATTTGCTCAAACACAAATCCGAGACCTTTAACGTATTTAAGGTCTTTAGGGCTTTAGTGGAAAAGCAAACTGGCAAAGTGATCAAAACCCTTCGATCTGATCGAGGTTGTGAGTATATGTCTGGAGAGTTCGATGACTTTCTTAAAGAAGAAGGTACGCTTCTCAGCTTACCGCACCTGGCACGCCTCAACAAAACGGAGTGTCAGAGAGAAGAAACCGAACTCTCATGGAGATGGTTAGATCAATGATGAGTTACTCATCACTCCCTCTTTCCTTTTGGGGATATGCCCTCGAAACAGCCGCTTACATTCTGAACCAAGTTCCGTCTAAAACGGTTCCTGGTACTCCTTATGAAAGATGGATTGGCCGTAAAGTAAGTTTGGGCCACATCCGAATTTGGGGTTGCCCTGCACACGTGCTAAGGTCAGAATTGTGCTTGTTTGAGGGATATCCAAAGGAAACCAAGGGTTTCATCTTCTATAGTCCCGAGGACGATAAGACTTTCGTTAGCACGAATGCTCGTTTCCTTGAGGAGGACTTTATGAAGGATGCAAAACCTCGAAGCAAAATTGTGCTTGAAGAAAAGTTGGGTGAGGAAGCTTCTACCTCATCTGTAAGAATTGTTCTTACCCCAACTGAAACACAACCTAACTCATCAGAATCTCGTCAAGTAGTACTTAGACGTAGTGGGAGGGCTACTCAAAAGCCTGACAGGTACATGTTTTATGGAGACTCTCTTGTAGCCGTCTCTGACATGGATGATCCTGTTTCCTATAGCCAAGCGATGGCTTGTTCTGAATCAAACCTTTGGCTTGACGCCATGAAAGTTGAAATGCACTCGATGTATGTCAACAAAGTCTGGAAACTTGTAGACCTTCCTGAAGGAATTAAACCCGTAGGGTGTAAGTGGATATACAAGAAGAAAAGGGGTCCTGATGGGAACGTCGAGACGTTCAAAGCACGACTTGTGGCGAAGGGTTATACCCAACTAGAAGGGATTGACTATGAAGAAACCTTCTCGCCAGTCGCGATGCTTAAATCCATCCGCATACTCCTATCCATAGCTGCAGCTCTCGACTATGAGATCTGGCAAATGGATGTCAAGACAGCCTTTCTGAATGGAAATCTTGACGAGCGCATTTACATGGCTCAACAAGACGATTTCGTGGAAGAAGGTCAAGAGACCAAGGTTTGTGAGTTGCTTAAGTCCATTTATGGATTAAAGCAAACATCTAGGTCGTGGAATATTAGATTCGATGAAACTGTAAAGAGCTTTGGCTTTGAACAGTTAATAGATGAGCCTTGTGTTTACAAGTTAATACACCAAGGCAAGGTTGTGTTTCTGGTACTATATGTCGATGATATACTACTCATTGGTAATGACGTGGGTAAGTTATCTGAGGTTAAGGTCTGGCTGGCAAAGCAATTCGATATGAAGGATCTACGAGAAGCCGCATACATTCTGGGAATCCAAATCTTTCGAGATAGGAAAAACCGGACCCTGTCGCTCTCTCAAGCATCTTATATTGATAAGGTGATTGATCGCTTCTCGATGCAAGACTGCAAGAGGGGTCAAACACCCTTTAGGCATGGAGTTTCACTCTCTAAGGACCAGTCTCCCAAGACTGAACAAGAGATTGAAGACATGAGGAAGATTCCTTACGCCTCTGCCGTAGGAAGCCTCATGTATGCTATGCTTTGCACTAGACCTGACATCTGTTTCGCCGTTGGCGTAGTTAGTCGTTTCCAATCCAACCCTGGACCCGAGCACTGGATTGCTCTTAAGCATGTTCTTAAGTATCTTCGAAGAACTAGGAACTTGATGCTTACATACTCAGGTACTGACCTGACTATGACGGGATATACCGACTCCGATTTTCAAGCGGATAAGGATTCCAGGGAATCCACTTCGGGATCTGTGTTCATCCTTAATGGTGGAGCTGTTGTGTGGAGAAGTATTAAGCAATCTTGCATTGCTGACTCCACAATGGAAGCAGAATATGTGGCTGCTTGTGAAGCATCCAAAGAGGCTGTATGGCTTAGAAAGTTCCTTAAGTATTTGGAAGTTGTTCCAAACGTCGACAGGCCCATGACCCTTTATTGTGATAATAGTGGGGCTGTCGCTAACTCAAAGGAACCTAGAAGCCATAAGCGCTCTAAGCATATTGAGAGGAAATACCATTTGATTCGAGAGATCGTGCAGAGCGGAGACGTGGAAGTGAAGAAGATCTCAACGGTGGACAACCTCGCAGATCCATTCACCAAGGCCCTAGCGAACAAGGTCTTCGACCAACATCGTGAGGGATTAGGCATGAAGGACTACACACACCTTCTTTGAGTCAAGTGGGAGTTTGTTGTCAATGGTGCCCACAAGAAGAGTTGTAGTCTTTATTTTGTACATTTGATGTAATAAAGTCTCATGAAGACTCTTGCTTGTAATTGCCTATCTATTCATTAATAAAGTTGAAACGTTCATTCATTCTTTCTTTGTTTGAAGCTTTATGATAAAACCTTAGTCTTTTAGTCCATAAACAAAATTAACAACTTACGAAGAGACAAATGTAGATTTGCATGAACAAACTCTTCGTAGTTTGCTTAAAACGATATATTCGCAATCTTAGGGTCAAAGGACTATTGACCTCAGTATGATTGTTAGAAGAATCTATGATGTCTGGTTATGAGGCATTGAGAGTTGGGGACTCTATAGTTCTTCTAGGTATCTTCCAAAGGTACTGAATTGACCAGTGCACTTCTAGAGACAATATAAGAACAAACCATTTAACCTCTTATGTCTCGAAGTCACTATGTATGAATTGCATCATGCTTACCTTAATCCTGAAATAAGACATGCCATTTCACACCTTAGTATTCTCATTTGAGAAAGTCAAAGTTCGGACTCACTATGTGATTCCGAACAAGGCCTATTGGTGAAGTACTAAGTTGTGAGTCTGTCATGAGTAACTTTGTGAAGTTCTCATAGATATGGAATTCATGTACAAGATTGCTGAAATGCAATGTATGTGACCTCATGCTTTGTTCCTTAGAGTGTGAATAAATGAACTGGCCAGTGTCCAAATTGAGTCCTGACTCTTTTGGATGAAACAATGTGACTTGTTAGCTCCTCGTCAATACATTGTTTCTAACTTATTCACAAGCGACAAAGGAGTTGAGGAAATAACAGCTAGAAGGGTAAAATGGTAATTTAGTAAATCCCGACTAGCTGATGACATTCATGAAGGGAAAACATAGATAATATTCAGTGGATCCGCTCATCATAATTAGGTCGAATTCTTGAGTAGAAAATAAATTCATTTGAACCGAGAGATTTTCAGTGTCAGCTCTTTAGTGGAGTCAGTTGGCATTAAGCTAAACTTGGAAAAGGTTTGTGAACTTTTGAGTCCAAGTGTTTAGCTCAAGCTTTGTTCATTTGGGTCCATGAGGTCACTGTCACGAATCACATCGATAGGAATAGTTAAACTGGAAGCTAAGTCAAAACAAGAACGAAAATAGTTAAAAGGGTATTTTTGTCTTTTGAGACAAAGGATGAAATGAATGTCAATAAATTTTTTGACAAGTTCATTTGATGACTTAATGTCACTCGGCCATGACTTGATCATTGGGCCATGTGAATTAATTTCATTTCATAAGAATTTTATTGAAAATTCTAAATGGGCATTTTCTTATGTTGTCATGAACAAGTGAAGAAAATTCTAGAAGCCTTCTAGAAGGCTGCCTTGGGCGCCCAAATGGAATAAGAAATAAGGGTTATTTTGCTCATGAATATGTGATATTCTATAGAAGAGGAAACTACCTTATTGAAGGTAAGACCTCTCCTACAAATAGGAGCCTCATTCTTCTCATTCCATTCATTCCACACAAGTTAGAGATTGAGAGACTCTCTCTCTAGACATTGTGACCGAAAATCCTCTCTACCTCTCTCTAGTTTATTTTCGATTTTTTCTTGTCTTGGCACCTAGGTCCTCACTCGACCTAGTGTTTAGCTCTGCGACTTCGAGACTCGTTCTTAAGTCGTAGTGTTTAAAAGTGCCCACTCACTGATTCCTTCTTTTCGAGTGCTTTAGTGATAGAAACTTTCATGGTTGCTCGAGGTGCCGAAGAAAGAAAGAGAGACGTGCTGCGAGGGGAGACGAGCGTTGCAAACTTTCCAAAAGCTTCTTCAAAGTTCAAGCTTCAAGAAAGGTTAGAAAACTCTTAGCTCATATTGTTTTTAATTACATGTACTTGCTTCTTTGTCTAGGTTAGTAAAAACTGTTTTTACTTGAAAATAAATTTTTTAAAATTCCGCCGCTTCCCGAAGCGTTTAATCTTTTTCTTAAACCCTAGATCAATTCCAACAAGTTTTGGCTCTGAGTAGTTGGTTTGCTTTTGAATTTCCGCGCACTTGTTTAGCGCTCGCTTTCTTTGATGCCTTTTGTGATATTTGTCATTTTTCCTTTTCCGTTGGATTGTTTCCGTGACATCGCTTATTTTTATTTAACCTTTTCTGGTTTGTTATGCGTCTTATCTTCTCGATTTACTATATCTAGTGTAATCGATTTGTGCGACTTGGTTGATGTGTGTCTTATGAGTCTTGGTTTACTATGTCTATTGTAACCGATTTGTACAGCTTGGTGCCACTTCGTGTGGTCAGGTTTTCCGTGGATGCTGGTAGACCAGTTTTGTCTGGTGGGCTCAAGCCTTTGAAACCCATTGGCGACTCACTGCCTATCGGCGCGCGAGCTGGGTGGCGAGCGGGCCACTTTCCCGGTATGTACGCTACCTGTTGGCGTGCGTGTCATGCGTCAGGATGGGCTTGGAGTAGGAACAGTTCCCAGCGAGCGTGGTACCTATCGGTACGCGTGTCGCGTTTTGGGTTTGACTGCTGCCTTGGGACTCGCATCTCGTGCGCAGATGTAAGGCATGTCGACGTGCGAGTCACTTGTGAGTTTGGTAGACTGCCTTTTTGAGTCGTGCAAGGGCGTCGCGCGGATGATTTGTGAATGATGTATCCTTGTTAGTCCCTCGAGTTTCTTGGGTACTCGTAGAGGAGACTAGAAATTATAGTAATGTTTAATGACATGTAAAATGAAATGTATTCCAATAGTCTTGTATTACGCAAAAGAGAATAAAATTACATCCCATGGCTGTTGGCCTTGTTCAAATTTGAAATTTTCATTAACGAAATCGAAAAAGAAAACAAAAGGTCATTACAACATTGGACACCGACTTGGGGTGCTCCGCCTCTCTTATGAAGTTGGCGGTGAGAATTTTATCAACTTCCTCTCCAATGGCCTGGTATCTCTCCCCGTTAAACGCTAGTCTCGGTTGTACGCGTTCGGTTATCCTCTTGTCGTTGTTGACAGTTATCCTATTGTTGTCATTGAGGAAATGGACAATTATCTCGGGGGAAAGCTCCAAGTTGGAGTTGGACCTCGGTCGAGAGCTGGGCGCCAATCTTGACCACCTGGTCTAGATTGGCGTCGTCCAACACGACGAGAATGAGGTCGTTCCGTGCCTCCACCTTTCGAGCTCGACATCGTCCCTTTGGTCTAGCTCACCGAAGGTCCCTCCTTCCTCGATCTTGCACGGGAACTTGTCTCCGAGATGATAGATGGTGCTCACCATCTTCCCCTTCATTTTCCCATCCACCCCTTGAATTTAGCACATTCTCGCCATCGATTGGTCTCCCAACATTATGGCGATTCCCTTCTTGGTCGGGAATTTCATCATCAAGTGGTAGGTGAAGGTTATGGCCTTTAGCCGGTTGAGAGTGGGGCGACCAATGATGATGTTGTAGGTGGACGGTTGATCCACCACCAAGAGCGACGTGATGTGGGTGACCTCAATACCTCCAGGAGTCCCAAAGGTCACCGAGAGGTCGATGGTACCCTCCGTCATCACCCTTTCCCCGGAGAAAACGAAGAGTGGGATTGAGACCGAGGTCGGTCTTAGCCTGGTCAGCTTCATCCTGTCCAAAGCTGATTTAAAAATGATGTCGGCCGAGCTGCCATTGTTAATCTGGATTCTTCGGACGAGGTTGTTAGCGACTGGCGCTGAGATGACTATTGCATCGTTGTGCGGGTGTAGACTAGCAAGTTTTCTAGTAGGTTATTATTATATATGTTTGTTGGATATCTGAAGGAAACCAAAGGTTTCACATTCTATAGTCCCGAGGACGACAAAACATTCGTTAGCACGAACACTCGTTTCCTTGATGAGGACTTTATGAAAGATGTAAAACCTAGTAGCAAAATTGTGCTTGAAGAAAAGTTGGGTGAGGATGCTTCTACCTCATCTGTAAGAACTGCTCTGACCCTAACTGAAACACAACATAACTCATCAGAATAGTACTTCGACGTAGCCGGATGGTTTCTCAAACACCTGACAGGTACATGTCTTACGGGGATACTCTCGTAGCCGTCTCATGTTCTTAAATATCTTCAGAGAACTAGGAACTTGATGCTTACATATTCAGGTACTGACCTGACTATGACGGGATATACCGACTCCGATTTTCAAGCGGACAGGGATTCCTAAAATCCACTTCGGGATCTGTGTTCATCCTTAATGGTGGAGCTGTTGTGTGGAGGAGTCTTATGTCTTGGAGTCACTATGTATGAATTGCATCATGCTTACCTCATTCCTGAAATGAGACATGTCATTTCATAGCTTACGTATTCTCATTTGAGACAGTCAGAGCTCTAGACTCATTATGTGATATAAACAATAACTATTGGTGAAGTACTAAGTTATGAAGATGTCATAAGTAACTTTGTGAAGATCTCATAGATATGGAATTCATGTACAAGATTGCTAAAATGCAATGTATATCACCTCATGCTTTGTTCCTTGGAATGTGAATAAATGAAACGGCCAGTATCCAAGGAGTTGAGGAAATAACAACTTGAAGGGTAAAATTGTAATTTTGTAAATCTCATCTAGTTGATGATATTCATGAAGGGTAAACATATATAATATTCAATGGATCCACTCATTACAATTAAGTAGAATTCTTGAGTAGAAAATATATTCATTTGAACCGAGAGATTTTAGTGTCAACTCTTTAGTGGAGTCAGTTGACATTAAGCTAGAACTTGGAAAAGGTTTGTGAACTTTTAAGTCCAAGTATGCTAGCTCAAGCTTTGTTCATTTGGATCCATGAGGTCACTACCACAAGTCCTTAGAGCATGATTAGTTAAACAAGAAAGCTAAGTCAAAACAAGTTCAAATGTTGAGCTCGACAAGTTTTATGAAAATTGTCTAAAGGGTAATTTTGTCTTTTTGGACATAGGATAGTATGTATGTCAATTAATAAGTTTTTTTGACATTGTCATATGGTGACAATGAAATATGCCACACGGCCACATTAGTGTATTGGGCCTTGAGGATTGAATTTCATTTCATGGAATTTTATGTGAAAATTCTAAATGGGCTTTTTTTATGTTGTCATGAACAAATAAAGAAACATCTAGAAACATGTTCTAGAAGGCTCAAAAACCATTCAACATAGAGAGGAAAGAGATATTATTTTGTGCATTGATGTATGAAGATACTTGCCAAAGGAAAAAAAGGAAACAAATATCCTCTAAGAGGAAAGCTGTTGGGCGGCCAAGGAGAGAGCAAGACAAATGAGGAAACAAATCCAAGTGCCATGAAGTCTCAAGTTGGACGTGCAAGAGGGGAGAAAGATAAAACAAGGATTTGCTATGAATATGTGATATTCAATAGAGAAGAGGAAACTAAGTTTTCAAGGAAAACGTCCTCCTATAAATACCCCACCTCATTCACAATTCACAACACACAATTTTAGAGATTGGAAGCTTCTCTCTCTAGATTGTAGCCGCCTACCCTCTCTCTCTCTCTCTCTATCTCTTCTTGTCCTTTTTGTTTTGGTACCTAGGTCCTCATTAGACCTAGCGTTTGTTTTTGCTCTTTGGCTCAAAGACTTGTTCTTGAGTCATAGTGAATAAAAGTGCCCACACACTAAATCCAACCTAAACTCTAAAGACTCTAGTGGTAGAAACTTTCGTGGTTGCTCACAAGTTCAAGAAGACTAGGTGGAGAGGCGAGTTGAATGGGGAGACGAGAGTTTCAACCTTCCTAAGGCTTCTCAACGTTCAAGCTCCATTCAAGGTTGGTATCGAGTAAAAACTAAAAGTAGTTTTAAAATTTTAAATTATATGTTCATGCACTTTGTCTAGGTTGTAAAAACGCTTTACGACTTTTTAAAGAATTTTTTTATATTCCACCGCTTGCTAAATGCGATAAATCGTTTCTTAAACCCTAGATATATTCCAACAAATGGTATCAGAGCTATGGTCAAAGTTTAAGCATGTGCATATAATTTGAAATATGAGTTTGAAAATCGTTTTCATAATTTTACTCGAGTAATGGTTTTGCTAGAATTGTTATTTTAGATTTTTTTTAATTTATTGCTCGTGTCTTTAAATTAAAAAAGCATGTTGATTTTCTACACCTCTGGGATGATATTAAAACACATTAGAATCAGTTCTAAAAGTTATTTAATTTTTCATAATCAAAATCATGTTTTGATATGTTTGAGAAATTTCGGGTAATTTTATGACAGGTAATATAGTCTTGCTCGCTTTGCTTATTTACTCGGTCGTTTTATTTTACTTGTAATTATCTTTTGTGCTATACTATTACCATATTAATAAAACACATCTAAAGACTTAACAACTCAATAAAACGTTTTGTAACACTTAAATCTTTTGCACTTAATTCCCGACCGAATTTATGTCCAGATTTCCTTGAGCTTAGGTATAGCTACTTTAAACGAGACGTATCTCTCGGCTCAGAACTTGGATTTGAATGGCTCTTAAAATAAGTTAAAGTTCTGTGAGTCTACTTTCTAAAACAGCTGGAATTAGCGCGATTGGAAATTGGAGTCGCCATTTACGGTATTTTTACTCCGAGGTGTTCGCTGCCCGGGATTCCAGGATTTCTTGAAAATTTAATTTTGAATTCCGAATCCCGGCTCCCACTCCAAGAGTTCTAGAACTCAAATGGAAAAAATTTCTTGAGTAAAAATATGTTTTTCTAAATGTTATAAACATAATGTGTAAGATTGAAAAGTTTTGATTTTTGAATATTTAATTGAAATTGAATTTTTACAAAAACTAGTTTTAATTTTGAAAAACCGTTTTCACTTTTAAACTTAAAAATGTTTTGTCATCCAAATCAAATAAGTTTTCAAAATGTTTTCAAAACTACATCTATATCACTTATGTTCAAAATCTATTTGATCTTGAAAATTTAAGTGGGAGGTCTCCTCGTAGACTAGTCGAAAAGAAGATGTGTAATCTCAAACTTGAAGTGTTCAAATGAGTTAGAAGTTCACACTTCCCTCATACACTTTCCTGAGTAGAAAATAGAGGAAAATTTCCAAGTATGTACCTTGTGCCTTTATGCACTAACACTGCTCTTCCTAGAAACATGATGATCTAAGATTCAATTTCTAGAATTTCACTCTATCTCTCTATACGCTGAAAATGTGTTTCCAAAACTTATAATAGACGATGTGCCAACTCTAAAAACTAAGCGGGAGGGTTATACTTGTTGTTTGCAAGCCACGATCCCCAACACTAATGAAAAGTGCAATTGTCACCAAACTAAGAGTCACCCTCGTGGCCCTCTCTTAAATGAGTGTAATCAACAGCTCTCTGATCATTGCTCGAAGAGCTACGTCCGAGAGTGAGACAATGAGACAAGGCCTCCCCTCGGTGGATTGTTTTTTCAAAGTCGATCTCTTGGACTAAGTGGTTGGTTACACACTTAGACTCAATCCCTAGTAATCCTCCCTCGAGGCCCTACGAAAAGATATGAGCAATCAAATTTTTTTACAAGGTGGCTAGTCAAACTCGATGTATTGACATCTCGGCTATGCATTAATGATGAGTCATTTACTTATGAAAGGAGACTCTTTGCAGCCTTCCCTCGAAGGAGTAAAGTGTCATTTCGTTCATAACACCTTTGGATTTTTCCTGTCTTGTTCATTCTAAAAACTTAAACAAACTTAAATCCTAAACCAAAAGATAAATCATAAACGTGTTGCAACTTAATTTCAGCAAGATGTCTCTCAACCCTCTCTCAAGCATCCTTTCTTCAAATAAACTCGAAGGCGAGAACTACATAGACCGAAAACGTAACCTCGTCATTGTCCTTACTATTGACAAGCACAAATGGGTGCTCACCACCCAGTGTCCTCCTCAAACGAATGATGATTCGACTCAAGATGACAAAGATGCCTTGGCGGCCTGGCTCCGATCCGATGAGATTGCGAGGTGCTATATCTTGGCATCGATGAAAAATGTGCTGCAACACCAACATCGTGACATAGAGACGGCTGCTGACATGCTCTACAATCTCCATGAGATGTTTGGAGGGCAAGGGAGTCAGGCCAGAATGTACATGAACAAGCTAGAGTACACTGTTACCGAGCTTATGAATGAGCTTCACACTGCTGAACGTCTCACTAAGAAAAAGTGGAATCAAGGAGATGTACATGCTATTGAGCATAGAACCTCCACCTCTGGATCTAAGAAGGGACCTCGCAAGGCCGAGAAGAAGAAGCAACCTAAGGTTCAGAAGAAGAAGAAGCCACGGGTAGCAAAGGTGGACAAGTCTAACGACAAGTGCCATAACTTCAATGAACCCGGACACTGGCGCATGAACCCAGGTACTGATTACGAAAGCATGCTTAGTAGCTGATAATGTATCAACGTGGCTTCTTGACTCCGATGCTACTAACCATATTTGTTGTTCCTTGACTGGTTTCAGGAAAAGCAAAAGTTTAGAGGAAGGTAGCTTCTCCTAGCTCGGTGTCAGCGAAGGCCGGTGTATCAGTGATGCTGTCTTTTGAAGACATAACTTTAAATTTAAATAATGTTTATTTTGCTCCTTCCTTAAGGAAAAACTTAATATCTGTTGCTCTACTTTTTGAGCAAGATTATTGTTTAAAGTTTATAAAGAATGGAATTCGTATTTCTCTTTCAAATTCTTTTGTCACTGATGCATGTATGAACAATGTATTTTTTACATTTATCCCACACAACTTTCACTTTTAGACACTGAAATAGAAAACGATCTAGTTAGGGAGCCAAAAAAGATCAAACTTTCTGATTCCTCCGATCTAATAAAATCTAGATATCTCTGGCACTTAAGACTTCGTCATATCAGTCTAGACAAGATTAAGAGACTTGTGAGGGACGGTCTACTCCAAGCCTCTACTAAGGGTCGAAGAGCCACTGAGTTGTTTGAACTCGTACATTCTGATGGATATAGTCCGCTTAGTACACAGGCATGGGGAGGATACGAATACTTCGTTACCTTCACCGATGATTACTCAAGATACGGTTTTGTCTATTTGCACAAACACAAATCCGAGACCTTTGAAGTATTTAAGGGCTTCCGAGCTTTAGTGGAAAAGCAAACTAGCAAACTATTCAAAACCCTTCGATCCGATCAAGGTGGTTAGTATATGTCTTGAGAGTTCAATGACTTTCTGAAAGAAGAAGGTATCGATTCTCAGCTTACAGCACCTGGCACACCTCAACAAAATGGAGTGTCAGAGAGAAGGAACTGAACTCTAATGGAGATGGTTAGATCGATGATGAGTTACTCATCACTCCCTCTTTCCTTTTAAGGATATGCTCTTGAAATAGCAGCTTACATTCTTAACCAAGTTCCATCTAAAACAGTTCCTAGAACTCCTTATGAACGATGGATTGGCTATAAATTAAATCTAGGCCACATCAGAATTTGGGGTTCCGTACATGTAATAAGGAAAATGACTAGCAAGTTGGCTAGTAGGTAGGAATTATGTCTGTTTATTGGATATCCGAAGGAAACAAAAGGTTTCACATTCTATAATCCCGAGGATGACAAAACATTCTTTAGTAGGAACGCTCGTTTCCTTGAGGAGGACTTTATGAAAGATGTAAAACCTAGTAGCAAAATTGTGCTTGAAGAAAAGTTGGGTGAGGATGCTTCTACATCATCTGTAAGAATTGTTCTTACCCCAACTAAAACACAACAAAACTCATGGGAATCTCGTCAAGCAGTACTTCTACATAGTGGGAGAATTTCTCAAAAACCTGATAGATATATGTCTTCCTGGGATACTCTCGTAGCCGTCTCTGACATGGATGACCCTGTTTCCTACAGCCATGCAATGCTTGTTCCGAATCAAACCTTTGGCTTGGGGCCATGAAATTTGAAATGCACTCGATGTATGTCAACAAAGTCTGGAAACTTGTAGACCTTCCCGAAGGGTTTAAACACGTAGGGTGTAAGTGGATATTCAAGAAGAAAAGGGGTCCGGATGGAAACGTCGAGACGTTCAAAGAACGACTAGTGGCTAAGGGTTATACCCTCAAGGAAGGTATTGACTATTAAGATACCTTCTCGCCAGCCGTGATGCTTAAATCCATCCGCATACGTCTATCTATAGCTGTAGCTCTCGACTATGAGATCTGGAAAATGGATGTTAAGACAGTTATTTTTAATGGCAATCTTGACGAGCGCATTTATATCACTCAACCAGACGGTTTCGTGGAAGAAGGTCAAGAGACCAAGGTTTGTGAGTTGCTTGAGTCCATTTATGGATTAAAGCAAGCATCTAGCTCATGTAATATTAGATTCGATGAAACTGTGAAGAGCTTCGGTTTTGAGCAGTCAATAGATGAGCCATGTGTTTACAAGTTAATACACGAAGGAAAAGTTGTGTTTCTAGTATTATATGTCAATGATATTTTACTCATATGTAATGATGTGGGTAAATTGTCTGAGGTTAAGATCTGGCTAGCAATGTAATTCGATATTAAGGATCTAGGAGAAGCCGCGTACATTATAGGGATCCAAATATTTCGAGATCGGAAGAACCGAACTCTGTCGCTCTCTCAAGCATCTTATATTGATAAGATGATGCATAGATTCTAGATGCAAGATTCCAAGAAGGGCCAAGCACCCTTTTGGCATGGAATCTCACTTTCTAAGGACCAGTCTCCCAAGACTGCACAAGAGATTGAGGAGATGAGAAAAATTCCTTACGCCTCAGTCATGGGAAGTCTCATGTATGCTATGCTTTGTACCAGACCAGATATCTGCTCTGCAGTTGGCGTAGTAAGACGTTTCCAATCCAACCCTGGATCCCAACACACACTACCAGAAATTTGGCCTCTAACTACTGCCGAACGCCGTAGTCATTTCAAGTCGACTACAGTTTATTGACTGTCATCTATTGCACTGGAGTCTTATCTCTTTAATTATGACTCCAGTTTTTGGCCGTAGTGTATCTGTTTTATAAAACTGTAGTTAAAATATATAACTACATTTTATAGATGTAGTCTTACTAGTCTCATCTATAAATACTACAGCATTATGATGTAGTTATATATAACTCAATTACATAAGAAAAAAACACTACAGTTTTAACAAGTAGTCTTAATTGATTTAATTAGACAGACTACGGCGTTTTTGTGTCATCTATTGCACTGGAGTCTTATCTCTTTGCCTATAACTCCTGTCTTTTCTGTTGAAGACTACATTGTTTAGCTGTAGTTGAAATTCATGAAATTATATTTTAACAATATAGACTACATCTTATTTATGTAGTTTATACAAAAAAATATATTTAAATAAATATAAAATAAAATACATTTATAATAAATAAATATACAAAAAATCTCATATTTCATTAAATCAATTAAAAATATCATTTACATAAATATTACATTACAAGTTTTTGGAACTTATAAAAACAAATAGAAAATGTTTTGAAAACTAGTATCTAAAGCCACTTAGCCACTTAAAACATACCTACATACATACACAATATTTTCTGGTAGCAGCAAGGTTTTGAAAACGTCTCAGCAGCCTCCCCCAACAGCCCCGTCGTCGCCGTCGCCGTGTCTCCAGTGCTCGAAACCATGATGTCTTCGTTGTTGGCGAGAACCCCGTCGCAACTCAGTCGAAGCCCCGCCTCAGCCATGTGCCTCCCGCGCATCAGTCCCGTACCTCTCGCGCCTAACCTTAGTAAGTTATTTCTCACTCAGCGACTTCGACCACCACCGCCCACTTCCATCACCACCAGCCTCTCGCTCCTTACTCTCTCTTTTTTCTCTTTTTCAGTCACGAAGCGTCGAAACTCCACTTCGCGTCCTAGCTCGGTGTCGTACCAGACTCGCACCACTAACCTGTCAGAGGCTAGTCTAGTAAAAATGATAAGGTATTTGAAATAAATGCATAAAATATATATTTGTGTAGATGTTTATGTTAAATCAAATTTGCTAAGGCAATTGAGCTTTATATAAAATTGAAGAGCTTAAGGTCTTTTTGAACCACCAGTGCCTTGAAGAAGCAGCCATCAGTAGCCTCCAACAGAAAATTGTACGATTGCAACGAGCTCTCCCATGCCTCAGCAATGTTCTTCAACTCCAGATTGAGGCCCTGAATTTAATCCATTTGTAACTCAACTATATGTATGATCATCTATCTATGTACTGTCGTTCTTAATTTGGATACACATTCACTCACTCACCTCAGTTTTGTTGTATTCATTTAATGCAAACCTTGCTGCTTCTATTAATGAAATTGTTAGGGTACCTTCCAAATGAGACAGATCAGCCACAATAATCATCAGTACAATAGGGGAATCTAAGACACATGTCTGCAGAAATACCTGACTGTTTTGAAGTGAAATATATTCCATAGAGAAATAAGGAAGAATTTAAGAGAACTATCGAAATAATCGAGTTTCTATGTGAGCATGAGAAAATTACAGTTTGTATATAAAAGACCATAGCGAATCTAAGACACCAAACACTTCAGGATATATTGTTCAGACCCTGCAGCTCTCCGTACACACTCAACACCAAACACATACATAAACACCAAAATCATCTTTAAATCCAAGAACGAGCATCAAACGAAGATTAAGAAGATAAAAAATATGAACACAAATCCACAATCAATTAAGACCCTACATCTTAACTCACAAAAATCACAATCAGACCCAATAAATGAGACATGATAAAATATCTCACAATCGCATCTTTCTTCAACAAACGAGGAATCTGCAAATCACCACCAAACTCAAATACCCTAATAGTTTGAATGAAAGTAGAGTTCAATTCAGGGTCTCCATTAGATGTCCCTAACACTAATTAATTTCCATATGCTAGTTTATGAATTCAAAACTCTTGCCAATTTAATTTTTCATTATCATTCTCATTTTGTAAACAATGTTCCTGAAACTGAAAGAGCACGCATGTTTCAATACCGTATACTTAGTCTCTGGCTTGCCCCAGCCACTACGATCGGGTCTAGACCTTCCAAGCGTGTGGGCACCGGACAGTGCAACAATTTCTTGAAGATAAAACAGATATAATAAGACATCTAATTCAGATTCGTAAGCTAAGTCTTCAAAAGCTCACCTTGTCATTCAAGCCCATTCTATAGAAAACATCTCGAAGATGCTGTGCAGGGGAAGGAGGACCGGCATCTGTGAAAAATTGGACAGCAAGTATTTTACAAACAAAGCCGACAATGGTAACAAACCAAGCATGGCACAACAAAAAAATTAGTAGCGAATATAAGTTTTTTCACTCACCGGGAAGCCGGCCTTCTTCCGGGAACTGTTCAGGTCCTGTCACATCTATTCTTCCATATTTCATGGGCAGTTTAGGACCTCCAGCTTCCTGAATTCTCAAAAGCACTTGATGAGTTGAAATTTGTACGCATTTGAAAATCTCAGATTGCAGTTTTAAGTTAAAAGAAAAACTTAAAATAAAAATACCTCCACTGCAGTAGCGCTGGCCAGCTGGAACAAGTCGGCGTAGGTCACACCAGCATACTTCTCTTTGATTGGTTGAAGAAGCTTCAAAGCATTCACAAGACCTGAAATTACCAATGATATTCTTATTCCAAAAAGCAAACTATCAACCATCGCAGTTATGAATTTCATTTTCCTAGTCACACCAGCATTGGTTGCGTGTTTGAGCTCGATCTCGAATCTCAAACTTCCATTAGTGCCACCTCGCTGTGGCCACTCTTCAATGTTCTTGTTGTAAGTGCCTGCATCGTGCCATCCCAGGCGAACCTATCGCACAGAATATAATAAATGATAACTCTCAGAATCATGGATAAATAATTCCCAACAGAAAAATCATTAAAACAAAACAATTAAGTGCTGGAAAACATTATCAAACAAACTGGTGAGCTTTTATTTTGCGTCAGTGGTTCACTATTTCCAATCTTCAGCAAAAAAAAAAAAACTTGCAGAATAAATAAATAGATTAAAACGAAAGAAAGAAGCGAATTAGCCAAATTCGTGACACGAACACTTCCTAATCAGTGCAAATGGTGCTAAGACCTAATTCGAAATAGCATAACCAGATTAACTAGTCTTGGTCTGTTGTAAGAAAAATCGAATACAGCAACACAGATATACTAATTTATACCAAAAGAGGATGGCAAAAGGTAGTCTTGAGAAGCTCCTTGATGTCCTCTCGCGCGCTCTTCAACTGTTCTTGATCGGACGCCGCGCATTTCGGAGCCGAGACAGCGCTAAACCCTCGGCTCGAAGCTAAAGCCGACGACGACGATCTCTTCTGAAATTACAGAAACGAAATACATTCAATCGGATAAATCTTCGCACAGAAACAATCGCACGGATATCTCTTCTGAAAAATTGATGTAATATATTTCATATGTAATATTTATATATAATTTCAAAGAGATGCAATGTACCCAACAAAATAATATGTTCAATATAAACCTCTCACAAGATCTCATTAATCCCAGATATTTGAATAGTACAGGTAATAATCCTTTGCTCCGAACCCACAAACAAAAAATAGAGCAAGAAAATTGACAAAGCCCCAAAGTGAACTAGGTCGAACTCTTTTGAGACCATGAAACAAAGGAAAAACGAGGATTCGACCAAAATAATCAGAGGATTGCAACAATATTCAATATTCGTCAATCAAAAAACACTAAGCTAAAGCCCCAAATCTGACCTAGGCTCCCTCAGAGGGGAAGGAACCCCTAATTGTTGTCGCACGAAAATGAACAACTATTTAAAACCTCGGGCGGTTCGATCCAAGGCCGGACCAAGTGATCGCACCCGGGCCAAGAGTGTGAACTCGATAGTCTCGAGCTAGGGTTTTCTCCGATCAACCCGCCTCTCGGGAGAGGTAGGGGGTGAGGAGGATGAGTGACCGTGCCTTGGTTGTCGGCTGCCTACGTACCCGTGCGTGGGATCAGGTCAGAACGTAGTTCAAGCGTGTGTGACGCAGTATGAGGCGTGGAGCCTTGGCGGAGAGGCGTGCTCGACGAAGGAAACGGGGCGCGAGGAGTCCTCGGCAGCGTCTCAGAACTTCGGAGATCGCGTACGCGTCTAGCGTGTTAGACGCGTAAGGGTAGCTCTAGTTGAGAACCCTAGGGGCGTGCTTGAGCACCGGAGAACGTTCGGTCAAAGGGAGCGACGTCCGGGAAGTTCCCGTGAGTGCTTCGGGACCTTTGAGAACGAGGGAGAGAGAAAAGAACCTGCTTCAGGCCAAATATGGCATCCAGAGAAGCAGAGAAATCGAGCGTGTCGATAAGAGATGAAGAGAATTATTAGATATTCTTGGATATCTTGGGATGGCTTTCCCCTCAATGAGAGAGGGTATTTATAGGTGTTTGGGAGCCTTAGAAGGTCCCTTTTTCGTCCATGTGGGACTAGGAATGCGTGTGGCATCAAGTGGAGGCGCACGGCGCGCGCGGCGCACGAAGGGCGGCGCACAACGCACGGCGCGCGGCGCGCGGCGCGGGGGGCGCGGCGCGCGGGTCACCGGGCGCGGCGCGGGACGCGCGGCACAGGACGCGCGGCACAGGATTCCCTGACTGGCGCGGCGCGCTGCCTGGCCGGCGCGGCGCACTGCTTGGCCGGCGCGGCGCGCTGCTTGCTGCCCGGCTGGCCGGCGCAGCGCGTTGTGTGCGTAGTGGGCGGCTCGTCTTGCCGGGCTTTTGCGGGCCTTCGAATGCCATTCTTCTCACGTGAAATATGAAGTCTTCTACTCGATGAGAGTGACTCGATTCGAGGAGCAAGGCTCGGCCCGGCGAGAGCGACTAGCGACTTGATTCGAGGAGTGACTCGAAAATGATTCGAGGCTCGACTCGAGGAACGATTAAAGGCTCGACTCGAGGAACCATTCGAGGCTCGACTCGAGGAGCGAAGCTCGACTCGAGGAGATTGACTCAAGGCTCGACTCGAGGAGCGAAGCTCGACTCGAGGAGTCAGGAGTTTGGGCGAGGGCTTGAAGATTTGCCGCTCTTCAGGACCTCCGGCCTGACCATCGGCCCTTTGAGCGACGTGCCTTCTTGGCGTCTCGGGTTTTCCGAAAACGACCGACAACACTAATTTCTACCGATGAAAAAAAAGAAGAGAATACAAACACGAGTGATGATTTACCTCTGCAATACTTCAGCAAGCAATGGTTTACCTCTCAAGCTCGAAGCCCCAAGTCTATCGAATCTCCGTCGAGCTTTTCGACCTAAGAAGACACGAAGTCTATCGACGGAGATAAGAATTTTGGCCTCTTGAACTCACTTCCGACGTCAAACCCTAGAAATTGCTCACTAACAAATCCGAGAAAAATATTAGAGAAAGGGTGACTCTGGAAAGATACAAGATGATAGATAGAGAGAGAGCATCTGAAGGTTACGAAGAGAGAGAGAGAGAGAGAGAGAGAGAGAGAGAGAGAGAGAGAGAGAGAGAGAGAGAGAGAGAGAGAGTGATATACAAAGATGAGAGAGATGATTTATTTTTTTTACTTAGTCAGTTTTAGAATTTTGATGTACCGCTTAAAACAAAATAATTGTGGGAAATTTCCCTCCAACATCAACAAAATAGTGAAATGTTAGAATTTTTTTTTTTTTTAGTGCTACCACTACTTCTTTAGATTTAGTTGTAGTGAAAGGTGTTAAATTTTAGTGGGAAACTTCCCTCCATTTTAAAGTAGTGAAATTTTGATAATTTTTAATTTTTTGGGTATTACCACTACTTCTTTATATTGACTGTAGAGAAAAAAAGACCATTAACTATAGTTTTATATTCGACTAGAGTCTAATATAGGCAAAAAAAAGGTGACCGTAGTCTATCTTAAAAGACTTCATTAAAAGGCTAAAATGAAGTTAAAAAAAAAAACTGTAGTTGTATCCCATATTTCTGGTAGTGACAGGATTGCTGTTAAGCATTTCTTAAGTACCTTTGCAGAACTAGGAACTTGATGCCTACATATTAAGGTACTGAGTTGACTATGACGGGAAACACTGACTCCGATTTTCAAGCGGATAAGGATTCCAGGAAATCAATTTCAAAATCTGTTCTCATCCTAAATGGTTGATCTGTTGTTTGGAGGAGTATCAAGCAATCTTGCTGTTGTCGCTGTTTTTCGGACAACCATTTAGGAGCCCAAAGTGGTTAGACCCAAGGCCGGACCGAGTGGTCTCACTTCGGCTCGAGCGTGTCGGACTTGGTTGTTGGAATCGATCTAGGGTTTAAGAAAATAATTAACACTTCGGGAAGCGGCGGAATTTTAAAAATTTTCTTTTACAAGTAAAAACGGTTTTTACTAACCTAGATAAGTGCAAGTACATGTAATTAAAAAACTAATATGAGCTAAGAAGTTTACTAACCTTTCTTGAAGCTTGATCTTTGAGAAGCTCTTAGAAAGTTGCAACGCTCACTCCCCTCGCAGCACGTCTCTCTTCCTTTTCTCGGCACCTCGAGCAACCACGAAAGTTTCTATCACTAAATCACTCGAAATAAAGGAATTAGTGAGTGGGCACTTTTAAACACTACGACTTAAGAACGAGTCCTGAAGTCGCAGAGCTAAACACTAGGTCGAGTGAGGACCTAGGTGCCAAAACAAGAAAAATCGAAAATAAACTAGAAAGAGAGAGAGAGAGGAGTTCGGCCAAGTTCTAGAGAGAGAGTCTCTCAAATCTCTTAAACATGGATGAATGAAATGTGTGGAATGAGGCTCCTATTTATAGGAGAGGCTTTACCTTCAATAAGGTAGTTTCCTCTTCTATAGAATATCACATATTCATGAGCAAATATTGCCTCTTTCCCACTTAAGTCACACGGCCAAGGCAGCCTTCTAGAAGGCTTGGATTTGTTTCATTTTTTGTTCCTTGCCTTGCCTTGACTCTACTTGGCCGAATTCCCTTAAGCATCCTTATGCAAATTTGGTTCCTCTTTTTCTTTTGGCAAGTATCTTGATACATTTATGCACAAAATATTCTCTCTTCCTATGGGTATGTTGGGCGCCCATTATGTCTAGAAAAGGCTTCTAGAATTTTCTTCACTTGTTCATGACAACATAAGAAAAGGCCCATTTAGAATTTTCAATAAAATTCTTATGAAACGAAATTAATTCACAAGGCCCAATAATCAAGTCATGGCCGAGTGACATTAAGTCATCAAATGAACTTGTCAAAAAATTTATTGACATTCATTTCATCCTATGTCTCAAAAGGCAAAAATACCCTTTTGACTATTTTCGTTTTTGTTTTGACTTAGCTTCCAGTTTAACTATTCCTATCGATGTGATTCGTGACAGTGACCTCATGGACCCAAATGAACAAAGCTTGAGCTAAACACTTGAACTCAAAAGTGCACAAACCTTTTCCAAGTTTAGCTTAATGCCAACTGACTCCACTAAAGAGTTGACACTGAAAATCTCTCGGTTCAAATGAATTTATTTTCTACTCAAGAATTCACCTAATTATAATGAGCGGATCCACTGAATATTATCTATGCTACCCTTCATGAATGTCATCAGCTAGTCGGGATTTACTAAATTACCATTTTACCCTTCTAGCTGTTATTTCCTCAACTCCTTTGTCGCTTGTGAATAAGTTAGAAACAATGTATTGACGAGGAGCTAACAAGTCACATTGTTTCATCCAAAAGAGTCAGGACTCAATTTGGACACTGGCCAGTTCATTTAATCACACTCCAAGGAACAAAGCATGAGGTGACATACATTGCATTTCAGCAATCTTGTACATGAATTCCATATCTATGAGAACTTTACAAAGTTACTCATGACATTCTCACAACTTAGTACTTCACCAATAGGCCCTGTTCGGAATCACATAGTGAGTCCGAACTCTGACTTTCTCTAATGAGAATACTAAGCTGTGAAATGGCATGTCTCATTTCAGGATTAAGGTAAGCATGATGCAATTCATACATAGTGACTACGAGACATAAGAGGTTAAATGGTTTGTTCTTATCTTGTCTCTAGAAGTGCACTGGTCAATTCAGTACCTTCGGAAGATACCTAGAAGAACTATAGAGTCTCCAACTCTCAATTCCTCATAACCAGACATCATAGATTCTTCTAACAATCGTACTGAGGTCAATAGTCCTTTGACCCTAAGATTGCGAATATATCGTTTTAAGCAAACTACGAAGAGTTTGTTCATGCAAATCTACATTTGTCTCTTCGTAAGTTGTTAAGTTTGTTTATGGACTAAAAGACTATGGTTTTATCATAAAGCTTCAGACAAGGAAGATTGAATGAACGTTTCAACTTTTTATTAATGAATAAGCAATTACAAGCAAGAGTCTTCGTAAGACTATATGACATCAAATGTACATAAATAGACACTACTACTCTTATTGTGGGCACCATTGACAACATTGGTATCCCAAGTCGTCCCTTAGCTGTGAATGTCCCTTGAGTTCGTCCAAGTACCTGAAAAGGAAGAAAGAACAGGTGAACTAGGAAGGGAAAACAGAGGGGGTGCCTCTATTTACCTCTCTGACGCTCAACATTAGTAGGATTGAGGTGGAGTATAGAGGTTTTAGAGGTGGTAAGAGGCCAAAGATGAGCGAAACGAGTGAAGTACGAGTTCGACAGCGTTTCGGGACTCAAAATTGGATTACCTTTGGGAGAGGGCGGAGCTCTCTATTTATAGGCGACCAAGGGGTGTTTTGGGTGACCCCTTGGCCGAGTGAGCAAGCCTGAGTCGGCCATTGACCGACTGAATGGTTGGGTCGGCCAATGGCCGAGTGAACATGGTGGTGAGGTTCACTCGGCCATTGGCCGAGTGAAAAGCTTAGGGTCGGCTGAGGTTCACTCGGCCATTGGCCGAGTGAAATGTCTAGGGCCGGATGAGGTTCACTCGGCCATTGGCCGAGTGAACTGCTGGAGGGTTCACTCGGCCATTGGCCGAGTGAACTGCTGGGCCGGCTGGAGGGTTCACTAGGCCATTGGCCGAGTGAACTGTTGGGTCGGCTGGATATTGACTCGTCCAATGGCCGACTGAGGTGGTTGGGTCGGCTGGATGTTGACTCGGCCAATGGCCGACTGAGGTGGTTGGGTCGGCTGGATGTTGACTCGGCCAATGGCCGAGTGAGGTGGTTGGGTTGGCCATTGGCTGGTTAAGACTTGGCTCGACCAATGGCCGGCTGAGGCTTGGCCCGGCTGTGACCTGGCCCGGTCAATGGTCGGCTGAGGCTTGGCCCAGCCGATGGACGAGTGAACCTTGGGCCGGCTAAGGGTTTGGGCCGGCCAATGACCAAGGCAGGGGTTGCGCCGGTTGTGTGGTTGAAGTGGCGCCTTTGTCCTCGTCGGCCCGAGACGGGCCGACAACATTAGCCCCCCGAGTTTCCGGTCGATCGTGGGTCGAGTGGAATCTCAGAACTTGCGCCGACGTGCGGACATGGGACCAACGTTCTCGGTTTTGTGAGCACATCGTAGGGAGGCTTTGGTGCGTCATGAGGGATAGCCATTGTGCGCCGCGAGAGACGAATTTTGTGCGTCGCGAGGGATGGCTTTTGTGTGTCGCGAGGGATGACCTTTGTGTGTCCTGAAGGACGGCCTTCGTTTTACGTGTCTCATGTTCTCGATACAGTACCGTAGTCGACTCGCATGGTTTTGTCGATGAGCATCTTATTTTTGGACTTACCAGTGACGGCGTAATCGATTTGCATGGCTCGGGCCTCGGGGTGCCTCGGTGTCACGTTTGTGTGACCAGGTTTTCCGTGGACGCTAGCTAGACCAGTTACGTCTAGCGGGCGCAGGCTCTTGAAACCCTTTTGTGACTCGCTGCCTATCGGCGCGCGCGCTGGGCGGCGAGCGTGGTGCAACGTTTGCGTGGCAAGGTTTCCCACGGACGCTGGCTAGACCAGGTACGTCCGGCGGATGCAGGCCTTTGAAACCCATTTGTGACTCGCTGCCTCTCGGCGCACGAGCTGGGCGGCGAGAGCGGTGCCACGTTTGTGTGGCCAGGTTTACCGCGGACGCTGGCTAGACCAGGTACGTCCAGCGGACGCAAGCCTTTGAATCCCATTTGCGACTCGCTGCCTATCGGTGCACGAGCTGGGCGGCGAGCGCGGTGCCACATTTGTGTGGCCAGATTTCCCGTGGACGCTGGCTAGACCAGGTACGTCAGGCGGACGCAAGCCTTTGAAACCCATTTGTGACTCGTGGCCTATCGGCGCACGAGCTGGGCGGCGAGCGCTGTGCCACATTTACGTGGCCAGGTTTCCCGCGGATGCTGGCTAGACCAGGTACGTCCGGCGGACGCAGGCCTTTGAAACCCATTTGTGACTCGCTGCCTATCGGTGCACGAGCTGGGCGGCGAGCGCGGTGCCACGTTTGTGTGGCCAGGTTTCCCGTGGACGCTGGCTAGACCAGGTACGTCCGGCGGACGCATGCCTTTGAAACCCATTTGTGACTCGCTGCCTCTCGGCGCACGAGCTGGGCGGCGAGCGCGGTGCCACGTTTGTGTGGCCAGGTTTCCCGCGGACGCTGGCTAGACCAGGTTTGTCCGGCGGACGCAAGCCTTTGAAACTCATTTGTTACTCGCTGCCTATCGGCGCACGAGCTGGGCGGCGAGCGCGGTGCCACGTTTGTGTGGCCAGGTTTCCGGTGGACGCTGGCTAGACCAGGTACGTCCGGCGGACGCAAGCCTTTGAAACCCATTTGTGACTTGTTGCCTATCGGTGCACGAGCTGGGCGGCGAGCGTGGTGCCACGTTTGCGTGGCCAGGTTTCCCGTGGACGCTGGCTAGACCAGGTACGTCCGGCGGACGCAAGCCTTTGAAACTCATTTGTGACTCGCTGCCTATCGGCGCACGAGCTGGGCGGTGAGCGTGGTGCCACATTTGTGTGGCCAGATTTCCCATGGATGCTGGCTAGACAAGGTACGTCCAGCGGACGCAAGCCTTTGAAACCCATTTGTGACTCGTTGCCTATCGGTGCACGAGCTGGGCGGAGAGCGCGGTGCCACATTGCACGTTTCACGTTTGGGGACTCTGGTGACCCATTCTTACTCGGTACTCGACTCGAGGAGTGAGCTTGACTCGAGGAGACATGTAGAGTCAGCACGAGGAGTAGCTAGTCGACTCGTGGATTCGATGCTCGACTCGAGGATTGAACTCAACTCGAGGAAAAATGTAGAGTCGACACGAGGAGTAGCTTGTCGACTCGTGGACTCGGTACTCGACTCGAGGAATGAACTCAACTCGAGGAGGCATGTAGAGTCGGCACGAGGAGTAGCTTGTCGACTCGTGGACTCGGTACTCAACTCGAGGAGTGAACTCAATTCGAGGAGAAATGTGTAGACTGTCTCTCTCTGGGACCTTCGGCCTGACCATCGGCCCCTTGAGACTTTGTTATATTTTTGTTTTGTTTTTGTTTTTGGGTTGTTTTGATTAATTATTGCTCCTTGTTAGCCCCCCGAGTTTCTTGCGTTTGTGAGACGAAGACCAAGAAACTCTCGTGTTGGAGGTGTACAATAGAGTGTGTTGACATGTGTAGAATAATTCTTTATTGCAGTAAGGAGGTCGTTACAGGTTTCCATGGCACTTGGCCTTTTTTGGAAAAGGAAAATTACATAATTGAAATGAAGCGATTAAAAAGTCGAGTGAGTTCGGGCGTGAGTTTAAGGGCGGAAGCTGTGCAATCACGGCTTGCTAGCAGACGCGACGAATTCCTTGAGGTCCCCACTTCGAATTAGGGAATCAATTTTCTTCCTAAGTTGGTAGCATTCTGTTGTTGCGTGCCCGTGGTCATGGTGATATTCGCACTGTTTGCTCTTGTCTCGCGTTGCGGGGTCCTTCTTCATCGTGCTGAGAGGGACAAAGGATTGTTTCGGGGTCGGAGAAGGAAGGTCATTAGGGACTTGACCATTCCTGCGTCTTTTCCTTCGCGAGTCGGGACCGACGGTCGGTGCCACAGGTGCGGTACCGCGCTTCTTGTTGGGTGTTTGGTTAACAGCGTTGGGTGGTTGATGTCCCAAGACGACTTCTCTCTCGATCCCGCGTTAGGCGTTGAGTTTTTCTCTCAAGTCGCTCCCATGAGATTCCCTTCGGGAATTGAGGCGATCTCTCAAGTCTCCGGTGGCTGTCCCTATCACTTTTGGCAAGGATATGTCGTTCGAGTGACGTCCTCGACGGACGCCACGACATTCGGTGTCGTCGTCCATCCTGTGGCCTTGGACACGAATGGTGAGCTCGGAGCATCCCTTTCGGGACCTCGAGATTGAGCGTCCTCAGGTACTGTGCGATCCTCGACGTGGTCTCTCGAGGGTGTCCCCTCGAGGGCGCATGTGTGCGTTCAACCATTGATTGATGCTTTGGTGCGGTCACTTGAGGGTGTCTCCTCGAACGCGTGCGTGCGCGTTCACTTTCGTGAACAGCGTGGTCGAGGTTGGTCTCGTTGGTTCTCGACTTCGCCACGTAATCGGGGTCTTTCTCGTCATGGTTGACGTCGTCGACGTGTTGGAGTCGAGGAGGTTGGTGATGAGCGCGCTGGTGACGTCGGGGCGGTGTAGGAGCTCGGCGAGCCTTCGAGCCGTGTCCTCTCAAACTCCGGCCTCGGGGTCATTCGCCGGGTCTCGGGGCTGGCTCTCATTATCACGAGGTTGCCCTCCAAGACGATGCGCCAGGCTTTGGAGGCCATACTTCGAGCTAGTCGCTTGGGCGCCCACGGAAGTGGCGGGGACATGACTCATCTCTCGAGAGTCGTAGAAGTAGCAAGAAAGAGGAATGGAAGGGAGAGCGTCGCCAAGGTCGGGAGGTCTCCTCCTTCTAGCGCCGAAATGTTGTCGTTGTTTTTCGGACAACCATTTAGGAGCCCAAAGTGGTTAGACCCAAGGCCGGACCGAGTGGTCTCACTTCGGCTCGAGCGTTTCGGACTTGGTATCCCATGTCATCCCTTAGCTGTGAATGTCCCTTGAGTTCGTCCAAGAACCTGAAAAGGAAGAAAGAACAGGTGAACTAGGAAGCGAAAACAGAGGGGGTGCCTCTGTTTACCTCTCCGACGCTCAACATTAGTAGGATTGAGGTGGAGTATAGAGGTTTTAGAGGTGGTGAGAGGCCAAAGATGAGCGAAACGAGTGAAGTAGGAGTTCGACATCGTTTCAGGACTCAGAATTTGATTACCTTTGGGAGACGGCAGACCTCTCTATTTATAGGCGACCAAGGGGTGTTTTGCGGGACCCTTTGGCCGAGTGAGCAAGCTTGAGTCGGCCATTGACCGACTGAATGGTTGGGTCGGCCAATGGCCGAGTGAACATGGTGGTGAGGTTCACTCGGCCATTGGCCGAGTGAAAAGCTTAGGGTCAGCTGAGGTTCACTCAGCCATTGGCCGAGTGAAATGTCTAGGGCCGGATGAGGTTCACTCGGCCATTGGCCGAGTGAACTGCTGGAGGATTCACTCGGCCAATGGCCGAGTGAACTGCTGGGCCGTCTTGAGGGTTCACTCGGCCATTGGCCGAGTTAACTGCTGGGCCGTCTGGAGGGTTCACTCGGCCATTGGCCGAGTGAACTGCTGGGCCGTCTGGAGGGTTCACTCGGCCATTGGCCGAGTGAACTGCTGGGCCGTCTGGAGGGTTCACTCGGCCATTGGCCGAGTGAACTGCTGGGCCGGCTGGAGGGTTCACTCGGCCATTGGCGGAGTGAACTGTTGGGTCGGCTGGATGTTGACTCGGCCAATGGTGGACTGAGGTGGTTGGGTCGGCCATTGGCTGGTTGAGACTTGACTCGGCCAATGGCTGGCTGAGGCTTGGCCCGGCTGTGACTTGGCCCAGTCAATGGTCGGCTGAGGCTTGGCCCAGCCGATGGCCGAGTGAACCTTGGGCCGGCCAATGGCCAAGGCAGGGGTTGCGCCGGTTGTGTGGTTGAAGTGGTGCCTTTGTCCTCGTCGGCCGGAGACGGGCCTGCAACACTTGCATTGTGACTCCACAAAGGAAGCAGAATACGTGGCTGCTTGTGAAGCATCCAAAGAGGTTGTATCGCATAGAAAATTCCTTAAGTATTTGGAAGTCGTTCCAAACGTCGACGAGCCCATGACACTTTATTGTGATAACAATGGGACAGTCGCTAACTCAGAGGAACCTCGAAGCCATAAGCGCGCTAAGCATATTGAGAGGATATACCATTTGATTCGAGAGATCGTGCAGCGCGGAGACGTGGTGGTGAAGAAGAACACAACGGTGGAAAACCTGGCAGATATATTCACCAAGGCCCTAGCGAACCAGGTCTTCGACCAGCATAGGGAGGGATTAGGCATGAAGGACTATTCACATCTTCTTTGAGTCAAGTGGGAGTTTCTTTTCAATGGTGCCCACGAGAAGAGTAGTAGTCATTACTTTTGTACATTTGATGTAATGAAGTCTGACGAAGACTTTTGCATGTAACTACTGAATAATTAATAAAAGTTGAAACGTTCATTCATTCTTCCTTGTCCGTTTAAAGCTTTATGATAAACTATAGTCTTTAGTCCTTAAACTAATCTATCAACAAATGAAGAGTCAAATATAGATTTGCATGAACAAACTCTTCATGGTTTGCTTAAAATAGTATATGTTGGAATAGATCTAGGGTTAAGAAAAGTTTTAACGCTTCTAGCAAGGGGCAGAATATAAAAAATTTCTTTAAAACTCGTAAAACGATTTTACAACCTAGACAAAGTGCATGAACATATAATTTAAAATTTAAAATTGCATTTAGTTTTTACGTGGTACCAACCTCGAATGGAGCATGAACGTTGAGAAGCCTTTGGAAGATTGAAACATTCGTCTCCCCATGTAGCACGCCTCTCCCACTAGTCTTCTTGAACCTGTGAACAACCACAAAAGTTTCTACCACTAGAGTCTTAAGAGAATGGTTGGATTTAGTGTGTGGGCACTTTTAAACATGATGACTCAAGAAGAAGCCTTTAAACCAAAGAGCTAAAACAAATGCTAAGTCTAATGAGGATCTAGGTGCCAAAACAAAGGACTAGAAGGGATTCTAGAGAGAGAGAGATGGGGGCGGCCACAAACTAGAGAGAGAGGCTATCAATCTCAAAATTGTGTGTTGTGAGTTGTGAATGAGGTGGGGGTAATTATAGGAGGAGGATTACCTTCAAACGATAGTTTCCTTCTTTCTATAGAATATCACATATTCATGAGCAAATATTTGCTTCCCCTTCTTCCATATGGACGTGCAAGCCTTACCATGCAAGTCCTTAGATTTGTTTCCTCATTTGTCCTCTCCCTTGGTTGCCGCCTAACATGTTTCCTTCTAGAGGAAATTTGTTTCCTCTTTTACTTTTGGCAAGTATCTTCCTACATCAATGCACAAAATAATTCTTCTTTCTCTCTTGGTATGGATGGTTTCTATGGCTTCTAGAAGGAGCTTCTAGATGTTTCTTTATTTGTCTATGACAACATAAGAAAAGCCCATTAAGAATTTTCAAATATAATTCCATGAAATGAAATTAATCCTCAAGGCCCAATTAATTCATTATGGCCGAGTGATCTAATTTATTGTCATCATATGACAATGACCATGTCAATAAAAATTATTTTTTGACATTCTCACCATCCAAAAGGACAAAAAATACCCTTTAGACAATTTTCGTAAAACTTGTCTAGTTCTTGTTGTGACTTAGCTTCTAGGTTAACTAATCTACATGAACAAAACTTGAGCTAGCATGCTTGGACTCAAAAGTTCATAAACCTTTTCCGAGTTCTAGCTTAATGTCAACTGACTCCACTAAAGAGTTGACACTTAAATCTCTTGGTTCAAATGAATATATTTTCTACTCAAGAATTCTACTTAATAGTAATGAGCGGATCCATTGAATATTATCTATGTTTACCCTTCATGAATATCATCAACTAGATGGGATTTACAAAATTGCCATTTTACCCTTCTAGTTGTTATTTCCTCAACTCCTTTGTCACTTGTGAATAAAGTTCGAAACAATGTATTGACGAGGAGCTAACAAGTCACGTTGTTTCATCCAAAAGAGTCATGACTCAATTTGGACACTGGCCAGTTCATTTATTCACATTCCAAGGAACAAAGCATGAGCTTATATACATTGCCCTTCAGCAATCTTGTACATGAATTCCATATCTATGAGATCCTCACAAAGTTACTCGTGACATCTTCATAACTTAGTACTTCACCAATAGGTCCTGTTAAGAATCACATAGTGAATCCGAACTTTGACTTTCTCAAATGAGAATAGGTAAGCTATGAAATGGCATGTCTCATTTCAGGATTGAGGTAAGCATGATACAATTCATATGTAGTGACCTCGAGACATAAGAGGTTAAATGGTTTGTTGTTATCTTGTCTCTAGAAGTGCACTGGTCAATTCAGTACCTTCGGAAGATACCTAGAAGAACTATAGAGTCTCCAACTCTCAATGTCCCATAACCAGAGATCATAGATTCTCCTAACAATCATATTGAGGTCAATAGTCCTTTGACCCTTGGATTGCGAATATATCGTTTTAAGCAAACCATGAACAGTTTCTTCATGCAAATCTATATTTGTCTCGTCATATATTGTTAGGTTTGTTTATGGACTAAAGACTAAAGTTTTATCATAAAGCTTCACACATGGAATAATGAATGAACGTTTCAACTTTTTATTAATAAATAAGCAATTACAAGCAAGAGTCTTCGTGAGACTTAATTACATCAAATGCACAAAATAAACTCTCTTTCACACTATGGGTTGCACGAATTTTTGTCTCCCTTTCCTTTGGGTTGGACGGCCAAAAGGGCTTCTAGAAGGTGTTTCTAGATTTTCTTCATTTGTTCATGACAACATAAGAAAAGCCCATTAAGAATTTTCAAGTAAAATTCTATGAAATGAAATTAATCCTTAAGGCCCAGTTACCGAGTGATAATATGTCATCATATGACGATGTCAAAAAAATTTATTGACATTCATTTCATCCTATGTCCGAAAAGACAAAAATACCATTTTGACAATATTCGTTAAACTCGTCTCGTTCTTGTTTTGACTTAGCTTCTAGTTTAACTATTCCTACTCGATATGATTTGTGAGAGTGACCTCATGGATCCAAATGAACAAAGCTTGAGCTAAAATATTTGGATTCAAAAGTTCACAAACCTTTGCCAAGTTTAGCTTAATGTCTACTGACTCCACTAAAGAGTTGACACTGAGAAACTCTCGGTTCAAATGAATTTATTTTCTACTCAAGAAATCAACTAAATTTTCATGAGTGGATCCACTGAATATTATCTATGTTTACCCTTCATGAATATCATCAGCTAGTCGGGATTCATAAAATTACCATTTTACCCTTCTAGTTGTTATTTCCTCAAGTCTTTTGTCGCTTGTGAATGAAGTTAGAAACAATGTATTAACGAGGAGCTAACAAGTCACATTGTTTCATCCAAAAGAGTCATGACTCAATTTGGACACTGGCTAGTTCATTTATTCACATTCCAAGGAACAAAGCATGAGGTGATATACATTGCATTTCAGCAATCTTGTACATGAATTCCATATCTTTGAGAATTTCACAAAGTTACTCATGACATCTTCATAACTTAGTACTTGATCAATAGGTCTCGTTAAGAATCACATAGTGAATCCGAACACCGACCTTCTCAAATGAGAATACGTATGCTATGAAATGGCATGTCTCATTTCAGGATTGAGGTAGGCATGATGCATTCATACATAGTGACCACGAGACACAAGAGGTTATATTGTTTCTTCTTATCTTGTCTCTAGAAGTGCACTGGTCAATTCAGTACCTTCGGAAGATACATAGAAGAACTACAGGGTCTCCAACTCTCAATGTCCCTTAACCAGATATCATAGATTCTCCTAACAATCGTATTGAGATCAATAGTCCTTTGATCTTTAGATTGCGAATATATTGTTTTAAGCAAACCATGAAGAGTTTGTTCATGCAAATCTACATTTGTCTCTTCATATGTTTTTAGGTTTGTTTATGGACTAAAGACTAAGGTTTTATCATAAAGCTTCAGACAAGGAAGAATGAATGAACGTTTCAACTGTTTATTATTAAATAACCAATTACAAGCAAGAGTCTTCGTGAGACTTTATTACATCAAATTAACATAAGTTAAAGACTACAACTCTTCTTGTGGGCACCATTGACAACAAACTCCCACTTGACTCAATGAAGATGTGTGTAGTCCTTCATGCATAATCCCTCCCGATGCTGGTCGAAGACCTTGTTCTCTAGGGCCTTGGTGAAAAGCTCTGCTATGTTCTCCATTGTTGAGATCTTCTTCACCTCGACGTCTCCGCTCTGCACGATCTCTCTAGTCAAATGGTATTTCCTCTCAATATGTTTAGAGCGCTTATGGCATTCGAGGTTCCTTTGAGTTAGCAACAGCCCCACTATTATCACAATAAAGGCTCATGGGCTCGTCGACGTTCGGAACAACTTCCAAATACTTAATGAATTTTTAAGCCATACAGCCTCTTTGGATGCTTCACAAGCGGCCACATATTCTGCTTCCATTGTGGAGTCAGCAATTCAAGATTGCTTAATACTCATCCACAAAACAGCTCCACCATTAAGGATGAACACGGATCCCGAAGTGGATTTTCTGGAATCCTTATCCGCTTGAAAATCGGAGTCGGTATATCCCGTCATAGTCAGGTCAGTACCTGAATATGTAAGCATCAAGTTCTTAATTCTTCGAAGATACTTAAGAACATGCTTAACAACAATCCAGTGCTCGGATTCAAGGTTGGATTGAAAACGGCTAACTATGCCAACTCTGAAGCAGATATCAGGTCTAGTGCAAAGCATAGCATACATGAGACTTTCTAAAGCTGAGGCGTAAGGAATTTTCATCGAGAAGCGATCCACCACCTTATCAATATAAGATGCTTGAGAGAGCGACAGAGTCCGGTTCTTCCTATCTCGAAATAGTTGGATCCCCAGAATGTACGCGGTTTCTCCTAGATCCTTCATATCAAATTGCTTTGCCAGCCAGACTCCTTAACCTCAGATAACTTAACCACATCATTACCTATGAGTAATATATCATCGACATATAGTACCAGAAACACAACTTTACCTTCATGTATTAACTTGTAAACACACGGCTCATCTATTGACTGCTCAAAGTTGAAGGTTTTCACCCTTTCATCGAATCTAATATTCCATGACCTAGATGATTGCTTTTATCCATAAATGGACTTAAGCAACTCACAAACCTTGGTCTCTTGACCTTCTTCCACAAAACCGTCTGGTTGAGCTATATAAATGCGCTCGTCAAGATTGCCATTCAGGAAGGCAGTCTTGATATCCATTTGCCAGATCTCATAGTCAAGAGCTGCAGCTATGGATAGAAGTATGCATATGGATTTACGCATTGCGACTGGCGAGAAGGTTTCTTCATAGTTGTTGTCGGTCATTTTCGGAAAACCCGAGACGCCAAGAAGACACGCCGTTCAAAGGGCCGATGGTCAGGCCGGAGGTCCTGAAGAGCGGCAAGCCTTCTCTCATGAGTCGACTGACAAGTGCTCGTGCCAAATCCTCATGCCCCTCGAGTCGAGCCTTGAGTCGTTCCTCGAGTCGAGCCTCGAGTCGTTCTCCTCGAGTCGAGCCTCGAGTTGTTCCTCGAGTCGTTCCTCGAGTCGAGCCTCGAGTCGTTCTCCTCGAGTCGAGCCTCGAGTCATTCTCCTCGAGTCAAGCCTCGGGTCGCTGCTCGAGTCGAGCCTTGAGTTGTTCCTCGAGTCGAGCCTCGAGTCGTTCTCGGGTCGCTCCTCGAGTCAAGCCACTAGTCACTCTCGTCGAGTTGAGCCTTGCTCCTCGAGTCGAGTCACTCTCGTCAAGTGGAAACCTTCATATTTCACGTGGGAAGAATGGTATTCGAAGACCCCTAAAGGCCCGCAAGAGCCCGGCAAGACGAGCCGTTCACCGCGCGCACAGCACGCTGCGCCGGCCAGCCGTGCAGCAAGCAGCGCGCCGCGCCAGCAAGGCAGCGCGCCGCGCCAGGCAGGCGCGCGCCGCGCCAGGACGCGCTCCATGCGCCGCGCATCCTGCGCCGCGCGTCCTGCACCGCGCATCCCGTGCCGCGCCCGGTGACCTGCGCGCCGCGCCCCCTGCACCGCGCGCCGCGCGCCACGCGTTGTGCGCCGCGCGCGCCGTGCGCCTCCACTTGATGGCACGCGCGTTCCTAGTCCCACATGGACGAAAAGGGACCTTCTAAGGCCCCCAAACACCTATATAAACCCCCTCCCACTGAGGGGAAAGCAATCCAATAAATTCTCTTCATCTCCTATCGACACGCTCGATTTCTTACTCTTCTCTGCTTCTCGGGATGCCATATTTGGCCTGAAGCAGTCTCTCTTCTCTCTCCCCCGTTCTCAGAGGTTCCGAAGCACTCACGGGGACTTCCCGGACGTCGCTCCCTCTGACCGAACGTTCTCCGGTGCTCAAGCACGCCCCTAGGGTTCTCGACTAGAGTCCCCCTCGCGCGTCTAACACGCTAGACGCGTACGCGATCTCTGAGGTTCTGAGACGCTGCCGAGGACTCCTCGCGCCCCGTCTCCTTCATCGAGCACGCTTCTCCGCCGAGGTTCTACGCCTCATACTGCGTCTTTCACGCTTGAACTACGTTCTGACCTGATCCCACGTACGGGTACGTAGGCAGCCGACAACCAAGGCACGGTCACTCCTCCTCCTCACCCCCTACCTCTCCCGAGAGGCGGGTTGATCGGAGAAAACCCTAGCTCGAGACTATCGAGTTCACACTCTTGGCCCGGGTGCGGTCACTTGGTCCGGCCTTGGATTGAACCGCCCGAGGTTTTAAATAGTTGTTCATTTTCGTGCGACAACATTTGGGCGCTAGAAGGAGGGGACTTCCCGACCTATTCAGCCCGAAATCCCTTCTGTTCATCTTCTTCTTTTCTTCTGCGAACTCAACCTTCTCGAACTTGAGAAACGATGAGTAGCCAACCACCCGTACGTTCTGAGGGCGTGAACAACCCCGAAAACATCACTGGGACCAAGAAATACTTCTTGCGCTCCCGAGCGCATGGTGACGAAGAGTCGCTCCACGAAGAGAGCTCGACCCGCTCACCATCTCCATCTCCTGATAGCAGGGACGACCGCATCATGGAGTTAAAGGAGAGTATCCGCCGACTGAAGGCGAGGAAGGCAAGGTACCACAGCCGACTGGCTGCAAAGCAACCTATGCGTGACACGATAATCCCCAACGGGGATCCTGAGAACCTCAACGAGGAAAGTCACGACCGCGACCCTGATTACGAGGGTACTGGTGAGTCGGAGGATATCGAGACTTCTCTCACGAAGGACGGGGGACTCCCCGCCGTGTTTGAAGCCGGTCCGTCGAATCCCTTACCCCGAACAGGCGATGCGCCGACAGCTTATCAAGAGGGGATTTCCCGATGTTCGACTCTCGACCGACTAGGTCCGAGGGAGAATGTTGCGGAAAGTCAGGGCGCGCGGAGAGCGCACCGTCGCAAACAAAGCCTGCGCCTCTGTACGACCAGCCCTGACCTTAGGGACCGCCTCACTGCTCAACGCATTGGGCGTGGCAATGATCTGAGAGAGCGACTAAGCTCTAGACCCAATATCCCGCTGGCAGCCCCAACTAACGGGAACTGCCGCGCAGGACAGGGGTCTAACGAGAGGCTGCAGGTGACTCCTCCCGATTAAGGGGTTACTCCAACGACCGGTCTCGATGTGGTCACTATGATCCACAACCTTCGAAATGAGGTACGAGATCTCCAAGAATACGGAGTAGGTGGAAGTGCCTATGGGGTCGTTGAGGAGAATTCATCGCCTTTCACTACTCAGATACGGGCTGAGGTTTGTACGGGGAATTTCAGTCTCCCGAACCTCGCTCCCTATGATGGGAAAGCAGATCCTGCTTACCACATCCAGCACTACGAAACCTGGATGACGATGCAGGGTGTTTCTCCTGGCGCCATGTGCGAAGCTTTTAGTTTGACCCTCGCCGGACCCGGCTTTGAGTGGTTCAAGAACTTAAAGCCAGGAAGCATCCACTCGTTCAAAGACCTGAAGGACATGTTCCTAGCACGGTTCGCTACATCTATGGTCCAAAAGAAGACCAAGATGTACCTGTGGTCAATCAAGCAAGAGAGTGGCGAGTCTCTTAGACGATACCTCGCCCGATTCACTGAAGAGTCAAACAAGGTCGACCGCTTTGACGACGGTGACGCAATTGCCGCTATCATAGAAGGCTTGCGCACAAGTGACTTCCTCAAGTTTGTCTTCGGCCATGTCCCTTCTACCATGGCCGAGTTAATGACTCGAGCTAAGACCTTCATGGGAGTCGAAGATTACCTCGACGGCCGCAAGAGCACTAATCAAAGCTCTCGCCGTCGAGAAGAACCTAGCCGCGAGCAGAACGAACCTCGTAAAAGGCGAAACTAGGGGAACCAGGTTTCTAGCAACCAACCCCCTGTACCTCAGAAACCGCCACTTGCGGAAAACTTCAAAGGGTACTCGTCGTTCACACCGCTTAACACAGCGCCGGAAAGGATCTTGGCTTTGGCATGTGACAAGTTCACGCCCCCGGCTCCAATGAAGAAGGATCCCGCAACTCGCGATCGATCCAGGTATTGTGAGTTCCATCGGGAATACGGTCATTTGACCTCGGAATGCTACAACCTCAAAAGGCAAATCGAGGCTTTGATCCAACGGGGTGAGCTGAAAGAGTTTGTGTTACGCATGATTAGCACTGCGGGCCCCACCGCGAACAGACAACAGTCTGGTCAGGGAGGAGGAACAGCCGCTTCTGCCGACCGAACCACGACTACTGCCAACGCTAACCCACAACTCCACGTGGTAACCACCATACTGGGAGGTCCACAAGATGGAGATTCAACCCGACAACGGAAGAAATTCCTTAGGGCCGTGTGTCAGGAAGACGCTGCTATGCACGTCAACTTCACATATGAAGAACCTCCGTCCGTGCCTCACGAGACGATGTATTTCACCAATGAAGAGGCCAAGCGAGTTGTGCATCCGCACAATGACGCGATCGTGCTCAAGGCCCAAGTGGCCAATAACTTGGTGAAAAGGGTTCTCATCGATAACGGCAGCGCTGCCGACATAATTTTCAAGTCCAACCTAGAGCGCATGAAGCTCGGGGGGCTGCGCCCGACTCCGACCCAAACGCCATTGTTTGGGTTCACAGGAGAAAAGGTTATGACCGAGGGCATTATCGACCTGCCGGTCACCTTTGGGACCCCTGGAGGAATCGAGGCCGTTCACATGGTCCCATTCCTAGTGGTCGATCAGGAGTCGCCTTATAACTTAATCATCGGGCGACCCACGTTGAACCGGCTAAGGGCAATCACTTCCACGTACCACCTACTGGTGAAATTCCCCACCGAAGTGGGAATTGGCATTATGGCTGGAGACCAATCCCAAGCCAGAATATGCTACGTACAAGGAGTTGATGGCAAATCCGTGGGAAAAGCGGTCAACACAATCTTCCAACTGGAAGACGATTTCCCATGCAACCCAAGGGATGCAAGGAAGTTCGGAGAACTTGATACCCGGGATGAAATCGAAAGACTCAAGGTGGAAACCTCCGATGATCTTGTGCCAATCGTCCTGGGCGAATCTAAGCCTGATCAGGTTGTAAAAGTCGGCACCCGACTTCCACTCGCCATCAAAACTCAGCTTACTGCCTTCCGTAGGGAGTTCAAGGATGTTTTTGCATGGACTCATGCGGATATGCCCGGAATCGATCCCGAGGTAATAGTGCACCGATTGAACGACGACCCAAAGGTCGCCGAAAAAGTGCAGGCTAGACGAACGTTCAACCCAGAACGATACCTGGCCATAAATGAAGAGGTCGAGAAACTCCTCACCGCAAACTTCATTCGAGAGGCTAAGTACCCCAAGTGGGTCGCCAACGTGGTAATGGTAAAAAAGCCCAACGGGAAGTGGCGAATTTGTATAGACTACAAAGATCTTAACAAAGCCTGCCCTAAGGACTGCTTTCCACTCCCGCGCATCGAACAACTGGTGGACGCCACGGCCGGCCATGAACTTCTAAGCTTCATGGACGCCTATTTAGGCTACAACCAAATTCGAATGCACGAGCCCGATCAAATTAAGACGACCTTTGTCACCGATCGAGGTCTCTACTGTTACAAGGTCATGCCTTTCGGCCTTAAGAACGCGGGAGCAACGTACCAACGCTTGGTAAATCGGATCTTCGCCGATCAAATCGGCAAGACGATGGAAGTATACGTGGACGACATGCTCGTTAAAAGCCTACTAGCAACCAATCACGTACGCGACCTAAGGGAGATGTTCAAAATCCTCCGGCGATATAAAATGAAGCTCAGCCCCAACAAATGCGTATTCGGGGTTAAATCCGGGAAGTTCCTCGGTTACATCGTCAGCCGACGAGGCATAGAGGCGAACCCGGAAAAAATCAAGGCACTCCTTGAAATGAAGTCGCCAAGACGAGTCAAAGAGGTACAAAGCCTGACCGGTCGGATTGCCGCTCTGACACGCTTCGTGTCTAAAGCCACCGACAAGTGTCAACCGTTCTTCAAAGCTCTGAAGAAGACGGACGACTTTGAGTGGACGGACGAATGCGAAAGTGCCTTCCAAGAAACGAAGGCTTACTTTGGGTCCCCACCATTCCTCTCTAAACCGAGAGAGGACGAGACGCTATACGTGTATCTCGCCGTCTCTGAAGGAGCTGTAAGTGTTGTCCTTGTCCGCGAAGAAAACAAGGTCCAGTGGCCGGTCTACTACGTGAGCAAAGCCTTACTCGACGCGGAAACGCGCTACACCGAGATTGAGAAACTTTCTCTGGCTCTCGTAACGGCAGCAAAGAAGCTACGACCGTACTTCCAAGCTCACCCGATCGCGGTGCGAACTGAGCATCCAATCGCTAAAGCTCTTCAAAAGGGAACATCGACTCGCATGGTGATCTGGTCCCAAGAATTGAGCGAGTACGGGATTGAGTTCCACCCAAGAACGGCTTTAAAGGGGCAGGCCTTAGCCGACTTCGTGGCAGAATTCTCTTATACTCCCGATATGGGAAGAGTGGAAGCTGACTTGAACGATGATGCGTTAGCTCGGAAAAGGAAGGTAGACCCAACGGGTCCCATCTGGAAGCTATACGTAGATGGGGCATCTAATGCTCGAGGGGCTGGCGCCAGAATAATTTTGATTAACCCCGACGGGGAAAAGTTGCGATACGCCCTTCACTACGGCTTCCAAGCCTCCAACAATGAAGCTGAATACGAAGCGCTCATTGTAGGGATAGAGCTGGCACAGAAACTCGGCTCCCATAACCTGCGAATACACTGCGACTCGCAGTTGATCGTAAACCAGGTTAAAGGAGATTACACAGCCAAGGAACCTAACATGGTCGCGTACCTGGCTAAGACAAACTCCAAACTCGATGCCTTCTCTTGGTTCGAGATTCACCAAATCCCGAGAGAACAAAATTCGGAGGCTGACGCGCTTGCTCGCCTCGGATCTAGCATCGACGAAGACGGATTGGGGACCGTACCCATTGAATTTCTCCCACGGTCATCCGTCTCCCGAGACGAAGTCGGGACCAAGAGGTGGCATCTCAGCCCACTTGGATGGACTCAATTGTCGAGTTTTTGCGAAGAGGGGAACTCCCCAAAGACCGCAAGAAAGCCGATAAACTGAGGGCCTTAGCATCCAAATACACGCTCCGTGAGGGCATACTCTATAAACGCGGTTACTCGACGCCGCTGCTCCGGTGCCTCAATAGCGTTGAGTCGACCAAGGTCCTCCGCGAAATCCATGAGGGCATCTGCGGGAACCACGCCGCTGGAACTTCCCTTGCGCTCAAAGCGCTTAAGCAAGGCTATTTCTGGCCTACCATGAAGCGAGATGCTTGCGAATGGGCAAGGCGTTGCGATAAATGCCAGCGCTTCGCAGAAATTCCGCGACAGCCCCCAACCCCATTAAGCAGCATCGTTGTCCCACGTCCCTTTGCTAAGTGGGGCGTGGACATCATTGGTAAGCTCCCTAGAGCGCCAAGGCAATACGAGTACGCCATTATCGCCATCGACTACTTCACTAAGTGGGTAGAGGCCGAGCCGCTTGCCAGAATAATTGAAGCAAACACGACAAACTTCATCTGGAAAAGCATCATATGCAGGCATGGTATCCCCGCCTCGATTGTGACCGACAACGGAGCACAATTTGACAACGCGCGAGTAAGAGATATCTGCGATCAATTGAAGATCAGCAAAACCTTCTCCTCACCGCGTCATCCTCAGGCCAACGGCCAAGTCGAGGCAGTCAACAAGACTATCAAAAGCAACCTGAAAAAGAAGCTCGAAGACAAGAAAGGCGCCTAGGCCGAGGAATCGCCATTCGTCCTATGGGCATATAGGACAACCGCGCGAAACGCCCCCGGCGAGACGCCATTCTCCCTTGCATATGGGGTCGAGGCCGTGGTTCCAATTGAAACCAAGATACCTACGTTCCGAATCGATACATTCGACGAAGCGGACAACGACGAGGCCATGCGCCTTGAGTTGGACCTGATCGATGAAAAGAGAGCGGAAGCATTCAGACGCCTCGCCGCGCAGAAGCGCAAGGTCGAAAGATACTACTACTCCAAGATCAAAAGGCGAACCTTTGCCGTCGGAAGCCTCGTCCTCAGACGAGTGTTCCAGAACACACAAGTCCAAGGGGCCGGCGTCCTAGGCCCGAACTGGGAAGGCCCTTACAAAGTCCGCAAAGTCATTCACGACGGGACATACTACATCGAGCACACAGACGGAACTCCGATTCGCCACCCGTGGAACGCGGAGCACTTGAGGCAATACTACCTGTAGCTAGCGTCCCCCGCATTTTTATCGCTTTTATTTCCCATTTTCAATAAGGCCTACGAGCCAATGTTTTAGGATTTTAATTTTCTCGCAAGTTTTTCGCAAAAGTAATAAAACTCGAGTTTTCCGTTTCAAATTCCGTTTTATGCAAGTTTTCTGGTTATCAACAATTAACTTATAACCCAAAAACTTGGGGGGGGGTAGCTATGGTAAGGAAACTCTCAAAAGAACACGCTCCACCAAAAAATCTTAAGACGCCTAAATGGCGCAACCTAAGACGCCTACATGGCACACTTAAGACGCCTACATGGCACACTTAAGACGCCTACATGGCGCACATAAGACGCCTACATGGCGCAACCTAAGACGCCTACATGGCGCACGTAAGACGCGTAAAGGCGCAACCCGTAAGACGCCTACATGGCGCAACCTAAGACGCCTACATGGCGCACGTAAGACGCGTAAAGGCGAAACCCGTAAGACGCCTACATGGCGCAACTTAAGACGCCTACATGGCGCACGTAAGACGCGTAAAGGCGCAACCCGTAAGACGCCTACATGGCACAACCTAAGACGCCTACATGGCGCACGTAAGATGCGTAAAGGCGCAACCTATAAGACGCCTACATGGCGCAACCTAAGACGCCTACATGGCGCAACCTAAGACGCCTGCATGGCGCACGTAAGACACGTAAAGGCGCAACCTATAAGACGCCTACATGGCGCAACCTAAGACGCCTACATGGCGCACGTAAGACGCGTAAAGGCGCAACCCGTAAGACGCCTACATGGCGCAACCTAAGACGCCTACATGGCGCACTTAAGACGCCTACATGGCGCACGTAAGACGCGTAAAGGCGCAACCCGTAAGACGCCTACATGGCGCAACCTAAGACGCCTACATGGCGCACTTAAGACGCCTACATGGCGCACGTAAGACGCGTAAAGGCGCAACCCGTAAGACGCCTACATGGCGCAACCTAAGACGCCTACATGGCGCACTTAAGATGCCTACATGGCGCACGTAAGACGCGTAAAGGCGCAACCCGTAAGACGCCTACATGGCGCAACCTAAGACGCCTACATGGCGCACTTAAGACGCCTACATGGCGCACGTAAGACACCTACATGGCGCAACCTAAGACGCCTACATGGCGCACTTAAGACGCCTACATGGCGCAACTGAAGACGCCTACATGGCGCAACCCAAGACGCCTACATGGCGCGCTTAAAACGCCTACCTGGCGCAGCCTGAGACGTCCACTTGGCACAATCCGGCACACGTAAGGCGCCTACGTAGCATGGCTGACTCGCAGTTGAAAATACTTAAGAACGCAAACCATCCAAGTGACTGGCGTGTTTGAAAAGGTATCCTGGTGAGGTAAAAGTATAGGCAAAACCATTGACACAAACAATTGACCATCTAAGCATGCCATAAAAGATGAATGTGCGAAAACATTCATAAGAATAAATAAATAACTTCTCATAAAAGAAAGGGGCAACTGCCTCAAATCCTAGAAAGCATGCGCTAAGACAAGTGCGCTAAAGGGAAAAATCCTAGTAAGCAAGCGCTAAAACAGGTGCGCTGAATGGAAAAACCTAAAAAGCATGCGCTAAACACTTGCGCGAGAAAAATAAAGAAAGGAAAAGGTCACTCGGCGGGATCGTCGCCTACAGGATCGGCCCCGTCGAATGATCGGAACAACGAGTCGAAGAAGTGGAAGGTGACCCCCCGAGAAACATTCTCGGTAGCTGTGGCGTCCCGACACTCCACCGCCGCCGCATGTCTTGCCTCCTCGACTCCGACATCAAAGTCGTCTTGAAGGTCGGACGCAAGCTGTTCCGCCGCGGCTTTCTCCTCGGTGACCCGAGCCACCTCCTCCGCCAAGGAGTCGCGCTCACGCTCCGCACGAACACGGCCAACTTCTTTTGTGCGCGATTCCAACTGACGTCGAAGGTCCCGCGCTTTGCTCCGGAAGACCTCCGTCGATCGAGTCGCCACTTCGAGGGCTTGACGTTCCGTCGTTAGCTGCTCAGCCATCTTCGCCACCGCCGCCTGAGCAAGGTCGCACTGGCCGCGGGTAACTCCCAATTCCACGCGAGCCTCCTGAAGCTGCTCGCGGAGACTCGCAAACTCCGCCTTTGAGTGAGAACCTCGCTCGGCGTGGGCCAGCTGAGACTTCGCTTGAGCAAGTTCCTCCTGGGCACGGCTCATCCGCCTGATGAGGTCGTGAAGGATCTTCTCGCCCCGGGTCGCTCGAGCAAGCACCTGAGAAGGCAAAAAGATAGTTTAGCGAAAGATAGGTTCATCACAAACGAGGCAAGGGAAACTTACTCTCTGTGCATCGGAAACGCCGTGACGAAAGAACTCCACGTCGCTGCTGGCCACGACGCTCTTCCACATCTTCATCGAAGATTGAGCAAGGCCCAGGGAACATTCCCCCCTAACCTCCGCAGCCTCCACGTCGACCATCGAGTTTACGCGCTTGGAGTCCGAAAACGTGTCTGGTAAAGCCGAGGAGGAGGGTCGCCTCAAAGAAGCGCGAGGACCGCTCCCCGTCCGATGATCGGTATCGGGTTTCTACCGACCGTTCCGCGCAGCAATCCGACAACGGACCGCCGCCAATGACTTCGGGTCCCGAGAAGCCTTCGCTACGCGCGCTCGAGCCCTCGCCCTAGCCGAAGAGACTACAAAAGCAACAAAAGTCAAAAACCTAAGCTAAAAAAAGAGCAAGAAGTGTGAACCATCGACATACCTTGAAGATCGCCACTCGAGAGAGATGATGCGGCACTGGGGACACTCTCGGTTCGCTGGCTAGGTGGAAATGGCGGGAACCACCCGGTGGAAGCCATCAGCTCAGGGGAACGAAATCGTTCGACGGCTTTTCGAGCCTCCGACATTCCCCGGATCTCCTTCACAAAGTCGAGGTCATCGGCCCCCGCGTTAGCAGAAAACTCGGCCAAGGGGCCGAACCGGAGCGGCGCATCGCCAAAAGCCTCCGCCGAGACCCACACCCACGATCGTCGATTATACTTCTCTGAATCGATGATCAGCTTAGTATTCCGACGATCGCGGGCCACGAAGAAACTGGGTTGCCAGGGCGCAGGGAAGACTGCGATGAGATTAAGAAAATCACTCACGATCATTACCCGCTCAGTCTGGCAATGCCACTCCATGTGGCACATCGCCACGATGCGGTAGAACGCCGGACTCATCTGACACGCGTGCACCCCTAGACGGGCGAGAAGCTGCTGAACGATGGGTTGAAACGGCAGCCGCAACCCGCAGTTGAGACTTGCAATTGAAACTGCGGCAAATCCACGACGAGGCCGGAAAGGACGGTCGCCCTGCAAGGGACGGAGAAGCGCCACGGACGACGGAATGGCGAATGCCTCCCGGAGACCTACGAATGTCCGATAGGTGAGCGAGCTCGAAGCGTCGACCCCCGAACAGTCAAAGTCCTGGGGAGCAGCGAAGCCCTCCTCGGGGTACCACTCCGTCCTAGCAAGCGACCTCGCCGATACTAACGCCTCTGCGTCAGGGGTCTCGGGCTGAGAACCCCCTGGCTCCACGGAAGGGCCCCTGCCCTCCGACACGACCGCGGCAGCTGCCGACGGTACCTCGGGACGCTCCAATGCGAGGCCTTCGGCCCCCGGACATGTCTCTGACTCACCTCCGGGATCTTCAGACTCGGGACCAAAGTCGTCTACGCAGTCTATCTCGTCGAGAACCGACTCTAGCGGAGTCACCGCATCATCGTCCGTAACATCTCCCGGCACGCCTTGAGAGTCCAAGTCGGACTGCGGCACGTCGAGGCGGGCTTTGTCACGAACCCCCTCGCCAGCTAAGTTGATCACGAGGTGAGGGGCAGGTTCCCGGACGCGGGATGATCAAACTCCCCACCTGTATCGCGCCCAGTTAGCGCGCACTCTTCGTGAGGCTAAGCAGCGGGCACGGTCGAACCCAGCTCGCCTTCCTCCAGCCACTGCTCTACTCCGCTTGGATTTTCTTCCATGTGCAGAAGAACTTCCCTTACCCCCGCGAAGAGATCGTCCTCTGCGTGTTCAGAACCCTGAAACAAGAGAGAGAAATCAATCTCGGGACTCTCAGTTGAGAAAAGGGGAGGGACACCCATAATGCAAGCGTAAAAGAGAAAACAAGCGTAGAAAAGAGAGAAAAAAATAAAGTGAGGCATAAAGAGAAGGGGGGAGGCCTATTTATAGACTTCTAGGGGGGTAGGAGTCGAAATCCTACTCCCACAAGGAGCAAAATCGGAGAAAAAACTACAAAAAGTAGGTGTTCTCCCGCGCAAGGCGAACCAGCCCCGCGCACGGGGCGCGCCGCGCGCCAAGCCCGCCCGGCGCGCGGGTCACGCTACATAGACCGTGCGCCGCGCTGTCCAGGGCGCGCGCTGCGCGGCCCCCTAAAAAAAAAAGAAAAAAAAAAGAAGAAGAAGAGGAAAAGATTTTTCCTCGGGGTCACAAGACACGGGAAATATTTTCCTCAAACACCCGGCGGAAACAACTAAAAGTTCACCGCCCAGGGCCTCCCGAGCAATGAACTTGGGGGGCTAATGTTGTCGGTCGTTTTCGGAAAACCCGAGACGCCAAGAAGACACGCCGTTCAAAGGGCCGATGGTCAGGCCGGAGGTCCTGAAGAGCGGCAAGCCTTCTCTCATGAGTCGACTGACAAGTGCTCATGCCAAATCCTCATGCCCCTCGAGTCGAGCCTTGAGTCGTTCCTCTAGTCGAGCCTCGAGTCGTTCTCCTCGAGTCGAGCCTCGAGTCGTTCCTCGAGTGGAGCCTCGAGTCGTTCCTCGAGTCGAGCCTCGAGTCGTTCTCCTCGACTCGAGTCTCGAGTCATTCTCCTCGAATCGAGCCTCGGGTCGCTCCTCGAGTCGAGCCTTGAGTTGTTCCTCGAGTCGAGCCTCGAGTTGTTCTCGGGTCGCTCCTCGAGTCAAGCCACTAGTCACTCTCGTCGAGTTGAGCCTTGCTCCTCAAGTCGAGTCACTCTCGTCAAGTGGAAACCTTCATATTTCACGTGGGAAGAATGGTATTCGAAGACCCCTAAAGGCCCGCAAGAGCCCGGCAAGACGAGCCGTTCACCGCGCGCACAGCACGCTGCGCCGGCCAGCCGTGCAGCAAGCAGCGCGCCGCGCCAGCAAGGCAGCGCGCCGCGCCAGGACGTGCCCGCGCCGCGCCCGGTGACCTGCGCGCCGCGCGCCGCGCGCGCCGTGCGCCTCCACTTGATGGCACACGCATTCCTAGTCCCACATGGACGAAAAAGGGACCTTCTAAGGCCCCCAAACACCTATATAAACCCCCTTCCATTGAGGGGAAAGCAATCCAATAAATTCTCTTCATCTCCTATCGCCACGCTCGATTTCTTACTCTTCTCTGCTTCTTTGGATGCCATATTTGGCCTGAAGCAGTCTCTCTTCTCTCTCCCCCGTTCTCAGAGGTTCCGAAGCACTCTTGAGGACTTCCCGGACGTCGCTCCCTCGGACCGAACGTTCTCCGGTGCTCAAGCACGCCCCTAGGGTTCTCGACTAGAGTCCCCCTCGCGCGTCTAACACGCTAGACGCGTACGCGATCTCCGAGGTTCTGAGACGCTGCCGAGGACTCCTCGCGCCCCGTCTCCTTCGTCGAGCACGCTTCTCCGCCAAGGTTCTACGCCTCATACTGCGTCTTTCACGCTTGAACTACGTTCTGACCTGATCCCACGCACGGGTACTGTTGGAATTGATCTAGGGTTTAAGAAAAAGATTAAACGCTTCGGGAAGCGGCGGAATTTTAAAAAATTTCTTTTCAAGTAAAAACAGTTTTTACTAACCTAGACAAAGAGCAAGTACATGTAATTAAAAACTAATATGAGCTAGAAGTTTACTAACCTTTATTGAAGCTTGAACTTTGAAGAAGCTTTTGGAAAGTTTGCAACACTCGTCTCCCCTCGCAGCACGTCTCTCTTTCTTTCCTCGGCACCTCGAGTAACCACGATAGTTTCTATCACTAAATCACTCGAAATAAAAGGAATCAGTGAGTGGGCACTTTTAAAAACTACGACTTAAGAACAAGTCTTGAAGTCACAGAGCTAAACACTAGGTCGAGTGAGGACCTAGGTGCCAAAACAAGAAAAATCGAAAATAAACTAGAGAGAGAGAGAAGAGGAGTTTCGGCCACAATGTCTAGAGAGAGAGTCTCTCAATCTCTAACTTGTGTGGAATGAATAAAATGAGAGGAATGAGGCTCCTATTTATAGGAGAGGCTTTACCTTCAATAAGGTAGTTTCCTCTTCTATATTGAATATCACATATTCATGAACAAATCCCTTGTTTCCCTTTTTCACTTTGGGCGTGCAAGGCATTACCTATGCCACATGGATTTGTTTCCTCATTTATCTTCTCCCTCTTTGGCTTAGTTGGCCGAATTTCCTTATGGCATGCATAGGAAATTTGTTTCCTCTTTTTCTTTTGGCAAGTATCTTGATACATTTATGCACAAAATAATCTCTCTTTCTATCTTAGGGTTGGGCGCCCATTTCATCTCTAGAAGGAGCTTCTAGAAGCTTCTTTATTTGTTCATGACAACATGAGAAAGGCCCATTAAGAATTTTCAATAAAATTCTTATGACATGAAATTAATACACAAGGCCCAATGAATCATATTATGGCCGAGTGACATTAAGTCATCAAATGAACTTGTCAAAATTTATTGACATCCATTTCATCCTATGTCTCAAAAGACAAGAATACCCTTTTGACTTAGCTTCTAGTTTAACTATTCCTATCGATGTGATTCGTGACAGTGACCTCATGGACCCAAATGAACAAAGCTTGAGCTAAACACTTGGACTCAAAAGTTCACAAACCTTTTCCAAGTTTAACTTAATGCCAACTGACTCCACTAAAGAGCTGACACTGAAAATCTCTCGGTTCAAATGAATTTATTTTCTACTCAAGAATTAACCTAATTATAATGAGCGGATCCACTTAATATTATCTATGCTACCCTTCATGAATGTCATCAACTAGTCGGGATTTACTAAATTACCATTTTACCCTTCTAGCTGTTATTTCCTCAACTCATTTGTCGCTTGTGAATAAGTTAGAAACAATGTATTGACGAGGAGCTAACAAGTCACATTGTTTCATCCAAAAGAGTCAGGACTCAATTTGGACACTGGCCAGTTCATTTATTCACACTCCAAGGAACAAAGCATGAGGTGACATACATTGCATTTCAGCAATCTTGTACATGAATTCCATATCTATGAGAACTTCACAAAGTTACTCATGACATACTCACAACTTAGTACTTCACCAATAGGCCCTGTTCGGAATCAGATAGTGAGTCCGAACTCTGACTTTCTCAAATGAGAATACTAAGGTGTGAAATGACATGTCTCATTTCAGGATTAAGGTAAGCATGATGCAATTCATACATAGTGACTTCGAGACATAAGAGGTTAAATGGTTTGTTCTTATCTTGTCTCTAGAAGTGCACTGGTCAATTCAGTACCTTCGGAAGATACCTAGAAGAACTATAGAGTCTCCAACTCTCAATGCCTTTTAACCAGACATCATAGATTCTTCTAACAATCGTACTGAGGTCAATAGTCCTTTGACCCTTAGATTGCGAATATATCGTTTTAAGCAAACTACGAAGAGTTTGTTCATGCAAATCTACATTTGTCTCTTCGTAAGTTGTTTAGTTTGTTTATGGACTAAAAGACTATGGTTTTATCATAAAGCTTCAGACAAGGAAGATTGAATAAACGTTTCAACTTTTTATTAATGAATAAGCAATTACAAGCAAGAGTCTTCGTAAGACTATATGACATCAAATGTACATAAATAGACACTACTACTCTTCTTGTGGGCACCATTGACAACAGGTACGTAGGCAGCCGACAGCCAAGGCACGGTCACTCCTCCTCCTCACCCCGTACCTCTCCCGAGAGGCGGGTTGATCGGAGAAAACCCTAGCTCGAGACGATCGAGTTCACACTCTTGGCCCGGGTGCGGTCACTGGGTCCGGCCTTGGATCGAACCGCCCGAGGTTTTAAATAGTTGTTCATTTTTGTGCGACAACAATAGTCAATCCCTTCTTCTTAGGTATAACCCTTAGTCACAAGTCGTGCTTTGAACGTCTCGACGTTCCCATCCGGACCTCTTTTCTTCTTGTATATCCATTTACACCCTACGGGTTTAATCCCTTCAGGAAGGTCTACAAGTTTCCAGACTTTGTTGACATATATTGAGTGCATTTCAACTTTCATGGCGTCAAGCCAAAGGTTTGATTCAGAACAAGCCATCGCTTGGCTATAGGAAACATGGTAATTCATGTAAAAGACGGCTACGCGAGTGTCTCCATAAGACATGTACCTGTCAGGCTTTTAAGTAGCCCTCCCACTACGTCGAAGTACTACTTGACAAGATTCTGATGAGTTAGGTTGTGTTTCAGTTAGGGTAAGAACAATTCTTACAGATGAGGTAGAAGCTTACTCAACCAACTTTTCTTCAAGCACAATTTTGCTTCTACGTTAGATTCCTCACCCTTCTAGATGTTATTTCGTCAACTCCTTTGTCGCCTGTGAATAAGTTAGAAACAATGTATGACTCAATTTGGACACTGGCCAATTCATTTATTCACATTCCAAGAAACAAAGCATGAGGTGATATACATTACATTTCAGCAATCTTATACATGAATTCCATATCTATGAGAACTTCAATTAGTTAGTCATGACATCTTCATAACTTAGTACTTCACCAATAGGTACTGTTCAGAATCACATAGTGAATCCGAACTCTGACTTTCTCAAATGAGAATACGTAAGCTATGAAGTGGCATGTCTCCTTTCAGGATTGAGGAAAGCATGATGCAATTCATACGTAGTGACCTCGAGACATAAGAGGTTAAATGGGTTGTTCTTATCTTGTCTCTAGAAGTGCACAGGTCAATTCAGTACCTTTGGAAGATACGTAGAAAAACTATAGAGTCTCCAACTCTCAATGTCCCTTAACCAGACATCATAGATTCTCCTAACAATTGTATTGAGATCAATAGTCATTTGATCCTTAAATTGCGAATATATTGTCTTAAGAAAACCATGATGAATTTGTTCATGCAAATCTATATTTGTCTCTTCATGTTAGGTTTGTTTATGGACTAAAGACTAAGGTTTTATCATAAAGCTTCAGACAAGGAAGAATGAATGAAAGTTTCAACTTTTTATTAATAAATAAGCAATTACAAGCAAGAGTCTTCGTGAGACTTTATTACATTAAATATTTATAAGTTAAAGACTACAACTCTTCTTGTGGGCACCATTGACAACAGTAGCACCTCAGCCCAGGCGCCCTTTTTAGCCTCGAGCTTCTTATCGTCTGGTTGACGGCTTCCACTTCGCCATTAGCCCGTGGATGTCGCGGGGACGAGAATGTCGTGTTGATCCCTATTTGGGCCCAGATTTTAATAACCCGGGCGTTGTCGAATTGTGCACCATTGTTGGTCACAATTGACGCTGGGACTGTTGGAATTGATCTAGGGTTTAAGAAAAAGTTTAACGCTTCGGGTAAACGACGGAATTTAAAAATTTTCTTTTTGACAAGTAAAACAATTTTACTAACCTAGACAAAGAGCAAGTACATGTAAATAAAAACTATTATGAGTATAAATGTTTACTAACCTTTTTAGAAGCTTGAACGTTGAGAAGCCTTTGGAAGGTTGAAACGTTCGTCTCCCCTTGCAGCACGTCTCTCTTCTTTCCTCGGGAACTCGAGCATCTACGAAAGTTTCTATCACAAGAATCACTCGAGAAAGAAAGGAATTAGTGTGTGGGCACTTTTAAACACGACGACTCAAGAACAAGTCTTAGAGTCAAAGAGCTAAAACTCTAGGTCGAATGTGGACCAAGGTGCCAAAACAAAAAACCGAAAATAATTAGAGAGAGAGAGAGGGAGGATCGGCCACAATGTCTAGAGAGACAAGCTCTCAATCTCTAACTTATGTGGAATAAAATGTGAAGAATGATGGTTCTATTTATAGGAGAGGTTTTACCTTCAACAAGGTAGTTTCCTCTTCTATAGAATATCACATATTCATGAGCAAATATTCCCTCTTTTCCTTCATGAGTCACACGGCCAAGATGCCTTCTAGAAGGCCTTGGATTTGTTTCCTCTTTTGTTCACTTCTCCCTTGCCTCTTGTTGGCCAAAATTCCCTATGTATCTTGATGCAAATTTGTTTCCTCTTTTTCTTTTGGCAATTATCTTCATACATTAATGCACAAAATAATCTCCCTATTTATTTGGGTGATGGGTGGCCAAGAGGCTCTCTAGAAGGAGCTTCTTCATTTGTTCATGACAACATGAGAAAGGCCCATTAAGAATTTTCAATAAAAGTCTTATGAAATGAAATTAATCCACAAGGACCAAATAAATTAACTTGGACGAGTGGATGTGAGTCATCAAATGACCATGTCAAAAAATTTATTGACATTCATTTCATCCTATGTCCAAAAAGACAAGAATACCCTGTTGACAATTTTTGTAAAACTTGTCTCGTTCTTGTTTTGACTTAGCTTCTAGTTTAACTATTCCTACTCGATATGATTTGTGACAGTGACCTCATGGATCCAAATGAACAAAGCTTGAGCTAAATACTAGGACTCAAAAGTTCACAAACCTTTTCCAAGTTTAGCTTAATGTCAACTGACTCCAGTAAAGAGTTGACACTGGAAATCTCTCGGTTCAAATGAATTTATTTTCTACTCAAGAATTCAACCTAATTATGATGAGTGGATTCATTGAATATTATCTATGTTTACCCTTCATGAATATCATCAGCTGGTCGGGATTTACAAAATAACCATTTTACCCTTATAGTTATTATTTCCTCAACTCTTTTGTCGCTTGTGAATAAGTTAGAAACAATGTATTGACGAGGAGCTAACAAGTCACATTGTTTCATCCAAAAGAGTCAAGACTCAATTTGGACACTGGCCAGTTCATTTATTCACATTCCAAGGAACAAAGCATGAGGTGATATACATTGCATTGCAGCAATGTTGTACATGAATTCCATATATATGCGAACTTCACAAAGTTACTCATGACATCTTCACAACTTAGTACTTCACCAATAGGTCCTGTTCAGAATCATATAGTGAGTCCGAACTCTGACTTTCTCAAATGAGAATATGTAAGCTGTGAAATGGCATGTCTTATTTCAGGATTAAGTTTAGCACGATGCAATTCATACGTAGTGACTTCGAGACATAAGAGGTTAAATGGTTTGTTCTTATCTTGTCTCTAGAAGTGCACTGGTCAATTGAGTACCTTCGTAAGATACCTAGAAGAACTATAGAGTCTCCAACTCTCAATGCCCCATAACCAGACATCATAGATTCTCCTAACAATCGTATTGAGGTCAATAGTCCTTTGACCCTTAGATTGCGAATATATCGTTTTATGCAAACTACGAAGAGTTTGTTCATGCAAATATACATTTGTCTCTTCCTAAGTTGTTAAGTTTGTTTATGGACTAAAGACTAATGTTTTATCATAAAGCTTCAAAAAGACAAGGAAGAATGAATGAACGTTCTAACTTTTTATTAAATGAATAAGCAAATACAAGCAAGAGTCTTCGTGAGACTTTATTACATCAAATGTACAAAATAAATACTACAACTCTTCTTGTGGGCCCAATTGACAACAGGGACGCAGTGGCAGCATATGATGGACTTCTAGATGAATTTTGTTGTGTTGGCGTCGGTGATTCTGGCTAGAGGCTCGGCTTCGACCCACTTGGTGAAGTATTCGACAGCGACGATGGCATATTCGTACTGTCTCGGAGCTTTAGGAAGCTTTCCGATGACGATGCTACGAAAGGGAGATGGCAGTTGCCATGGAACGTTAGAGAAACGTTGACACTTGTCGCACTTTCTCACCCATTTGATCTCCCAGCGAAGTGGTTCCCACAAGTGCCCTCATCGATTTCGTGGAGGACCTTAGTCGACTTAACGCTATCGAGCCATCGGAGCAGTGGGGTCGAGAACCGTGCTTGTATAGGGCTTCGCCTCTTAACACATACTTAGATGCGAGGGCCTTCAGCCTTTCGGCTTCTTTGGGGTCTTCGGGAAGTATCCCTCCTCGCAAGAAGTCTGTAAGCGGAGTCATCCATGTCGGATGAAAGGTACTCTCGATCGTTCCAACCTCGTCGCGTGAGACAGATGGTCGCGAGAGAGACTCGACCATGATAGTTCCTAACCCGTCTTTGGTGATACGGAGCCGAGGAGAGCGAGAGCATCAGCCTCGGCGTTCTCTTCTCTTGGGATCTGGATGATCTCAAACCAAGAGAAGGCATCTAGCTTGCCATTTTTTCTGCCAGGTAGGCGATCATGTTAGGCTCTTTTGTGATGTAGTCGCCCTTAACTTGATTTACGATCAACTGCGAGTCACAGTGTATTCGTAAATTTTCTACGTTGAGCTTTTGAGCGGCCTCTAGTCCCACAATGAGGGCTTCGTACTCGACCTATCATAACTTTTCCCGATCGGGATTGGTTAGAATCACGTCGGCGCCGGCTCCCTGAGCTTTGGATGCTCCGTCTACGTGTAATTCCCAGACGGGACCCGTAGGGTTAACCTCTCTCTTTTGAGTCAACAAGTCCTTGGTCGAGCAACCCTCCGCTCTTCCCACGTCGGGAGTATATGAGAATTTTTCCACGAAATCTGTCTCGGGTGGAACTTGATTCCGTACTCGCTCAATTTTTGGGACCAGATCGCCATGCGAGTCGATGTTCCCTTTTGAAGAGTTTTACCGATGGGGTGTCCTGTTCGGACCACGATAGGGTGAGCCTAGAAGTAGGGGCGTAGCTTTTTGGCGGCTACAACGAGAGCGAGAGAGAGTTTCTCTATCTCTGTATAATGTGTTTCAGCGTCGAGTAAGGCTTTGCTCTCGTAGAAGATAGGCCATTGAACCTTATCTTCTTCGCGGATTAAAACAACGCTTAATACCCGTTCGGAGACGGCGAGGTAGGCCTAGAGCGTCTTGCCTTCCTTCGGTTTGGAGAGGAATGGAGGTGTTCTGAAGTATGCCTTCATTTCTTGGAAGGCTTTTTCGCACTCGTCCGTGCATACAAAGTTGTCCATCTTCTTTATAGCCTTGAAGAACGGTTGACACTTGTTTGTTGCCTTAGACACAAAACACGAGAGGGCGGCAATTCAACCGGTCACATTTTGGACTTCCTTACTCGTCGAGAAGATCTCATGTTAAGGAGTGCCTTGATATTTTCGGGGTTCACTTCGATTCATCGCCGGCTAACGACGTAGCCTAGGAACTTCCCGGACTCAACCCCGAACATGCATTTGTTGGGATTGAGCTTCATTTTGTACCAGCGGAGGATTAAGAACATCTCCCTTAGGTTGTCTACATGATTAGTAGCTAGTAGGCTTTTAACGAGCATGTCGTCCACGTATACTTCCATAGTCTTGCAGATTTGATCAGTGAAGATCCGCTTTACCAATCATTGGTAAGTAGCTCCTGCATTCTTAAGGCCAAAAGGCATGACCTTGTAGCAGTAGAGGCCTCGATCAATGACGAAGGTTGTCTTTATCTGATTGGGCTCGTGCATTCGTATCTGGTTATAGCCCGAGTAGGTGTCCATGAAAGTTAGTAGCGCATGTCCGGCCGTGGCGTCGACCAATTGTTCGATGCGTGGAAGAGAAAAGCAGTCCTTTGGGCAGGCTTTGTTAAGATCATTGTAGTCTATACAAATGCGCCACTTCCCATTAGGCTTTTTAACCATGACCACGTTGGTCACCCACTTCGGGTACTTGGCTTCTCGTATAAAGGCAGCAGAGAGAAGCTTTTCAACTTCTTCGTTTATTGCTAGGTATCGTTCGGGATTGAACGCGCGTCTAGCTTGTACTTTTTCGGCGATGCTTTTGTCGTCGTTCAGCCGGTGCACAATCACATCCGGGTCTATTCCAGGCATGTTTGCATGAGTCCACGCAAAGACATCCTTGAACTCCCGAAGGAAGAACACGTGTTGAGTCTTGATGGCGAGAGGGAGTTGAGCACCAATCTTCACAACCTAGTCAGGTTTGGCTTCATCGAGAATGAACGAAGTGAGATCATCGGGGGTGTCAACTTTCAACCTCTCAGTCTCATCATAGGGATTTAGTTCCCCGAGCTACTGTGCATCTTTTTTATCACACGGGTAGTCATCTTCTAGCTGGTAGATCGTGTTAACCCTTTTTCAGCGGGCTTACTGTCCATACCTTGGACATAGCATATCCTCGCTTGGTCTGATCACCAGCCATGACGCCAATTCCCTCCTCAGTGAAGAATATCACCAGTACATGATATGTGGATGTGATGGCCCTTAGTCTGTTCAATGTGGGTCGCCCAATAATGACATTGTAGGGCGACTCATGGTCAACCACAAGAAAGGGGACCATGTGAACGACGTCAATACCTCTGGTAGTTCCGAAGGTGACCGGAAAATCAATGATTCCTTCGGTCATGACCTTTTCTCTCATAAACCCAAACAAAGGTTTCTGGGTCAGGATGGGGCGGAGGCCCCCGAGCTTCATGTGCTCTAAGGTAGTCTTAAAGATTATATCGGCTGCGCTGCTGTTATCAATAAGGACCCTTTTTCACCAAGTTGTTAGCCACTTGGGGTTTAAGGACTACTGCGTCATTTTATGGATGCACAACTCGCTTATCTTCCTCATTGGTGAATTATATTATCTCGTATGGTATGGACGAAGGTTCCTCATAGGTGAGGTTAACCTGCCCGACAAGGCCTTCTTGAGAGGCAGCCCTAAGGAGCTTTTTTCTTTGCCGGGTTGAATATTCGTACTGTAGGCCACCTAGTATGGTGGTGACGACGTGGAGTTATGTGTCGGCTGTAGCCGCGACCATGGTATGGTCGGCGTTAGTGTTAGTTCATCCACCCTTTCCAGGCTGTGGCCTGTCGTTGGTGGGGACCGCAACACCTATCATTCGGAGAACGAACTCTTTGAGCTCGCCTCTTTGGATTAATGTCTCAATTTGTTGCTTAAGCGCGAAGCATTGAGCGGTCATGTAACCATAATCCTGGTGGAACTCACAATAAAGCGACCGATCGCGAGATGCGGGGTCACCTTTCATTGGAGCTGGAGGTGAATTTGTCACGCGCCACATCATAGATTCGATCAACCAGGGCGTTCAAAGGTGTGAATTATGAATAGTCTTTGAAATTGTTCGCAAGACGTGGCTTTTGAGACGTAGGGAGTCGGCCATCGGAAGCTTGACCTCCCTTATTCACTTTCTTTCGGGGGTTGCCCTGCTAGTTGCCGGACTCGTCTCGATGGCGGGAGCTTTGATTATTGCTCCTACGGTTCATTAACTCGGCCATTGTAGAAGGGACTCTGCCAATGACGGACTTAAAGAATGTTGGAATCGATCTAGGGTTTGAGAAAATAATTAACGCTTCGGTAAGCGGCGGAATTTTAAAAATTTTCTTTTACAAGTAAAACAGTTTTTACTAACCTAGACAAGTGCAAGTACATGTAATTAAAAACCAATATGAGCTAAGAGTTTACTAACCTTTCTTGAAGCTTGAACCTTGTAGAAGCTTTTGGAAAGTTGCAACGCTCGTCTCCCCTCGCAGCACGTCTCTCTTTCTTTCCTCGGCACCTCGAGCAACCACGAAAGTTTCTATCACTAAATCACTCGAAAAGAAGGAATCAGTGAGTGGGCACTTTTAAACACTACGACTTAAGAACGAGTCTCGAAGTCGCAGAGCTAAACACTAGGTCGAGTGAGGACCTAGGTGCCAAGACAAGAAATAATCGAAAATAAACTAGAGAGAGAGAGAGAGGATTTTCGGCCAAAGTTCTAGAGAGAGAGTCTCTCAAATCTCTTAAACTTGGATGAATGAAATGTGAGGAAATGAGGCTCCTATTTATAGGAGAGGTCTCACCTTCAATAAGGTAGTTTCCTCTTCTATAGAATATCACATATTCATGAGCAATTTCCTCTTTTTTCCCTTTGAGACACTCGGCCAACTCAAGGCTTCTAGAAGCCTTGATTTGTTTCCAATTTTGTTCAAGGCCTTGCCTTGGCTCTCACTTGGCCGATTCCCACTTTCCTCTTGGAGGAAATTTGTTTCCTCTTTTTCTTTTGGCAAGTATCTAAATACATTTATGCACAAAATAAACTCTCCTATTTCTCTATTAGGGTAGGCGCCCAAGTCTCTCTAGAAGGAGCTTCTAGAAGCTTCTTCATTTATTCATGACAACATGAGAAAGGCCCATTAAGAATTTTCAATAAAATTCTCATGAAATGAAATTAATTCACAAGGCCCAGTTAATCATATTATGGCCGAGTGACATTAAGTCATCAAATGAACTTGTCAAAATTTATTGACATCCATTTCATCCTTATGTCTCAAAAGACAAAAATACCCTTTCGACAATTTTCGTTCTTGTTTTGACTTAGCTTCCAGTTTAACTATTCCTATCGATGTGATTCGTGACAGTGACCTCATGGACCCAAATGAACAAAGCTTGAGCTAAACACTTGGACTCAAAAGTTCACAAACCTTTTCCAAGTTTAGCTTAATGTCAACTGACTCCACTAAAGAGCTGACACTGAAAATCTCTCGGTTCAAATGAATTTATTTTCTACTCAAGAATTCGACCTAATTATGATGAGCGGATCCACTAAATATTATCTATGTTTACCCTTCATGAATGTCATCAGCTAGTCGGGATTTACTAAATTACCATTTTACCCTTCTAGCTGTTATTCCCTCAACTCCTTTGTCGCTTGTGAATAAGTTCGAAACAATGTATTGATGAGGAGCTAACAAGTCACATTGTTTCATCCAAAAGAGTCAGGACTCAATTTGGACACTGGCCAGTTCATTTATTCACACTCCAAGGAACAAAGCACGAGGTGACATACATTGCATTTCAGCAATCTTGTACATGAATTCCATATCTATGAGAACTTCACAAAGTTATTCATGACAGACTCACAACTTAGTACTTCACCAATAGGCCTTGTTCGGAATCACATAGTGAGTCCGAACTTTGACTTTCTCAAATGAGAATACTAAGGTGTGAAATGGCATGTCTCATTTCAGGATTAAGGTAAGCATGATGTAATTCATACATAGTGACTTCGAGACATAAGAGGTTAAATGGTTTGTTCTTATATTGTCTCTAGAAGTGCACTGGTCAATTCAGTACCTTCGGAAGATACCTAGAAGAACTATAGAGTCTCCAACTCTCAATGCCTCATAACCAGACATCATAGATTCTTCTAACAATCATACTGAGGTCAATAGTCCTTTGACCCTAAGATTGCGAATATATCGTTTTAAGCAAACTACGAAGAGTTTGTTCATGCAAATCTACATTTGTCTCTTCGTAAGTTGTTAAGTTTGTTTATGGACTAAAAGACTAAGGTTTTATCATAAAGCTTCAGACAAGGAAGATTGAATGAACGTTTCAACTTTATTAATGAATAGATAGGCAATTACAAGCTAGAGTCTTCATGAGACTTTATTACATCAAATGTACAAAATAAAGACTACAACTCTTCTTGTGGGCACCATTGACAACAAAGAAGTCCCCAGTGCACAAGCCCTCGATGATGGCTATTATCGCGTCACTGTCGTCGAAGCGGTCGACCTTGTTCGATTCTGCGGTGAACCGTGTGAGATATTGTCCCAAGGACTCATTATTCTCTTGCCGGATTGACCATAGGTACATCTTGGTTTTCTTTTGAACCATTGACGTAGCAAATCGTGCTAGGAACATGTCCTTAAGGTCTTTGAATGATTGGACGCTCCCTGGTCTTAAATTCTTAAACCACTCAAACCAGGTCCGGTGAGGGTAAGACTAAAAGCTTGGCATAGAGCCCCAAGTGAGACGCCCTGCATCGTCATCCAAGTTTCATAGTGTTGGATGTGATAAGTGGGGTCATTTTTCCCACTGTAGAGAGGAAGATTCGGGAGTTTGAAGTTTCCCGTGCACACCTCAATAAGGATTCGGGCAGTGAATGGCGATGAGTGTTCTTCTACGATCATGTATGTATCACCGGCCAAGCCGCCTTCACGTAGATCACGTACTTTTTTGCGAAGGTTGTGAATCATGGTGACGACGTCAAGGCTAGTGTTGGGGGTTACTCCCTGTTCGGGAGGAGTCACCTGGCGCCTTTCATTCGACCCTTGAGCCGTGCGGGGGTCCCCATTGATTGGGGCCGCAAGGTTGTGACATTTGCGGGCACTCAACCTCTCTCGTAGGTCTTCGCCACAGTTGTACCATTGAGCGGTAAGTCGATCCCTTAGGTCTTGGTCAGTAACATAGGGGCGTGAGCTTCGAGCCACACGCGTCACTCGCTGAGTCGTTTGACCTTCCCTAACGTTTCCTCTTTGACCAAGTCGGTAATGGGCTGATCTTCGGTCATGGGTATCGCATTTATCTTAAGTGGCAGATTCAAAGAACCGGCTTCGATCTCTACGGATGTTCCCCATCTTTAGTGAGAGAAGTCTCGATGTTCGCCGAAATCTCCAAGCCGGCGTAGTCAGGATCATAGTCATGTCCTTCATCTACGAGGTCTTCGGGTTCCCCTTGAGGAACACCTCGCATAAGTCCTTCCCCGCCAGTTGGCGGTGGTACCTCGCATTGGCCGCCCTTCATTGGCGGATCTTCTCCTCCATCTCGAGGATGCGGTTGTCCCGGCTATCCTGAGGTTGAGGTGGTGATGGAGTATGACTCTCATCGTTGAGAGACTCCTCGTCACCATGCACTCGGGAGCGCAAGAAGTATTTCTTCACTCCAAAAATAATCTTGAAAAATAACCGAGAAAATTATTATTATTTCCCGTTATTTTGAATATATTTAAGGGATCTCGGAATTTATTTTTACTCTTGAGATTTTTAAATCTCCGAGTACGTTCCGAATAATAATATTGAATTACTCGAATATTCTCATTCCGAAATTTCATCGACCTTAAATATTATCATTTTCCAAGATATTTAAAATTTAAGGACGTCTCACATGCAACAAGAATTTGAATTAAAACTCGTCCATTTTATTCAAATTCACAACAAAAGCTTATACATTAGAATCTAATTATTATTATTAAAATTATTTAATTAATTTTTAAAAAATATTGATTCTAATAGAATCTTTTTTTATGGTGATTCTATTAGAATCACCATTTAAAAAAAAAACTAAAGATAATCAGATGCGACTAGTCGCATCTGATACTTTTCGCGCGAAGGTTTCAGATGCGAGTAGTCGCATCTGATTGTATTGTATCCCGCCAAAATATTAGGCGGGAATGAGTATCAGATGCGATTAGTCGCATTTGATACTTTTCGCGCGAAGGTTTCAGATGCGACTAGTCGCATCTCATAATATATATCCCGCCTTAATATATTATTTTGGAGTAAATTTATGTGCGAATTTCGGTGCGAGAAGTCGCACCTAATAGTGATGACTTTCAGGTGCGGAAAGTCGCACTTAAAATCATCAAGAGACTCGGGGAGAGTATCTAAGATCATATCTATGATACTCTCCCCATCAATCTCAGATCCTAGGATTTCCATTTCATTCAGGTAACTAATGATCAGCATCATATGGTCCCTGACAGGAAATCCCAACCTTCATGCGATAGTTCATAAACTGCCTAACTGCTTGTTGTCTGGCCTGACGCCCCTGCTCCCCAAATATCTCATGGAGATTATAGAGCATGTCGGCGGCTGCCTCAATACCACGATGTTGTTGTTGCAGCACGTTGTTCATAGATGCTAAGATATAGCACCTCACAATCTCATCGGAACGGAGCCAGGCTGCCAAGGAGTGTTTGTCCTCTTGAGTCGAATCACCATTCCTCTGAGGAGAAGATGGGGTGGTGAGTACCCGTTTGTGCTTGTTAACGCTAAGAACGATGTCGAGGTTACATTTCCAATCTACATAGTTTTTGGTTTTGAGTTTGTTTGATGAAAGGATGATTGAGAGATGGTTCGTAGACACCTTGCTGAAGTTGAAACAAGATTATGATTAGTCTTTTGGTTTAAGATTTAAGTTTGTTTATGTTTTTAGGATAAACAAAACAGAAAAAATCCAAAGGTGTTTTAAACGAAATGACACTTTACTCCTTCGAGAGAAGGCTGCAAAGAGTCTCCTTTTATAAGTAAACGACTCATCATTAATGCATAGCCAAGATGTCAATACATCATATTTGACGAGCCACCACTACTACAAATTTACATTTCTGGTGCGGAAGGGTATTAGGTGCGACATGTCGCACCTAAGACCATATTCGGTGCGACATGTCGCACCAGATACTCATCCAGATGACTAAATTTTTTTGCTAATGTTTAGTGTTATTCGGTGCGACAGTGTCGCACCTAATAGGAAATTATCGCAATTAATATCTTTAGGTGCGACAATTGTCACACCCAAAGGGTTTTAAATTTAAAGTTTTCGGCGAATCCCTCCGAGTTTTTTTTATCATATTGGGTTCGACATTGTCGCACCCAATATGATTATTAGGTGCGACAGTGTCGCACCTAATAGTTTTTGGGTTTTAAACCCGAGCATTCTCCTTTTTCACACATTCTCTCTCACTCTCTCTCTCAACATCTCACTCTATCTCTCTCACTCAGCCAGACTTCCCCGCTCCGCCGTCTCTCCCCGCCGCCGGCCCTCCCCGCTGCCTCCTTCGTACGTCCCCCTCTCTCTCGCTCTCACCGGCCATCTCTCACTCTCTCTCTCACCGTCTCACTATGTCTCTTTCTCTGCCAGCAAGCCCCGCCGCCGTCCCTCCCCGCTCCGTCGATGTCGGTTCTCTCTGGTACGTCCCCCTCTCTCTCTATCTCACCGGCCGTCTCTCACTATGTCTCTCTCTCCCAGCCTGCCCCGCTGCCGCCTGGACCAGCCACCGCCCCGCCGTCCGTCGCTTGGACCAGCCCCCGCGCCGCCCGCCCCATCGCCGCCTGGACCAGCCCCTGCCCGCCCGCCCCATCGCCGCCTGGACCAGCCCCTGCCCGCCCGCCCCATCGTCGCCTGGACCAACCCCCGCGCCACCGCCCCATTGCCGCCTGGACCAGCTCCCGCGCCGCCGCCTGGATCAGCCTCCCCGCCCCGTCGCTGGACCAGCCCCGACACCGTGTTACCTCGCCGTTGAAGGTTAGTGAAATTAGATATTGAAATTAAAATTGTTATTTAGATATTAAAATTAAAATTTTTATTTAGATAATTGAAATTAAAATTGAATTTGAAATGGATATATGTTAAAATTAGAATATCGAGTTCAATGGTTGAAATTGAAATGGATATATGTTGAAATTGGAATATTGAGTTCAATTGTTATATGTTGAAATTAGAACGTTTAGTTGAATTGGAATATTGAAATGATATATGTTGAGTTTATATGTTGAAATTAGAACGTCTTGTTGAAATTATATTAAATTGTTATATGTTGAAATTAGAACGTCTGTTAATTAGTTTTATTGATATATGTTAAGTTTAATTGTTCGTTTAGTTTGATTGCAATTTGTTGAAAATTAGATTAATTAGTATCATACTTAGTTAGATTAATTAGTAATATATATGAATATATTTTAAAATGAATTAATAACATGTTAAATTTAACGTAATTATATTGAAAATTTATTGCGACCTAACCACAGAGGCTCGGTTTAGTATTTAGTATGTTAATAGGATAGTCTTGGTTGGTTATATATGTGTTTTTTTTTAATTGCAGATTTTGGTTAGTCAATATATGAAGGGAAACTCTGCCGAATTCTCGGTAGAATTATACGTATTTGTCAAAAAAAATTAACTCTTTCAATAATATAACGAATTCTAACCATTTTTCAAAATTAATACATGTTTTTCACAATTTCTCTTTCACTCTTACAAATTCGCTCTCGAATCTTTCAAATGTTAACGATTGACTCTCAAATTCCTAACAATTCATCACTCTCAAATTCATAACAATTCACTCTAAATTTCGAATAGTAACGATTCACTCTCAATTTTCAAATCATTCAGTTTTACCTCTCAATTTCCTAATAATTCACTCTTACAAAATGAGTTCTAACGATTCATTTTTATCTCTCAGTTTCCCGTCTCATTCAGCAGAATGTCAAATCCAAGTGGAGATTGAATTACCCGACCACTTCAGCATCAATTCCGTTGACAATAGAATTGTCAAATATCGACCGTCTTAATCATCGACACGAAACCGCTACGGCCGAGTTTGTTACTGTTGTTGAAGATGATGAAGAAGTGGATGAAGAAGATGAGGCATACGCCGTTTTTGAGGGAGACGATGTTGATGTCGATACTAACATTACATCGAGTGACAACGATAAATGACTAACACCATGTAATAACCACAGTCGTCGAATACTAATTAAATAGTAAAAATACTAACTACAATTCATTTTGCAGGATGTCTACTTCAGGTCAGTGTTGGAATCGATCTAGGGTTTGAGAAAATAATTAACGCTTCGGTAAGCGGCGGAATTTTAAAAATTTTCTTTTATTAGTAAAACAGTTTTTACTAACCTAGACAAGTGCAAGTACATGTAGTTAAAAACCAATATGAGCTAGAAGTTTACTAACCTTTCTTGAAGCTTGAACTTTGAAGAAGCTTGTGGAAAGTTTGCAACGCTCGTCTCCCCTCGCAGCACGTCTCTCTTTCTTTCCTCGGCACCTCGAGCAACCACGAAAGTTTCTATCACTAAATCACTCGAAAAGAAGGAATCAGTGAGTGGGCACTTTTAAACACTACGACTTAAGAACGAGTCTCGAAGTCGCAGAGCTAAACACTAGGTCGAGTGAGGACCTAGGTGCCAAGACAAGAAAAAATTGAAAATAAACTAGAGAGAGATAGAGAGGAGTTCGGCCAACAATGTCTAGAGAGAGAGTCTCTCAATCTCTAACTTATGTTGAATGAATGAAATGAGAAGAATGAGGCTCCTATTTATAGGAGATGTCTTACCTTCAATAAGGTAGTTTCCTCTTCTATAGAATATCACATATTCATGAGCAAAATAACCCTTATTTCTCATTCCTTTTGGGCGCCCAAGGCAGCCTTCTAGAAGGCTAGGATTTGTTTCCTTTTTTGTTCCTTGGCTTGCCTATTACTCTCTTGGCCGATTCCCTTGTGCATCTAATATGCAAATTTGTTTCCTCTTTTTCTTTTTGGCAAGTATCTAAATACATTTATGCACAAAATAATTTCCCTTTCTCTTTGGGTAGTGTTGGGCGCCTATGGCTTCTAGAAAAGGCTTCTAGAATTTTCTTCACTTGTTCATGACAACATAAGAAAAAGCCCATTTAGAATTTTCAATAAAATTCTTATGAAACGAAATTAATTCACAAGGCCCAATGATCAAGTCTTGGCCGAGTGTAATTAAGTCATCAAATGAACTTGTCAAAAAATTTATTGACATTCATTTCATCCTTTGTCTCAAAAGACAAAATTACCCTTTTAACTATTTTCGTTCTTGTTTTGACTTAGCTTCCAGTTTAACTATTCCTATCGATGTGATTCGTGACAGTGACCTCATGGACCCAAATGAACAAAGCTTGAGCTAAACACTTGGACTCAAAAGTTCACAAACCTTTTCCAAGTTTAGCTTAATGCCAACTGACTCCACTAAAGAGCTGACACTGAAAATCTCTCGGTTCAAATGAATTTATTTTCTACTCAAGAATTCACCTAATTATAATGAGCGGATCCACTGAATATTATCTATGTTTACCCTTCATGAATGTCATCAGCTAGTCGGGATTTACTAAATTACCATTTTACCCTTCTAGCTGTTATTTCCTCAACTCCTTTGTCGCTTGTGAATAAGTTAGAAACAATGTATTGACGAGGAGCTAACAAGTCACATTGTTTCATCCAAAAGAGTCAGGACTCAATTTGGACACTGGCCAGTTCATTTATTCACACTCCAAGGAACAAAGCATGAGGTGACATACATTGCATTTCAGCAATCTTGTACATGAATTCCATATCTATGAGAACTTCACAAAGTTACTCATGACATACTCACAACTTAGTACTTCACCAATAGGCCCTATTCGGAATGACATAGTGAGTCCGAACTCTGACTTTCTCAAATGAGAATACTAAGGTGTGAAATGGCATGTCTCATTTCAGGATTAAGGTAAGCATGATGCAATTCATACATAGTGACTTCGAGACATTAGAGGTTAAATGGTTTGTTCTTATATTGTCTCTAGAAGTGCACTGGTCAATTCAGTACCTTCGGAAGATACCTAGAAGAACTATAGAGTCCCCAACTCTCAATGCCTCATAACCAGACATCATAGATTCTTCTAACAATCATACTGAGGTCAATAGTCCTTTGACCCTAAGATTGCGAATATATCGTTTTAAGCAAACTACGAAGAGTTTGTTCATGCAAATCTACATTTGTCTCTTCGTAAGTTGTTTAGTTTGTTTATGGACTAAAAGACTAAGGTTTTATCATAAAGCTTCAGACAAGGAAGATTGAATGAACGTTTCAACTTTTTATTAATGAATAAGCAATTACAAGCAAGAGTCTTCATGAGACTATATTACATCAAATGTACACAAATAGACACTACTACTCTTCTTGTGGGCACCATTGACAACAGTCAGGACCTATCAGGAGGACAATGTGACCCCCCGCAGATGCCGAAGAAGAAGTGGGGACCAACGATTGGCCTCGTTTCTGCGAGAGCTGGTGTTGGGACCCCTGGAGCGAACATGGTTCGCTACGATCAGACACAACATGCCTTCTACCAAGGCGTCAGGGAGGAAAATCTGTTGATCGAGACGTTCTAAAACCGATTAGGAAAACTGATCAAGAGTACCATTCCAGTCGACCTCCCAGACTGGAATCATGTGCTTACGCAGAGTGTGGCGACCCTTATGAACTCGATTCATAACGAGTACGCTTCATTTACGCTCATCCCGACACTGGCGAGCTTGTGTCAGCAGATCCTATTTGCAACGAGATTGATATGGCTATCATTCACAATGCGAAGAGGATGCGCCGTGGCCAGAAGTCAAGGTTGTCGCAGCTCTTCTTCAAGACGTTTTGCGGGAGTAAGGATCTCGCTAGAAACGAAACTCATGAAGGCTATAACCAGGAAGCCTGGTTGAAGGCAATAGAAACGTTCGACTCACCAGAGCATAAGGTATGAGTTGAAATTCCGATGGTTATTTGAATTTCTTAATATTGAACTTCATGAATTTATGTCTCGCATGCGAAGTCTGTCTGCAACCGGGAAAATTCGAAGAAGAAGAAGACGAAGGCGAGACAAGGGTCGCTTAGTCTTTTTGGTCATCTCTCGAGTAACGTAAGTAGCACCCAATATGAATTTACCCGCCAATTTCTATAAATTTGGCTGAAAAATAGCTTTGGCATTCGGTGCGACAGGTCGCACCTGAAAGTGTCGCACCTAAAGGTATGCTTATTAGGTGCGACATGTCGCACCTAATGCCTTTAGCGACGGGCTTTTAGATGCAACTTTGTCGCACCTAATGTCGCACCTAATAAACTATTAGGTGCAAATTTTGACGTATTTGGTGCGACAATCGTCGCACTGGATGACAATTTTTGTCCTAATGCACCTTATAAAAAAGTTTGATCACTCACATCCTTTCGCAGGGCCTCGAGGGAGGATTACTAGGGATGGAGTCTAAGTGTGTAACCAATCACTTAGTCCAAAATATCGAGTTTGAAAAACAATCCACTGAGGAGAGGCCTTGTCTCATTGTCTCACTCTCAGGTGTAGCTCATTGAGCAAAGATCAGAGCAAAACACCGTTCAGTACTCTCATTTAAGAGAGGACCACGAGGGTGGCTCTTAGTCTGGCGACAATTACACTTTTCATTAGTGTAATATACAAACGTTTGTAACGCTCGACTTATGAATTTGAATAAAATAATCGAGTTTTATTTTGAATCAAATTCTTGTTGCACATGAGACGTCCTTAATTTTTAAATATCTTGGAAAATAATAATAATAATAATAATAATAAATATATTTAAGCTCGATGAAATTTCGGAATAAGAATATTCGAGTAAGCTCGATATTGTTTCCGAATAAAATTTATTCGGAACGTACTAGGAGACTTAAAATCTCAAAAGTGAAAATAAATTCCGAAATCCCTTAAATATATTTAAGATAACGGGAATTAATAAGAAATTCTCGATTATTTTTCAAGATTATTTTTTTATTAATTAAAGACGAGTTTGAGATGATTTATTTGGAAAGCACTTAAGTGCAACAAAATGAGGGACGAGAGTGAAAGAAAAATATTTATGAGGGGTTGTATGAGGAGACGTGTGGCTCAATGGGAAGCTATCACGTGGAAATCTTATCCTTTCTTTCCCTTATCTCTTTCGGCAACTCTCCCTCCATCTCTTCTCTTTCTTTCTTCTTCACGTGCACTACTTCTTCTCTTCTCCTTCTTCTTCACTCGCGTGAGCCACCTGCAAAGAGTAACAAAGAAAAAAAAATTCAAGTAACAAAAGCTTGCTCGGCCATCATCACCGATCCTCTTCACTAGCACCCGACCTCAACCTCTTCTTCCTTTCTTCTCGTCGAGCGTCATCATCCTCCAGCCGAGCTCTCCACCACGCGCGCGCCACCGAGAGGAAGAGCGAGGCCGCCGGGGACCACCGGGACGTCGGAGCAAGGGGAGATCACCGGGAAGAGGACGAGGAAGCAGTGGGTGAATGGTATTTCGCTTATTCGGTGAAAAATTTCATCTCCTTGGTTTGATTGAAATCTAGGGTTCATAGCTCAATTTGGGGGTTTTGATTTCCGAGTGAAATCTGAGGTTTTGGCTTGGTTGTGATGTTCATTGAGCTTGATTATTGATGTTTATGAGATGAAATTGAGGATTGAAAACGAATTTCTTGGTTTTGGATTGATTTTTTCCGAATTTCACATTTTAGGGTTCATGAGTATGATTGATTTGGGGCTTTTTTATTCTGGGTCAAAATCAGTGGAATTGATGGGTTTTTTTGGTTGTTGGTTTTGATTAATGATGTTCCTAGCTCGAATTTGTGTAATTGAGTCGATTTTGAATTATTTGGGGATTTTGAGCTCGCTGTGAACAGCCTCTGTAAATTGACGTTGACAATTCGGTACAAATTTCATTTGGATTTGTTGATATTTTTCCTGGATAAAAGATGTTATGAGGTTTCTAAAATTACCAAGAATGTGTAAATCCATTGAGAATTGAGTGAGTTGTGAATTTTTGAAAACAGGGTATTAAAGATGGAGATTCTGAAGCTTGGATGTTGAAATTGTTAGGGTTGGAATTGGATGTTTTGGCCGTGTGATGTTTTCTTTTGGGCGTTGTGCTTCGTGATGTGATTTTAAGCCTCGAGTTGAAATTTGTGATTTGTTGAGGTTGTGATTTGGATTTGAAATTAAATTTGGAAATGGATTTGAATTGGTCCGGATTTTGAATCGAGTATGTTTCCGGGCTCGTTGAATTGTCTCGAGAAATTTAGTTTTGATTTGAGAAAATGGATTTGATTGAATGATTCGAGAGTTTAATTTTGAAATCGATGAGTAATGTTTGAGATTGATTGTTCGCTCGGGCTCGGGATTTTGAGATTTGAATTTTATGACGAGTCTAAATTTTTTATGACAAGTTTAGAAAATTTGGTGACAAGTCTAAATTTTTTATGACGAGTCTAGAAATTTTATGACAAGTCTAAAGATTTTGTGATAAGTTGGTTGGATTCGTGTTTGGTTGTGTGACTTGCTTGGGTTCGGGTTTTTGAGTTGAGATGTCGGATTTGGAATTTTGGAAATTGATAAGAGTTTGGGTTTAAGGAATTAACTCGTTATCGGATTCAGCGGTTTGATGACAGATTTGGACGGACGAGCGGGACCGGACGAGTCAAAGGCGACGAAGCCAGATTTTGAAGTTTTCAAGAATAGAGTTATCGAAATTAAAGCTCGATTCACTCGTTAGTTTTTTTTAAATCGCTTATAGAGTTTAAATGCTCTTAGTTTATTATTTCCATGTATTTTATTTATTTAAATAAATAATTTATGATTATTTATTTAATAACGTTCGAGAAGTTAATTTAGTTATTCATTTTAGAATTCTCGTTTATTTTAATTTCGGATTAATTAACTTATTTAAGACTCATAATTATTTTTGAATTTTATTTCGTATCATTCTCGCTACGAAAGGATACGAGTCTTGAATAAGTTTAACTTCCGAAAAACCGAAGAATAATAAATTGAATTCTCGAATACCGAACCGACTCAAACCTAATCTCGACAACGAACCCTATATTTTTCAAGTAATTTTGAATCCAATAACTAACGGACTTCCAACCTGGGATGCTAGTTCTTTTGACGTTTCGACAAGTGTCAAGTATCATGGTGAGCGTGAAAATCAAGAGTGGAGACATACCAAGGGAATAATATGTTGGAATTGATCTAGGGTTTAAGAAAAAGATTAAACGCTTCGGGAAGCGGCGGAATTTTAAAAACTTTCTTTACAAGTAAAAACAGTTTTTACTAACCTAGACAAAGAGCAAGTACATGTAATTAAAAACTAATATGAGCTAGAAGTTTACTAACCTTTCTTGAAGCTTGAACTTTGAAGAAGCTTTTGGAAAGTTTGCAATGCTCGTCTCCCCTCGCAGCACGTCTCTCTTTCTTTCCTCGGCACCTCGAGCAACCACGAAAGTTTCTATCACTAAATCACTCGAAAAGGAGGAATCAGTGAGTGGGCACTTTTAAACATTACGACTTAAGAACGAGTCTCGAAGTCGCAGAGCTAAACACTAGGTCGAGTGAGGACCTAGGTGCCAAGACAAGAAAAAATCGAAAATAAACTAGAGAGAGAGAGAGAGAGAGAGAGAGGATTTTCGGCCACAAGTTCTAGAGAGAGAGTCTCTCAAATCTCTTAAACTTGGATGAATGAAAAGTGAGGAAATGAGGCTCCTATTTATAGGAGAGGTCTCATCTTCTATAAGGTAGTTTTCTCTTCTATAGAATATCACATATTCATGAGCCAATTACCTCTTTTCCCACTTGAGATGCTCGGCCAACATAGGCTTCAATAAGCCTTGGATTTGTTTCCTATTTTGTTCCAAGCCTTGCTTTGTCTCTCTCTTGGCCGAAGTTATGCTTTCCTTCTAGAGGAAATTTGTTTCCTCTTTTTCTTTTGGCAAGTATCTTGATACATTTATTCACAAAATAAACTCTCTTTCCTTGGGTATTATGGGCGCCTATTCTCATCTAGAAGGAGCTTCTAGAAGCTTCTTCATTTGTTCATGACAACATGAGAAAAGCCCATTAAGAATTTTCAATAAAATTCTTATGAAATGAAATTAATTCACAAGGCCCAATAATCAAGTTATGGCCGAGTGACATTAAGTCATCAAATGAACTTGTCAAAAAATTTATTGACATTCATTTCATCATATGTCTCAAAAGACAAAAATACCCTTTTGACTATATTCGTTCTTGTTTTGACTTAGCTTCCAGTTTAACTATTCCTATCAATGTGATTCGTGACAGTGACCTCATGGACAAAAATGAACAAAGCTTGAGCTAAACACTTGGACTCAAAAGTTCACAAACCTTTTCCAAGTTTAGCCTAATGCCAACTGACTCCACTAAAGAGCTGACACTGAAAATCTCTCGGTTCAAATGAATTTGTTTTCTACTCAAGAATTCGACCTAATTATGATGAGCGGATCCACTGAATATTATCTATGTTTACCCTTCATGAATGTCATCAGCTAGTCGGGATTTACTAAATTACCATTTTACCCTTCTAGCTGTTATTTCCTCAACTCCTTTGTCGCTTGTGAATAAGTTAGAAACAATGTATTGACGAGGAGCTAACAAGTCACATTGTTTCATCCAAAAGAGTCAGGACTCAATTTGGACACTGGCCAGTTCATTTATTCACACTCCAAGGAACAAAGCATGAGGTGACATACATTGCATTTCAGCAATCTTGTACATGAATTCCATATCTATGAGAACTTCACAAAGTTACTCATGACATACTCACAACTTAGTACTTCACCAATAAGCCCTGTTCGGAATCACATAATGAGTCCGAACTCTGACTTTCTCAAATGAGAATACTAAGGTGTGAAATGGCATGTCTCATTTCAGGATTAAGGTAAGCATGATGCAATTCATACATAGTGACTTCGAGACATAAGAGGTTAAATGGTTTGTTCTTATCTTGTCTCTAGAAGTGCACTGGTCAATTCAGTACCTTCGGAAGATACCTAGAAGAATTATAGAGTCTCCAACTCTCAATGCCTCATAACCAGACATCATAGATTCTTCTAACAATCATACTGAGGTCAATAGTCCTTTGACCCTTAGATTGCGAATATATCGTTTTAAGCAAACTACGAAGAGTTTGTTCGTGCAAATCTACATTTGTCTCTTCGTAAGTTGTTAAGTTTGTTTATGGACTAAAAGACTAAGGTTTTATCATAAAGCTTCAAACAAAGAAAGAATGAATGAACTTTTCAACTTTATTATTAATGAATAAGCAATTACAAGCAAGAGTCTTCGTAAGACTATATGAAATCAAATGTACATAAATAGACACTACTACTCTTCTTGTGGGCACCATTGACAACAAACTCCCACTTGACTCAAAGAAGATGTGAGTAGTCCTACATGCCTAATCCCTCTCGAAGTTGGTCGAAGACCATGTTCGCTAGGGCCTTGGTGAATAGATCTGGACTTCACCTCCACGTCTCCGCGTTGCGCGATCTCTCGAATCAAATTGTATTTCCTCTCAATATGTTTAGAGCGCTTATGGATTCGAGGTTCCTTTGAGTTAGCGACAGCCCTACTATTATCATAATAAAGGGTCATGGGCTCGTCGACGTTTGGAACAACTTCCAAATACTTAAGGAATTTTCTAAGCCATACAGCCTCTTTGGATGCTTCACAAGCAGCCACATATTCTGCTTCCATTGTGGAGTTAGCAATGCAAGATTGCTTAATACTTCTCCACACAACAGCTCCACCATTAAGGATGAACACAGATCCTGAAGTGGATTTCCTGGAATCCTTATCCGCTTGAAAATCGGAGTCGGTATATCCCGTCATAGTCAGGTCAGTACCTGAGTATGTAAGCATCAAGTTCCTAGTTCTTCGAAGATACTTAAGAACATGCTTAACAACAATCCAGTGCTCGGGTCCAGGGTTGGATTGGAAACGGCTAACTACGCCAACGGCGAAACAGATGTCAGGTCTAGTGCAAAGCATAGCATACATGAGGCTTCCTACGGCAGAGGCGTAAGGAATTTTCCTCATGTCTTCAATCTCTTGTGCAGTCTTGGGAGACTGGTCCTTAGAGAGTGAAACTCCATGCCTAAAGGGTGTTTGACCCTTCTTGGAGTCTTGCATCGAGAAGCGATCCATTACCTTATCAATATAAGATGCTTGAGAGAGCGACAGGGTCTGGTTTTTCCTATCTCGAAAGATTTGGATCCCCAGAATGTACGCGGCTTCTCCTAGATCCTTCATATCGAATTGCTTTGCCAGCCAGACCTTAACCTCAGATAACTTACCCACGTCATTACAATTGAGTAGTATATCATCGACATACAGTACCAGAAACACAACTTTACCTTCGTGTATTAACTTATAAACACAAGGCTCATCTATTGACTGTTCAAAGCCGAAGCTCTTTACAGTTTCATCGAATCTAATATTCCATGACCTAGATGCTTTCTTTAGTCCATAAATGGATTTAAGCAACTCACAAACCTTGGTCTCTTGACCTTCTTCCACGAAACCGTCTGGTTGAGCCATGTAAATGCGCTCGTCAAGATTGCCATTCAGAAAGGCTGTTTTGACATCCATTTGCCAGATCTCATAGTCGAGAGCTGCATCTATGGATAGGAGTATGCGGATGGATTTAAGCATCGCGACTGGCGAGAAGGTTTCTTCATAGTCAATCCCTTCTTGTTGGGTATAACCCTTCGCCACAAGTCGTGCTTTGAACGTCTCGACGTTCCCATCAGGACCCCTTTTCTTCTTGTATATCCACTTACACCCTACGGGTTTAATCCCTTCAGGAAGGTCTACAAGTTTCCTGACTTTGTTGACATACATCGAGTGCATCTCAACTTTCATGGCGTCAAGCCAAAGGTTTGATTCAGAACAAGCCATCACTTGGCTTATAGGAAACAGGATCATCCATGTCGGAGACGGCTACGAGAGAGTCTCCATAAGACATGTACCTGTCAGGCTTTTGAGTAGCCCTCCCACTACGTCGAAGTACTACTTGACGAGATTCTGATTAGTTAGGTTGTGTTTTAGTTGGGGTAAGAACAGTTCTTACAGATGAGGTAGAAGTTTCCTCACCCAACTTTTCTTCAAGCACAATTTTGCTTCTAGGTTTTGCATCCTTCATAAAGTCCTCCTCAAGGAAACGAGCATTCGTGCTAACGAAAGTCTTATCGTCCTCGGGACTATAGAAAATGAAACCTTTGGTTTCCTTTGGATATCCCACAAACAGGCACAATTCTGACCTACTAGCCAACTTGCTAGTCTTTTGCCTTAGCACATGTGCAGGGCAACCCCAAATTCGGATGTGGCCCAAACTTACTTTACGGCCAGTCCATCTTTATAGGGAGTACCAGGAACCGTCTTAGACGGAACTTGATTCAGAATGTAGGCGGTTGTTTCAAGGGCATATCCCCAAAAGGAAAGAGGGAGTGATGAGTAACTCATCATTGATCTAACCATCTCCATAAGAGTTCGGTTCCTTCTCTCTGACACTCTGTTTTGTTGAGGTGTGTCAGGTGCGGTAAGCTGAGAAGCGATACCTTCTTCTTTAAGAAAGTCATCGAACTCTCCAGACATATACTCACCACCTCGATCAGATCGAAGGGTTTTGATCACTTTGCCAGTTTGCTTTTCCACTAAAGCCCTAAAGACCTTAAATACGTTAAAGGTCTCGGATTTGTGTTTGAGCAAATAGACAAACCCATATCGTGAGTAATCATCGGTGAAGGTAACGAAGTATTCATATCCTCCACGTGCCTGTTGGTTGAGCGGACCACATACATCAGAATGTATTAGTTCCAGTAACTCAGTGGCTCTTCGACCCTTATCGGAGAAAGGTCGCTTAGTCATTTTTCCTTCTATGCAGGATTCACAAGTAGGTAGTGAACCTATTGCCGAGTCTTGGAGTGGACCTTCCCTCACAAGTCTCTTAATCCTTTCTAGACTGATATGACCAAGTCTCAAGTGCCAGAGGTATATTGATTTTGTTAGATCGTAGGATTCAGAAAGTTTGATCCTCTTTGGCTCCCTAATCAGATCATTATCTATTTCGGTGTCCAAAAGAGAAGGTTGAGTGGGATAGATGTAGAAAAGAGCATTCTTCATACATGCATTAGTGACAAAAGAATTATCAAGAAACGAAATACGAATTCCATTCTTGATGAACTTTAAACAATAATCTTGCTCACGAAGACGAGCAACGGATATTAAGTTCTTCCCAAAGGTAGGAACAAAATAAACATTATTCAAGTTTAAAGTGCGGTCTTCAAAAGACAGCGTCACGGATCCCACAGCCTTTGCAGACACCAGGCTCCCATCACCCCATTTGAAACAGAACTCGCCTTCCTCTAAGCTTTTGGTTTTCTTGAAAACATTCAAGGAACAATAAATATGGTTAGTAGCAGCGGAGTCAAGAATCCATGTTGATACATTATCAGCTACTAAGCATGCTTCGGTAAGTAGTACAATACTATGTTCCTTTGCTTTGAGATAGGCGGGACAGTTCTTTTTATCGGCCTTGTAAGGTCCCTTCACAGTTCTAGAGGCGGAGGCTTTGTGCTCAGTAGCATGTGCCTCTCCTTGATTCCTCTTTCTCTTAGTGAGACCTACAGCAGTGTGAAGTTCCATCATAAGCTTGGTAACAGTGTACTCTAGCTTGTTTATGGAGTAGTTCATCTTGAAGGTATCAAGAGACGAGGGCAGAGTTTCTAAGATCATATCTATGACATTCTTCCCATCAATCTCAGATCCTAGGATTTCCATTCTATTCAGAAAACTAATGATCAGTATCATAAAGTCTCTAACAGGAGTCCTAGCCTTCATATGACAGTTCATAAACTGTCTGACTGCTTTTTGCCTAGCTTGACGCCTTTGCCCTCCAAACATCTCATGGAGATTGGTGAGCATGTCGGCGGCAGTCTCGATGTCACGATGTTGTTGTTGCAACACATTGTTCATTGATGCTAAGATATAGCACCTCACAATCTCATCGGAGCAGAGCCAGGCCGCCAAGGCGTCTTTGTCCTCTTGAGTTGAATCATTATTCGTCAGAGGAGGACACGGGGTGGTGACTACCCATTTGTGCTTGGTAAGGATTATGTCGAGGTTATGTTTCGAATCTACGTAGTTTTCGTTTTCGAGTTTGTTCGAGGAAAGGATGAACGAGAGATGTTTGCGAGACATGTTGCTTATTTAAGTTGAAACAAGTTTATGATTAGTCTTTGGTTTAGGATTTAAGTTTTATTAAGTCTTTTATAAAATCCAAAGGTGTTATAAACCAAACGATAATTTACTCCCTCAAGAGAAGGCCGCAAAAAATCTCCTTTTATAAGTAAATGACACATCATTAATGCTTAGCCAAGATGTCAATACATCATTTTTGACTAGCCACCTTGTAAATTGGTTTGATTACTCACATGAGGGAGGATTACTAGGGGTTGAGCCTAAGTGTGCAACCAACCACTTAGTCCAAAAGGTCAACTTTGAAAAACAATCCCCCAAGGGGAGGCCTTGCCATCATCGTCTCACTCTCGGACGTAGCTCATTGAGCAATGATCCGAGCAAAGCGCCCTTTAGTACTCTCATTTAAGAGAGGGCCACGAGGGTGACTCTTAGTCCGGCGACACTTGCACTTTTCATTAGTGTTGGGGATCGTGGGTTACAAACAACAAGTATAACCCTCCCACTTAGTTTTTGGAGTTGGTTCATCGACTCTTATAAGTTCGGAAACAGATTTCCTAGTTAGAGAGCGACAGAGCGGACAACTAGAAGACAATCCTAGATCGACATATTCAGAGTAGTATTAGTGCATAAAGGCACAAGGTACATCCTCGATCTTTTCCTATTTTCTATTTCGGGAAAGTGCGTGAGGGAAGTGTGAACTTCAACTCACTCGAACACTTGAAAGTTTGAGATTACACATCTTTTTATTTTTCGGCTTTGTCTACAAGGAGACCTCCCACTCAAATTTTCAAGAGCATATAGATTTTGAACATATGTGATATAGATATAGTTTTGAAAACATTTTGAAAATTTATTTGATTTGGATGACAAAATATTTTTCAAGTTTGAAAGTGAAAACGGTTTTTCAAAATTCAAACTAGTTTTGTAAAAATTCAATTTCAATTAATCTTTCAAAAATCAAAACTTTTAATCTTACACATCATGTTTATAATCATATGAAAAACATTTTTTCTCAAGAAAATTTTCTCATTAGAGTTCTATAACTCATGGTAGTGGGGTTTGAAAATCCGGATTTCTAAAAAACTAGAGTTTCAGACAGCCGCGCACCTCGGAGTAAAATCGCCATATCTGGCGGCTCCGATGTCCTTTCGAGCCGAAACTAGTGGCATTGGACAGAGAACAGACAGAGCTTTAATTTGATTCAAGAATAATTAAATTTCGATTTTTTTAGCAGAGAGTTATGCCACTTTTAATGCGGGTTTACTCCAGCTCGAAGAAAAAGAAATAATTAAAGCTTGGTCCTTTTTAGGTGCGAAAAAGAATCGAGTGTAACGGAACGTTTTATGAAGGTTGTTAAAGCTTTTATTTGTGTTTTATTAGCAAGGTAATAACAAGGCATAAAAGAAATAACAAGAAGCATAAAACGATTCAAGTAAAAATAAGAAACTAGCAAGACAATATAACTAGTCACAAAATTTTACTCGAAATTTCTCAAACCTTTAAAACACGTTTTTCAATATAAAAAATTAAAAACTTTTAGAACTGATTCTAATGTGTTTTAATAACATCCCAAACTCATAGAAAATCAACATGATTTTTAATTTAAAGGCATGAGCAATAAATTAAAAAAAATCTAAGATAACAAATCTAACTTGTCACAAAATTAGTAAACTTTCGAAAACGGTTTTCAAGCTCATAATTTTAAATACATGTACATGCTAATCTTTGACCATAGCTCTGATACCATTTGTTGGAATCGATCTAGGTTTTAAGAAAATAATTAACGCTTCAGTAAGCGGCGGAATTTTAAAAATTTTCTTTTACAAGTAAAAACAGTTTTTACTAACCTAGACAAAGAGCAAGTACATGTAATTAAAAACTAATATGAGCTAGAAGTTTACTAACCTTTCTTGAAGCTTGAACTTTGAAGAAGCTTTTGGAAAGTTTGCAACGCTCGTCTCCCCTCGCAGCACGTCTCTCTTTCTTTCCTCGGCACCTCGAGTAACCACGATAGTTTCTATCACTAAATCACTCGAAATAAAAGGAATCAGTGAGTGGGCACTTTTAAACACTACGACTTAAGAACAAGTCTTGAAGTCACAGAGCTAAACACTAGGTCGAGTGAGGACCTAGGTGCCAAAACAAGAAAAATCGAAAATAAACTAGAGAGAGAGAGAAGAGGAGTTTCGGCCACAATGTCTAGAGAGAGAGTCTCTCAATCTCTAACTTGTGTGGAATGAATAAAATGAGAGGAATGAGGCTCCTATTTATAGGAGAGGCTTTACCTTCAATAAGGTAGTTTCCTCTTCTATATTGAATATCACATATTCATGAACAAATCCCTTGTTTCCCTTTTTCACTTTGGGCGTGCAAGGCATTACCTATGCCACATGGATTTGTTTCCTCATTTATCTTCTCCCTCTTTGGCTTAGTTGGCCGAATTTCCTTATGGCATGCATAGGAAATTTGTTTCCTCTTTTTCTTTTGGCAAGTATCTTGATACATTTATGCACAAAATAATCTCTTTTTCTTTTGGCAAGTATCTTGCTCTTTTGTCTAGGTTAGTAAAAACCGTTTTTACTTGTAAAATAAATTTTTTAAAATTCCGCCGCTTACCGAAGCGTTAATTATTTTCTTAAACCCTAGATCGATTCCAACAAATGGTATCAGAGCTATGGTCAAAGATTAGCATGTACATGTATTTAAAAATATGAGCTTGAAAATCGTTTTCGAAAGTTTACTAATTTTGTGACAAGTTAGAATTGTTATCTTAGATTTTTTTTTAATTTATTGCTCATACCTTTAAATTAAAAATCATGTTAATTTTCTATGAGTTTGGGATGTTATTAAAACACATTAGAATCAGTTCTAAAAGTTTTTAATTTTTTATATTGAAAAACGTGTTTTAAAGGTTTGAGAAATTTCGAGTAAAATTTTGTGACTAGTTTTCTTGTCTTACTAGTTTCTTATTTTTACTTGAATCGTTTTATGCTTCTTGTTATTTCTTTTATGCCTTGTTATTACCTTGCTAATAAAACACAAATAAAAGCTTTAACAACCTTCATAAAACGTTCCGTTACACTCGATTATTTTTTGCACCTAAAAAGGACCAAGCTTTAATTATTTCTTTTTCTTCGAGCTGGAGTAAACCCGCATTAAAAGTGGCATAACTCTCTGAAATCCGGTTTTTTAGAAATCCGGATTTTCAAACCCCACTACCATGAGTTATAGAACTCTAATGAGAAAATTTTCTTGAGCAAAAATGTTTTTCATATGATTATAAACATGATGTATAAGATTAATATGTTTTGATTTTTGAAAAGTTTAATTGAAATGAGTTTTTACAAAACTAGTTTGAATTTTGAAAAACCGTTTTCACTTTCAAACTTGAAAATATTTTGTCATCCAAATCAAATAAGTTTTCAAAATGTTTTCAAAACTATATCTATATCACATATGTTCAAAATCTATATGCTCTTGAAAATTTGAGTGGGAGGTCTCCTTGTAGACAAGCCGAAAAATAAAAAGATGTGTAATCTCAAACTTTCAAGTGTTCGAGTGAGTTGAAGTTCACACTTCCCTCACGCACTTTCCCGAAATAGAAAATAGGAAAAGATCGAGTATGTACCTTGTGCCTTTATGCACTAATACTACTCTGAACATGTCGATCTAGGATTCTCTTCTAGTTGTCCGCTCTGTCGCTCTCTAACTAGGAAATCTGTTTCCGAACTTAAAAGAGTCGATGAACCAACTCCAAAAACTAAGTGGGAGGGTTATACTTGTTGTTTGTAACCCACGATCCCCAACACTAATGAAAGAAGCAATTAACGTGGGACTAAGAGCCGCTCTTGCGACCCTCACTTAAATGGGAGTACTCCAAGGCGTTATTGCTTCGATCATTGCTCAATGAGCTACGTCCGAGAGTGAGACGATGATGGCAAGGCCTCCCCTTGGGGGATTGTTTTTCAAAGTTGATCTTTTGGACTAAGTGGTTGGTTGCACACTTAGGCTCAATCCCTAGTAATCCTCCCTTGAGGCTCTGCGAAAGGATATGAGTGATCAAACCAATTTAAAAGGTGGCTAGTCAAAATAGATGTATTGACATATTGGCTTAGCATTAATGATGTGTCATTTACTTATAAATGGAGATTTTTTGCGGCCTTCTCTTGAGGGAGTAAATTATCGTTTGGTTTATAACACCTTTGGATTTTATAAAAGTATTAATAAAACTTAAATCCTAAACCAAAGACTAATCATAAACTTGTTTCAACTTTTATAGGCAATATGTCTCTCAACCCTCTCTCAACCATTCTTTCCTCGAATAAACTCGAAGGCGACAATTACGTCGACTGGAAACGTAACCTTGACATAGTCCTTACTGTCGACAAGCACAAATGGGTTCTCACCACCCCCTGTCCTCAAACGAATGAAGATTCGACGCAAGAGGAAAAAGACGCCCTGGGGGCCTGGCTTCGATCCGATGAGATTGCGAGGTGCTACATTCTGGCATCGATGAACAATGTGTTGCAACAACAACATCGTGATTACGAAACTGCCACCGATATGCTCTACAATCTCCATGAGATGTTTGGAGGGCAAGGACGTCAAGCTAGGCAACAAGCGGTCCGACAGTTCATGAACTGTCGTATGAAGGCTGGAACTCCCGTTAGAGATCATATGATGCTGATCATTAGCTATCTAAACGAAATGGAGATCCTTGGATCCGAGATTGATGGGGAGACTATAATAGATATGATCTTGGAAACTCTCCCCGAAACCTTTGATACCTTCAAGTTGAATTATTCCATGAACAAGCTAGAGTACACTGTTACCGAGCTCATGAAGGAACTTCAAACCGCTGAGGCACTCACTAAGAAAAAGAGGACTCAAGGAGAAGTACATGCTACTGCCTCCACCTCTGGATCTAAGAAGAGACCTCGCAATGCCGAGAAGAAGAACCAACCTAAGGTTCAAACGAAGAAGAAGGCGCCAAAAGTCTAAAGACAAGTGCCACCACTGCAATGAGCCTGGTCACTGGCGTAGGAACTGTCCTGCCTACCTCAAAACCAAAGTAAAAGGTATTGTACTTGTTACTGAAGCTTGTTTAGTAGCTGATAATGTATCATCATGGATTATTGACTCCGCTGCTACTAACCATATTTTCTGCTCCTTAACTGGTTTTAGGAAAAGCAAAAGCTTAGAGGATGGCGACTTCTGCTTCAAGTGGGGTGATGGGAGCGTGGTGTCAGCGAAGGCTGTGGGATCCGTGACGTTATCTTTTGAAGATCGAACTTTAAAATTGAATAATGTTTATTTTGTTCCTACCTATGGGAAGAACTTAATATTCGTTGCTTGACTTCTTGAGCAAGATTATTGTTTAAAGTTCATAAAGAATGGAATTCGTATTTCGTTTCCTGATAATTCTTTTGTCACTGATGCATGTATGAAGAATGCTCTTTTCTACATTTATCCCACTCAACCTTCCATCTTAGACACCGAAATAGATAATGATCTAATTAGGGAGCCAAAGAGGGTCAAACTTTCTGAATCCTCCGATCTAACAAAATCAACATACCTCTGGCACTTGAGATTTGGTCATATCAGTCTAGATAGGATTAAGAGACTTGTGAGGGACGGTCCACTCCAAGCTTCTGCAATAGGTTCACTACCTACTTGTGAATCCTGCATAGAAGGAAAAATGACTAAGCAACCTTTCTCCGATAAGGGTCGAAGAGCCACTGAGTTGCTGGAGCTAGTACCTTCTGATGTATGTGGTCCGCTCAGCCAACAGGCACGTGGAGGATACGAATACTTCGTTACCTTCACTGATGATTACTCGCGATATGGTTTTGTCTATTTGCTCAAACACAAATCCGAGACCTTTAACGTATTTAAGGTCTTTAGGGCTTTAGTGGAAAAGCAAACTGGCAAAGTGATCAAAACCCTTCGATCTGATCGAGGTGGTGAGTATATGTCTGGAGAGTTAGATGACTTTCTTAAAGAAGAAGGTATCACTTCTCAGCTTACCGCACCTGGCACACCTCAACAAAACGGAGTGTCAGAGAGAAGAAACCGAACTCTTATGGAGATGGTTAGATCAATGATGAGTTACTCATCACTCCCTCTTTCCTTTTGGGGATATGCCCTCGAAACAGCCGCTTACATTCTGAACCAAGTTCCGTCCACGACGGTTCCTGGTACTCCCTACGAACGATGGACTGGCCGTAAAGTAAGTTTGGGCCACATCCGAATTTGGGGTTGCCCTGCACACGTGCTAAGGCAAAAGACTAGCAAGTTGGCTAGTAGGTCAGAATTGTGCTTGTTTGTGGGATATCCAAAGGAAACCAAGGGTGATAAGACTTTCGTTAGCACGAATGCTCGTTTCCTTGAGGAGGACTTTATGAAAGATGCAAAACCTAGAGGCAAAATTGTGCTTGAAGAAAAGTTGGGTGAGGAAGCTTCTACCTCATCTGTAAGAACTGTTCTTACCCCAACTGAAACACAACCTAACTCATCAGAATCTCGTCAAGTATTACTTAGACGTAGTGGGAGGGCTACTCAAAAGCCTGACTTGTACATGTCTTATGGAGACTCTCTTGTAGCCGTCTTTGACATGGATGATCCTGTTTCCTATAGCCAAGCGATGGCTTGTTCTGAATCAAACCTTTGGCTTGACGCCATGAAAGTTGAAATGCACTCGATGTATTTCAACAATGTCTGGAAAGTTGTAGACCTTCCTGAAGTGATTAAACCCGTAGGGTGTAAGTGGATATACAAGAAGAAAAGGGGTCCTGATGGGAACGTCAAGACGTTCAAAGCACGACTTGTGTTGAAGGGTTATACCCAACAAGAAGGGATTGACTATGAAGAAACCTTCTCGCCAGTCGCGATGCTTAAATCCATCTGCATACTCCTATCCATAGCTGCAGCTCTCGACTATGAGATCTGGCAAATGGATGTCAAGACAGCCTTTCTGAATGGAAATCTTGACGAGCGCATTTACATGGCTCAACCAGATGGTTTCGTGGAAGAAGGTCAAGAGACCAAGGTTTGTGAGTTGCATAAGTCCATTTATGGATTAAAGCAAGCATCTAGGTCATGGAATATTAGATTCGATGAAACTGTAAAGAGCTTTGGCTTTGAACAGTCAATAGATGAACCTTGTGTTTACAAGTTAATACACGAAGGTAAAGTTGTGTTTCTGGTACTATATGTCGATGATTTACTACTCATTGGTAATGACGTGGGTAAGTTATCTGAGGTTAAGGTCTGGCTGGCAAAGCAATTCGATATGAAGGATCTAGGAGAAGCCGCGTACATTCTGGGGATCCAAATCTTTCGAGATAGGAAAAACCGGACCCTGTCGCTCTCTCAAGCATCTTATATTGATAAGGTGATGGATCGCTTCTCGATGCAAGACTCCAAGAAGGGTCAAACACCCTTTAGGCATGGAGTTTCACTCTCTAAGGACCAGTCTCCCAAGACTGCACAAGAGATTGAAGACATGAGGAAAATTCCTTACGCCTCTGCCGTAGGAAGCCTCATGTATGCTATTCTTTGCACTAGGCCTCACATCTGTTTCGCCGTTGGCGTAGTTAGCCATTTCGAATCCAACCCTGGACCCGAGCACTGGATTGCTGTTAAGCATGTTCTTAAGTATCTTCGAAGAACTAGGAACTTGATGCTTACATACTCAGGTACTGACCTGACTATGACAGGATATACCGACTCCGATTTTCAAGCGGATAAGGATTCCAAGAAATCCACTTCGGGATCTGTGTTCATCCATAATGGTGGAGCTGTTGTGTGGAGGAGTATTAAGCAATCTAGCATTGCTGACTCCACAATGGAAGCAGAATATGTGGCTGCTTGTGAAGCATCCAAAGAGGCTGTATGGCTTAGAAAATTCCTTAAGTATTTGGAAGTTGTTCCAAACGTCGACGAGCCCATGACCCTTTATTGTGATAATAGTGGGGTTGTCGCTAACTCAAAGGAACCTGGAAGCCATAAGCGCTCTAAGTATATTGAGAGGAAATACCATTTGATTCGAGAGATTGTGCAGCGCGGAGACGTGGAAGTGAAGAAGATCTCAACGGTGGACAACCTCGCAGATCCATTCACCAAGGCCCTAGCGAACAAGGTCTTCGACCAACATCGTGAGGGATTAGGCATGAAGGACTACACACATCTTCTTTGAGTCAAGTGGGAGTTTGTTGTCAATGGTGCCCACAAGAAGAGTTGTAATCTTTATTTTGTACATTTGATGTAATAAAGTCTCATGAAGACTCTTGCTTGTAATTTCCTATTCATTCATTAATAAAGTTGAAACGTTCATTCATTCTTTCTTTGTTTGAAGCTTTATGATAAAACCTTAGTCTTTTAGTCCATAAACAAACTTAACAACTTACGAAGAGACAAATGTAGATTTGCATGAACAAACTCTTCGTAGTTTGCTTAAAACGATATATTCGCAATCTTAGGGTCAAAGGACTATTGACATCAGTACGATTGTTAGAAGAATATATGATGTCTGGTTATGAGGCACTGAGAGTTGGAGACTCTATAGTTCTTCTAGGTATCTTTCGAAGGTACTGAATTGACCAGTGCACTTCTAGAGACAATATAAGAACAAACCATTTAACCTCTTATGTCTCGAAGTCACTATGTATGAATTGCATCATGCTTACCTTAATCCTGAAATGAGACATGTCATTTCACACCTTAGTATTCTCATTTGAGAAAGTCAGAGTTTGGACTCACTATGTGATTCCGAACAGGGCCTATTGGTGAAGTACTAAGTTGTGAGTATGTCATGAGTAACTTTGTTAAGTTCTCATAGATATGGAATTCATGTACAACATTGCTGAAATGCAATGTATGTCACCTCATGCTTTGTTCCTTGGAGTGTGAATAAATGAACTGGCCAGTGTCCAAATTGAGTCCTGACTCTTTTGGATGAAACAATGTGACTTGTTAACTCCTCGTCAATACATTGTTTCTAACTTATTCACAAGCGACAAAGGAGTTGAGGAAAAAACAGCTAGAAGGGTAAAATGGTAATTTAGTAAATCCCGACTAGCTGATGACATTCATGAAGGGTAAACATAGATAATATTCAGTGGATCCGCTCATCATAATTAGGTTGAATTCTTGAGTAGAAAATAAATTCATTTGAACGGAGAGATTTTCAGTGTCAACTCTTTAGTGGAGTCAGTTGGCATTAAGCTAAACTTGGAAAAGGTTTGTGAACTTTTGAGTCCAAGTGTTTAGCTCAAGCTTTGTTCATTTGGGTCCATGAGGTCACTGTCACGAATCACATCGATTAGGAATAGTTAAACAGGAAGCTAAGTCAAAACAAAAACGAAAATTGTTAAAAGGGTATTTTTGTCTTTTGAGACATAGGATGAAATGAATGTCAATAAATTTTTTTTGACATGGTCATTTGATGACAAGTTTCACTCGGCCAAAATTAGATTTATTGGGCCTTGTGGATTAATTTCATTTCATAAGAATTTTATTGAAAATTCTTAATGGACCTTTTTTCATGTTGTCATGAACAAATGGAAAAGCTTCTAGAATGCCTTCCTTGAATGAGATAGGCGCCCAACATACCCAAGAGATAGAGAGAATATTTTGTGCATAAATGTATCAAGATACTTGCCAAAAGAAAAAGAGGAAACAAATTTCCCCTAAGGGAAATGAGGTAGGCGCCCAACACAAGAAAGAAGCAAGGCTTGGAACAAAAAAGGAAACAAATCCAAGGCTTAATGAAGCCTACCTTGGCCGAGTATGTCATAGAGGAAAAGAGGAAATTGGCTCATGAATATGTGATATTCTATAGAAGAGGAAACTACCTTATTGAAGGTAAGACCTCTCCTATAAATAGGAGCCTCATTCTTCTCATTTTTCTCATTCCACATAAGTTAGATATTGAGAGCCTCTCTCTCTAGAACTTGTGGTTGCCGCCCCTCTCTCTCTCTAGTTCATTCCACATCTTTTGTTTGTGAAGTTTTAAATAGTATGTTTTAAGAAAAACGAAAAATTCGCCCATATTTTTGAGACGTTTAAGTAAATATTTTAAAAGTTTTTCTAGAAAATGTTTTCCGGAAGCACTTCCACCAAAGTTTTTATGAATTTATTTATGTAAAGGAAGATACGGAAGTCCTCTGCCGCGGCTCGCGGGCGAGCTAAGGCTCGCGGGTCGTGACAGAATTTTTGGTATCAGAGCCCAGGTTGAGCCGTTTCTGTAGACTTGTGGTCGTACATACACTAACTTACTTACTTATAAGTCAGCTGATGTTTAAGATAGCCTTATCTATAATATCTTGTTGAGTCTTTGTGAAAGATAGCGGTTACATTAGGATAGCCGTATGCTTACCCATTCCTACTCTTAGGTGAAGTAAGGATTAAGAATGGGACCTAAGAAGCGAACGCAGACGGATCTTTCGCAAGAAATGGCTGAGATTAGCAGAGCTCTAGAACGTCAAGCAGAAGATGCACATCGAAGGGATGCTCAAATAGAAGAGCAGAACAGGATGATCACGCAACTTATTACGCGAATGAACGAGCAGCAGCCTCTACGGGGTCAAGAAGAGCCTGAACACCAGGCGCTTCGACCAGAACAACCTAGAGGTCAAGAGGAGCACGTGCCAAATGTGAATGTGAATCTAGGTGGTCAGAATGTGCAAGCGCCACCACAAGCTCCAGCTATGGCACCAGATGAGGTTCCGCTGTTTCAGATTCCGATAATGGCACCAATTGTCGGAGAGCCTGTATATGAGCGCTTTCGTAAGCAGAAGCCACCGACTTTCAATGGAGATGCTGATCCTTCCCTTGCGGAGAATTGGATTAAAAGGATCCAACAGATCTTCACGTACATGCAACTTTCAGATGCCGAGAGAGTTGCTTGTGCTGTGAACCAGCTAGAACTTGAAGCTCGAAGCTGGTGGGAGGTGATCGCACTCTATGAAGATGTTTCTCATATTACATGGAAACGTTTTATCAACCTATTCTATGAGAAGTACCTGGGCGAAGCTAATCCTTCGAGTAAGGTACGGGAGTTTATGGATCTTAAGCAAGGAAAGCTCTCTGTAGCTGAGTATGTGGCTAAGTTTAATGAACTTGCAAAGTTCTCGCCCTCTATGGTACCAACGGATCAGTCGCGCAAGATGAAGTGGATTCCTTGTTAGTTATATCAAACTGTTAGGTAGTGACTATCTCAAGTCACTAGTGTAGTTTAGATACGATATGTGTGTAGACTCTAAGACCAGAATCAATCTGCTACTCATCAAGCGATGGCATGTTTAGAAGAAAGTATATTTTCTCTTGTTTTCTGAAGATGGAAAAGTCACCTGGAAGCTCGTTAGTGTGATGCAAAAGAAGAACCCTGCTCTTCTTTAAGTTTCGAGGACGAAACTAACTTAAGGGGGTAGGGATTGTAAGGACGAGCTTTTGCGTCACTCGTATTTGGAGATTTGGAATTAATTAATGAGTTTCTGTTGTTACAACTAAATTCCCGAGTGAATTATACTTCAATGGATTTATCGAATTAATTTTAAATATGTTAAGGTTATGAGGAATCTCGGAATAAATATAGGAATTATCGAGTTTATCTCGATTAATAAATTATTTCCGAGGAAATATTCCGGAAATTAATTTAAGAAATAAATTCTCAAGAACGAGAATTTATTTCCGAGAAACCTTAAATATATTTTAATTAATCGAGAACGAACGAGAAAATTCTCGGTTCGAATCATATAATTATAATCCATTCGGTTATGGATTTAATTAAATAATTATATAAAGAGGACTTGGTTGTAATGACCTGTTATGGACCCATTTGAAATAAAAAGTGGGAAAAGAAGGCCGAGTGAGAATTTTGGAAATTTCTCACACTTGTTCCTATCCTCTCCACGTCATTAATGAGTGGAATATTCCTTAAGTGAGGTATATCACTTTGCCGAACAAGATAAAATGCAACCAGGAGAAGGATATGGACGTTATCCTTTATGTGGGTCCCATTCACAATGCCATCACCTATCTTGGTCAAATCAATGTTTAAAATATCGATACCGATACCCATACCGAGGTTCTGATTTTACGGATATATCGAGTATCGATGGATATATCGACGGATATTCTATAACAATTTAAATACCGACTACCGATTATATCGATGATATATCGGATACCGACGGATATATCGGCAGAAATCCTATAAAAATATATAAAATGTATATATAATTTAATGATACATATAACAATTATATTTTAAATAGATATATATATATATATATATAACATATCTATATAGATATATACGTATATTTATATCTATAAATATACGTAATGAATGAATATATAACATTTATTTAGCTAACAATAAAGTTCACCTTATTATGAAATTAATAAATTTTAAAAAATCACTCCATATAAACATATGTAGTTCTATGAATTTTAATAAGCAATAATGAGTCTTCATCTTCCCAAGAACTCAAGTTTAAATTTTGGGCCTGTTTAGAGCTATGTAAATAGGTATTTCAGGAATTACTTTTCTGTTTTGGCTGTTGTAGGAATTTGTTTTACATTTACAAAAAATCACTTCATATGTAGTTCTATAAATTTTAATAAGCAATAATGAGTCTTCATATTCCTAAGAACTCAAGTTTAAATTTTGGACCTGTTTAGAGCTATGAAAATAGGTATTTCAGGAATAACTTATATGTTTTTGGCTGTTGTAGGAATTTTTTTTAGAAAAACGGTATATCGGGAAGAAAACGATATTTAGGCTGTTATATCAGTTTTTTTACCGAGCCTTCAAAAAAACGGATATATCGGCGATATATCCCTATATATCGCCGATATTTAGAACCTTGGGTCAAATATATAAAGAGTGAGCAAGAAAAGAAACGCTCAGGAAGAAGAGCGACAAGAAAAAAAAAAGAAAGAGAAAGAAAAGAGAAAGAAGAAGAAGAGAGCGCGGGAGAGAGAGAGCCGAGAGAGTGAGAGAGAGGAAGAGAGCGAGAGAGCGAGACGAGGGTGAGCTCGCGAATGGGACGCTCGGCCGACAGACACCAAGCTCGAGCGCCACCCACGCGCGGCCGAGAAGGAACCAGCGCCGCCGCGAGCAAGCCGAGGACGCCGGAGCTGAGAAACTCGCCGGAGAAGAAGGAGAGAGGGACGGCGACGGAGAAGGTAAGCTCGATTTTGAACTTCTCTTCCTCTATGGTTCGGATTTGAGGAAAATCATAGAGTTAGGGTTTGGAGATTTGGGGCTTTTGTGGAAATTAGCTTGAATCTCTTATGTTATGCCCGATTATTCTTGGTTGAGTGTTGGATTGAAGGATAATTGCTTGATTTCGGGATTTATGAGATTGTTTGTCTTGGATTTTTTTGGATGAGGTTGGATTTGAAATTGTTTCAGCCGTGTGTTTGAGATTGGTGTGGGTTGTTATTGATTTTTGTGACATGATTCCTTGGTTGATATGGCCGTGATATTGAAATCAAGAATCTGAGAAGGTTGGGTTTGAAATTTTGTGGTTGGCCGTGTGCGTGTAAGGCTGTTTTGATATTGTTGTTTGGATTCGTTAATTTGGCCGGTAAGCTGTACTTTGTGTGCGAGTTGTTGTCCAGAGTTAGGCTCGGTTTTAACTGGGCTGAACAGGGCTCGGGGCAGCAGCTCTAGACGGCGAGGCGGCGCGGACTTGGAAGGTTCGGGCCTCGGCCCGGGGACTTGAGACGTCTCCGATTAGTTAAGGCGAGTCGGGGTTTGTCCCGAGTCTCGACTCGTGCTAGTTACGAATCTTTAATTAATATGTTATTATGTTTATGGTAAAGTTCGTTTCAATATAATTAGTAAAGAAAAATAAATTATTATGTTATCGTTATAAACTCGTTGATTATTTAAGTAACTACTTAATATCGTTATTTAAGATATGTACTAAAAATCGAGTTCGACTATAAGCTCGACTCTTTTAATTTTGAAAAAGAATATCAACGAGAAATATTTTATTTACGTAAGAAAATAGAAATAAAAGGAAGGTTCGACTACGAACCGAGGCTTCGGTTATTTCATAAACATTTTATTAAATCGAACCCAAAATTATTTGCAATATGGTTAAACATTTAAAATAAACGACTTGGTTTATTTTAAATGAAAGGTTTTTACGTTATGTATTTCATTTCTCAAATGGTTATAACTTGTCAATAAAAGAGACAAGTCAAAGATATTTTCTAGAACATATTTGAAAAGTATCGTTTTGAGTTATTTTCATATAACTTACATATGCTATAGATTGTTAGTAATAACTTCTATATACGTTCTTTTCTCTTAGTTTCGACCCTCGGGAACCTATTCTAAGCAGTGGGCTTTACCCAGTCAGAAGAATAGGTGGTCGAATAGTGTAGAACGTTCCTTAGCTTAGATTAGAAAAGCGATGTCAAGGCCTTATTTATAGGCGTCGATTCTTTTCTGCATCTCTGTTTTGTCCTGTGTGTTCTTGATTGCTTGTGTTTAAGACGCTCTGAGTAGCGTCATTAGGAGGACGTTTTGAATACGTTCCTTGTGAACTTTCTTTCCAGTAGAAGTATGTACGTTAGTGTGTCGAGGGATGAGATACTAAGTACGCTCGACGTTCGATCTTTCTCTTCCATAGATAAGTCCAGATTGCTATAAAGATTAGCAACGAGCAGAAAGAGCTTACGTGGACTTGGTTACGTGAAGTTAAGAAGAACCCTTTTGTTTGGAAGAGAAGATTTCAGGATTCGTGAGAATTGTTATCCAGGTAAGTGGATTTTAGGCACCTACAATATCAAGAAATATTTTATATATATATCTATATATATACATATATTGTACGTGCATTATTTATTTTTATGTGCTTCTAGTAAGCAAGATTAAGATAAGCCAAAAGATAAGTCACTATCAAGATTAAGGGCTTTAAGCCACTAACGAATTGGAAAACGGAATTAGTCCGGCTAACAAAAATGGCTAGAGGTAACTAGGAACCTGAGCCTTTGCTATGTGTTTAGTTAGCCACCCTCCAGAGATCCAGTCTTAGTGAACTGGATTATGAGAGACTGAAGTTAAAGCTCGTAATCAAAAGCGAGAATATTATGATAGGATCTTTGGGAGTCGCATCTCAAGATCTTATAAGTCACGAGTTAATAAGCGAAAAGAATATATGTTAAGATCGGGATTAAACCCGAATTAAACAGTCTCTCATGTTAGGTTAATTAAAGAGAAAACATAGAATGGTACCGCCTCCGACATATACCCCATAGACGGGGATTAGGCAGGAGATTGTGCACCCTCTTGTCTGGCGCCAATAAGACATGTGTCGTGCGGATATCATTAAGGGATCCCGAGAAGAAAATGTATTGTATGATGGGAATTGCCGGGACCTAAGCTGGCATATTCTCAAGTAAGAGGAGTTACCGGGACCTAAGCTGGTAATTCCATAGATTATGATGAAAGTATGTTATGATGTGAATCACCGGGACCTAAGCTGGTGAATTCTTAAGTAAGAGGAATCTCTCGGGACCTAAGCTGAGTGATTCCTAAGTAAGATGAATTTATCGGGACCTAAGCCGATTGATTCTTATGAAAGGTGGATTTATCGGGACCTAAGCCGATACTTCCGCAAGTTATGATAAGATATGAAATGCATATTATGTATTGCTTATGTGTTATGTGCACGATGCATTAGTTATATAGATATCCGCTTACTGAATCTTTCGACTCACAGTTATTATCTTGATATTGTAGATAAAGGCAAAGCTAAAGAAGATTAAGCAGAGCATCAGCAAAACCCGGTAAGTAAGTAGGCGTGTGTATGTACGGCTGCCGACCTGTGGCTAAGTCAAGGGCGAATAAGTCTGTTTTTTTTTTAAAGACGAGTCTTTTGTTTGTGAAGTTTTAAATAGTATGTTTTAAGAAAAACGAAAAATTCGCCCATATTTTTGAGACGTTTAAGTAAATATTTTAAAAGTTTTTCTAGAAAATGTTTTCCGGAAGCGCTTCCACCAAAGTTTTTATGAATTTATTTATGTAAAGGAAGATACGGAAGTCCTCTGCCGCGGCTCGCGGGTCGTGACAGAATTTTTGGTATCAGAGCCCAGGTTGAGCCGTTTCTGTAGACTTGTGGTCGTACATACACTAACTTACTTACTTATAAGTCAGCTGATGTTTAAGATAGCCTTATCTATAATATCTTGTTGAGTCTTTGTGAAAGATAGCGGTTACATTAGGATAGCCGTATGCTTACCCATTCCTACTCTTAGGTGAAGTAAGGATTAAGAATGGGACCTAAGAAGCGAACGCCGACGGATCTTTCGCAAGAAATGGCTGAGATTAGCAGAGCTCTAGAACGTCAAGCAGAAGATGCACGTCGAAGGGATGCTCAAATAGAAGAGCAGAACAGGATGATCACACAACTTATTACGCGAATGAACGAGCAGCAGCCTCTACGGGGTCAAGAAGAGCCTGAACCCCAGGCGCTTCGACCAGAACAACCTAGAGGTCAAGAGGAGCACGTGCCAAATGTGAATGTGAATCTAGGTGGTCAGAATGTGCAAGCGCCACCACAAGCTCCAGCTATGGCACCAGATGAGGTTCCGCTGTTTCAGATTCCGATAATGGCACCAATTGTCGGAGAGCCTGTATATGAGCGCTTTCGTAAGCAGAAGCCACCGACTTTCAATGGAGATGCTGATCCTTCCCTTGCGGAGAATTGGATTAAAAGGATCCAACAGATCTTCACGTACATGCAACTTTCAGATGCCGAGAGAGTTGCTTGTGCTGTGAACCAGCTAGAACTTGAAGCTCGAAGCTGGTGGGAGGTGATCGCACTCTATGAAGATGTTTCTCATATTACATGGAAACGTTTTATCAACCTATTCTATGAGAAGTACCTGGGCGAAGCTAATCCTTCGAGTAAGGTACGGGAGTTTATGGATCTTAAGCAAGGAAAGCTCTCTGTAGCTGAGTATGTGGCTAAGTTTAATGAACTTGCAAAGTTCTCGCCCTCTATGGTACCAACGGATCAGTCGCGCAAGATGAAGTGGATTCCTTGTTAGTTATATCAAACTGTTAGGAAGTGACTATCTCAAGTCACTAGTGTAGTTTAGATACGATATGTGTGTGGACTCTAAGACCAGAATCAATCTGCTACTCATCAAGCGATGGCATGTTTAGAAGAAAGTATATTTTCTCTTGTTTTCTGAAGATGGAAAAGTCACCTGGAAGCTCGTTAGTGTGATGCAAAAGAAGAACCCTGCTCTTCTTTAAGTTTCGAGGACGAAACTAACTTAAGGGGGTAGGGATTGTAAGGACGAGCTTTTGCGTCACTCGTATTTGGAGATTTGGAATTAATTAATGAGTTTCTGTTGTTACAACTAAATTCCCGAGTGAATTATACTTCAATGGATTTATCGAATTAATTTTAAATATGTTAAGGTTATGAGGAATCTCGGAATAAATATAGGAATTATCGAGTTTATCTCGATTAATAAATTATTTCCGAGGAAATATTCCGGAAATTAATTTAAGAAATAAAATCTCAAGAACGAGAATTTATTTCCGAGAAACCTTAAATATATTTTAATTAATCGAGAACGAACGAGAAAATTCTCGGTTCGAATCATATAATTATAATCCATTCGGTTATGGATTTAATTAAATAATTATATAAAGAGGACTTGGTTGTAATGACCTGTTATGGACCCATTTGAAATAAAAAGTGGGAAAAGAAGGCCAAGTGAGAATTTTGGAAATTTCTCACACTTGTTCCTATCCTCTCCACGTCATTAATGAGTGGAATATTCCTTAAGTGAGGTATATCACTTTGCCGAACAAGATAAAATGCAACCAGGAGAAGGATATGGACGTTATCCTTTATGTGGGTCCCATTCACAATGCCATCACCTATCTTGGTCAAATATATAAAGAGTGAGCAAGAAAAGAAACGCTCAGGAAGAAGAGCGACAAGAAAAAAAAAAGAAAGAGAAAGAAAAGAGATAGAAGAAGAAGAGAGCACAGGAGAGAGAGAGCCGAGAGAGTGAGAGAGAGGAAGAGAGCGAGAGAGCGAGACGAGGGTGAGCTCGCGAAGGGGACGCTCGGCCGACAGACACCAAGCTCGAGCGCCACCCACGCGCGGCCGAGAAGGAACCAGCGCCGCCGCGAGCAAGCCGAGGACGCCGGAGCTGAGAAACTCGCCGGAGAAGAAGGAGAGAGGGACGGCGACGGAGAAGGTAAGCTCGATTTTGAACTTCTCTTCCTCTATGGTTCGGATTTGAGGAAAATCATAGAGTTAGGGTTTGGAGATTTGGGGCTTTTGTGGAAATTAGCTTGAATCTCTTATGTTATGCCCGATTATTCTTGGTTGAGTGTTGGATTGAAGGATAATTGCTTGATTTCGGGATTTATGAGATTGTTTGTCTTGGATTTTTTTGGATGAGGTTGGATTTGAAATTGTTTCAGCCGTGTGTTTGAGATTGGTGTGGGTTGTTATTGATTTTTGTGACATGATTCCTTGGTTGATATGGCCGTGATATTGAAATCAAGAATCTGAGAAGGTTGGGTTTGAAATTTTGTGGTTGGCCGTGTGCGTGTAAGGCTGTTTTGATATTGTTGTTTGGATTCGTTAATTTGGCCGGTAAGCTGTACTTTGTGTGCGAGTTGTTGTCCAGAGTTAGGCTCGGTTTTAACTGGGCTGAACAGGGCTCGGGGCAGCAGCTCTAGACGGCGAGGCGGCGCGGACTTGGAAGGTTCGGGCCTCGGCCCGGGGACTTGAGACGTCTCCGATTAGTTAAGGCGAGTCGGGGTTTGTCCCGAGTCTCGACTCGTGCTAGTTACGAATCTTTAATTAATATGTTATTATGTTTATGGTAAAGTTCGTTTCAATATAATTAGTAAAGAAAAATAAATTATTATGTTATCGTTATAAACTCGTTGATTATTTAAGTAACTACTTAATATCCTTATTTAAGATATGTACTAAAAATCGAGTTCGACTATAAGCTCGACTCTTTTAATTTTGAAAAAGAATATCAACGAGAAATATTTTATTTACGTAAGAAAATAGAAATAAAAGGAAGGTTCGACTACGAACCGAGGGTTCGGTTATTTCATAAACATTTTATTAAATCGAACCCAAAATTATTTGCAATATGGTTAGACATTTAAAATAAACGACTTGGTTTATTTTAAATGAAAGGTTTTTACGTTATGTATTTCATTTCTCAAATGGTTATAACTTGTCAATAAAAGAGACAAGTCAAAGATATTTTCTAGAACATATTTGAAAAGTATCGTTTTGAGTTATTTTCATATAACTTACATATGCTATAGATTGTTAGTAATAACTTCTATATACGTTCTTTTCTCTTAGTTTCGACCCTCGGGAACCTATTCTAAGCAGTGGGCTTTACCCAGTCAGAAGAATAGGTGGTCGAATAGTGTAGAACGTTCCTTAGCTTAGATTAGAAAAGCGATGTCAAGGCCTTATTTATAGGCGTCGATTCTTTTCTGCATCTCTGTTTTGTCCTGTGTGTTCTTGATTGCTTGTGTTTAAGACGCTCTGAGTAGCGTCATTAGGAGGACGTTTTGAATACGTTCCTTGTGAACTTTCTTTCCAGTAGAAGTATGTACGTTAGTGTGTCGAGGGATGAGATACTAAGTACGCTCGACGTTCGATCTTTCTCTTCCATAGATAAGTCCAGATTGCTATAAAGATTAGCAACGAGCAGAAAGAGCTTACGTGGACTTGGTTACGTGAAGTTAAGAAGAACCCTTTTGTTTGGAAGAGAAGATTTCAGGATTCGTGAGAATCGTTATCCGGGTAAGTGGATTTTAGGCACCTACAATATCAAGAAATATTTTATATATATATCTATATATATACATATATTGTACGTGCATTATTTATTTTTATGTGCTTCTAGTAAGCAAGATTAAGATAAGCCAAAAGATAAGTCACTATCAAGATTAAGGGCTTTAAGCCACTAACGAATTGGAAAACGGAATTAGTCCGGCTAACAAAAATGGCTAGAGGTAACTAGGAACCTGAGCCTTTGCTATGTGTTTAGTTAGCCACCCTCCAGAGATCCAGTCTTAGTGAACTGGATTATGAGAGACTGAAGTTAAAGCTCGTAATCAAAAGCGAGAATATTATGATAGGATCTTTGGGAGTCGCATCTCAAGATCTTATAAGTCACGAGTTAATAAGCGAAAAGAATATATGTTAAGATCGGGATTAAACCCGAATTAAACAGTCTCTCATGTTAGGTTAATTAAAGAGAAAACATAGAATGGTACCGCCTCCGACATATACCCCATAGACGGGGATTAGGCAGGAGATTGTGCACCCTCTTGTCTGGCGCCAATAAGACATGTGTCGTGCGGATATCATTAAGGGATCCCGAGAAGAAAATGTATTGTATGATGGGAATTGCCGGGACCTAAGCTGGCATATTCTCAAGTAAGAGGAGTTACCGGGACCTAAGCTGGTAATTCCATAGATTATGATGAAAGTATGTTATGATGTGAATCACCGGGACCTAAGCTGGTGAATTCTTAAGTAAGAGGAATCTCTCGGGACCTAAGCTGAGTGATTCCTAAGTAAGATGAATTTATCGGGACCTAAGCCGATTGATTCTTATGAAAGGTGGATTTATCGGGACCTAAGCCGATACTTCCGCAAGTTATGATAAGATATGAAATGCATATTATGTATTGCTTATGTGTTATGTGCACGATGCATTAGTTATATAGATATCCGCTTACTGAGTCTTTCGACTCACAGTTATTATCTTGATATTGTAGATAAAGGCAAAGCTAAAGAAGATTAAGCAGAGCATCAGCAAAACCCGGTAAGTAAGTAGGCGTGTGTATGTACGGCTGTCGACCTGTGGCTAAGTCAAGGGCGAATAAGTCTGTTTTTTTTTTAAAAGACGAGTCTTTTGTTTGTGAAGTTTTAAATAGTATGTTTTAAGAAAAACGAAAAATTCGCCCATATTTTTGAGACGTTTAAGTAAATATTTTAAAAGTTTTTCTAGAAAATGTTTTCCGGAAGCGCTTCCACCAAAGTTTTTATGAATTTATTTATGTAAAGGAAGATACGGAAGTCCTCTGCCGCGGCTCGCGGGTCGTGACAGAATTTTTGGTATCAGAGCCCAGGTTGAGCCGTTTCTGTAGACTTGTGGTCGTACATACACTAACTTACTTACTTATAAGTCAGCTGATGTTTAAGATAGCCTTATCTATAATATCTTGTTGAGTCTTTGTGAAAGATAGCGGTTACATTAGGATAGCCGTATGCTTACCCATTCCTACTCTTAGGTGAAGTAAGGATTAAGAATGGGACCTAAGAAGCGAACGCAGACGGATCTTTCGCAAGAAATGGCTGAGATTAGCAGAGCTCTAGAACGTCAAGCAGAAGATGCACGTCGAAGGGATGCTCAAATAGAAGAGCAGAACAGGATGATCACGCAACTTATTACGCGAATGAACGAGCAGCAGCCTCTACGGGGTCAAGAAGAGCCTGAACCCCAGGCGCTTCGACCAGAACAACCTAGAGGTCAAGAGGAGCACGTGCCAAATGTGAATGTGAATCTAGGTGGTCAGAATGTGCAAGCGCCACCACAAGCTCCAGCTATGGCACCAGATGAGGTTCCGCTGTTTCAGATTCCGATAATGGCACCAATTGTCGGAGAGCCTGTATATGAGCGCTTTCGTAAGCAGAAGCCACCGACTTTCAATGGAGATGCTGATCCTTCCCTTGCGGAGAATTGGATTAAAAGGATCCAACAGATCTTCACGTACATGCAACTTTCAGATGCCGAGAGAGTTGCTTGTGCTGTGAACCAGCTAGAACTTGAAGCTCGAAGCTGGTGGGAGGTGATCGCACTCTATGAAGATGTTTCTCATATTACATGGAAACGTTTTATCAACCTATTCTATGAGAAGTACCTGGGCGAAGCTAATCCTTCGAGTAAGGTACGGGAGTTTATGGATCTTAAGCAAGGAAAGCTCTCTGTAGCTGAGTATGTGGCTAAGTTTAATGAACTTGCAAAGTTCTCGCCCTCTATGGTACCAACGGATTAGTCGCGCAAGATGAAGTGGATTCCTTGTTAGTTATATCAAACTGTTAGGAAGTGACTATCTCAAGTCACTAGTGTAGTTTAGATACGATATGTGTGTGGACTCTAAGACCAGAATCAATCTGCTACTCATCAAGCGATGGCATGTTTAGAAGAAAGTATATTTTCTCTTGTTTTCTGAAGATGGAAAAGTCACCTGGAAGCTCATTAGTGTGATGCAAAAGAAGAACCCTGCTCTTCTTTAAGTTTCGAGGACGAAACTAACTTAATGGGGTGGGGATTGTAAGGACGAGCTTTTGCGTCACTCGTATTTGGAGATTTGGAATTAATTAATGAGTTTATGTTGTTACAACTAAATTCCCGAGTGAATTATACTTCAATGGATTTATCGAATTAATTTTAAATATGTTAAGGTTATGAGGAATCTCGGAATAAATATAGGAATTATCGAGTTTATCTCGATTAATAAATTATTTCCGAGGAAATATTCCGGAAATTAATTTAAGAAATAAATTCTCAAGAACGAGAATTTATTTCCGAGAAACCTTAAATATATTTTAATTAATCGAGAACGAACGAGAAAATTCTCGGTTCGAATCATATAATTATAATCCATTCGGTTATGGATTTAATTAAATAATTATATAAAGAGGACTTGGTTGTAATGACCTGTTATGGACCCATTTGAAATAAAAAGTGGGAAAAGAAGGCCAAGTGAGAATTTTGGAAATTTCTCACACTTGTTCCTATCCTCTCCACGTCATTAATGAGTGGAATATTCCTTAAGTGAGGTATATCACTTTGCCGAACAAGATAAAATGCAACCAGGAGAAGGATATGGACGTTATCCTTTATGTGGGTCCCATTCACAATGCCATCACCTATCTTGGTCAAATATATAAAGAGTGAGCAAGAAAAGAAACGCTCAGGAAGAAGAGCGACAAGAAAAAAAAAAGAAAGAGAAAGAAAAGAGAAAGAAGAAGAAGAGAGCACGGGAGAGAGAGAGCCGAGAGAGTGAGAGAGAGGAAGAGAGCGAGAGAGCGAGATGAGGGTGAGCTCGCGAAGGGGACGCTCGGCCGACAGACACCAAGCTCGAGCGCCACCCACGCGCGGCCGAGAAGGAACCAGCGCCGCCGCGAGCAAGCCGAGGACGCCGGAGCAGAGAAACTCGCCGGAGAAGAAGGAGAGAGGGACGGCGACGGAGAAGGTAAGCTCGATTTTGAACTTCTCTTCCTCTATGGTTCGGATTTGAGGAAAATCATAGAGTTAGGGTTTGGAGATATGGGTCTTTTGTGGAAATTAGCTTGAATCTCTTATGTTATGCCCGATTATTCTTGGTTGAGTGTTGGATTGAAGGATAATTGCTTGATTTCGGGATTTATGAGATTGTTTGTCTTGGATTTTTTTGGATGAGGTTGGATTTGAAATTGTTTCAGCCGTGTGTTTGAGATTGGTGTGGGTTGTTATTGATTTTTGTGACATGATTCCTTGGTTGATATGGCCGTGATATTGAAATCAAGAATCTGAGAAGGTTGGGTTTGAAATTTTGTGGTTGGCCGTGTGCGTGTAAGGCTGTTTTGATATTGTTGTTTGGATTCGTTAATTTGGCCGGTAAGCTGTACTTTGTGTGCGAGTTGTTGTCCAGAGTTAGGCTCGGTTTTAAGTGGGCTGAACAGGGCTCGGGGCAGCAGCTCTAGACGGCGAGGCGGCGCGGACTTGGAAGGTTCGGGCCTCGGCCCGGGGACTTGAGACGTCTCCGATTAGTTAAGGCGAGTCGGGGTTTGTCCCGAGTCTCGACTCGTGCTAGTTACGAATCTTTAATTAATATGTTATTATGTTTATGGTAAAGTTCGTTTCAATATAATTAGTAAAGAAAAATAAATTATTATGTTATCGTTATAAACTCGTTGATTATTTAAGTAACTACTTAATATCCTTATTTAAGATATGTACTAAAAATCGAGTTCGACTATAAGCTCGACTCTTTTAATTTTGAAAAAGAATATCAACGAGAAATATTTTATTTACGTAAGAAAATAGAAATAAAAGGAAGGTTCGACTACGAACCGAGGGTTCGGTTATTTCATAAACATTTTATTAAATCGAACCCAAAATTATTTGCAATATGGTTAGACATTTAAAATAAACGACTTGGTTTATTTTAAATGAAAGGTTTTTACGTTATGTATTTCATTTCTCAAATGGTTATAACTTGTCAATAAAAGAGACAAGTCAAAGATATTTTCTAGAACATATTTGAAAAGTATCGTTTTGAGTTATTTTCATATAACTTACATATGCTATAGATTGTTAGTAATAACTTCTATATACGTTCTTTTCTCTTAGTTTCGACCCTCGGGAACCTATTCTAAGCAGTGGGCTTTACCCAGTCAGAAGAATAGGTGGTCGAATAGTGTAGAACGTTCCTTAGCTTAGATTAGAAAAGCGATGTCAAGGCCTTATTTATAGGCGTCGATTCTTTTCTGCATCTTTGTTTTGTCCTGTGTGTTCTTGATTGCTTGTGTTTAAGACGCTCTGAGTAGCGTCATTAGGAGGACGTTTTGAATACGTTCCTTGTGAACTTTCTTTCCAGTAGAAGTATGTACGTTAGTGTGTCGAGGGATGAGATACTAAGTACGCTCGACGTTCGATCTTTCTCTTCCATAGATAAGTCCAGATTGCTATAAAGATTAGCAACGAGCAGAAAGAGCTTACGTGGACTTGGTTACGTGAAGTTAAGAAGAACCCTTTTGTTTGGAAGAGAAGATTTCAGGATTCGTGAGAATCGTTATCCAGGTAAGTGGATTTTAGGCACCTACAATATCAAGAAATATTTTATATATATATCTATATATATACATATATTGTACGTGCATTATTTATTTTTATGTGCTTCTAGTAAGCAAGATTAAGATAAGCCAAAAGATAAGTCACTATCAAGATTAAGGGCTTTAAGCCACTAACGAATTGGAAAACGGAATTAGTCCGGCTAACAAAAATGGCTAGAGGTAACTAGGAACCTGAGCCTTTGCTATGTGTTTAGTTAGCCACCCTCCAGAGATCCAGTCTTAGTGAACTGGATTATGAGAGACTGAAGTTAAAGCTCGTAATCAAAAGCGAGAATATTATGATAGGATCTTTGGGAGTCGCATCTCAAGATCTTATAAGTCACGAGTTAATAAGCGAAAAGAATATATGTTAAGATCGGGATTAAACCCGAATTAAGCAGTCTCTCATGTTAGGTTAATTAAAGAGAAAACATAGAATGGTACCGCCTCCGACATATACCCCATAGACGGGGATTAGGCAGGCGATTGTGCACCCTCTTGTATGGCGCCAATAAGACATGTGTCGTGCGGATATCATTAAGGGATCCCGAGCAGAAAATGTATTGTATGATGGGAATTGCCGGGACCTAAGCTGGCATATTCTCAAGTAAGAGGAGTTACCGGGACCTAAGCTGGTAATTCCATAGATTATGATGAAAGTATGTTATGATGTGAATCACCGGGACCTAAGCTGGTGAATTCTTAAGTAAGAGGAATCTCTCGGGACCTAAGCTGAGTGATTCCTAAGTAAGATGAATTTATCGGGACCTAAGCCGATTGATTCTTATGAAAGGTGGATTTATCGGGACCTAAGCCGATACTTCCGCAAGTTATGATAAGATATGAAATGCATATTATGTATTGCTTATGTGTTATGTGCACGATGCATTAGTTATATAGATATCCGCTTATTGAGTCTTTCGACTCACAGTTATTATCTTGATATTGTAGATAAAGGCAAAGCTAAAGAAGATTAAGCAGAGCATCAGCAAAACCAGGTAAGTAAGTAGGCGTGTGTATGTACGGCTGCCGACCTGTGGCTAAGTCAAGGGCGAATAAGTCTGTTTTTTTTTAAAAGACGAGTCTTTTGTTTGTGAAGTTTTAAATAGTATGTTTTAAGAAAAACGAAAAATTCGCCCATATTTTTGAGACGTTTAAGTAAATATTTTAAAAGTTTTTCTAGAAAATGTTTTCCGGAAGCGCTTCCACCAAAGTTTTTATGAATTTATTTATGTAAAGGAAGATACGGAAGTCCTCTGCCGCGGCTCGCGGGCGAGCTAAGGCTCGCGGGTCGTGACACCGCCGCTTTGCGAAGCATTAAACTTTTTCTTAAACCCTAGATCAATTCCAACAGATTGCTGCTCGAAGTCTAAGGCTGGTCTCTTGTCATTCTGAAGGTTATAGCGGGGGATGTGTGTAACCTTAAAGACGACAAGTATTAGTTAGAGTATGCGCGCATCACTCATGCTCTAGAACTTGTTATATTTGCATCCTTGCATTCTTATGTGCTTGTTTGCACGTCACATGTTATCACATGGCATTAGTCGCTTTATTTTCTAAGTTAGACTCCCACTTACTGAGTCAATTGACACATAGTTTTATGACCCTTGGTAATGTAGAAAAGGGAAGGGCGCCGATGTGAACAAGGAAGTTGAAGATGAAGACCGGACGTGTATCTCTTGACCTTTGGGCTAATGGGAACTCAAACGGGTTCAAACCCTTCTATAATAATATCTATATTTTGTTGAACCCCTTCCGTAAACTATGATCCCCAAACTATCCCTTATATATATACTTAAAATTTTGGAGCTTGTGTATAAATAAGAGTTGCTATAAGGCTCTAATTCCTAAAGTTAAAACGCGAAAAATTTACCCAGGTTTTCGTATAACCACTTATAATACTTATATATATATATCATCGTATTATGTTTAATATAAGTGTTATGAGTATTATGGTTATTTAATTTTGATTATGTTGATATGAGATATTTTATATTTATATTGATGTTGAGACTTGTGACGTAATCCACCGTCGCGGCCCGTGAACCACCGACGAGATGTCGCGGGTCGTGACAATTAGTGTTAGGGATCGTGGTTTGTAAACACCACTTAGTTTTTTGTTGTCAATGGTGCCCACAAGAAGAGTTGTAATCTTTATATTCTACATTTGATGTAATAAAGTCTCATGAAGACTCTTGCTTGTAATTGCTTATTCATTAATAAAAAGTTGAAATGTTCATTCAATCTTCCTTGTCTGAAGCTTTATGATAAAACATTAGTCTTTAGTCCATAAACAAACTTAACAACTTACGAAGAGACAAATGTAGATTTGCATGAACAAACTCTTCGTAGTTTAAAACGATATATTCGCAATCTAAGGGTCAAAGGACTATTGACCTCAGTATGATTGTTAGAAGAATCTATGATGTCTGGTTATGAGGCATTGAGAGTTGGAGACTCTATAGTTCTTCTAGGTATCTTCCGAAGGTACTGAATTGACCAGTGCACTTCTAGAGACAAGATAAGAACAAACCATTTAACCTCTTATGTCTCGAAGTCACTACGTATGAATTGCATCATGCTTACCTTAATCCTGAAATGACACATGTCATTTCACAGCTTACGTATTCTCATTTGAGAAAGTCAGAGTTCGGACTCACTATATGATTCCGAACAGGTCCTATTGGTGAAGTACTAAGTTGTGAGAATGTCATGAGTAACTTTGTGAAGTTCTCATAGATATGGAATTCATGTACAAGATTGCTGAAATGCAATGTATGTCACCTCATGCTTTGTTCCTTGGAGTGTGAATAAATGAACTGGCCAGTGTCCAAATTGAGTCCTGACTCTTTTGGATGAAACAATGTGACTTGTTAGCTCCTCGTCAATACGTTGTTTCTAACTTATTCACAAGCGACAAAGGAGTTGAGGAAATAACAGCTAGAAGGGTAAAATGGTAATTTAGTAAATCTCGACTAGCTGATGATATTCATGAAGGGTAAACATAGATAATATTCAGTGCATCCGCTCATCATAATTAGGTTGAATTCTTGAGTAGAAAATAAATTCATTTGAACCGAGAGATTTTCAGTGTCAACTCTTTAGTGGAGTCAGTTGGCATTAAGCTAAACTTGGAAAAGGTTTGTGAACTTTTGAGTCCAAGTGTTTAGCTCAAGCTTTGTTCATTTGGGTCCATGAGGTCACTGTCACGAATCACATCGATTAGGAATAGTTAAACTGGAAGCTAAGTCAAAACAAGAACGGAAATTGTCAAAAGGGTATTTTTGTCTTTTGAGACATAGGATGAAATGAATGTCAATAAATTTTTTGACAAGGTCATTTGATGACATGCATCACTCGGCCAATACTAGTCTTATTGGGCCTTGTGGATTAATTTCATTTCATAAGAATTTTATTGAAAATTCTTAATGGGCCTTTTTTCATGTTCTCATGAACAAATAAAGAAGCTTCTAGAAGCTCCTTCTAGAGGACATGTTGGGCGCCTACTACCCAAGAGATAGAGAGAATATTTTGTGCGTAAATGTATCAAGATAGTTGCCAAAAGAAAAAGAGAAAACAAATTTGCATGAGGATGCTTTAGGGTAATCGGCCAAGCCAAGAGAGAGTCAAAGGCAAGGCATGGAACAAAATAGGAAACAAATCCAAGGCTTATTGAAGCCTATGTTGGCCGTGTGACTCAATAAAGGAAATAGGGAAATTAGCTCATGAATATGTGATATTCTATAGAAGATGAAACTACCTTATAGAAGGTGAGACCTCTCCTATAAATAGGAGCCTCATTCCACACATTTCATTCATCCAAGTTTAAGAGATTTGAGAGACTCTCTCTCTAGAACTTTGGACGAACTCCTCTCTCTCTCTCTAGTTTATTTTTTATTTTTGTTTTGGCACCTAGGTCCTCATTTGACCTAGTGTTTAGCTCTGCGACTTCAAGACTCATTCTTAAATTGTGGTGTTTAAAAGTGCCCACTCACTAATTCCTTTATTTCGAGTGATTTAGTGATAGAAACTTTCGTGGTTGCTCGAGGTGCCGAGGAAAGACAGAGAGACGTGCTGCGAGGGGAGACGAGCGTTGCAAACTTTCCAAAAGCTTCTCAAAGTTCAAGCTTCAAGAAAGGTTAGTAAACTTCTATACTCATAATGGCTTTTAATTACATGTACTTGCTCTTTGTCTAGGTTAGTAAAACTTGTTTTACTTGTAAAAGAAAATTTTTTAAATTCCGCCGCTTACCGAAGCATTAATTATTTTCTTAAACCCTAGATCGATTCCAACATTTTTAGAAAAGGCACATCGTCTCTAATACATTTCGGAAACATGCTTTCCTAGGTGTTAGAGAGATAGAATGGACTTCTAGTAAGGAATCCTAGATCTCTATGTTCAAGGAAGAGCAGTAGTAGCGCATAAAGGCACGAGGTACATACTCTGACATTTTCCTATTTACTATTCGGGAAAGTGTATGAGGGATGTGTGAACTTCAACTCACTCGAACACTTGAATGTTTGAGATTACACATCTTTATTTTTCGGCTCGTCTACGAGGAGACCTCCCACTCAAATCTTCAAGAGCATATAGATTTTGAACATATGTGATATAGATGTATTTGTGAAAACATTTTTGAAAACTTATTTGACTTGGATGACAAAATATTTTCAAGTTTAAAAGTGAAAACGGTTTTTCAAAAATCAAACTAGTTTTGTAAAAATTAAATTCAAGTAAATTTTTCAAAAATCAAAAAATTTTAATCTTTCACATTATGTTTATTATCTTATAAAAAAACAATTTTTCTCAAGAAATTTTCTTATTAGAGTTCCATGACTCATGGAGCAGGGTCTGAAATTTGGAATTCTAAAAAACTGGACTTTCGGAACAGCCGCGCACCTCGGAGTAAAATCGTCATAACTGGCGGCTCCGACATCCTTTTGATCTAAAACCAATTGCATTGGAAAGAGAACAAACAGACCTTTAATTTGACTCAAAATCATCAACTTTTAAATTCTGAGAAGAGAGTTACACGACGTTTACTGTGGGTTTTTCTCGAGCTCGAAGAAAACTGGAAATAATTAAAATTCGGACTTGAGTGCAAAAGAATAGAGTGTAACAGAACGTTTTAAAGAGTTGTTAAAGCTTTTATACGTGTTTTATTAACATGGTAATAACATAGTATAAAAGTAAATAAAAACAAACATAAAACGAATCGAGTAAATAAACAAAACTAGCATGAAAATATAACTGGTCATAAAATTACCCGAAATTTCTCAAACTTTAAAAACACGTTTTTCAACCTAAAAAAATAAAAACATTTAGAACTGATTCTAATATTTTTTAATAACATCCCAAGGTCATAGAAAATCAACATGATTTTTAATTTAAAGACAATAGCAATAAATTAAAAAAAAAAATTCTAAGGTAACAATCCCAACTTGTCAAAACACGAGTAATCTTTCGAAAACGATTTTCGAGCTCATAGTTTAATCACATGTACATGCTTAACTTTTACAATAGCTCTTATACCATTTTTTGGAATTGATCTAGGGTTAAGAAAAGATTTAACGCTTCGAGCAAGCGGCGGAAAATAAAAATTTTATTTTAAACAAGTAAAACGATTTTACTAACCTAGACAAAGAGCAAACACATGTTATTATTAAAACTATCTAAAGCGATTACACGTTGACTAACCTTTATGAAGCTTGATCGTTGAGAAGCTTGTGGAGGTTGAATCGCTCGTCTCCCCACGCAGCTCGTCTTTCTTCGTTCTTCGGGAACTTGAGTAACCACGAAAGTTTCTATCACATAAATCACTCGAGGTAAGAAGGAATATGTGTGTCGGAACTTTTAAACACGACGACTGAAGAACAAGTGTTAGAGTCAAAGAGGTAAAACACTAGGTCAAATGTGGACCTAGGTGCGAAAACAAAAACGAAAGGAGCTAGAGAGAAAAGCTCTCAATCCCTAAATTATGTGGGATGAGAAACAATGAGAATGGCGGGCCCTATTTACAGGAGATGAATTACCTTCAACAAGGTAGTTTCCTCTTCTATAGAATATCACATATTCATGAGTAAATATTGCCATTCTTCCCTTTAAGTCACACGGCCAAGCTTCCTTCTAGAAGCCGTGGATTTGTTTCCTCTTTTGTTTTTCTTCTCCCTTGCCTATTGTTGGCGCCCACCCTAGTTTCCTCATAGAGGAAATTTGTTTCCTCTTTTTCTTTTGGCAAGTATCTTCACACATCAATTCACAAAATTTGTATCTCTTTCTTTGCTATGTTGGACGGCCAAAAGGGCTTATAGAAGGTGTTTCTAGATTTTTCTTTATTTGTTCATGACAACATAAGAAATGCCGATTAAGAATTTTCAAGTAAAATTCCATGAAATGAAATTAATCATCAAGGCCCAAATGCTTAAACTTGGCCATGTCAATCAATTGCTTGCCATCATATGTCAATGTCAAAAAACTTATTTATCGACATTCATTTCATCACACGTCCAAAAAGACAAAATTACCTTTTAGACAACTTTCGTAAAACTTGTATAGTTCTTGTTTTGACTTAGCTTCTAGTTTAACTATTCCTACTCGATATGACTTGTGACCTCATGGATCCAAGTGAACAAAGCTTGAGCTAACATACTTGGGCTCAAAAGTTCACAACCCTTTTCCAAGTTTAGCTTAATGTCAACTAACTCCACTAAAGAGTTGACACTGAGAATCTCTCAGTTCAAATGAATTTATTTTCTACTTAAGAATTCAACTTAATTGTGATGAGTGGATCCACTGAATATTATCTATGTATCATCAGCTAGACGAGATTTACAAAATTATCATTTTACCCTTCTAGCTGTTATTTTCTTAACTTCTTTGTCGCTTGTAAATAAATTATAAACAATGTATTGACGAGGAGCTAACAAGTCACATTGATTAATCCAAAAGAGTCATGACTCAATTTGGACACTGGCCAAGTCATTTATTCACATTCAAAGGAACAAAGCATGAGGTGCTATACATTGCATTTCAGCAATCTTGTACATGAATTCCATATCTATGAGATCTTCACAAAGTTACTCATGACATCTTCATAACTTAGTACTACACCAATAGGTCCTGTTCAGAATCACATAGTGAATCCGAACTCTGACTTTTGATAATACGTAAGCTATGAAATGACATGTCTCATTTCATGATTGAGGTAAGCATGACGCAATTCATACGTAGTGACTTCGAGACATAAGAGTTTAAATTGTTTGTTCTTATTTTGTCTCTGGATGTGCACTGGGCAATTCAGTACCTTCAGAAGATACCTAGAAGAACTATAGAGTCTCCAACTATCAATGTCACATAACCAGACATCATAGATTCTCCTGACAATCGTACTGAGATCAATAGTCCTTTGATCCTTAGATTGCGAATATATTGATTTAAGCAAACCATGAAGAGTTTGTTCATGCAAATCTACATTTTTCTCTTCATATGTGGTTAGGTTCGTTTAAGGACTAAAGGCTATAGATTATCATAAAGCTTCAAACAGACGAGGAAGAATGAATGAATGTTTGAACTTTTATTAATTATTCAGCAGTTACAAGCAAGAGTCTTTGTGAAACTATATCACCTTAAATTACATAAATAGATACTACTACTCTTCTTGTGTGCACCATCGATAACAGCGAGGGCGCGCATGGGCGGGAGGACTGGGGGCGAGAGGGCTCACGCAGGCCCGTGGGCCGGGAGCGCTAAGGCGCGCGCGGGCCCGGGGGCCGGGGGCACTGGGCGTGTGTGTGGGCCGAGGGCCCGGCGATGCAGTGCACGCGCGGGCCGGCACGTGCACGAGCCTGGGTCCAGCAGGCGAAGCTCGGCCGGCGCGATATTGTTTTTGTTTTTCAATTTCCCGAAAATGACCGGTTATAGGCCTGGCCGTTCTTGCGCCTTTTCCTTCGCGACTCAGGATGCTCGTCATCTCGCTCATGTCGATGGATCTCATGATCATCTCCCTTTCTCCTGTCGAGGTAGTCCTCGATTCGCATGTGAGTTCTCACTCTTGCCATCAAATCTGCCATGTCTCTCCAGGCTCTCCCCATGATTGACTTGAGGAAATCATTCCTCTTAACTCCTTCAGTGATGGCGGCGAAGGCATCTCTGTTGTCAAAGTCTTCAACCTTGTGTGACTCCTTCGTGAACTTAGCAAGGTATTGGCGTATCATCTCACCGTTCTCTTGTCTTATAGTCCATAGGTGCAACTTAGACTTCTTTTGTTCCATGATTGTTGCAAATTCGGTAAGGAATGCCTCTCGAAGAGCTTGGAAGAAGGCGATGCTACCCGGCCTGAGGCTCCTGAACCACTCAAAGCCTAAGCCACTAAGGGTCGACCTAAAAGCTTGGCAGAGCGTGACATCGGGCTGCCCTTTCATCCTCATCCATGTCTCGTATTGTTGAACATGGAACAACGTCCTTGTCACACATCCCGACTATCGCCAAGGGAACGACGTTCGAACGATGTCGTTGGCGGACATTCCCACTATCGTTGCAACCCTCTCCCCAGAGGGATTAGGTGTGTATTGTAAACTTGGAACGCAACTCGCGGAATCATGAGACCGTGCGTTATCGAGTGTTCCTAGAATTTTGAGGCCTTGACATGGTCGTTCGAGAGTGTCCCCTCGAGGGCACGTATGTTTCTTCGTCACCGCGGGTAGTTGGTGATCGGGTATAGGATTGAGCTGTCTCGGTCACAACGACCTTGTCATCTACAACGTAGTCATGGTCGTGATAGTCTCCTTCGTTGCCCTCATAGCCCAATAGGCTAACAATGAGGCCTTGTCCACTCCGGGTTATGCTAGCGATTCGGCTAGGTGTCGATTCGCCTCCTCCACGAGGCTATCCCCTTCAGGGATAGGAGAGTCATGAATATGTTCATTGCTTTGGGACTGTCGCCCCAGTTCCAAATGAGCGAGTCGGCGGAATTCACACCTCGAGTTAGTCACTCGAATGTCGTGGTCGCTTGGACGGTCCGCTGCAGAGGCGGCAAGTGCTTTCCTCATCTCTCGAGAGCAAGATTGTTGATGTTGAATAAAGGTGTGGTAGAGAGAACGAGCTGCCAAGGTCGAAAATTCCGCTCCATCAAGCGCAAAAATGTTGTCACTTGTTTTCGGACGATAATTTAGAAGCCTCAAATGGCTAGACCCGTGGTTGGATCGAGTGCTCTCGCTTTGGCTTGAGCTTGTTGGACTCGATATCCCGAGTCTTCCCTTAGCTGTGATTGACCTCCAAGTTCGTCGTTGTACTTGAAATGCATAAGTAGATGATGAACTACAAAGGGGAGACGAATGGGGTGCCTCTGTTTACCTCTCCGACGCTCAAAATTAGTGGGATTAAGGTGGAGTGTAGAGGTTTTAGATGGTGCAATCATTGCAGTCGAGTGAAACGTGTGCTCCGGAGTTCGAAAGCGTTTTAGGACTCATGGCGCAATATTTTTGGTTACCTTTTGGTCAGGGCCAAGCCTTGTATTTATAGAGGTCGGAATGACCTATTTTGGATATGGCCGACCGGCCAAGGGTCATCAGCGGCGATGGTTGATCGGCCATGCTCAGATGCCGATCGGCCTTGGGTCTTCAAGAAGGTGACCGATCGGTCATGCTCGGAAGCCGATTGGCCTTGGGTCTTCAAGGAGATGGCCGATTGGACCTGGCTGAGCAAACCTGCTGCCCCTGGACTGGCCGGTCGAGCATGGCCGAACCTGCATGTTGCCCTGGGATTGGCCGTTCGGCCATGGCCAAGAGGGCCTGTTGTCCCTAGACTAGCCAAGCGGGACTGCTATCCCAAGAGTGGCCGGTAGGCCTTTGGCCGAGTGGGCTTGTTGTCCCGAGAATGGCCGATCATCCATTGGTCGAGTAGGCCTGATGCCCCGAAACTGGCCGATCGGCAATGGCCGAGCAGGCTTGCCGCCTGGGAGTGGCCGGCCGGCCCTTGGCCAACCGGGCCTGCTCTCCTGGGAGTGCTCGATCGATCATGGCTGAGTGGGCTTGCTTTCCTGGGAGTGGCCGACTGAGCTAGATGGTCGGACTGACTGCCGGCCATATCGGTGGCCGAACGAGAGAAGGTCGGAGGAGCCTTGGCCAGCCAGGATGTTGTCAATCGTGCCCACAAGAAGAGTTGTAGTCTTTAATTATGTACATTTGATGTAATAAAGTCTCACGAAGACACTGGCTTGTAACTACTTATTTATTGATAAAACTTGAAACGTTCATTCATTCTTCCTTGTATGTTCGAAGCTTTATGACAAAACCTTAGTCTTTAGTCCATAAACAAACCTAACAACATATGAAGAGACAAATGTAGATTTGCATGAACAAACTCTTCATGCTTTGCTTAAAACAAAATATTCCCAATCTAAGGATCAAAGGACTATTGATCCCAATACGATTGTTAGGATAATATATGATGTCTTGTTATGGGACATTGAGAGTTGGAGACTCTATAGTTCTTCTAGGTATCTTCCAAAGGTACTGAATTGACCAGTCACTTCTAGAGACAAAATAAGAACTAACCATTTAATCTCTTATGTCTCGAAGTCACTACGTATGAATTGTATCATGCGTACCTCAATCCTGAAATGATACATGCCATTTCATAGCTTACGTATTCTCATTTGAGAAACTCAGAGTTCGGATTCACTATGTGATTTCGAACAGGACCTATTGGTGAAGTACTAAGTTATAAAGATGTCATGAGTAACTTTGTGAATCTCTCATAGATATGAAATTCATGTACAAGATTGCTGAAATGCAATGTATATCACCTCATGCTTTATTCCTTGGAATGTGAATAAATGAACTGGCCAGTGTCCAAATTGAGTTATGACCCTTTTGGATGAATCAATGTGACTTGTTAGCTCATCGTCAATACATTGTTTCTAACTTATTCACAAGTGACAAATGAGTTGAGGAAATAACAGCTAGAAGGGTAAAATGGTATTTTTGGAAATCCCGACTAGCTGATGATATTCATGAAGGGTAAACATAGATAATATTCAGTGGATCCACTAATCATAATTAAGTTGAATTCTTGAGTAGAAAATAAATTCATTTGAACCGAGAGATTCTCAATGTCAACTCTTTAGTGGAGTGAGTTGACATTAAGCTAGACTTGAAAAAGGTTTGTGAACTTTTGAGTCCAAGTATGTTAGCTCAAGCTTTGTTCATTTGGATCCATGAGGTCAATGACAGAAATCATATCGAGTAGGACTAGTTTATCAAATCCTACTTTAATGACTTGTGATAGTGACCAAATGGATCCAAATGAACAAAGCTTGAGCTAGCATGCTTGGACACAAAAGTTAACAAACCTTTTCCAAGTTCTAGCTTAATGTCAACTGACTCCACTAAAGAGTTGACACTGAGAATCTCTTGGTTCAAATGAATTTATTTTCTACTCAAGAATTCAACTTAGTTGTGATGAGTGGATCCATTGAATATAATCGATGTTTACCCTTCATGAATATCATCAACTAGTGGGATTTATAAATTACCATTTTACCATTCTAGATGTTATTTCCTCAACTCCTTTGTCACTTGTGAATAAGTTAGAAACAATGTATTGACGAGGAGCTAACAAGTCGCATTGATTCATCCAAAAGAGTCATGACTCAATTTGGACACTGGTCAGTTCATTTATTCACATTCCAAGGAACAAAGCATGATGTGAATACATTGCACTTCAGCAATCTTGTACATGAATTCCATGTCTATATGATCTTCACAAAGTTATTCATGACATCTTCATAACTTAGTACTTCATCAATAGGTCTTGTCTGTATCACATAGTGAATCTAGAACTATGACTTTCTGAAATGAGAGTATGTAAGCTATGACAGAAGAGGTTAAATGGTTTGTTCTTGTACAGTCTCTAGAAGAGCACTGGTCAATTTATTATCTTTAGAAGATACCTAGGAAGAACTATAAAGTCTCTAACTCTCTATGTCTCATAACAAGACATCATAGGTTCTCCTAACAATCAGACCGAGATCAATAGCCCTTTGATCCTTAGATTGTGAATATACTGTTTTAAGCAAACCATGGAGAATTTGTTCATGCAAATCTATATTTGACTCTTCATTTGTTGTTAGGTTTGTTTAAGGACTTACGAATGAGGTTTATGATGAAGCTTCAAACAAACATGGAAGAATGAATGAAAGTTTCAACTCTTTATTAAGTATTCAGCAATCACAAGCAAGAGTCTTCGTGAGACTTTACTACATCAAATGCATATAAGTAACAACTACTCCTCTTCTTGTGGGCACTAATGCCAACAAACTCCCACTTGACTCAAAGAAGATGCGAGTAGTCCTTCATGCCCAATTCCTCCCAATGCATGTCAAAGACCTTCCTGCGTAAAGCCTTGGTGAATGGATCTGCCAGGTTGTCTATCATCAAGATCTTCTTCACCTCCACGTCTCCACGATGGATGATCTCTCAAATCAAATGGTATTTCCTCTTAATATGCTTAGAGCCCTTATGGCTTCGATTTACCTTCGAGTCAGCGACAGCCCCACTGTTATCACAATAAAGTGTCATGGGATCGTCGACTTTTGAAACAACTACCAAATACTCAAGGAATTTTCTAACTCATACAGCCTCTTTGGATGCTTCACAACCAGCCACATATTCTGCTTCTAATGTGGAGTCAACAATGGAAGATTGCTTAATACTTCTCCAAACAATAGATCCACCATTCAGGATGAATACGGATCCTGAAGTGGATTTCCTGGAATACTTGTCCGCCTGAAAATCAGAGTCGATATATCCCGTCATAGTCAGGCCAGTACTTGAATATGTAAGCATCAAGTTCCTACTTCTCCGAAGATACTTAAGAACATGCTTAACAGCAATCCAGTGTTGTGGTCCAGGGTTGGACTGAAAACGGTTTACTACGTCAACTGCAAAGCAGATATCTGGTCTAGTACAAAGCATAGCGTACATGAGACTTCCTATGTCTTAGGCGTAAGGAATTTTTCTCATGTCATCAATCTCTTGTGCAGTCTTGGGAGACTGATCCTTAGGAAGTGAGACTCCATGCCTAAAAGGTGTTTGGCCCTTCTTGGAGTCCTGCATCAAGAAGCGATCCATCACTTTATCAATATAAGATCCACCACCTTATCAATATAAGATCCATCACCTTGAGAGAGCGATAGAGTCCGCTTTCCATCTCAAAAGATCTAAATCCTCATAATGTACGCGGCTTTTCCAAGATCCTTCATGTCGAATTGCTTTGCAAGCCAGATTTTAACCTCAGATAACTTACCCATGTCATTGCCTATGAGTAATATATCATTGAGAAACAATACTAGAAACACAACTTTGCCCTCATGCATTAACTTGTAAACACAAGGCTCCTCTATCGACTGCTCAAAACCGAAGCTCTTCACAGTTTCATCGAATCTAATATTCCATGACCTAGATGCTTGGTTTAATCCATAAATGGACTGAAGCAACTCATAAACCTTGGTATCTTGACCTTCTTCCATGAAACCTTCTGGTTTAGCCATATAAATGTGTTCGTCAAGATTGCCATTCAAAAAGGTAGTCTTAACATCCATTTGTCAGATCTCATAGTCGAGAGCTACATCAATGGATAGAAGTATGCTGATGGATTTAAGTATCGCGACTGGCGAGAAGGTATCCTCATAGTAAATACCTTCCTTTTGGGTATTACCCTTAGCCACTAGTCGTGCTTTGAACGTTTCAACGTTCCCATCTGGAACCTTTTTCTTCTTGTATATCCACTTACACCGTAATGGTTTAATCCCATCGGGAAGGTCTACAAGTTTCCAAACTTTTTTGATGTACATCGAATGCATTACAACTTTCAGAACCAGCCATTGCTTGGCTGTAGGAAACAAGGTCATCCATATCAGAGACGGCTACGAGAGTATCTCCGTAGGACATGTACCTGTCAGGCTTTTGAGAAGCCCTTCCAAGATGTCGAAGTACTACCTGACGAGATTCTGATGAGTTAGGTTGTGTTTTAGTTGGGGTAAGAACAGTTCTTACAAATGAGGTAGCGGCGTCCTCACTCAACTTTTCTTCAAGCACAATTTTGCTTCTAGGTTTTACAGCTTTCATAAAGTCTTCCTCAAGGAAATGAGCATTTGTGCTAACAAACGTTTTGTTGTCCTCGTGACTATAGAATGTGAAACCTTTGGTTTCCTTTGGATATCCAAAAACAGACATAATTATGAATTATTAGCCAACTTGCTAGTTTTATGCCTTAGCACATGTGCAGGGCAACCCCAAATTCTAATGTGGCATAGATTTACTTTACGCCCAGTCCATCGTTAAGAAGGAGTACCAGGAACCGTCTTAGACGGGACATGGTTTAGAATGTAAGATGTTGTTTCGAGGACATATCCCCAAAAGGGAAGAGGGAGTGATGAGTAACTCATAATCGATCTCACCATCTCCATTAGAGTTCGGTTCCTTCTCTAAAACTCTGTTTTACTGAGGTGTGCTAGGTGCTATAAGCTGAGAAGCGATACCTTCTACTTTGAGAAAGTCATTGAACTCTCCAGACATATACTCACCACCTCGATCGGATCGAAGGGTTTTGATCTGTTTGCCAGTTTGCTTTTTCTACTAAAGCCAGGAAAACCTTAGATATGTCAAAGGTCTCGTATTTGTGTTTCAGCAGATAGACAAAACAATATCTTGAGTAGTCATTGGTGAAGGTAGCGAAGTATTCATATCCTTCCCGTGCCTTTATACTGAGTAGACCACATACATCAGAATGTACGAGTTCCAACAACTGAGTGGCTCTTCGACCCTTAGCAGAGAAAGGTCGTTTAGTCATTTTTCCTTCTATACAAGATTCAAAAGTGGGCAATGAACATATTGCAAAGGCTTGCATTGAACCGTCCCTAACAAGTCTCTTAATCCTGTCTAGATTGATATGACCAAGTCTTAAGTGCCAGAGATATGTGGATTTTATTAGATCAGAGGAATCAGAAAGTTTAATCCTCTTTGGCTCCCTAACTAGATCGTTATCTATTTCAGTGTTTAAAAGTGAAGGTTGTGTGGGATAAATGTAAAAAAGAGCATTCTTCATACATGCATCAATGATGAAATAATTATTGGAAAGAGAAATTCGAATTGCATTCTTAATAAATTTTAAACTATAAACTTGCTCACAAAGACAAGAAACAGATATCAAGTTTTTTCCCGAAGGAAGAAACAAAATCAACATTATTCATATTGAAAGTTTGATCTTCAAAAGATAGTGTCACTGATATCCCAAGGCCTTTGCTGACACCGAGCTCCCATCATCCCAACTGAAGGAGACATCACCTTCCTCTAAGCTTTGGCTTTTCTTGAAACCAGTCAAGGAATAACAAATATGGTTAGTAGCAGCAGAGTCAAGAATCCACGTCGATACATTATCAGCTACTAAGCATGCTTCTGTAATAAGTACAATACCTTTTTCCTTTGTTTTGAGGTAGGCAGGACAGTTCCTGCGTCAATGGTCGGGTTCATTGTAGTGGTGGCATTTGTCGTTAGACTTGTCCACTTTGACTGTCTAGGGCTTCTTCTTCTTCTGAACCTTACCTTGGTTCTTCTCGGCCTTGTGAGGTCTCTTCTTAGATCCAGAGGTGGAGGCTTTGTGCTCAGTAGCATGTGCCTCTCCTTGGTTCCTCTTTCTCTTAGTAAGACCTTCAATAGTGTGAAGCTCCTTCATTAGCTCGGTAACAGTGTACTGTACCTTGTTCATGGAGTAGTTCATCTTGAAGGTATCAAAAGATTCGATGAGAGTTTCCAAGATCATATCTATTTTAGTCTATCCATCAATGTCATATCCTAGGATTTCCATTTCATTCATATGACTAATGATCAGCATCATATGGTCTCTGACTGGAGTCCCAACCTTCATGTGACAGTTCATAAACTGTCGAACTGCTTGCTGTCAGGCATTATGCCCTTGCCCTCCAAATATCTCATGGATATTATAGAGCATGTCAGCGACTATCTCAATGTCACGATGCTGCTGTTGGAGAACATTGTTAGAGGATGCTATGATATAGCACATCGAAATCTCATCGGAGCGGACCCATGCCGCCAAGGTGTCCTTGTCCTCTTGAGTCGAATCATCATTTGTCTGAGAAGGACATGGGGTGGTGTGCACCCATTTGTGCTTGTCAACAGTAAGGACGACGTCAAGGTTACGTTTCCAATCAACGTAGTTTTCGCCATCTAGTTTCTTTGACGAATGGATGGTTGAGAGAGGGTCGAGAGACATCTTGTTCAAACGAGTTTATGATAAGTTTTTTGGTTTAGGATTTAAGTTTGTTTAACTTTTTAGGATGAACAAGACAGACGAAATCCAAAGGTGTTATGAACGAAATGATACTTTACTCCTTCGAGGGAAGGCCGAAAAGAGTCTATTTTCATAAGTAAATGACTCATCATTTGTTACCAGTCGTTTTCGGGAAATCGGAAATTTGAAAACATTTTCTAGCCGGCCGGGCATCGCCGGCTGGACCACCCAATTGGCCCCGACCCCCTGGGCCCGCGCGCCCTAGCGCATCCATGGCCCAGCAAGCCTGCGCGCCCACGCCCCGGCCCGCGCGTGCACTTGCGCCCCGGCCCGCGCGCGCACCTGCGCCCCGGCCCAGTGGGCCTGCGCGTGCCCTAGCGCTCCCGCGCCCCCGGCCTGCGCGTGCTCCCGCGCCCCCGGCCGCCACGGCCGGCAAGCGCTCCCGCACCCCGGGGCGTCTCGGCCCGCGCTCGCTCCCGCGCTCCCCTCGGCCGAGCGCCCTACCGTCTCGGCCGAGAACTCATGCAGCCCGGCCGAGCGCCCTACTGCCTCGGCCGAGCGCCTCTGTTGCCTCGGCCGGGCGCTCCTGCTTCCCCGGCCGAGTGCCTTTGCTGCCTCGGGCGGGCACTCCTGCTGCCCCAGCCGAGCATCTCTACTGCCTCGGCTGGGTGCTCTTGCTGCCCCGGTCGAGCCCCCCTGCTGCCTCGGCCAGGCGTCCCTGCTGCCCTGGCCGAGCGCCCCTGCTGCTCGGCCGGCTGTTCCTGCTACCCCGTCCGAGCGCTCCTACTGCCTCGACCGGGTGCCCCTGCTGCCCTGGCCGAGAGCCCCTGCTACCTCAGCCGGGCGCGCCTGCTACCTTGGCCAAGCGCCCTTCTAGACAGCACACCCTGCGCCCGCCCGGGCATTGCGTCTCGCGCCCCCCTTTCCTGACCATCCGGTGGGCCTTGAGGGGGCCGGCCCAAGGCCTCCTCCAACCCTTTAAATACCCCCCACCTGGGGGAGGGAAAGGCATCCCAATTCACACTCACACACATTCTTCTTCTCCACACCACACTCTCTCACTCGAGAACTCTCTCCTGTCCCGTGCTCTTGTGACATTCCAAGAGTGCGCACTCCTCCTCCCTCCGCTCAGAAATTCAAGGACCCCCCTCCACGAGAGGGAGCGCGCTCCTCTACTGCGACCCAAGTCTCTGCAGTGTACACACAGTTCTCCTGCTTCTTGGCCCTTGAGCTAGAACTCCGAGCTACGAGGCAAGCGACCCCTCTAAAGTCTTCACTAGAAGCTACGAGCCGGGTCCTACTCTAAAGCCTTGGATTCTCAAGCCTCCGAGCCCAAGATAAACCCCAACATTCAAATTGAACTACGTTCTGACCTGATCCCGACTAAAGGGTACGTAGGCAGCCAACCTTTGGCACGGGCACACCCTCCAAAACACACCTTAGGGTCTGGAGGGTGCAACTCGGTCCACGACTTCACATTTTTGGCCCGGGTGCGATCACTTGGTCCAGCCTTTGATCGAACCACCTGAGGTAATTAATCGTTATTCTTTTTCATGCGACAACATTTTGGCGCTAGAAGGAGGGGACTTCACGACTTACACAGCCCGAAATCCCTTCTACAGCTCGACCCCTATTTCCTCGACTTGAGAAAGACATGAGTGGTCAACCACCCGTTCGTTCTGAGGGCGTGAATAACCCCGAAAATGCAACTGGAGTGAAGAAATACTTCCCGCGCTCCCGAGCACAAGGCGACGAGGAGTCTCTCAATTTCGAGAGCCACACTCCCTCGCCCCCTCCACCTCAGGACAGTCGGGACGACCGTATCCTTGAGATGGAGGAGAAAATCCGCCAACTAAAGATAGCCAATGCAAGGTACCACCGCCAATTGGCGAGCAAGGCGCCTGCGCAAGGCAACCCCCACGGGGAATCCGAGGACCTCATGGACGAGGGACATGACTATGACCCTGACTATGAAGGCTTCGAAATTTCAACGGACATCGAGACTTCTCTCACCAAAGACAAGGAACTCCCTATTGAGATCGAAGTTGGTCCATCGAACCCACCGCCTAAAACAAAGGCAATACCAATCTCCTCTCAAGAAGAGACCTCCCGACGTTCAGCCCCTGGCCGAGTTAATTGAGACACTAATCCAAAAAGGCGAACTCAAAGAGTTTGTCCTTCGCATGATAGGTGCTGCGATCGCCGCCAACAACATGCTACAGCCTGAGAAAGGTGGAGGGACCAACACTAACACCGACCTCACCGCGGTCGCGGCTATGGCCGACGCGCAACTCCAAGTCATCACCACCATACTAGGTGGGTTGCAAGATGGGGATTCAGCCCGGCAAAGGAAAAAGCTTCTCAAGGCTGCTTCTCAGGAAGGCCTTGCCGGGTAGGTTAACCTCACCTATGAGGAACCTCCGTTCGTACCACACGAGATGATACCATTCACCAATGAAGAGGCCAAGCGAGTTGTGCACCCGCATAGAGTTTTGGAAGTACTCTACGTCGCTCGTCGTTAGAAGACCCTTGAAGTCCGTCAAAGGGGCTTCGAGAATCCCTTGGGAACATTGAACCCTCAATTCCGCCGCTTCCGCTAGGAGCATCGAGTCCATGCCATTCCTCGTCGCCGATGTGTGAGCGCGTTTCTGACTAGAAGGTGAGCTGAGAGAGACCAATGATGAGGGCCGCTTGTTTGAAGAATTCGCCTCATTCCGCATTCGCACGGGCGATCACCCACGACGAGCTTCGATCCAAGAGCGGGCCGCGGAAACAGCGTGATAGCATAAAAATGTTTAGTACCCCCCACGTCGAGGGGTAGTGTGGAGGAGCCCCCCGCCTGGGCTCGGGGCCCGACAGGGCCTCGCCACCCCAAGGAGAGCAATAGGGCGCCTCGTTGCTGGGTACAAACCACCCGGTAGTCGCCATGAGATCCGGGGACTCAAAGAGCGATCCTTGTCGCCTCAAGTCCGGAACAGCTCCAATCACGAGCCCGAGTTCAGAGTTCTCGGTGTCGCGATCGGCCAGGAAGTCGGCCGCGGGACCAAAGACAAGAGGCGCCATTCCAAAGGCGGATTCGAACACCCACACCCATGGATATCGATTCTTGGAAGACAACTTGGTGAGTATGGGAAAGCGCTTGCGGTGTTGAACCTTATAGAAGCCCGGCTTCCCGAGGACATCGTAGACAGACACGAGGTTCCAGATGTCGTCGGCCGTCACGGCCTTGTTCTTCTCGATAGAGCATCATATGGCACGCGGCCACCACGTAATAAAAGGACGGAGACATCAGGGACGCGTGGAAGTTCAGTCAAACTAGAAGATCATGGATCATGGGCTGAAAGGGTAGCCGCAGTCCCCCGCGAAGGCACGCCTCGTGAACAGCGGCATACCCCATTCGCGGGTGAGTTGGGAGATCGTCGAGTAGTGGTCGTAGCAACGATACGGATGACGGAATGTTGAACCGCTTCCTCAGGCTCTTGAAACTATCCAGCGCAAGGGAGCTCGAGACGTCGACACAAGAGCAGTCAAAGTCGTCTCGAATCACCGACTCCCCGATAGGGAAGGACGTGCTCCTCCTCTTGGGCAGTCAAGGTGCGCATCGCTGCCGCCGATGAATGGGGTAGAAGAGATTCACCCGAACCCATCGGGTCCGCCACGTCTTTGGGACTGGTCGGGGCGTCCGTGACGTGTTCTGCCAAGCCGGTAGGATTGTCTTCTAGAGGCGTGCCCGGACCGGTAAGGCAGGTCGCCTTGCCCGCGCTAGGACCGGCCGGACGGGCCTCCTCGCTCGCGCCTAGGCCGGCCGGACGGGTCTCCTCGGCCGCGTTTGGGCCGGCCAGGTGGGTACCCTCGTGCGCGCCCTGCCCGTCAAGCCCATCCGGTCCCGGGCGCTCAAGGTAGGTGGGTCGGCCCCAAAAGCACCCGGCCCGACAGGGCCCAGCTCCTGCACAACAGGCCCGGCCAAGGTCCCTCCTCACAAGTCTGGGCTGGTTGGGCCCTCCTCGCGCTCCCCCGGCCTGGTGACGTGCTCCCCCGGCCCAATGACGCAGCCCGGCCCACAGCCGGGTAGACTCTCCTCGCGCAGGCCTGGCCCGCCAACCCCTAAGGTTTGGGCGGCCTCTGTCCCTGCTACCGCCCCTCGGCCGGCGCCGCCCAGCCGGTGCGCCTCGCTTCCAGTGCCGGCGCCTGCCCGGCCGTCCTCGTTCGGCGCCGGCGCATCGCCCCCGGCGCACTCCCAGCCGAAGGTGGCCCAACTTGACGCGCGCGGGTCCATAGCGCTGTTAGCGCCCAGCCAAACAGGCCCTGCCGGCCGGAGCGCCGCCTCTCCCACGTCGGCGCTGGTCCACTCGGCACCGTCCAGGGCCTGCGCGCCCCCTCCCGTTCTCACCTCGCCTGAAGAACCCCCGCCGGGAGTGCGCGGCCCTCCAGATTTTCCGGGGCCCAGCCAAACAGGCCCCCCGGCACACGTGTCGTCCAGGCCGGTCGCGCGGGCCATCACCTGGGTCGCGCGGGAGATCGCCAGTGCGCGTCCCTTCCAGCGCCGCACCTGCACCGTCAAGGGCCTATCTAGCCGGTCCCGGTGACGCGATAGCCTCGCCGGCCGCCGGGTGGTTGTCCTCGCCGGTCAGCTAGTGCCCGCCGAGGAGAAGTCGCAGTCGGCCGAGCTCACCGCCGCCCGTCCGGAGAAGTCGAAACCCATGGTTGGGAGTAGGTAAGGATCAGTGGTAGGCAATGGATGGTTATTCAAAAACTTGTCTAGAGTCTCGTAGGAGTCATCAAGAAAGAAGGTGAAAACATTATCTGGGGCCCACACGCCGACATGTGGTTAGGGGACCCCATGAGCACGTGTAACGAGAAACTCTTCGGGAAAAGCGAATAAAGTAATAATAAAAAGGCTTACCGGTTCAATGACGGGGTGGTCCAGCACACTTGAGTTTACCACACAGACTACATCTGATGGCAAACTCGGGGGGCTAATGTTATCGGCCCAGCGCGATCCAGTAACGCTATCGGCCCTGTTGGCCGACCCGACGTCCTCGCCCGGCCAATGGCCAGCCCAGCCTTCACCCAGCCATTGGCCAGCCCAAGCCTCTCACTCGGCCATTGGCCGAACATGTTTCACTCGGCCAATGGCCGGCCCAACATCTCACCCTGCCAATGGCCGGCCCAGCCTTCATCTGGCCATTGGTCGGCCCAAACCCTTCACCCGGCCGTTGGCCGACCGAGTTTCACTCGGCCAATGGCAAGCCCAATATCTCACCCAACCAATGGCCGGCCCAGCTCCTCATCTGGCCAATGGTCGGCCCAGCCTTCGCCCGACCATTGGCCGGCCCAGCACCCTCACCCGGCCATTGGCCGACCGAGCCTCACTCGGCCAATGGCCGACCCAATTTCACTCAGCCAAGGGGTTCCTCAAACACCCCTTGGTCACCTATAAATACGAGGCTCGACCCCTCGAATCAGGTAATCCAAAATTGAGAACTGAAACGTTGTTGAACTCGTACTTCACTCATTTCTCTCAAGCTTCGGCCCTCTAAACACTAAACCCTCTATATTCCACCTCAATCATACTAATGTTGAGCGTCGGAGAGGTAAACAGAGGCACCCCTTCTGTTTCCCCTTTGTAGTTCATCGTTTCCTTCTCTCGCAGGATCGATGACGGACGAGGCAAACATCACCGACAGCTAAGGGACGACTTGGGATACCAAGTCCGACACGCTCGAGCCAAAGCGAGACCACTTGTCTGGCCTTGGGTCTGACCGCTCTGGGCTCCTAAATAGTTGTTCGAAAATGAGCGACAACAACTACCATAAATAATTATTTAATTCTGTAAATACCTATATTTCATATTTGATGTTGTCAATCACAATTACAGCTTATGAGATTATAATAATGAAACATTATTATTAGAGGTTCTTTATTCATCTTATCATAGCTGAATAGGGGACTATGGACCTAGTAATAGAAGCTTAACATATTCAATGAAAAGACGAAAAAGTCCTTTCTCTTTTCCACATTGATTTGTCTAATCTTTGTCAGACTCCACTTAGGTACGCCAAAACTGAACTCTCCTTTATACTAGAATTATATTTACTCATCGTGACGAGTATCCACTGATCTAGTCAGTTCCTGATCAATACCCTCTAGGTTGAACCCCTATCGAGAAAGTTCAATTAATCCGTTATAGCTTTCTTGATACTTATATACCCTAAGCACTGTTGCTTCCCGACCAAAAGATTCTTTCGAACGTATAGTCTTCGGAAGTGCCGGTAATCTATCGATTCTGGAATCAATCCTTAGGTGAGTGAACATTGACCTCTTTCAGGAAGGCTAGATTCCATATTTGTTAACCAATTCCCACTCGAATCATGCTCCGTAACTCCCAAGAGCGCGATAACATAATCCAGTGTTCATGATCACTTCTGAATTTAGATCAAGTCTCACTGTGACCATCATAGCAACCCCAGTTAGTGTGTCGTAACCGTACTTAAACGACACATCTACAACCAAAGTCTATCCGGGTCGTGCACTTAACACAAGTGCGGAATGCTCGCACGTCGCAATCAACCTTCACTAGTATTCCACATATATGACTTGAGATCCAGCTATCCAGGCATGTATCAGTCATCGACCATGTTGTAGCTCACCGTCCGAACTCAGGTGCCTAGCACGTGACTCAGTTTAATACGGAGGCTACAGATGATAGTTGCTATTGATTATTATATTCAAAGTTCAACCCACTAATCATATGATGCTGATAAAGTAAACCATTTTTCTATTTAGAAATCATTTATTATTTATTCATTATCTTGTTGGAATAGATCTAGGATTTAGAAAAGATTTAACGCTTCTAGCAAGCGGCGGAATATAAAAATTTACTTTAAACAAGTAAAACAATTTTTACTAACCTAGACAAAGAGCAAGCACATGTTATTTTTAAATTAAAACTATCTAAGAGCCATTACACGTTTACTAAACTTTATGAAGCTTGATCATTGAGAAGCTTGTGGAGGTTGAATCGCTCGTCTACCCACGCAGCTCGTCTTTCTTTGTTCTTCGGGAATTCGAGTAACCACGAAAGTTTCTATCACATAAATCACTCGAGGTAAGAAGGAATTAGTGTGTGGGCACTTTTAAACACAACAACTCAAGAACAAGTCTTAGAGTCAAAGAGCTAAAACAAACGCTAGGTCAAATGTGGACCTAGCTGCCAAAACAAAAACGAAAAGGGAAGAGAGAGAGAGAGAGAGAGAGAGAGAGAGAGAGAGAGAGAGAGAGAGAGAGAAGAGAGAGAAAGAGAGAGAGAGAGAGAGAGAGAGAGAGAGAGAGAGAGAGAAGCTCTCAATCTCTAAAATTTTGGGATGAGAAACAATGAGAATGAGGGCTCTATATGTAGGATAAGGATTACCTTCAAAAGATAGTTTCCTTTTCTCTATAGAATATCACATATTCATGAGCAAATATTTGCCCTCCGTTACTCATGTCACACGGCCAAGTAAGCTTCTAGAAGGCCTTGGATTTGACTCCTGTTTTGCTTCCTCTCTTGCCTTGGCCGCCCCCTTTGATTTCCTTCTAGAGGAAATTTGTTTCCTCTTTTTCTTTTGGCAAGTATCTCCATACATCACTTCACAAAATAAATCTCTCTTTCCTTGGGTTGGACGTGCAAAACCATCAAGAAGGAGCTTCTAGATGTTTCTTCATGTTGGAATCGATCTAGGGTTTAAGAAAATAATTAACGCTTCGGGAAGCGGCGGAATTTTAAAAAATTTCTTTTACAAGTAAAAACGGTTTTTACTAACCTAGACAAGTGCAAGTACATGTAATTAAAAACTAATATGATCTAAGAAGTTTACTAACCTTTCTTGAAGCTTGATCTTTGAGAAGCTCTTAGAAAGTTGCAACGCTCGTCTCCCCTCGCAGCACGTCTCTCTTCCTTTCCTCGGCACCTCGAGCAACCACGAAAGTTTCTATCACTAAATCACTCGAAATAAAGGAATTAGTGAGTGGGCACTTTTAAACACTACGACTTAAGAACGAGTCTTGAAGTCACAGAGCTAAACACTAGGTCGAGTGAGGACCTAGGTGCCAAAACAAGAAAAATCGAAAATAAACTAGAAAGAGAGAGAGAGAGGAGTTCGGCCAAGTTCTAGAGAGAGAGTCTCTCAAATCTCTTAAACTTGGATGAATGAATTGTGAAGAAAAGGGGCTCCTATTTATAGGAGAGGCTTTACCTTCAATAAGGTAGTTTCCTCTTCTATAGAATATCACATATTCATGAGCAAATATTGCCTCTTTCCCACTTAAGTCACACGGCCAAGGCAGCCTTCTAGAAGGCTTGGATTTGTTTCCTTTTTTGTTCCTTGCCTTGCCTTGACTCTACTTGGCCGAATTCCCTTAAGCATCCTTATGCAAATTTGTTTGCTCTTTTTCTTTTGGCAAGTATCTTGATACATTTATGCACAAAATATTCTCTCTTCCTATGGGTATGTTGGGCGCCCATTATGTCTAGAAAAGGATTCTAGAATTTTTTTCACTTGTTCATGACAACATAAGAAAAGACCCATTTAGAATTTTCAATAAAATTCTTATGAAACGAAATTAATTCACAAGGCCCAATGATCAAGTCATGGCCGAGTGACATTAAGTCATCAAATGAACTTGTCAAAAAATTTATTGACATTCATTTCATCCTTTGTCTCAAAAGACAAAAATACACTTTTGACTATTTTCGTTCTTGTTTTGACTTGGCTTCCAGTTTAACTATTCCTATTCGATGTGATTCGTGACAGTGACCTCATAGATCCAAATGAACAAAGCTTGAGCTAAACACTTGGACTCAAAAGTTCACAAACCTTTTCCAAGTTTAGCTTAATGCCAACTGACTCCACTAAAGAGTTGACACTGAAAATCTTTCGGTTCAAATGAATTTATTTTCTACTCAAGAATTCAACCTAATTATGATGAGCGGATCCACTGAATATTATCTATGTTTACCCTTCATGAATGTCATCAGCTAGTCGGGATTTACTAAATTACCATTTTACCCTTCTAGCTGTTATTTCCTCAACTCCTTTGTCGCTTGTGAATAAGTTAGAAACAATGTATTGACGTGGAGCTAACAAGTCACATTGTTTCATCCAAAAGTGTCAGGACTCAATTTGGACACTGGCCAGTTCATTTATTCACACTCCAAGGAACAAAGCATGAGGTGACATACATTGCATTTCAGCAATCTTGTACATGAATTCCATATCTATGAGAACTTCACAAAGTTACTCATGACATTCTCACAACTTAGTACTTCACCAATAGGCCCTGTTCGGAATCACATAGAGAGTCCGAACTCTGACTTTCTCAAATGAGAATACTAAGCTGTGAAATGGCATGTCTCATTTCAGGATTAAGGTAAGCATGATGCAATTCATACGTAGTGACTTGGAGACATAAGAGGTTAAATGGTTTGTTCTTATCTTGTCTCTAGAAGTGCACTGGTCAATTCAGTACCTTCGGAAGATACCTAGAAGAACTATAGAGTCTCCAACTCTCAATGCCTCATAACCAGACATCATAGATTCTTCTAACAATCGTACTGAGGTCAATAGTCCTTTGACCCTAAGATTGCAAATATATCGTTTTAAGCAAACTACGAAGAGTTTGTTCATGTAAATCTACATTTGTCTCTTCCTAAGTTGTTAAGTTTGTTTATGGACTAAAAGACTAAGGTTTTATCATAAAGCTTCAAACAAAGAAAGAATGAATGAACGTTTCAACTTTATTATTAATGAATAAGCAATTACAAGCAAGAGTCTTCATGAGACTTTATTACATCAAATGCACATAAATAGACACTACTACTCTTCTTGTGGGCACCACTGACAACACTTCATTTGTTCATGACAACATAAGAAAAGCCCATTAAGAATTTTCAAGTAAAATTCCATGAAATGAAACTAATCCTCAAGGCCTAAATACTTAAACTTTGCCGTGTGGTTTAAACTTCTTGTCATCATATGACAATGTCAAAAAACTTTTTTATTGACATTCATTTCATCCTATGTCGAAAAGAACAAAAATACCCTTTAGACAATTTTCGTAAAACTTGTCTAGTTCTTGTTTTGATTTAGCTTCTAGTTTAACTAATCCTACTCGAAATGACTTCTGATAGTGACCTCATGGATCCAAATGAACAAAGCTTGAGCTAACATACTTGGCTCAAAAGTTCACAAACCTTTTCCAAGTTTAGCTTAATGTCAACTAACTCCATTAAAGAGTTGACACTGAAAATCTCTATGTTCAAATGAATTTATTTTCTACTCAAGAATTCAACTTAATTGTGATGAGTGGATCCACTGAATATTATCTATGTTTACGCTTTATGAATATCATCATCTAGTCGGGATTTTCAAAATTACCATTTTACCCTTCTAGCTTTTATTTCCTCAACTCCTTTGTCGCTTGTGAATAAGTTAGAAACAATGTATTGACGATGAGCTAACAAGTCAACTTGATTCATCCAAAAGAGTCATGAATGAATTTAGACAATGGCCAATTCATTTATTCACATTCTAAGGAACAAAGCATGAGGTGATTTACATTGCATTTCAGCAATCTTGTACATGAATTCCATATCTATGAGATCTTCAAAAAGTTACTCATGACATCTTCGTAACTTAGTACTTCACCAATAGGTCATGTTCAGAATCACTAAGTGAGTCCCAACTCTGACTTTCTCAAATGAGAATACGTAAGCTATGAAATGACATGTCTCATTCCAGTATTGAAGTAAGCATGATGCAATTCATACGTAGTGACCTCGAGATATTAGAGGTTAAATGGTTTGTTCTTATTTTGTCTCTAGAAGTGCACTGGTCAATTTAGTACCTTCATAAGACACCTAGAAGAATTATAGAGTCTCCAACTCTCTATGCCACATAACTAGACATCATAGATTCTCCTAAGAATCGTACTGAGATCAATAGTCCTCTGATCTTTAGATTGCGAATATATTGTTTTAAGCAAACCATGAAGAGTTTGCTCATGAAAATCTACATTTGTCTCTTTATATATTGTTAGGTTTGTTTAAAGACTAAAGACTATAGTTTATCATAAAGCTTCAAACAGACAAGGAAGAATGAATGAATGTTTCAACATTTATTAATAATTCAGCGATTACAAGAAAGAGTCTTCGTGAGACTATATTACATCAAATGTACATAAGTAAAGACTACTACTCTTCTTTTGGGCACCATTGACGACATATCTCTCGTGGGAAAGAATTTCTAACAGTTTGTCCAAGAACCAACCGGCCACCGGCCGAGTGGTTTGCCCAAGAACAAATCGGCCACTGGCCGGGCGGCTTGCCCAAGGACCAACCGACCACTGGCCGGATGGTTATCCCAAAGACCAAGCAGCCACCGGCCAGGTGGCATGCCCAAGGACCAATCGGCCAGCGGATGGATGGTTTTCCCAAATACCAAACGGCCACCGGCCGGGTGGTCGGCCCAAGTACCAGCCAGCCTTCTCCATCTCCACTTCGTTTATAAATAGAGGTCTCCTCTCTATTTCCAAGGTAATCCATTTTTTAGTCCTGAAACGATGTCGAACTTCTAAGTCACTCGTTTCACTCAGCTATGGCCTCTCACCCCTAAACACCTTTCTTTTACCTCACTCATACTAATGTTGAGCGTCGGAGAGGTAAGCAGAGTCAACCTCTCTGTTTCCCCTTTGTAGTTCTTCATTTACCCATCTCTTTAAGGTACAATGACGAGCACATACATCATCTACAACTAGGGAGAACTGGGAATACTGAGTTCACGACGCTCGAGCCTGGACTCGACCATTTGGTCCAGCCTTGGGTCGAACCGTTTGGGGATCCTAAATAGTTGTCCTTGTGGATAAAGTTCTGAAAAACTTATGACATTGATCTAAGTAGTGTAACTACTAAAACCTTCACAAAGGTTTATCGAAGAATGAAATAAACTAAGTACAATTGTACTTAAGAGTTTATTGAATGAAATCGATATTATGATAATGATCGATATGTGTAACTCCTTAAAAACGTGTCAACAATTGACATAAGGAAATTGACTAAGCTAGCTCTTTCCATATTATCTCAAATATACCTATTGACATAAGGTAGATAGCTCGACTGACGAGGGTGAAGACATTGTCATTATAAGGGCTAACCATTAGTTCATTGACAATGCTCAATTTCCTGAGAAATCTAGCAAATGTTTAAAACATGATGATTTTTGAAAATAGTGAGATACTTAGTTATTATAGATATCATGGAACCTTGAGTCCTGTGTATATTGAATATGAACACGACCAATAAGGATTGACTATGTAATAACCAAGTAACAGAAATAGGTCAATAAAAGTTCTTAAAAATATGTTCAATAATATCACACTATAGCTAGTGGTGAGGAGATTGAAACATGTTGTGGTACAACTAGTCTTTGGTGCCAAATAGATGTACACCTGTCATAGGGGACTTATTATCAAGAAGATATAAAGTCTGGTGTATGGTCTAACTGTTGGAATCGATCTAGGGTTTAAGAAAAAGATTAACGCTTCGGTAATTAGCGGAATTTTAAAAAATTTCTTTTATAAGTAAAACAGTTTTTACTAACCTAGACAAAGAGCAAGCACATGTAAATAAAAACTAATATGAGCATAAAAGATTACTAACCTTTTTAAAAGCTTGAACGTTGAGAAGCTTTTGGAAAAGGTTGCAACGTTCGTCTCCCTCGCAGCACGTCTCTCTTCCTTTCCTCGCTAACTCGAGCAACCACGAAAGTTTCTATCACTAAATCACTCAAGATAAAAAAGGAATTAGTGTGTGGGCACTTTTAAACACTACGACTAACGAATGAGTCTTGAAGTCGCAGAGCTAAACACTAGGTCAAATGAGGACCTAGGTGCCAAAATAATAAAAACGAAATTGAGTAGAGAGAGAGAGGAGAGGGGCATCCAAGTCTAGAGAGAGAAGCTATCAATCTCTAAAACTTTGGATGAATGAAATGTGAAGAATGAGGCTCTTATTTATAGGAGAGGCTTTGCCTTCAATAAGGTAATTTCCTCTTCTATAGAATATCACATATTCATGAGCAATATAGCCTTATTACCTCTTTCATTTGGGCGGCCAAGGCAGCCTTCTAGAAGGCTTGGATTTGTTTCCTTTTTTGTTCCTTTGCCTTGTCTTTTCTCACTTGGCCGATTCCCTTAGTGCATCCATATGCAAATTAGTTTCCTCTTTTTCTTTTGGCAAGTATCTTGATACATTTATGCACAAAATATTCTCTCTTTCTCTTGGGTAGTAGGCGCCCAACATGCTCTCTAGAAGGAGCTTCTATAAGCTTCTTTATTTGTTCATGACAACATGAGAAAGGCCCATTAAGAATTTTCAATAAAGTTCTTATGAAATGAAATTAATCCACAAGGCCCAATAAATCTAATTTGGCAGAGTGACATTAAGTCATCAAATGACCTTGACAAAAAATTTATTGACATTCATTTCATCCTACGTCTTAAAAGACAAAAATACCATTTTGACAATTTTCGTTCTCGTTTTGACATAGCTTCTAGTTTAACTATTCCTACTCGATGTGATTCGTGACAGTGACCTCATGGATCCAAATGAACAAAGCTTGAGCTAAATACTTGGACTCAAAAGTTCACAAAACCTTTTCCAAGTTTAGCTTAATGTCAACTGACTCCACTAAAGAGTTGACACTGAAAATCTCTCGGTTCAAATGAATTTATTTTCTACTCAACAATTCAACCTAATTGTAATGAGTGGATCCACAGAATATTATCAGTGTCTACCCTTCATGATTATCATCAGCTAGTCGGGATTTACAAAATTACCATTTTACCCTTCTAGCTGTTATTTCCTCAACTCCTTTGTCGCGTGTGAATAAGTTAGAAACAATGTATTGACGAGGAGCTAACAAGTCACATTGTTTCATCCAAAAGAGTCAGGACTCAATTTGGACACTGGCCAGTTCATTTATTCACACTCCAAGGAACAAAGCATGAGGTGACATACATTGCATTTCAGCAATCTTGTACATGAATTCCATATCTATGAGAACTTCACAAAGTTACTCATGACATTCTCACAACTTAGTACTTCACCAATAGGCCATGTTCAGAATCACATAGTGAGTCCGAACTCTGACTTTCTAAAATGAGAATACTAAGGTGTGAAATGACATGTCTCATTTCAGGAATAAGGTAAGCACGATGCAATTCATACGTAGTGACTTCGAGACATATGAGGTTAAATGGTTTGTTCTTATCTTGTCTCTAGAAGTGCACTTGTCAATTCAGTACCTTCGGAAGATACCTAGAAGAACTATAGAGTCTCCAACTCTCAATGCTTCATAACAAGACATCATAGATTCTACTAACAATCGTACTGAGGTCAATAGCCCTTTGACCCATGGATTGCGAATATATCGTTTTAAGCAAACTACGAAGAGTTTGTTCATGCTAATCTACATTTGTCTCTTCGTAAGTTGTTAAGTTTGTTTATGGACTAAACGACTAAGGTTTTATCATAAAGCTTTAGACAAGGAAGATTGAATGAATGTTTCAACTTTTATTAATAAATAAGCAGTTACAAGCAAGAGTCTTGGTAAGACTATATGACATCAAATGTACATAAATACACACTACAACTCTTCTTGTGGGCACTATTGACAACACGTGTTCCTTTGCTATTGTAGATGATTACAAGTACACGAATTGAGCAGATTATTACAGCTACGCGCCACCGATGTGTCATTTCAGGATTAAGGTAAGCACGATACAATTCATACGTAGTGACATCGAGACATAAGAGGTTAAATGGTTTGTTCTTATCTTGTCTCTAGAAGTGCACTGGTCAATTCAGTACCTTCGGAAGATACCTAGAAGAACTATAGAGTCTCCAACTCTCAATGCCTCATAACCAGACATCATAGATTCTTCTAACAATCATACTGAGGTCAATAATCCTTTGACCCTTAGATTGCGAATATATCGTTTTAAGCAAACTACGAAGAGTTTGTTCATGCAAATCTACATTTGTCTCTTCGTAAGTTGTTAAGTTTGTTTATGGACTAAAAGACTAAGGTTTTATTATAAAGCTTCAGACAAGGAAGATTGAGTGAACGTTTCAACTTTTATTAATAAATAAGCAGTTACAAGCAAGAGTCTTCGTAAGACTATATGACATCAAATGTACATAAATACACACTACAACTCTTCTTGTGGGCACCATTGACAACAAACTCCCACTTGAATCAAAGAAGATGTGTGTAGTCGTTCATGCCTAATCCATCTCGATGTTTGTCGAAGACCTTGTTCTCTAGGGCCTTGGTGAATGGATCTGCCAGAGATCTATTCACCTCCACGTCTCCGCGCTGCGCGATCTCTCAAATCAAATGGTTTTTCCTCTCAATATGTTTAGAGCGCTTATGGCTTCGTGGTTCTTATGAGTTAGCGACAGCCCCACTATTATCACAATAAAAGGTCATGGGCTCATCGACGTTTGGAACAACTTCCAAATACTTAAGGAATTTTCTAAGCTATACAGCCTCTTTAGATGCTTCACAAGCAGCCACATATTCTACTTCCATTGTGGAGTCAGCAATGCAAGATTGCTTAATACTCCTCCACACAACAGCTCCACCATTAAGGATGAACACAGATCCCGAAGTGGATTTCCTGGAATCCTTATCCGCTTGAAAATCGGTGTCGGTATATCCCAACGGCGAAACAGATGTCAGGTCTAGTGCAAAGCATAGCATACATGAGGCTTCCTACGGCAGAGGCGTAAGGAATTTTCCTCATGTCTTCAATCTCTTGTGCAGTCTTTGGAGACTGGTCCTTAGAGAGTGAGACTCCATGCCTAAAGGGTGTTTGGCCCTTCTTGGAGTCTTGCATCGAAAAGCGATCCATCACCTTATCAATATAAGATGCTTGAGAGAGCGACAGGGTCCGGTTTTTCCTATCTTGAAAGATTTGGATCCCCAGAATGTACGCGGCTTCTCCTAGATTCTTCATGTCGAATTGCTTTGCTAGCCAGACCTTAACCTCAGATAATTTACCCACATCGTTACCTATGAGTAATATATCAAAGACATATAGTACCAGAAACACAACTTTGCCTTCGTGTATTAACTTGTAAACACAAGGCTCATCTATTGAATGTTCAAAGCCGAAGCTTTTCACAGTTTCATCGAATCTAATATTCCATGACCTAGATGCTTGTTTGAGTCCATAAATGCACTTAAGTAACTCACAAACCTTGGTCTCTTGACCTTCTTCCACGAAACCGTCTGGTTGAGCCATGTAAATGCGCTCGTCAAGATTGCCATTCAGGAAGGCTGTCTTGACATCCATTTGCCAGATCTCATAGTCGAGAGCTGCAGCTATGGATAGGAGTATGCGGATGGATTTAAGCATTGCGACCCGCGAGAAGGTTTCTTCATAGTCAATCCCTTCTTGTTGGGTATAACCCTTCGCCACAAGTCGTGCTTTGAACGTCTCGACGTTCTCATCCGAACTCTTTTTCTTCTTGTATATCCACTAACACCCTACGGGTTTAATCCCTTCAGGAAGGTCTACAAGTTTCTAGACTTTATTGACATACATCGAGTGCATCTCAACTTTCATGGCGTCAAGCCAAAGGTTTGATTCAGAACAAGCCATCGCTTGGCTATAGGAAACAGGGTCATCCATTTCAGAGACGGCTACGAGAGAGTCTCCATAGGACATGTACCTGTCAGGCTTTTGAGTAGCCCTCCCACTACGTCGAAGTACTACTTGACGAGATTCTGATGAGTTAGGTTGTATTTCAGTTGGGGTAAGAACAGTTCTTACAGATGAGGTAGAAGCTTCCTCACCCAACTTTTCTTCAAGCACAATTTTGCTTCTAGGTTTTGCATCCTTCATAAAGTCCTCCTCAAGGAAACGAGCATTCGTGCTAACGAAATTCTTATCGTCCTTGGGACTATATAAAGTAAAACCTTTGGTTTCCTTTGGATATCCAACGAACAGACACAATTCTGACCTACTAGCCAACTTGCTAGTCTTTTGCCTTAGCACGTGTACGGGGCAACCCCAAATTCGGATGCGGCCAAGATTCACTTTACGGCCAGTCCATAGTTCAAAAGGAGTACCAGGAACCGTCTTGGACGGAACTTGGTTCTGAATATAAGCGTCTGTTTCGAGGGCAGATCCTCAAAAGGAAAGAGGGAGTGATGAGTAACTCATCATTGATCTAACCATCTCCATAAGAGTTCGGTTTCTTCTCTCTGACACTCCGTTTTGTTGAGGTGTGCCAGGTGCGGTAAGCTGAGAAGCGATACCTTCTTCTTTAAGAAAGTCATCAAACTCTCCAGACATATACTCACCACCTCGATCGAAGGGTTTTGATCACTTTGCCAGTTTGGTTTTCCACTAAAGCCCTAAAGACCTTAAATACGTTAAAGGTCTCGGATTTGTGTTTGAGCAAATAGACAAAACAATATCGCGGGTAATCATCGGTGAAGGTAACGAAGTATTCGTATCCTCCACGTGCATGTTGGCTGAGCGGACCAAATACATCAGAATGTACTAGTTCCAGCAACTCAGTGGCTCTTCGACCCTTATCGGAGAAAGGGCGCTTAGTCATTTTTCCTTCTATGCAGGATTCACAAGTAGGGAGTGAACCTATTGCAGAGGCTTGGAGTGGACCGTCCCTCACAAGTCTCTTAATCCTATCTAGACTGATATGACCAAGTCTCAAGTGTCTTAGGTATGTTGATTTTGTTAGATCGGAGGATTCAGAAAGTTTGATCCTTTTTGGCTCCCTAATAAGGTCATTATCTATTTCGGTGTCTAAAAGTGAAGGTTGAGTGGGATAAATGTAAAAAAGACCATTCTTCATACATGCATCAGTGACAAAAGAATTTGAAAAAGAAATACGAATTCCATTCTTCATAAACTTTAAATAATAATCTTGCTCTAAAAGTTGAGCAACAGATATTAGGTTTTTCCCAAAGGAAGGAACATAATAAACATTATTCAAATTTAAAGTGCGATCTTCAAAAGATAGCGTCACGGATCCCACAGCCTTCGCAGACACCACGCTCCCATCACCCCACTTGAAGCAGATGTCGCCATCCTCTAAGCTTTTGCTTTTCCTAAAACCAGTTAAGGAGCAGCAAATATGGTTAGTAGCAGCGGAGTCAATAATCCACGATGATACATTATCAGCTACTAAACAAGCTTCAGTAATAAGTACAATACCTTTTACTTTGGTTTTGAGGTAGGCATGACAGTTCCTACGCTAGCGACCAGGCTCATTGCAGTGGTGGCATTTGTCGTTAGACTTATCCAGCTTCGGAGCCTTTGGCGCCTTGTTCTTCATTTGAACCTTAGGTTGGTTCTTCTTCTCGGCCTTGCGAGGTCTCTTCCTTGATCCAGAGGTGGAGGCAGTAGCATGTACCTCTCCTAGAGCCCTCTTTTTCTTAGTGAGTGCCTCAGCGGTTTGAAGTTCCTTCATGAGCTCGGTAACAGTGTACTCTAGCTTGTTCATGGAGTAATTCAGCTTGAAGGTATCAAAAGTTTCGGGGAGAGTTTCCAAGATCATATCTATTTTAGTCTCCCCATCAATCTCAGATCCAAGGATCTCCATTTTGTTTAGATAGCTAATGATCAGCATCATATGATCTCTAACGGGAGTCCCAGCCTTCATTCGACAATTCATAAACTGTCGGACCGCTTGCTGCCTAGCTTAACGTCCTTGTCCTCCAAACATCTCATGGAGATTGTAGAGCATATCGGTGGCAGTTTCGTAATCACGATGTTGTTGTTGCAACACATTGTTCATTGATGCCAGAATATAGCACCTCGCAATCTCATCGGATCGAAGCCAGGCCGCCAGGGCGTCTTTTTCCTCTTGCGTCGAATCTTCATTCGTTTGAGGACAGGGGGTGGTGAGAACCCATTTGTGCTTGTCGACATTAAGGACTATGTCGAGGTTACGTTTCCAGTCGACATAATTGTCGCCTTCGAGTTTATTCGAGGAAAGAATGGTTGAGAGACATTTTGCCTATAAAAGTTGAAACAAGTTTATGATTAGTCTTTGGTTTAGGATTTAAATTTGTTTAAGACTTGATAAAATCCAAAGGTGTTATAAACCAAACGATAATTTACTCCCTCAAGAGAAGGCCGCAAAAAATCTCCATTTATAAGTAAATGACACATCATTAATGCTTAGCCAAGATGTCAATACACCAATTTTGACTAGCCACCTTTTAAATTGGTTTGATCACTCACATCCTTTCGCAGAGCCTCAAGGGAGGATTATTAGGGATTGAGCCTAAGTGTGCAACCAACCACTTAGTCCAAAAGGTCAACTTTGAAAAACAATCCCCCAAGGGGAGGCCTTGTCATCATCGTCTCTCTTTCGGATGTAGCTCATTGAGCAATGATCGAAGCAAAAACGCCTTGGAGTACTCCTATTTAAGAGAGGGTCGGAAGAGCGGCTCTTAGTCCCACGTTAATTGCTTCTTTCATTAGTATTGGGGATCGTGGGTTACAAACAACAAGTATAACCCTCCCACTTAGTTTTTGGAGTTGGTACATCGACTCTTATAAGTTCGGAAACGGTTTTCCTAGTTATAGAGCGATAGAGCGGACAACTAGAAAAGAATCCTAGATCTTCATGTTCAGAGCAGTGATAGTGCATAAAGGCACAAGGGACATACTCAGATCTTTTCCTATATTCTATTTCGGGAAAATGCGTGAGGGAAGTGTGAACTTCAACTCACTCGAACACTTGAAAGTTTGAGATTACACATCTTTTTTATTTTTCGGCTTGTCTACAAGGAGACCTCCAACTCAAATTTTAAAGAGCATATAGATTTTGAACATATGTGAAATAGATATAGTTTTGAAAACATTATAAAAACTTATTTGATTTGGATGACAAAATATTTTTAAGTTTGAAAACGAAAACGGTTTTTCAAAATTCAAACTAATTTTGCGAAATTCAATTTCAATTTAAATTTTCAAAATTCAAAACATTTTAATCTTACACATCATGTTTATAATCTTATGAAAAACAATTTTGCTCAAGATAATTTTCTCATTAGAGTTCTATAACTCATGGTAGTGGGGCTGAAATGTTGTCAATGGTGCCCACAAGAAGAGTAGTAGTGTCTATTGATGTACATTTGATGTCATATAGTCTTACGAAGACTCTTGCTTGTAATTGCTTATTCATTAATAAAAAGTTGAAACGTTCATTCAATCTTCCTTGTCTGAAGCTTTATGATAAAACCTTAGTCTTTTAGTCCATAAACAAACTTAACAACTTACGAAGAGACAAATGTAGATTTGCATGAACAAACTCATCGTAGTTTGCTTAAAACGATATATTCGCAATCTAAGGGTCAAAGGACTATTGCCCTCAGTATGATTGTTAGAAGAATCTATGATGTCTGGTTATGAGGCATTGAGAGTTGGGGACTCTATAGTTCTTCTAGGTATATTCCGAAGGTATTGAATTGACCAGTGCACGTCTAGAGACAAGATAAGAACAAACCATTTAACCTCTTATGTCTCGAAGTCACTATGTATGAATTGCATCATGCTTACCTTAATCCTGAAATGAGACATGCCATTTCACACCTTAGTATTCTCATTTGAGAAAGTCAAAGTTCGGACTCACTACGTGATTCCGAACAAGGCCTATTGGTGAAGTACTAAGTTGTGAGTCTGTCATGAGTAACTTTGTGAAGTTCTCATAGAAATGGAATTCATGTACAAGATTGCTGAAATGCAATGTATGTCACCTCATGCTTTGTTCCTTGGAGTGTGAATAAATGAACTGGCTAGTGTCCAAATTGAGTCCTGACTCTTTTGGATGAAACAATGTGACTTGTTAGCTCCTCGTCAATACATTGTTTCTAACTTATTCACAAGCGACAAAGGAGTTGAGGAAATAACAGCTAGAAGGGTAAAATGGTAATTTAGTAAATCCCGACTAGCTGATGACATTCATGAAGGGTAGCATAGATAATATTCAGTGGATCCGCTCATTATAATTAGGTCGAATTCTTGAGTAGAAAACAAATTCATTTGAACCGAGAGATTTTCAGTGTCAGCTCTTTAGTGGAGTCAGCTGGCATTAAGCTAAACTTGGAAAAGGTTTGTGAACTTTTGAGTCCAAGTGTTTAGCTAAAGCTTTGTTCATTTGGGTCCATGAGGTCACTGTCACGAATCACATCGATAGGAATAGTTAAACTGGAAGCTAAGTCAAAACAAGAACGAAAATAGTCAAAAGGGTATTTTTGTCTTTTGAGACAAAGGATGAAATGAATGTCAATAAATTTTTTTGACAAGTTCATTTGATGACTTAATGTCACTCGGCCATAATATGATTAATTGGGCCTTGTGGATTAATTTCATTTCATAAGAATTTTATTGAAAATTCTTAATGGGCATTTTTCATGTTGTCATGAACAAAATGGAAAAGCTTCTAGAAGCCCCTTCTAGAAGGTGATAGGCGCCCATAATACCCATAGGAAGAGAGAATATTTTGTGCATAAATGTATCAAGATACTTGCCAAAAGAAAAAGAGGAAACAAATTTCCCCTAAGAGGAAACATGGTGGGCGCCCAAATGTGGTCAAGAGAGAAGCAAACAAAAGAGGAAACAAATCCAAGGACTTCCTTGTTTTGTCTTGGACGTGCACCTCTTTGAAGGAAAAGGGAAATTGGCTCATGAATATGTGATATTCTATAGAAGCGGAAACTACCTTATTGAAGGTGAGACCTCTCCTATAAATAGGAGCCTCATTCCACACTTTTCATTCATGCAAAGTTTTAGAGATTGAGAGCTTCTCTCTCTAGACTTGGCCGCCCCTTCCTCTCTCTCTCTCTCTCGTTTATATTTTCGATTATTTCTTGTCTTGGCACCTAGGTCCTCACTCGACCTAGTCTTTAGCTCTGCGACTTTGAGACTCGTTCTTAAGTCGTAGTGTTTAAAAGTGCCCACTCACTGATTCCTTCTTTTCGAGTGATTTAGTGATAGAAACTATCGTGGTTGCTCGAGTTCCCGAGGAAAGAAAAGAGGGACGTGCTGCGAGGGGAGACGAACGTTGCCAACCTTCCAAAGGCTCATCAACGTTCAAGCATCAAAAAGGTTAGTAACTTTAATAGCTCATATTAGTTTTTATTTACATGCACATGCTCTTGTCTAGGTTAGTAAAAACTAGTTTTACTTTAAAAGAAAATTTTTAAAATTCCGCCGCTTAACGAAGCGTTAAACTTTTTCTCAAACCCTAGATCGATTCCAACAAATGGTATCAGAGCTATGGTCAAAGGAATGCATGTGCATGTTTTTAAATTATGAGCTTGAAAATCGTTTTCGAAAGTTTACTAATTTTGTGACAAGTTAGAATTGTAATCTTAGATTTTTTTTAATTTATTGCTCATGCCTTTAAATTAAAAACCATGTTGATTTTCTATGAGTTTTGGGATGATGTTAAAACACATTAGAATCAGTTCTAAAAGTTTTTAATTTTTTATATTGAAAAACGTGTTTTAAAGGTTTGAGAATTTTCGAGTAAATTTTGTGACTAGTTTTATTTTCTTGCTAGTTTCGTTTATTTACTTGAATCGTTTTATGCATGTTGTTATTTCTTTTATTCTATGTTATTACCCTGCTAATAAAACACAAATAAAAGCTTTAAACAATATCTTAAAACGTTCCGTTACACTCAATTCTTTTTCGCACCTAAAAGGACGAAGCTTTAATTTATTTCTTTTTCTTCGAGCTGGAATGTAAACCCGCATTAAAAGCGGCATAACTCTCTGCTCAGAAATCGAAATTTAATGATTCTTGAATCGAATTAAAGCTCTGTCTGTCCTCTGTCCAATGCCACCGGTTTCGGCTCAAAAGGACATCGGAGCCGCCAGATATGGCGATTTTACTCCGAGGTGCGCGGCTGTCTGAAACTCCAGTTTTTTTAGAAATCCGGATTTTCAAACCCCACTACCATGAGTTATAGAACTCTAATGAGAAAACTTTCTTGAGCAAAAATGTTTTTCATATGATTATAAACATGATGTGTAAGATTAAAATGTTTTGATTTTTGAAAGTTTAATTGAAATTTAATTTTTACAAAACTAGTTTGAATTTTGAAAAACCGTTTTCACTTTCAAACTTGAGAATATTTTGTCATCCAAATCAAATAAGTTTTCAAAATGTTTTCAAAACTATATCTATATCACATATGTTCAAAATCTATATGCTCTTGAAAATTTGAGTGGGAGGTCTCCTTGTAGACAAGCCGAAAAATAAAAAGATGTGTAATCTCAAACTTTCAAGTGTTCGAGTGAGTTGAAGTTCACACTTCCCTCACGCACTTTCCCGAAATAGAAAATAGGAAAAGATCGAGTATGTCCCTTGTGCCTTTATGCACTAATACTGCTCTGAACATGTCGATCTAGGATTCTCTTCTAGTTGTCCGCTCTGTCGCTCTCTAACTAGGAAATTTGTTTCCGAACTTATAAGAGTCGATGAACCAACTCCAAAAACTAAGTGGGAGGGTTATACTTGTTGTTTGTAACCCACGATCCCCAACACTAATGAAAAGTGCAAGTGTCGCCGGACTAAGAGTCACCCTCGTGGCCCTCTCTTAAATGAGAGTACTCAAGGGCGCTTTGCTCTGATCATTGCTCAATGAGCTACGTTCGAGAGTGAGACGATGATGACAAGACCTCCCCTCGGCGGATTGTTTTTCAAAGTCAATCTTTTGGACTAAGTGGTTGGTTACACACTTAGACTCAATCCCTAGTAATCCTCCCTCGAGGCCCTGCGAAAGGATGTGAGTGATCAAACCAATTTACAAGGTGGCTAGTCAAAATTGATGTATTGACATCTTGGCTATGCATTAATGATGAGTCATTTACTTATGAAAGGAGACTCGTTGCGGCCTTCCCTCGAAGGAGTAAAGTGTCATTTCGTTCATAACACCTTTGGATTTTACAAAAGTCTTAATGAAACTTAAATCCTAAACCAAAGACTAATCATAAACTTGTTTCAACTTATATAAGCAATATGTCTCTCAACCCTCTCTCTATCTTTCTTTCCTCGAACCAACTCGAAAACGAAAACTACATAGATTCGAAACATAACCTCGACATAATACCTACCGTTAACAAGCACAAATGGGTACTCACCACCCCGTGTCCTCCTCTGACGAATGATGATTCAACTCAAGAGGACAATGACGCCTTAGCGGCCTGGCTTCGATCCGATGAGATTGTGAGGTGCTATATCTTAGCATCTATGAACAATATGCTGAACAAGCAACATCGTGACATCGAGACTGCCGCTGACATGCTCTACAATCTCCTTGAGAGTTTTGGAGGGCAAAGGCGTCAAGCAAGGCAAAAAGCAGTCCGACAGTTTATGAACTGTCATATGAAGGCTAGGACTCCTGTTAGAGACTTTATGATACTGATCATTAGTTTTCTAAATAAAATGGAAATCCTAGGATCTGAGATTGATGGGAAGAATCTCATAGATATGATCTTAGAAACTCTCCCCGCGTCTCTTGATACCTCCAAGATGAACTACTCCATAAACAAGCTAGAGTACACTGCTACCAAGCTTATGGAGGAACTTCACACTGCTGCAGGTCTCAATAAGAGAAAGAGGAATCAAGGAGAGGCACATGCTACTGAGCAAAAAGCCTCCGCCTCTGGAACTAAGAAGAGACCTCGCAAGGCCGATAAAAAGAACTATCCTGCCAATCTCAAAGCAAAGGAACATAGTATTGTACTAGTTACCGAAGGATGGTTAGTAGCTGATAATGTATCAACGTGGATTCTTGACTCCGCTGCTACTAACCATATTTGTTGTTCCTTAAATGGTTTTAAGAAAACCAAAAGCTTAGAGGAAGGCGAGTTCTGTTTCAAATGGGGTGATGGGAGCCTGGTGTCTGCAAAGGCTGTGGGATCTGTGACGCTGTCTTTTGAAGACCGCACTTTAAACTTGAATAATGTATATTTTGTTCCTACCTTTGGGAAGAACTTAATATCCGTTGCTCGTCTTCGTGAGCAAGATTATTGTTTAAAGTTCATTAAGAATGGAATTTGTATTTCGTTTCCTGATAATTCTTTTGTCACTGATGCATGTATGAAGAATGCTCTTTTCTACATCTATCCCACTCAACCTTCTCTTTTAGACACCGAAATAGATAATGATCTAATTAGGGAGCCAAAGAGGATCAAACTTTCTGAATCCTCCGATCTAACAAAATCAACACACCTATGGCACTTAAGACTTGGTCATATCAGTCTAGAAAGGATTAAGAGACTTGTGAGGGATGGTCCACTCCAAGCCTCTGCAATAGGTTCACTACCTACTTGTGAATCCTGCATAGAAGGAAAAATGACTAAGCGACCTTTCTCTGATAAAGGTCGAAGAGCCACTGAGTTGCTGGAACTAATACATTCTGATGTATGTGGTCCGCTCAGCCAACAGGCACGTGGAGGATACGAATACTTCGTTACCTTCACTGATGATTACTCACGATATGGGTTTGTCTATTTGCTCAAACACAAATCCGAGACCTTTAACGTATTTAAGGTCTTTAGGGCTTTAGTGGAAAAGCAAACTGGCAAAGTGATCAAAACCCTTCGATCTGATCGAGGTGGTGAGTATATGTCTGGAGAGTTCGACGACTTTCTTAAAGAAGAAGGTATTGCTTCTCAGCTTACCGCACCTGGCACACCTCAACAAAACGGAGTGTCAGAGAGAAGAAACCGAACTCTTATGGAGATGGTTAGATCGATGATGAGTTACTCATCACTCCCGCTTTCCTTTTGGGGATATGCCCTCGAAACAGCCGCTTACATTCTGAACCAAGTTCCGTCTAAAACGGTTCCTGGTACTCCTTATGAAAGATGGACTGGCCATAAAGTAAGTTTGGGCCACATCCGAATTTGGGGTTGCCCTGCACATGTGCTAAGGCAAAAGACTAGCAAGTTGGCTAGTAGGTCAGAATTGTGCCTGTTTGTAGGATATCCAAAGGAAACCAAAGGTTTCATTTTCTATAGTCCCGAGGACGATAAGACTTTCGTTAGCACGAATGCTCGTTTCCTTGAGGAGGACTTTATGAAGGATGCGAAACCTAGACGCAAAATTGTGCTTGAAGAAAAGTTGGGTGAGGAAGCTTCTACCTCATCTGTAAGAACTGTTCTTACCCCAACTGAAACACAACCTAACTCATCAGAATCTCGTCAAGTAGTACTTAGACGTAGTGGGAGGGCTACTCAAAAGCCTGACAGGTACATGTCTTATGGAGACTCTCTTGTAGCCGTCTCCGACATGGATGACCCTGTTTCCTATAGCCAAGCGATGGCTTGTTCTGAATCAAACCTTTGGCTTGACGCCATGAAAGTTGAAATGCACTCGATGTATGTCAACAAAGTCTGGAAACTTGTAGACCTTCCTGAAGGGATTAAACCCGTAGGGTGTAAGTGGATATACAATAAGAAAAGGGGTCCTGATGGGAACGTCGAGACGTTCAAAGCACGACTTGTGGCGAAGGGTTATACCCAACAAGAAGGGATTGACTATGAAGAAATCTTCTCGCCAGTCGCGATGCTTAAATCCATCCGCATACTCCTATCCATAGCTGTAGCTCTCGACTATGAGATCTGGCAAATGGATGTCAAGACAGCCTTTCTGAATGGCAATCTTGACGAGCGCATTTACATGGCTCAACCAGACGGTTTCGTGGATAAAGGTCAAGAGACCAAGGTTTGTGAGTTGCTTAAATCCATTTATGGACTAAAGCAAGCATCTAGGTCATGGAATATTAGATTCGATGAAACTGTAAAGAGCTTCGGCTTTGAACAGTCAATAGATGAGCCTTGTGTTTACAAGTTAATACACGAAGGCAAAGTTGTGTTTCTGGTACTATATGTCGATGATATACTACTCATTGGTAATGACGTGGGTAAGTTATCTGAGGTTAAGGTCTGGCTAGCAAAGCAATTTGATATGAAGGATCTAGGAGAAGCCGCGTACATTCTGGGGATCCAAATCTTTCGAGATAGGAAAAACCGGACCCTGTCGCTCTCTCAAGCATCTTATATTGATAAGGTGATGGATCGCTTCTCGATGCAAGACTGCAAGAGGGGTCAAACACCCTTTAGGCATGGAGTTTCACTCTCTAAGGACCAGTCTCCCAAGACTGCACAAGAGATTGAAGACATGAGGAAAATTCCTTACACCTCTGCCGTAGGAAGCCTTATGAATGCTATGCTTTGCACTAGACCTGACATCTGTTTCGCCGTTGGCGTAGTTAGCCGTTTCCAATCAAACCCTGGACCCGAGCACTGGATTGCTGTTAAGCATGTTCTTAAGTATCTTCGAAGAACTAGGAACTTGATGCTTACATACTCAGGTACTGACCTGACTATGACGGGATATACCGACTCCGATTTTCAAGCGGATAAGGATTCCAGGAAATCCACTTCGGGATCTGTGTTCATCCTTAATGGTGGAGCTGTTGTGTAGAGAAGTATTAAGCAATCTTGCATTGCTGACTCCACAATGGAAGCAGTATATGTGGCTGCTTGTGAAGCATCCAAAGAGCCTGTATGGCTTAGAAAGTTCCTTAAGTATTTGGAAGTTGTTCCAAACGTCGACGAGCCCATGACCCTTTATTGTGATAATAGTGGGGCTGTCGCTAACTCAAAGGAACCTAGACGCCATAAGCACTCTAAACATATTTAGAGGAAATACCATTTGATTCGAGAGATCGCGCGACGCGGAGACGTGGAGGTGAAGTAGATCTCTGGCAGATCCATTCACCAAGGCCCTAGCGAACATGGTCTTCGACCGACTTCGAGAGGGATTAGGCATGTAGGACTACTCACATCTTCTTTGAGTCAAGTGGGAGTTTGTTGTCAATGGTGCCCACAATAAGAGTAGTAGTGTCTATTGATGTACATTTGATGTCATATAGTCTTACGAAGACTCTTGCTTGTAATTGCTTATTCATTAATAAAAAGTTGAAACGTTCATTCAATCTTCCTTGTCTGAAGCTTTATGATAAAACCTTAGTCTTTTAGTCCATAAACAAACTTAACAACTTACGAAGAGACAAATGTAGATTTGCATGAACAAACTCTTCGTAGTTTGCTTAAAACGATATATTCGCAATCTAAGGGTCAAAGGACTATTGACCTCAGTATGATTGTTAGAAGAATCTATGATGTCTGGTTATGAGGCATTGAGAGTTTGGGACTCTATAGTTCTTCTAGGTATCTTCCGAAGATACTGAATTGACCAGTGCACTTCTAGAGACAATATAAGAACAAACCATTTAACCTCTTATGTCTCGAAGTCACTATGTATGAATTGCATCATGCTTACCTTAATCCTGAAATGAGACATGTTATTTCACACCTTAGTATTCTCATTTGAGAAAGTCAAATTTCGGACTCACTATGTGATTCCGAACAAGGCCTATTGGTGAGGTACTAAGTTGTGAGTCTGTCATGAGTAACTTTGTGAAGTTCTCATAGATATGGAATTCATGTACAAGATTGCTGAAATGCAATGTATGTCACCTCATGCTTTGTTCCTTGGAGTGTGAATAAATGAACTGGCCAGTGTCCAAATTGAGTCCTGACTCTTTTGGATGAAACAATGTGACTTGTTAGCTCCTCGTCAATACATTGTTTCTAACTTATTCACAAGCGACAAAGGAGTTGAGGAAATAACAGCTAGAAGGGTAAAATGGTAATTTAGTAAATCCCGACTAGCTGATGACATTCATGAAGGGTAGCATAGATAATATTCAGTGGATCCGCTCATTATAATTAGGTCGAATTCTTGAGTAGAAAACAAATTCATTTGAACCGAGAGATTTTCAGTGTCAGCTCTTTAGTGGAGTCAGCTGGCATTAAGCTAAACTTGGAAAAGGTTTGTGAACTTTTGAGTCCAAGTGTTTAGCTAAAGCTTTGTTCATTTGGGTCCATGAGGTCACTGTCACGAATCACATCGATAGGAATAGTTAAACTGGAAGCTAAGTCAAAACAAGAACGAAAATAGTCAAAAGGGTATTTTTGTCTTTTGAGACAAAGGATGAAATGAATGTCAATAAATTTTTTTGACAAGTTCATTTGATGACTTAATGTCACTCGGCCATAATATGATTAATTGGGCCTTGTGGATTAATTTCATTTCATAAGAATTTTATTGAAAATTCTTAATGGGCATTTTTCATGTTGTCATGAACAAAATGGAAAAGCTTCTAGAAGCCCCTTCTAGAAGGTGATAGGCGCCCATAATACCCATAGGAAGAGAGAATATTTTGTGCATAAATGTATCAAGATACTTGCCAAAAGAAAAAGAGGAAACAAATTTCCCCTAAGAGGAAACATGGTGGGCGCCCAAATGTGGTCAAGAGAGAAGCAAACAAAAGAGGAAACAAATCCAAGGACTTACTTGTTTTGTCTTGGACGTGCACCTCTTTGAAGGAAAAGGGAAATTGGCTCATGAATATGTGATATTCTATAGAAGAGGAAACTACCTTATTGAAGGTGAGACCTCTCCTATAAATAGGAGCCTCATTCCACACTTTTCATTCATGCAAAGTTTTAGAGATTGAGAGCTTCTCTCTCTAGACTTGGCCGCCCCTTCCTCTCTCTCTCTCTAGTTTATATTTTCGATTATTTCTTGTCTTGGCACCTAGGTCCTCACTCGACCTAGTCTTTAGCTCTGCGACTTTGAGACTCGTTCTTAAGTCGTAGTGTTTAAAAGTGCCCACTCACTGATTCCTTCTTTTCGAGTGATTTAGTGATAGAAACTATCGTGGTTGCTCGAGTTCCCGAGGAAAGAAAAGAGGGACGTGCTGCGAGGGGAGACGAACGTTGTCAACCTTCCAAAGGCTCATCAACGTTCAAGCATCAAAAAGGTTAGTAACTTTAATAGCTCATATTAGTTTTTATTTACATGCACATGCTCTTGTCTAGGTTAGTAAAAACTAGTTTTACTTTAAAAGAAAATTTTTAAAATTCCGCCGCTTAACGAAGCGTTAAACTTTTTCTCAAACCCTAGATCGATTCCAACATGAAAATCCGGATTTCTAAAAAAACTGGACTTTCGGAACAGCCGCGCACCTCGGAGTAAAATCGCCATAACTGGCGGCTCCAATGTCCTTTTGACCCAAAACTGGTGGCATTGGAAAGAGGACAGACAGACCTTTAATTTTATTCTAGAAACATTAAATTTCGATTTCAGAGCAGAGAGTTATGTCACTTTTACTGCGGGTTTTACTTCTGCTCGAAGAAAAAAAAAATTAAAGTTCGGTCTTTATAGATGAGAAAACGAATCGAGTGTAACGGAACATTTTAGGAGGTTGTTAAAGCTTTTATTTGTGTTTTATTAGCAAGGTAATAAAATGATATAAAAGAAATAACAACAAGCATAAAACAATTCAAGTAAATAAAAGAAACTAGCAAGACAATATACCTAGTCACAAAAATTACTCGAAATTTTCTCAAACTTTTAAAACAAGTTTTTCAATATAAAAAAATAAAAAATTTTAGAACTGATTCTAATGTGTTTTAATAACATCCCAAACTCATAGAAAAACAACATGATTTTTAATTTAAAGGCAAGAGCAATAAATTAAAAAAAAATCTAAGAAAACAATTCTAACTTGTCACAAAATTAGTAAACTTTCGAAAACGATTTTCAAGCTCATAAGTTTAATTACATGTACATGCAAATCTTTGACCATAGCTCTGATACCATTTGTTGGAATCCATCTAGGGTTTAAGAAAAATATTAGCTCTTCGGTAAGCGGCGGAATTTTAAAAATTTTCTTTTACAAGTAAAACAGTTTTTACTAACCTAGACAAAGAGCAAGCACATGTAAATAAAAACTAATATGAGCATAAACGATTACTAACCTTTTTAGAAGCTTAAACGTTGAGAAGCTTTTGGAAAAGGTTGCAACGTTCGTCTCCCTCGCAGCATGTCTCTCTTCTTTTCCTCGCTAACTCGAGCAACCACGAAAGTTTCTATCACTAAATCAGTCAAGATAAAAAGGAATTAGTGTGTGGGCACTTTTAAACACTACGACTTACGAACGAGTCTTGAAGTCACAGTGCTAAACACTAGGTCAAATGAGGACCTACGTGCCAAAACAATAAAAACGAAATTGAATAGAGAGAGAGAGGAGAGGGGCGGCCAAGTCTAGAGAGAGAAGCTCTCAATCTCTAAAACTTTGGATGAATGAAATGTGAAGGATGAGGCTCCTATTTATAGGAGAGGCTTTGCCTTCAATAAGGTAATTTCCTCTTCTATAGAATATCACATATTCATGAGCAATATAGCCTTATTACCTCTTTCATTTGGGCGGCCAAGGCAGCCTTCTAGAAGGCTTGGATTCGTTTCTTTTTTTTGTTCCTTTGCCTTGCCTTTTCTCACTTGGCCGATTCCCTTAGTGCATCCATATGCAAATTTGTTTCCTCTTTTTCTTTTGGCAAGTATCTTGATACATATGTGCACAAAATATTCTCTCTTTCTCTTGGATAGTAGGCGCCCAACATGCTCTCTAGAAGGAGCTTCTATAAGCTTCTTCATTTGTTCATGACAACATGAGAAAGGCCCATCAAGAATTTTCAATAAAATTTTTATGAAATGAAATTAATCCACAAGGCCCAATTAATCTAATTTGGCAGAGTGACATTAAGTCATCAAATGACCTTGTCAAAAAATTTATTGACATTCATTTCATCCTACGTCTTAAAAGACAAATATACCCTTTTGACAATTTTCGTTCTCGTTTTGACATAGCTTCTAGTTTAATTATTCCTACTCGATGTGATTCGTGACAGTGACCTCATGGATCCAAATGAACAAAGCTTGAGCTAAACACTTGGACTCAAAAGTTCACAAAACCTTTTCCAAGTTTAGCTTAATGCCAACTGACTCCACTAAAGAGTTGACACTGAAAATCTCTCGGTTCAAATGAATTTATTTTCTACTCAAGAATCCAACCTAATTGTAATGAGAGGATCCACATAATATTATCAGTGTTTACCCTTCATGAATATCATCAGCTAGTCGGGATTTATAAAATTACCATTTTACCCTTCTAGCTGTTATTTCCTCAACTCCTTTGTCGCTTGTGAATAAGTTAGAAACAATGTATTGACGAGGAGCTAACAAGTCACATTGTTTCATCCAAAAGAGTCAAGACTCAATTTGGACACTGGCCAGTTCATTTATTCACACTCCAAGGAACAAAGCATGAGGTGATATACATTGCATTTCAGCAATCTTGTACATGAATTCCATATCTATGAGAACTGTTGGAATCGATCTAGGGTTTAAGAAAATAATTAACGCTTCGGTAAGTGGCGGAATTTTAAAAATTTTCTTTTACAAGTAAAAACAGTTTTTACTAACCTAAACAAAGAGCAAGTACATATAAATAAAAACTATTATGAGCTAAGAAGTTTACTAACCTTTCTTGAAGCTTGAACTTTGAAAAGCTTTTGGAAAGTTTGCAACGCTCGTCTCCCCGCGCAGCACGTCTCTCTTTCTTTCCTCGGCACCTCGAGCAACCACGAAAGTTTCTATCACTAAATCACTCGAAATAAAGGAATTAGTGAGTGGGCACTTTTAAACACTACGACTTAAGAACGAGTCTTGAGGTCGCAGAGCTAAACACTAGGTCAATTGAGGACCTAGGTGCCAAAAATAAAAAAAGTCAAAAATAAACTAAAGAGAGAGAGGAAGGGGCGGCAACCACAAGTTCTAGAGAGAGAGGCTCTCAATCTCTAACTTATGTGGAATGAGAAAAATGAGTAAAATAAGGCTCCTATTTATAGGAGAGGTCTTACCTTCAATAAGGTAGTTTCCTCTTCTATAGAATATCACATATTCATGAGCCAATTTCCTCTTTTCCTCTATGACATACTCGGCCAAGGTAGGCTTCATTAAGCCTTGGATTTGTTTCCTATTTTGTTCCATGCCTTGCCTTTTGTCTCTCTCTTGGGCGCCTACCTCATTCCTCTTAGGGGAAATTTGTTTCCTCTTTTTCTTTTGGCAAGTATCTTGATACATTTATGCACAAAATATTCTCTCTTCCTATGGGTATGTTGGGCGCCCATTATGTCTCTAGAAGGAGCTTCTAGAAGCTTCTTCATTTGTTCATGACAACATGAGAAAAGCCCATTAATAATTTTCAATAAAATTCTTATGAAATGAAATTAATTCACAAGGCCCACTGATCAAGTCATGGCCGAGTGACATTAAGTCATCAAATGAACTTGTCAAAAAATTTATTGACATTCATTTCATCCTTTGTCTCAAAAGACAAAAATACCCTTTTGACTATTTTCGTTCTTGTTTTGACTTGGCTTCCAGTTTAACTATTCCTATTCGATGTGATTCGTGACAGTGACCTCATGGATCCAAATGAACAACGCTTGAGCTAAACACTTGGACTCAAAAGTTCACAAACCTTTTCCAAGTTTAGCTTAATGCCAACTGACTAAACTAAAGAGTTGACACTGAAAATCTCTCGATTCAAATGAATTTATTTTCTACTCAAGAATTCAACCTAATTATGATGAGCGGATCCACTGAATATTATCTATGTTTACCCTTCATGAATGTCATCAGCTAGTCGGGATTTACTAAATTACCATTTTACTCTTCTAGCTGTTATTTCCTCAACTCCTTTGTCGCTTGTGAATAAGTTAGAAACAATGTATTGACGTGGAGATAACAAGTCACATTGTTTCATCCAAAAGAGTCAGGACTCAATTTGGACACTGGCCAGTTCATTTATTCACACTCCAAGGAACAAAGCATGAGGTGACATACATTGCATTTCAGCAATCTTGTACATGAATTCCATATCTATGAGAACTTCACAAAGTTACTCATGACAGACTCACAACTTAGTACCTCACCAATAGGCCTTGTTCGGAATCACATAGTGAGTCCGAAATTTGACTTTCTCAAATGAGAATACTAAGGTGTGAAATGACATGTCTCATTTCAGGATTAAGGTAAGCACGATGCATTTCATACGTAGTGACTTCGAGACATAAGAGGTTAAATGGTTTTTTCTTATCTTGTCTCTAGAAGTGCACTGGTCAATTCAGTACCTTCGGAAGATACCTAGAAGAACTATAGAGTCTCCAACTCTCAATGCCTCATAACCAGACATCATAGATTCTTCTAACAATCGTACTGAGGTCAATAGTCCTTTGACCCTTAGATTGCGAATATATCGTTTTAAACAAACTACTAAGAGTTTGTTCACGCAAATCTACATTTTTCTCTTCGTAGGTTGTTAGGTTTGTTTATGAAGGAAAGACTAATGTTTTATCATAAAGCTTCAGACAAGGAAGATTGACTGAACGTTTCAACTTTTATTAATAAATGAGCAGTTACAAGCAAGAGTCTTCGTAAGACTATATGACATCATATGTACATAAATACACACTACAACTCTTCTTGTGGGCACCATTGACAACAAGAACTTCACAAAGTTACTCATGACATTCTCACAACTTAGTACTTCACCAATAGGCCTTGTTCGGAATCACATAGTGAGTCCGAACTCTGACTCTCTCAAATGAAAATACGTAAGGTGTGAAATGACATGTCTCATTTCAGGATTAAGGTAAGCACGATGCAATTCATACGTAGTGACTTCGAGACATAAGAGGTTAAATGGTTTGTTCTTATCTTTTCTCTAGAAGTGCACTGGTCAATTCACTACCTTCGGAAGATACCTAGAAGAACTATAGAGTCTCCAACTCCCAATGCCTCATAACCAGACATCATAGATTCTTCTAACAATCATACTGAGGTGAATAGTCCTTTGACCCTTTGATTGCAAATATATCGTTTTAAGAAAACTACGAAGAGTTTGTTCATGGAAATCTACATTTGTCTATTCGTAAGTTGTTAAGTTTGTTTATGGACTAAAAGACTAAGGTTTTATCATAAAGCTTTAGACAAGGAAGATTGAATTAACGTGTCAACTTTTATTAATAAATAAGCAGTTACAAGCAAGAGTCTTGGTAAGACTATATGACATCAAATGTACATAAATACACACTACAACTCTTCGTGTGGGTACCATTGACAACACGTGTTCCTTTGCTATTGCAGGTACCATCTCATATATCCATATCTACAAAAAAAAGTGTATTTTAATACAACATTCAAAATAATTCATATCCTCTACTGACCAGTAGATCAACTCTAATGGTTAGTAGAGCCACGATTAATTGATCTACTGACCAGTAGATCAGCTCTAATGGTCAGTAGAGCCAGCATTAATTGATCTACTAACCAGTAGATCAGCTATAATGGTTAGTAGATCAATTAAATGTAGCCATTAGAGCTGATCTACTGGTAAGTAGATCAATTAAATGCGGCTCTACTAGCCACAATCGTCCTCTTTAAGAACTGGCTTCAATGGTTCTAAATCTTTTATCTGAAAAAACGTAAGAACAGTAGCAAACAAGTTATAATTATTATTTTTCTTAATTTTGCTTTGGTCGGGTAGAATAAAACTATAATTCTATTAATATTGTTTACTCTACAGTTCAGTAGAGTAGTCTACTGAGCTGTAGACTGGAGCAGAATCTGCTCTACAAAGAAAAAAAAAAGTTAAAACGCTTATTGGTAACAAATCCATCATATTCCAAAACCAACCAACCACTCAACTCACTAATTGGATATAGCGAACCAAACAATCTGTTCAAGACAATGTCCGTATCAACATTGAAATATTCTCAGATCATCAAGGTAAGATTTCAGTGATTATCTAAACCAATTGTCAGTTATTCAATTTTGTATGCTTCTCTGTAATGGTTGTGTATGTCATTGTCATAATAGATTCAATTACTAGCGGACCTCAACTTGAAGAAAACAGAGAAGAAAATTGATGATACTAAGGTGAAGATAGGCAAATATACTTTACTTTTTAATTAATAGTGACTTCGAGACATAAGAGGTTAAATGGTTTGTTCTTATCTTGTCTCTAGAAGTGCACTGGTCAATTCAGTACCTTCGGAAGATACCTAGAAGAACTATAGACTCTCCAACTCTCAATGCCTCATAACCAGACATCATAGATTCTTCTAACAATCATACTGAGGTCAATAGTCCTTTGACCCTTAGATTGCGAATATATCGTTTTAAGCAAACTACGAAGAGTTTGTTCATGCAAATCTACATTTGTCTCTTCGTAAGTTGTTAAGTTTGTTTATGGACTAAAAGACTAAGGTTTTATGATAAAGTTTCTGACAAGGAAGATTGAATGAACGTTTCAACTTTTATTAATAAATAAGCAGTTACAAGCAAGAGTCTTCATAAGACTATATGACATCAAATATACATAAATACACACTACAAATCTTCTTGTGGGCACCATTGACAACAAACTCCCACTTGAATCAAAGAAAATGTGTGTAGTCGTTCATGCCTAATCCCTCTCGATGTTTGTCGAAGACCTTTTTTGCTAGGGCCTTGGTGAATGGATCTGCCAGATATCTACTTCACCTCCACGTATCCGCGCTGCGCGATCTCTCGAATCAAATAGTATTTCCTCTCAATATGTTTAGAGCGCGGCTTCGAGGTTCTTTTGAGTTAGCGAAAGCCCCACTATTATCACAATAAAGGGTCATAGGCTCGTCGACGTTTGGAACAACTTCCAAATACTTAAGAAATTTTCTAAGCCATACAGCCTCTTTAGATGCTTCACAAGCAGCCACATATTCTACTTCCATTGTGGAGTCAGCAATGCAAGATTGCTTAATACTCCTCCACACAACAGCTCCACCATTAAGGATGAACACAGATCCCGAAGTGGATTTCTTGGAATCCTTATCCGCTTGAAAATTGGAGTCGGTATATCCCGTCATAGTCAGGTCAGTACCTGAGTATGTAAGCATCAAGTTCCTAGTTCTTCGAAGATACTTAAAAACATGCTTAACAGCAATCCAGTGCTCGGGTCCAGGGTTGGATTGGAAACGGCTAACTACGCCAACGGCGAAACATATATCAAGTCTAGTGCAAAGCATAGCATACATGAGGCTTCCTATGGCAGAGGCGTAAGGTATTTACCTCATGTCTTCAATCTCTTGTGCAGTCTTGGGAGACTGGTCCTTAGAGAGTGAGACTTCATGCCTAAAGGGTGTTTGGCCCTTCTTGGAGTCTTGCATCGAAAAGCGATCCATCACCTTATCAATATAAGATGCTTGAGAGAGCGACAGGGTCCAGTTTTTCCTATCTCGAAAGATTTGGATCCCCAGAATGTACGCGGCTTCTCCTAGATCCTTCATATCGAATTGCTTTGCCAGCCAGACCTTAACCTCATATAACTTACCCACGTCATTACCAATGAGTAATATATCATAGACATATAGTACCAGAAACACAACTTTGCCTTTGTGTATTAACTTGTAAACACAAGGCTCATCCATTGACTGTTCAAAGCCGAAGCTCTTTACAGTTTCATCGAATCTAATATTCCATGACCTAGATGCTTGCTTTAATCCATAAATGGACTTAAGCAACTCACAAACCTTGGTCTCGTGACCTTCTTGCATGAAACCGTCTGGTTGAGCCATGTAAATGCACTCGTCAAGATTGCCATTCAGGAAGGCTGTCTTGACATCCATTTGCCAGATCTCATAGTCGAGAGCGGCAGCTATGGATAGGAGTATGCGGATGGATTTAAGAATCGCGACTGGCGAGAAGGTTTCTTCATAGTCAATCCTTCTTGTTGGGTATAACCCTTCGCCACAAGTCGTGCTTTGAACGCCTCGACGTTCCCATCAGGACCTCTTTTCTTCTTGTATATCCACTTACACCCTACGGGTTTAATTCCTTCAGGAAGGTCTACAAGTTTCTAGACTTTGTTGACATACATCGAGTGCATTTCAAATTTCATGGCGTCAAGCCAAAGGTTTGATTCAGAACAAGCCATCGCTTGGCTATAGGAAACAGGGTCATCCATGTCGGAGACGGCTACGAGAGAGTCTCCATAGGACATGTACCTGTCAGGCTTTTGAGTAGCCCTCCCACTACGTCGAAGTACTACTTGATGAGATTCTGATGAGTTAGGTTGTATTTCAGTTGGGGTAAGAACAGTTCTTACAGATGAGGTAGAAGCTTCCTCACCCAACTTTTCTTCAAGCACAATTTTGCTTCTAGGTTTTGCATCCTTCATAAAGTCATCCTCAAGGAAACGAGCATTCGTGCTAACGAAAGTCTTATCGTCCTCGGGACTATAGAAAGTAAAACCCTTGGTTTCCTTTGGATATCCAACGAACAGCCACAATTTTGACCTACTAGCCAACTTGCTAGTCTTTTGCCTTAGCACGTGTGCGGGGCAACCCCAAATTTTGATGCAGCCAAAATTCACTTTACGGCCAGTCCATCGTTCATAGGGAGTACCAGGAACCGTCTTGGATGGAACTTGGTTCAGAATATAAGCGGCGGTTTCGAGGGCATATCCGCAAAAGGAAAGAGAGAGTGATGAGTAACTCATCATTGATCTAACCATCTCCATAAGAGTTCGGTTTCTTCTCTCTGACACTCCGTTTCGTTGAGGTGTGCCAGGTGGGGCAAGCTGAGAAGCGATACCTTCTTCTTTAAGAAAGTCATCGAACTCTCTAGACATATACTCACCACCTCGATCAGATCGAAGGTTTTTGATCACTTTGCCAATTTGCTTTTCCACTAAAGCCCTAAATACCTTAAATACGTTAAAGGTCTCAGATTCGTGTTTGAGAAAATGGACAAAACCATATCGTGAGTAATCATCGGTGATGGTAACGAAGTATTCGTGTCCTCCACATGCCTGTTGGCTGAGCGGACCACATACATCAGAATGTACTAGTTCCAGGAACTCAGTGGCACTTCGACCCTTATCGGAGAAAGGTCGCTTAGTCATTTTTCCTTCTATGCAGGATTCACAAGTAGGTAGTGAACCTATTGCAGAGGCTTGGAGTGGACCGTCCCTCACAAGTCTCTTAATCCTATCTAGACTTATATGACCAAGTCTTAAGTGCCATAGGTATGTTGATTTTGTTAGATCGGAGGATTCAGAAAGTTTGATCCTCTTTGGTTCCCTAATTAGATCATTATCTATTTCGGTGTCTAAAAGAGAAGGTTGAGTGGGATAGATATAGAAAAGAGCATTCTTCATACATGCATCAGTGACAAAAGAATTATCAGGAAACGAAATACGAATTCCATTCTTAATAAACTTTAAACAATAATCTTGCTCAAGAAGACGAGCAACGGATATTAAGTTCTTCCCAAAGGTAGGAACAAAATAAACATTATTCAACTTTAAAGTACGGTCTTCAAAAGACAGCGTCACTGATCCCACAGCCTTTGCAGACACCAGGCTCCCATCACCCCATATGAAACAGAACTCGCCTTCCTCTAAGCTTTTGGTTTTCTTGAAACCATTCAAGGAACAACAAATATTGTTAGTAGCAGCGGAGTCAAGAATCCACGTTGATACATTATCAGCTACTAAGCATGCTTCGGTAACTAGTACAATACTATGTTCCTTTGCTTGGAGATAGGCAGGACAGTTCTTTTTATCGGCCTTGTGAGGTCTCTTCTTAGTTCCAGAGGCGGAGGCTTTTTGCTCAGTAGCATGTGCCTCTCCTTGATTCCTCTTTCTCTTAGTGAGTCCTACAGCAGTGTGAAGTTCCATCATAAGCTTGGTAACAGTGTACTCTAACTCGTTTATGGAGTAGTTCATCTTGGAGGTATCAAGAGATGCGGGGAGAGTTTCTAAGATCATATCTATGACATTCTTCCCATCAATCTCAGATCCTAGGATTTCCATTTTATTTAGATAACTAATGATCAGTATCATAAAGTCTCCAACAGGAGTCCTAGCCTTCATGTGACATTTCATAAATTGTCGGACTGCTTTTTGCCTTGCTTGACGCCTTTGCCCTCCAAATATCTCATGGAGATTGTAGAGCATGTCGGCGGCAGTCTCGATGTCACGATGTTGCTCTTTCAGCATATTGTTCATAATGCTAAGATATAGCATCTCACAATCTCATCGGATCGAAGCCAGACCGCTAAGGCGTCATTGTCCTCTTGAGTTGAATCATCATTCGTCAGAGGATGACAAGGGGTGGTGAGTACCCATTTGTGCTTGTTAACGGTAAGGATGATATCGAGGTTATGTTTCGAATCTATGTAGTTTTCGTTTTTGAGTTTGTTCGAGGAAAGGATGAACGAGAGAAGGCTGAGAGACATATTGCCTATAGAAGTTGAAACAAGTTTATGATTAGTCTTTGGTTTATGATTTAAGTTTTATTTAAGACTTGATAAAATCCAAAGGCTTTATAAACCAAACGATAATTTACTCCCTCAAGAGAAGGCCGCAAAAAATCTCCATTTATAAGTAAATGACACATCATTAATGCTTAGCCAAGATGTCAATACACCATTTTTGACTAGCCACCTTGTAAATTGGTTTGATCACTCACATCCTTTCGCAGAGCCTCAAAGGAGGATTACTAGGGATTGAGCCTAAATGTGCAACCAACCACTTAGTCCAAAAGATTGACTTTGAAAAACAATCCCCCAAGGGGAGGCCTTGTCATCATCGTCTCACTCTCGGACGTAGCTCATCGAGCATTGATCGAAGAAAAAACGCCTTGGAGTACTCCCATTTAAGAGAGGGTCGCAAGAGCGGCTCTTAGTCCCACATTAATTGCTTCTTTCATTAGTGTTGGGGATCGCGGGTTACAAACAACGAGTATAACCCTCCCACTTAGTTTTTGGAGTTGGTACATCGACTCTTATAAGTTCGGAAACGGTTTTCCTAGTTATAGAGCGATAGAGCGGACAACTAGAAGAGAATCCTAGATATTCATGTTCAGAGCAATGTTAGTGCATAAAGGCACAAGGGACGTACTCGGATCTTTTCCTATTTTCTATTTCGGGAAAGTGCATGAGGGAAGTGTGAACTTCAACTCACTCGAACACTTCAAAGTTTGAGATTACACATCTTTTTATTTTTCGGCTTGTCTACAAAGAGACCTCCCACTCAAAATTTCAAGAGCATATAGATTTTGAACATATGTGATATAGATATAGTTTTGTAAACATTTTGAAAACTTATTTGATTTGAATGACAAAATATTTTCAAGGTTGAAAACGAAAACGGTTTTTCAAAATTCAAACTAGTTTTGTAAAAATTCAATTTCAATTAAACTTTCAAAAAATCAAAACATTTTAATCTTACACATCATGTTTATAATCTTATGAAAAACATTTTTGCTCGAGAAATTTTTCTCATTAGAGTTCTATAACTCATGGTAGTGGGGCAGAAAATCCGGAATTCTAAAAAACTGGACTTTCGGAACAGCCGCGTACCTCGGAGTAAAATCGCCATAACGGGCGGCTCCAATGTCCTTTTGACCTAAAACCGGTGGCATTGGACAGAGGACAGACAGAGCTTTAATTTGATTCAAGAATCATTAAATTTCGATTTCTGAGCAGAGAGTTATGCCACTTTTACTGCGGGTTTTACTCCAGCTCGAAGAAAAATAAATAATTAAAGCTTGGTCCTTTTTTTAGGTGCGAAAAAGAATCGAGTGGAACGGAACGTTTTAGGATGTTGTTAAAGCTTTTATTTGTGTTTTATTAGCAAGGTAATAATATGGTATAAAAGAAATAACAACATGCATAAAACGATTCAAGTAAATAAAAGAAACTAGCAAGACAATATAACTAGTCACAAAATTACTCGAAATTTCTCAAACCTTTAAAACACGTTTTTCAATATAAAAAATTAAAAAAAATTAGAACTGATTCTAATTTGTTTTAATAACATCCCAAAATCATAGAAAATCAACATGATTTTTAATTTAAAGGCATGAGCAATAAATTAAAAAAAATCTAAGAAAACAATTATAACTTGTCACAAAATTAGTAAACTTTCGAAAACGATTTTCAAGCTCATAATTTTAAATACATGTACATGTATATCTTTGACCATAGCTCTGATACCATTTGTTGGAATTGATCTAGGGTTTAAGAAAAAGTTTAACGCTTCGTTAAGCGGCGGAATTTTAAAAATTTTCTTTTTAAAGTAAAAACCGTTTTTACTAAACTAGACAAAGTGCAAGCACATGTAAATAAAACTAATATGAGCATAATAAATTTAATAACCTCTTTAGAAGCTTGAACTTTGATGAGCCTTCGGAAGGTTGAAAACGTTCGTCTCCCTCGCGGCACGTCTCTCTTTCTTTCCTCGGCAACTCGAGCAACCACGAAAGTTTCTATCACTAAATCACTCGAAATAAAAGGAATTTGTGTGTGGGCACTTTTAAACACTACGACTTAAGAACTAGTCTTGAAGTCGCAGAGCTAAACTCTAGGTCAAATGAGGACCTAGGTGCCAAAACAATAAAACAAAATTGACTAGAGAGAGAGAGGAGAGGGGCGGCCACAATGTCTAGAGAGAGAGTCTCTCAATCTCTAACTTGTGTGGGATGATGAAACAATGAGAATGAGAGCCCTATTTATAGGAGAAGGGTTGGCCTTAGAAAAATAAGTTTCCTCTTTTTTCCAAGCATTCATGAGCAATCCCTTATTGCCTATTTTCTCCTGTATCCGCCCAAGTCTCATTTCCTTTAAGGGATTTGTTTCCTAATTTGTTTCTTCTTCTTTGGCCGAATTCCCTTAAGCATCATCATGCAAATTTGTTTCTGTTGAAGTTTAGAGAGAGTCGAACTAGAGAGAAGAGAGAGAAAGAGAGAATCGGAGAAGAGAGAGAGTGTTCCGAGACTTTGAATATTTCTTATATTTAATATTAATTTGTATCACCTATTTATACATCAGGTGGGTACAAGAGAGAGTGTAATAAATACATGTGTAAAAACTACTTCTAGGAAAAAGAGAATAATAAATATACACAGAGAGCAAGACATCGGAAATAACATGAGAAATAAATGCGACAATTTCCCATTAGGAATGAGTTCCAAGGAGAGGACTTCTGAGGCAAGCTCGACGCGGAAGGGCGAGCTGACGAGCTCGACGCGGAAGGGCGAGCTGACGAGCTCGACGCGGAAGGGCGATCTGACGAGCTCGATTTCAACACTCCCCCTCAAGCTTGACTGTATATGTTGAGGAGGTCAAGCTTGCTACATAGCTCGGAAAAGGTTGCTCGCGGAAGGGCTTTGGTGAGAATGTCGACGAGCTGATGACCTGACGGAATGTATTCCATATCGATTATTTTTTTTCAATCTTTTCACTGATGAAGTATCGTTCGATCTCGATATGTTTTGTTCTGTCATGATGGACTGGATTTTTGGCTATGCTGAGAGCAGCTTGATTATCGCAAAAAAGCTTGATTTGACCTTCGGTGATGATCTTGAGGTCGTCGAGAACTCTCTTCAGCCAGATGCCTTCACATACTCCGCTTGCTAAAGACCTGAGCTCGGCTTCAGCACTACTCCTTGAGACAACAGACTGCTTCTTGCTTCGCCATGTAACAAGATTTCCCCAGACGTATGTGCACATGCCTGAAGTTGATCGTCTGTCTGGAACATGTCCGGCCCAGTCTGCATCTGTGAACACTTCGACACCTCGACTTCGTCTTTTCTTAAAGGAGAGACCAGTCCCCGGGGCAGCTTTGAGGTATTGGAGAATCCTCATAACTGCGTCCATGTGAGTTGTCGAAGGATTACTCATGAATCGACTTACCACACTCACTGCGAATCCAATATCTGGTCTCGTGTGAGTTAGGTAGATGAGTTTTCCTACGAGCTGCTGAAATCTTTCTTTGTCGGTGGTGGCCTCGTTGGTGCGAGCTAGAAGTTTCACATTGGCATCCATCGGAGTGTCAACTGGTTTGCAGCCAAGCATGACAGTTTCTTTGAGGAGATCCAACGTGTACTTGCGCTGGGAAACAGAGATGCCCTTTTCTGATCGAGCTACCTCCATGCCGAGGAAGTATCGTAGGCTGCCGAGGTCCTTGACTTCGAACTCAGATGACAAAGTTTGCTTCAGCCTCCTGATCTCTTCCAGGTCGTCTCCGGTGATGACTATATCGTCCACATACACACTAAGAATGGTGTGCTTGCCTTGTGTTGAGATTTTTGAGAAGAGTGTTGGATCAGCTTGACTCTGCTCGTAGTCACAACGTTTGAGCACGTTGATGAATTTTCCGAACCATGCTCGAGGGGACTGTTTTAGTCCATATAGTGACTTCTTGAGTTTGCAAACTTTATTGGCTCCTTGATCTTTGTCAAATCCTGGTGGGAGTTGCATGTAGACTTCCTCTTCCAGTTCGCCGTTTAGAAAAGCATTCTATACATCGAGCTGGATGAGAGGCCAATCTAAGTTGGCTGCTAGTGAAATGAGGATTCTGATGGTATTGAACTTTGCAACTGGAGCGAATGTTTCTTGATAGTCAATGCCATACGCCTGCCTGGTGAAGAGCCATCTACATCCAACAGTTCGCTTGCCTGGTGGTAGCTCGACGATATCCCACGTATCATTCTTTTCGAGGGCTTGGATCTCAGCATGACTTGCGTCTCGCCACTCGGAACTTTGAAGGGCTTCCTCGATGGAGTTCGGCACTTTTCCTTCATCTAACTTCGCCACATAGGCTTGGTAGCTCGTAGATAAATTTCCATAGTACACGTAATCTGCCATCTTGTATTGAGCACACGACCGAGGAGGTTTTCTCAATGCAATGGGTAAGTCTGGAGATTCGATGTTACCTTGTTCAATAGTGTCGTGGTTCAGGTTCGGAGAGACATCTTGGTCGCGAGCTTGTACCGGACTCTGGGTGATATTCAGTTCGCATGGAGAGGGTTCAGAGGATTGCGAGTTGGGAATTTCTTGAACAGGTGAGGTCGGCGAGCTAGGAATTTCTGGAACATGTGAGGTCGGATTTTGAGGCGAGCTGGGTGAACTGGGAATTTCTGGAACAGGCGAGGTCGGATTTTGAGGCGAGCTGAATTCTGGGTTTATGATGAGCCAATTTGGGAAGTCATTTTTGTCATTCTCCCCCTGACGAGCTGAATTGGCGAAGTAAGGACTGAACTCATGAAAAGATACATCCATTGAGACTATGAATTTTTGTGATCGGGGTTCATAGCATTTGTAGCCTTTCTGGGTTGCTGAATAGCCAAGGAAGATGCATTTGAGCGATTTTGGTTCAAGTTTACCTTGGCCATAAGAATGGGTGAAGACTGAACAGCCGAACACTTTCGCAGGTAGGGTTGAGATGAGTCGACAGTGAGGGTATGTCTCTAGAAGGACTTGAGATGGGATTTTATATCCAAGGACACGAAATGGCATTCTGTTTATGAGGTAGGTGGCTGTGAGGACAGCTTCTCCCCAAAAATGAGATGGGACGTTTGAGGAGAACATGATGGCTCGGGGGACCTCGAGAATGTGTCGATTTTTCCGTTCGGCTACCCCATTTTGTTGCGGGGTATGAACGCACGAGCTGGAGTGAATTATGCCATGTGTTTTGAAGAAATCGCCGAGCTCAGAATTAAAGTAATCTCGAGCGTTGTCAGTGTGGATAATTTGAATGGATGTGTCGAACTGTGTTTGGATCATTTTGTGAAAGGTTTTGAATAGATTGGATGTTTCAGATTTTTGTTTCATCATGTATATCCAACTGAGTCTAGTGTGGTCGTCAACAAAGAGAAGGAACCATCGAACTCCAGTGATATTGGGAACTTTTGAGGGCCCCCATATATCACTGTGAATTGTGGCAAAAGGGCGAGATGATTTGTACGAGGTGGGGTGATACGAGCTTCGAGAATGTTTGGCGAACTCACACATGTCACACTGAATGGAATTGATATTTTTATTGATAAACAAGGAAGGAAACATTCGTTTGAGATACATGAAATTTGGATGCCCTAGTCTAAGGTGATTGAGCATGATCTCTTTGTACTGGGGTGAATGTTGGGCGAGCTGACACATGGCGGGCTGATCCGGCTTGATGACATAGAGCCCGGTGCTTAGCTCGGCATTACCAATCTGTCTCCCCGTGACCTGTTCCTGAAACACACATGAACTTCCATCAAAAATAGTTCGGCACTTAGAGTCTTGGTTGATCTTATGCACAGATAAGAGATTGCGTTGTAGTTGAGGCACAAAGAACACCGAGTCTAGCCTCATGGACTTCGTCAAGACAACGGTGCCAATACCAGTGACTTGAGTTTTGGCTCCGTTAGCGATGGTGACTGATATGCTTTTATTGCAAGCGGAGTAAGTTGTGAATAGATTTCGATTACCAGTCATGTGATCAGTGGCACCGGAGTCGACAATCCATGCTGTGGGATTCTCTGAGCTTACATTGAGGGCTCTAGGAGAGTTACCTAGAGGGCCAATGCCCGAGTGTTCTCCACTGAGTTGGACTTGTTGAAGAAGCTTCTGGAGAATAGCGAGCTGGTCGTTGCTGAAGGGAGAGGAGTCTGAGGTCGAGGTCGAGGCAGCGGACGAGGTGGATACTAAGTTTCCGACTGAGTTAGGATCCTTAGTATCTTGGGTAGACTTCGAGCTCGGTGGTTTCCCATGCAGCTTCCAGCAGGTTTCTCGGAGGTGTCCATGTCGTCTGCAATGATCGCAGTAGGGGCGAGGTTTGCGAGGTCTCTCTGTTGAGACGCGGGCTGCAAGTACTTCGTCTCCATGCGTGGTGAGGGCGGACGAGTCTGAGGATGAGCCCGGAAGTGAGCTCGATTTGATAACTCCCAGCATGAGTTTCCTCCTGCTTTCCTCGTGTCTGACCGCGGAGAAGGCTTCACGGAGAGATGGTAGTGGTTTTGTACTAAGTATCCGACCTCTGACCTCATCAAGGTCTTGGTTGAGGCCGGATAGTAGTTTAAACACACGTTTGGTCTCCACTATCCTGCGGTAGATTTTTGAGTCTACGGAGCTGGTCCACTGGTGCTGTTCGTAGAGGTCGATCTTCTGCCACAGATGTGTGAGCGAGCTGAAGAGCTGAGTAACAGACATCTCTCCTTGACGTAGGTCGTGGAGAGTGTTCTCAGTTTCAAACAGCTCGGACATATCTTCTGAGTTGGAGAAGATTTCTCTAGCTGCTTGCCAGATTTCTGCTGCCGTTCAGTAAAGGAGGAAGGTTTCTCCGATTTCGGGGAGCATAGAGTTTATGAGATAGGACATCACCATGCTGTTTTCGGCCTTCCAACTCTTGAACGTTGGATCTTCGATCACAGGAGATGTGGCCACGCCTGTGAGGTAGTCATCTTTACCTTGTCCCGATATGAACATGAGCACAGATTGGGACCACTGTAGGAAGTTGTGGCCATTGAGTTTGTGGCTCGTGATATGTTGGGAGAAGGATTCAGATTGTGACTGAGTGGGCGTGGTCTGAGTGGTGTTCATGATGGTTGATTTTCCCTGCTCTGATACCATGTTGAAGTTTAGAGAGAGTCGAACTAGAGAGAAGATAAAGAAAGAGAGAATCGGAGAAGAGAGAGACTGTTCCGAGACTTTGAATATTTCTTATATTTAATATTAATTTGTATCACCTATTTATACATCAGGTGGGTACAAGAGAGAGTGTAATAAATACATGTGTAAAAACTACTTCTAGGAAAAAGAGAATAATAAATATACACAGAGAGCAAGACATCGGAAATAACATGAGAAATAAATGCGACAATTTCCCATGAAGAATGAGTTCCAAGGAGAGGACTTTTGAGGCAAGCTCGACGCGGAAGGGCGAGCTGACGAGCTCGACGCGGAAGGGCGATCTGACGAGCTCGATTTCAACAGTTTCCTCTTTTTCTTTTGGGAAGTATCTTGATACATTTATGCACAAAATAATCTCTCCTATTTCTCTATAGGGTAGGCGCCCAAATGGTCTCTAGAAAGGCCTTCTAGAAGCTTTTCTATTTGTTCATGACAACATGAAAAAGGCCCATTAAGAATTTTCAATAAAATTCTTATGAAATGAAATTAATCCACAAGGCCCAATAAATCTAATTTTTGCCGAGTGATACATTAAGTCATCAAATGACCTTGTCAAAAAATATTATTGGCATTCATTTCATGCTATGTCTCAAAAGACAAAAAATACCCTTTTGACAATTTTCGTTCTTGTTTTGACTTAGCTTCCAGTTTAACTATTCCTACTCGATGTGATTCGTGACAGTGACCTCATGGATCCAAATGAACAAAGCTTGAGTTAAATACTTGGACTCAAAAGTTCACAAACCTTTTACAAGTTTAGCTTAATGTCAACTGACTCCACTAAAGAGTTGACACTGAAAATCTCTCGGTTCAAATGAATTTATTTTCTACTCAAGAATTCAACCTAATTGTAATGAGAGGATCCACAGAATATTATCAGTGTTTACCCTTCATGAATATCATAAGCTAGTCGGGATTTATAAAATTACCAGTTTGCCCTTCTAGCTGTTATTTCCTCAACTCCTTTGTCGCTTGTGAATAAGTTAGAAACAATGTATTGACGAGGAGCTAACAAGTCACATTGTTTCATCCAAAAGAGTCAAGACTCAATTTAGACACGGGCCAGTTCATTTATTCACACTCCAAGGAACAAAGCATGAGGTGATATACATTGCATTTCAGCAATCTTGTACATGAATTCCATATCTATGAGAACTTCACAAAGTTACTCATGACATTCTCACAACTTAGTACTTCACCAATAGGCCTTGTTCGGAATCACATAGAGAGTCCGAACTCTGACTTTCTCAAATGAGAATACGTAAGGTGTGAAATGGCGTGTCTCATTTCAAGATTAAGGTAAGTACGTAGTGACTTCGAGACATAAGAGGTTAAATGGCTTGTTCTTATCTTGTCTCTAGAAGTGCACTGGTCAATTCAGTACCTTCGGAAGATACCTAGAAGAACTATAGACTCTCCAACTCTCAATGCCTCATAACCAGACATCATAGATTCTTCTAACAATCATACTGAGGTCAATAGTCCTTTGACCCTTAGATTGCGAATATATCGTTTTAAGCAAACTACGAAGAGTTTGTTCATGCAAATCTACATTTGTCTCTTCGTAAGTTGTTAAGTTTGTTTATGGACTAAAAGACTAAGGTTTTATCATAAACCTTTAGACAAGGAAGATTGAATGAACGTTTCAACTTTTATTAATAAATAAGCAGTTACAAGCAAGAGTCTTGGTAAGACTATATGGCATCAAATGTACATAAATACACACTACAACTCTTCTTGTGGGCACCATTGACAACACGTGTTCCTTTGCTATTGTAGGTACCATCTCATATATCCATATCTACAAAAAAAAAAGTGTATTTTAATACAACATTCAAAATAATTCATATACGCTACTGACCAGTAGATGACCTCTAATGGTCAGTAGAGCCACGATTAATTGATCTACTGACCAGTAGATCAGCTCTAATGGTCAGTAGAGCCACGATTAATTGATCTACTGACCATTAGATCAGCTCTAATGGTCAGTAGATCAATTAATTGTAGCCATTAGAGCTGATCTACTGGTAAGTAGATCAATTAAATGCGGCTCTACTAGCCACAATCGTCCTCTTTAAGAACTGGCTTCAATGGTTCTAAATCTTTTATCTGAAAAAACGTAAGAACAGTAGCAAACAAGTTATAATTATTATTTTTCTTAATTTTTCTTTGGTAGGGTAGAATAAAAACTATAATTCTATTAATATTGTTTACTCTACAGTTCAGTAGAGTAGTCTACTGAGATGTAGACTGGAGCAGAATCTGCTCTACAAAGAAAAAAAAAGTTAAAACGCTTATTGGTAACAAATCCATCATATTCCAAAACCAACCAACCACTCAACTCACTAATTGGATATAGCGAACCAAGCAATCTGTTCAAGACAATGTCCGTATCCACATTGAAATATTCTCAGATCATCAAGGTAAGATTTCAGTGACTATCTAAACAAATTGTCAGTTATTCAATTTTGTATGCTTCTCTGTAATGGTTGTGTATGTTATTGTCATATTAGATTCAATTACTAGCGGACCTCAACTTGAAGAAAACAGAGAAGAAAATTGATGATACTAAGGTGAAGATAGGCAAATATACTTTACTTTTTAATTATTTCCAACTTCTTGAACAGATGGAACGGTCCGTCAGCGTGCCACCCACGTCCTGCGCGCGCTGCTCTCGTCCTCTGCGTGTCGCTTTCATCCTCTGCGCGCCGCCGGTGTCTCACCTCGTCCTCCGCGCGCCGCCTTCGTCCTCCGATAAATTTTTTCTGTAAAATATCCCTAACCTTTGATAGAATGTATCCGATATTGTATTACTGTAACTGTATTGTTTTGTTCCTTAATTCGACAAGTTACTGGGTTTTGTATTTCTAATTAGAAAGATTTCGACAGTGAAATAAATAAAAGAGAGAACAAGCAGAGATGATTTTTTACTAGCTTATCACAATTCTCAACGGTAAATCTACAAAAACTCTACTTCTAACTTAGTCTAGGAACACAACGCGATTACTGACAATGGAGCATATTACTCATCTGTGATATACTACTGATATTTCCATGTCTTCTACTCTCTTAATCTCCCTTATTTATAGTCTAATATGATTTCTAATTATCCTAACCCCTAACCTGTCAATATCTAGTTCTACTTCTAACAACTACACGAATTGAGCAGATGATTACAAGTACACGAATTGAGTAGATGATTACAGCTACGCGCCGCCGGTGTCTCACCTCGTCCTCCGCGCGCCGCCTTCGTCCTTTGTACGCCGCCGGTGTCTCACCTCGTCCTCCGCGCGCCGCCTTCGTCCTCTGCACGCCGCTGGTGTCTCTTGTCCTCTGCGCGCCGCCGGTGTCTCACCTCGTCCTTCGCGTGCTGCCTTCGTCCTCCGCTCGCCGTCGGTGTCTCTCGGCCCCCTTTTAAATCTTCTCTGCGTGCTCTCTCTATCTGCTCACTCTCGCTCTACCACTCACTCACCCCACGCCTTTCTTTCTCTCGGGTTCTCCTTCTCTGCTGGAATTTTTTTTTTATGTTCTGTCTTGTTCGCTAGGTCTGAGCGAGAGGGGAGGGAGATAGGAGTTTTCAAGTTTTCTAATTTTTTTTTTAATAAAAAAAACGTGGGCATATAAATCATTTTGATATTTTGGACTGAAAAAATAAATAGAAAAGAAAATAAAAATGAAATGAGGGTACAGAATTAAAACCAACTTTTTATAAATGAAATGAGCTAATAATTGAGCGAGCTCTCGGCCGCCATAATAAGTTTTCTCCTTCTTTTCCCTTCTACTTTTTTCTTCCCGTCCTTCTTTTTCTTTCTTCTCCTTCTTCACCCGCGCGAGCCACCTGCAAAGAGTAACAAAGAAAAAATTTGCAGACAAAAGAAAAATAATTGAGCGAGGCCGCCACAACAACCTCACCACCACCCTCACTCATCTTCACTTCCCTCATCTTCCTTCGTCGCTCAACCTCATCACGCGACCCAGCCACGCCGTGAACCAGGAGAAACCGCGAGCAAGCCCGGTGCGAGCTAGACCGCGCGCGCGAACCCGGTCACCGGAGAAGGACGAGTGGACATCGGAGAAAGAAGAGTGGTCACCGAGGAGAGATTAGAGGTAAGAAATCGTTATGGTTGAATAAAGGGATTTTGAAGTTTAGGGTTTCTAGAATTGATTTGGGCTCTTTAATTTTGAGCGTTGTTTGGTGGTTTTGAGTTGTTTTCGGGATGGAATGTGCTTAGTTATGGCAGGGTTGATGATTGCGGGTTTTAATTTCATGATTTTTTTTTTTTAAAAGAAACAGCTGACTTTATTAAAACCGCGGCAAAGCCGGAAAATCCAGGACAAGAATTACAAAACAGAATCCCAGTCAAAACAGAATCCCATTTCATGATTTGAGTTGGTGAATTGTTTTATGGCCATGTGTGGTGGGACTGAAATAAGTGAACTTCCTCTTTGTTGGTCTCGTTCAATGAAGTATTGGTTGTTGTTTCTGGAAGTCATGGTTTTGAAATTTAATTCTGGTTTTGGTTATTGTTTGGACGGTTTTGGTATTTTGGGTATGTTACTTGGCCGTGTGGTTGGCTGAGGATTTTGTGATGGTGTTGAGGTTATTGCTGTGTTCTAAGTGTTGAGGCTATGATGATTTTTAGGCTTGTGATGAGTTTGGTTTGAGCTTTGATGAGTTTCGGTTTGAAATTGGTTGGCCGTGAATGTGGTTTTGGCCATGTGCTAATTTGAGCGTCTGTGTGAATGTGTATCAGTTGTTGGCCGTGATGATTTTCTAGTGAATCTTGGATACTTGAGATTTGTTTGTTGTTGTGGCCGAGTGTTGTCTTGACCGGGGGCTGTTTGTGGCCGTGAGTTTGGTCTCGGTTATGTGTTTTGGTTCACTAGTTATGTTGCTAAACTCTGAGCCTCGGGAATGATTTACATTGAGCTTGTTTTGTATTTGTTGATGAGTCGGAAATATTTTGTGACATATTGGTTTTTGTGAATTTGAGACGTGAGAATTGATTTGAAAATTTGGATTTGGAATTAATTTGAAATGTGGATTTTATGACAAGTTATGTGATTTTGTGACAAGTTGAGATTCGTGCTAGTTGTACGTTTTCGGGTTCTAAGTTTCGAGTCGGGAGTTGGATGTTATGAATTGATCGCAATGTTCGTTTTCTGAATTTCACAACTCAGTCACAGATCAGGTCGAGACGAGCGAGAGCCGACAGAACTGAACGCGTTGAAGCCGGAAAGTTAGAAAATTCAGAAAAAAGATTTGTAAAGCTCGATCTCACTCGTGAGTCGTTTATCGCTTTAAAGCGTTAGACTCGAGTTATCTTTAGTAATTTGAGATTGTATTCAAGAATTATTAATCATTTATTTAAGAATGTTCGAGAATTTAATTTCTGGTTAATTAAATTAAGAATTTTCGATTTGTATGATTTTTCGGATTATTTATTTAATTTATTTAAGACTCGTTAATTATGATTTGGATTTTATTCGTACTCATTGTTTGGTACGAACTCGTAAGAGTCATGAATAAGTTAAAATTCCGAAAACCCGAGACATAAGTGAATTAAATTCTCGAACCCCTAAACGGACTCGCAGTGAATCCCGATAACGAACCTTAATCTCGTCAGCTTCTCTCGAATCATTGACTAATGAGATTTCAACTTCAGGTTTTAGTTTCTTGACACTTTAGGACGTGTAGAGTCTGGGGAAGCGTGTAAAGCAAGGAAACTCCGGAAGTCAACAACTTTTCAGACGATCTTTTCCGGGTAAGTGAGGAGACCTAAGTCAACTACTTACCAATGGAATAACCTTGTTTGTTTGTGCATTTATTTGCTAGTAATCAAGAGTAGGTCAAAGCCCTAAAATGAATAGAATTAAAGTTAAGGCTTCGGCCACTCTTGCTTGAAAACTTAGTTCGAGTACGCCCGTTAGGTTCAAACGCTAACTTGAACCAGCCACATTTGCTATGTGTGTAGTTAGACTTCTCTTCTAACTCTAGGAAGTAGGTTAGAATCGAGAGGACGGAAGAGCGATATACTTTCGAATTCAATCGAGCATAGAGAGTTCGAAAGTCACATTTCGAGCTTTCAGCTTAAAACACTTAACGAGCTTCAACGGGAAACAATAAGTTCTTTCGGGGTTTATCCCGTTACGCTCTTCCGTATATAAGTTTAACGTGTACGCTGCTAGTTGCAGAGTACCCAAACTTTAAACTCGTGTCGGTGGTACTCACAAGTCAACGACTTGTGCTTAGCGGGCCATGTCGGTCCTTGCGCCGAAGCAATGGGTGAAAGTCGCGCATCGCGAGCTCATTACTAGCTGGAAGACTCACCGGGAGCTGCCCTGAGCGCCCCGGAGCGTAGTGGGTGAAGGTCGCAGTTCGTAACCTCACTATGTCAGAGACCAGTGGCGCTAACGTCATGATGAAGAAAGTACCACTAGTGGATCCCAGACTGACGTTAAAACTCTTAGGCCGCCGAACGACTGTTGCTCGAAGTCTAAGGCTGGTCTCTTGTCGTTCTAAAGGTTATAGTGGGTGATGTGTGTAACCTTAAAGACGACAAGTACTAGTTAGAGTGTATACACGTGAGTCATGCTCTAGACTTGTTAGACTTGCATCCATGCATTCTTATGTGTTTGTTTGTACTTCACATGGCATTAGTCGTTTTACTGTATAGATAGACTCCCACTTACTGAGTCAATCGACTCATAGTTTTATGACCCTTGGTAATGTAGATAAGGGAAGAGCTGGTAAGCGGGAAACGAGATTGAAGACCGAGACCGGGCGCGTATTGCCTTGACCTATGGGCTATGGGGTTTCTTAATCGGGGGTTAGTATCTTCTGATAAAATGTTCCGGAACATATTTGTATAGGAGTCGCTATAAGACTCTAAGTTATAAAAGCGAAAAATTTCCCCGAATTTTCGTAAACTATTTTATTATATAATCTTATGAGATATTATGTTTAATTAATGTGTTTATATTATGAGTTATGTATAGATTTGAGTTGATCAGTCGCGGTTTGTGGGCGAGCTGTCGCTCGCGGGTCGTGACAGGCAGTGAGCTAAAACCTGGCCAATGATTGATACACGCCTCGATAGCTGTATCTAAAGTCATATATGTGGAACATTAGTGAAGGTTGATCACGACGTGCGAGCATTCTGCACTTGTGGTAAGAGCATGACCCGGACAGGCTTTGGTTGTAGATGTGTCGTTTAAGTACCGTTACGACACACTAACCGAAGTCGCTATGATGGTCACAGTGAGACTTCATCTAAATCCTGAAGTGATTATGGACACTGGATCATGTTACCACGCTCTTTGACTCATTCGCTAAAAGGCTACTACCATGCTTTGAGTGAGAAGTGGTTGACAGATACGGAATCCAGTCTTCCTGAAAGAAGGTCAATGTTCACTCACTTAAGGTAATTAATTTATTCCGCAACTTATATGGTTATCAAGGTGAGCACATATGAGAAAAGTATTGAGCGGAATATATTTTCTTCTCATTAACTGGAATTATTTATAGGGTACAAGTAGGTTAACTATTTCCTAAAATAAAGCAAAGAAAGAATCGGTATAATTACAACCGAATATACAGCAATAAGGAACGAATAATACACTTTAAACTACTTCCTAAATATAGATACACCTAATATACTACCGAATAACACTCCCCCTCAAGTTGGTGCAAAGATATCAATCATGCCCAACTTGTTAACTAGTTCTTCAAATTTTTGACGATAGAGCCCTTTGGTAAGTACATCTGCGAGTTGTTTTGCTGTTGGAACAAATGGTATGCAAATTTCTCCTCTTTCTAGCTTTTCCTTGATGAAATGACGATCAATCTCCACATGCTTAGTTCGGTCATGTTGGATTGGATTGTGTGCAATGTTGATTGCTGATTTGTTGTCACAAAACAGTTTTATAGGAGCTTCAAACTCAATCTTCAATTCCTCCAGAATTCCTTTAAACCGCATCACCTTGCAAACTCCTTGAGCCATAGCTCTATACTCCGACTCAGCACTACTTCTAGAGACCACATGTTGCTTCTTTGTCCTCCATGTCACAAGGTTTCCCCAAATGAACGTACAATAAGCTGAGGTAGATATTCGGTCGTCTGAGTTCCCTCCCCAATCAGCGTCGGTAAATACTTCAACCTGTCTGCTCTGATTTTTAGTGAAGAGTAGACCTTTTCCTGGACTACCTTTAAGGTAATGTAGGATTCTATAGACTGCCTCGAGATGTCTTTCTGAAGGATTATGCATGAATTGTCTAACCAAGCTCACAGCATAGGCGATGTCCGGCCGAGTGTGAGCCAGGTAGATCAGTTTTCCAACAAGCCGTTGATATCTCCCTTTATTCGCTGGAACCTCTTATTCTTCTCTTCGGAGCTTGTGATTTGGATCAATAGGAGTAGAACACGGTTTGCAGCCAAGTAGACCGGTTTCTTTCAACAGATCCAATACATACTTTTCGTTGGGAGATAGCAATTCCACGGTCTGATCGGGCTACCTCCATTCCCAAGAAATACTTGAGATTTCCCAAGTCCTTAATCTCGAATTGCTTTGCCTGAAATTCTTTTAACTCAGTCAGCTCACTCTCGTCGCTACCTGTCATCACTATATCATCTACATACACAATTAGAATGGCAATTTTACCTTCTTTGTTATGTTTGTAGAACATTGTGTGATCAGAGTGAGCTTGCCGATAGTCTTTTTCTTTCATGGCCTTGGAGAATCTTCCGAACCATGCCCGAGGAGATTGCTTGAGACCATATAACACCTTCTTCAGTCTGCACACATCTCCGCTAGGGTATTGGTCAAATCCCGGTGGAAGTTGCATGAATACTTCTTCCTCCAAGTCTCCATTCAGGAAGGCGTTTTTTACATCAAACTGTAACAAGGGCCAATCTTGGTTCACGGCTAGGGACAGTAAGACTCGCACCGTGTTGAGCTTTGCCACTGGAGCAAATGTTTCTTCGTAGTTCAGCCCATAGGTTTGTGTGAAACCTCGAGCGACAAGTCTCGCTTTGTATCGCTCTATCTGACCATCAGCTTGATATTTGACAGTAAATATCCACTTACAGCCAACAATATGCTTTCCCTTCGGTAAGTGTGTTACCTCCCACGTGTCATTCTTCTTGAGTGCTCGGATCTCTTCCAAGACAGCCTCTCTCCACCTTGGAATGCTTAGTGCTTCCTGTATAGAACTCGGGATTTCATCAGTAGTTATGCGGGTGATAAAGGCTCTAAAGGTTGGAGATAGGTTCATGTAGGATACATAGTTTGACAAGGGATAAAGGGGATTTTTGGTGCATTCTCGAACACCTTTCCTAAGGGCTATTGGGTCCTCAAATTGAGTTTGTAATGGTTCAAAGGTGTTACTTTGTTCAATATGGGCCGGTTCTTCTAAGGTTTCATCAGAAAGAGTGGGAGAATTGTTACCTTGACTGGAGCTTGGATCCGATGAGGACATTGTTTCAAGTATCGGAGACTCGTGACTCCCCCTTGAGTGAACACGTAATTCAGAAGTTGGGTCCTCAGCAGAACTAGTTTGAGTGTCATTATCTGGTGAAATATTCGGTGTGGCATTAACATTATCAGGTTCTAAGTTTTCATTTGTTACTTGCCTTGGTAAAACATCAGTTAATTCCCAAAAACGATCTTCAATATGTGTGATCTCCCCCTGGAGAGAAGTTTTTTCAAAAAAAAGGTTTTGATTCAAAAAATGTGACATCACTACTTGTGAAGAGTTTACCCGAGCTTGGATCAAAACATTTAAAACCTTTTTGAGTCGGTGAATATCCTACAAAAATGCACTTAATGGCTCTAGGATCTAATTTTCCCCTATTTTTATCATGAACATGAATAAAAGCAACACAACCGAAGACTTTCATAGGAACATGTGTAAAACATCGGTTTTCAGGAAAATATTTTTGAAGAGTATTTATCGATGTGTTATAGTTCAATACTTTGCTTGGCATTCTATTAATTAGATATGAAGCAGTAAGTATTGCCTCACCCCAAAATCTTTTGGAACATTCATAGAAAACATTAAAGCTCGGGTAACTTCTAGTAGATGTCTATTTTTTCTTTCGGCAATACAATTTTGTTGCGGTGTATCAACACACGAACTGTGGTGGATTATGTCTTTTTCATTTAAAAAATCTCCCATAATTTTATTGAAGTACTCCATTCCATTATCAGTTCTGAGAATTTTGATATGAGTTTGAAACTGATTTTTTATTATTTTGTAAAAAAATTTGAACGTACTAGCAGCATCAGATTTTTCTTTTAATAAATAAATCCAAGTATTTCTAGTATGGTCATCAATGAAAGTGATAAACCACCTAGATCCTGAGAGATTTGTAACCCTTGAAGGCCCCCACAAGTCACTATGTATTAGAGAAAAAGGTTTACTCGGCATGTACTTTAGTGCTGGAAAAACAGATCTTTTATGCTTAGCTAGTTGACAGATTTCACATTGCAAAGAGTCCACATCTTTATTCTTAAACAAAACATGAAATAAATGTTTTAAGTATCCAAAACTAGGATGACCTAACCGAAAATGCCATAACAATATTTCATCAGATAATGATAATAAACTAGAAGTCTGAGGTTGCTGAATTTGTTTACTCAAGTTGGAGTCTATGTAGAAGAGTCCCCCACTTTCCTTAACATTGCCAATCATCTTCCCCGAGCGCTGGTCATGAAGAAAGCAACCAAAGGAATTAAAGGTAAACTGGTAGAAAGAACCGAAGACAAGTTTGCTCACAGATAAAAGGCTACATGCAAGATTGGGAACATGTAACACATTATTTAGGGTAAGGAGTGGTGAGACAATGACAGAACTCTTTCCAGCAATTGGTAGGAAAGAGCCGTTAGCAATTTTTACCTTTTGCGAACCTGAAAAAGGAAAATAGGAGCTAAAAACATAAGATGATCCTACCATATGGTCTGTTGCCCCAGAGTCTATGATCCAAGGATTAGTATCTCTGATTTTGACATTCATGGCTGATATAAAGGTCTTTTTGAGCTAAGGAAGAGAATGGGGTTGTGGATGATGATGACTGATGAGAATTCCACAAGTTAAACATTTGTTCTAAGTTTTCTTTGGTGAAGAAGGGCTGTTCGGAAGCTGCTGACTCGGTGAAGACGTGAGTGGCGTGGGAGGCAGCCTTGTCACGAGCTGATCGATGTGATGGCTGGAAGTCTTCAGGCTTTCCATGAAGTTTCCAGCACTTGGCTTTTACATGGCCGGGTTTGTGGCAGTGGTCGCAGATGGGACGTTCACCTCTTTTTTGGAAGCGACTCGTCATGGCCGTAGTTTCAACCGGGTTTGCAGGTTCATTGCCTTTCGGCCCGAGCATAACATGGCGACGGCTTTCTTCTCTTCGTACCTCTGCAAAAGCCTCTCAGGAATTGGGCAGTGGCTCTCGTCCGAGGATTCTTCCCCTGACTTCATCGAGATCTTTGTTTAGCCCAGCCAAGAAGTCGAAGACTTGGTCTTTCTCCACCATTTTTTGATAGAGTGCACTGTCGGTGGAGCAGCTCCACTCATAACTACAATACATATCTAATTCCTGCCATAGAGTCCTTAGATCAGTATAGTATTGAGTCACAGTCTTCTCACCTTGTCTTGCTTTTCTCAGATGAGTCTTTATCTCGAACAGTTGGCCAGCGTTGCCGAGATCCGAGTAGGTCTCTTTTACTGCACTCCAGATTTCGCTAGCGGTTGGTAGGAAGAGGTATGATCTTCCTAGACTTGTCTCCATAGAATTCACCAACCACGACATGATCATGGAGTTTTCAGCCTCCTACGTTGCATAGGCTTCATCATATTTTTTCGGCTGCACAGTAGATCCTGAAAGGTAGCCAAATTTTCCTTTACCTTGGACTTACAATTTGACCGATTGAGACCACTCCATGAAATTTCCTCCATTCAGCTTGTGAGAGGTTATGGAGAGGGTGTTGGTATGGTTTTGATCGGAATGACCGGTAGAGGAACTCGGTCCACCAGACCGAGTGGAATTTCCGGTTGAACCGGTACTAATAATACTCGGATCAGTCATGATAATTGGCTGAACCGATTAGATAAGTGTTTAGGATGTTTGTGGCTCTGATACCATATGAGAAAAGTATTGAGCGGAATATATTTTCTTCTCATTAACTGGAATTATTTATAGGGTACAAGTAGGTTAACTATTTCCTAAAATAAAGCAAAGAAAGAATCGGTATAATTACAACCGAATATACAATAATAAGGAACGAATAATACACTTTAAACTACTTCCTAAATATAGATACACATAATATACTACCGAATAACAGCACATAATCCCGAGAAGTTGTGTCGGAGCAATCGTTTGTGTCTGATACCCCATTCGTTTCCTTACAACTGGTATCGGAGCGACTGTTCGATTCTGATACCACCCTTGTATTCACCAACAAGTGATATTAGCGCGATCGTTCGTATCTAATATCCTACGTGTTTCACCAACAAGTGGTATCAGAGCGATTGTTCGAGGAGGTCCATGATGATGATTACGAGGGAGCTGACGCGGACAAGGGTGATGATGACGTGGAGGACCTAGAGGAGGACGACCTCGAGGAGGACCCGAAGGAGGACCTTGCAGAGGACCCTGCAGAGGTAGAGCCCAAGGAGGACTCGCCTCTAATAAACCCGGCAGCATGAGCATAAGCGACTCGAGTTGTTGTAGTTAGTAGTGAGAGTTGTATCTTTATTTTTTACCTAGCGGGATGTTGCAGCAATTTTTTAGCCCGTTTGCTAAGCCTCGGAGAAGGGCATCAATCCCCGAGCAGTCGAAGCCCTCCGAAGCAGCAAAGCCTTCCACGGTATACCACTCCATCCTCTCCAAAGACTTCGTCGACACATTCGACTCCGCGTCCGAAACCTCGGACCTAGCACACCTTGGCCCAGTAGGAGAGCCGTCGCCCCTCAAAATGGCTAAGGCGGTCACCATCGGGCATTCTACGCCAAAACTCCTGCCCCCGACAAGTCCCCGAGTTGCTGCCGGGATCATTCGATTTCGTCCCAAAGACGTCCACACAGTCGATCTCCTCGAGAACCGACTCTAGCAATGCCGGCAAAGCATCATCAACAATTTCCTCCGGCACACCCGGAGCATCCAAGATAGACACTCGGCACGGCACCTCCCCCCCCCCCCAATCAACCAGGTTGATCAGGAGGCGGGGCGCAACTTCTCCCGATGCACCATGCCGGTCGGCACCCTCGTCCGTGCCACACCAAGTCAGTGCACGCACCTCCTCCCGCTCCATAGGCTGAGCGACAGGCCCAGTCGCGCCCGCCTCGTCCACTTCGAGCCATTGCTCGACTCCACTTGGATCATCCTCCAGGTGCACGGGAATCTTCTCCAATCCCGAAAATAGGCCTGTTAAAAAGCGTCGCAAAAGGCCGGAAGTCACTCAATTTACAAGCAACACAATAGAGTTTTTTAATTATTTAAAAATTATTATTCAATATAGCGTTCGTTCGTATATTGAGCAGCATTCTAGAGTTTTTATTACTTAAATAAACCGATTTACCAAAATATCCTATAACCTAAATAGCTTCCAAGCTTCGAAACAGAATATACAGAAGTACAAAATAACACATACTAGACAACATTCATCTATATATTGTAGTTCAAATTTAAATAACATATGTTATCATCTCAATATATTCTAGTCAACATCTATACCATCTAGAATAGTTTACAATTATCTCAACATAATTTTAAATATAACTATCTATGAGTAGTGTTAGGCATACCATCGAGGATAACCTGACAATATTCTTCTTAAAGCTCTTCTATATCCGTTGGAGTATATTGCGATGTGGCTAACTGAAAGTATAATATACACGTTAATTAGAAATATATAAAGGTATAATGAGTTTAAAATACACATATTAACTACCAATTAAGTATATACATACATTGTTAAGAACATGTTGAAATGATTGTGCTCTGAAAAATGTCTTCAACATTAGTAGCACATACCCACATTCACGAGAGTTGGTACCTATAATAATATAATTAATATATATAATTCATAGAAATTATATATTGAGATTTTATAAGACGTACCTTGTTAGTATGCCACTTAACTTCTATATCTACTTTATACTTGTTATATGCCCTACATAAATATTTAAGTTTATAAGTACGAAGTTAGACAATTAAAATGGATAACTAACTACTCGAAATATGATCATCTTCTAATGTGTAGAATTTACTTACTTTGACAAAACTTTTTTTTTAAGTCCAACGGAGGGGATTTTTTATAAATGAGATATGGATAACATGAATGACCATAACGATACATCGCTATAAGTGTCTAATGACGCTTAAATAAAGGAATTTTGGATCCAATTAATGACAAACTATAAGATCAAGAAAAAAAAAACACATAAAATAATTTTTGCTACAAACTTACGTAAAAATCAAGTATGAGTAGAACGCGCTTGTCTCTCAAAAACGTAACCGCGACGTAACGTGAGCTTCTCACTCATCGACGCTACCCTTATGATCTATTGCGACCTAATGCAGACAAACAAAATCATAATTGTGCAATAGATCTTGTTGGAACAAGTGGCTGATAAAAATTTTATTCGTAACAGTAGATTAAATTTTTATTTAAATTACATTATTTAAGCATAAATCATAATCAGATAGACCCCGATCTCTTTTAATTCCATAAAATGTTGGATATTTTCTTTTAACATCATGAGCGTCGTAGGATGCAAAAAATTAAGGGTTCGCTTCAAATGGTGTTCAAGCAATCTTCTGATGTGTTCACCATGATATATAATATATGACAGATCGCATTACGATCTTCTGCTGTGGAATAGGTCCAGTAATTACTATTAAGCCGTTTTTTAGACTTAACGTTCGTGAACACGCGACGTGCTTGGATTGGTCGCGTGCTAGTATCGGGTCGGCCCAAATTACTTTTCGAGAGTCCAAAGGGCTCAAGGAAGTTCGGGACAAAGCCCAAAGCGTCCAAGAGCTTCAGAGGATTCTACAATCGCAAAGAGGGAAATAATGCTTTGCCTTCTTCTTCGTCGGGAATGCGTTCTTCGTCTTTTATTCCTGAGAAAATAAGAAAAGAAAAGTGAACTTGAGGGACGCGGGGGGTTTTCCCCCGGCGCGTGCTCCGATGCTCAACATTAGTCTGGGTGACGTTTGTATGAGTGGAGATAATCTTAAAAATATTTGATTATAGTCTCAAATGTATGTAAGTAATAGAGTTTTGTTGAGTAGAATACTTGCTATAGTTTTTTTTATAGCATCCCAGAGTCTTTTTTTATAGCATGAGAGAGGTTTTTTTTTTCTCTAGCATGATGGGGTTGTGGGAGTATTTATAGAGACTTCAAGCGGTGTTGATGGTTTTAGGATTTGGTTGTGGGTCCCAACAAAAATGGGAGATCGGTGGGTTTTGAGCGGAAAGAAATCTCTTTGACCAGTGAACATTTGCTTGAGCGATGAGGCTTTATGCTTTGGCAGAATTTTGCCCAAATGGTGGGTTCCACAATGTTTTAAATACATGTTGATATCGGATGACGTAGGCTACTACATATGTGAATTGTTGGCTTTGGTTTTTCACGTGCAAACCCCACCATTTGGAAAGAGCATTAAGAAAATATTCATAATGTGGCAGCATGACTTGGTCAACAAAAGGGGCTATTTTTTCAAGCTGATGATGTGGTCATTGATGCATTGTTTGGGTGAATTCTTTTTTTCTTCTCATTTTGGGTTATCCAAGGGATCCTCCGGTTTTGTGGGTTCTACCGGAGGGATCCTCCGGTTTTGTGAGCTTTACCGGAGGGATCCTCTGGTTTTGTGATGAGTCGGGGTAGGATGGTCTTTTCATTTTTTCCTTGGTTTTTGTAAGGGCTGATCATGCACAATGCTTGAACCTTCCTTGCCCTTGGCAGGGCTGTGATTTTTCTTTCCTGGCCCTTGGCAGGGATGGGAATGCCTTCACAATTTTTGGGTTGGACTTCCTCCTGGAGGTCGAACCTGGCCTGGAGGTCGAGCCTGCCTGGGGGTCGAGCCTGCCTGGAGGTCGAGCTTGCCTAGAGGTCGAGCTCGCCTGGAGGTCGAGCTAGGCCTGGAGGTCGACCCTGGCTGAAGGTCGAGCTCGTCTGGGGGGTCGAGCTCGCCTGGAGGTCGAGCTCGCCTGGAGGTCGACCCTGGCCGGAGGTCGAGCCTGCCTGGAGGTCGAGCTCGCCTGGGGGGGTCGAGCTCGCCTGGAGGTCGAGCCTGGCCTGGAGGTCGACCTTGGCTGGAGGTAGAGCCTGCCTGGAGGTCGAGCTCGCCTGGGGGTCGAGCTCGCCCTGAGGTCGAGCTCGCCTGGAGGTCGAGCCTGGCCTGGAGGTCGAGCCTGGACGCCAGGATGAGAGGTCCCCTCAGGGGTGAGCTCGACTTGTCTTAATCCCGGGCTCTACTCTTTGGGCCGGGGTTGCCTTGCATCCTCGCTTGAGTTGGGCCTTGACATTTTTTAATATGGGAAAAATCTCACATAACATTAACCCCCCAATTTTTTGGAGGACTTTGTCCTTCAAGAAACTTCGTGTCTTCGGGGTGGATCGTTGCCTGTCTGGACGTTACCCCGACCGTCTTCGGTTTCCTAGCTTGTGTATGTTGGCGTTGAGCGCTCTCCACATGCCTTCGCTTGTTGTTGGGTTGGACGCACTTGACGTCTCAGACCCGCGTGAGTGCCCCGGAGGGCGCCTCGCCGCCTTCCTCGCTGTTGGGTTGGACGTTTTTGACGTCTCTAGTCCCTGTTCATCATCAACCCCCAAGTTTCTTGTGGAATCTTGCCGTGCGAGAAATTTAATTGCTCTGATGGAGTATGGAATGTGCTCGTCTAGACCGCAAGGGGTCTAACTTTGAGTTTTTCGTTGATTTCGGAGCCATAGGGCCTATAAGCGACTTGATCCCGGGAATCAGGCGACCCTAATCCATGGGGGTCGGGATTTTCGGAGCCACGGATGCCTTAAGGAACTCGATCACGGGGATCGAACGACCCTAAACCACGGGGGTCGGGATTTTCGGAGCCACGGGGGCCTTAAGCGACTCAATCACGGGGATCGAACGACCCTAAACCACGGGGGTCGGGATTTTCGGAGCCACGAAGGCCTTAAGCGACTCGATCACGGGGATCGAACGACCCTAAACCACGGGGGTCGGGATTTTCGGAGCCACGGAGGCCTTAAGCGACTCGATCACGGGGATCGAACGACCCTAAACTACGGGGTTCGGGATTTTCGGAGCCACGGAGGCCTTAAGCGACTCGATCACGGGGATCGAACGACCCTAAACCACGGGGGTCGGGATTTTCGGAGCCACGGAGGCCTTAAGCGACTCGATCACGGGGATCGAGCGACCCTAAATCACGGGGGTCGTGATTTTCGGAGCCACGGGGGCCTTAAGCGACTCGATCACGGGGATCGAGCGACCCTAAACCACGGGGATCGGGATTTTCGGAGCCACAAGGGCTAAGTTCATGTTAGAGGCAACAAAATGGATCATTTTATCATTGATATAAGTATTTCCACTGGGTGGATTACAAAAGGTTTCCCTTCGTGGGGATTACATGTGATGAGACACAAAAAGATGGTGATAAAAACGTAGATTAAGTGGAGTCCGATCGTTTATGCGGGTCTTGCTCTTGCCTGGGCGGCTTCTAACTTTTAGGTGACAACGTTGAGAGGAGCTCTTGCCCTTTGAGCTTCGTTCTCATTGTTCCCCTTGTCGACTGCTTTGCCGTGTCGGCTTGTCGAGGCTTCAGAGTTGTTGACCATTTTAAGAACGAACTCTTTTAGTTCTCCTCCTCGGATTAAGGACTCGATTTGTCTCTTCAAATCGATGCATCCAGAGGTCACATGTCCGTAACACTGGTGAAACTCGCAGTACTTGGACCGGTCTCGTTTAGCGGGATCGCTTTTTAGAGGCGCGGGGTCGATAAACTTGTCGCGAGCTAACGCGAGGATCCTCTCAGGCGGGGCGTTCAGCGGAGTGAAATTCGAGTGGTCTCAAAATTTTTCCACCAACAGACTCTTTGAATTAGCATGAGGTCGTCCGGAATTGTCGGCACGCGCCTTTATCCTTTTCCAGTCGTCGGACTCTTCGTCCTCCCTTTGGCGATTTCCTTGGTCGCTTGTCCTTCGGATCTGGACAAACTCTTCTAGAGGTATGTATTTCCCGGCTCGGGCCGTGAGCTCGGTCATTGTCTTTGGCTCTTTCTTGATCAAGGAATTGAGGAAGTCGCCAAGTAGGAGTCCGTCGAGAATCGCCGAAATGGCGTCGCCATCTTCGAACTTGTCAACTCTATTTGACTCCTCAGTGAAACGTGACAAGTATTCGCGCAGAGATTCACTTCTCCTCTGCCTGACTGTCCGGAGGTGGTTCTTCCCCAGCTTTCTTCTCTAGAGCCGCTGAAGCCGGCAAGAAAGTTTTGTTGCAGCTCCTCGAAAGATCGAATGGTTCTGGGCCTTAGCTTGAGGAACCATTGGTAGGCAGGGCCGCTCAAAGTGAGGCAAAAAGCCTGACACATGATCGCCATTGAGTGTCTCCCCACTTTCATCCACATCTGGTATTGCTGTATGTGACAAAGTGGGTCAGCCTTTCCATCGTAAGCAGGGATGCGTGGTAGAAGGAAGTCGTGCTTAAAATCCTCTGCGAGGATATTCGTGGTGAATGGAGACGCAGCGTCTTCCATCACGTTGCGGACGTCTGGCGTCAATGTTTGGGTTGCTCTGATGCCTTGCATTTCGTCCCTCAACTTTTGGAAGAGTGTCATCACGTCCGTATTGTTAGTGGGGGTTACCGCGGGGGCAAGTCTCGTCGTGCGTCCTCTCTCGTTAGACGCCTGGTCGAGAGGCGCAATGTGTGGTGGAATTGGATCGGTCGGGATCGGTCCCGTTGCCGCTCGGGGGTTCGCCGGGGGGTGGGGATTCCGTGGAATCTCCCATCGAGCGTTTAGCTGTTGCCTTTGATCTTGGCCATGGCGGGTCCCGGGTCTCGGGTTATGGATGCGTCTTGGTGGCCCGAACCTTCGAGTATCGCCGCTATCCGCCATGTCCTCTTCGTGGCCTCGGCGATCGAAGGTGGATGGATGCGACCGATCCGTTCTAGCCTCGACGAAGGAGCGAGAGCTTTGTGAGGCGGCCGGGTGGTTTCGTGGCCTTGGCTCGACCATCGCTCGGCTAGCCTGACGGCGTCGGTGATGGTCATGAGCTCCTCGTGCTCCTTCGAGGTGGTTGTGGCCGATGTCCTGAATGCTCGGATCGGGGACGTCATCGCTTTCTCCTTGGAGGGGTTCGGGTGCTTCGCCTTCGGGGTTGTCGTCGGGGATTTGCTCCGAGTCTTCAATTTCCGGTCCCAACGGGTTATACTCTGGTATGTCTCGCTCGTCGAAGACGTCGTTGATGAGGGTGTCTTGGCCTCCGAGTCTCGCGACAACGCCGGCGAGACGAAAGATACTCGTCTCGATTCGCTCCATTCTTGCGTCTCGGTTGCCTTGAACGAGTGCGGGGAGAGATTCCTCTCGGGGGGCGTCGTTCTCTTGGGCTTGGCGGGCTCGGGCCCGAGTGTTGAATGCGATGCTTCCTGCCGGAGGGGCGCCGCCCTCGGAGATAGCTAGGTGGCTAGCCATTTTTTGTACATGAGTTTTGTGGTCTTCCGTGGAGGAAGTGAGTTTTCCGGTGGAGAGCTCGTGGTTGTTCTCGAGACCCCCTCCTTCTAGCGCCAAAATGTTAAGCCATTTTTTAGACTTAACGTTCGTGAACACGCGGCGTGCTTGGATTGGTCGCGTGCCTAGTCTCGGGTCGGCCCAAATTACTTTTCGAGAGTCCAAAGGGCTCAAGGAAGTTCGGGACAAAGCCCAAAGCATCCAAGAGCTTCAGAGGATTCTAGAATCGCAAAGAGGGAAATAATGCTTTGCCTTCTTCTTCGTCGGGAATGCGTTCTTCGTCTTTTATTCCTGAGAAAATAAGAAAAGAAAAGTGAACTTGAGGGACGCGGGGGGTTTTCCCCCGGTGCGTGCTCCGACGCTCAACATTAGTCTGGGTGACGTTTGTATGAGTGGAGATAATCTTGAAAATATTTGATTATAGTCTCAAATGTATGTAAGTGATAGAGTTTTGTTGAGTAGAATACTTGGTATAGTTTTTTTTATAGCATCCCAGAGTCTTTTTTTTTATAGCATGAGAGAGGTTTTTTTTTTCTCTAGCATGATGGGGTTGTGGGAGTATTTATAGAGACTTCAAGCGGTGTTGATGGGTTTTAGGATTTGGTTGTGGGTCCCAACAAAAATGGGAGATCGGTGGGTTTTGAACAGAAAGAAATCTCTTTGACCAGTGAACATTTGCTTGAGCGAAGAGGCTTTATGCTTTGGCAGAATTTTGCCACAATGGTGGGTTCCACAATGTTTTAAATACATGTTGATATCGGATGACGTAGGCTACTACATATGTGAATTGTTGGCTTTGGTTTTTCACGTGCAAACCCCACCATTTGGAAAGAGCATTAAGAAAATATTCATAATGTGGCAGCATGACTTGGTCAACAAAAAGGGCTATTTTTCCAAGCTGATGATGTGGTCATTGATGCATTGTTTGGGTGAATTCTTTTTTTCTTCTCATTTTGGGTTATCCAAGGGATCCTCCGGTTTTGTGGGTTCTACCGGAGGGATCCTCCGGTTTTGTGAGCTTTACCGGAGGGATTCTCTGGTTTGTGGTGAGTCGGGGTAGGATGGTCTTTTCATTTTTTCCTTGATTTTTGTAGGGGCTGATCATGCACAATGCTTGAACCTGCCTTGCCCTTGGCAGGGCTGTGATTTTTCTTTCATGGCCCTTGGCAGGGCTGGGATTGCTTTCACAATTTTTGGGTTGGACTTCCTCCTGGAGGTCGAACCTGGCCTGGAGGTCGAGCCTGCCCGGGGGTCGAGCCTGCCTGGAGGTCGAGCTCGCCTGGAGGTCGAGCCTGGCCTGGAGGTCGACCCTGGCTGAAGGTCGAGCCTGCCTGGAGGTCGAGCTCGCCTGGAGGTCGACCCGGGCCGGAGGTCGAGCCTGCCTGGAGGTCGAGCTCGCCTAGGGGGGTCGAGCTCACCTGGAGGTCGAGCGTGGCCTGGAGGTCGACCCTGGCTGGAGGTCGAGCCTGCCTGTAGGTCGAGCTCGCCTGGGGGTCGAGCTCGCCTGGAGGTCGAGCTCGCCTGGAGGTCGAGCCTGGCCTGGAGGTCGAGCCTGGACGCCAGGATGAGAGGTCCCCTCAGGGGTGAGCTCGACTTGTCTTAATCCCGGGCTCTACTCTTTGGGCCGGGGTTGCCTTGCATCCTCGCTTGAGTTGGGCCTTGACGTTTTTTAATATGGGAAAAATCTCACATAACAATTACCAATCACCAATTACCAATCATGTCTATTTATAAGCTTTGTCCATTTTCGGTAACATGCCATTCGTCTCTCTCTCTCATTAGAGATTAAGCGTTTTGAATTATGAAGATGTGTGTGTGTCTGTGTGTGTGTGTTTATATTAGGTGCAAAAGAAGTTTTACTTGTGAAATTATTAATTGCTAAAGTTAATATTATTTACATTAACAATCAGTATTGTGAACTATTGCAAACATACCTCAATAATTTGACAAAATTATGAAATGAGAAAATTAATTTTATTTACATGGACAATTTATTAACTGTTAAGATTAATGTTATCAACCATTTAATTAACAAGAAAAGAAAGTAGAGTTTACTTTTGATGTTTAACCTTCGGTTAATATTATTTACTTTAAAAATTAATAACATTATCAGTTAAATTAGTGTTATGAACTATTTGATTAATTTGACAAGAACTGTTATAAACAGATTAGATTAACTATTGTTCTTGTTATCGTTAATAATATTAACTATTGTTATTATTACTGTTGATAACTTAACTATTGTTATGATTACTCGTAATAATATTAATAACAAATAATTGGCTACGTAACCATCTTAAACACTAGAAATTTGGTTTTAGCCAACATTTCGTTAATTTTCCGTAAATAGTCATCTTGCTTACGTGGCATCTTATTAATTGAATTAGTTTTACACATTTGCCCTTATTTAATTTGGCCGCTATTTTAATTAGGCAGTTTTTTTTTAATTTCGAATCAAATATTGAAACCGAATATGGAAGTTTTCAAATTTGAAATTTGAATTTTCCAGCTGATTTTGAAAGTTTCCAACGCATTTATTGTTATGTATTTGGAAGTTTTCAGCGTTGACTTTAGTTATTTAGTTTCTATTTTCGTGGCAATTCATTATGGATAAAATCTATAAATAATTCTTCATTTATTGATATTATTTTATCTTCCATATATTCATAATTTTCGAACGTCCAAAATATTTCCAGAATTTTTTTCAGTTTATTTACACGAATATACTTTAAATATGCTTTTGTATTTACAATGAATAAATATGCTTTGTATTTACACGAATATACTGTAAATATGCTTTGTATTTACACGAATATACACCATCCGAACAAAAACGAATCATCCTATTTTGTACAACCAAATAACCATTGAAACTCATCTTTCTCGTCACGCAAATCACCGACCCATCTTTCTTGGGCGTCGGAGCCTTCTCACAGGCTTTTGCAATCCCGACCATATAACAACCTCGAATCATGGTGTTCCACATGTAGGCGTGGGGGCTGTGGAGCCACGGGAAGAGAGCGCACGCGTGAACACCATTTTTTTCCCTCCGATTTTGAAATGCAATTCATCTCTCTTTCCCGAATTGTTAACCTAATTTCAACGGCAAAAACCATCTCATACCGAAGAAGAACAACCCATAAACAAAAAGTATCATGTACAAACACACCCATACTTTCATCTCTCTTTCTCAATTCTTCTTTTTTACAGGCGACGGAGAGTCCTTCATCGCAGGAGCATCGCCGCTCCGACACCGATACTCACCTCTCCTCTTAGGATTTTCATTAGAGAGGGTTTTTTTTTTGGCTGCGTGAAGATTTGAGTTTCGTCAGATGGTTTAATATCCCGTGTTAATTGTATCCCTTAATTTGCGCGATGTAGTTATGGCCGATTAATTTTTTTTTCTTTTTTGATTAATGGGTTGAAAATTCTGGGCGAGATTTGACTGTATTCTAATTAATGCACGATTTATTTTTTTTTTGGTGAAAATGGGCGGGAATTATTTGAGGTCATTCAAGTCTTTTAACACGCTGTAAATAGATTGATGTGGCTATTAACAGAATGTTGGCTAAAATCAAATTCCCCTATAGCTGTGTGGCTATATACCTATATAACCCTATTAATTATGATACTAACTATTGTTCTTATTCCCGTTATGAAGATTAATTATTGATATCGATAAGATTAGCAATTGTTATTTTTTCTGAAGTAAAGATTAGCAGTTGTTATTGTAACCATTAATAAGATGAAGTAATGATATTATCCTCAATAATAAGATTAACTTTTTTTTTTCTTTAATAAGATTAATATTTTTTTTGTTCTTTTGTTAATAAGTTTAACTTTTGTTCTTGTTTTCGTTAGATGAACTTTTGATAAATTTAGTATATAGTTTGAAAAATTTTATGAGTTTAAAAAACTAAATTACTTTGAATTTTAATCCTTTAAAAATATATTTATTTTAATTATTAATTTTTATGTACGGAAATGGAAATTTCTAACAATCAAATGGAAATTTCTATACCATTTTCAGTAAAATTCCGTGTCAAATGATAATGGATTTTCATTTTCCATCAAATGCCTATGTTTAGTCTCAAGACTAAAAAATTGAAAAGTATGGATTTATTATCGACTCATTTTTTTAGGGAATTTATTATCAATTCATGGAAACATTAATAAAAATAAAATAAAAAATTAGAATTGTTACGATTTTCCAACGGCAAAACTTTGGCAACGACAGACTACTCTAATTAATAATTTAATGATAAATGTTATATTCTTAGTGCCCATGGAAATTGATTATTATTGATTTCTCTCTCTCCCTTGTTTCTATTCTCCAAATCCTCCGTTTCCTTGTCACTCATTCAATTGTTTACAGAATTCCCTCTTTCTGCTCTTCATTTTCTTTGAGAGTTTAATGCTTTGGTGGGTTCTAATGTTTCTCTCCTAACAACAAAATCTCCCTCTTGTTAATTCGCACATAACGTTCTTTCTTTTATTTTGCGTCTGGAACGAGAAAGGCCATTTTCTTTTCCCTCGTTTTACTCTGTCAATTTAGTTTCCTTTGGGCTTTGATTGGTCGTTTTAAAATTTCGCTTAAAGACTTTATTTGACCTGGAAAACGAAAACAAAGCAGAGAGGGAAAAATAAACTCGGTCGAGTTGTCTTTAAGGTTAGTGATGGAAAATTGTTATGTGAAGAAAGATAAAGCTAAAAGAGAGTAACGCTAACATTGTTTAATTTCTTTCTTTTTCTCTCTTTCCACTCTTCTCTTGAAAAGCAGGGACTTTATGTTGGACTCGGACAAACATTTTTGCCAACGAAGACTCTCTGTGAAGCTAAAATAAAAGGGAGAATAAGAGAGAGAGAGAGAGAGAGAGAGAGAGAGAGAGAGAGAGATATGGTCTTTATTTTTATCTTAGCTTTGCCGTGAATTACGCATGTAAATCAAAACGTCAAAAAATAGAACTCGTCAATATAAATCTATCTATATATATAATATATACACACACACGAAAAAAAGAGACCCATTTCTCGTTTCTCTCATCTCAATCTAGTAGAGAGAGAGATCAAAATCCCGACAATCTCTCTCTCTCGGAAACACCTCTCTTTTTTGTCCTCTGTTTCCTCGGGGGATTGGTGAAGAGAAAACCCAATTCTATCTCTATCTCTTTTCTGAAATGATTATCGACAAACCCTCGTCAATGCAATCAAACTTGGAGTGCTTTCTCGATTCCACGACCCCAGTTGTTCAATCACAACTCCTTCCCAAGGTATTCCTTTCTTCTTCTTTTTAATTACCGTCTCTATTATTTTTTTTATGTTAATAGCCGATTAATTATTTATATATATTTTCTTCGGCAGTCTGAGATTAGGAACCTAAACAGACTATGGCATCCATGCGAGAGCGAAAAAGTGGAGTTCTTCACGCTGAGCGATCTCTGGGCTTGCTACGACGAGCTCAGCGCGTACGGAGCCGGAGTTCCGATCGCCATGGACAACGGAGAAACTCTCGTTCAGTATTACGTCCCTTACCTCTCAGCCATTCAAATCTTCACAAGCAATTCCTCTCTTCACACCATCAGGTAATATAATAAGTGGCCATTTGTGTTAAATTAAAGAATATGATAATTGTCCTTGATTGATTAATAAATTTATTTTTATTTTTTATTTTTGTTGTGTTGTGAAGGGACGAGGGAGATTCAGGGGAGTGTGAGACAAGGTCCAGGGATTCGTACAGCGACTCGTTGAGCGATGATAGTGAGAGCGACAAGTTGTGGAGATGGGAAGCAAGTTCTTCCGAAGAAGATAACAATTCCTCTCCTTCGCATTTCAATCAGAGATTGGGTTTTCTCTACTTTCAGTACTTTGAGAGATCTGCTCCTTATGGAAGAGTCCCTCTAATGGATAAGGTATTATTTTAACATTAATTAATTAATCTCGTGCAGATTGTGTTCTTGATAATAGAGTAGTCTGTTTGTTTGTTTGTGTATGAATATTTTTTATTTTTCTCTCCTGATATCAAGACTTTTGAAGCATATCTTAAACCATAAAAGATTTGCTTGAAGTTAGAACCTAGAATCAATGGGAGTAGGACCCTTTTTTATTTTGTATATTTTTATATAGCTTTACTTGCTAGGCGTCTTTTTGAAAGTTGCAATCATACCATCAAAGCTTTTTCTGACTTTTAAGTGTGAATATGTCTCCTTTTTATTATTATTGACAAGTATTCGAATTTTTAATATTATTAGGAGAAGGACTTGTAAAGGAAAATAATAATCGCCGTAATTCAATTATATGAGATATCCGTCTTGTTAAAGTTTCTTTAGACTTATTTTATTTATTAGATAATTAACATGTAAATTTTTTAAATAAACTATATGCATAGACCTCTATTTTATTTATTTTGTTATATATTATAAGTTACAATTGGTCCTAGAGCATTTATTCTCCTCTTTTTTAATTATTATTTTCTTTTTCTTTTTTGTAAACGCTTTTTTTAACTGTTTGTTCCGTCAACCGTGTTATTATTATTGACAAGTATTCGAATTTTTAATATTATTAGGAGAAGGACTTGTAAAGGAAAATAATAATCGCCGTAATTCAATTATATGAGATATCCGTCTTGTTATAGTTTCTTTAGACTTATTTTATTTATTAGATAATTAACATGTAAAATTTTTAAATAAACTATATACATAGACCTCTATTTTATTTTTTTGTTATATATTACAAGTTACAATTGGTCCTAGAGCATTTATTCTCCTCTTTTTTAATTATTATTTTCTTTTTCTTTTTTGTAAACGCTTTTTTAACTGTTTGTTCCGTGAAGAAAACTTAGAATCATTATATAATTCACGGCATGAGATTCGAACTTGTATTTTGAGACATTTGTGATCGAATATGCTATAATTGACCCCTGAGTATTGTCAATATCTTTTAATCTTTTTAATACTTTCAATTTTCAGATTAATTCACTGGCTCAAAGATTCCCTGGCTTGATGTCACTCAGAAGTGTTGATCTTTCACCAGCGAGCTGGATGGCAGTTTCATGGTCTCTCTCTCTTTCTCTCTATGTAAATTAAGCTTCTTAATATAAAATGAAGAGATAATCCATTTATTAACGAAGAATATATGCTATAACTCTCTTCATTTATTTCAAACAATATATCCTTACTAATTATAACTGATTAATTACTAGTAGGACGTGCATTATTATTTATTCCATATCTCTTAGGGAATATATTATGTTAATATATCAATTTTTTTTTTTGGATCAAATACCAAAATCTTTATACTCATAATTTTTATTTAATTATGTTTCAGGTACCCTATTTATCACATTCCAATGGGAAGGACCATAAAGGACCTATCTACTTGCTTCCTCACTTATCACACTCTCTCGTCTTCTTTCCAAGGTATATACATACATAAAGCTAATCAAACAATATTTGCTCGCAGAAAATAATAATAATAATAAAACAAATCAGACCAAATCATACTATATATGTGTGTGCTAGATATGGACATTGATGACGACGTAGAGAACATGAGTGAGAGAAAGAAGAAGAAAAAAGAAGGTGAAGGAATATCACTGCCTCCATTTGGGTTGGCCACTTACAAAATGCAAGGAAATGTGTGGATTTCAGGCAATTATGGAAGAGACCAAGACAGGCTTTACTCACTTTTGAGCGTCGCCGATTCGTGGCTAAAGCAACTTAGGGTCCAACATCACGACTTCAACTATTTCACCACCACTATTTCTCGACGACATTAATCAAGAGCCACTTCTCAAAAGGAAAAATTTATATAAATAAAACTCGTAGAGAACAGAAAGCTGAAAGAAAACTCTTGTTTTCTTTTTTAGTAGTTTGGGTTGTTTGAGTTTGTAATGGCCCTTTTTAGTGACTTAAGTAATGTTTTAATGCGTTGACCATTTTTTTATTTTTGGGAATATGCATTTCAGGGAAAAGAAAAAACTATATTAGGCTGCCGATTGAGCTATACACGGAGTCCATCCATCTCTCTTTATTTTTCTTTATGTAAAACATGTAGAGAAGTAGAGGGACTTGAAAAAAAAAAAAAGAGAGAGAGAGAGAGAAAAAAAAAAGATTGTTGAACGCTTGAAGCTAAAGTTGAATTTTAACATCGATTGTGTAGTCTCTCTCTCTCTCTCTCTCTCTCTCATCAATAATGGAGTCATGTGAGACGAGGAAAACTGCTTTCTGTTCCATTTTGTATTTGTCGTTTACACCTGACTTCTTCACGTAAGATATGGTCTTGGATTTTTATCGGTGAAGTTGGTTGTACAAAAGTTCGGGCAAACAATAGTATTATATCATTACGTGATCCTTTTTTACGGTCTTACAGAACATTAAATTGCTAGACGTTATTTTTCTCGCTGATATTATATTATCGGAAAACAGTAACATACAATATGATTGTAATTGCCATTAATTGTGTAGATAATCTAAGACTAGAAACTGACATGAAATTGTAGTTTAGTTAATGATCGATAATGCTTCTAGGCGTCCCAGCTGTTGAGCAAGAGTTCAACCAACAAACGTCTGATTTTACTTTTACAACTACTTTAGTTTCGATTTATATTTTACGTGATGAGCCACTCTTGCTTTGCAACAAAACCCTAAAAGAACAACCCGATCAGACTTTATTAGGCCTTTTTGACGTAATGAATGGCTGGACTTTCTGTCTCAATTTGAATATGCCGACCCACACAACTGATTAATAAACAAAAGTATTTATAATTAAATGGACTACCACTATTTTCATCAATACTTTTTATAGTACTAAAACATTTCCTTCTCTTGGAACGGGAATTAGATTATATGGTTTGGTAGATAAATCCCTCTCCATAAAGGCGAACCAATCGATCTTAATTAATTGGGATGTGATATACAAATTTTATATCTTCTTACCCTATAATAAATATTTCAGTTTTGAATTAATGAGCAAGATGGTATTAAATCGCCTGTATTTTTTTTTTATTATTAAAATGATGTGAATGGAGATATTAAAAATGATTTAATATTAATTCTAACGTGTTATTTGGTAATGCCTAACATTGGATTAACGTGAAAGAAAACGATACATGACCTATTTCTCCTTTTAGGAGTAAGTCTTGTCTTCAAGTTCTATTTTTTATGGAGTAGCATAGACATTTTTAACTACAAAACACATGTGATATTGTCTATATATCATAGCTATATTATTCAGAAAAGGCGCGCGCTGATAAATTAATGATGTCATTTTTTTATTACTTGTCAAAGTAATGACGGAAGCAAGTTTTTAACACTTAACGAAGTTTAGGGAGTTATTTTAGGAGTCATTTTAGGGGTCATTTTCGATTTATTTTTCCTCATCATTGAATCATATAAATATTTAAGTTTTAACATCTCTAACACAAAAGTCTTATTTTTCTGCAATATGCCAACATTAATATATCAATACACTGTTTTATACATAATATATTCATAAAATTGGCTTTTCAGTCTTTTCTGGAAAAAAAAGTATTAAATTAAAAGTGAAGACTATATTTGATATTTCAATTGACATTTTGATCAGTTTAGTTTCTGATTTATTAGTATATCAATCTAAATATATAAAATTTCACTTAATAACAATAAATTTCGTCTATAAATATATTGATTCGTTGTCCCGCGTATAAAAAAAGAGAACCTTGATATACATAAATATTAGAGACGACAATAAGTTTGCAGTTCCACTTTTTAATTGGAAAATTAATTATTTTTATGAAATATCAGTAAGTCAATCGTTGGTAGCCATTAAACATAAAAAATGGGAATCAAATTAAAATAAAATATATGGCAATATAAATTGTAAAAAAAAAAAATTAAATTAGTAGTGGTTGAACAAAAAAACCAAAACTACGCTATCTATTTATATTTTGGAATATTTAAAAGATGAAAATGGGAATCAAATTAAAATTAGAATCACACAAGTTTAGACACGATGAACTATAACATTTATATAATTATTTCCAGTCGTAGTAAAGAAAAATAAAACTAAACCTTAACCTAAACCAAGATATCTGTTTTTGTTTTCTTAAATATCACAGCAACATCGTAACACTCCATGATAACAAACACAGGAATGCTAAAACCGCGACGCAGAAGATTGTGAACGTTTTAAACAGTCAGATTCAATTTCCAAGGAATAACTGAACCTGTATAAATATAACTATGGCTTAATATAGGGAGTATTACCTTTGAGTATATCGTGATGTTGCAAAAATTTTCACCTAGAGGCTGCTATAGCAACCATGAATTGACCACTCAACCTTGACTCTCTCAAAATGCTAATAGGCCAAAGTTTGGCAAGCCTATATTTGCGTAATTTGCCATAAATATCGATTTCTTATAATAAAAAAAAATTTAAAAATTGTCAAAGAGTTCGGTTTCGTTTTTTGGCATCGTCCAAAGTACTTCAATTCTTTAATTAGCTGGCTTAGTGATAATCATAACGTGATTATATCTTATATTCGCGTAATTTGCCATAAATATCGATTTCTTATAATAAAAAAAATTAAAAATTGTCAAAGAGTTCAGTTTCATTTTTTGGCATCGTCCAAAGTACTTCAATTCTTTCATTAGCTGGCTTAGGGATAATCATAACGTGATTATATCTTAACTCATTTCGTCAAAGATAAGAGACTTGTTAGAGATTTCAACCCTAGTTCTCCTGGACAAAACAATGAACAGATACACCAAGAAAGAAGAACACACAGAGATTGTTTACGAGGTTCGGCAAATAAGCCTATTCCCCGGAATTCCCCACAGGAATTCGTTGCATTAAGTCTTTCCGATCAATACACACCCAGGAACACTATCGGTTCCTCGAAGACTCACAATCCGAGTTCTTCGATGCCACAACACAGAGAAACGTGTATCCTAAGCTACCCGGAGAAGAAAGAATTTCCCGATCTCTCACCCGCTCAAACACTCTCCAATATTCTGTGTATGAAAATTGTGTAACCCTTGATCAAAACTAAAGACTCTCAGATGATGAAACTAGCTAGACTAAGCGGTGCTTTATACTAGCACGATTACAGACTCGATGAATTGATGACTCTAACTAACTCTAACAAACTTATGACACGCTGGTAGCTGACTCAACAAACTCCACCTCAGCTGCTCAGCTGGCCAGTGCAACCAGAACTCATGTGGATCATCATTCGTCCAACTAGCTTCTCTTAACTACCCCAAGCAGGTTCAAACAGTGTATGAACTTACTTAGAGGTAGTACCTTGGTCCCACAATCCGCATGATTTTTCTTCAGTAGAAACCTTCTCCAACTTGATCACATTCTGAGATATCTTATCTCTGATGAAGTGATACTTGATCTCCACATGCTTGGTTCTGTCATGGAACATTGGATTCTTGCTCAGGTGTATTGCACTATGACTATCTGAGTAGACGGTTGCAACACCATCATAAAGCTTTAACTCTCTCAACAAACCCTGAATCCATATCCCCTCTTTCACAGCTTCAATAGCTACAATGTACTCAGCTTCAGTGGTTGAGAGAGTAACCACTGACTGAAGCTGTGATCTCCAACTTACACAGCTGCCACACACAGTAAAGAAGTAAGCAGATGTTGATCTCCTTGTGTCCCTGTCACCAGTGTAATCAGAATCCACGAACCCTTCAACATCAACTTCTTTTGACTTGCCCTGTTTGTACATCAACCCTGTACTTGTAGAACCTGATAGGTATTTGAGCATACCCTTGATTGCAAACCAGTGGCTCTTACCTGGGTTAGCCATGTACCTGCTTAAGCAACTGATTTCATGAGCCAAATCTGGCCTTGTGCAAGTCATTGCATACATGATAGAGCCAACAACTTGGGAGTAACCTTTATCACCCATAAACTCTATATCTTCTAGAGTACTTGGACACTGATCCTTGGACAACTGGATTTGAGGCCCGAGAGGCAACTTTGTGACTTTAGCATTCTTTACAGAAAACTTGTCCACAAGTTTTTCAAGGTACCCTTGCTGATTTAAGAACAACTGACCTTTTCCTCAATCTCTTTCAATCCTCATTCCAAGGATTTTACAAGCAGCTCCCAGATCTTTCATGTCAAATTCAGAGGATAACATTTTCTTCATGACTTCAACTCGACCTCTTTCCTTGCTGATAAGCAACATGTCATCCACATAGAGTAACAAGTACTCAGCCTCCTCTATGTTGACCCATCTGAAGTATAGGCATGAGTCAAAAAAGCTTATGTTGAAACCTTGCTCGGTGATAAAGGTATCAAACCTTATATACCACTGCCTGGGAGACTGTTTCAACCCATACAAGGATCTCTTAAGCAGACAAACCAGATCCTTGTTCTTCTTCTTGACTTCAGATCATGAAGGCTGATCCATGTAGATGACTTCTTCAAGCTCACCATGAAGAAATGCTGTTTTGACATCCATTTGCTCAAGCTCAAGGTTGAACTGAGCTACCAGTGATAACATGATCCTTATAGTCTTATACTTGACCACTGGTGAGAAGATCTCATTGTAATCTACTCCTTCTTTCTGGGTGAATCCTTTTGCCACTAATCTGGCTTTGTATCTCACATTTTCAGATTCACTGCTGGCTTCTTTCACCTTATAGATCCACTTGCAAGCAACAACAGTTTTGCCCTTTTGGACGGTCAACTATCTCCCAGGTCTTGTTTTGTGTAGAGACTCCATTTCTTCATTCATAGCAGCTTTCCACTTCAGGGATTCATAACACTGTACTGCTTGTTCATAGGTCTCAGTCTCTGACCTATTGATCTCTAAAGTTGAGAAGAAGGCATAAGCAAGAAGATCTGTATAAGCAGAGAAGCCATATCTCTCTACAGGTCCTGAAGTCCTTCTTTCTCTATCTCTGACCAGCTGATAGCTTGTAGGTGACTGTGGTGAGTCTTCATGTGCTTCCTCTCTGACTTCACTTGAACTGTGTTCATCACATTCTTCTTGTCTATGCTCCATAGACTCTTCAGGTTTACTTGCTCTGTCTGAACCTTGACTAGTGGAAGCAATCATGGGAGTAACTTCAATGCTTGTTGTACCTGCAGGGTGAGTACTACAAGGAACATTTGTATTTCTAATACTAGACTCATTTAGACAAGGAAAGTCAGTTTGATGAAAGATAATATCCCTACTGTTTATAGTTTTGAAACCTCTATCTCCTTTCAACCATAGTCTATATCCTTTAGTACCTTCAGGATATCCTAGAAATACACATTTCACAGCCCTGGGGTCTAGTTTTCCCTCTTTTTGATGAGCATAAGCAGAACAACCAAAAAATCTAAGATGAGATATATCTGGAGTTTTACCTGTCCATACGTCTTCAGGAGTTTTGAACTCAATGACACTTGAGGGACTTCTGCTAACTAGATAAGTTGCTGTGACCACAGTTTCTCCCTAGAAATTCTTTGGTAGCGCTGCACTGAAAAGCATACATCTTGACTTGTCCAGCAAGGTTCTGTTCATTCTCTCAGCCACACCATTTTGTTGGGGTGTTTTTCTGACAGTGTGGTGTCTTTGGATGCCTTCACTTTTGCTATACCTATCAAACACATCATTGCAAAACTCCAAGCCATTATCTGTCCTTAGAGTCTTTAACCTTTTATCAGTTAAATTTTCAACAAGAATTTCCCAGGATTTGAATTTTTCAAAAGCATCACTCTTATTTTTAATAAGAAACACCCAAACTTTCCTAGATGAATCATCAACTGTAGAGAGAAAGTAAGAGTTACCAGCATGTGTTGTATTTGGTTCAAGACCCCACAGATCTGAGTGAGCATATTCCAAGATAGCCTTTGAGTTGTGACTTCCAGCCTTGAACTTCAGTCTGTGATGTTTCCCTAGAATGCATTGCTCACAGAACTCAATCTTGCTTATCTTGTCCTTCCCAAAAGACTTCTGATCCTTCATGAGTTGTAGCCCCTTTTCACTGATATGACCAATCCTTCTATGCCAGAGAACTGCCTGCTGATCTTCTTTGGCTTTAGTGACATTGACTGAGGAGGCTTCTTGAGTTTCCCCAATCATGTGGTACATGCCATCCTTCTTTTGGCCTTTAATCACCACGGTGGAGCCACGTGATATCTTCATGACACCCTTTTCAATCTTGTTCACATAGCCAGAGTCATCTAAAACTCCTAGTGACACAAGATTTCTGGTGAGGCTTGGAACTAGTCTCACATTTTGAAGAATCCTTGTACAACCATCAAACATCTTGATGCTGATGTTTCCTATACCCTCCACCTGACAAGTGTCACTATTTCCCAAGACAACACTGCCTCCAGTGATGTCTTTGAAATCAGTAAGCCACTCTTTGTGAAAAGTCATATGGTATGTACACCTTGAATCAAGAATCCACTCGCTTCTTTGGCTGTTGGAATTCACCAGAAGGACCTCTCCACGATTATGGCAATCCCCATAGTTAGCAGCATATTTACTCTCAGTAGTGGGGGTGGTTGCTTTATCCTTCTGGTTTTTCTTCCATTTGAAACAGTCTTTCTTCAGATGTCCTGTTTTCTTGCAGTAGAAGCAAGTTTTGAGCTCCTTTTCCTTTTCATTTCCTTTGTTTGAACTGTCTTGACTCTTGGTTTTATTCTTTGTTGATTGGTTCTTGTTTGAGGACTTTGATGGACTCTTTCCTCTACCGTAATTGCTTTCACCACTTGAGTTGTTGCGTTCAGTTTTGAGCTCAAATTCTTTGGACCTAAGAGTAGACACCACTTCTTTGCAAGTGATCTCAGTGCGTCCATACTTGATTGCAGTCTTGACTTCTTTGTAGGCTTCAGGGAGAGAATTGAGGATGATGATCACTTGATTTTCATCGCTCAGAGCTTCTTTGTCCCCCGAATTCGCCAGCTCGATCGTCATCTTGAGGAACTCATCAAGATTTTCCTCTAGGGACTTGGAAGTGCTCATCCTGTATCCAAACAATCTCTCTTTAAGATAAATCTTGTTCGTGAGAGATTTTACCTGGAATAGAGCATCCAGTTTCCTCCAGATTTTCACCGGAGTGTCTTCGCCTTCAACAAGACGAATGATCGAGTCTGTCAGGTGGAAGATGATCGTCCCTGTAGCTGTTTCCAAGACTTCATTCTTTTGTTCTTCGGAGGTTTCTTCTGGCCAGATTATCGGATCGTCAAGCGCCTTCAAAAGACGCTGTTGAGCCAAGAGAGCTCGAATCTTTCGACGCCAGATCCGGAAATCGCCATTCCCATCGAATTTGTCGATATCGATCCTCATGTTTGGTGTAGACCAGGAATCTTGAGCAATCACTATCGCGCGATTGGTATTGGTGTTGATCAACGACGAATCTTGATCTCTGACTTCTGGTTCGCCTCCACCTAATTCAGGTTTCGCTTCCTTGTCCGCCAGGGTAAAGAAATGTATCACAAACCTTCAGATGATTTGTGAGAGATTTCCAACGAGGCTCTGATACCACTGTTAGAGATTTCAACCTAGTTCTTTGGACAAAACAACGAACAGATACACCAAGAAAGAAGAACACACAGAGATTGTTTACGAGGTTCGGCAAATAAGCATACTCCCCGGAATTCCCCACAGGAATTCGTTGCACTAAGTCTTTCCGATCAATAAACACCCAGGAACACTATCGGTTCCTCGAAGACTCACAATCCGAGTTCTTCGATGCCACAACACAGAGAAACGTGTATCCTAAGCTACCCGGAGAAGAAAGAATTTTCCGATCTCTCACCCGCTCAAACACTCTCCAATATTCTGTGTATGAAAATTATGTAACCCTTGATCAAAACTAAAGACTCTCAGATGATGAAACTAGCTAGACTAAGCGGTGCTTTATACTAGCACGATTACAGACTCGATGAATTGATGACTCTAACTAACTCTAACAAACTTATGCCACGCTGGCAGCTGACTCAACAAGACTTAACTAGTTCTTGTGTATATGCTTAGCCATGTCTTATTTTTTTTTTTTAATTTATTTTTACCTCTTCAAATTCTAGATTCTCCATTCAAAACTACGTACGTATGCGTTCTCCAATATTGTCAATGCGGTAAAGAAAATCATCGGGTTACAAGTGGAAGTTTGGACCATGATTATCTCTTTGCATATATAGATATTACTCTACTCTTTGACTTGAGGGTTAATATTATAAAATATATATAGAAAAAAGTTGTGCATGGAAAGTCTATGCTTCTCATTAGTGCTTCATAGCTTATCTGCCAATCTCATATCCACCTATGTATTGGCACAAACCGAATTCTCAACACCAACTTTCCAAGTTGGACCAACTGGGCATGTCATGTTAAACCCACACACACACACACACAAGCGCGCGCGCGCACACACACACATATATATATATATATATATATATATATATATATATATATATATATATATATATATATATATATATACACGCGCGCGCGCGCATGTGCTTTGCACATGCACCACATTATGGCTCACGCCTAGTAACTTTAATTAAACAAAAAGGTGCCTATTTGACTTGTGAATTCTTGAAGTGCAAACAGCAATATGTTATCCACTAGAGAGATTAGATAGCTTTAAAGGTCGAAACTTCATAATTAATTCCAAGTCTTAAAAACATAAATAAAAGAATGACCCACTACTACATTGATATATAATAATATGATGATAGATATAGATATATGTTATGCCATCTAATAATCAATTATAAATATAAATGTAATGAGCAAGAAGAAATGGCAATAATATTTGAAGCCCAACCACACCAATCAACACAATATTGGACCAATAAGTATTTTGAAAGAAAAAAGGAAAAAGCAAGACCATACACATGGGCTTTAGGCATTGGAGTTTATTGGTCCCAAACGCATCCACATTTGCTGTACATCACTTTGAGGATGCTGATTAATAGTTTGGTATAACATTTTAGCATCATTACAAGAATTTTGAATTATATATCACCACTGCTACAAAATACCTATTAGAAATCGCTATATTTGCATCGGGTATATTTTTGAGCGTCGCACAAAATAAATTTTTCGAACCCGATTGACATGGTGCGTTGTGAAAGGTCCAAGTGGTGTAGAGTGTGTGTCGCTTTAACAAAGAGCGACGCTAGATTGACAAATTCACATCCTTATCAGGTAATAAGATCGAGTAGTTGGTATATCATATTAGTATATATCAAATAATAATATAAATTTTACTTTGGCTAAACTAGGAGACATTTGTGGAAGAACCCTATGCCTCGGTCAGGCGCGGACAAAAGGCAACCAAAGGATCGTAAAAGAAGGTTCCACATCCGGAAACGAAATACCAAGGATCACCTCGCACACCTTATTTTTCTCATAATCATCCGTCTTTTAGTTTTCCGTTGTTTGCATCACAAACACCACAAGCTTCACAACCATGTCAGGTAATTAGATCAAGTTGTTTCGGTATATCCTACTAGTACATATCAAATAATAGTATTAATTTTATCTTGGTTAAACTATGGGATGTTTATGGAAAAACGCGATCCATCATGTTGGAATTGATCTAGGGTTAAGAAAAGATTTAACGCTTCGAGCAAGCGACGGAATTTAAAAATTTTCTTTAAAACAAGTAAAACGTTTTTACTAACCTAGACAAAGAGCAAGTACATGTTAATTTAAAACTATTAAAAGCATTACTCATTTACTAACCTTTGTGAAGCTTTAACATTGAGAAGCCTTAGGAAGGTTGAAACGTTCGTCTCCCCATGCAGCTCATCTCTCTTCTTTCCTCAGGAACTCGAGCAACCACGAAAGTTTCTATCACAAGAATCACTCGAGAAAGAACAGAATTAGTGTGTGGGCACTTTTAAACACGACGACTTAAGAACAAGTTTAAGAGTCGAAGAGCTAAAACCTAGGTCAAATGTGGACCTAGGTGCCAAAACAAAAAATGAAAGAAAACCAGAGAGAGAAAGGGAGAGGGGGCGGCCAAGTCTAGAGAGAAGCTCTCAATCTCTAAAACTTTGGAATGAGAAAACAATGAGAATGAGATCCCTATTTATAGGAGAAGAATTTCCTTCAACAAGGTAGTTTCCTCTTCTATAGAATATCACATATTCATGAGCAAGATTTGCCCTTATTCCCTTCATTTGGATGTGCAACATAAGGTATGCAAGTCCTTGGGTTTGTTTCGTCTTTTATCTTGCTTCTCTCTTGCTTTGAATTGCCGCCCACCTTGCTTTCCATGTAGAGGAAATTTGTTTCCTCTTTTTCTTTTGGCAAGTATCTTCACACATCGATGCACAAAATAATCTCCCTTTTCTCTCTTGGGTTGGACGGCCAACATGCTTCTAGAAGGAGCTTCTAGATGTTTCTTCATTTGTTCATGACAACATAAGAAATGCCAATTAAGAATTTTCAAGTAAAATTCTATAAAATGAAATTAATCCACAAGGCCCAATTAACTTGTTATGGCCGAGTGATTATATGTCATCATATGACAATGTCAAAAAATTTATTGACATTCATTTCGTCCTATGTCCAAAAATATAAAATTACCCTTTTGACAATTTTCGTAAAACTTGTCTCGTTCTTGTTTTGACTTAGCTTCTAGTTTAACTATTCCTACTCGATATGATTTGTGATAGTGACCTCATGGATCCAAATGAACAAAGCTTGAGCTAAAATACTTGGACTCAAATGTTCACAAACCTTTTCCAAGTTTAGCTTAATGTCAACTGACTCCACTAAAGAGTTGACACTGAGAATCTCTAGGTTCAGATGAATTTGTTTTCCACTCAAGAATTCAACCTAATTGTAATGAGTGGATCCACTGAATATTATATATGTTTACCCTTCATGAATATCATCACCTAGTCGGGATTTACAAAATTACCATTTTACCGTTCTAGCTGTTATTTCCTCAACTCCTTTGTCGCTTGTGAATAAGTTAGAAACAATGTATTGACGAGGAGCTAACAAGTCACATTGTTTCATCCAAAAGAGTCAAGAATCAATTTGGACACTGGCCAGTTCATTTATTCACATTCCAAGGAACAAAGCATGAGATGATATACATTGCATTTCAGCAATCTTGTACATGAATTCCATATCTATGAGAACTTCACAAAGTTACTCATGACATCTTCACAACTTAGTACTTCACCAATAGGTCTTGTTCAGAATCACATAGTGAGTCCGAACTCTGACTTTCTCAAATGAGAATACTTAAGATGTGAAATGTCATGTCTCATTTCAGGATTAAGGTAAGCACGATGCAATTCATACGTAGTGACTTCGAGACATAAGAGGTTAAATGGTTTGTTCTTATTTTGTCGCTAGAAGTGCACTGGTCAATTCAGTACCTTAAGAAGATACCTAGAAGAACTACAGAGTCTCCAACTATCAATGTCCCATATCCAGACATCATAGATTCTCCTGACAATCGTACTGAGATCAATAGTCATTTGATCCTTAGATTGCGAATATATTGTTTTAAGCAAACCATGAAGAGTTTGTTCATGCAATCTACATTTGTCTCTTCATATGTTGTTAGGTTTGTTTATGGACTAAACACTAAGGTTTTATCATAAAGCTTCAGAGAAAGAAGAATGAATGAACGTTTCAACTTTTATTAATGAATAAGAAGCTAAGTTTGTAAGTTTACGAAGAGACAAATGTAGATTTGCATGAACAAACACTTCGTAGTTTGCTTAAAACGATATATTCGCAATCTAAGGGTCAAAGGACTATTGACCTTAGTACGATTGTTAGGAGAATCTATGATGTCTGGTTATGGGGCATTGAGAGTTGGAGACTCTATAGTTCTTCTAGGTATCTTCCGAAGTTACTGAATTGACCAGTGAACTTCTAGAGACAAAATAAGAATAAACCATTTAATAGTTCTTCTAGGTATCTTCCGAAGTTACTGAATTGACCAGTGAACTTCTAGAGACAAAATAAGAATAAACCATTTAACCTCTTATGTGTCGAAGTCACTACGTATGAATTGTATCGTGCTTACCTTAATCCTGAAATGAGACATGTCATTTCACAGCTTACGTATTCTCATCTGAGAAAGTCATAGTTCGGACTAACTATGTGATTCTAAACAGGGCCTATTGGTGAAGTACTAAGTTGTTAGAATGTCATGAGTAACTTTGTGCTGTTCTCATAGATATGGAATTCATGTACAAGATTGCTGAAATGCAATGTATATCACCTCATGCTTTGTTCCTTGGCATGTGAATAAATGAACTGGCTAGTGTCCAAATTGAGTCTTGACTCTTTTGGATGAAACAATGTGAGTTGTTAGCTCCTCGTCAATACATTGTTTCTAACTTATTCACAAGCGACAAAAGAGTTGAGGAAATAACAGCTAGAAGGGTAAAATGGTAATTTTGTAAATCCGACTAGCTGATGATATTCATGAAGGGTAAACATAAATAATATTCAGTGGATCCGCTCATCATAATTTGGTTGAAATCTTTAGTAGAAAATAAATCCATTTGAACCGAGAGTTTTTCAGTGTCGACTCTTTAGTGGAGTCAGTTGACATTAAGCTAAACTTGGAAAAGATTTGTGAACTTTTGAGTCCAAGTGTTTTGCTCAAGCTTTGTTCGTTTGGATCCATGAGGTCACTCTCACAAATCACATCGAGTAGGGATAGTTAAACTAGAAGCTAAGTCAAAACAAGAACGAGACAAGTTTTACGAAAATTGTCAAAATGGTAGTTTTGTCCTTTTGGACATAGGATGAAATGGATGTCAATAAATTTTTTGACAAGGTCATTTGATGACTTGAGACCACTCGGCCAAAATTGATTTAATTGGGCCTCGTGGATTAATTTCATTTCATAAGAATTTTATTGAAAATTTTTAATTGGCCTTTCTCATGTTGACATGAACAAATGAAGAAGCTTCTAGAAGCTCCTTCTATAGAAGTCTTGGGCGCCCATCACCCAAAAGAAAAAGAGAATATTTTGTGCATAATGTATCAAGATACTTGCCAAAAGAAAAAGAGGAATCAAATTTCCTATGCATGGCATAAGGGAATTCGGCCAAGCAAGGCAAGGGAGCAAAAGAGGAAACGAATTCAAGCCTTCTAGAAGCCCCCTTGGCCGCCCAAATGAAAGAGGAAATAAGGCAATATTTGCTCATGAATATGTGATATTCTATAGAAGAGGAAACTACCTTATTGATGGTAAAGTCTCTCCTATAAATAGGGGCCTTATTCTTCTCATTTCAATCATCCCAAGTTTTAGAGATTGAGAGCTTCTCTGTCTGGCTTGGCCGTCCCTCTCTCCTTTTCTCTCTAAGTTCTTTTCATTTTTGTTTTGGCACCTAGGTCCTCATTTGACCTAGAGAGTTTAGCTCTTCGACTTTGAGACTTGTTCTGGAGTCGTAGTGTTTAAAAGTGCCCACACACTAATTCCTATTTTTCTCGAGTGATTATAGTGATAGAAACTTTCGTGGTTGCTCGAGTTGGCGAGGAAAGAAGAGAGACGTGCTGCGAGGGAGACGAACGTTTTCCACCTTCCAAAGGCTCATCAACGTTCAAGCTTCTAAAAGGTTTGTAAATTTATAATGCTCATAATAGTTTTTATTTACGTGTACTTGCTCTTTGTCTAGGTTAGTAAAATCGTTTTACTTGTCAAAAGAAATTTTTTAAAATTCCGCCGCTTACAGAAGCGTTAAACTTTTTCTTAAACCCCAGATCAATTCCAACACGGATCCCACAGCCAACGCAGACACCAGGCTCCCATCACCCCATTTGAAGAAGAAGTCGCCTTCCTCCAAGCTCTTGGTTTTCTTGAAATCATTCAAGGAACAACGAATATGGTTAGTAGCAGTAGAGTCAAGAATCCACGTTGATACATTATCATCTACTAAGCATGCTTCGGTAATTAGGACAATACTATGTTCCTTTACTTTGAGGTAGGGAGGACAGTTCTTCTTCTTGGCCTTGTGAGGTCTCTTCTTCGATCCAGAGGTGGAGGCTTTGTGCTCAGTAGCATGTGCCTCTTCATGATTCCTCTTTCTCTTAGTGAGACCTACAGCAGTGTGAAGCTCCTTCATAAGCTTGGTAACAATGTACTGTAACTTGTATATAGAGTAGTTCATCTTGGAGGTATCAAGAGACGCGGGGAGAGTTTCTAAGATCATATCTATGACATTCTTCCCATCAATCTCAGATCCTAGGATTTCCATTTTATTCAGATAACTAATGATCAGTATCATAAGGTCTCTGACAGGAGTCCTAGCCTTCATGTGACAGTTCATAAACTGTAGGACTGCTTGTTGCCTTGCTTGATGCCTTTGCCCTCCAAACATCTCATGGAGATCGTAGGGCATGTCAGTGGCAGTCTCGATGTCACGATGTTGTTGTTGCAACATATTGTTCATTGATGCTAAGATATAGCATCTCGCAATCTCATCGGATCGAAGTCAGGCCGCTAAGGCGTCTTTGTCCTCTAGAGTCGAATCATCATTCGTCAGAGGAGGACACGGGATGGTGAGTACCCATTTGTGCTTGGTAAGAATTATGTCAAGGTTGTGTCTCCAATTAACGTAGTTTTCGGTTTCGAGTTTGTTTGAGGAAAGGATGATTGAGAGAGGGTTGAGAGACATTTATGCTGAAAAGTTGAAATAAGTTTATGATTAGTCTTTAGTTTAGGGTTTAAGTTTGTTTAAGACTTGATAAAATCCAAAGGTGTTATAAACCAAACGATAATTTACTCCCTCAAGAGAAGGCCGTAAAAAATTTCCATTTATAAGTAAATGACACATCAATAATGTTTAGCCAAGATGTCAATACACCAATTTTGACTAGCCACCTTGTAAATTGGTTTGATCACTCGCATCCTTTCGCAGAGCCTCGAGGGAGGATTACTAGGGACTGAGTCTAAGTGTGTAACCAACCACGTAGTCCAAGAGATCGACTTTGGAAAAATAATCCACCTAGAGGAGGCCTTGTCTCATTGTCTAACTCTCGGAGGTAGCTCATTGAGAAATGATCAGAGCAAAGCGCCGTTGAGTACTCTCATTTAAGAGAGGGCCACAAGGGTGACTCTTAGTCTGGCGAAAATTTCACTTTTCATTAATGTTGGGGATCGTGGGTTATAAACAACAAGTATAACCCTCCCACTTAGTTTTTGGAGTTGGTACATCGACTCTTATAAGTTTGAAAACAGATTTCCTAGTTATAGAGCGATAGAGTGGACAACTAGAAAGGAATCCTAGATCTTCATGTTCAGAGCAGTGTTAATCCTAGATTTCCAAGTTACATACTCGGATTTTCGCTATTTTCTATTCGGGAAAGTGCATGAGGGAGGTGTGAACTTCTACTCACTCGAACACTTGAAAGTTTGAGATTGCACATCTTTATTTTTCAGCTCGTCTACAAGGAGACCTCCCACTTAAATTTTCAAGAGCATATAGATTTTGAACATATGTGATATAGATATAGTTTTGAAAACATTTTGAAAAACTTATTTGATTTAGATGACAAAATATTTTCAAGTTTGAAAACGAAAGCGGTTTTTCAAAATTCAAAGTAGTTTTGTAAAAATTCAATTTCATTTAAACTTTCAAAAATCAGAACATTTTAATCTTTCACATTATGTTTATAATCTTATAAAAACAATTTTTCTCAAGAAAAGTTTCTCATTAGAGTTCTATAACTCATGGTAGTGGGGCTGAAAATACGGAATTCTAAAAAACTGGACTTTCGAAACAGCCGCGCACCTCGTAGTAAAATCACCATAACTGGCGGGTCCGATGTTATTTTGACCTAAAACTAATTGCATTAGAAAAAGGACAAACAGACCTTTAATTTTATTGAATAATCATTAAATTTCGAATTCCGAGCTGAGAGTTATGCCGCTTTTACTGCGGGTTTTCTCGAACTCGAAGAAAACTAGAAATAATTAAAGTTTTGAGTGCGTGAAAAGAATCGAGTGTAACGGAACGTTTTAGGAAGTTGTTAAAGTTTTTATTTGTGTTTTATTAACATGGTAATAACATGGTATAAAATAAATAACAACAAGCATAAACGAATCAAGTGAATAAAAGAAACTAGTAAGACAAGATAACTAGTCACAAAATTTACTCGAAAATTTCTCAAACTTAAAAACACGTTTTTCAATAAAAAAAAATTAAAAATTTTTAGAACTGATTCTAATTTGTTTTAATAACATCCCAAACTCATAGAAAATCAACATGATTTTTAATTTAAAGGCATGAGCAATAAATTAAAAAAAAACTAAGAAAACAATTCTAACTTGTCAAAAAATTAGTAAACTTTCGAAAACGATTTTCAAGCTCATAATTTTAATTACATGTGCATGCATATCTTTGACCATAGCGCTGATACAATTTGTTGGAATTGATCTAGGGTTAAGAAGAAGTTTAACGCTTCGAGCAAGCGGCGGAAATTAAAAATTTTCTTTAATACAAGTAAAACGATTTTACTAACCTAGACAAAGAGCAAGTACATATAAATTAAAGCTATTATGAGCATAAATGTTTACTAACCTTTTTAGATGCTTGAACATTGAGAAGCCTTTGGAAGGTTGAAATGTTCGTCTCCCCTCGCAGCACGTCTCTCTTCTTTCCTCGGGAATTTGAGCTACCACTAAAGTTTCTGTCACAAGAATCACTCGAGAAAGAAAGGAAATAGTGAGTGGGAACTTTTAAACACGACGAATCGAGAACAAGTCTCAAAGTTGAAGAGCTAAAACACTAGGTCAAGTGTGGACCTAGGTGCCAAAAAAAACGAAAAATAACTAGAGAGAGAGAGAGAAGGTTGGGCGGCCAAGTTCTAGAGAGAGAGGCTCTCAATCTCTTAAACTTTTGAATGAATAAAATGAAGGGAATGAGGGCTCTATTTATAGGAGAGGTTTTACCTTCAATAAGGTAGTTTCCTCTTCTATGGAATATCACATATTCATGAGCAAATATTGCCCTTTTCCTATCCAAGTCACACGGCCAACTAGGGCGTTCATGACCCCTTGGATTTCTTTCCTCTTTTAGTTTTGAGATATAGTTTTGAAAAAAATTGAAAAACTTATTTGATTTGGATGACAAAATATTTTCAAGTTTGAAAACGAAAACGGTTTTTCAAAATTCCTAACCCTAGATCAATTCCAACACTTTCATGGTGTCAAGCCAAATGTTTGATTCAGAACAAGCCATCACTTGGCTATAGGAAACATGATCATCCATGTCAGAGACGGCTACGACAGTGTCTCCATAAGATATGTACCTGTCAGGCTTTTGAGTAGCCCTACCACTACGTCAAAGCACTACTTGACAAGGTTCTGATGAGTTAGGTTATGTTTTAGTTGGGGTAAGAACATATGAGTATATGTCTGGAGAGTTCGATGACTTTGGTAAAGAAGAAGGTGAGTATATGTATGGAGACTTCGAAACTGAAAATTGATCCAAACCCTTCAATCTTATCGAGGAGGTGAGTATATGTCTGGAGAGTTCGATGACTTTCGTAAAGAAGAAGTTATCGCTTTGCAGCTTACCGCACCTGGCACACTCAACAAAATGGAGTGTCAGAGAGAAGAAACCGAACTCTTATAGAGATGGTTAGATCAATGATGAGTTACTCATCACTCGCTCTTTCCTTTTGGGGATATGCCCTCGAAACAGCCGCATATATTTGTTAGAATCGATCTAGGGTTTAAGAAAATAATTAACGCTTCGGTAAGCGGCGGAATTTTAAAAATTTTCTTTTACAAGTAAAACAGTTTTTACTAACCTAGACAAGTGCAAGTACATGTAATTAAAAACCAATATGAGCTAAGAATTTACTAACCTTTCTTGAAGCTTGAACTTTGGAGAAGCTTTCGGAAAGTTTGCAACGCTCGTCTCCCCTCGCAGCACGTCTCTCTTCCTTTCCTCGGCACCTCGAGCAACCACGAAAGTTTCTATCACTAAATCACTCGAAAAGAAGGAATCAGTGAGTGGGCACTTTTAAACACTACGACTTAAGAACGAGTCTCAAAGTCGCAGAGCTAAAGACTAGGTCGAGTGAGGACCTAGGTGCCAAGACAAGAAAAATCGAAAATAGAAACTAGAAAGAGAGAGAAGAGGGGCGGCCAACAATGTCTAGAGAGAGAGTCTCTCAATCTCTAACTTATGTTGAATGAATGGAATGAAGGGAATGAGGCCTCTATTTATAGAGGAGGTTTTACCTTCAATAAGGTAGTGTCCTCTTTCATTAAATATCACATATTCATGAGCAAATATTGCTCTCCTTCCATTAGAGTCAATCGGCCAAATAGGCTTCTAGAAGCCCTTGGATTTGTTTCCCTTTTTGTTCCATTCCTTGCTTGGTACTCTCTTGGCCGAATTCCCTCTTACCCAACATAGGAAATTCATTTCCTCTTTTTCTTTTGGCATATATCTTGATACATTAATGCACAAAATTGGTCTCCCTTCTCTTGGGTTTGGGCGTGTAAGACTTTCTAGAAGCCTTCTAGATTTTTCTTCATTTGTTCATAACAACATAAGAAAAGCCCATTAAGAATTTTCAATAAAATTCTTATGAAATGAAATTAATTCACAAGGCCCAATGATCAAGTCATGGCCGAGTGAAACATGTCATAAAATGACCTTGTCAAAAATTTATTGACATTCATTTCATCCTTTGTCTCAAAAGACAAAAATACCCTTTTAACTATTTTCGTTCTTGTTTTGACTTAGCTTCCAGTTTAACTATTCCTATCGATGTGATTCGTGACAGTGACCTCATGGACCCAAATGAACAAAGCTTGAGCTAAACACTTGGACTCAAAAGTTCACAAACCTTTTCCAAGTTTAGCTTAATGCCAACTGACTCCACTAAAGAGCTGACACTGAAAATCTCTCGGTTCAAATGAATTTATTTTCTACTCAAGAATTCGACCTAATTATGATGAGCGGATCCACTGAATATTATGTTGGAATCGATCTAGGGTTTAAGAAAAAGTTTAACGCTTCGTTAAGCGGCGGAATTTTAAAAATTTTCTTTTTAAGTAAAACTAGTTTTTACTAACCTAGACAAGAGCATGTACATGTAAATAAAAACTAATATGAGCTATTAAAGTTACTAACCTTTCTTGAAGCTTGAACCTTGTAGAAGCTTTTGGAAAGTTGCAACGCTCGTCTCCCCTCGTAGCACGTCTCTCTTCCTTTCCTCGGCACCTCGAGCAACCACGAAAGTTTCTATCACTAAATCACTCGAAAAGAAGGAATCAGTGAGTGGGCACTTTTAAACACTACGACTTGAGAACGAGTCTCGAAGTCGCAGAGCTAAACACTAGGTCGAGTGAGGACCTAGGTGCCAAGACAAGAAATAATCGAAAATAAACTAGAGAGAGAGAGAGAGGATTTTCGGCCAAGTTCTAGAGAGAGAGTCTCTCAAATCTCTTAAACTTGGATGAATCAATTGTGAGGAAATGAGGCTCCTATTTATAGGAGAGGCTTTACCTTCAATAAGGTAGTTTCCTCTTCTATAGAATATCACATATTCATGAGCAAATATTGCCTCTTTCCCACTTGAGAAACTCGGCCAAACAAGGCTTCTAGAAGCCTTGATTTGTTTCCAATTTTGTTCAAGGCCTTGCCTTGTCTCTCACTTGGCCGATTACCCTAAAACATCCTCATGCAAATTTGTTTCCTCTTTTTCTTTTGGCAAGTATCTTGATACATTTATGCACAAAATATTCTCTCTTGGTTGGGTATGTTGGGCGCCTAAGTCTTCTAGAATGGGCTTCTAGAAGCTTTTCCATTTGTTCATGACAACATGAAAAAGGCCCAATAAGAATTTTCAATAAAATTCTTATGAAATGAAATTAATTCACAAGGCCCAATGATCAAGTCATGGCCGAGTGAAACATGTCATAAAATGACCTTGTCAAAAATTTATTGACATTCATTTCATCGTTTGTCTCAAAAGACAAAAATACCCTTTTCACTATTTTCGTTCTTGTTTTGACTTAGCTTCCAGTTTAACTATTCCTATCGATGTGATTCGTGACAGAGACCTTATGGACCCAAATGAACAAAGCTTTAGCTAAACACTTGGACTCAAAAGTTCACAAACCTTTTCCAAGTTTAGCTTAATGCCAACTGACTCCACTAAAGAGCTGACACTGAAAATCTCTCGGTTCAAATGAATTTATTTTCTACTCAAGAATTCGACCTAATTATGATGAGCGGATCCACTGAATATTATCTATGTTTACCCTTCATGAATGTCATCAGCTAGTCGGGATTTACTAAATTACCATTTTACCCTTCTAGCTGTTATTTCCTCAACTCCTTTGTCGCTTGTGAATAAGTTAGAAACAATGTATTGACGAGGAGCTAACAAGTCACATTGTTTCATCCAAAAGAGTCAGGACTCAATTTGGACACTGGCCAGTTCATTTATTCACACTCCAAGGAACAAAGCATGAGGTGACATACATTGCATTTCAGCAATCTTGTACATGAATTCCATATCTATGAGAACTTCACAAAGTTACTCATGACAGACTCACAACTTAGTACTTCACCAATAGGCCTTGTTCGGAATCACATAGTGAGTCCGAACTTTGACTTTCTCAAATGAGAATACTAAGGTGTGAAATGGCATGTCTCATTTCAGGATTAAGGTAAGCATGATGCAATTCATACATAGTGACTTCGAGACATAAGAGGTTAAATGGTTTGTTCTTATATTGTCTCTAGAAGTGCACTGGTCAATTCAGTACCTTCGGAAGATACCTAGAAGAACTATAGAGTCTCCAACTCTCAATGCCTCATAACCAGACATCATAGATTCTTCTAACAATCATACTGAGGTCAATAGTCCTTTGACCCTAAGATTGCGAATATATCGTTTTAAGCAAACTACGAAGAGTTTGTTCATGCAAATCTACATTTGTCTCTTCGTAAGTTGTTTAGTTTGTTTATGGACTAAAAGACTATGGTTTTATCATAAAGCTTCAGACAAGGAAGATTGAATGAACGTTTCAACTTTATTAATGAATGAATAGGCAATTACAAGCAAGAGTCTTCATGAGACTTTATTACATCAAATGTTCAAAATAAAGACTACAACTCTTCTTGTGGGCACCATTGACAACAAACTCCCACTTGACTCAAAGAAGGTGTGTGTAGTCCTTCATGCCTAATCCCTCACGATGTTGGTCGAAGACCTTGTTCGCTAGGGCCTTGGTGAATGGATCTGCGAGGTTGTCCACCGTTGAGATCTTCTTCACTTCCACGTCTCCGCGCTGCACGATCTCTCGAATCAAATGGTATTTCCTCTCAATATGCTTAGAGCGCTTATGGCTTCTAGGTTCCTTTGAGTTAGCGACAGCCCCACTATTATCACAATAAAGGGTCATGGGCTCGTCGACGTTTGGAACAATTTCCAAATACTTAAGGAACTTTCTAAGCCATACAGCCTCTTTGGATGCTTCACAAGCAGCCACATATTCTGCTTCCATTGTGGAGTCAGCAATGCAAGATTGCTTAATACTTCTCCACACAACAGCTCCACCATTAAGGATGAACACAGATCCCGAAGTGGATTTCCTGGAATCCTTATCCGCTTGAAAATCGGAGTCGGTATATCCCGTCATAGTCAGGTCAGTACCTGAGTATGTAAGCATCAAGTTCCTAGTTCTTCGAAGATACTTAAGAACATGCTTAACAGCAATCCAGTGCTCGGGTCCAGGGTTGGATTGGAAACGGCTAACTATGCCAACGGCGAAACAGATGTCAGGTCTAGTGCAAAGCATAGCATACATAAGGCTTCCTACGGCAGAGGCGTAAGGAATTTTCCTCATGTCTTCAATCTCTTGTGCAGTCTTGGGAGACTGGTCCTTAGAGAGTGAAACTCCATGCCTAAAGGGTGTTTGACCCTTCTTGCAGTCTTGCATCGAGAAGCGATCCATCACCTTATCAATATAAGATGCTTGAGAGAGCGACAGGGTCCGGTTTTTCCTATCTCGAAAGATTTGGATCCCCAGAATGTACGCGGCTTCTCCTAGATCCTTCATATCGAATTGCTTTGCTAGCCAGACCTTAACCTCAGATAACTTACCCACGTCATTACCAATGAGTAGTATATCATCGACATATAGTACCAGAAACACAACTTTGCCTTCGTGTATTAACTTGTAAACACAAGGCTCATCTATTGACTGTTCAAAGCCAAAGCTCTTTACAGTTTCATCGAATCTAATATTCCATGACCTAGATGCTTGCTTTAGTCCATAAATGGATTTAAGCAACTCACAAACCTTGGTCTCTTGACCTTTATCCACGAAACCGTCTGGTTGAGCCATGTAAATGCGCTCGTCAAGATTGCCATTCAGAAAGGCTGTCCTGACATCCATTTGCCAGATCTCATAGTCGAGAGCTGCAGCTATGGATAGGAGTATGCGGATGGATTTAAGCATTGCGACTGGCGAGAAGGTTTCTTCATAGTCAATCCCTTCTTGTTGGGTATAACCCTTCGCCACAAGTCGTGCTTTGAACGTCTCGACGTTTCCATCAAGACCCCTTTTCTTCTTGTATATCCACTTACACCCTACGGGTTTAATCCCTTCAGGAAGGTCTACAAGTTTCCAGACTTTGTTGACATACATCGAGTGCATTTCAACTTTCATGGCGTCAAGCCAAAGGTTTGATTCAGAACAAGCCATCGCTTGGCTATAGGAAACAGGGTCATCCATGTCGGAGACGGCTACAAGAGAGTCTCCATAAGACATGTACCTGTCAGGCTTTTGAGTAGCCCTCCCACTACGTCGAAGTACTACTTGACGAGATTCTGATGAGTTAGGTTGTGTTTCAGTATGGGTAAGTACAGTTCTTACAGATGAGGTAGAAGCTTCCTCACCCAACTTTTCTTCAAGCACAATTTTGCTTCTAGGTTTCGCATCCTTCATAAAGTCCTCCTCAAGGAAACGAGCATTCGTGCTAACGAAAGTCTTATCGTCCTCGGGACTATAGAAAGTAAAACCTTTGGTTTCCTTCGGATATCCTATAAACAGGCACAATTCTGACCTACTAGCCAACTTGCTAGTCTTTTGCCTCAGCACGTGTGCAGGGCAAACCCAAATTCGGATGCGGCCAAGATTCACTTTACGGCCAGTCCATCGTTCATAAGGAGTACCAGGAACCGTTTTGGACGGAACTTGGTTCAGAATGTTGTTGGAATCGATCTAGGGTTTAAGAAAAAGTTTAACGCTTCGTTAAGCGGCGGAATTTTAAAAATTTTCTTTTTAAGTAAAACTAGTTTTTACTAACCTAGACAAGAGCATATGCATGTAAATAAAAACTAATATGAGCTATAAAAGTTACTAACCTTTTTGATGCTTGAACGTTGATGAGCCTTTGGAAGGTTGGCAACGTTCGTCTCCCCTCGCAGCACGTCTCTCTATTCTTTCCTCGGGAACTCGAGCAACCACGATAGTTTCTATCACTAAATCACTCGAAAAGAAGGAATTAGTGAGTGGGCACTTTTAAACACTACGACTTGAGAACGAGTCTCGAAGTCGCAGAGCTAAAGACTAGGTCGAGTGAGGACCTAGGTGCCAAGACAAGAGAAAACCGAAAATAAACTAGAGAGAGAGAGAAGAGGACTTCGGCCAAGTTCTAGAGAGAGAGTCTCTCAAATCTCTTAAACTTGGATGAATGAATTGTGAGGAAATGGGGCTCCTATTTATAGGAGAGGTCTCACCTTCAATAAGGTAGTTTCCTCTTCTATAGAATATCACATATTCATGAGCAAAAATCCTTCATTTCCCATTCCATGTTGGGCGCCCAAGGCTGCCTCCTAGAGGCTAGGATTTGTTTCCTTTTTTGTTCCTTGGCTTTCCCTTTTCTCACTTGGCCGAATTTCCTACAAGCATGTGTGGGAAATTTGTTTCCTCTTTTTCTTTTGGCAAGTATCTAAATACATTTATGCACAAAATAAACTCTCTTTCCTTGGGTATTATGGGCGCCCATTTCACTTCTAGAAGGAGCTTCTAGAAGCTTCTTCATTTATTCATGAGAACATGAAAAAGGCCCATTAAGAGTTTTCAATAAAATTCTTATGAAATGAAATTAATTCACAAGGCCCAATGATCAAGTCATGGCCGAGTGAAACATGTCATAAAATGACCTTGTCAAAAAATTTATTGACATTCATTTCATCCTTTGTCTCAAAAGACAAAAATACCCTTTTAACTATTTTCGTTCTTGTTTTGGCTTAGCTTCCAGTTTAACTATTCCTATCGATATGATTCGTGACAGTGACCTCATGGACCCAAATGAACAAAGCTTTAGCTAAACACTTGGACTCAAAAGTTCACAAACCTTTTCCAAGTTTAGCTTAATGCCAACTGACTCCACTAAAGAGCTGACACTGAAAATCTCTCGGTTCAAATGAATTTATTTTCTACTCAAGAATTCGACCTAATTATGATGAGCGGATCCACTGAATATTATCTATGTTTACCCTTCATGAATGTCATCAGCTAGTCGGGATTTACTAAATTACCATTTTACCCTTCTAGCTGTTATTTCCTCGACTCCTTTGTCGCTTGTGAATAAGTTAGAAACAATGTATTGACGAGGAGCTAACAAGTCACATTGTTTCATCCAAAAGAGTCAGGACTCAATTTGGACACTGGCCAGTTCATTTATTCACACTCCAAGGAACAAAGCATGAGGTGACATACATTGCATTTCAGCAATCTTGTACATGAATTCCATATCTATGAGAACTTCGCAAAGTTACTCATGACAGACTCACAACTTAGTACTTCACCAATAGGCCTTGTTCGGAATCACATAGTGAGTCCGAACTTTGACTTTCTCAAATGAGAATACTAAGGTGTGAAATGGCATGTCTCATTTCAGGATTAAGGTACGCATGATGCAATTCATACATAGTGACTTCGAGACATAAGAGGTTAAATGGTTTGTTCTTATCTTGTCTCTAGAAGTGCACTGGTCAATTCAGTACCTTCGGAAGATACCTAGAAGAACTATAGAGTTCCTAACTCTCAATGCCTCATAACCAGACATCATAGATTCTTCTAACAATCATACTGAGGTCAATAGTCCTTTGACCCTAAGATTGCGAATATATCGTTTTAAGCAAACTACGAAGAGTTTGTTCATGCAAATCTACATTTGTCTCTTCGTAAGTTGTTAAGTTTGTTTATGGACTAAAAGACTATGGTTTTATCATAAAGCTTCAGACAAGGAAGATTGAATGAACGTTTCAACTTTATTAATGAATGAATAGGCAATTACAAGCAAGAGTCTTCATGAGACTTTATTACATCAAATGTTCAAAATAAAGACTACAACTCTTCTTGTGGGCACCATTGACAACAAACTCCCACTTGACTCAAAGAAGGTGTGTGTAGTCCTTCATGCCTAATCCCTCACGATGTTGGTCGAAGACCTTGTTCGCTAGGGCCTTGGTGAATGGATCTGCGAGGTTGTCCACCGTTGAGATCTTCTTCACTTCCACGTCTCCGCGCTGCACGATCTCTCGAATCAAATGGTATTTCCTCTCAATATGCTTAGAGCGCTTATGGCTTCTAGGTTCCTTTGAGTTAGCGACAGCCCCACTATTATCACAATAAAGGGTCATGGGCTCGTCGACGTTTGGAACAATTTCCAAATACTTAAGGAACTTTCTAAGCCATACAGCCTCTTTGGATGCTTCACAAGCAGCCACATATTCTGCTTCCATTGTGGAGTCAGCAATGCAAGATTGCTTAATACTTCTCCACACAACAGCTCCACCATTAAGGATGAACACAGATCCCGAAGTGGATTTCCTGGAATCCTTATCCGCTTGAAAATCGGAGTCGGTATATCCCGTCATAGTCAGGTCAGTACCTGAGTATGTAAGCATCAAGTTCCTAGTTCTTCGAAGATACTTAAGAACATGCTTAACAGCAATCCAGTGCTCGGGTCCAGGGTTGGATTGGAAACGACTAACTACGCCAACGGCGAAACATATATCAGGTCGGGTGCAAAGCATAGCATACATGAGACTTCCTACGGCAGAGGCGTAAGGAATTTTCCTCATGTCTTCAATCTCTTGTGCAGTCTTGGGAGACTGGTCCTTAGAGAGTGAAACTCCATGCTTAAAGGGTGTTTGACCCCTCTTGCAGTCTTGCATCGAGAAGCGATCCATCACCTTATCAATATAAGATGCTTGAGAGAGCGACAGGGTCCGGTTTTTCCTATCTCGAAAGATTTGGATTCCCAGAATGTACGCGGCTTCTCCTAGATCCTTCATATCGAATTGCTTTGCTAGCCAGACCTTAACCTCAGATAACTTACCCACGTCATTACCAATGAGTAGTATATCATCGACATATAGTACCAGAAACACAACTTTGCCTTCGTGTATTAACTTGTAAACACAAGGCTCATCTATTGACTGTTCAAAGCCGAAGCTCTTTACAGTTTCATCGAATCTAATATTCCATGACCTAGATGCTTGCTTTAGTCCATAAATGGATTTAAGCAACTCACAAACCTTGGTCTCTTGACCTTTATCCACGAAACCGTCTGGTTGAGCCATGTAAATGCGCTCGTCAAGATTGCCATTCAGAAAAGCTGTCTTGACATCCATTTGCCAGATCTCATAGTCGAGAGCTGCAGCTATGGATAGGAGTATGCGGATGGATTTAAGCATCGCGACTGGCGAGAAGGTTTCTTCATAGTTAATCCCTTCTTGTTGGGTATAACCCTTCGCCACAAGTCGTGCTTTGAACGTCTCGACGTTCCCATCAGGACCCCTTTTCTTCTTGTATATCCACTTACACCCTACGGGTTTAATCCCTTCAGGAAGGTCTACAAGTTTCCAGACTTTGTTGACATACATCGAGTGCATCTCAACTTTCATGGCGTCAAGCCAAAGGTTTGATTCAGAACAAGCCATTGCTTGGCTATAGGAAACAGGATCATCCATGTCGGAGACGGCTACAAGAGAGTCTCCATATGACATGTACCTGTCAGGCTTTTGAGTAGCCCTCCCACTACGTCGAAGTACTACTTGACGAGATTCTGATGAGTTAGGTTGTGTTTCAGTTGGGGTAAGAACAGTTCTTACAGATGAGGTAGAAGCTTCCTCACCCAACTTTTCTTCAAGCACAATTTTGCTTCTAGGTTTCGCATCCTTCATAAAGTCCTCCTCAAGGAAACGAGCATTCGTGCTAACGAAAGTCTTATCGTCCTCGGGACTATAGAAAGTAAAACCTTTGGTTTCCTTCGGATATCCTACAAACAGGCACAATTCTGACCTACTAGCCAACTTGCTAGTCTTTTGCCTTAGCACGTGTGCAGGGCAACCCCAAATTCGGATGCGGCCAAGATTCACTTTACGGCCAGTCCATCGTTCATAAGGAGTACCAGGAACCGTTTTAGACGGAACTTGGTTCAGAATATAAGCGACTGTTTCGAGGGCATATCCCCAAAAGGAAAGCGGGAGTGATGAGTAACTCATCATTGATCTAACCATCTCCATAAGAGTTCGGTTTCTTCTCTCTGACACTCCGTTTTGTTGAGGTGTGCCAGGTGCGGTAAGCTGAGAAGCGATACCTTCTTCTTTGAGAAAGTCATCGAACTCTCCAGACATATACTCACCACCTTGATCAGATCGAAGGGTTTTGATCACTTTGCCAGTTTGCTTTTCCACTAAAGCCCTAAAGACCTTAAATACGTTAAAGGTCTCGGATTTGTGTTTAAGCAAATAGACAAACCCATATCTTGAGTAATCATCAGTGAAGGTAACGAAGTATTCGTATCCTCCACGTGCCTGTTGGTTGAGCGGACCACATACATCAGAATGTATTAGTTCCAGCAACTCAGTGGCTCTTCGATCCTTATCGGAGAAAGGTCGCTTAGTCATTTTTCCTTCTATGCAGGATTCACAAGTAGGTAGTGAACCTATTGCAGAGGCTTGGAGTGGACCATCCCTCACAAGTCTCTTAATCCTATCTAGACTGATATGACCAAGTCTTAAGTGCCACAAGTATGTTGATTTTGTTAGATCGGAGGATTCAGAAAGTTTGATCCTCTTTGGCTCCCTAATTAGATCATTATCTATTTCGGTGTCTAAGAGAGAAGGTTGAGTGGGATAGATGTAGAAAAGAGCATTCTTCATACATGCATCAGTGACAAAAGAATTATCAGGAAACGAAATACGAATTCCATTCTTAATGAACTTTAAACAATAATCTTGCTCAAGAAGACGAGCAACGGATATTAAGTTCTTCCCAAAGGTAGGAACAAAATAAACATTATTCAAGTTTAAAGTGCGGTCTTCAAAAGACAGCGTCACGGATCCCACAGCCTTTGCAGACACCAGGCTCCCATCACCCCATTTGAAACAGAACTCGCCTTCCTCTAAGCTTTTGGTTTTCTTGAAACCATTCAAGGAACAACAAATATGGTTAGTAGCAGCGGAGTCAAGAATCCATGTTGATACATTATCAGCTACTAAGCATGCTTCGGTAACTAGTACAATACTATGTTCCTTTGCTTTGAGATAGGCAGGACAGTTCGTTTTATCGGCCTTGTGAGGTCTCTTCTTAGTTCCAGAGGCGGAGGCCATTTGCTCAGTAGCATGTGCCTCTCCTTGATTCCTCTTTCTCTTAGTGAGACGTACAGCAGTGAGAAGCTCTTTCATAAGCTCGGTAACAATGTACTTTAGCTTTGTAATGGAGTAGTTCAGTATGAAGGAATCAAGAGATGCGGGGAGAGTTTCTAAGATCATATCTATGACACTCTTCCCATCAATCTCAGATCCTAGGATTTCCATTTCATTTAGGTAACTAATGATCAGCATCATATGGTCCTTAACAGGAGTCCTAGCCTTCATGCGACAGTTCATAAACTGTCGGACTGCTTGTAGCCTTGTTTGACGCCTTTGCCCTCCAAACATCTCAAGGAGATTGTAGAGCACGTCGGCGGCAGTCTCGATGTCACGATGTTGCTCTTTCAGCATATTGTTCATAGATGCCATCATATAGCACCTCACAATCTCATCGGATTGAAGCCAGGCCGCCAAGACGTCTATGTCCTCTTGAGTTGAATCATCATTCGTCAGAGGAGGACACGGGGTGGTGAGTACCCTATTTGTGCTTGTTAACGGTAACTATTATGTCGAGGTTACGTTTCGAATCTACGAGTTTTCGTTTTCGAGTTTGTTCGAGGAAAGGAAGATTGACAGATGTTTGCGAGACATATTGCCTATAACAGTTGAAACAAGTTTATGATTAGTCTTTGGTTTAGGATTTAAGTTTTATTAAGACTTTTGTAAAACCCAAAGGTGTTATAAACCAAACGATAATTTACTCCGTCAAGAGAAGGCCGCAAAAAATCTCCATTTATAAGTAAATGACACATCATTAATGCTAAGCCAAGATGTCAATACATCATTTTGACTAGCCACCTTGTAAATTGGTTTGATCACTCACATCCTTTCGCAGAGCCTCAAGGGAGGATACTAGGGATTGAGCCTAAGCGTGCAACCAACCACTTAGTCCAAAAGATCAGCTTTGAAAAACAATCCCCCAAGGGGAGGCCTTGCCATCATTGCATCACTTTCGGACGTAGCTCATTGAGCAATGATCGAAGCAATAACGCCTTGGAGTACTCACATTTAAGTGAGGGTCGCAAGAGCGGCTCTTAGTCCCACGTTATTGCATCTTTCACTAGTGTTGGGGATCGCGGGTTACAAACAACGAATATAACCCTCCCACTTAGTTTTTGGAGTTGGTTCATCGACTCTTATAAGTTCGGAAACAAATTTCCTAGTTAGAGAGCGACAGAGCGGACAACTAGAAGAGAATCCTAGATCGACATGTTCAGAGCAGTATTAGTGCATAAAGGCACAAGGGACATACTCGATCTTTTCCTATTTTCTATTTCGGGAAAGTGCGTGAGGGAAGTGTGAACTTCAACTCACTCGAACACTTGAAAGTTTGAGATTACACATCTTTTTATTTTTCGGCTTGTCTACAAGGAGACCTCCCACTCAAAATTTCAAGAGCATATAGATTTTGAACATATGTGATATAGATATAGTTTTGAAAACATTTTGAAAACTTATTTGATTTGGATGACAAAATATTTTCAAGTTTGAAAGTGAAAACGGTTTTTCAAAATTCAAACTAGTTTTGTAAAAATTCAATTTCAATTAATCTTTCAAAAATCAAAACTTTTAATCTTTACACATCATGTTTATAATCATATGAAAAACATTTTTGCTCAAGAAAATTTTCTCATTAGAGTTCTATAACTCATGGTAGTGGGGTTTGAAAATCCGGATTCCAAAAAAAAAACTGGAGTTTCAGACAGCCGCGCACCTCGGAGTAAAATCGCCATATCTGGCGGCTCCGATGTCCTTTTCAGCCGAAACCGGTGGAATTGGACAGAGGACAGACAGAGCTTTAATTTGATTCAAGAATCATTAAATTTCGATTTCTGAGCAGAGAGTTATGCCACTTTTAATGCGGGTTTACATTCCAGCTCGAAGAAAAAGAAATAAATTAAAGCTTCGTCCTTTTAGGTGCGAAAAAGAATCTAGTGTAACGGAACGTTTTAAGATGTTGTTTAAAGCTTTTATTTGTGTTTTATTAGCAGGGTAATAACATAGAATAAAAGAAATAACAACATGCATAAAACGATTTCAAGTAAATAAACGAAACTAGCAAGAAAATAAAACTAGTCACAAAATTTACTCGAAAATTCTCAAACCTTTAAAACACGTTTTTCAATATAAAAAATTAAAAACTTTTAGAACTGATTCTAATGTGTTTTAACATCATCCCAAACTCATAGAAAATCAACATGGTTTTTAATTTAGAGACAAGAGCAATAAATTAAAAAAAAATCTAAGATTACAATTCTAACTTGTCACAAAATTAGTAAACTTTCGAAAACGATTTTCAAGCTCATAATTTTAAAACATGCACATGCATTCCTTTGACCATAGCTCTGATACCATTTGTTGGAATCGATCTAGGGTTTAAGAAAAAGTTTAACGCTTCGTTAAGTGGCGGAATTTTAAAAATGTTCTTTTTAAGTAAAACTAGTTTTTACTAACCTAGACAAGAGCATGTACATGTAAATAAAAACTAATATGAGCTATTAAAGTTACTAACCTTTCTTGAAGCTTGAACCTTGTAGAAGCTTTTGAAAAGTTGCAACGCTCGTCTCCCCTCGTAGCACGTCTCTCTTCCTTTCCTCGGCACCTCGAGCAACCACGAAAGTTTCTATCACTAAATCACTCGAAAAGAAGGAATCAGTGAGTGGGCACTTTTAAACACTACGACTTGAGAACGAGTCTCGAAGTCGCAGAGCTAAACACTAGGTCGAGTGAGGACCTAGGTGCCAAGACAAGAAATAATCGAAAATAAACTAGAGAGAGAGAGAGAGGATTTTTGGCCAAGTTCTAGAGAGAGAGTCTCTCAAATCTCTTAAACTTGGATGAATCAATTGTGAGGAAATGAGGCTCCTATTTATAGGAGAGGCTTTACCTTCAATAAGGTAGTTTCCTCTTCTATAGAATATCACATATTCATGAGCAAATATTGCCTCTTTCCCACTTGAGAAACTCGGCCAAACAAGGCTTCTAGAAGCCTTGATTTGTTTCCAATTTTGTTCAAGGCCTTGCCTTGTCTCTCACTTGGCCGATTACCCTAAAACATCCTCATGCAAATTTGTTTCCTCTTTTTCTTTTGGCAAGTATCTTGATACATTTATGCACACAATATTCTCTCTTGGTTGGGTATGTTGGGCGCCTATGTCTTCTAGAATGGGCTTCTAGAAGCTTTTCCATTTGTTCATGACAACATGAAAAAGGCCCAATAAGAATTTTCAATAAAATTCTTATGAAATGAAATTAATTCACAAGGCCCAATGATCAAGTCATGGCCGAGTGAAACATGTCATAAAATGACCTTGTCAAAAATTTATTGACATTCATTTCATCGTTTGTCTCAAAAGACAAAAATACCCTTTTCACTATTTTCGTTCTTGTTTTGACTTAGCTTCCAGTTTAACTATTCCTATCGATGTGATTCGTGACAGTGACCTCATGGACCCAAATGAACAAAGCTTTAGCTAAACACTTGGACTCAAAAGTTCACAAACCTTTTCCAAGTTTAGCTTAATGCCAACTGACTCCACTAAAGAGCTGACACTGAAAATCTCTCGGTTCAAATGAATTTATTTTCTACTCAAGAATTCGACCTAATTATGATGAGCGGATCCACTGAATATTATCTATGTTTACCCTTCATGAATGTCATCAGCTAGTCGGGATTTACTAAATTACCATTTTACCCTTCTAGCTGTTATTTCCTCAACTCCTTTGTCGCTTGTGAATAAGTTAGAAACAATGTATTGACGAGGAGCTAACAAGTCACATTGTTTCATCCAAAAGAGTCAGGACTCAATTTGGACACTGGCCAGTTCATTTATTCACACTCCAAGGAACAAAGCATGAGGTGACATACATTGCATTTCAGCAATCTTGTACATGAATTTCATATCTATGAGAACTTCGCAAAGTTACTCATGACAGACTCACAACTTAGTACTTCACCAATAGGCCTTGTTCGGAATCACATAGTGAGTCCGAACTTTGACTTTCTCAAATGAGAATACTAAGGTGTGAAATGGCATGTCTCATTTCAGGATTAAGGTAAGCATGATGCAATTCATACATAGTGACTTCGAGACATAAGAGGTTAAATGGTTTGTTCTTATATTGTCTCTAGAAGTGCACTGGTCAATTCAGTACCTTCGGAAGATACCTAGAAGAACTATAGAGTCTCCAACTCTCAATGCCTCATAACCAGACATCATAGATTCTTCTAACAATCATACTGAGGTCAATAGTCCTTTGACCCTAAGATTGCGAATATATCGTTTTAAGCAAACTACGAAGAGTTTGTTCATGCAAATCTACATTTGTCTCTTCGTAAGTTGTTTAGTTTGTTTATGGACTAAAAGACTATGGTTTTATCATAAAGCTTCAGACAAGGAAGATTGAATGAACGTTTCAACTTTATTAATGAATGAATAGGCAATTACAAGCAATAGTCTTCATGAGACTTTATTACATCAAATGTTCAAAATAAAGACTACAACTCTTCTTGTGGGCACCATTGACAACATATTATCTATGTTTACCCTTCATGAATGTCATCAGCTAGTCGGGATTTACTAAATTACCATTTTACCCTTCTAGCTGTTATTTCCTCAACTCCTTTGTCGCTTGTGAATAAGTTAGAAACAATGTATTGACGAGGAGCTAACAAGTCACATTGTTTCATCCAAAAGAGTCAGGACTCAATTTGGACTCTGGCCAGTTCATTTATTCACACTCCAAGGAACAAAGCATGAGGTGACATACATTGCATTTCAGCAATCTTGTACATGAATTCCATATCTATGAGAACTTCACAAAGTTACTCATGACAGACTCACAACTTAGTACTTCACCAATAGGCCTTGTTCGGAATCACATAGTGAGTCCGAATTTTGACTTTCTCAAATGAGAATACTAAGGTGTAAAATGCCATGTCTCATTTCAGGATTAAGGTAAGCATGACGCAATTCATACATAGTGACTTCGAGACATAAGAGGTTAAATGGTTTGTTCTTATATTGTCTCTAGAAGTGCACAGGTCAATTCAGTACCTTCGGAAGATACCTAGAAGAACTATAGAGTCCCCAACTCTCAATGCCTCATAACCAGACATCATAGATTCTTCTAACAATCATACTGAGGTCAATAGTCCTTTGACCCTAAGATTGCGAATATATCGTTTTAAGCAAACTACGAAGAGTTTGTTCATGCAAATCTACATTTGTCTCTTCGTAAGCTGTTAAGTTTGTTTATGGACTAAAAGACTAAGGTTTTATCATAAAGCTTCAAACAAAGAAAGAATGAATGAACGTTTCAACTTTATTAATGAATGAATAGGCAATCACAAGCAAGAGTCTTCGTAAGACTATATGACATCAAATGTACATAAATAGACACTATTACTCTTCTTGTGGGCACCATTGACAACAAACTCCCACTTGACTCAAAGAAGATGTGAGTAGTCCTACATGCCTAATCCCTCTCGAAGTTGGTCGAAGACCATGTTCGCTAGGGCCTTGGTGAATGGATCTTCCAGAGATCTACTTCACCTCCACGTCTCCGCGTTGCGCGATCTCTTGAATCAAATGGTATTTCCTCTCAATATGTTTAGAGCGCTTATGGCTTCTAGGTTCCTTTGAGTTAGCGACAGCCCCACTATTATCACAATAAAGGGTCATGGGCTCGTCGACGTTTGGAAAAACTTCCAAATACTTAAGGAACTTTCTAAGCCATACAGCCTCTTTGGATGCTTCACAAGCTGCCACATATTCTGCTTCCATTGTGGAGTCAGCATTGCAAGATTGCTTAATACTTCTCCACACAACAGCTCCACCATTAAGGATGAACACAGATCCCGAAGTGGATTTCCTGGAATCCTTATCCGCCTGAAAATCGGAGTCGGTATATCCCATCATAGTCAGGTCAGTACCTGAGTATGTAAGCATCAAGTTCCTAGTTCTTCGAAGATACTTAAGAACATGCTTAACAGCAATCCAGTGCTCGGGTCCAGGGTTGGATTGGAAACGACTAACTACGCCAACGGCGAAACAGATGTCAGGTCTAGTGCAAAGCATAGCATACATGAGGCTTCCTACGGCAGAGGCGTAAGGAATCTTCCTCATGTCTTCAATCTCTTGTGCAGTCTTGGGAGACTGGTCCTTAGAGAGTGAAACTCCATGCCTAAAGGGTGTTTGACCCCTCTTGCAGTCTTGCATCGAGAAGCGATCCATCACCTTATCAATATAAGATGCTTGAGAGAGCGACAGGGTCCGGTTTTTCCTATCTCGAAAGATTTGGATCCCCAGAATGTACGCGGCTTCTCCTAGATCCTTCATATCGAATTGCTTTGCTAACCAGACCTTAACCTCAGATAACTTACCCACGTCATTACCAATGAGAAGTATATCATCGACATATAGTACCAGAAACACAACTTTACCTTCGTGTATTAACTTGTAAACACAAGGCTCATCTATTGACTGTTCAAAGCCAAAGCTCTTTACAGTTTCATCGAATCTGATATTCCATGACCTAGATGCTTGCTTTAGTCCATAAATGGATTTAAGCAACTCACAAACCTTGGTCTATTGACCTTTATCCACGAAACCGTCTGGTTGAGCCATGTAAATGCGCTCGTCAAGATTGCCATTCAGAAAGGCTGTCTTGACATCCATTTGCCAGATCTCATAGTCGAGAGCTACAACTATGGATAGGAGTATGCGGATGGATTTAAGCATTGCGACTGGCGAGAAGGTTTCTGTTGGAATCGATCTAGGGTTTAAGAAAAAGTTTAACGCTTCGTTAAGCGGCGGAATTTTAAAAATTTTCCTTTTAAGTAAAACTAGTTTTTACTAACCTAGACAAGAGCATGTACATGTAAATAAAAACTAATATGAGCTATTAAAGTTACTAACCTTTCTTGAAGCTTGAACCTTGTAGAAGCTTTTGGAAAGTTGCAACGCTCGTCTCCCCTCGCAGCACGTCTCTCTTCCTTTCCTCGGCACCTCGAGAAACCACGAAAGTTTCTATCACTAAATCACTCGAAAAGAAGGAATCAGTGAGTGGGCACTTTTAAACACTACGACTTGAGAACGAGTCACGAAGTCGCAGAGCTAAACACTAGGTCGAGTGAGGACCTAGGTGCCAAGACAAGAAAAAATCGAAAATAAACTAGAGAGAGAGAGAGGATTTCGGCCACAAGTTCTAGAGAGAGAGTCTCTCAAATCTCTTAAACTTGGATGAATGAATTGTGAGGAAATGAGGCTCCTATTTATAGGAGAGGTCTCACCTTCAATAAGGTAGTTTCCTCTTCTATAGAATATAACATATTCATGAGCAAAATAACCCTTATTTCCCATTCCTCTTAGGCGCCCAAGGCAGCCTTCTAGAAGGCTAGGATTTGTTTCCTTTTTTGTTCATTGGCTTGCCTTTTACTCTTATGGCCGAAATTCTATATGCATCCTTATGCAATTTGTTTCCTCTTTTTCTTTTGGCAAGTATCTAAATACATTTATGCACAAAATAAATTCTCTCTCTTTGGGTATTTGGGCGCCTATGACTTCTAGAAAGCCTTCTAGATTTTTCTTCATTTGTTCATAACAACATAAGAAAAGCCCATTAAGAATTTTCCATAAAATTCTCATGAAATGAAATTAATTCACAAGGCCCAATGATCAAGTCATGGCCGAGTGAAACATGTCATAAAATGACCTTGTCAAAAATTTATTGACATTCATTTCATCGTTTGTCTCAAAAGACAAAAATACCCTTTTCACTATTTTCGTTCTTGTTTTGACTTAGCTTCCAGTTTAACTATTCCTATCGATGTGATTCGTGACAGTGACCTCATGGACCCAAATGAACAAAGCTTTAGCTAAACACTTGGACTCAAAAGTTCACAAACCTTTTCCAAGTTTAGCTTAATGCCAACTGACTCCACTAAAGAGCTGACACTGAAAATCTCTCGGTTCAAATGAATTTATTTTCTACTCAAGAATTCGACCTAATTATGATGAGCGGATCCACTGAATATTATCTATGTTTACCCTTCATGAATGTCATCAGCTAGTCGGGATTTACTAAATTACCATTTTACCCTTCTAGCTGTTATTTCCTCAACTCCTTTGTCGCTTGTGAATAAGTTAGAAACAATGTATTGACGAGGAGCTAACAAGTCACATTGTTTCATCCAAAAGAGTCAAGACTCAATTTGGACACTGGCCAGTTCATTTATTCACACTCCAAGGAACAAAGCATGAGGTGACATACATTGCATTTCAGCAATCTTGTACATGAATTCCATATCTATGAGAACTTCGCAAAGTTACTCATGACAGACTCACAACTTAGTACTTCACCAATAGGCCTTGTTCGGAATCACATAGTGAGTCCGAACTTTGACTTTCTCAAATGAGAATACTAAGGTGTGAAATGGCATGTCTCATTTCAGGATTAAGGTAAGCATGATGCAATTCATACATAGTGACTTCGAGACATAAGAGGTTAAATGGTTTGTTCTTATCTTGTCTCTAGAAGTGCACTGGTCAATTCAGTACCTTCGGAAGATACCTAGAAGAACTATAGAGTTCCTAACTCTCAATGCCTCATAACCAGACATCATAGATTCTTCTAACAATCATACTGAGGTCAATAGTCCTTTGACCCTAAGATTGCGAATATATCGTTTTAAGCAAACTACGAAGAGTTTGTTCATGCAAATCTACATTTGTCTCTTCGTAAGTTGTTAAGTTTGTTTATGGACTAAAAGACTATGGTTTTATCATAAAGCTTCAGACAAGGAAGATTGAATGAACGTTTCAACTTTATTAATGAATGAATAGGCAATTACAAGCAAGAGTCTTCGTAAGACTATATGACATCAAATGTACATAAATAGACACTACTACTCTTCTTGTGGGCACCATTGACAACAGTTTCTTCATAGTCAATCCCTTCTTGTTGGGTATAACCCTTCGCCACAAGTCGTGCTTTGAACGTCTCGACGTTCCCATCAGGATCCCTTTTCTTCTTGTATATCCACTTACACCCTACGGGTTTAATCCCTTCAGGAAGATCTACAAGTTTCCAGACTTTGTTGACATACATCGAGTGCATTTCAACTTTCATGGCGTCAAGCCAAAGGTTTGATTCAGAACAAGCCATCGCTTGGCTATAGGAAACAGGGTCATCCATGTCGGAGACGGCTACAAGAGAGTCTCCATAAGACATGTACCTGTCAGGCTTTTGAGTAGCCCTCCCACTACGTCGAAGTACTACTTGACGAGATTCTGATGAGTTAGGTTGTGTTTCAGTTGGGGTAAGAACAGTTCTTACAGATGAGGTAGAAGCTTCCTCACCCAACTTTTCTTCAAGCACAATTTTGCTTCTAGGTTTCGCATCCTTCATGAAGTCCTCCTCAAGGAAACGAGCATTCGTGCTAACGAAAGTCTTATCGTCCTCGGGACTATAGAAAATGAAACCTTTGGTTTCCTTTGTATATCCCACAAACAAGCACAATTCTGACCTACTAGCCAACTTGCTAGTCTTTTGCCTCAACACGTGTGCAGGGCAACCCCAAATTCGGATGCGGCCAAGATTCACTTTACGGCCAATCCATCGTTCATAAGGAGTACCAGGAACCGTTTTGGACGGAACTTGGTTCAGAATGTAGGCGGCTGTTTCGAGGGCATATCCCCAAAAGGAAAGCGGGAGTGATGAGTAACTCATCATTGATCTAACCATCTCCATAAGAGTTCGGTTTCTTCTCTCTGACACTCCGTTTTGTTGAGGTGTGCCAGGTACGGTAAGCTGAGAAGCGATACCTTCTTCTTTAAGAAAGTCATCGAACTCTCCAGACATATACTCACCACCTCGATCAGATCGAAGGGTTTTGATCACTTTGCCAGTTTGCTTTTTCACTAAAGCCCTAAAGACCTTAAATACGTTAAAGGTCTTGGATTTGTGTTTAAGCAAATAGACAAACCCATATCTTGAGTAATCATTAGTGAAGGTAACGAAGTATTCGTATCCTCCACGTGCCTGTTGGTTGAGCAGACCACATACATCAGAATGTATTAGTTCCAGCAACTCAGTGGTTCTTCGACCCTTATCGAAGAAAGGTCGCTTAGTCATTTTTCCTTCTATACAGGATTCACAAGTAGGTAGTGAACCTATTGCAGAGGCTTGGAGTGGACCATCCCTCACAAGTCTCTTAATCCTATCTAGACTGATATGACCAAGTCTTAAGTGCCAGAGGAATGTTGATTTTGTTAGATCGGAGGATTCAGAAAGTTTGATCCTCTTTGGCTCCCTAATTAGATCATTATCTATTTCGGTGTCTAAAAGAGAAGGTTGAGTGGGATAGATGTAGAAAAGAGCATTCTTCATACATGCATCAGTGACAAAAGAATTATCAGGAAACGAAATACGAATTCCATTCTTAATGAACTTTAAACAATAATCTTGCTCACGAAGACGAGCAACGGATATTAAGTTCTTCCCAAAGGTAGGAACAAAATAAACATTATTCAAGTTTAAAGTGCGGTCTTCAAAAGACAGCGTCACGGATCCCACAGCCTTTGCAGACACCAGGCTCCTATCACCCCATTTGAAACAGAACTCGCCTTCCTCTAAGCTTTTGGTTTTCTTGAAACCATTCAAGGAACAACAAATATGGTTAGTAGCAGCGGAGTCAATAATCCACGATGATACATTATCAGCTACTAAGCATGCTTCGGTAACTAGTACAATACTATGTTCCTTTGCTTTGAGATAGGCGGGACAGTTCTTTTTATCGGCCTTGTAAGGTCTCTTCACAGTTCCAGAGGCGGAGGCTTTTTGCTCAGTAGCATGTGCCTCTCCTTGATTCCTCTTTCTCTTAGTGAAACCTACAGCAGTGTGAAGTTCCTCCATAAGCTTGGTAACAGTGTACTCTAGCTTGTTAATGGAGTAGTTCATCTTGAAGGTATCAAGAGATGCGGGGAGAGTTTCTAAGATCACATCTATGACATTCTTCCCATCAATCTCAGATCCTAGGATTTCCATTTTACTCAGATGACTAATGATCAATATCATAAAGTCTCCAACAGGAGTCCTAGCCTGCATATGACAATTCATAAACTGTCGGACTGCTTGTAGCCTTGTTTGACGCCTTTGCCCTCCAAACATCTCAAGGAGATTGTAGAGCATGTCAGCGGCAGTCTCGAAGTCACGATGGTGCTCTTTCAGCATATTGTTCATAGATGCCAAGATATAGCACCTCACAATCTCATCGGATCGAAGCCAGGCCGCTAAGGCGTCATTGTCCTCTTGAGTTGAATCATCATTCGTCAGAGGAGGACATGGGGTGGTGAGTACCCATTTGTGCTTGTTAACGGTAGGTATTATGTCGAGGTTACGTTTCGAGTCTATGTAGTTTTCGTTTTCGAGTTTGTTCGAGGAAAGAATGAAAGAGAGAGAGTTGGGAGACATATTGCCTATAAAAGTTGAAACAAGTTTATGATTAGTCTTTGGTTTAGGATTTAAGTTTTATTAAGACTTTTGTAAAATCCAAAGGTGTTATAAACCAAACGATAATTTACTCCCTCAAGAGAAGGCCGCAAAAAATCTCCATTTATAAGTAAATGACACATCATTAATGCTAAGCCAAGATGTCAATACATCTATTTTGACTAGCCACCGTTTAAATTGGTTTGATCACTCACATCCTTTCGCATAGCCTCAAGGGAGGATTACTAGGGATTGAGCCTAAGTGTGTAACCAACCACTTAGTCCAAAAGATCAGCTTTGAAAAACAATCCCCCAAGGGGAGGCCTTGTCATCATTGCATCACTCTCGGACGTAGCTCATTGAGCAATGATCGAAGCAATAACGCCTTGGAGTACTCACATTTAAGTGAGGGTCGCAAGAGCGGCTCTTAGTCCCACGTTATTGCATCTTTCATTAGTGTTGGGGATCGCGGGTTACAAACAACGAATATAACCCTCCCACTTAGTTTTTGGAGTTGGTTCATCGATTCTTATAATTTCGGAAACAGATTTCCTAGTTAGAGAGCGACAGAGCGGACAACTAGAAGAGAATCCTAGATCGACATGTTCAGAGCAGTATTAGTGCATAAAGGCACAAGGTACATACTCAATCTTTTCCTATTTTCTATTTCGGGAAAGTGCGTGAGGGAAGTGTGAACTTCAACTCACTCGAACACTTGAAAGTTTGAGATTACACATCTTTTTATTTTTCGGCTTGTCTACAAGGAGACCTCCCACTCAAATTTTCAAGAGCATATAGATTTTGAACATATGTGATATAGATATAGTTTTGAAAACATTTTGAAAATTTATTTGATTTGGATGACAAAATATTTTCAAGTTTGAAAGTGAAAACGGTTTTTCAAAATTCAAACTAGTTTTGTAAAAATTCAATTTCAATTAAAACTTTCAAAAATCAAAACATTTTAATCTTACACATCATGTTTATAATCATATGAAAAACATTTTTGCTCAAGAAAATTTTCTCATTAGAGTTCTATAACTCATGGTAGTGGGGTTTGAAAATCCGGATTTCTAAAAAACTGGAGTTTCAGACAGCCGCGCACCTCGGAGTAAAATCGCCATATCTGGCGGCTCCAATGTCCTTTTGAGCCGAAACCGGTGGCATTGGATAGAGGACAGACAGAGCTTTAATTTGATTCAAGAATCATTAAATTTCGATTTCTGAGCAGAGAGTTATGCCACTTTTAATGCGGGTTTACTCCAGCTCGAAGAAAAAGAAATAAATTAAAGCTTGGTCCTTTTTAGGTGCGAAAAAGAATCAAGTGTAACGGAACGTTTTAAGATGTTGTTTAAAGCTTTTATTTGTGTTTTATTAGCAGGGTAATAACATAGAATAAAAGAAATAACAACAAGCATAAAACGAATACGGTAAATAAAAGAAACTAGAAAGACAAAGTAACTAGTCACAAAATTTACCGAAATTTCTCAAATCTTTAAAACACGTTTTTCAATATAAAAAAAATAAAAAATTTTAGAACTGATTCGAATGTGTTTTAAAAACATCCCAAACTCATAGAAAATCAACATGCTTTTTAATTTAAAGACAAGAGCATTAAATTAAAAAAAATCTAAGATTACAATTCTAACTTGTCACAAAATTAGTAAACTTTCGAAAACGATTTTCAAGCTCATAATTTTCAAAACATGTACATGCTAATCTTTGACCATAGCTCTGATACCATTTGTTGGAATCGTTCTAGGGTTTAAGAAAATAATTAACGCTTCGGTAAGCGGCGGAATTTTAAAAATTTTCTTTTATAAGTAAAACAGTTTTTACTAACCTAGACAAGTGCAAGTACATGTAATTAAAAACCAATATGAGCTAAGAATTTACTAACCTTTCTTGAAGCTTGAACTTTGGAGAAGCTTTCGGAAAGTTTGCAACACTCGTCTCCCCTCGCAGCACGTCTCTCTTTCTTTCCTCGGCACCTCGAGCAACCACGAAAGTTTCTATCACTAAATCACTCGAAAAGAAGGAATCAGTGAGTGGGCACTTTTAAACACTACGACTTAAGAACGAGTCTCAAAGTCGCAGAGCTAAAGACTAGGTCGAGTGAGGACCTAGGTGCCAAGACAAGAAAAATCAAAAATAGAAACTAGAAAGAGAGAGAAGAGGGGCGGCCAACAATGTCTAGAGAGAGAGTCTCTCAATCTCTAACTTATGTTGAATGAATGGAATGAAGGGAATGAGGCCTCTATTTATAGAGGAGGTTTTACCTTCAATAAGGTAGTGTCCTCTTTCATTAAATATCACATATTCATGAGCAAATATTGCTCTCCTTCCATTAGAGTCACTCGGCCAAATAGGCTTCTAGAAGCCCTTGGATTTGTTTCCCTTTTTGTTCCATTCCTTGCTTGGTACTCTCTTGGCCGAATTCCCTCTTACCCAACATAGGAAATTCATTTCCTCTTTTTCTTTTGGCATGTATCTTGATACATTAATGCACAAAATTGGTCTCTCTTCTCTTGGGTTTGGGCGTGTAAGACTTTCTAGAAGCCTTCTAGATTTTTCTTCATTTGTTCATAACAACATAAGAAAAGCCCATTAAGAATTTTCAATAAAATTCTTATGAAATGAAATTAATTCACAAGGCCCAATGATCAAGTCATGGCCGAGTGAAACATGTCATAAAATGACCTTGTCAAAAATTTATTGACATTCATTTCATCCTTTGTCTCAAAAGACAAAAATACCCTTTTAACTATTTTCGTTCTTGTTTTGACTTAGCTTCCAGTTTAACTATTCCTATCGATGTGATTCGTGACAGTGACCTCATGGACCCAAATGAACAAAGCTTGAGCTAAACACTTGGACTCAAAAGTTCACAAACCTTTTCCAAGTTTAGCTTAATGCCAACTGACTCCACTAAAGAGCTGACACTGAAAATCTCTCGGTTCAAATGAATTTATTTTGTACTCAAGAATTCGACCTAATTATGATGAGCGGATCCACTGAATATTATCTATGTTTACCCTTCATGAATGTCATCAGCTAGTCGGGATTTACTAAATTACCATTTTACCCTTCTAGCTGTTATTTCCTCAACTCCTTTGTCGCTTGTGAATAAGTTAGAAACAATGTATTGACGAGGAGCTAACAAGTCACATTGTTTCATCCAAAAGAGTCAGGACTCAATTTGGACACTGGCCAGTTCATTTATTCACACTCCAAGGAACAAAGCATGAGGTGACATACATTGCATTTCAGCAATCTTGTACATGAATTCCATATCTATGAGAACTTCACAAAGTTACTCATGACAGACTCACAACTTAGTACTTCACCAATAGGCCTTGTTCGGAATCACATAGTGAGTCCGAACTTTGACTTTCTCAAATGAGAATACTAAGGTGTGAAATGCCATGTCTCATTTCAGGATTAAGGTAAGCATGACGCAATTCATACATAGTGACTTCGAGACATAAGAGGTTAAATGGTTTGTTCTTATATTGTCTCTAGAAGTGCACTGGTCAATTCAGTACCTTCGGAAGATACCTAGAAGAACTATAGAGTCCCCAACTCTCAATGCCTCATAACCAGACATCATAGATTCTTCTAACAATCATACTGAGGTCAATAGTCCTTTGACCCTAAGATTGCGAATATATCGTTTTAAGCAAACTACGAAGAGTTTGTTCATGCAAATCTACATTTGTCTCTTCGTAAGTTGTTAAGTTTTTTTATGGACTAAAAGACTAAGGTTTTATCATAAAGCTTCAAACAAAGAAAGAATGAATGAACGTTTCAACTTTATTAATGAATGAATAGGCAACCACAAGCAAGAGTCTTCGTAAGACTATATGACATCAAATGTACATAAATAGACACTATTACTCTTCTTGTGGGCACCATTGACAACAATATTCTGAACCAAGTTCTGTCTAAAACGGTTCTTGGTAATCCTTATGAACGATGGACTAGCCGTAAAGTAAATCTTGGCCGCATCAAAATTTGGGGTTATCCTGCACACGTGCTGAGGCAAAAGACTAGCAAGTTGGCTAGTAGGTCAGAATTGTGTCTATTTGTTGGATATCCAAAGGAAACCAAAGATTTCACATTCTATAGTCCCGAGGACGACAAGACTTTCGTTAGCACGAATGCTCGTTTCATTGAGGAGGACTTTATGAAGGATGCAAAACCTAGAACAAAATTGTGCTTGAAGAAATGTTGGGTGAGGAAGCTTCTACCTCATCTGTAAGAACTGTTCTTACCCCAACTGAAACACAACTAAACTCATCAGAATCTCGTCAAGCAGTACTTCGACGTAGTGGGAGGGCTACTCAAAAGCCCGACTGGTACATGTCTTATGGAGACACTCTCGTAGCCGTCTCTGATATGGATGATCCTGTTTCCTATAGTCAAGTGATGGCTTATTCTGAATCAAACCTTTGGCTTGATGCCATGAAAGTTGAAATGCACTCGATGTATGTCAACAAAGTCTGGAAACTTGTAGACCTTCCTGAAGGGATTAAACTCGTAGGGTGTAAGTGGATATACAAGAAGAAAATGGGTCCGGATGGGAACGTCGAGATGTTCAAAGCACGACTTGTGGATAAGGGTTATACCCAACAAGAAGGGATTGACTATGAAGAAACCTTCTCGCCAGTCACGATTCTTTCGCATACTTCTATCCATAGCTGCAGCTCTCGACTATGAGATCTGGTAAATGGATGTCAAGACTGCCTTCTTGAATGGCAATCTTGACTAGCACATTTATATGGCTCTACCAGACGGTTTTGTTGAAAAAGGTCAAAAGACCAATGTTTATGAGTTGCTTAAGTCCATTTATGGTAAAGTTGTATTTCTGGTACTATATGTCGATGATATATTACTCATAGGTAAAGTTGTGGGTAATTTATCTGATTTTAAGGTCTGGCTGGCAAAGCAATTCGATATGAAGGATCTAGGAGAAGCCGCGTACATTCTGGGGATCCAAATCTTTCGAGATAGGAAGAACCGGACTATGTCGCTCTCTCAAGCATCTTATATTGATAAGGTGATGGATCGCTTCTTGATGCAAGACTCCAAGAAGGGCCGAACACCCTTTAGGCATGGAGTCTCACTCTCTAAGGACCAGTCTCCCAAGACTGCACAAGAGATTGAGGACATGAGAAAAATTCCTTACGCCTTAGCCGTAGGAAGTTTCATGTATGCTATGCTTTGGCAATGGCGTAGTTAGCCGTTTTCAATCCAACCCTGGACCCGAGCACTGGATTGCTGTTAAGCATGTTCTCAAGTATCTTCGAAGAACTAGGAACTTGATCCTTATATATTCAGGTACTGGCCTGAATATGACAGGATATACCGACTCCGATTTTCAAGCGGATAAGGATTCCAGGAAATCCACTTCGGGATCTGTGTTCATCCTTAATGGTAGAGTTGTTGTGTGGAGGAGTATTAAGCAATCTTGCAATGCTGACTCAACAATGGAAGAAGAATATGTGGCTGCTTGTGAAACATCCAAAGAGGCTGTATGGCTTAGAAAATTCCATAAGTATTTGGAAGTCATTCCAAAGGTCGATGAGCCCATGACCCTTTATTGTGATAATAGTGGGGCTGCCGCTAACTCAAAGGAACCTCGAAGTCATAAGCGCTCTAAACATATTGAGAGGAAATACCATTTGATTCAAGAGATCGTGAAGCGTGAAGACATGGAGGTGAAGAAGATCTCTACGGTGGACAACCTGGCATATACATTCACCAAGGCCCTATCGAACAAGGTCTTCGAAAAGTATCGGGATGCATTAGGCATGAAGGACTACTCACATATTCTTTGAGTTAAGTGGGAGTTTGTTGTCAATGGTGCCCACAAGAAGAGTTGTAGTCTATACTTATGTACATTTGATGCAACAAACTCTCACGAAGACTCTTTCTTGTAACTGCTGAATCATTAATAAAAATTGAAACGTTCATTTATTCTTCCTTGTCTGTTTGAAGCTTTATGATAAACTATAATCTTTAGTCCTTAAACAAACCTAACAACATATGAAGAGACAAATGTGGATTTGCATGCAAAAACTCTTCATGGTTTGCCTAAAACAATATATTCGTAATCTAAGGATCAAAGGACTATTGATCTTGTTAGGAGAATCTATGATGTCTGGTTATGGGACATTGAGAGTTGGAGACTCTATAGTTCTTCTAGGTATCGTCTGAAGGTACTGAATTGACCAGTGCACTTCTAGAGACAAAATAAGAACAAGCCATTTAACTTCTTATGTCTCGAAGTCACTACGTATGAATTGCATCATACTTACATCAATCCTGAAATGAGACATGCCATTACAAAGCTTACGTATTCTCATTGGAGGAAGTCAGAGTTCTGATTCACTATGTGATTCTTAACAGGACCCATTGGTGAAGTACTAAGTTATGAAGATGTCATGAGTAACTTTGTGAAGATCTCATAGATATCGAATTCATGTACAAGATTGTTGAAATGCAATGTATATCACCTCATGCTTTGTTCCTTGGAATGTGAATAAATGAATTGGCCAGTGTCCAAATTGAGTCATGACTCTTTTGGATGAAACAATGTGACTTGTTAGCTCCTCGTTAATACATTGTTTCTAACTTATTCACAAGCGACAAAGGACTTGAGGAAATAACAGCTAGAAGGGTAAAATGGTAATTTTATAATTCCCGACTAGTTGATGATATTCATGAAGGGTAAACATAGATAATATTCAGTGGATCCAGTCATCACAATTTAGTTGAATTCTTGAGTAGAAAATAAATTCATATAAACCGAGAGATTCTCAGTGTCAACTCTTTAGTGGAGTCAGTTGACATTAAGCTAAACTTGGAAAAGGTTTGTGAACTTTTGAGTCCAAGTATTTTAGTTCAAGCTTTGTTCATTTGGATCCATGAGGTCACTATCACAAATCATATCGAGTAGGAATAGTTAAACTAGAAGCTAAGTCAAAACAAGAACGAGACAAGTTTTACGAAAATTGTCTAAATGGTATTTTTGTCTTTTTGGACATAGAATGAAATCAATGTCAATAAATTTTTTTTACATTGTCATATGATGAGATATTATCACTCGGCCATAACAAGTTTATTAGGCCTTGTGGATTAATTTCATTTCATGGAATTTTACTTGAAAATTCTTAATGGGACTTTTCTTATGTTGTCATGAACAAATGAAGAAGCTTCTAAAAGCTCCTTCTAGAAGAGGTGGCCGTCCAACATGGCAAGAGAGAGACCAATTTTATGCATTAATGTATGAAGATACTTGCCAAAAGAAAAAGAGGAAACAAATTTCCTCTAGAAGGAAAGAGAGGTGGGCGGCTATTAGGGTCAAGGGAGAAGCATAATAAAAGAGGAAACAAATCCAAGGACTTGCACCATATACCTTGCACATCCAAAGGGAGAGAATAAAGGCAAAATTTTGCTCTTGAATATGTGATATTCTATACAAGAGGAAACTACCTTGTTGAAGGTAATCCCTCCCCTATAAATAGATGCCTCATTCTCATTGTTTAGCTCTTCGACTTTGAGACTTGTTCTTGAGTCGTCGTGTTTAAAATTACCCACACACTAATTCTTTTCTTTCTCGAGTGATTATTCTGATAAAAACTTTCGTGGTTGCTCGAGTTCCCATCGAAATAAGAGTGACGTGCTGCGAGGGGAGACGAACGTTTCAACCTTCCTAAGGCTTCTCAACGTTCAAGCTTCTCAAACGTTAGTAAACATATAATTCTCATTAATAGTTTTAATTTATATGTACTTCCTCTTTGTCTACATTGGTAAAAAATGTTTTACTTGTTTTAAAGAAAAATTTTAAATTCCACCGCTTGCTCGAAGCGTTAAATCTTTTCTTAACCCTAGATCAATTCCATCAGAACAGCTCTTACAGATGAGGTAGAAGCTACCTCGCCCAACTTTTCTTCAACCACAATTTTGCTTCTAGGTTTTACATCTTTCATAAAGTCCTCCTCAAGGAAACGAGCATTCATGCTAACGAAAGTCTTATCGTCCTCGGGACTATAGAATGTGAAAAATTTGGTTTCCTTTGGATATCCAACGAACAAACAAAATTCTGACCTACTAGCAACCTTACTAGTCTTTTGCGTCAGCACGTGTGCAGGGCAACCCCAAATTTTGATGCGGCCTAGATTTACTGTACGGCCATTCCATCGTTCATAAGGAGTACCAGGAACCGTTTTAGACGGAACTTGGTTCAGAATGTAAGCAGCTGTTTCGAGGGCATATCCCCAAAAGGAAAGAGGGAGTGATGAGTAACTCATCATTGATCTAATCATCTCCATAAGAGTTCGGTTTCTTCTCTCTGACACTCTGTTTTGTTGACGTGTGCCAAGTGCGGTAAGCTGAGAAGCGATACCTTCTTCTTTAAGAAAGTCATCGAACTCTCCAGACATATACTCACCTGCTCGATCATATCGAAGGGTTTTGATCACTTTGCCAGTTTGCTTTTCCACTAAAGCCATAAAGACCTTAAATGCGTTAAAGGTCTTGATTTGTGTTTGAGCAAATAGACAAAACCGTATCTTGAGTAATCATCAGTGAAGGTAACGAAGTATTCGTATCCTCCACGTGTCTGTTGACTGAGCGTTTGGATGGCCAACATGCTTCTAGAAGGAGCTTCTAGATGTTTCTTTATTTGTTCGACAACATAAGAAAGGCCCATTAAGAATTTTTAAGTAAAATTCTATGAAATGAAATTAATCCAAAAAGCCCAATTAACTTGTTATGGTCGAGTGATTATATGTCATAATATGACAATGTCAAAAAATTTATTGACATTCATTTCGTCCTATGTCCAAAAATATAAAATTACCCTTTTGACAATTTTCGTAAAACTTGTCTCGTTCTTGTTTTGACTTAGCTCCTAGTTTAACTATTCCTACTCGATATGATTTGTGATAGTGACCTCATGGATCCAAATGAACAAAGCTTGAGCTAAAATACTTGGACTCAAATGTTCACAAACCTTTTCCAAGTTTAGCTTAATGTCAACTGACTCCACTAAAGAGTTGACACTGAGAATCTCTAGGTTCAGATGAATTTGTTTTCCACTCAAGAACTCAACCTAATTGTAATGAGTGGATCCACTGAATATTATATATGTTTACCCTTCATGAATATCATCACCTAGTCGGGATTTACAAAATTACCATTTTACCCTTCTAGCTGTTATTTCCTCAACTCCTTTGTCGCTTGTGAATAAGTTAGAAACAATGTATTGAAGAGGATCTAACAAGTCACATTGTTTCATCCAAAAGAGTCAAGACTCAATTTGGACACTGGCCAGTTCATTTATTCATATTCCGAGAAACAAAGCATGATGTGATATAGATTGCATTTCAGCAATCTTGTACATGAATTCCATATCTATGAGATCTTTACAAAGTTACTCATGACATCTTCATAACTTAGTACTTCACAAATAGGTCCTGTTAAGAATCACATATTGAGGTAAGCATGATGCAATTCATACGTAGTGACTTAAAGACATAAGAAGTTAAATGGTTTGTTCTTATCTTGTCTCTATAAGTGCACTGGTCTATTCAGTACCTTCAGAAGATACCTAGAAGAATTATAGAGTCTCCAACTCTCAATGTCCCATATCCAGACATCATATATTCTCCTAACAACATGAAGAGTTTGTTCATACAAATCTATATTTATCTCTTCATATGTTGTTAGGTTTGTTTATGGAATAAAGATCAAGGTTTTATCATAAAGCTTCAGACAAGGAAGAATGAATGAACGTTTCAACTTTTATTAATGAATAAGAAGTTACAAGCAAGAGTCTTCGTGAGACTATATTACATTAAATTTATACAAATAGACACTACTACTCTTCTTGTGTCACCATTGACAACACTTCAGTCATACGCAAACAAAAGGCAACAAAAGGGTTGAAAAAGAAAGTTCCACATCCGGAATCCGAGGAACAAGGATCACCTCGCACACCTTTTGCTTCCCTTATTCCTCCGGATTTCAGAGAGGAGGAGTTAATAGATTTTATGGTCGCCGAAGATGTCTCGCCACAACTGTCGCCACACAACTCTAAGGTTAAGAGACCCAAAATACCCGTTAATCCACATGGAGCCGAACCGTAAGTGCCATCTCTAATTGCTGAAAATGCGACACGTCCTCCATCTACTAAGGTTAGTACATTTGTCGTGTCTTATTCATAATATTACTTAATAGAATTTAATTATTGTTTATTATCTTATAGGAAACTACTTTCTTGCTTGCAATTGGGAACATCATTAATACCGTCGCATCAGGAACTTTAATGATCGATGAGAACCCGAATCCTGTGATACACATGAGGCGTCTAGATGCAGAAAATGTCAGAGTTCCAGTGATGTTTGTAGAAGACGAGCACATGAACGCTCCACTTCCTATTCTTGTAGAGGAAGAGATGATGATTCTATCCGAGGCGATAAAATATATTGTTGCATGGCCAAAGAGACTAGTTATACCAGATGATGAAGAAGTAAGTATATTTTGGTTTTTAGTTATATTATATATTACTATAGATGTAATTGAAAAGTGTATGCAGGTTATCGTACGAAGCTCGAAGAAGAGAGGCAAATCAACTCCGGTTGTGCCTAGAACACGAACAAAATCTCATCCATCGCCTCCTCCGACTGTCCCACTCATTAAAGATGTCGCTAATCCAATTACAACTTTGTTGGATATCTTGGAAAACTCTATAGGCGATCATTTATACACTACGGACACCGATCCTATAGTATTTGGCACGCATGCAGATTTAATTGTTTTAAAAGAAGATATTGAGCCGTTCTTAGCATTTGAGGGGATTGGAGCCACAACTATTATGATATACATGAGGTATGTATATATTAAAAAAAATTATTTATTTTAACAACGGAAAATCGTATATAACTTGTTCATTGATTACGGACTTGTACGCGAATAATCGTCGACGAGCCGAATATCGATTTGTGAAATATAGAGCGTAAGATATTTTAACGTGCCATTGAAGGTCACTTGGCATAAGGAAAAAAGGTACTATAAAAAATACATAATTTTAATATAAATATGTTCATAAAAATGATGTATTTTATCATAGAGCCCAATACATACTTCAAGTACGGAGTACAGATATTTTGTCTTACTCATGATGAGATATTTTTTTTGAGGGAGATCATTCCATGATACCTTGAACATGTAAGTATCTAATTAATAGAGTTTTTTAGTATGTTATGTATGTTTATTAATATGTTAATTTATTTTGATTTCAGTTGTGATCGTTGCCAACTTACAATGATGCCGAGATAGACGAACTTCGAGAAGATTATGCTAGAATTATTGTGGATGGTATGTTGATGTCTTTATCAAACTATATATGCGTTAAGATATAGAAAAGGTTAACTGATTGTAAAAACTGCGTTAACAGTGTTATTTTGTTATGTTCAAAAGCTTGATTATGGAATTTTGCATGAAAAATTTGAGCTGTTTTTATCTGTTTTGTAGTTGGTTTTGAGTATTGTTTCATCTGTTTTCTTGCTGAAAATTATAGCGGAAAACGTATTCTTTTAAATATTTAAGAACAAATTTAATATTGGAGTCGCTCATTAAACAAGCGACGCCCCTTTTTAAATATTAAAAAAAATTGGAATCGCTCAAATAAAAAGCGACTTCCCGGTTTCAAGACTGGTGTCGCTTTTTTTTTTCTTAGCGACTCCAGACTGGCATCGCTTTCTATTTTAGCAACGCCAGGTTAAAAAGAGATGCCCTCTACAAGAGCGATGCCCAAGCAAAACAAAACGCCAAATCCGACGTGGTGCTTACGTGGAGCGTCGCTCGGGCATAAGCGACGCTCAAACCTTTGGGCGTCACTAACATATGCGTTGCTCAAAAAGCGATGCCTAAAATATAACGCGTCACCTTTTGAGCGACTTTAAATGGGTATTTTGTAGTAGTGCACACTTTGTATTCATAACTAGGCCAATCATAAGATCTTCAGTTTGTTGTCCCAAAGTACATTATTTTTATGAATATCTTTAAATTAAATGCGGGACGATCTAGCAACGTAGTGAATCTCAAATGTGGTTTTCAAAATTTAGCCAACGATTGATAAATTTTGTAATTTTCCCATCTACAAAAATAAACGGATAAAAATATCGGAAATACCCATTTGTAGCATATCAACATTTCAGCCAGTCAAAATTTAAAGTCAACTAAGTCAGTTAAAAATCCCAAAATAAACGCTTGACATTTAAATTAAAAAGATAATTCATTATGAAATATAGTATATAAAATAAATTAAATATTGATTAGAACCATTAAAGAAAACAGACATGCGTGTAAAAGTGGGAAACATTTTTGATACCACTTTTAAAAAAAATAAATAAACGAAATCATTTGTTTCTCTCTCACCGAATTAACATAAACAAACCAATATGTGTTACAACTTATCTTAAATTTACCAAAATTAACTATCTCTTAAATTTATCAAAAGTAACTATAACCGATTTTCTTACGTTAAAAAAAAAAAAAAAAAACCATAACTACTCCATAATTAAGGGGATTTGACTAGAGTCACCATATCAACATGTTAATTAAAATGGAAAGTCAATGAAAATCAAATCCACGTCAATGAAAAGTAAGTCTATATTTCGTAGCAGCTAATTGGACTACAAATTATAAAATAAAATAATCATGGAATAAGTAACGTGTACTAAAGTCTGATTATTTTTATTGCGTGATGTGTAATGTGTTTGGCTGCATAATAGCACATGTGAATGCTTAGCGAACCAGGGGAGTAGCTTTCATTAATTTTTATAAAGAAAATACCAGAATTTTATAATGTAATTCGTATTAGAAATGATAATAAAATTAAAATACTGTTATATGTGGTTATCAAATGTTTGATATTGATACGTAGCAAATAAAACGGAACATAACCCAAAACACAGTTGGGCAAAAGAATATTTGCACATAGATTCATGGATTTCGAAAGGCAACTCTTATTTTTTATTATTATTTTTAGAATTAATTCTGTTTTTACCCCTTGGACTCGTACCCCGATTTCATTTTACCCCCTGAACTCTGAAATGTTGCAGAAGTAATATCAGAACTTAGACACGTGTTACATCTTCATACTTCCGTCAGTATTTGGACGTTAAATTTAACTTTTTGATGACGTGGCAATATTTTTAAGGGTATAAGAGTATTTTCATCTTAAATAATTAAATACATCCATTTATTCTCTCTCCTCTCTCTCTCTTTCCTTTTTTCTTCTTTTCTTTTTTTTTTCTTTTCTTCTCTGCCTTTTTTTCTTCTTTTCTTCTCTGCCTTTTTTCTTCGATGAGCTATTAGACGTTTGTTGGATGGTCACAAAACCGAACACCTGTCGAACGGTTCGGAAACCCTAGCAACCACAAACATGAACAACCAAGGCGAAAATGAAACCCTCGAAAACCCCCAATCCTCAAACCCATCGGAGAAATCTCTGCTTCAACAACAGCAACATTTCATGGCGTACCTTCCGTTCGAGGTCATCACCGACATTCTCGCGCGTCTTCCGGTGAAGCCCCTCATCCGAATCAGGTCCGTCGCGAAAGCATGGCGGTCTCTCATCGACAGCTCCGAATTCATCACCCTCCACATCTCCAGATCCTCCGACAACAGGTCGAACCTCACCCACCTCCTCCGCCGGAACACCCGCCTCTTCACCGCCGAACCCGACGGCGCTTCCGCGACGGAGCTTCCTCACCCTCTCATGTGCTACAGCAACGAGGTTAAGGTCCTCGGCTCTTGCAATGGCCTTCTGTGCATCTCCAATGTCGCCGAGGACATCGCGATCTGGAACCCGGCGACCAGGACTCACCGCCTCCTTCCTCACCTCCCATCGGAGAAGCGGCGACCCGAATCCACCGCCGCGATTCGCGGCCCTAGGGTTTACGGATTCCTCACCTTGTTTCTGGTGTTATTGAACTCTCTCGCGTTCACCCTCTCATTTATCGGCGTCCTCTCTAGCTCGCGGTGGCTCACACTCCACGGCGGATGCGCGCGCGCGGGATCTCGGTGGCCGACTCGGCTGGTGGCGCGCGAAGAAGAGGAAGAACGAGGGTTGACAAGGAGATGGAGAAGATGAGGAGGATGGTGATGTGGTTGGCCGGCCGGAGAGTGCTCTTGAAATGTTGTTGCCGATTGTTTTTTCTCTTGCTCTGTTTTGCTTGCAGGAATCGCGTGAAGAAGATGAAGTGAAGAAGGAGTGCACGTGAAGAAGAAAGAAGAACAGAGAAGAAGGAAAAGGAATTTTTAAAATCCTTTTATTCCCATCGGAGAAGAAAAGAAGAAAAAAAGGCAGAGAAGAAAAGAAATAAAAAGAAAAGAAGAAAAAAGGAAAGAGAGAAAGAGAGAGAGGAGAGAGAATAAATGGATGTATTTAATTATTTAAGATGAAAATACTCTTATACCCTTAAAAATATTACCACGTCATAAAAAAGTTAAATTTAACGTCCAAATACTGACGGAAGTATCAAGATGTAACACGTGTCTAAGTTCTGATATTACTTCTGCAACATTTCAGAGTTCAGGGGGTAAAATGAAATCGGGGTACGAGTCCAGGGGGTAGAAACAGAATTAATTCTTATTTTTAATTTCTGGTAGCATCTGGTAGAGAATCGTAAAATGGAAAAAATGAGTAGGTGCAATGCTGACGTTGGTACGATATAGTAGGGAAATTTGGGGAAGTGTGGATTAATGTTAAGGAAATTTGATTTCTAAAAGGTTATTGTAAGAAATTTGGAAAGTATTTGAATATTTAATTACTTTTCAAATTTTAGAGTGTTTATCTCTTCTCTTCCCTTCACTCTCATCTCGCTCTTACACTCTCATCTCGCTCGGAATTAAGACGGCGATGACACCCAGAATCATGACGACAACGACGCCCGGAACCACTCCCACCCTTCACTCTCATCGTCTATCAGGTACATGTGTGTATTGGGATGTGTATTTGGGTTAGATTTTGAGTTTTATGGAATTAGTAAACATTTTATTGGATTTGAATGATTTTGCAATGTTGTGCTTGAAATCATATGGATTTGGTATGATATGTATCGTGATATAAGTTTATTGAATAATTTAGGTTAATACATAAATTTCAATCTTGTTTTGTTAAAATCTGAGAATGAGTATGTGTTTCAATGACTTTTATCACGATCCGTGATAGGTGCGTTAATCACGCGTAAACTCCTATCTCCCAAGCTTAAATCCAACGAGTTCTCAAGGATTTTGATTATCTCTAGAGTGTTTTTGATGGATTTTCAGGTCTATATGGGTTTTACTAGTGTTTCGGGTCTCAACATGGAAAAATATGCTAATCGGAGTCAAAACGGAGCAAAAACGAAGAAAAGAAGTGTCAAAAACATTTTTTGACAACTCCGCGCGCCGCGAGGTCCATTTCGCGCGCCGCGCGGAGTGGGAAGTCTGAAGCCAAAACCACAGAGTCTTCCGCGCGAACCGCGCGGAAGCGAAATGAAGGACCGCGCGGCACGCAGGGTGAAGCGCGTGGCGCGCGGTCATTCAAACAGGCCTCGTTCATTTTGATTTTTGTAGCGAATCTCAGCCATTGGATGAGATTGGAAGGCTTAGATTGCTCCGAAAACAAGTCCACTAAACCCTAAAAAGACCAATACTTTAAGAAGAAGTGGGGAGCGAGGGTTTTAGGGTGTGCTATGAAGAACAACTTTTCATTTCTCTTAGTTTTTATTAGTTTTTCCAGAAAATTTCCAGCAGTTGTTCAAACTTTGTAGCTCAAATTTGAAGACAAGGAATTAAGTTGCTGAGTTCTACCATTGTTACGACTTTAAAATAGTGTTCTATCCTCTAATCCCTATCTCTTACTTTTTTATTCAAGTATGATGTCTTTTGTTTCATTGTTCTTGTGTTCATCTTTATGTATGTTCATTGTCATAGTCATCATTATGAACTAATTTCATGTAGGGCTATGGTGTAGTGGGTTCATTATGATGTAGGATTCAAGATATTAGAATTGTTAGGTTGTTGTTTTTCTCATCACTTTTTGCTTAATCCATAACTATGCTTAATGCTTGTATGAATGTCATGAACTCATACTTGTTTTATATTCAACTCTAATGCTTGAGAAAGATTAGGTTGTCGTGTTTTTGTGTGGGTTACTAGAATTCATTCCTAGGCTAGATATAGCTAGGTTGTTCTAGACTCGTGATAATATTCTTGTTCTTTAATGCTAGCCGTGCTCGTTAGGAGTTGAGATCGAGAGATGATATTCCGGTATCGGTTTAGGTTGTTAGATGCTTGAGAGAGATCTATAAATTCGATTAAAGTGAGTATGAGTAGTGAAAAGTGTGAATTTCAATAGCTTATTTCTTTTCTTAATTTTGTGAATCCAAGTTGTTTTGTGAACCCATGAACCATAGTCCTTCCCTTTATCCAATAGAAATTTTGTGCATCAAGTTATTTAATTTTGTGACGTGTTAGTTAAATTTTGTGACAACAATCTTATCAAATATATTTAGTTCTATATTAGCTTGTGAATCTTGAATCTTCAATTTAGCTAGTCCTCGTGGGATCGACTCGTTCTTACGATTTATTACTATTGCGACCACGTGCACTTGCGTGTGCGAGAAAATTCGCAACAAGTTTTTGGCGCCGTTGCCGGGGATTAGTTCTAAATTGCAATTCGACTCATAAGCTTTTATTTGAACTTTCTTTTATTTTTGTTTTCTCATCTATTTTCGTGTTTCCTTGTGAAGGTGTATGCGAAAAGACGGTGAATCCAGCCTCCTACCGATCGATCCCGAAATCGAAAAGACGTGCAAGCGAAACCGGAAGGCAAAACAACAAAGGATCGAGGGAGCCACAATGGCCGAGGAGCGACCTCTTCTCGACTACGTCGTACCTACCACAAATGGGTATCGTCCGGCCATTGTTAGTCTAGCCATTGAGAACCGGGGCTTCGAAATCAAAACCGGGATGATCAACATGATTCAACAAAACCAATTCGCTGGAGGCCCTACCGAAGACCTGAACGAGCACCTCGCCAACTTCAACGTGCTATGCGGCACATTCCACATCCAGAACATAAGCGTTGATGCAATCCGACTTCGCTTGTTCTCATTCTCCCTTCGCGACCGAGCGAAGATTTGGCTGCAATCCTTGCCCGCCGGCTCCATCACCACTTGGGAAGAACTTTGTGCCAAATTCCTTGCAAAGTTCTTCCCGTTCGAGAAGACAGCCCGGTTGAAGAATGCGATCCACAATTTCGGGCAATGGGAGGGGGAGTCTCTGCATGAGGCATGGGCGCGCTTTAAAGAAATGCTGAGGAAATGCCCTCACCATGGGATAGCTTTGCCGGACCTACTATAAACATTCTACTATGGTCTCCTCACCTCGACAAAGACCTTAGTTAACACCGCCGCGGGAGGCACGGTGCTAACTAAGACGCCTTCAGAATTCCATGACTTGCTTGAAGAATTGGCTCGTTCCAACGAGCAATGCCCGATAGAAAGAAGACTCATGAAGCCCGGTCCCGCGACCGCACACGCTACCACATCCGGAGACAAATCGGAAGAGTTGAAAGAAGTGCTAGCACAAATGGCGGAGCTTAACAAACAGCTCAAAGAGATGAAAGTGGCAGCCAAGGTCACACAAGCCGCACCGGAGCCATGTTTTTGGTGTAATGGGGCTCATTTCACCGACGATTGCCCTCAAGCCAATGACGTACATGCCGAGCAAGCCAACTACGTCAACAACTACAATAACCGGGGCCAATATCACAACGCCAACAACAACTACAACAATGGAGGTCGAAACAACAATTACAACAATCAAGGATGGAGAGGACCTCAACAGCAACAACAAGGGTTCGGGGACAATCAACCTTCACCGGCGTACCACAACCAAAATCAAGGGCAGCCACAACAACAACGGGGGTTCCAACCTCAACAACAACCAATTCAGCCCATGCCCAAGATCGAGCCAAATGACATGTTCCTAGCATTCATGAATAGGACAACGGCAATCATGCAAAATCAAGAAACCGCGCTCCAAAATCAAATGGCGTTGATCCGGAATATCGAAACACAAGTGGGTCAAATTGCTCAAGCTCAAAGCAATAGACCACAAGGGAACCTTCCAAGCAACACCAACGTCAACCCGAAGGACCAATGCAACGCAATCACTCTTCGCAGCGGGTTAGTGGTTGAGAGTTCAAACAAGGGGAAAGAAAAAGAAGGAGACGGTGCATCATCATCAACGCCACCACAGCCCATGCCTACCTCCTCGACTCCCTTGCACGCCCCCGTGCCATTTCCTCAACGGCTCAAGAACAACAAGCTCGACGAGCAATTCAGGCGGTTTGTTGAGATGCTCAAACAACTCCGAGTCAACATTCCGTTCGCCGACGCCATCGTACAAATGCCGAGCTATGCGAAGTTCATGAAAGACATCCTTTCCAATAGGCGCCGGATCGACGATTGTAGCACAATCACACTCTCCGAGGAGTGCAGTGCTATAATCCAAAGGAAGCTTCCACCAAAAATGAAAGATCCGGGAAGTTTCACCGTACCATGCGCCATAGGGGACCTCTACTTCGAGAAGGCGTTGTGTGACTTGGGAGCTAGCATCAACCTCATGCCATTCTCCATCTTTCAAAAGCTTGGTATCGGAGAAGTGAAATCCACGCGAGTGACGCTCCAAATGGCGGACCGATCCATCAAATACCCAAGAGGCATCATCGAAGACATCCTTGTCAAGGTGGATAAGTTCATCTTCCCCGCCGATTTCGTGGTGCTAGACATGGAGGAAGACACAAATATCCCTATCATATTGGGAAGGCCATTCCTAGCTACCGGAGGAGCCTTGATCGATGTCCAAAAAGGCGAACTCAAGTTAAGGGTGCAAGATGAGGAAGTCCTCTTCAACGTCTTCAAAACCATGAAATACCCGAAAGAGAGCGACGATATATTCCGGGTCGATTTTTGTGAGGCGGTCATTGACGACTATTCTTGCCGCTCGGATGAGCCCCTTGAGGTATGTCTTCTTAACTCGTGTGATTCCGCTAACGAAATTGTTACTTGTGCAGCCTTAGAATACGCGAATTACATGGATGGGTTCGAGCCCAATAGAAGGAAGTATTTGGAGGAGCTAGGAGAAAGCCCGAAGCCACGCAAACCATCCATCGAGGAGCCTCCGGAGATCGAGCTCAAGGAGCTGCCTTCTCATCTCCGTTACGCCTTCCTTGGAGCTGAGAAGACTCTCCCGGTCATCATATCCGACCACCTCAACGGCGAACAAGAAGACAAGTTGTTGCGAGTGTTGCGATCCCATATGTCGGCAATTGGATGGACTCTTTCCGACATCAAGGGAATTAGTCCATCTTTTTGCACGCATCGCATCCTCATGGAAGACAACGCCCGTCCCTCCATCGAACATCAACGAAGGCTCGATCCGGCAATGAAGGAGGTGGTGTTGTCAATGGTGCCCACAAGAAGAGTAGTAGTGTCTATTTATGTACATTTGATGTCATATAGTCTTACGAAGACTCTTGCTTGTAATTGCTTATTCATTAATAATAAAGTTGAAACGTTCATTCATTCTTTCTTTGTTTGAAGCTTTATGATAAAACCTTAGTCTTTTAGTCCACAAACAAACTTAACAACTTACGAAGAGACAAATGTAGATTTGCATGAACAAACTCTTCGTAGTTTGCTTAAAACGATATATTCGCAATCTTAGGGTCAAAGGACTATTGACCTCAGTATGATTGTTAGAAGAATCTATGATGTCTGGTTATGAGGCATTGAGAGTTGGAGACTCTATAGTTCTTCTAGGTATCTTCCGAAGGTACTGAATTGACCAGTGCACTTCTAGAGACAAGATAAGAACAAACCATTTAACCTCTTATGTCTCGAAGTCACTATGTATGAATTGCATCATGCTTACCTTAATCCTGAAATGAGACATGCCATTTCACAGCTTAGTATTCTCATTTGAGAAATTCAGAGTTCGGACTCACTATGTGATTCCGAACAGGGCCTATTGGTGAAGTACTAAGTTGTGAGTATGTCATGAGTAACTTTGTGAAGTTCTCATAGATATGGAATTCATGTACAAGATTGCTGAAATGCAATGTATGTCACCTCATGCTTTGTTCCTTGGAGTGTGAATAAATGAACTGGCCAGTGTCCAAATTGAGTCCTGACTCTTTTGGATGAAACAATGTGACTTGTTAGCTCCTCGTCAATACATTGTTTCTAACTTATTCACAAGCGACAAAGGAGTTGAGGAAATAACAGCTAGAAGGGTAAAATGGTAATTTAGTAAATCCCGACTAGCTGATGACATTCATGAAGGGTAAACATAGATAATATTCAGTGGATCCGCTCATTACAATTGGTTGAATTCTTGAGTAGAAAATAAATTCATTTGAACCGAGAGATTTTCAGTGTCAACTCTTTAGTGGAGTCAGTTGGCATTAAGCTAAACTTGGAAAAGGTTTGTGAACTTTTGAGTCCAAGTGTTTAGCTCAAGCTTTGTTCATTTGGATCCATGAGGTCACTGTCACGAATCACATCGATTAGGAATAGTTAAACTAGAAACTAAGAGAGAACAAATGAGGAAACAAATCCAAGGACTTGCATGACATGTCATGAACGTCCAACATGGGTAGAAAAGAGGAAATAAGATTTGCTCATGCCTCCCCTATAAATAGAGGTCTCATTCCTCTCATTCTAGTCATCCCACATAAGTTAGAGATTGAGAGCTTCTCTCTCTAGACCTTGTGGCCGATCCTCTCTCTCTCCCTCTAGTTATTTTCGGTTTTTGTTTTGGCACCTAGGTCCTCATTTGACCTAGTGGTTTTAGCTCTTCGACTCTGAGACTTGTTCTCGAGTCGTAGTGTTTAAAAGTGCCCACTCACTGATTCCTTCTTTTCGAGTGATTTAGTGATAGAAACTTTCGTGGTTGCTCGAGGTGCCGAGGAAAGAAAGAGAGACGTGCTGCGAGGGGAGACGAGCGTTGCAAACTTTCCACAAGCTTCTTCAAAGTTCAAGCTTCAAGAAAGGTTAGTAAACTTCTAGCTCATATTGGTTTTTAATTACATGTACTTGCACTTGTCTAGGTTAGTAAAAACTGTTTTACTTGTAAAAGAAATTTTTTAAAATTCCGCCGCTTACCGAAGCGTTAATTATTTTCTCAAACCCTAGATCGATTCAAACAAATGGTATCAGAGCTATGGTCAAAGATTAGCATGTACATGTTTTTAAAATTATGAGCTTGAAAATCGTTTTCAAAAGTTTACTAATTTTGTGACAAGTTAGAATTGTTATCTTAGATTTTTTTTTTAATTTATTGCTCTTGCCTTTAAATTAAAAATCATGTTGATTTTCTATGAGTTTGGGATGTTTTTAAAACACATTAGAATCAGTTCTAAAAGTTTTTAATTTTTTATATTAAAAAACGTGTTTTAAAGGTTTGAGAAATTTCGATAAATTTTGTGACTAGTTACTTTGTCTTTCTAATTTCTTTTATTTACCGTATTCGTTTTATGCTTGTTGTTATTTCTTTTATTCTATGTTATTACCCTGCTAATAAAACACAAATAAAAGCTTTAAACAACATTTAAAACGTTCCGTTACACTCGATTCTGTTTCGCACCTAAAAAGGACCAAAGTTTTAATTTATTTCTTTTTCTTCGAGCTGGAGTAAACCCGCATTAAAAGTGGCATAACTCTCTGCTCAGAAATCGTAATTTAATGATTCTTAAATCAAATTAAAGCTCTGTCTGTCCTCTGTCCAATACCACCGGTTTCGGCTGAAAAGGACATCGGAGCCGCCAGATTTGGCGATTTTACTCCGAGGTGCGCGGCTGTCTGAAACTCCAGTTTTTTAGAAATCCGGATTTTCAAACCCCACTACCATGAGTTATAGAACTCCAATGAGAAAATTTTCTTGAGCAAAAATGTTTTTCATATGATTATAAACATGATGTGTAAGATTAAAATGTTTTGATTTTTGAAAGTTTAATTGAAATTGAATTTTTACAAAACTAGTTTGAATTTTGAAAGACCGTTTTCACTTTCAAACTTGAAAATATTTTGTCATCCAAATCAAATAAATTTTCAAAATGTTTTCAAAACTATATCTATATCACATATGTTCAAAATCTATATGCTCTTAAAAATTTGAGTGGGAGGTCTCCTTGTAGACAAGCCGAAAAATAAAAAGATGTGTAATCTCAAACTTTCAAGTGTTCGAGTGAGTTGAAGTTCACACTTCCCTCACACACTTTCCCGAAATAGAAAATAGGAAAAGATCGAGTATGTACCTTGTGCCTTTATGCACTAATACTACTCTGAACATGTCGATCTAGGATTCTCTTGTAGTTGTCCGCTCTGTCGCTCTCTAACTAGGAAATTTGTTTCCGAACTTATAAGAGTCGATGAACCAACTCCAAAAACTAAGTGGGAGGGTTATACTTGTTGTTTGTAACCCACGATCCCCAACACTAATGAAAAGTGCAAGTGTCGCCGGACTAAGAGTCACCCTCGTGGCCCTCTCTTAAATGAGAGTACTCAAGGGCGCCTTGCTCTGATCATTGCTCAATGAGCTACGTCCGAGAGTGATGCAATGATGGCAAGGCCTCCCCTTGGGGGATTGTTTTTCAAAGCTGATCTTTTGGACTAAGTGGTTGGTTGCACACTTAGGCTCAATCCCTAGTATCCTCCCTTGAGGCTCTGCGAAAGGATGTGAGTGATCAAACCAATTTACAAGGTGGCTAGTCAAAATAGATGTATTGACATCTTGGCTTAGCATTAATGATGTGTCATTTACTTATAAATGGAGATTTTTTGCGGCCTTCTCTTGAGGGAGTAAATTATCGTTTGGTTTATAACACCTTTGGATTTTACAAAAGTCTTAATAAAACTTAAATCCTAAACCAAAGACTAATCATAAACTTGTTTCAACTTTTTTAGGCAATATGTCTCCCAACTCTCTCTCTTTCATTCTTTCCTCGAACAAACTCGAAAACGAAAACTACATAGACTCGAAACGTAACCTCGACATAATACCTACCGTTAACAAGCACAAATGGGTACTCACCACCCCGTGTCCTCCTCTGACGAATGATGATTCAACTCAAGAGGACAATGACGCCTTAGCGGCCTGGCTTCGATCCGATGAGATTGTGAGGTGCTATATCTTGGCATCTATGAACAATGTGCTGAAAGAGCAACATCGTGACATCGAGACTGCCGCGGACATGCTCTACAATCTCCTTAAGATGTTTGGAGGGCAAAAGCGTCAAACAAGGCAACAAGCAGTCCGACAGTTTATGAACTGTCATATGCAGGCTAGGACTCCTATTGGAGACTTTATGATATTGATCATTAGTCATCTGAGTAAAATGGAAATCCTAGGATCTGAGATTGATGGGAAGAATGTCATAGATGTGATCTTAGAAACTCTCCCCGCATCTCTTGATACCTTCAAGATGAACTACTCCATTAACAAGCTAGAGTACACTGTTACCAAGCTTATGGAGGAACTTCACACTGCTGTAGGTTTCACTAAGAGAAAGAGGAATCAAGGAGAGGCACATGCTACTGAGCAAAAAGCCTCCGCCTCTGGAACTGTGAAGAGACCTTACAAGGCCGATAAAAAGAACTGTCCCGCCTATCTCAAAGCAAAGGAACATAGTATTGTACTAGTTACCGAAGCATGCTTAGTAGATGATAATGTATCAACGTGGATTCTTGACTCCGCTGCTACTAACCATATTTGCTGTTCCTTGAATGGTTTCAAGAAAACCAAAAGCTTAGAGGAAGGCGAGTTCTGTTTCAAATGGGGTGATGGGAGCCTGGTGTCTGCAAAGGCTGTGGGATCTGTGACGCTGTCTTTTGAAGACCGCACTTTAAACTTGAATAATGTTTATTTTGTTCCTACCTTTGGGAAGAACTTAATATCCGTTGCTCGTCTTCGTGAGCAAGATTATTGTTTAAAGTTCATTAAGAATGGAATTCGTATTTCGTTTCCTGATAATTCTTTTGTCACTGATGCATGTATGAAGAATGCTCTTTTCTACATCTATCCCACTCAACCTTCTCTTTTAGACACCGAAATAGACAATGATCTAATTAGGGAGCCAAAGAGGATCAAACTTTCTGAATCCTCCGATCTAACAAAATCAACACACCTATGGCACTTAAGACTTGGTCATATCAGTCTAGAAAGGATTAAGAGACTTGTGAGGGATGGTCCACTCCAAGCCTCTGCAATAGGTTCACTACCTACTTATGAATCCTGCATAGAAGGAAAAATGACTAAGCGACCTTTCTCTAATAAAGGTCGAAGAGCCACTGAGTTGTTGGAACTAATACATTCTGATGTATGTGGTCCGCTCATCCAACAGGCACGTGGAGGATACGAATACTTCGTTACCTTCACTGATGATTACTCACGATATGGGTTTGTCTATTTGCTCAAACACAAATCCGAGACCTTTAACGTATTTAAGGTCTTTAGGGCTTTAGTGGAAAAGCAAACTGGCAAAGTGATCAAAACCCTTCGATCTGATCGAGGTGGTGAGTATATGTCTGGAGAGTTCGATGACTTTCTTAAAGAAAAAGGTATCGCTTCTCAACTTACCGCACCTGGCACACCTCAACAAAACGGAGTGTCAGAGAGAAGAAACCGAACTCTTATGGAGATGGTTAGATCGATGATGAGTTACTCATCACTCCCGCTTTCCTTTTGGGGATATGCCCTCGAAACAACCGCTTACATTCTGAACCAAGTTCCGTCTAAAACGGTTCCTGGTACTCCTTATGAAAGATGGACTGGCCGTAAAGTAAGTTTGGGCCACATTCGAATTTGGGGTTGCCCTGCACATGTGCTAAGGCAAAAGACTAGCAAGTTGGCTAGTAGGTCAGAATTGTGCCTGTTTGTGGGATATCCAAAGGAAACCAAAGGTTTCATTTTCTATAGTCCCGAGGACGATAAGACTTTCGTTAGCACGAATGCTCGTTTCCTTGAGGAGGACTTCATGAAGGATGCGAAACCTAGAAGCAAAATTGTGCTTGAAGAAAAGTTGGGTGAGGAAGCTTCTACCTCATCTGTAAGAACTGTTCTTACCCCAACTGAAACACAACCTAACTCATCAGAATCTCGTCAAGTAGTACTTCGACGTAGTGGGAGGGCTGTTCAACAGCCTGACAGGTACATGTCTTATGGAGACTCTCTTGTAGCCGTCTCCGACATGAATGACCCTGTTTCCTATAGCCAAGCGATGGGTTGTTCTGAATCAAACCTTTGGCTTGACGCCATGAAAGTTGAAATGCACTCGATGTATGTCAACAAAGTCTGGAAACTTGTAGACCTTCCTGAAGGTATTAAACCCGTAGGGTGTAAGTGGATATACAAGAAGAAAAAGGGGTCCTGATGGGAACGTCGAGACGTTCAAAGCACGACTTGTGGCAAAGGGTTATACCCAACAAGAAGGGATTGACTATGAAGAAACCTTCTCGCCAGTCGCGATGCTTAAATCCATCCGCATTCTCCTATCCATAGCTGCAGCTCTCGACTATGAGATCTGGCAAATGGATGTCAAGACAGCCTTTCTGAATGGCAATCTTGACGAGCGCATTTACATGGCTCAACCAGACGGTTTCGTGGATAAAGGTCAAGAGACCAAGGTTTGCGAGTTGCTTAAATCCATTTATGGACTAAAGCAAGCATCTAGGTCATGGAATATTAGATTCGATGAAACTGTAAAGAGCTTTGGCTTTGAACAGTCAATAGATGAGCCTTGTGTTTACAAGTTAATACACAAAGGTAAAGTTGTGTTTCTGGTACTATATGTCAATGATATACTACTCATTGGTAATGACGTGGGTAAGTTATCTGAGGTTAAGGTCTGGTTAGCAAAGCAATTCGATATGAAGGATCTAGGAGAAGCCGCGTACATTCTGGGGATCCAAATCTTTCGAGATACGAAAAACCGGACCCTGTCGCTCTCTCAAGCATCTTATATTGATAAGGTGATGGATCGCTTCTCGATGCAAGACTGCAAGAGGGGTCAAACACCCTTTAGGCATGGAGTTTCACTCTCTAAGGACTAGTCTCCCAAGACTGCACAAGAGATTGAAGACATGAGGAAGATTCCTTACGCCTCTGCCGTAGGAAGCCTCATGTATGCTATGCTTTGCACTAGACCTGACATCTGTTTCGCCGTTGGCGTAGTTAGTCGTTTCCAATCCAACCCTGGACCCGAGCACTGGATTGCTGTTAAGCATGTTCTTAAGTATCTTCGAAGAACTAGGAACTTGATGCTTACATACTCAGGTACTGACCTGACTATGACGGGATATACCGACTCCAATTTTCAAGCTGATAAGGATTCCAGGAAATCCACTTCGGGATCTGTGTTCATCCTTAATGGTGCTGCTAATGTGTGGAGAAGTATTAAGTAATCTTGCATTGCTGACTCCACAATGGAAGCAAAAGATGTGGCTGCTTGTGAAGCATCCAAAGAGGCTGTATGGCTTAGAAAATTCCTCAAGTATTTGGAAATTGTTCCAAAAGTCGACGAGCCCATGACCCTTTATTGTGATAATAGTGGGGCTGTCGCTGACTCAAAGGAACCTCGAAGCCATAAGCGCTCTACACATATTGAGAGGAAATACCATTTGATTCGAGAGATCGCACAACGCGGAGACGTGGAGGTGAAGTAGATCTCTGGCAGATCTATTCACCAAGGCCCTAGCGAACATGGTCTTCGACCAACTTCGAGAGGGATTAGGCATGTAGGACTACTCACATCTTCTTTGAGTCAAGTGGGAGTTTGTTGTCAATGGTGCCCACAAGAAGAGTAGTAGTGTCTATTTATGTACATTTGATGTCATATAGTCTTACGAAGACTCTTGCTTGTAATTGCTTATTCATTAATAATAAAGTTGAAACGTTCATTCATTCTTTCTTTGTTTGAAGCTTTATGATAAAACCTTAGTCTTTTAGTCCACAAACAAACTTAACAACTTACGAAGAGACAAATGTAGATTTGCATGAACAAACTCTTCGTAGTTTGCTTAAAACGATATATTCGAAATCTTAGGGTCAAAGGACTATTGACCTCAGTATGATTGTTAGAAGAATCTATGATGTCTGGTTATGAGGCATTGAGAGTTGGAGACTCTATAGTTCTTCTAGGTATCTTCCGAAGGTACTGAATTGACCAGTGCACTTCTAGAGACAAGATAAGAACAAACCATTTAACCTCTTATGTCTCGAAGTCACTATGTATGAATTGCATCATGCTTACCTTAATCCTGAAATGAGACATGCCATTTCACAGCTTAGTATTCTCATTTGAGAAAGTCAGAGTTCGGACTCACTATGTGATTCCGAACAGGGCCTATTGGTGAAGTACTAAGTTGTGAGTATGTCATGAGTAACTTTGTGAAGTTCTCATAGATATGGAATTCATGTACAAGATTGCTGAAATGCAATGTATGTCACCTCATGCTTTGTTCCTTGGAGTGTGAATAAATGAACTGGCCAGTGTCCAAATTGAGTCCTGACTCTTTTGGATGAAACAATGTGACTTGTTAGCTCCTCGTCAATACATTGTTTCTAACTTATTCACAAGCGACAAAGGAGTTGAGGAAATAACAGCTAGAAGGGTAAAATGGTAATTTAGTAAATCCCGACTAGCTGATGACATTCATGAAGGGTAAACATAGATAATATTCAGTGGATCCGCTCATTACAATTGGTTGAATTCTTGAGTAGAAAATAAATTCATTTGAACCGAGAGATTTTCAGTGTCAACTCTTTAGTGGAGTCAGTTGGCATTAAGCTAAACTTGGAAAAGGTTTGTGAACTTTTGAGTCCAAGTGTTTAGCTCAAGCTTTGTTCATTTGGATCCATGAGGTCACTGTCACGAATCACATCGATTAGGAATAGTTAAACTAGAAACTAAGAGAGAACAAATGAGGAAACAAATCCAAGGACTTGCATGACATGTCATGAACGTCCAACATGGGTAGAAAAGAGGAAATAAGATTTGCTCATGCCTCCCCTATAAATAGAGGTCTCATTCCTCTCATTCTAGTCATCCCACATAAGTTAGAGATTGAGAGCTTCTCTCTCTAGACCTTGTGGCCGATCCTCTCTCTCTCCCTCTAGTTATTTTCGGTTTTTGTTTTGGCACCTAGGTCCTCATTTGACCTAGTGGTTTTAGCTCTTCGACTCTGAGACTTGTTCTCGAGTCGTAGTGTTTAAAAGTGCCCACTCATTGATTCCTTCTTTTCGAGTGATTTAGTGATAGAAACTTTCGTGGTTGCTCGAGGTGCCGAGGAAAGAAAGAGAGACGTGCTGCGAGGGGAGACGAGCGTTGCAAACTTTCCACAAGCTTCTTCAAAGTTCAAGCTTCAAGAAAGGTTAGTAAACTTCTAGCTCATATTGGTTTTTAATTACATGTACTTGCACTTGTCTAGGTTAGTAAAAACTGTTTTACTTGTAAAAGAAAATTTTTAAAATTCCGCCGCTTACCGAAGCGTTAATTATTTTCTCAAACCCTAGATCGATTCCAACAGGTGGTGCGCAAAGAGATATTGAAGTGGCTCGACGCCGGAGTAATCTACCTAATCTCCAACAGCTCGTGGGTTAGCCCGGTCCAATGCGTCCCAAAGAAAGGAGGAATGACGGTGATTCAAAACGACAACAACGAACTTATCCCGACTCGCACCGTCACCTGCTTCCGAATTTGCATGGACTACCGAAAGCTCAACACCGCCACCCGAAAAGATCACTTTCCGTTGCCCTTCATCGACCAAATGCTTGACCGCCTTGCCGGCCACGAATATTATTGCTTCCTCGACGGCTACTCCGGATACAATCAAATCGCCATCGCCCCCGAAGATCACGAGAAAACAACATTCACGTGTCCGTATGGCACATTTGCCTTCCGGCGAATGCCCTTCGGCCTATGCAACGCACCGGCTACATTCCAAAGATGCATGATAGCCATCTTCTCCGACATGGTCGAGCGCACTATAGAGGTATTCATGGACGACTTCTCTGTTTTCGGTGCTACTTACGACGTTTGCCTTGAGAATTTGTCCAAGGTGTTTGATCGATGCGTAGAAGCCAACCTCGTGCTCAATTGGGAGAAATGCCATTTCATGGTGAAAGAAGGGATTGTTCTAGGCCATCGGGTCTCCGCACAAGGGCTGGAAGTAGACCGAGCAAAGATTTCCACGATCGAGAAACTACCTCCACCAATCTCGGTCAAAGGTGTGCGGAGCTTCTTGGGGCATGCGGGTTTCTACCGGAGGTTCATCAAAGACTTCTCGAAAATCACAAAACCTCTTTGTGGTCTCCTCGAGAAGGATGCAAAGTTCATCTTCACCAATGAGTGCATGGAGGCATTCATCACACTCAAGAACAAGTTGAGCACCGCCCCGGTGATAGTGGCACCCGATTGGAGCGAGCCGTTCGAGATGATGACCGATGCGAGCGATTTTGCCGTAGGAGCAGTTCTTGGGCAGCGAAGACGAAGAGCCTTCCACACAATCTACTACGCAAGCCGAACCCTCAACGATGCCCAAATCAACTACACCACAACCGAGAAGGAGCTCCTTGCGGTGGTCTTTGCCTTTGACAAATTCCGACCTTATGTCATTGGCAATAAGACCATCGTCTACACCGATCATGCGGCGATCCGACACTTGATGGCAAAGAAAGATGCAAAGCCGCGGCTCATTCGATGGATCCTCCTCCTCCAAGAATTCGACGTGGAGATCAAAGACAAGAAAGGGACGGAGAATCTCGTAGCCGACCACCTCTCATGCCTAGAAGACCTCACCCACATCCACGACCAAAAGGTGCCTATCGACGACAATTTCCGAGACGAAAAATTGCTAGCCGTGGAGAAGGTGGCAACACCATGCTACGCTGACATCATCAACTTCTTGGTGAGCAACAAGATGCCTCCGGACTACAACCACCACCAGAAGAAGAAATTCCTCTCCGACGTTCGACGATACTATTGGGAAGAGCCGATCCTCTACCGGCAGTGCACGGATTCAATAGTCCGCCGATGCGTGACCGACGACGAGATGCTCTCCATCCTCAAACATTGTTATTCCCTAGAGTGTGGAGGACATTTCGGGCACAATCGTACAGCGGCTAAGGTGCTTCAAAGCGGCTTCTTTTGGCCGAACCTCTTCCGAGATTGCCGTAATTTCGTTATGTCGTGCGACCGATGCCAACGGACGGGGAACATCTCGAACCGGAACGAGATGCCATTGAAGAACATAATGGAGATAGAGCCGTTCGATGTTTGGGGGATAGACTTCATGGGACCGTTCCCACCCTCCTATGGAAACAAGTACATCCTACTCGCGGTCGACTACGTGTCCAAATGGGTGGAAGCAAAGGCTACTCCAACGAGCGACGGGAAAGAAGTGCTCCGCTTCCTCAAGCACAACATATTCACACGCCATGGCACACCGCGAGCAATCATAAGCGACGGAGGCTCCCACTTTTGCAATCGACAATTCGCTGCGCTCCTTGCAAAATATAGTGTCACTCACGGGAAGGCATTGGCGTATCACCCTCAATCCAACGGTCAAGCCGAAGTCTCTAACCGCGAGATAAAGAAGATCTCAGAGAAAACGGTGGGAAGCTCGCGCAAGGACTGGGCTCACAAGCTCGACGATGCTCTATGGGCGTACCGAACATCCTTCAAAACTCCAATCGGTATGTCCCCTTACAAACTAGTTTATGGCAAGGCGTGTCATCTTCCGGTAGAGCTCGAGCATAGAGCATTGTGGGCGATGAAGCTTCTCAACTTTGACCACGAGGCAGCCGGGAAATAAAGACTCCTTGAACTCAAGGAACTCGACGAGTTCCGACACGACGCATTCGAGAACGCGAGAATCTACAAGGAGAAGACGAAGGCATGGCACGACAAACATATTGTGTCAAAAGAGATCAACCCGGGACAACAAGTCCTCTTATACAACTCCCGGTTGAGACTCTTTCCCGGAAAGCTCAAGTCAAGGTGGTCCGGACCATTCACGATCACAAAAACATTCACATCCGGCATGTACGAGCTTGAGAGTGCAAGTGGCGAGAAATTTATGGTGAATGGGAAGCGAGTGAAGCCGTACTATGGCGGCGTATTTGACAACGAGAGAATGGTGGCGTACCTCGACATTATCGCATAAAAAAATTGGTACCCCGTCAAGCTATTGACGTTAACTAAAGCGCTTCGCGGGAGGCAACCCGTGTCTTCTTTCATTGCATTAAATTTGAAGTCATTTTGTTAAGAGCTTTTTATTTTATTTTATTTTATTTTATTTCTTTGTTTGTTCTAAAAAAAAAGCGTTTTCTCCAGAGTGTTACGCGCGGCCCGCGCGCTCAAAATTTTTTGGACCGCGCGCCGCGAGGTCCAAAAATTTTGCAGCGTCAAAGTCCAGAGTCTAACGCGCGAACCGCGCGATACCAATTTTTTGGACCGCGCGGCGCGCGGATCCGAGAAAACTGTTTTAAAAGAAAAAAAAACGTGAAAATTCATTTCCCTCTCATTTCTTCTCCGAAAATTTTCTAACCCTAACTCATTTTCTCTCCAAATCTCAATTTTTTTTTTTCGAAATCAAACACATTTTTAGAGTTCTAATCACTTGTGCATCACATCCTAATCAACATTGTGGTGATTTTCTCCTTGAGTTCATTCTCATTCCTCAATTCATCTCCAAGATTTACAAGGTAACATCTCTAAATTCGTTTTATTTTCGAAACTTCATGTTATATGGACGGTATGAGGGTGTTTGTGATGTTTATTTGGTTGTGGAAACTCCACTTGGGTGTTCATAATTTGAGTATTTTGATGAAATTGGCATGCACACTAAGTGTTCGACGAAATACCCGAGTGAAAATACTTGCACGAACATAGACATTTGAGATGTGAATTGTGAAATTTGTGTTTGAGGGGGGTAAATAAGTTCTGGATATAAGCATTAGACCTGACAACGTTCACTTATTACATGCTTCTTTGTGTAGATGCACCGAGCGTCATCGTCACGTGCCCAACCCAAGAGAGCCCGTCGAACGGGAGTCGCGTTGCCTCGGCCATCGACATTGCTCGAGGGAGCGGGAGACGTGTGGGACGTCATCTCCAAAAAGGGGTTAATTCCCGAGCGCACCCTAGAGCCCACCCGACAATGCGGAGACATGGTGGCTCAAATCGAGGCTCTTGGGTGGGGAAAATTGTGCAACATCACCACCCCGGCATCACCGAAGCTTGTACGGGAATTCTACTCCAATCTCTCGGTGACGGAAGGCAATGTAGTTTGGGTCCAGAACGTAAGCGTCAACATCTCGCCGGCCGCTCTCAACGCATATCTCGGCATCCCGGAACCCAAGAATGACGACTACTTCAACCTAACGATCCAACCGCAATGGGAAGAGTGGATTCGTTTGCTTGCCTACCCCGGTGCCACGTACAAGACGAAGACCGTGCACGGCCAACTAGTCCCAAGCTTCCTCCCGATCTCGAGTGTCAACCGCTTTGCCAAGGCGTGGCAATACTTCATTTGTGCCTCAATTCTCCCAAACTTGCGGCCACACCAACTCGATCATCAACGACTAGCTCTATTGGCGTGCATCGTTACGGGAAAAGGGATCAACATCGGGAGGCTCCTACGAGAAAGGTTCTTGTTCTGCGCGAGACGTGACACCGATGTCACGCTTGGCCATGGCGGGCTAATCACGAAACTCTTCCTCGACGCCAGACTCAAAATTCCAAATTCCGAGCAACGTGCACAGCTTGGAGCCCCGATCAATAAGGAGAAGATTATGAAGTTGCCGCAATGGAAGCATGGGCAAGCACACCCACGCGGCTGGGGATTCATCGACGTCCCGGAACGCTATCAAGTGGGCCCCAACGCCTCCATCTTTGACGAGCCCGACGTTGACCAGCCACCGCCACCGAGCCGAGCCGAAGGACCACCGGAGGGGAACCAAGAGCTACTGGCCATGATGAACAACTTTGCGCAACAATTGGGCCGCATCGACGACAATGTGCTCACCCTCGGTAACCGGACTAACGTGCTTGGGAGCTTCCTCAACGATTTCGGGGAACGCGCACGGGAGCGGGACGAATTTCATCAGAGTGTCTACAACCAATGGACATCTCACCAACACCAACATTACGCCCCCCCTCCCGGTGCAAGTACCGGTGTCTATCCCGATGTCCCCGTCTACCCGGCCTACCCACAACGCCTCATGGAGCCATATCCTTTCTATCATCGATGGGAGCCAAGCCAATACGTTCCTCCCGAAGCTGACGATGACAACGATGACAAGGGCGAGGACGAGGACGACGAGGAGGATGACGAGAACGAGTAGGGGAGTTCGACCACCCCCGCGAGGTATGTATATTTCTCCCATTCTATTTACATTGAGGGCAATGTGTGTTCTAAGTTTGGGGGGGGGAAAAGTTTTTCTTGCCTTGCGGGATGTGTTTGTACATAGATCGGATAGTTAATTTCATTTTCTTGTGTAATTTCTAGTAGAATTTATGCTCATTTGCCAATGATCCATTTGTGATAGCCAATGATATTAAAATCTTCAATCATAGATAGTGAAAATAGACCCATGTGCTACCTTGTGTGAAAGAAGTTTAGTGAGCTAGGTTGTTGCCAAAACTAGACCTAGAATTTTGTATGTCTCGAAGCTTAGGAAACCTTGAGGAGTAGTCTAGCCGAATGTTTGAAAGAGAACACCGAACGCACTAGAACCTTCTCCGATCTCTAATCGAAGCGAAATTAGGTGCACATCGATCTAGCGAGGATGATTTAGGCATTAGGTATAGCCCGTCAAGCCAAAAAGCCAACCCATGTTTGTTTATCCTTTAGAACCCACTCACAAAAGGCCAAACACTATCCATTCTCGATACTTAGTTAGAAAAAGCCGAGCCGATGATTTGAAAATCCCACAAAGAACCCCATTGACTTTAGCGACTTTTGAGTGACATGAGTGAATTCTTTCTATTTTATGACTTGCTCTCCGACTAGTCTCTATGTGTTTTATAGTCCGTTAGACACCACGCCGGTCATTAGTATTTTTAATTCTATTGTTATATAAAAAAAAAAGAAAAGGAAAAAGAAAAATATATCTGAAAAAAAAAAACAAAAAAGAAGAGAAAAATGTGTTATGTTGGCGTGGTGTTCTATGTCTTTAGAGACTTGTCGTGTGTTTTTGTTGAGTCGAAGTTTGGGGGGAAAAACAAGGGAAATAAAAACACTAAACGTGGGGATGGGTGAGTGAGTGAACTTCATGAGAGGGTTGTATGTTTGGGTGAGATTTGAGTCGCTAAAGTTCATGTTCAAGCCACTAAAATTTCCTTTCCGTACCTTTGACCTTACCTTGAACGTTACAAGCCTTTAAGACCTAATTGACGAGCTAGAAATGAGGTGTGCACATTAGTAGAGAGAAGAGAGAAGAGGAGGCATATGGTTTTGTCAAATTGAAACTAATTCTTATTCATTTTCGATTTTGTGTTCTCTTGATGACGGTTGGAAAGACTACGAGGCTAGGATTCCGAAAGTTCACGAGATGGTAAGCATTGTAAAATAGGTCTAAGGTGAAAACTTGAAAAGGTGGGTTTTCATGTCTGTTGCAATCTGAGTTGAGGCATTGACAAGTGTTTGAGGCAATTTTTGAGCATTAGAATTCTATCCACATAGTTTATGTGTTTCATTTTCTTTTGTTACTTGAGGACAAGTCACGGTTTAAGTTTGGGGGGATTTGATAGGTGCGTTAATCACGCGTAAACTCCTATCTCTCGAGCTTAAATCCAACGAGCTCTCAAGGATTTTGATTATCTCTAGAGTGTTTTTGATGGATTTTCAGGTCTATATGGGTTTTACTAGTGTTTGGGGTCTCAACATGGAAAAATATGCTAATCGGAGTCAAAACGGAGCAAAAACGAAGAAAAGAAGTGTCAAAAACATTTTTTGACAACTCCGCGCGAACCGCGCGGAAGCGAAATGAAGGACCGCGCGGCGCGCAGGGTGAAGCGCGCGGCGCGCGGTCATTCTGACAGGCCTCGTTCATTTCGATTTTTGTAGCGAATCTCAGCCATTGGATGAGATTGGAAGGCTTAGATTGCTCCGAAAACAAGTCCACTAAACCCTAAAAAGACCAATACTTTAAGAAGAAGTGGGGAGCAAGGGTTTTAGGGTGTGCTATGAAGAACAACTTTTCATTTCTCTTAGTTTTTATTAGTTTTTCCAGAAAATTTCCAGAAGTTGTTCAAACTTTGTAGCTCAAATTTGAAGACAAGAAATTAAGTTGCTGAGTTCTACCATTGCTACGACTTTAAAATAGTGTTCTATCCTCTAATCCCTATCTCTTACTTTTTTTATTCAAGTATGATGTCTTTTGTTTCATTGTTCTTGTGTTCATCTTTATGTATGTTCATTGTCATAGTCATCATTATGAACTAATTTCATGTAGGGCTATGGTGTAGTGGGTTCATTATGATGTAGGATTCAAGATATTAGAATTGTTAGGTTGTTGTTTTTCTCATCACTTTTTGCTTAATCCACAACTATGCTTAATGCTTGTATGAATGTCATGAACTCATACTTGTTTTATATTCAACTCTAATGCTTGAGAAAGATTAGGTTGTCGTGTTTTTGTGTGGGTTACTAGAATTCATTCCTAGGCTAGATATAGCTAGGTTGTTCTAGACTCGTGATAATATTCTTGTTCTTTAATGCTAGCCGTGCTCGTTAGGAGTTGAGATCGAGAGATGATATTCCGGTATCGGTTTAGGTTGTTAGATGCTTGAGAGAGATTTATAAATTCGATTAAAGTGAGTATGAGTAGTGAAAAGTGTGAATTTCAATAGCTTATTTCTTTTCTTAATTTTGCGAATCCAAGTTGTTTTGTGAACCCATGAACCATAGTCCTTCCCTTTATCCAATAGAAATTTTGTGCATCACGTTATTTAATTTTGTGACGTGTTAGTTAAATTTTGTGACAACAATCTTATCAAATATATTTAGTTCTATATTAGCTTGTGAATCTTGAATCTTCAATTTAGCTAGTCCTCGTGGGATCGACTCGTTCTTACGATTTATTACTATTGCGACCACGTGCACTTCTGTGTGCGAGAAAATTCGCAACAATCCGCGAGTGTCTGCTTGCCCAAGAGCCGCAACTGGTCAACTCGAATATCACTCAATCATAACATCATATATAAATATCAAATCAGATAAATAAATAAATGGACATATTAAAAATAAATATACATAAGTTAGGTGCGAAATTAAGTAAGTATGAAAGTGGTTATACAAAAAATCCCTGGAAATTTTTTGTTTCTTAGTCAAACTTTGAGTCTTACAATTAATTTTATTTTTATACAAGTTCCTAGCTTTACATAGATATACCGGGGATAGTTAAGAGCGTAGATTATAAAAGACTTCGACAACATACTGTTATATAGTAGTTTGGTTCTCGGGTGAGACCCCGTTAGCCCATAGGTCGAGAGATACATGTCCGGTCTCGTTCTTCGATTTCTTCACTCACATAGCCGCCTTGCCCTTATCTACATTACCAAGTGTCATAAAGCTATGAGTCAATTGACTCAGTAAGCGGGAGTCTAGCCTAGAAAAGAAAAGCAATCTAATGCCATGTAACGTGCAAACAAACATATAAGAGTGCAAGATGTAGATCTAACTAGTTCTAGTGCATGACTAATGTGCGCACACTCTAACTAGTCTTGTCGTTTGCAAGGTTATACACATCCTTTGCTATAATCTTCGGAACGACAATAGACCAGACTTAGATTTCGAGCAACATATGTACAGTGGCCTAGGTGTTTTATGACTTGTCTGGGATCCACTAGTGGTACTGTCTTCATCGTGACGTCGGCGCGTGCTGGGCTCTTGCGAAAATGAGCTCGTGATTCGCGACCTTCACCCATGTCTGCCCAGGGTGCTCAAGGCAGCCTCTGCTTGAGTTTCGAGCCCAACAACGAGCTTGCGAGTTACGACTTTCACCCATTGCAGAACGGGGTGCTCATGGAAGCTCCCACTTGAATACTCGGCATCATTAAGACATGTATGGTCCTCGATACAAGTCAATGACTTGTAAGTACCATCGACAACGGTTTCATTACAATTTGGGTACTCTACAAATTATGATTTGGGTACCACTGACACAGAGTACACAAATATGCTACTTACAGGTTAGCATCTCAGGATAAGCCCCAAAATAATTATCGTTTCTCTTTTATGCTCGTTAAGTATTTTAAGTTGAAGACTCGGGATGTGACTTCCGGTACTTCTACCCTGGACTAAAATCTGAGAGTGGATATATGCTCTCTTGTCTCCCCCGTTCTAATGGCTCAAGTGCAAAACTTAAGAGATAATTATATCACGTAGTAGAGGCTGGGTTCTAATGAATCTACGATTGAACCTATCGAGAAAACTCGACTAATTTTTGAAGAATGGTGGCCGAAGCCTTAATCTTTGAGTTTATTCATTTTTAAAGCTTTCATCTACTCTTGTTTTAATAACGTAAATGCATGGAAATTGAGTTATTCGCTAGGTAAGTAGTTGACTTATGTCTCCACACTTATCCGAAATAGTGTCACAGCAATACTTGTTGGTCTTGAAGAGTTGCTTCACTTTGCATGCTTATCAAGATTACTAGACACGTCCCGGAGTACATTGAGAAAGTTAGGATATGTAGTTGAGATTCTGTTAGTTATTTGATTTGGAAACATTGAAGACTTTGGGGTTAATTGTCAGGATTTGTTGCAAGTCGATTCGAGAATCTAATTTATTAATTCCTGGTTTTTCGGAAATTATTGTTGTCAATGGTGCCCACAAGAAGAGTTGTAGTCTTTACTTTGTTACATTTGATGTAATAAAGTCTCACGAAGACCCTTGCTTGTAATTACTTATTCATTAATAAAAAGTTGAAACGTTCATTCATTATTCCTTGCGTGAAGCTTTATGATAAAACCTTAGTCTCTAGTCTATAAACGAACCTAACAACACATGAAGAGACAAATGTAGATTTGCATGAACAAACCCTTCATGGTTTGCTTAAAACGATATATTCGCAATCTAAGGGTCAAATGACTATTGACCTCAGTATGATTGTTAGGAAAATCTATGATGTCTGGTTATAGGACATTGAGAGTTGGAGACCCTATAGTTCTTCTAGGTATCTTCTGAAGGTACTGAATTGACCAGTGCACTTCTAGAGACAAAATAAGAACAAACCATTTAACCTCTTATGTCTCGAAGTCACTACGTATGAATTGCATCATTCTTACCTTAATCCTGAAATGAGACATGCCATTTGACAGCTTACGTATTCTCATTTGAGAAAGTCAGAGTTCGGACTCACTATGTGATTCTGACAAGGACCTATTGTTGAAGTACTAAGTTGTGAAGATCTCATGAGTAACTTTATGAAGTTCTCATAGATATGGAATTCATGTACAAGATTGCTGAAATGCAATGTATATCACCTCATGCTTTGTTTCTTGGAATGTGAATAAATGAACTGGCCAGTGTCCAAATTGGGTCTTGACTCTTTTGGATGAAACAATGTGACTTGTTAGCTCCTCATCAATACATTGTTTCTAACTTATTCACAAGCGACAAAGGAGTTAAGGAAATAACAGATAGAAGGGTAAAATGGTAATTTTGTAAATCCTGACTAGCTGATGATATTCATGAAGGGTAAACATAGATAATATTCAGTGGATCCACTCATTACAATTTAGTTGAATTCTTGAGTAGAAAATAAATTCATTTGAACCGAGAGATTTTCAGTGTCAACTCTTTAGTGGAGTCAGTTGACATTAAGCTAAACTTGAAAAAGGTTTGTGAACTTTTGAGTCCAAGTATTTTAGCTCAAGGTTTGTTCATTTGGATCCATGAGGTCACTGTCACAAATCATATCGAGTAGGAATAGTTAAACTAGAAGCTAAGTCAAAACAAGAACGGGACAAGTTTTACGAAAGATTTTCTAAATGGTATTTTTGTCCTTTTGGACATAGGACGAAATGAATGTCAATAAATTTTCTGACATTGTCATAGGATGACTTAAACCACTCGGTCAAGTTGAATAATTTGGGCCTTGATGATTAATTTCATTTCATAAGATTTTACTTGCAAATTCTTAATGGGCTGTTCTTATGTTGTCATGAGCAAATGATGAAAAATCTAGAAGCTCCTTCTAGAAGCCTTGTACGTCCAACCCAAGGAAAAGAGAGAGTAAATTTCGTGCATACTATAGTGCTAAAGAGATTATATTTTGCCTTGAAGTATAAAGATACTTGCCAAAAGAAAAAGAGGAAAAAAAAATTCCTCTAGATTGAAGGGGACACGCGGCCAAAGAAGAGGAAACAAATCCCTTAAGGGAATAAGACATGTTGGGCGCATATGGGAGAAAATGGGCAATAAGAAATAGCTCATGAATGCTTGGAAAAAAGAGGAAACTCTTCTTTCTAAGGCCAACCCTTCTCCTATAAATAGGGCCCTCATCCTCATTGTTTTCTCATTCCACATAAGTTAGAGATTGAGAGACTCTCTCTCTAGAACTTATGGACGCCCATCTCCTTTCTCTCTCTCTAGTTTTCTTTCTTTTTTGTTTTGGCACCTAGGTCCACATTTGACCTAGTGTTTTAGCTCTTCGACTCTTATACTTATTCTTGAGTCGTCGTGTTTAAAAGTGCCCACACACTAATTCCTTTCTTTCTCGAGTGATTCTTGTGATAGAAACTTTCGTGGTTGCTCGAGTTCCCGAGGAAAGAAGAGAGACGTGCTGCGAGGGGAGATGAACGTTTCAACCTTCCGAAGGCTTCTCAACGTTCAAGCATCTCAAAGGTTAGTAAACATGTATTGCTCGTTTATAATTTTAATTTATATGTACTTGCTCTTTGTCTAGGTTAGTAAAATCGTTTTACTTGTTTTAAAGAAAATTTTTAAATTCTGCCGCTTGCTCGAAGCGTTAAAATTTTTCTTAAGCTTAGATCAATTCCAACAATTAATTCTTATTTAAGACTTGTAAGCGTCCATACCGAAAACAGTACGAACGAAATTTTTTTGTTTTACTTTTAACGAGTCTTAATAAATCTCACAACCCAAGATTTACAAATTATTGATTGAAATTAAATTCCCGAACGTTTATAAAAATAAACCATAATTAACTTAAAAGAAACCTACGACCTAACTCGAGAGTATTAAATGCTACTAAGCGAATGACGATACTTACGAGTTAGATCGTGGTCTACTCTTCTCTATATACGGCCTTGATAATTTTGATCACATCGTCTTTTGCTCGTCCCGACTCCTTTGCAAACACGCTGCGTTTTTTCAAACACAGATACGAAAATCAGACTCGAGTTGAACAATAGATAAAAATGACTCAATACTCGATGAGTGGCGGGAATTACAAGACTTACAACTAATTTGGCCAAACCTAAAACCAAAAGATCGGCTACAAACAAAATATGAGACTTCGACATACACATTACGAGGCATGACCTCAACTCGAACACAAGCGATACCGAACACAAAAATAGACAAATCTGATAACCATAATCTTAGAATCAAGCTGCCGAAACAAAACTATTCTAAAAGCAATACCAAAGTCACAAATTCAATTAGCATGCCAAACAATACCATATTCAAGATAGAAATTAAATCCGCGCATAGTCATTACGCTCACGAGAATCGTCACTTGACTTAAACCACGTCCATACCAATTTTACATCAAAACTTCGAATTTATTGCGACATAACCGAAAATCAGAAATAAACACACCAAAACACATAACAATATTCTCATTCTCAGATTCGGTTTACAACAGTAATCACGGCACTAGACAAAGTTCACCCTCCGCCAAAGCAGAAACAGAAAAATAACCACTTCCACGCTAATAACTCTGTCAGAATATTGTAAATAATTATAGAATAAATTAGTAATAATTAGTTTATATGCTAAATCAATTAGTTATGGTATATTTAACTATTCATATTTAGCCAGCCAATCCTATTTATGGTATTTATGGCAAATCTGACCCTAGCACTATATATACCAAGTCTGCTAATGAGAAATTCATTCCGCTAAATTATTTTTGCTCTCATGGTATCAGAGCCGCCTTAGAGCCAAACACTTCTATAGGGTTTTTGACAATTCTAAATGGCAAAATCCAATACTACTACCACCGATTCAACTGGTGAATCTCTTCAATCCAGTAGGTCAAATCCCATCTCAAATCTCGACTCTCTTCAGAGTTATTCCATTACTTCTCATAAACTAAATGGGGGTAATTATATGGAATGGTCCCAATCGGTCAAGCTATATGTCCAGGGAAAAGGAAAGTTCGGTTATCTCTCCAGTACGATGGCCAAACAAAAAGATGGCGGTGAATGCACCGAAAGGTGGGAGGTTGAAAATTCCATGATCATGTTGTGGCTGGTGAACTCAATGGAAGCAAGTGTGGGACGAACATACTTATTCCTTCCATCAGCGAGCGCAATCTGGACCGCCGTAAAGGAGACGTATTCAGACCTCGGAAATTCAGGCCAACTGTTTGAGATCAAGAAAAATCTGTCACTCAATACTACACAGATCTCAAGACTTTGTGGCAAGAACTCCATCTCTACTGTGATTACAAGTGGAGTTGTCCTGAAGACAGTGCTCTCTTTTAGAGGACTGTTGAGAAAGAAATGGTCTTTGATTTTTTGGTGGGCCTAAACAAAGAGCTAGACGAAGTCAGAGGGAGAATACTCGGGCGAGGGCCACTTCCCAACACCAGGGAAGTATTTGCTGAAGTGCGCCGAGAAGAGAGTCATCATTTTTTCATGCTTGGACCTCGCACCAATGAAGGTGATCTCTTCAACTCGACACAGCTACCATGATGTCTTCACGGCCCGACAACCACTGGTTCACAAACAAGACTGATCGACCAGTCTGTGAATATTGCAACAAGCCCGGACATGTGAAGGCAAAGTGATGGAAGTTGCACGGTAAACCGGGGCAGACTACCAGCCTCCTCATTGATCAAAAGACAAAAAAAGCGGCTATCAAGTTTTGCAGGCAAAGAGCGGCACCAGAACATCTCATCAAACCTCTGAGCAAACCTTTTTCAGCAAGGAAAACTTAGAGCAACTGTATCAGCTATGGTCCTCGCATTAATTATCCAACAATCCCTCGTCCTCACTAGCCCAAAAAGGTAACTTTAGAACAGCCTTAAGTGTCTCGATCAAAAATCTCAACCCCAGGATCCTAGATTTAGGAGCCATTGACCATATGAGTGGATCCTCCTATTTGCTCAATTCATATTTCCCACGTTCTGGCCATGAAAAAGTTAAACTTGCAGATGGATCTCTCTCGGCCATTGCAAGGAAAGGTTCTATTATCATTTCACCTTCCATCACTCTAAACAATGTTTTACATGTGCCCAAACTCGCATATAACCTTTTATCTATCCTAACAGTAAACACATTAGATTTATTCTTCATGAAATGAATCTGTGTCTTCATCATGGAGTCGCTGATTAAATAAAGTACTAGCGACAACCTCTAAGAGAAGAAATGGGAGTTGGCCCCATACGTCTGTGCGCACGAGCTCAAGCTTCTCAACCTTCAGCTCTCTGCTCGAATTTAAAAAACTCTTCCTTGTAACTGCTGAATTATAAATAAAAGTTGAAACGTTCATTCATTCTTCCTTGTCTGTTCGAAGCTTTCTGATAAACTATAGTCTTTTGTCCTTAAACAAACCTAACAACAAATGAAGAGTCAAATATAGATTTGCATGAACAAACTCTTCATGGTTTGCTTAAAACTGTACATTCGCAATCTAAGGGTCAAATGGCTATTGATCCCAGTATAATTGTTAGGATAATCTATGATGTATGGTTATGTGACATTGAGAGTTGGAGACTCTATAGTTCTTCTAGGTATCTTCAGATGGTACTGAATTGACCAGTGCACTTCTAGAGACAGATTAAGAACATACCATTTAACCTCTTTTGTCTCAAAGTCACTACGTATGAATTGCATCGTGTTTACCTCAATCCTAAAATGAGACATGTCATTTCATAGCTTACGTATTCTCATTTGAGAAAGTCAGAGTTCTAGATTCACTATGGTATATAGACAAGACGTATTGGTGAAGTACTAAGTTATGAAGATATCATGAGTAACTTTGTGAAGATCTCATAGATGTGGAACTCATGTACAAGACTGTTGAAATGCAATGTATATCACCTCATGCTTTGTTCCTTGGAATTTGAATAAATGAACTTGCCAGTGTCCAAATTGAGTAATGACTCTTTTGGATTACTCAATGTGACTTGTTAGCTCCTCATCAATACATTGTTTCTAACTTATTCACAAGCGAAAAGAAGTTGAGGAACTAACAGCTAGAAGGGTAAAATAGTAATTTTGAAAATCCCATCTAGCTCATGATATTAATGAAGGGTAAACATAGATAACATTTAGTGGATCCACTCATCACAATTAAGTTGAATTCTTGAGTAGAAAATAAATTCATTTGAACCGAGAGATTCTCAGTGTCAACTCATTAGTGGAGTCAGTTGACATTAAGCTAAACTTGAAAAATGTTTGTGAACTTTTGAGTCCAAGTATGTTAGCTCAAGCTTTGTTCATTTGGATCTATGATGTCACTATCACAAGTCACTTCGAGTAGGATTAGTTAAACTAGAGGCTAAGTCAAAACAAGAACTAGACAAGATTTACGAAAATTTTCTAAAGGGTATTTTTGTCCTTTTGGACATGGGATGGTAT